>NC_090439.1:637671464-638886247 GCF_031143425.1 Pleurodeles waltl | reverse complement strand
AGCAAATGCCCAGTCACTGACTACCATTAGTTGTGTGGCCCAATAGGATTTTTGGATGTCAGGGGGGCCGATCCCTCGATCATAGACCCCCCCATATGAGTTTTGAAAGGGCTATAAGGGTGGGCTCATATTCCACAGGAGCAAGCAGATTACAGAGTCCGCCTTATGCAAAAAGTTCCAGTATGGAGTGTTTTGGAGGGCATATAACATCCGGGGTAAAGTCAGCATTTTGAACAGCACTGCTCTACCCACTAGGGAGAGTGTCAGGCCCTTCCAATGTAGTGCATCTGCTACAAAGCAATCTAAATTAGGGACTAGATTGTATTGGTAAAAGAGGTGGGGGTCCAGTGTGACATGAGTGGGCATTAGACCTGTGATCAAGTGTTTAAGGGACTTGTCCAAATTAATGGTGTACCCTGAGTGTTGCCCAAATATCTGTAGGATCTGTGTCAACCGATCAATCATCATGGGGGATCGGTGACATAGAACAGGATATTGTCAGCATATAACAAAATACGCTCCTCCCAATGTTCCCCCCACTGAATGCCACATACCAACGGATCTTGTCAAACCCACTTTGCTAATGGTTCTTAGGCTAAAGCAAAGAGCAATGGGGATAATGGGCATACCTGTCATGTCCCCCTCTGAAGGAGAAAGCTGCAGGAGGTTGTCCCATTTACTTTAACCAGGGCCATGGGGTCTTTTATATAGGAGATGTATCCAACCCGTGAAATTGGGACCAAATCCCATTTGTGTCCAGCAGCCCGAACATGTAGTTCCCCTTTAGTATGTCAAAGACCATAGAGACGTCCATGGACATCACCAGAATGGATAGAGTCATGCCCTGGGACCCCATCATAATACCGTAGAAAAAATCATCAGGCCCCCCCTTAGAATTTTTTAACAAATATTCTACTAAGTTGTCAATGTTTAAATATGTATAGACGTATTTAAACATTGCAGTTAAGTTATTTTAAAAATGCAATCAATTATTATATGATTAAAACAAAGCACAGTTGTCTGTATAGTACATCTTTAGGCCAGAGCCTTGCGCCCCCCCGAGGTCACTTGAGGCCCCCTAGGGGGACCCGTCCACCAGTTTGAAGTCCCCTGCCGTAGAGTCTCTGGAGGTTCAGTCTTGTTCCCCTATTCAGCATGAAGTCGGATTGATCTGGGTGTTCCAGTTGGCAACCCAAGCACTGCAGCAGAGCGTGCCTACAATGAGGCACATAGGAGGACACGCACCATAGTCAAGGGGACCTTTGGCATCCTCAAGTCGAGATTCAGGTGCCTTGACTTCACTGGTGGCAGCCTCATATACTCACCAGAAATGGTCTGCAAGATCATTTTAACATGTGCCATCCTGCACAACATTTGTGTACGAAGGAACGTTCCCCTATTAGAACCAGAGCCACAAATGCCTGAAGAGGAGGAAGAGGAGGAAGAGGAGGATGCTGGCCAGCAACATTAGGGGGACCAACAAAACACAGCTGCTGGATTGCATAGTCGCCAACATATTGTGAACAATTTCTTTTGAAACAGCTCACCATTACCACTGTATCAACATATGTAAATAAAAACTTATAATAATCACCATATCATGGTCTGGGTAATCATTTTTGCTCACCTTTATCTCTAACTATCAGAATAAGAGTGTAGCCTCATGGAGTGTTGCTGACATACCGATCAGGACACAGAAATTTCCAAAGCAATTGTGATGCGTATTATACAACAGTCACATTCACACACACTGTAAATGACATATATCCTGTACATTTCACCTTTGAAGGCCAATAGCAGAGGACCACACCTATTTCACCCATACATGTTGGCAACATGGTTCATCGCCGCATATGTCACACAAGTAAGACACCATCAGTCAATAAGGAAAAAAAAAGCCTCATACATGAGGCAGTGGACGTGCTATTGCATTGGTAACAGGAATGTATGACCAGACCCTTGACAGCAGTAAGTCGTACAGCACCTATCTTTGCAAGGACTATCTGTGATTAGAATTCCATATAAGCAGAACATAGACAGCACAAGTGCCACACCTATGACAAGCATTGCGCACATCAAATCAAATCAAATCATTAACATTTATAAAGCGCGCTACTCACCCGTGCGGGTCTCAAGGCGCTAGGGGGGAAAAAAGGGGGGGTTATCGCTGCTCGAACAGCCAAGTCTTTAGGAGTCTCCGGAAAGCGGAGTGGTCCTGGGTGGTCCTGAGGCTGGTGGGGAGGGAGTTCCAGGTCTTGGCCGCCAGGAAGGAGAAAGATCTCCCACCCGCCGTGGAGCGGCGGGTGCGAGGGACGGCAGCAAGTGCGAGGCCAGCGGAGCGGAGGGGGCGGGTGGGGACGTAGAAGCTGAGGCGTCTGTTGAGGTATTCCGGTCCCTTGTTGTGGAGGGCTTTGTGTGCGTGGGTGAGAAGACGGAAGGTGATCCTTTTGCTGACTGGGAGCCAATGCAGGTGTCTCAGGTGTGCGGAGATGTGGCTGTTGCGGGGTACGTCGAGGATGAGGCGGGCCGAGGCGTTTTGGATGCGTTGCAGGCGGTTTTGGAGTTTGGCGGTGGTCCCGGCGTAGAGGGTGTTGCCGTAGTCCAGGCGACTCGTGACAAGGGCGTGGGTCACGGTTTTTCTGGTGTCGGCGGGGATCCAGCGGAAGATCTTGCGGAGCATGCGGAGAGTGAGGAAGCAGGCGGAGGACACGGCGTTGACTTGCTTGGTCATGGTGAGAAGAGGGTCCAAGATGAAGCCGAGGTTGCGGGCGTGGTCTGCGGGGGTCGGTGCGGTGCCGAGGGCCGTGGGCCACCAGGAGTCGTCCCAGGCGGACGGGGTGTTGCCGAGGATGAGGACTTCCGTTTTTTCAGAGTTCAGCTTTAGGCGGCTGAGCCTCATCCAATCTGCGACGTCCTTCATACCCTCTTGTAGGTTGGTCTTGGCGCTGGCGGGGTCCTTGGTGAGGGAGAGTACAAGTTGGGTGTCGTCGGCGTAGGAGGTGATGATGATGTCGTGCTTTGCGTACGATGTCGGCGAGGGGGCTCATGTAGACATTGAAGAGTGTCGGGCTGAGCGATGAGCCTTGAGGTACGCCGCAGATGATCTTGGTGGGTTCTGAGCGAAACGGAGGGAGGTAAACTCTTTGGGAGCGGTTAGCGAGGAAGGAGGCGATCCAGTCCAGGGCCTGGCCTTGGATCCCGGTGGAGCGTAGGCGGGTGATTAGGGTGCGGTGACAGACGGTGTCAAAGGCAGCCGAGAGGTCGAGGAGAATGAGGGCGACTGTTTCACCGTTGTCCATCAGGGTTCTGATGTCGTCTGTGACTGAGATGAGGGCGGTTTCCGTGCTGTGGTTGGTTCGGAATCCGGTTTGTGAAGGGTCGAGCAGGTTGTTGTCTTCCAGGAAGGTGGTCAGCTGTTTGTTGACGGTCTTTTCTATTACCTTGGCTGGGAAAGGTAGAAGAGAGATGGGGCGGAAGTTTTTCAGGTCGCTTGGGTCAGCCGTAGGTTTCTTTAGTAGGGCGTTGACTTCAGCGTGCTTCCAGCATTCGGGGAAGGTAGCAGAAGAAAAAGAAGAGTTGATGACGGTCTGGAGGTGCGGGGCGATGATGTCGTCGGCTTTGTTAAAGATGAAGTGCGGGCAGGGGTCCGAAGGGGCGCCGGAGTGGATAGAGTTCATGATGGATTTGGTTTCTTCCGTGTTGATGTGGGTCCAGTTGTTGAGGGTGATGTCCGGGGAAGCGGGTTCAGTGGTGTATGGTTGGGTCTGGTGTCCGAAGCTGTCGTGGAGGTCGCTGATCTTGCGATGGAAGAAAGTGGCAAGGGATTCGCACAAATCCTGTGAGGGCGTGACGGCGTTGGCGCTGGCACATGACATTCCATGTACATGTCAGCCCATGTCCTAAGTCCTGACGCACCCATGCTCCTGGTCTTACCCCACCTGTCACAAGAGGTCCCTGGAATGGTAATATGTGTACCCAGATATTCCCTCTTCTAAGTAAGTGATTGGCCAAGAGTTTGGCCAGAAACTTTATCTCCACATTAAGGAGGGAAATGGGTCGATAGGAGCTACATTTATCCGGAATCTTCCCTGCCTTATGGTGTACCACTATAATTGCCTGTCTCTGTTCTTTCGGGAGGCAGACTGAGGCTTGTGCCTCCCTCCATAAGATATGAGGTTCTAAGTGGCTGGATAGGCAGTGGTAAAGCTTGATGGGTAAGCCATTGGGGCCTATCGCTTTGCCTGAATTAAGGGCGCGTAGCGCTGGGCCTATTTCTGCTTCAAAATCTGCTTGTGTTCCTCTGTGAGTTGGGGGAGGTTAATATCAATTAAAAATGTTGGAATCTCAGGGATAGTGCAGTGTGTATTGGAGGCATAAAGGTGTTAGTAATAATCAGTGAATGTGTCAGCTATACCTACGGGTCCCATAGTGTGTCCCCTTTTTCATTGGTGATCTGTAGAACCCAGCCCCGTGCTTGGTCGCATTTTTTCAACCAAGCTAACATTTTGCCCGTTTTATTCCAACATCGTAAAGAAGTCTTTGGGCCAAAATGTGGTATGTTTTTGTTCTTTCTTCTGCTAAGTCCTGGTATTCCTTTTGTTCAAGTCTAAGGGAGTGCATTCCCCCTGTGTTTGTGTCCCCTAGGTCCATTCATTCTAGGGCCAGTATTTCTGTATCTAGGGTTTAGAGTTCCTGCTGTTTTTCCTTCCTCTCCACAATAAGTGAAGAGGTTTGACCCCTGATCACCGTTTACATGGTTCCCATACTGTTAAGTGGAAGTTGACTGATCCTTCATTTATCTCGAAAATGGGGGTTATGGCCTTTCCTAATTCCTTCATGAGAGGTTTGTCGGTGAGATGCCAGGCATTAATGGGTCGGGGTTCTGCAGAACTAGAGGGCTGTCCCCAGAGCTCCAGTCATACCAGGGAATGGTCAGATATTCCCCTAGCTAGGTGACGTATGTCTGCGATTTGAGCAATATTGGTGTTTTGTGTGAATATATAGTCTAGATAGACTGTGGTGTACCCCGGATGAAAATGTGTACTGGCATTCCAGCGGGTGGTTGAGGCGCCAAATGTCCACCAGGCCCATTATCATGGCAAAGGTTGCTAGTGTGGGGTCCCAGTGAATGAGGGGGGCCCAGGTAAGTCGGTCCAGATCTGCAGAAAGAGTGGTGTTGAAATCTCCCCTCAAAACTAGTATTCCAACCAGTAACTGTAGTAGTAGATCTCCCCGCCACGGCAGTGTGAGACGTTAGTGGTGTGGAGGGATGTATATCGAGCATAGGTTCATGGGGATCCCTCCCCATGTAATTTATTGGGCTAAGTATTTCCCTTGGGGGTTTGTCCAGGTTTTATGATGAATGAAGGGGACTGAATTCTTAAGGAGAATCCCTACACCTCTAGAGTCTGTGGTGTACCCTGTGTGTGCAATCATTGTGTAGCCCCCTCTGAATATGGTTTTGTAGGAATTACGAGAAGGTGTGTTTTTTGTAGTAGTGCAAAGTCTGGATTATGTTGTTTGATATATTGGTTGACCATCCCCCGTTTGATTTTGTCCCCAAGTCCGTTTACATTCCATGATAGGATTTTTAATCAGGCCCAGGAGGTGGGTGTTAGGGTACTACTCCGTGTGTTAGAACTCAGCATGGGTTACACAGCTGGTAAAAAAGGCCCCAGGTATTATCACTGTTTCGACTGCTGTCCCTGTTCTGTAACATGGAATATAACATCCCTTGAACAAGAACATTTCCCTCCCTGCTGCTCTTCACAGCAGGTTCCAAACTACTGCCCTACCCCAAATAGCAAGGGTCCATGAGTTCATGATTGTTAACTTATAACTGGGGGGTGAAACTTGCCAGTCGTGTCCTCCTCGGCTTCCCTCTTCTATGTCGGATCAGGACCAAGTAGTCTCCACCTGCCGCCATATGCTTTACAGAACATAGGCAAATAAACAATACCATATATTTCCAGACTGTGATCTCATGTATATCAGTGAGAAGGAGTCCTAAGCCAAACCATGTCCTTAGGCGGTCAGTTGTTTTTAGAAGTCGCTTGCTCTGTTTGCCTTGGTCTCATATGTCTTCCTCATCATTTTGAGTCAAATGGCCGTCATCTGTCCCCTCAGTCACCTCCCCCTTTTAGGTCCGGGGGCGCCTGTCCTATTCCCACTTGGGGCCGGGTGCTGTCCCTCCAACCACTCCCAGGCAGTGTCCGGGGAGTCAAAGTGCCACATTTTCCCCTCAGAAATCACTCGCAGCCGGGTGGGGGAAAACATCATATATTTGATATTATGGTTCCGGGGTTCATTTTGACCTTTAGGAAGTTGAGGTGCTGCTCTTGGGCCAAAGTAAAGTGTGGGAAAAGGTTGATTGTGGCACTTCCAAGTGTTAGGTCTGGCTTTTGTCATGCTGCTTGAAGTGTGGCATCCCTGTCCCTATGGTTAAAGATTAGTGTGATAATGGTGCCGGGAGTCATGTCTGGTCGGGGGGCAGACATGGGTACCCTATGAGTCCATTCAACAGAGAAAAACTTTGAGAGACCTTTAGGCTGTAAAACATTCACAATGAAGAGTTCCACAAAGTGGTCTGCGCTGCGTCCTTCCACTTGCTCGGGTGCTCCCACAAGGCGGATATTATTTTGTGGGGATCTTTCTTCGATATCTTCTAGATGCACCTGCATGGTAGGATTATCCACTAGGAGATGATTCATTTGCTTTTAGAGTGCTGTTGTAGTTTCAGTGATGCTCGCCACAGTTTTTTCTGCCTGCCGCAGGCAATCTTTTTCTTTGTTCACCTTGGCCCAGATCAGCGTCATCTCCGATACCACAGAGTCCAGCTTTGGCTCAAGTGTCCCCTAAGTGCTTTGATGCATGACTGGCATAATTTCTCGAAGGGTTGGCTCTGGCGGGTTAGCACCTCAGTCTGGATGTGCATCATCATGGGAGGCTTCACTCTCCTTATGCACTCTTGTTGGGATTGCATATCTGTCCATCTTGCTCTCCTGCATCTTTTTGGAGTCCTTGCCGCCCACCATGGTTGATAGGAGTCAACGGGGTTACCCTTTTTCCTGTTGGGGTTCCCACGCGTTTTCCCAATTTCTGTCAGCTATGCCCAGGGTCTGTAAAATATAGATGTAGGACCTTCCAAGTGGGTAGTGAGCCCCGGCCCAAGCAGTTGGAATGTCTATTCAGCTGGATTAAGGGTGCCGTGGGTCTCTTCTGGGGTGAGAGTCAACTATGTCTGCAGATTAATGAGCCTCAGAGCAATGTTTGGCTGCTCTCTGGTGGATTTGGACTGAACAAGCACTCTCCCCCAGTAGGCTGCATTGTTGATATGTGTGGGGAGGGGAGAAAGGAGGCATGTAATTGAGCGCCAAGTGCCTCCCCAATGCCTTCCTCGGGAGGCAGTCCACTCGTGCAATCACTGATGTAGGGGAAGAGGGAGAGACAAGGGACAAGGGCATGCACCCGCCAGGGCACGAGATACGCCGGTCACGTCCTGTGCACTCACCGCCTGGGCAAGCCCTGTTGTCCCCCAGGCTGCCGCCCAGTTTGAATTTGTCCAGGAGCAGACCGATTGGCGCCCGGGCATGACTCCCTGCATGCTTTGGGTGCTGCTGCTGTTGTTGTGTGCAGGTAGGGTCGTCGATGGGCAACCTGGTTTGTTCTGTACTGCTGCTATAGGGCCGTTCCAGGCCAGGCCGCAGTGCAGTGCTAGGCCTCTGTTGTATTCAGGCGGCCACCCTCCATGTTCTTTGCAGGCTGTATAACGGAGGCATCCCCAGGTCATTCAGGCAGCACTGAGGCTGTGCAGGTGGGATTGCAGTGGAGACTAGAACGGATCGGTGCGGATTTGGAGGAAGGGTGGCTCAGGCTTAGGAGCTCTGCTAGGTTGTGACCACCATTTAGGGCTGCTGGCTCCGCCCCCAGAGGGAAGCGTTATTGGTTCTACTACCAAAACCACAACATGACCCTTTAGTTTGCACCCTGTCAATACTAACTGCTGAATGTAAACTAATAGGGAAATTGATAGCAAACAGGATCACGCCTTATTTTAAAGATCTAATTCACCTAGATCAGTTTGGTTTCATTCCACATAGCAGTGCTGCACTAAAAGTAATGGAACCTCTTCTATATCATGTGAAACTGCAACTCAGGAAATGGCATCCCCTTATTGGCAGAATTTACGTTGGAAAAAGCTTGTGACTCTTTTAACTGGGAATATCTGTTTGTGGTCTTCTCGTGCATGGGATTTAGTCCAGAAATTCCAAACCTTATTAAATTACTATTTGCCAGAAGGGATATAGCATGGCACATGTCGAGGATGCCCATTATCCCCACTTTTAAGAACCAATGTGATGGAACCCCAGCAGAGAGGTTTAGTTTAATGAGTGTCATCAAAGGTATCCGAAACAGTAGATGATGCTTCTGTAAGACCAAGCAGGATTTACATACATTACTTGAGATCCTCCAGATGTTTGCCTGTGCTAATAAGAGACAATCTTGCTGCTTCCCACCAATACTAAAATCTGAATTTGACACCTAAAACATATCCACATTTCCATTACATTAGGGACAAGTCACCTTGAGATATGTGGGGTTCAAGATGTACCATCAAAAACAGATCTAATTGAAAGTAATCAAGCCAGAGATCTAAGTGGCATCCAGTCATCAGTTACAGTCTTAAACGGGCTCCCTATCTCTGTAAAAGGGCCAATAGCAATTCCTAAGATGATCACATTGCCCCATCTCTTATACCTTTTTGCCACACTACCAGTAGTTTCTCCAAGATGCTTCTTCACTGAAGCTGCTTTGGTGCTGGGAGACTTCTTATGGGGTAAGTGAAGACACTAACTAGTACTAGCCAAGCTATAAGGTCCCTAAACAAACAGCGAAGCTGGCTGCACCCAAAATTGAAAAATAATTTTTAGCAACACAGTGGTGTGACTGACATCAATACCACCACCATCAGAAGCACTACATCTTTAAGAACAGTTAAGGGATTTTCCCCTGTGATATATTTTATTTTCACCCCAAAGTTGGAACATCAAAAATTAATTACTAATAGTGTTGACCAAGTAGAGCTGGCAAAGAGTGTTATGTAACACTAAGTAAGTACCTGCATAGGCTCTGACACTTACACTATGGTACATGCCAAAATTTAAATAGCGCAAAAAACGAATGTTCATTTCTGGACCAATGTAGGCATTAAAACTATTTGTGATTTATTTGGTGGTGCCTTGAGAAACTCTTTGTCCGAAACGTATTTTAGAAAGTGTGTAAAAACTCTACTTTTTGATTCCTGTATTTGCCTTTGCTAGCTTCTTTTCTGACACCTTTAATCAGGTGATCTGTTCCCCTAGAGCCGTGACGCCTCTTTTGAGGTAGATCTGTGTTTTATAAATAATGTGTTGTTGTTGTTGTTGATGGACAACTACACATGTTGCAGAGCCTACAACAATAATACCCCATTCAAATAGGTAAATTAAATACATTTAATCCATCAAAGCAATTCGGATTGGACATTTTAAGGATTTTGTGGGCCCAGGGCTGAACGTATTTTGGGGGCACCTGTTTAGAACAGCTTTAAATTTATAATCCAATTTAATCTCCAACATGCAGCTATTTGGGTAAGTGCACAGGCACATTCATTCAAATTCTAAAGTTGTTACATCTAATATTCAGGAGTGACGTGTGTTTTCAATATTGTAATACAGCAACAGCTCAGTAATATTACTGTAGGGAATCTCTGTGACACGCACCCATTTCTCATATGTGAGGTCCTGTTTTGATCTAAAAGCAACTTTTTTATGGATGTTGCATGAAACATAAACTGCATTTTACTGCAGAATGTCTGTAATAGAGTCTCACCTATCACTCACTTTAAAAATAAATTAAAGGGAAACAATATTTTAAAAAATCCATTTAAGACTCAAAGTCATTAGGGAAATACTCTTTGCAGAGCAGAGCCCACTTTGCCCATGTCTTAAAATGGCTCTGCAATTAGGAACAGCTGGCCCATCCGGGAAGGAATCCCCTCCACACATATGGTACTAGAAACAGTATTGAATTAGACAGTGCAGGAAAAAAAACCTGTTACTACGCTACATT
This sequence comes from Pleurodeles waltl, assembly GCF_031143425.1. Classification (NCBI taxonomy): domain Eukaryota; kingdom Metazoa; phylum Chordata; class Amphibia; order Caudata; family Salamandridae; genus Pleurodeles; species Pleurodeles waltl. Next base: position 638,876,137 of record NC_090439.1, on the reverse strand, counting down.
CGACCTTGTAGTCAATGATCTTACCTAGAACTTCATTACGACTTTGGCGGTCGGAATACTTCAGACGCCAAAGCTGTGGGTAGGAGGCAGCCGTCATACCAGCCTCTTCCCCCCGTCATATTTCAATGTTTCACCCGGCCCCACCATTGGGAACATCATATTATGACGTTCCCGCCGGTCAGACCCGCAGAAACAGTGCTACGGTATTGGCCTCGACTCCCTTACGGTAGCACACCAGGACTCTCGGAATGCACACTGTCTGCAAAGCGCACTGTCTGTGGCCCCCTGCACTGTGTGTGCGTCAGCCTTTCCATGGTGGGGTCGTCACCATAGAAAGGCTGGCAGAAACAGGAGTCATGATGAGCATGGCGGCGCTGAGCTCAGCATCGCTGTGGCTGACCAGGAGTCTGTCTGCAGTCAGCCCATTGGGAATCTTGTTCCCGGGCTAGACGGCGGGCCCCTGGCAGTCCAAATGCCAGAGTCATAGGCCCTCATTATGATATTGGTGGTAAAAACTACCAACCGCCGTGGCGATGGCCGCCAAAAGACCATCGCCGCGGCTACCAGCCGTCCGCCATAATATGATCACAGCCGGTTTTCTGCCAGAAGAATGGGAGAAATCCAGCTGTCGCCTTGCTGGCAGATGGTGGTAAGGGGGCGCTACTGCTAGCAGCAGCGCCACGCCAGTAGACCCCCGCCAGCCGTATTATGACCCATAATACGTCATGGCGGTACGCAGCAGCGCCCCGACCTATCTCCTGCCAGAGGACCCCCTGAACACAGGTAAGTGGGTGCTCTGACAGGGGAGTGTGAATGTGCGTGCATGTATGTGTTCCGTGTTGAATGTGCGTGCATGTATGTAGGTGTGAGTGCGTGTATGTTATGTTCCGTGAATGCGTGTCTGCAGGTATGTATGAAAGTGTGTGCAGATATGTGTATGAATCGATGTATGCATGTGTGGCTGCATGTGGGTATGGGTGTGTGTATGCGTGTGTGTGTGAAGGGGGCGTGAATATAGGGGGGTTTAAGAGGAAGAGGGGGTGGGGGGTATCTGGAGAGGGGGTTGGGAAGACCTCAATCAGTGACAGGGAAAGTATTCCCTGTCAGTGATAGTGCCCAATGCGATGGTTTTCGTGGTGGTAAGGAAGCCACAGAAACCATGGCAGTAGGCGGGGCCATTATCCCGCATGCAGTACAGTGACGGTCGCCGGGCTGGAGATTTCTATCTCCAGCCCGGCTGCTGTTACCGTCGTGGCGGTCGTGTCGGTCGGTGTGGTACATTGGTTCATAATATGGTGGAAAGTACTGCCACCCTTTTGCCAGTACTTTCCACCATATTACTGCCGACCGCCAGGGTCATAATGAGGGCCAAAATGTGGTGGTTGGACCATCAGGAGTTCGGCGGTCCAACCATCACTGCGGGGCTGGCGGTCTCGAGACCACCAGCCTCGTAATGAAGGCCTAAGTCTCCAGTCACTAAAGCAAGATGGGTGGCAGATGCGGTAAACAATACAATGGATCAAGAGTGGAACTAAACCAAAACCAGTCTGTCTTGGGAGCAAGCGATACCAACAGTGGAAAAGATAACCAACATTACCAATGACCACACCTCTTGGTTTTTAGTTTGTTTGACAGCGGATACTTGTAAACATTAAGCTATTAGATGAAGTCTTATGTGGGAAACAATGGTCACAATGTAAAAAACCATCATGTTGTGAGAATTAACATTTGCCAATGCATATGCAATTTAGAGTGTAGTAGTGCTCTTCACTGTTTATGTTGTCAAAAATCTGCCTGTGAGAGCTGGTGTTTGGTAAACATGTCAGGGCATGTCCCTTTCACTGTTCACTTATTTCTTAGCCTGGTGTATTATTTTTATGCTGGTGTAATATTTTGTAATTTCCAGCATTTCACATAATGCTTTCTATAAAAAATGCCAGAAATTCGTCATTATGTAAATTTCCGCCTGCTTGCAGGAAGCATAGGAACAATGCAAATGAACAGAGCATGAATGCCTGCTGTACACGTCATGTGCGATTTCGCGCATTTTTAGTGCAAACTTCATCCTCTCATCCAAAAAGAACCAGTGGATGCATTTTGCAATTTTTTTTTTTAACCTAATGGGTTTGCTATTCTCATAATTTCACATAATTTCGCATAATTTTCACCTGATTACAAAGGGAAATTATTTGAATTTGACATACGCCTGTGAAATAACTATGAAGTGATGGTTTCACTTAGATGTGACCAATCGTGGTTAATAAATCATGTGGTACAATGCTAAGATAAATGAGAACTTGTATTCAGTATAGTCAGAAAGACTATGCGTGCCATCGTTGACACTACAGAAAAAATAATTGACTTTTTTGCCTGTGACTGCTGTCCTTTTGTGATAAATGTGTGAACAGTTTGACTCTGCTGGGCCAATACTCTGACTTCCTTTTACACTATCAGAGTGTGTTTTTCCTGCAAGCATGCATTACAGCTAGTCAGTTGCGGCTCGCGTGAGGGAGAAGGTGCGGAGCGGTGCGGCGGGGGAAGGAGTGAGAAAAAAAAAAAAAAGACTTGTTTTGCCGCGCCCGGCCACCTCCCAACCACTCCTCATCTGCAGGGACATGCTCAGGCTCTCAGCCTGCCGTGCGTCCAATCCTACCACTGCTTTTATTATGCCATCAGCATGAAAGCAGCCGTAGGGTTGAACTGAGCGCCCTGGCTGGGCACTCTGAGGCAGAGTTGGAGCCTCTGCCTGCTCTCTCCAATCTGGCACTTCAGTGCCGGGTTGGATAGAGCCTACTGTGCATGTCTGTTTAGCCAGCCCGAGACGGCCAGCCAAACATACTTGTGCACTGCTTCCCCTCAGTCCCTGTCACACCAATGGCCCTCCCCTTTTGTAGTAAAAATGTAATAAACACAGTTTATTATGTTTTTACTGTAAAAGTTTTGCAGCTGCTGGCAGGGGGCGATGCTCCTGCGCCATAGCGGAGGAGCCGCCCCAGCAGCTAGTGTTTTTAATGTCACACTCATTCATCTCTCAGCTATCAGATTCACTTTACCTTTCTCTGCTCTACTCAGGCAAACAACAATGTTACCCAAGTGTTACTCAAATTCTGGAATTATGGCAGTTCACCCGACGTACCATTTGACTCAGTGTTCCCTTCTCATCCAGCAGGAAGACTGATGAGGGAGGAATGTTGGTTCACTGATGCTCATTTATTGATTTAGGAACCTGAGACCTCTCTCAAAATAAGCCTTCCCCCTTAAAATATGAGCCACAGGGCTACTTATAAGACTGCTCTTATCAGGGTTAATTTATTTAAAATAGCAACTGCTGCCTCCTGTTCCTTCTCCATCCGCTTCTCAACAACTGACTTTCTTGCACTTCTGCATAAGCTTCAACATTCCAGTGATGACATTGGGGATGCTTCCGATCCGGCTCTCACTTGAACATCCTGCACAACAGCACACACATACATTTGTTATGCAGACTTAAAGGAAACCCTAAGAAATGAAATCCCTAATTGGTAAACTAAGCAATGCTGATGTAAATGCTGCCTAGACTACATGACTCAGAAACCCTAAGGCCTCATTATGAATCGGCAAGAAAATGACCTTGGTTTTCCCTACCATCGGAGTTAAAGATATCTAGTAACTCCAGGGGTGGGGAAACCCAGTCCATTACAAGTTGGAAACTGGAGGTCCCTTATAAATGACACATTTATAAAGGAATCTAATTCTTTGTCCGATTCCCCGGGTAATTCCTCATTTCTCCCAGATTTTCACATGGAATTTTCATCTGTGGAAACACTGCAGATCTTATTATTTTGATGGGACTGCTGATACCAGCCCTGTTAAAATTAAGAGACCACTTTTATTGAGGGCCTGAGTAGTGTAACAGTATTACATTTGTTAGGGCAGACACTCCTCTGCAAGTACTAGAAGTGCCCTCATAAGCTCAACACGTGATCTGAATGGCCGGATATTAGTGACATGATGTAAAATGCAGCCCACAACAAAATGCAGAGGACAGTGAGCCACCCAGGTACTGCAGACTGAACATCAAGCACACCATGTCAGCACTTCACCCTCAGGATAGCAGGGAGCAGTGCTAGGCTTCTCAGGTAGTCAGAGCAGAAGATATAGAATTGGAACTCCATAGTTACCAAATAAGTATTGTACGATTCAATGCTTCTCTTTTATAAAAATAAAACAGTACTTTGTTCTGCTAAAACAATATGACCCATAAAGGAATATGCATAGGGTTCTACAACAATTACTACCACAAAATAGGCAAAAATGTATCAGTCTTAGATCAATTCAATGGGTGCAGGGCAGACACACGTCTGTGTCGATAGCCCATAGGCCAGTTCTTCAATACCAGTCACTGGAGCATTTCCTAAAGTCAAAAGAGTCCCAATGTCTGGTGAGCACAACTTCAAAAAAGTGGGATTTGCCTAAGCACAGCTGCAATGACTTCCAAAGCATTGGAGCATGAGCAATAAGTCTCCTTTCCTCCAATGTTGTTTTAAAGCTTTGAGCAGACTGCAGCTAATCTGTAAGCTCCAGTGGGAGAATAGGCCCAAGGCAAAAGCTGCCCTCACAAATAAGGGAAGGCCCACCCTCTGGTGCCAGTGGTTCTTCGGCCTTCAGAGATCCTCTGCTCAGTTGCAGAGCCAGCGCTGGACGTCAGGCACAGTGTTGGGGGGGCCACACTGTGCTTTCTGACACTAAACTCAAAAGCAGAAATGCTAACAATGAACTATTAACTTTGCCAGTTAGGGGAGGCTATCACTAGCCTTCATTTTGTGTCATGCTTAACCAGGGGTAATCCACAATGGATCAATCTGACCTCAAAGTCACACAGCTGTATTCAATATGAAGTCACTTTACAAGTCACCTTACATACTCCCTGTGCATCATAGTAGTGGAGATTTACCAGAGTGAGTTACCTCATCATTTCTTTTTCCATGCTGGCAAAAGAGATGGTCTGGTAGTTCACTTGAAAATTCTGGGCCAAATATGTGACTTCTCATGGTAGAAATGATTACAGCATGTTTTAAAAGTGTAGGAATGCCTACCGATATGAAGGATGTAATTATCATGTTTGTTATTTCTATCATGGGAAGAAATAATTGTTTGAAGAATGGCACTAAGCATATGTCCATACTTTATGTTATCTTATTTGTATTTGTAAAGTGCACTATCACCCACTAGGGTAACCTGTGCTGAGCTGGTGTGTGTGTCTAGCGGATGCTAGGGTGGGTTATTGTAAAGCCAAGTCTTCAGCTTCTTGCAGAATTCAAGAAGAGAGAAGCAAGAGTCTCGTTCTGTGTATGCGTGGGATGTGTATTAGTAAGAGTCCTGCAGAGGGGAGGTGTTTGGGTGGTTGGTGGAAGGAGATGCAACTTTTCACATTGACGGGGCCTAAGTTATTTAGACCCTCATTATGATCATGGCGGTGTGGTCCCGCGGTGGCGGGAAATCCCGCCATCCGGCATGGTGGCCCACACCGCCATAGGCAGCCCTCCTCCACCGCCAGGCTGCCTCCGACAGGCAGCCTGTCGGTGGATGGCATCATTATCCAACAGGGCAGCGCTGATGCCCCTCGGATAATGATCCCATTTCCACCAGCCTTCCCCTGGCGGGTTTCCCCGCGAGGGAAAGGCTGGCTGAAGGGGTGCTCCGGGGCCCCCCGGGGGGGCCCTGCACTGCCCATGAACTTGGCATGGGAAGTGCAGGGGCCCCTGTGCAGTGCCCCCTTGTGCAGGTCACTGCCCGATTTACGTGCAGTGATCTGCGCGACGGATGCAGCTGCACCTGCCGCACAGAGGCATTGACGGCGGCTTCATGTGGAGCCGCCGGCAATGTCCCGGCCAGGCATGCTGCTGGCTGGACCAGCAGAATGTTTATGATACGGCCTGCAGGGTTCCAGGGGGGCTGACGGTCACTGGAAAGACCACCAGCATGAACATGGCGGTGTAAACCGCCATGTTCATAATGACCCCCTTTATGCCTTGAATGTGTGTGAGGAGTTTGAAATAAGCTGGTTTGTGTTTCAGGATCCAGTGTGGTTTCCTGAGGTGCTGTGTGATGTGAGTTATATGTGGAAGGTTGAGGATGAGTCTAGCTGTCGAGTTCGGGATGGTTTGTAATCTTCTAGTGAGTGGCTTGGTGATCCTGGTGTAAATGGTGTTCCCGTAGTCCACCTTCCTGGTGACTAGGGCATGAATGAGAGGGTTTCTAGTGTTGCTTGGGAACCATTTGCATATCTTCCTCAGCATCTTCTGGATGCGAATGCATGATGCAGTGATGTCAATGACTTGTGCAGTCATGTCCAGATTACTACTGATGATTAGTCTGAGGTTTTTGGCATGGTAGCTGCTGGGTGTGAGTGTGGGTCTGAGTTCAGCTAGCCACCAGCTGTAGTCCCGAAGGTGAGGTGTTCTTGCCAAATATCACTATTTTTGTCTTGTCGGTGTTGATCTTGAGAGATTTAGCTTTCATCCATTTAGCTACTTTGGCCATGCAGGTGGTGAGCTTATTTCTTGTGCAGGGGGTCTTATCAATGAGGAAGAGTATGAGTTTATTTTTGTCAGTGAAGGAGAGGATGTTTATTTAGTGTGCATGGATAGCGTTGATCCGAGGGATTATGTATGTGTTGAAGAGGGTGGGGCTGAGCAATGAACCTTGAGGCACTCCAAAGATGAGTTTGCGTGCTTCCGAGGATTAAGGTGCCAGGCTGACGCTGATTGGTAAGAGTCCTTTGGTGAAGGTGTGGTGTGGGCAAGAGTCGGATAGGGCCCATGCACTGCCGATGCACTTGCCATGGGCAGTGCAGGGGCCACTGTGCAGTGTCCCATTGCACAGGTCACTGCCTGATTTATGGGCAGTGATCTGCGCGACGGGTGCAGCTGCACCTACCACACAGAGGCATTGATGGCGGCTCCATGTTGAGCCACCTGCAATGTCCCGGCCAGGCATGCTGCTGGCTGGCCCAGCAGAATGTTTATGGTACGGCCTGTGATGTTCCAGGGGGGCTGACGGTCACTGGAAAGACCGCCGGCATGAACACGGTGGTGTAAACCGCCGTGTTCATAATGACCCCCTTTATGCCTTGAATGTGTGTGAGGAGTTTGAAATAAGCTGGTTTGTGTTTCAGGATCCAGTGTGGTTTCCTGAGGTGCTGTGAGTATATGTGGGAGGTTGAGGATGAGTCTAGCTGTCGAGTTCGGGATGGTTTGTAATCTTCTAGTGAGTAGCTTGGTGATCCTGGTGTAAATGGTGTTCCCATAGTCCACCTTCCTGGTGACTAGGGCATGAATGAGAGGGTTTCTAGTGTTGCTTGGGAGCCATTTGCATATCTTCCTCAGCATCTTCTGGATGCGAATGCATGATGCAGTGATGTCAATGACTTGTGCAGTCATGTCCAGATTACTACTGATGATTAGTCTGAGGTTTTTGGCATGGTAGCTGGGTGTGAGTGTGGGTCTGAGTTCAGCTAGCCACCAGCTGTAGTCCGAAGGTGAGGTGTTCTTGCCAAACATCACTATTTTTGTCTTGTCAGTGTTGATCTTGAGAGATTTAGCTTTCATCCATTTAGCTACTTTGGCCATGCAGGTGGTGAGCTTATTTCTTGTGCAGGGGGTCTTATCAAGGAGGAAGAGTATGAGTTTATTTTTGTCAGTGAAGGAGAGGATGTTTATTTAGTGTGCATGGATAGCGTTGATCCGAGGGATTATGTATGTGTTGAAGAGGGTGGGGCTGAGCAATGAACCTTGAGGCCATCCAAAGATGACTTTGCGGGCTTCTGAGGATTAAGGTGCCAGGCTGACGCTGATTGGTAAGAGTCCATTGGTGGAGGTGTGGTGTGGGCAAGAGTCGTATAGGGCCCACAAGTGGATGGTCTTCATGGTTCAAGCTATTTTTATGCTGATGACGGTGGGCCACAAGGTCACAGTTTGTTTTTCAGCCATGATTGGAAGTTGAGTTGTGATAGTCACAGGGTTCGGTTGAGGGCTGAAGATGCTGATAAGAAGGTGATTTTGTTCCGGAAGAATTCTGAGAGCTTGTTGCAAAGGTCTTGTGATGGGGTGATGTTGCTGGAGGTGGCAGGAGGTGCAGTGAAATAATTGATGATGGCAAAGGTCTCTTTGCTGCTGTTACGGCTATTGTCAATGCAGTCAGCAAGAACTGCTGGTGGTAGATTCTTAGGGCTGATTTGAAGACGTCTTTATATGTGGTGTCTTGGCTTATTCTCCATTTGCACTCCAGTTGCTTGCAGTGGTGTTTTATCAGCCTGAATCCCTCTATGTACCAACTGGCCTTTGGTCTGGCTCTTGTTGCTGGGCTGCACTTGAGAGGAGCCTGGATGTTGGTGCATGCAGTGATCCAGCTGCTGAGGTTCTTGCTAGCTTTCAGCAAGTTGGTGGTTTGCTCCATAGGTGAGCTGTGTTCTCATATGTTGAAACTTAGCACCTTGGCGGTCTCAGAGGGTTTGAATGAGGTGAGACCAGATTGTAACGGAGGCTGTACGGTGAAGGAGTAGAGAGTTTGTACTAGTATCTCACACATAGAGTTGTGAATTTGAGACATTTTTGACTCAAGTGAGGCTTCAAGGCATTGTTACAGTGAGCATGGGGTACATTTCATACCATCTGGATTTTACAATTCCTGATAAACATTGATGATGTCCTTCATCTGATTGTGTGCCGCATTCGTAAATTTTGCAAAGTGGACCTTCAGTCCCTTTTAATGGTTTTACGGTAACCTCTCCTTATTGCAACACGTTATGTCTTCTGCTGTCTGAGACTTAAGTCATTGGCATTCCAAGTTGAAACATTTCAGCTCAACTAATTCTTTTCTTATCCATCTTTTGGTTGATTTGATGCCCAGCTTGGGTTTTCTAGATCTGGCTGATGCTGACATTTCCAAAATAGATGATACATTGTGGTACAGGTTGCCATGTAAGGATTCAGGGTTCCTGGAGTCAGATTGGTTGGCTTTGACAGAATTGTAGATTGACTCACACACCTGTGAACTTATATTTCTGAACTGCCTGGCTTGATGAAAATGGGTGGTGTCAATGTTGCTGCTGGCAATGGGTTTTTATGTTAGGTTTGGCAAGTTGATGGAAGATGAAAAATGGTCTGAATGTGTTTCTAATTGTACCACCACGTTGGTGGGTTCAAGATTGTATGTGAAAACAAGATGCTGTCTGTGTCCAGGTGGCTCTGTTGGGCCACCTGGTCTCCTGTGTGGTCTCTCCCAGTGACTTAAAGTTATCACATGCCTTACTATGTTTCGTTGTCAGACCTTGGTTGGGCAGATGAGTCAACCTACTCTTGAACAAGGCTATCTTAAATGCGTAACCATCCTTCGCTACCTCTCAAAACCAAACCTAATATAAAACACCTATTAGCCAATGTCACAGGAGAGGATAACATTTTTTCATTTTGTTCAGTAGATATATATAGAACCCATTGAACAAACTTGGGTCGGAGCAAGCCAGAAACCAAATACTGTAGGTGGACTTATTTAGTCTTAGTGGTTCCAATTCACAAATGTTTTTGTGCAAATGTATGGTACTGCAAGCATTGTGATTCATGCAATTGTACTGGTGTAAGTCAACTAACTATGCTGGAAAACCTAGATTTAGGGTTTTTTCTGAGCAAGGGGCACTACAAAATGGAGTGACTGCCCACAAACACACTAGTTTGTGAATATTCACGCATGTTTTGCAGGAAACACATGGAAGATCACTCCTGTAGAGAGAGGAGTATGCTTTTCCTTGGTGCAATAGGAAATTTTACTCTTAACTCTTTAATTAAAGTGTAGTAGATGATGCTCCTTCACAGAGAAATATATTTTTGTCTGGAGTAAAATATACAAAGTTATTGATCAAACGTAATTTACTGCATAAACTAGAACATTTCAGAAATGTTTAAACCATCATAGATTGCCACTGGAACCACTGAAATCGTTTACAGGGCTCATACAATTGAAAAATCTACCAGAGACATAATAATAGCTCTCGTAGGAAAGGTTTATTTTTGAGGCTCGCACATTTGGCAGATATACTTTCCATGTAGCAATGAAACTCCAGGACTAGAATTCTCTCTTGGTAATGTGCTACTATCAATCAGGCCAAGTAAGCCCTGGAATATTTTCCCACATTATTTCTCCATTCATTTCATAGGTGCCAATCATGCCTTCCGGGGAGTACATTCCCTGACTCAAATGCTACATCAATGTAATTGGGGATTCTCATAAACGGGGTATGTGGTATTGTTAAACATTGGAGATTTCCATTACATCTATGTCTAGATAGGCCATGCATCAATTGGACACCTCATCACCTCTTAGCCTGGCTATTCCCCAAAAGTCATGTATGCTCTTTAGATCATGTCTAGACATTGAGGGAAGCAACATTCCCTTCAAGAAGGGCTTACGTTTGAAAATTAGAAACTAAGAAAACAGATGTCACATTCCTAATATTGATGGATATTTGGTCCATATGCTAAAATTCTTTAATCATCATTTGATCCCTCATTACACCTTATTTTCCTGTTGAATAGCTTACAGCTTTCACAAAGATTCCATCCGTATTTTATTCTGACGAGGCCAATATTTTTTTATTCCAAGCAGGGGGATAGCTTCTTGTTTTTCTTCTCCATGTCTTCTCAGTGTCATCATTATGAGTCTCCCCTTTTACTGCCCATGCCTCTCTTTTAGCAGTGGTGTAACAATAGCCCCCACAGCACTCGCAGTGTGGGGGGGGAGGCCGTAGCTCCAGGGATGCCCCTCAGCAGCCCACAGTCATGCACAGCACACTGGCCGGCAGTGTGCAGTGGCGGTGGGCTCCTGGCCTAAGATGTCCTGACTGGGTCAGTGGGTAGAGAGGGATTCCCTCGATGCAGTTTGAGGGGGGCCCCCTCAAGATTCGTTGCACCTCTGTCTTTTAGTCCATTCCTTCTGTTTTCTTTATTTGAGCCTCCTGAGCGTACCATCCTCTCAACTCCCCCTCTTAATTCTTCTGGCAATCATCTCTTATTTTCTCCTTCCATGGAGCCCCCACAGGTTCTTTTCAGTGCCTTACCTGATTCTTCTCCTTCCTTCTGATTGGGCCCTTTTCCCTTTTTTTGCATTCTATGATTATTTGCTCTATGTGTGTTATAATATCCGTCAATATTCCCTTGGATATCATGGCCACTCTCCCTCTGCTTCTATTCTCTTTTCCTGTAGCATCATTGTTCTCAACTCTGGTTGGTGATTCATTCTTTTCTAATCACTCAGTCAACGTATCTGTGTTTGTCCCACATCCAACCAAGTGTACTTGTATTCACTGGGTGAGAGAGCATATAGGGGATCATTATGACCCCGTCGGTTGGAGCTAATGTGGCGGTAGTACCGCCAACAGGCTGGCTGTACTTACCGCCACATTATGACATTGGCATGTTGGCTGAATGTACCAGTCCGACCGCCATAGAGGTAGCAGCCGCTGGGCTGGAGATGAGACTCTCCAGCCTGGCGGCCGACATTGTGCCACCAGCAGTATTATGTCCCTGCCTACCGCCATGGTTTTTGTGACATTACCGTGGCAGTAGGCCCTATCAGTGACAGAAAATTCCTTCCCTGTCACTGAGAGGAGACCCCATGTGACATACTTAAACATAGTACACTATCTGTAACATATCTGTTCCCTTTCTATCTCTCTTCCAACCTTCAATTGATTCTTTTGGACAATTCTTCTCTCCTTATCCGCTGGGAAAGCCTTTTTCTATTCCCAACAGCTGGCCTTGTTCCTGGTTGTAAGTAAATCTTTATGGCTTGGTTAATTAAAACCGTAACAATGTTACATAAATTATCAAAAAGTCAATAATTCATTAAAACCATGACTGCTAATTCATATGTCATAGAAATCTAAAATCTGCCATGTAATATGATTAAACTTGCTCAAAATCAATAAGATTAATACATTCTAATATAAAATCAGCCATATCATACGATTCAAATGGTTCATGTATCATAGTAAGCATTGCAATGTGTCTCGCTTAGCCTTGTCAGTTATTGTCCACTATAGACGAATCATTTAACCAGTGTCCTAATGATCTACAATGTTCTCAGCCCGAGTGGAAACCATAAACAGCTCAAACAATTCATTTATCCTTTGATTTCATTCCTGCATGTGTTGCACAACATTTGCATGTAACAGCAAGAATTTAATCGATTTGCAATTGTTAGACCTGACAGCCTTAGGGTGGTCATCCCTCCACTTTGTGCCTGCCTCCCTCCACCTTTCCGACACTGTTTTTGCTGGTTTTTAGGACTCTGTGCACTTTACCACTGCTAACAAGTGCTAAAGTGCATATGATCTCTCCCTTAAACATGGTACCAATGGTTCATTCCCAGTTGGCATATTTGATTTACTTATAAGTCCCTAGTAAAGTGCACTGCATGTGCTCCCTAGTAAAGAGCACTGTAAATTAAATGCTACTAGTAGCACTGTAAATTAAATTGATTGTGCCACTCACATAGGTAGCCCCTTATCCATGTCTTAGGTCTGCCATTGCAAGGCCTGTATGTGCAGTTTCACTGCCACTTTGACTTGCCATTTAAAAGCACCTGCCAAGCCTTAAACTTCCCTTTTTCTACATATAAGTCATCCCTAAGGTAGGCCCTAGATCACCCATAGGGCAGGGTGCTATGTAGGTAAAAGGCAGGATATGTACATGTGTGTTTTATATGCCCTTGTAGCGGAAAAGTCCTACATTCATTTTCCACTTCTGTGAGGCCTGCTCATTTCATAGGCTAGCATTAAGGCTGCCCTCATGTACTGTTTGAGTGGTAGATTCTCATCAGAAAGGGGTAACCAGGTCATATTTAGTATGGCCAGAATAGTAATAGAAAATCCTGCATATTGGTGAGGTTGGATTTTGTATTACTATTTTAGAAATGCCACTTTTAGAAAGTGAGCATTTCTCTGCACTTAAAAACCATCTGTGCCTTACAGCCCGTCTCCAACCAATGTCTGGGCTGGGCTTGTTGACAGCTTTGTTGTGCATTTCACCCAGGGAACCACAGAATCAAGACACTCAGTCACATCTGCACTCATCTGCATACCTAATGAGTCTTCCTGGGCTGGAAGGGTGAAAGGCCTGACACTTACATTTCAAAGGCTTGTGGCCTGCTGTCACACAATGGACTGCCAAACCACTACCAAACCCCCTACTGGAACCCTGGCAGACAGAACTTTACTGAAAGGGGAACTTGTGCACTTCAAAACCACTCTTTGAAGTCCCCCCCACTTCAAAGGCTTTTTTGGGTATATCAACTGGGTCTCTGGCCCCACCAACTCAGACACTTCTGGACTTAAACGTGCAACATACCAAGAGGAACTGCCTGGCTGCCCAATGGACTCATCTCAGCTGCTTTGCTGAGAAGGACTGCTGCCCTGCTGTTGCCCTGCTGCCTTTTGACTATGCTGAGAAGTGCTCTCCAAGGGCTTGGATTGAGCTTTCCTCCTGTTTTCTGAAGTCTCAGGGCCAAAAACACTTCATCTCTTCAGGAAACTCCTTGTATGGCGAAAATCGATGCACAGCCTGCCAGAAACGATGCACAGCCATCTTGCGACTGTTCTTGCCCTGCTGCCCTTTGACTATGATGAGAAGTGCTCTCCAAGGGCTTGGATTGAGCTTGCCTCCTATTTTCTGAAGTCTCAGGGCCATAAAGACTTAGGGCCTGATTCTAACTTTGGAGGACGGTGTTAAACCGTCCCAAAAGTGGCGGATATACCACCTACCGTATTACGAGTTCCATAGGATATAATGGACTCGTAATACGGTAGGTGGTATATCCGCCACTTTTGGGACGGTTTAACACCGTCCTCCAAAGTTAGAATCAGGCCCTTAATCTCTTGAGGAAACTCCTTGTGCGTGGAAAATCGATGCACAGCCCGCTGGAACGATGCACATCCATCTTGCGACCGAGAAATCGCTGCACAGCCAAAGTGGAACGATGCAGCCCGACTTCCCGACTGGAGATTTGACGGACTGCCTGCCTTGAAACAGAAAATTTGATGCACAACCCTACCAGATCGACCCACAGCCAAACCGGAACAACGCAGCTGATTCCCAGAGTGTAAAATCGATGTAGCGCCTGCTGTGCGACAGAAAATTCAACGCATCACCCTACCGGATCAATTCAACGCCTGTGACTTCTTCCAGCACACCCAGGATTTCCCTGCATCGTCCCGGGGCATCAAAAAGATACCCACATCGCAGTGAGGAACCAAGACTGCGCACCGAAAAACAACCCAAGCCCCTTGCAGCGTAGAAAGAAATGACCCATCGTCTGTGCTGCGTCAGACAGTCCAACTCACACCATATTTTTCCACTCATCTCCTCCTCTGCGGCCTCCATGCGTGTTATTTCTTACGCAAACCAGGCACTTTATGTCATCAAGAGACAACTGCTGATTTCTAAGATTTAAGACTCTTTTTCATCTTGCTAAAGTGATATCTAAACTAGTGCTTATTCAATCTTTATAATTTTTACCTTATTTTAACCACATGAATATAATATATTTTTCTAAACCTGTGTGGTGTATTTGTGTGGTGTTTTCACTGTGTTTCAGTATGATTTATTGAACAGATACTTTACACATTAACTTTTAAGTTAAGCCTGACTGCACAGTGCCAAGCCACCAGAAGGTGGGCACAGGATCATTTGGATTGGTTGTGACTTACCCTGACTATGATTGTGGTCCATACTTGGGCAAGGGTATATACTTCTGCCAACTAGAGACACCATTTCTAACAGCAATTTATTTGGGTATCATCTGGACTAAGGCTTCTTATTATTGCCAACATACATGTGCGTATGCTTCCAGCCGAAAAGCTTTTTTGAGTAGTGTTACACAAGCTTGCCATAGGGTGGGACATATGCAAATCAAGTGTATCACATTTTCATTTTTAGAACTGCTTAGCCGCATAGCCTACATGTCGTTGGACCATTGTGTTTCCAGGATGGTTGTTTTGCAAGTGCTGGAATCTGGCTAAAATGTATCACCATGAGTCTTCGCTGTATACAATTTCAAAAAGTCAGGCTTAGATATGGAGCTGCTTTCATCCTGTCTTAGTTATTGATAGTCATCCAGGCATGAGATTGGTTAGTAAAGATGTTTTTATCTTCCATGACAGAACGCTGTTTCGCTGCACTATTTATAACTTGCCTAAAGGTATAGAAGGGCAAGTTCTTGTTCCAAAGCTCCCCAGTGTTTGTCAGTTGTAACGACGTAAAAAGATATTTGTGATGCCTGGAGGAAGGATTGTTAGCCATGGCAGTCTATAAGGCATTATTTATCTTATTGGCTTCGGTCATTCTATTTTTGTAACATGATTTTATTGAAGTATATTTCCTTGTTCCTGATTGCTCTTACTCCTTGTCAAAATGTGTCAATCCTAACATTCACCTTTTCTTCTTCTAGGTTTTTCACTTTGAGTCCCAATTTATCCAGCTCACTAACCACCTCCTGATCCTCCCAATGTAACTTAAACTGAAAAATGAAGTTTATCCCTCTCCAAATACTCCCACTAAGACCCCTTTTTAATCCAAAGGACACAACTTTGTTGGTTTCAAATTGAGCACCTAATGCTTGTTTAGCACACTGAGCATAGACTCCTTGTATCATGACATGTTTAAGAGTTTCTGACTGGCTGGCTGGACGGTTTGTAATTACATTGTGCATGACCTCCCCCATTTTCTTCTCTCAGCCAGGAAAATAGTCTACTGTATCTTTAGTGATAGGCTTCAGGTTCCTTTCTCAGCCTTCCTTCACAAGAGTGAGAAGACCTCGGACAGGGTGGCTGAATAGAATTTCAAAGCATTGAAGCTAATATCTCACTGTCACTTCAAAACTCAAGTCGTTCATTGGTCTGAAGTTGGTGACACCTGAGGAACTTGTTAGTAATCCCAGATTTTCCACTTATAATATTCATTCAAGAGACATGATGTCAGAGATACCTGTCAGAGATAATCTCTTTAGAAAAGTGACTAAGCAAAATAACTCAGATCAGTGCCAAACAACCATTGGGGCAGTTGTGCTGCTGAGGGCTTGCTTGCAGTATCTGGTCATCTTTCTCAACAAATATTTACTTGATGCTCTTGTTATAATTATTGGTTAGTGTTCCATTCAGTGATGACTGGATGGCCTAGCTGAGGGCTAGCTCTTTTCGATATCTGGTGACATGTAGCTTTTCAACACTAATTTACCTGTTGTTTTAGGTATCATCATTGGACACTGATAAATCAAATGATGATTGGATGCCCAGTATCCTCATATGTCCATTTTCACCCTCTAAAATATACCAAAACCACTGGCGGTGGTATCCTAGCACCCTTGTATACTGCTCTGTCTTACCAGTCATTTTGAAAGGTGGGTGTGTATTGAAAGCATTTGAATATGTACATCCATGCGAGGCCTGAAAAAATGCTCTTTTTCATTTTCAGGTGTACCTCCAAGGGAACATTTTGTGCCACCTGAAACATGAATTTCCAGTGGCACTGTTCAGGGAGCCTCTGGTTTGATGGTGGCAGTCTTGCTCTATAAAGGATCACCATCACAAACCATATGGCTGTATTCAGCTACTTCTCCTTAAAACTGCTGCTGGGCTTGAGTGCATTGCCCAATCCAAAGAAGGGCATGCTTGCTGGCTTTTTGCAACCCCCCCCCCCAGTCTGACCCTCCCTCATTGAGTAAATCTAGCCAACCCGACAGAACCATTGTACGAAACAAAGGTACATTTTTTACTTCACTTGCGCAGAATCTTACCTCTGGCTTACAGGCATCACCATTGGCTTTTCTTGATGGCCTATCAGTGGCAGTTTCAAACTGTTTTTAAGCCTGGTTCACTCGTGCAGCATCTTTCCTAAGGGTTTCCCCTTCAAACACTCCATGGGACCACCAGTAATAAGTCATTATGCCACGCTCAACTCAATAAATTACTTCTTCTCAAGAAATGTATTGAAATACCCTCTCTCTAACCCTGTTTCATTAGCTAAATGCTGTCATCCATCTTTATTGCAATTAGAGCATACTTGAGAACACCAGGGACAATAAGGTTTTTACAGTAGCCTGTTTGACCTTTCTCATATCAAATCAGTGTCAATAATATGTCAACCCCACCATGGTGATACTAGCTACAGAGTCACTAAGACTAGTTAGCCTCTACCCAACTGTGAAGTAAGAACAGATGAATTCCTTCGAACTCTAATTCTGGAGTGTGGGCTCTCAGGTCATCATTTGAGGCCTAGGACCACTTCTTAAGGTGTGTCAGTAGCCTCCTCTCCAGGCTGGTCATTTGGGCATCCAGAATCTTGTGCCCTCACAATGCCAGTACCAGTGTTTGTACTGACCGGTATATGCTGTTTAGAAATGGTGTTTCTGACTTCCAGGCCAGGATTAATTATTCTATGGATTGACAGGAGCTTTGGATTATTGGGATCATAGAGAACATTATGAGATATTTATAAATTTATTATTGGGTCACTGGACATCCCTGTTGTGTTGTCCATCAACTTATTCCTTTTTATTCAACCTGCTGGCTACTCAGTGATCTACATCTAAAGTGATCCAGTTTCAATTGAGAACTGTGAGTTAGCAAGTTGCTGATGGATCAAGATTGTGCTCAACCAAAATAAGATTTGCCAAGTCAAAGAAAGACTCCGTCATTTTATAAGTGACCCAACTATATAGATATGCTTTAAAATCTGACAGGTGATTGTACTACTGAATATCACCCCCTAGAATATCATAGTACCAGAATATCGAGAATGCAATATACAGGGACAAAATATTAATATGAGAGTGCATATGGGGAAGTATAGAATTACTATTCCTAACTCCACATTAACGTAACTTGAAGATATATGTACCACGTAGGTACATTTATGTGGAGTTAGGTACAGAAAATCTATATTTACCTGTTGAATTTTTTTTCAGATATTTCGTCCTATTAATATTCTAGCATTGATATTCAGGGTGTACGTTTACCAGCTGATATGCTGTTCTTGGGGTAAGGATTACAATTCCTTATGCTCTGGTTGAGGACCTGCTAAGACCTCCTTACTGAAGTCTGTTTGTTTTCTGGTACGTTGCCTAATCTGATTTTTAAAATACAGAAATACAACAAAATGTGGCACTGCAACAGCAATGAAACAGAAGAACCCTCCATATATAGAGGCTATAGAGGTCATAACAAATATCTTTAACATTTAATCTTCTTATTTTTCCTTTAATATGTTTGAACCACATGAACAAGAATAAGGCATCATAACATTCAATCCTCAGGTCCTTTCTGGACCCGATACACCCGTCATTAAGGGAGCACACTGTAGGGGATCTGATGTGGCCCTTTGCTCATTGGGTAATATCAACGTGGAGTCATGAGGGTGTGATGGGAATTTAGATAGAAACCCAGAGTGTGGAGTGATGATCGGGCTAAAGGAAGCAAATGTTTCTGTCACAGAGCTCCCCCTCCAACATCGATGGACATGAACACTATAAATGAAAGGTCAGATCTTCTAGATGGCTCAGCGTGGCATAAATGGGAATGGTTGTATACATCAGGCAAGGAATTTTGGTTACTGGTGTCCAGCACCGTGGGCCAAACCTTATTAAATTTGTTAATGTGGTCTGGCCTCTGTATATCACCTCATATGAGTCTACATGGAACACTTCTATGAACATCTAACATTTGTTTTAAATACTTAAACTGCATGCAAATATGCAGAATGCAGCCCCCTAAGAACTTCTAATTACTAAAAGGAGCCTATTAGACAGGTAGGCGCTACATTCTTTTACATTAATGCTGCATTGTTTTAAGTGGTTGTTTAAGCAACACGATACAGAGCATTTTGTGAACCTGACATTTCTGTATTTCTGTTTTCTGGATTGTTTTGTGTTCAGTAGATCATATAGGCAATATGCATAGATAAATGTGGAACTTTGATTTGCTGTCTGCAACCTCATTCTTTTTGTTTCCTCTGTGTTTCTTTTTGTCAAGTTTTATTGGGTTGTTGTTTGCATACAACATTCTTTGCCCACATCAGAACTTTGCAAGAATATGGTGTATCGCCATATGTCTAAAGAAGTTATCAAACTGATTCAGGCAATCTAGGCATCCGCACTGATGCAGTTTAGATACGTATGTTAAGTGCATAGAGAAGGTCCATTAAAGAATAATTGAATAATGTGTTTCTTATTAAGGATACTTTGAGTGTTTGTATGCCTAATACCTACAGCTAAGCACACAAACTGAGTGCAATGTGACCTTTGTTTATGTCGTACATGTTTACAGTGAAACTTTAAAAATGGGTACCATAGCTGTAAGATTTCAGTCATTTAATTAAAAAATGGAAAGATTTGTAAGGATCACCCTGTTCCAAATTAGACCCTTAAATTTAGACTGTAATGGAATACCCTCTGATTTCTGGATGAAGTGCTCGATCTCAAGAAGAGACCAAAGATGGATTATTCTACTTTATGGCCACTATTTTACTTGGGAGTAGAATCCTGTTTGCAGACAATATGGGATTACAAGTATACTAGGCACATATCCACATGCAAAAAAAATAGGTGCAAATAAGTCGAGAGAACATGTTGGAATTCAGATGAAATATGAGAGAAAATGTGAGTAGGGGTAGCTTTTTCCAAGTTCTTACCACTCCAGTTGTTGAAACTCAGAAATACCCTTTGTATGCTAATACTGCCTAGTATTGGCATTACCAGGTGTGATTTTACCACACCTTGACCAGCTTGTTAGCACCAAAGGGATTACCGTCAAAAGCAAATAGCATGACAGTCCAAAGCAATTGAAGACTACCTTCTAGGTCAGTGGTTCCCAACCTGTGGTCTGGTGACCCCGGGGGGGTCGGCGAAGCCTCCTTAGGGGGTCCGCGACTACTTAGAAAATTAAATCATATTAACAGATTAGGTCCCCAGCTTTCAATAATGACTCACTGGGGGGTCCCCGGGATCCAATAATGTTAAAGTGGGGGTTCTCAGAAGTCAAAAGGTTGGGAACGACTGTTCTAGGTCATTTATATGTATACAGTTAGTTTTTTTTTTAACAATAGCTGTTCGGACTGCATACCAAAATCTGTTTCTCTAGACTAGTGAGTGGCCTGATTAAGAGTGGGTTGGGATCAAAAGAATTCTTCTATTTCTGTGTTGTCCTCTGGATTTAGCACTTTCTCCAGAAATCTAGAGACTTTCTGTAAACACCGCACTCTTAATCAGACCACTTCTACAAAAACTGTTTTTTTTTTTCCTTTGCATGCAATCTTAAGAACTATTGTCAAAACAAGAACTGAATGCATTCAAATTACCTCGAATCTGTAGCTTGGAATGTTTTCACAGGGCTCAAACAAGTATTATATTTGCAGTATTGAAATGATTCAGCCAGTGGTTTGTGGCATGAAAGATGGCGATCGGTAAGTACAAAGCTGAATCTGTTCTCCTGTACCCCAAAATACTTTTTGCTTTTGAAAGAGGCATATTTTATCTCTTATCCATAGCTCACCAATAAATAAATTACTTGGACACGTACTAATTTGACTTAACTTTCGGACCTTTTTAAAAATGTGTTTGTCCCACCACCTGTTCCTTTACACTATTAGAATCTGAGTCAATATCTATGAAAGCCTCTGTAAGCCTCAGTTTCTTGATGTTTTTTAAATAATCCGACAATATTTGGTACGGAGGTAAAGAACCCCATGTCTTCCCCACTCCATAACATTGCTTCCAGGCATGAAGTTGCATCGCAGGCAAACAGAATGGGACAATACATGTTTTTTTTAAAACTCTGTAGTTACCAATGTCAGTATTTAACTCTACAATCCTTGGTAAGCACACTTCCCAAACGCCGTGGTAAATATTGGAACGGTTAATCTGTGTAATAAAATCGTGCACGTCAAAAAAAGCTTAACTGACCGGAGCTTGGAATCCAGTGCCTGTGTACACATGACCCTTGGCTGAGAAACTGTCCCACTCCCTAGAGATACACCTTAAATACCACCCTGCCCCTAATGTTATTGATTTTAACTGACTGAACTTCCATGAATTAAATAAATAAAAATGCTAGAGGAAGATAGATGAGCAAAAATGTTTTTCAATTATTTCAAGTGTTTGTCTTCCACTTTCTAGTTCATGAAAGGGCCAGTTTCAGTCATGAAAAATAATTTTAGTTTCCAGTTAAGTGTCCCTGTTTTGTCTCGTGGACCTGAGTGTTACCAGAAACACATCTATCGCAAATATTGCTCAGTGGGTTGTGTATTGACTACAGTCCAATTCTGGTTCAGATTGGCCCATTGACGAACTTCTTAGACCAGAATATTGAATGATTTTGTTTGGAAGGTTCTAAAAAGCATATCATGAGAAACATACAAAAGAAAATCTGTTCACATAATACCTTCGTTCGCTGTCATTCTTGACTTTGCCCCCTGACTTCTTATTCAAAAGTGTCTTCCTCTGCAATAATTGGCCACAAAGTACGTCCAATCAGGCTCTGCTATAGCTATTTCACGGGTGACTTCATGCTGATTGTTGTTCTAATAGAACTTGGCGTCAGAACAATGTACAGCGCATGTAGTTGGAACCACACACTAAAAACTGGATGGATAATAGCTAGTGATTCCTCCTGTTCTAAAGTAATTTAGGTCTTATTTTGAGTTTGGCAGATATGAGTCTCCATCAGAAAAATAGTGGGTGTCCCGTTCATTGTAATACAAGTACCTTAGGCAATAATACACATTAACAAGGGGATGGGATATCCACAATGGATGTGATGTATATCACATTTGCCAACTCTTAGTTCTTGGAAAACTGAGAAGTCAGAAATCACAATGAAGCTCTGTGTTCAAACTACTTTAGTCAGTCAGTTATCTAAGAACTTTATCAGACTTGATTTTGGCATATCTTTGTCTCTACAAAGTCTTTATCACAAAAGTATGATATTATTAAAAGAGGTTTTTTTTCAGAGAAATGTGCTACACATAATGAATGAGAATCTGTCATTTTTGAAGAACTCACATCTGCTTTCAATGGATAGAAAACATAAACTGCTGTGAAATTACCTTTTTACAATGTTCGTGGGTCTGGTATTTTTGGTTATTGGGTTTCTTTTTAACTCATTTTTGCTCATGGTGAACAAAAAAAAAGTCTGATTTGGCCAGGTTCACTTTCATGCATTTTTTATTAGCCTGATCCTAATCAGAGTCACCAATTTTTATCAGCTGGACAAAAACATTGTAGGCACAATTAAATGACCTTAACATACAAATATAATTGAAACAGGACTTGAACACAACATTATCTTTTTGTGTTTGGCAGTAAATGTTTGCCTGAAAATGAAGTTCTTGTATTTGACTTTCAGCCACAAAAGTACCCTTAACAAATATTGAACTTCATTAGAAAGTAAAGACTTTTGTGTAAGTGGAAATAAAGAATGCTGGCAGTGTAAGCGTTCTGTCTGTGAAATTCGGCACATGATATAGAATTGCTTTATACTCCAGATACAGTGGCTTTTATTATGAATTTGACAGATTTGTTTTACAGAGATACAGTGAGGCCAGAATTTCGTATTTTAGATGATGTCCTACACTAAAATCCAGCAATTACAAGCATGGACACATTTAAATCCTTTGCAGGAATCAAATGTGCAACAAGATGTGTGGTGAGCCATCAATAATATTTCAACACCACCCCAACAATTTAGACACCATGACCAGTTTGGCCACGGAAAGAAAACTCCAATTAGGAATAAAGCTAGAAAACATATTACGAGCACAAGCTCAAAGTCATGTAGACAATAGGCAAAACCAAATCATAAAGGTACATAATCACAGAGGGTTGCCCAAGGCAAAGAAATAGATTCAGACGAACTAACATTAACAAAACTAAACATTCAAGAAGAAGAATACATACTTTAAGAATATTTGTGATACAGATATCACATGGTGTCAGAATTTACAACTATTAGTCAATTCAAATTTAGCAGAGTCAATAATCAGTGGCTGGGCACAGGTCAACTGTACAGTTAATCAAATCAGGGAAATACATGTGTGGGGAGGAACAAGTGGGCAAAATACAAAAAAGTGCAAAAAGGACAAAAACAATTTGGAAAAATACATATCTCGGGCTACAGGTCACTAACTAAAAATAAAAATAAAAAAGCTTCAGTATAGTTGAGTTTCTAACCTAAAAAGGCATTTCAAGGGGTATTGGCAAATGTCAGAGAGGAAGATATCTCTCCAAGGGCATTCAGGGAATCCTCATCAGCAAAACAACTAGTCAGCAAGGCATCTGCAAGCATCAGGAAAGCATCAGGGACAACCAAGACTGCTACTGAGACTGCCCAAAGTTTGAATGTCCATTGGTATGTCAATTCATATAAGGTATTCTGATTTGTCAAAGGTGTCAGGTCATATTACATTTAATAGTCATCATACAATTATGAATTATCACCAGACTCCAAATTGCAACAGTTCAACAATTTCCTAAGTCTGTCATGGGAGGATCTAATTTCCCTGTGACTCTAAGCAGGGATGTAACCCATGTATACCAATGTATACGATCTCAGTCCATGTTCCTGCACTATAACGTTTGGCTGAGCCAGCAGAGGAAAAATAAAACAATGGGAAGCTATCATTTTGTTTTTCATCTCCTGGCTTTTGGCCAGGGGGGTGACGCTCCACCGCCATTGGTGCCTCTGGTGCTGCTGCTCCTCCATCCCCCAGCATACCTTGTGATCAAAGGCAAATGCCTCTGGTGAGCATGGCAGGGGGACAGGCGTATTTAGTCCTGGGCGAGCGTGTTGTTTCCACCAAGGTTCATATGGAGTCCTCTGATCCTTATGCACTCCCTCAGGGAAGGCACTATAATAATCTAGATGTGCAGAAAGGAGAAAACAGATTAGAATGGTCAATCAGAATTTGAAAGACACAATTTTCTGGCTACTGAATTTCCTAGAAAAATTCTGGTCATGGCATGACAACATACCAACCTAGTTGATATTTGGTACTGAGTATTTATGTTCTGGTATTTTAATGGAAGAAAGAGGTTGATGATTTATGAAGACTCTTTCAGTGCTTCTATTTGTACTTGGTGCAGAATTTTGAATATATTAATTAGTCAAAAGCTGCCTAGGTTTTTGAAATGTTGTGTTTCTTCTTTTTTATAATTGAACACATTCCTCTTTTGTTTATTTTTCATTAAAAAATATGATGATAACCATTGTCCAGGCTTGGCAGAATAGCTTCGTTCACTTTTAGCCATATCAACAGTGAGTCTTGGAGCCAGCAATGAAACAATATGGAAATTCGTCCGCATCCCTTTTTTGTCACGGTCTAAGGGCCAGAGTAGAGTAGAATTGAGTGGAAGGTTTACTCCATCACAAACGTGATGGATATTCCTTCTGCTGTATTATAAGAGCCATTGGATATAATGCACTTTTAATATGGTGAACTGAATATCTATCTACTTTGTGATGGAGTAAAGCGTCTGCCAAACTGTAAGCTAGGCCTTAAATCTCTTCCTGTCTACATTATATGGAGCAGGATCACAGACGCCATATAAATACTTAATTAACAACTTTATCTGAAAATTCTCTTTGGCTGCAGAATGCCCATTTTAAAAGAGGAATTTATCACCAGATTTACTAAGCATTTTAATGGTCACAATAGCTCTAATTCTGTGTTTGTGGCCATTAAAATGCTTTTTCTTATGTACTAATCTCATTTTAGGAGTCAGAAAAGCTTTCCCGACTCTTAAAATGCGGCTCTAATGGATACCGATTGGATATCTGGAAGCAGTGTGTTGGTGTTTTAGGTGTCCCTTTCAAACACTGAATGGGTATATAATGTCTCAATGTTTTGTAACCAGATTATTGCAAAACATTGATATTTTATTGACAGCTCTAAGGTGGTGGTAACCCATTTCCAAAAGGGATAAAGTCCCTCCGGGACCCCTTATCCTTTTAAATTTAAAATAAAAAGTTTGTTTAAGAGGACCGATGCTTCATCTTAAGAAAACAAATAAACTATTTGTCTTAAACACAGTTCCATTTCCTTTAAGAGAACAGGCTATGGTTAAATAAAAGTATAAAAGTTTGTTTTATTAAACAGGAATCACAGGCATGGTGACATGCTAATCCCAGAAGGCCACCATCCCTGTGGTGGCCTCCACTGGTAGTGAATCTCCATTTAAGACCTACCTCATGAATGTGTGTGAGGTAGGTTGGATTCCATCCCACTACCATTCAGATTTTTAAGAGCCAACCTATCAGTACATAGTTCGGTTCTTTAAAACCTTTACTGATTGAAAATATACTTGGTTGCAGCTTGAGACCAGCATTTTGCTGCGAGATAATAGTACATCTGGCCCCTACTTCTTTCAGAGATAAGCACAGAGCTAATCTTGTGAGCCTTTTAAACAGAAAGACCATCCAGCAGCCTTGAAAATCAGGTGAGCAAAGCAATAACAGACATGTACCTTTCTTTGAGTGGACTTCAAGTGATCCTATAGTTTATAGCCCCCATGTTTGTTGTGCTACAGTGCATGACGTATGGTAGGTAGTTAACGTTTTGCCCTCAGCACCTTCAGCCAAACAAAACGGTTTTGAGGTATTTCTTCCCGGCCTAAATTCTGGAAACCATCACCAAGTGTCATTTTATCACCGACCGCTTAAAAACACACACATGCAGCACAAGAGTAAATAGCGACACAGCAACAACCAGTGGTGAACGAGCAGCACAGCAACAAAGTTTCTCCCATGGAGCTGATATGTGGTAGAGGCTGCGAACCTCGGTTAAACTGTCACAGGAAGGCTGCCTCAGAAAACCATCTATCAGTCTGATTATCACTCAGTCAACAAATAAAACACCTCTACCAGATAAAGGAAAGAGCAAACAGATCCCACATTCCCTAACCTGGAGCTTCTCACGTTTGTAGCCATTGCCATACTTACAAAATGTTGTTTTCATTTTTGTATCGTTTATGTAATTCTGGAGTGCTTTTGTTCTGTTGCTTTGTGTTCATTTTCGTGCTTTCCCTTTTCAATGGTGCTTTTTCAATTACATTTTGTCTCACATCTACTCAAAACTAGCAAAAGAGCTACACTGGTTCTGATATGATTTTTTGTGATGATTGTTCTGACGCTTTAAATGCCAATGGCATTTTTACATTTTTTTCTGTACCCAGAAGTGAGGTTCGTTTATCGTTTGATTCATTCTTAAAGATTATTTTCTTAACAAATATACAGGTAACTCTTATCTGACATACAGCTCCATGAGGAGATTTCATCGTGCAGGCAGGAGGAACCACACTGCAGGCATCTCAGCAAAAAATCCCAATTAAGTTCATGCTAACTTCAGTAACTCGCAATTCAGAAAGTGTCCTGCCGGAGCGTTTAGGCTTTGGGGTGCAGCTGCGTGCATGCTTTAGGGTGGTACTGACCTGTTGACAAATAAGTAGCATTCCAAGCACCCCTAAAGTGGCCGCAATATTTCCAGGCAATCCTCCAGAAACCCGCGTGGAGGGACGCACAGAAGTCCCAGCAAAAGCTGCAGAAACTGATAAGAAACACTTCCTTAGTTGTGAGTTACTGAAATCAAAGTCGCTGCTTCGTGTTACACTAGGGAAGAACAGCACAGAGCTAGATTTACTAAATATGGTCCGCTGCAGCTCCTTACTCCTATGCTGGTGCACAACCAGGGTCCATAGTGTAGGTTTAGTACTAGAAGACACCCATCCAGTACACAATCCTAAGATTAGACAGTTTTATTAAACATTTCACACATTGGATGTGTGCTTCTTCTGTACAGTGAGGCACATGCAACAGGTGTTTGAAGAAATGAAAACCTTTGTTTGACTTTGTGCCTGCCTCAAAAAAGCAGTATTGTTTTTTTTTTTTTTTGCAAATCCAGGCGTAACAATCTTTGTAGGTCTGGCTATGCATCAAAATCCACGGGGCGTATCTTTGACATGCCCATGCATCACCCGTGGAGTTCCTGCTTGAAGTAAAGTAGTGCAAAGCACTATTTGCCCTAGTTTAAGATCAACTTAACAGCGCAAAGAGTTTTTTTGTGCTGGGATATAAGTACTTTATCAGGACTTTGCACGCCTTTGCATACCTTTGCATTACTTTGCAGCAGTGAAGAAATCCCTATGTCTAGTTGCTGTTTCAATTAATTATATATCTGCAGATACAATACTGTGCTACTGACAAGCTGATAGTTTGGTGGATTATTTGCTGTCCTAAATGTGGTAGCACTGACAGCAAATAGGGTAATGTAGACGGTTGGCAATAAAAAATGCTGTGAGCACCTACACACACATAGGTTATAGTGCATTCATTAACTAATCCTACAAAAGGCTGCCCTAAGTATTTTCCCACAGATGAAAAGGTAGGAGACACATCCCCATATTCTACGAGCCTGTGGGGCAAGGATTTTTTTCCTCATGGAAAAATCGTTTCTGTTGGTGGAAAACGTAGAAGAGAAATTAAAATTCAAATTTTCTGGCAGGTGGATCGCAGAGGATTTTCCATCATGCTGACAATGAAATGGAGTATGCAAGGCAGGACAGCATGCAAAGGAATCTATGACTTCTGTGAACTTAAGTGCTTAAACCAATGAGTCTTCATGAATCCACAAAATGTCAGGCATCTACACAAACTGTTGACCTAACTTTGAAGGTTTCTAACTTTTCTAATACTTGTCATCATCAGAGCTACAGTTTCTAAAAAGTGTTCTGAGTTTCCATCAAATGTACATTTTTATTTATATTAAATTATTCATATTCTAACAATAGCGACTCCCATTACCTTTCCTTTTTCAGATAAAAGTAATAATTTAAGCAGTTCTACAGAGGGTATTTATTTATGGTCCCAGTGGTAATTCTTAGTCTTCTAGACAATGCTGCAGTGTCTTCTCTAATACCAATGGTAATTCCTCATTCTGAGCCCTCTAGACAGTGCTGCAGCTGCTTCTCTGGTCCCAGTAGTAATTTCTCATTCGCTGTCCTGTAGACAACTCTGCAGCAGCTTCTCTGGTCCCAGTGGTAATCCCTCATTCTAAGTCCTCTAGACAGTGCTGCAGCTGCTTCTCTGGGCCCAGTGGCAATTCCTCATTCTTTGTCCTGTAGGAAATGCTGCAAACAGCTTCTCTTGACCCGTTGGTAATTACTCATCCAAAGTCCTCTAGGCATTGCTGCTAGCTGCTTCTGTAGTCCCAGTGGTCATTTCTCATTCTATGTTCTCTATACAGTGATGCTAGCTGCTTTTCTGTTCCCAGTAGTAATTCCTCATTCTAAGTCCTCTACACAGTGCTGCAGCTGCTTCTCAGATCCCAGTAGTAATTCCTCATTCGTAGTCCTCTAGGAAGTGCTGCTATCTGCTTCTCTGGTCCATCAGTAATTTCTCATTTTAAGTCCTCTAAACTGCTTCTCTGATCCCCTCGGTAATTCCTCATTCTAAGTCTCCTAGATAATGCTGCGAGCTGCTTCTCTCTTGTCCAGTCAGTAATTCTAAATTCTCCAGACAGTGCTGCAGCTGCTTCTCTGGTCCAGTCGGTAATTCCTCATTCTAAGTCCTCTAGACAGTGCTGCAGCTGCTTCTCTGGCCCCAGTGATAGTTCCTCATTTTTAGTCCTCTCTAAAGGCTGCAGCTGCTTCTCTGACCCCAGTGATAGTTCCTCATTCTTAGTCCTCTCGGAAGTGCTGCTTGCTGCTTCTCTGATCCCCTCGTTAATTTATTTTTCTAAGTCCTCTAGACAATGCTGCAAGCTGCTTCTCTGGTCCAGTCAGTAATTCCTCGTTCTAATTCCTCTAGACAGTGCTTCAGCTGCTTCTTTGGTCCCAGTGAAAGTTCCTCATTCTTAGTCCTCTAGGAAGTTCTGCTAGCAGCCACCCTGGTCCCTTCAGTGACTCCTCATTCTTAGTCCCCTAGACAGTGCTGCAGCTGCTTCTCTGTTACCATTGATAACTCCTCCATTCTGAGTCCTCTAGGCAGTGCTGCAGGTGTGTCTTTGTTCCCAACGGTAATTCCCCATTCCTAGTCCTCCAGATAGTGCTGCAGCTGCGTATCTGTTCATACATCCACTACACTCCAAACCAAAACTCATGGGTAAAAGGCATTGTCATTTACAACATCTATAACTTTAACTCTCACAAATGCAAGACCTATTGCGTTGCAAATGCTTGTTTTTGCTTGCAGCATGGTCCATGACATCCTTGATACGCTACTGATAGCATTACTTTCTCTGACCCAAGATTGTAGCATTCTATTGTGAAGAAAGAAAGCTGCTACGAGCCCTCCTCCCCCAGCACACCGATGAAGTGACCTCCTTGGCTACAGAGAGGTCTGGCGCAGACTGAGCGGCTGAGCATGCTGAGCGAGTAAGGAAGTGCAGGACTTCCTCTCTGCCATTCCTACAGCTCTGGGACAGTTATCTGCAAGGAAAGATCAGGCGCTGCCTGAATCAGACTGTTCTATGTATAGCCGTGTTGATTTATGGGGGCCCCCAGAAAGCACACACCCTACGGTTTGTTTTAAAGTGAATAATGCTAACAGACAGGCTGTCCCAATAAATCTGACATACTGCCCAGGGGAGGCCCGAAATGGGTTGGGTTTGAGTGCTGGGTTTTTCTTGGGCTATTCTAGTGCACGTGTGATCAGCCTGATAGGCAACCAAGGTCACTTTCTCGCTCTCATTCTGCACCAGAGGGTGGAACACTTAGTTTAGGTTCAAGGCATGTCTGATCGCTTGGCCTGGTGGGTATGGAGGTGGCAAGTGGTTGAAAAAACATTGATTTAGTATAGGAAGTGATATTAACTGGTATCTGACACACACAAACTTGAGCACTTTTAGGCACTAAGATAATGTATTTCATATGGTTCACTAACTGCTGGGGTTTCTTTCTCACTGCAGATGCATTGAGTCTTCAAAACGAAAGAATATTAAATTGATTTGTTTACTTAGTTTATTTTTTAATACATTTTCGACAGACCTGCCAATTTCTAAATATTTTGACGCTGTGTGAGAAGAAGGTGGGACATTTTAGAGGGTGGAGCTCTGTAACCAGCACTACCTGTGAAGTACTTCTATCCTCCTCTCCTTTTCCCTTAAAAAAAGAACAAGCATTGGAATAACTATAAAGTCTCACATTTAGGACCTTATAATTATTTAGCCATGCAGCAGATTATCCTGGGTGCTACATCTACTGTTACTTCACGAGGAGTGGGCTAAAATGACCAGGCCTAACAAACACACTGAATAAAATGAGTAATTTCCAGGCAAGCCCATTAGCGCCTGCATAGGGGTATAAACATCGCAGTACAATAGTCAAGATGTTTAATAATGATGGTACAGGAGAATTCAACTCTCTCCAAAACTTTCTTGCCATGTATAGCACAGCCACAGTTCTGCCACAAAATAGTTGGATAGAACATATCTCCTAACTTCACAGGCAACACCAAGTTTCTTCTCATAACAGCCACAATGTGAAACATACAGTATACCGACCACACAGAACAGAGTGGAAGCTTATGGGCCAACCCAGAAGTGTTTGAGATCCCATTATTGGTACAAATGAACTATACAAAATACTATGACATAACATGTTACCTCAAGTGGTCCGTTGTATTGCAGGAAATACCAATGAGCACTTGCCAGACAACCTTGGGTCCTGGCTTTTAAAACCATTGTTTTAGCAAAGGTGTATTATGAAAATGACCTAATGCTAACATGCAATTTAGACATGCTTCTATGTTAAGGCGAACATGTATTCTATACTTAGAAGGTGCATCCATGAACTGCAGCCTAACATGAATGGCCAGTTGTTGATACTTTCTTCTTCTTTTCTGGTAGAAGTAAAGTGATACATTATTTTGTCCCTGTGCCTTAGTTGCTTAGTAGTGAAATGACAGTGTCTATGAATTCCCTGTCATAATAGGAAAGAAAGGGTTAAGGGAAGATTAAACAGTTCAGTTTTCAAAGTGTGCATTGATGTTGAATCACATTGGAATGTCCAAGGTGTGTATTTGTCATTGATGTAGGCACCATGTAGCATCTGAGTCTGTTCTTTGTAGGTGTAATATCTTACTAGCATTTAGGGGCACATTTTGGCCCCGGTGGTAAAAACCGCCTAACGCCGCGGCGACGGCTGCTAAAAGACCGTCGCCGTGGCTATCAGCCATCCTCCATATTATGACCACAGCCGGATTTCCACCAGAAGGATGGCAGAAATTTGATTGTGAACATGCCGGAGCTCCTTCTTGTCTCCTGCCGGAGCACCCCCTGACAACAGGTAAGTTGGGTGCTCCCACAGGGGAGGGGGTGTATGTGCGTGCGTGTATGTGGGTGAGTGATGCGTGTTGTATGAGTGTGCATGTATGGATGTGTGAGTGCATGTATGTTGAGTTGTGTGAATGCGTGTGTGCTTGTATGTATGTCACTCCCATAGAGCTGCAGCTTGCCTCCACTTAGGGCCAAAGTTTATGCAATATAGGTTAGGGGGCACTGCAGGGGAGCAGGGACTGAGAGTGACTGTCTACATTCCACGCAGTCTCTCATGTTCTGGCTTGGATCCCTCGAAATCTTGTGGATTGAGATCAAAATGAAGTTATGGTGTGCAGCAGGTGAACTAAGAGACTTCTGGCAGAAGGGCTCTGTGCATCAGATGTGGTCAGTTCTTTTTCTACAACTTGTTACATCATGGTGCCAGTGGTTGCTTACAAAGCCTTCCTCTCCAGTAGAAGTATGAGTTTTATGGCCATATAAATTAAACAAGAGCAGTAGATGTACAGTACTGACACTTTACACCCCCTCCTACAAAAATCAGTAGCAGGGTAACCAGCAGTGCAAGGTTCCCTAGCACTAAGATAAATGCAAACTTCCACCATAAATAAAACACATAGGGCACAGACAGCAGAGGTGCAGGCATGCTTCAAGAGCAGTATAGATACAGCACTGGCACTTTACAACCCCCTCCTACAGAGAACAGTAGCAGTGGTAACCTGCTGTGCAAGTGGCCCCCATACAGGTAACATGTACACACACACACACGGTACAGAGCAAGCGTCCTTCTCACTGAAAATAGTACAGTGTGGGCAGCACTAGGCCCTAACTTACCTCCCACAGAGATAGAACAAGAGCAACAACAACAGCTTCCCTCAGACACTATGCATGTGTAGAGCACACAGATCAGGATGAGCAGATAAGTACTGTAAATTTAGTCATATACCGAACACAGTACAGAACATGCTACTGCAGTATAATTTCCACTCACCAATATATTTTTCAATTTTTACAGTGCAAAAGTGGCCCACGTGCGGCAAAATAGATAGAGGCCAGCAGGTGTAAGAGCAAGATTTGCACACATTCTTAACACTACATCATACATCAGTAGTGCAAATTTACTGAAGACATAACAGCAGAAGCAGTACTGCAAGCTCAGTGCGCCCACTCCCAAGAGATACAATACAGGAAATAGAACTGCAGTTCCCTCACACACACAGATACAGTCGGGACATTAGCAGTGCAAGCTTGTTCCACAGCGGGACATTGTCAGCAAGCTTCACTTGCACACTAAATAGCTCCAGCAAAAGAAGCAGCTGTGCAGGCTGCCTGCACACAGAAGGCAAGCTGAGTACAAGCAGTAACTGTACATCTTTTCACATGCATAAGATATGTAAATGTGAACGGGGTGCAAGCTTTCTTCAGGCATAACGGCAGTACAGGCTTCCTTCACACAAGGCAGCTACTACACAGGAAGCAGCATTGTAGAATGCTTTCCAATTTATCGGGTGATGGGCGGTGCTGTTTTATTTCCACAAATATGGGAGCCACATTAAAAGTAGCAGCAGATAAAGCATTCCTCACTCAGAATGAGAGGCAGCAGTGGCAGTACACACATGCTTCACACAGGATGGCTACAACACAGGCATCGGCAATATAACCTGCTTTACACACTTTCTTAACTGGCAGTCAGATCGAAGTCCTCAAACGAGCAGTTGTTTTATGTTAAGGTGTTAAGACTTGAATGGAGCTACTTGATGTGGCATCTTATTGTTTGTGTGTGGGCAGCCGAAG
Organism: Pleurodeles waltl; assembly: GCF_031143425.1. Lineage (NCBI taxonomy): Eukaryota > Metazoa > Chordata > Amphibia > Caudata > Salamandridae > Pleurodeles > Pleurodeles waltl. The sequence goes on along the minus strand of NC_090439.1, from coordinate 638,842,997 downwards.
CCATCCTTAGGTTTAAATAACTGAGCAAAAGAGTGTCATATAGATAGCGCATGGGTGGATTGAGACGCTCTTCACTATATCCAGGACTCTCACCTTTTTTTGTATGCGTCCCATTCTCACTTCACTTTATCCAGTATGTTGTACAGCGCCCCGATCTCGAATGTGATGGTGTCGATATGCACCCCCCATTCCATCAGGGTGCACTCACAACACACCAGGTCCCTGCTGAAGAGCCTCAGCTCCATTACCAACAAGACGTATACTGGAATAGGTCCAAATGGATCCTGGCATGAAGCGTGAGGAAGGAGGCAATGCCTAGGGGGTCGATGAGGGATATCCCGAAGGGTGGCAGGGCAAGCCTAGGGTAGACCCCAGGGGCCTCCCACAGCATGACAGTGCACCCCAAGACAGAGCTGCCAACGCTGATATTTAACAATGCTGAGGGAGGGCAGGTCCAGCCAGATTGCAGAGGAAGGGGCTGAGGAGGGGAGAGCCGGGTCTTCACAGTGAAAATGGAACAAAGGCAAAAATTCCTAAAACACATGCTGGGTTGAAAACGACACAAACAATCAAAAGCCTTGTTAACCCAAAAACGTGTGCACAGAAAATTGAAAGGAACAAAAGGGAACATTACTAAAACACGGGTTAGTCGGAAGGCAACTTAAAACAAGCGAAAGCCTTTTTAACCAAAAAACGTGTGCACAGAAAATAAAAAATTAACAAAATTGAACATTACCAAAACACAAGCTGGTTAGAAAGCAACTAAAAAAAGAGTACATGCACGTTACCTGAAATAGCCAAAAGGCAAGGAGACAAGTAACGGGTCACTGCTCTGTGACCAAAACACCAAAAGGAGGGACAACAAAGTCAGATTAGCCACATACACGCAAGCTTTTTTAAACAACACACAAACAGACAAATCAACAAAGATTGGATTGATGTAACCCACCGAGTAGACACAGCATGTCTCATTGAGACAGCGCCTGCGCTGCCTAGGCGAGACCTAAAAAAGGTTTCTCAGTCTGCCATTGATGTCGTCAGCAGCATTAATAGTAAGTAATTGACTTTGGTAGTGCCACTCCTACTACACATGAACTGAAACCCCACTCTGTGGAGGGGTTTCCAACTCACGTTCTGTTCCACCATGTGATATCAGCTTCTCATTGGGTGTCTGTGTGAAGGAAGTTGATAATGTGCAATATGCTTACAAGTCGCTATTGCAGGCCTGCTGTCAGTGTGATGCTTGCTCTTCAGTCTCAGTGTGAGGGAAGAGAGTGCAGCTTTAGGTTGGGGGAAGGGTCTTGGAATGGCACAGAGAGTGGGGGGGATGGAGGGCAAGATGATAGGCAGTTATATTGCAGTTAGGATGGTGTGGATTGGTGGCAGAAAACCAGGTGTTTTTTTTATTTTTTTCTACATTTCTATTTAGGCAGAGGGCTTTTTCACAGGACAACGGAGGTGGGTGGCAGGAAACAAGGTATTTTTTTTGTTGGGGGTATATCGAAGATGGTGGGGTGGGTGGCTGGTGGACTTTTTTAAACATTTTATTTCATGTTACAAATGGCTCCCCATAGACTCTGGGTTTATGTTGCAAGTGTAGAATCAGGGGCAGATGATTTGGTGGTGGGGGTCATTTACAAAATAAAATTGTACATGGATAAAGTGTGAATAATGGGGATTTTTTTCATCTTGGGATTCCAACTAACATCATAGGCAATGCATTCCCCTTTTCATCAGATGACTAATTCCATTCATATTTAAGGAAATAGTGCCTGATTTAGATTTTGTTGGATGGGTTACTCCTCACAACGGTGAGGCTATCCCGTCCACTGAACAATAAATCCCGTTTTTGTATGGGATTTATATTTCGGTGGACGGAATATCCATCACCTTGGTGACGGAGTAACCTGTCCGCCGGAATCTAAACCAGGCCCTTAGACTTGATTGCCACCACTATAAATGTGAATCAGATGACAATGTCTCCTTTTGGAGAATACCGAAAGGGCTATCATGACAATGAGGTTGTAAAGTGTTTTGATCGTTAGGGGGATGTTTCATTAAGCTTAGATCGTTTTTGACAATAAAAACATCAGATCGATCATTTTTGGTTGTGAAATTATTTTGAAAATTCATTTTGTTCACCTGTAATGCCTGAAGGATCTAAACATCTTTCTGGGTAGCTAAGGGTTTTAACTTTAGGATGCATCCTCAATAAATATTCCTTTGATTAGTTTAACATATTTCTTAATGTGTAGGTAGATGTTTATTGTGGAGAATCTAAGGATGATGTGGGAGGGTAAGCTCAAGAATCTCAATTATGTTTTTGTTGTTTGACACTATTAAAATAAACAAACCCAAAAGAAAAGAAAATAGATAAAAATGACTTCTTGGGTCCAGAGTACACATTTCTGTATTTAGTGAATTAGTTGACTACTTACAAAGGCAGTATATATCAGAGAGTGTTTCTGTATGTTTTGCAAATACGAAATGTATCAGCACAGACGTCAGCCGTGCAGAAAATTAAATTAAGGGTGCAAGAGGATGCTTTGCAAGCACAAATAAACTGTTTTTCAGACAGAAACAGATTTTCACTTCATGGGCATAAGCAGGGCGAGATGTATGGCACATAGAATGTAGGCTTAATCGTTCCTGGATGAATATGATTTTAGCATTATATTAGAGTCTCAAGTCTCAGTCAATTGTAATTTCTAGAGGTTTCAGGCATTAAAAGCTGTTAGTTGCCTGCCTTGATATATGGTTGTAAAACAAGGGTTAGAATTCATGGCTAAGGGTTTATGGGCATTAAGACTGTTAGCACTTGTCCTCCCAACTTCACCTCCACCCTGCTTTATTTCTGCCGCCCTGACCTCTCTTGCTCCATCCTACTTTGTTCCTTCTGCTCTTCCTTCCTGCTAATCAATCAATATTTGTAAAGCACGGCTACTCACCCGTGAGGGTCTCAAGGCACTCACCCTCGTTTTTTCTGTTTCCGTCTTTCTATCCCCAAAGCTTCCCACCTACTATATGACAAAACAAAGGCAAGGGCAGCTCCTGTGTGATTCTTTTGAAGCGTTGAAGCATACCCCTGTGGTTCACACACTTTATAGGATACAGTGAAATGTCAATCCCTACATTGCCCGAGCGCCATCATGTTTACATACATTCAAAGTAATTCAGCCACAAACATTTCCTAGAAACACCTCTATAAAAACATGTAGAAAGCATTTCATAACCTCTTACAAACCATAAAAACATAGCAATGCTCCACTGAACCTTCCCACTTCAAAGGCAAAATTGTCAGCCTATCTCCACCACCATGATGATCGCTGAATATCAATGACAGTTGCTGCTGGGTTTGTCTGGCTACACCATATTGCCTATCCTCATGGCTCACTCACCATGTTGAGTCATGCTTCCCATTGCGTGCAGGCTATAACACTAGTGTCCTCCAGTGCCCTGGTAGGTATCTAGCCCGAGGTTCATGAATTCATGCACAGTGTACAATTTCAGCAACAAACACGGGTATGACACTAGTATTGTTCGGGCAGGACTTTAGTAATTTCATCAATGTGTCAGGATTCAGGTCTTTACGGTAGTCGACGATATTTCTGAGTGCAAATATTCTGCCTTGTATTGTATTCTACATGTACTTCTATTTACCTTTCACCAATGGCTGAATCTTCTAAGTCAAGGTATCTGAACACCCTTTTTCCCTCAGTTTGAGGGAGGAAACACCATCAAAGGGATTGTCCACACACCAATCATCATTTGTATGGCAGGTAAAACAAGTCAGGGTTCAATATCACTGGGCCCAGTTCTAGCACAGTATTGCAGCTAACTGTTCTTGTGTTGGACAACTGTCTTTGTTATCATGAATGTCCCTTGTCCAAAGAGCAGTCACCAAGTCATTTGATTTTATGTATTTTGAAATTAAAATGTTGACTTTTTGCCCTGCTACTTTGAGTAACAGCAATCTCAAGAGTGAACAGCGTGCTCTTTCAGGACATTGTCTCAGCTGTCTCACCCAAAATCCAATCAGTAGAACCAGACATATGATTTTTTAAATCTTAAGGTACAAACTAGTGCCTAAAAAATCAACGCGCCAACTGCAGTCATCTAGTCGCACAAGACTGGCTCAAAGTAAAAAAATATGGCTGACCACCATTGAGAGCCAGTTGGATACAAAAAGTGGATTGAGAACAGTCAACACTTATCTTCGGACTTAGAAGAAATGTAGACAAAAAGTCTCTGAGAGGTAACATTCCAGAGAGGCAAGGCTGCAAGGGGTGTCTGAGGAAGAGGTATCATTTTTTTCAGAAGTCGAAAATGTCCAGTAGGACAAAGCTAGATACTGTAGTTGATGAGAGTTCCATGAGGCTTGCTACCCCTTTGGTGAAGGACTGCTGAACAGGATTTGCTGATGCAGAGAAGAAAGTAGCGGGAGGCTGAATGGCAATGCATGTTGGGTCGATAAATGAGCAGGTTGGCCCCCGTTTCCTCTCAGCTCTCACAGCTATTTGCCCAAAATATTTAAAGTCCCAAGATTTAGAATTTGGGTATCCGAACACCTTTCACACCACCACCATGGGCCCAGGACTTGAGGGACTCTTTGTGGGGTAAGGTCTCACTCAGGCTGGGTACAAGTGCAGATTCAAGATGGTTGGAGCTTTTTCTGTGCCTGAGGCTCTGATCAGGAGGCCAGCCAACTAGCCCTTGGAGACACTCTGGTAGTCCAGCATTCAAGCAGCAGAACAGGGTTCAACTGCAGGGCAGTCCTCTGAGGGTTCAATGCAGGCTCCAGGCTGCAAAGCAGACCTTCCAGGTGCAGCAAAGTAGTCCTTCTTGCAGCAGAGCAGCAGGGCAGTTCTTCTTCTGAGTATTCCAGAGGTCTAGAAGTGATATGAAGGGTCGGGGAGAGGGTCCTATTTTAATACCAAGTGCCTAAATTGAAGTAGCTGTTTCTAGAGAATTCCCTTTGAAGTGCTTGAATTTTCCTTCTTCCCCTGCCCCGGCTCCTGGGTGTTTGCATGAAGAATACAGGCGTGACAAGTGTTTTTTGAGAACGCAAGGTACAGCCTATTCATGTGCAAGTGGGGCTGTGCCCAGCTCTGCTCCCTCATCCTGACAGTTGATGGCTCATTCAGGCACAGCGAATCATACCCTCATCAGGGGTGGGTGATTACATTCACTGTATAACCTGTGCTCATCGTTGTGTAGCTTGGCACAGAGCAGTCAGGCTTATGACAGAGGCAATGTGTAAAGCATTGGCACAGCACGACCACAGAATAAGTACACTGAGCCTCACAAACAAGACTTCACACGAGGTGTATGTAAATAAAGTTTATATTCAACACACACATGAATTAACACGACATGAACATCATGTAAATCTGGGCGTAAATCAAATTTAGAAATATCACTAATAGTACAAGATCAGCAGTATGTACATGTGAGATAAATAATAGTTTCCCTTCCCACACCCACATGCGGTACTACCACATTGGCACCACAAGACCCATTCCAACTATCACCCAATTCAATGTAAAACATTTGTATGATGCATCCGGGTTTCCAACGATAGCAGCAATGTATACATACAGAAACTTTAGCACTTTTGAAATAGCTCCACGTCCTAGTCCGCACTAATAAACATCATTGTCATCACAATAGTTGCCTATAGTGAAATCAATCCCAGACACTTACTGCCACATACTCACTCTGCACCACTATGCGGTGCCACTGATGTCAGCCACGCTTGTCTATATGCCTTAGCACACACTTGCGTCCAGCAACCTAATGCAGTTCTCTGACAACCGGCAGGTGAGGTGGAAATGAGCTTGCAGACCCTCTTGGACCCAAACTTTACTCCAACCTCCAACCAAATTGTGCCCCTCTCTCAGAGTCAGAAAAGAAGCAACTTTTCCCCAGATACTACACCGTTCGTGACCGTTTTTTACACTTAGTCAAGATCCTGGGGCAAATGCATTGGGGAAGAAGGAGAGAATGGTTGATCAGGCAACAGTCGGTAAATAGAGGTTTGGTCCTCACTCGTGAAGTTTCACCGGGGGTTTCCTCACCGGCCTTGCAGCATGGGCCCCAGTCTGCACAGCACAGGGGAAGGATAGCCTTGGGACATGCGTTTCACAGTGGCACCCAGCCAAGCCATACACTCCACTTCACAGATAGTTACCAAGTTGCCACCTCCCAGGATAGAAGGCACTATGTCTGGGGCACGATGACTTGGGCCACCACAGGCATCCCAGTTGCACACAAAAAGTTTACCAAATTCCGAGTCCTCCTGGTATGGGCACAAGCTCTGGTGCACGATGACCTGCGTTGCATCAGACACTTCCGAACACAGACACAAAATGCTCAATGCAGGGACTCTCTAGGATGAGGCCCAACATCTGGTGTGCGATGACTTGAGTAGCACCAGACAATACTGCTTATATACAACAAGTTAACAATTCAATGCCTCCTGGAAATGAGGCGCAGCGTCTTGTGCATGGTGAATGGAGTCACAACAGACAATCTTGCTGCACATGAAAATTCACCACTGCTGTGCCTCCCTGGAATGAGGCACAACATCCGGTGAGTGATGACTTGAGTCGCACCAGACAATCCCACTGCACACAAAAAGTTACCAATGCCATGCCTCCCTGGAGTAAGGTACAATGTCTGGTGCATGATGACTTGAGCCGCACCAGACATATCTGGTTCACACACACAAACGCGGCAGTTCAGCGGTACCACCTGAGGTGTCAATGCGGCACTGCTCTGAGTTCGCCCCTACCTCCAAAGGTTGCAACCAGTGACTCGGACACCACACGCAATAAGCATGCAGTCGGTGGTCGCACTAGAGAAATGCGGTCAACCAAATGCTTATGCATGATGTGGCCCCAGGATAAAGGGCCACACTCCTTGAATGTGGGCTGTACTTGGTAGGTCCTGCACCAGGCAAATCTGGTCTCTAGATGAACTTAGTTTAATGCTCAAACCGTTGCTATCAAGTGTAATCCAGCCGATGAAGTGGACGCATAGGAAGGCACCACTCTCCAGATGACATAGTAGACAGTGTAGGTCCCTGATAGGAGGTCTTTGATGTAATTGAGACATCCATGCAAAGCCCTTTGAGAGCAAACTTCAGAGTGTAACATTGCAGCAAGCAGTGTGCCCAGACCCGTTATGATGCAGGAAGGGTGCACAATCCCTCCCCAGGATAGTAAATACTCCTGTATACAACAAATTTCTTTGGCAGTGTGCACCACGCAGTATGGGGACACCGTCCTGTGCTCCTGCAAGTGTATCACTAAATTGCTGAAATGTGGTCCCCCTACTTATACTGAAGTAGACCTTTGAAGTTGGGAGTGGTTCAAAAAGTTCCCCTTTGAACCACAGCTGGCTTCTCAAAATTTCTGTCTGATCTGCCAAAGATCCCTAGAATGTACATCCTTATTTTTAATGGGGCCATGACCTGGCTCCGAGAAGCCAAGTGTAAAAAATTCTGATTCCAATCTATCCTGTCAGGCCCTCAAATGGCAGAGGTCTGTCGTTTGGGATGTCCAAGTTTTATAGCTGTCACTGGGGAATGCACAGATGTGTTATCCCCCAGTGAAATTAAGCTTGAATTGTAAAGGCACACAAAAGGGGTTTTAGAACATGTAAATGCCCACTTTCTAGAAGTGGCATTTCCAAGGTATTAGTGGGAAAACAACCTTTGTCATTGGAAAGGGTTTGTCATTAGGAATCTAATGATAGTAAACATGATGAGGCTGCTCCACTGCAATCCACTATTACAGCTAGGATTAATTATAAACTTTCTCCCATATTAACTTATGGGCAGAGCAGTTCTCAATAGCAGTGAAAACACATATGGGCATTCTTCACTCGATGGGCACATGTGCTCTGGTGCATGCACAACCCTGTAGGGGCTGGCTGGACACAGGCTTTGAGAGCACCCATACAGGCCTGCTGTGTCAGGCTCAGTCTAAAAATCCTAATGTGCAAGTGTGCACATACTGGAAAGTTGTACCAGACTCAGTATATATACAAAAACACCAATGTGCAAGTGTGCACATACTGGTAAGCACCACTTCCTAGCAGAGGTAGGAAGGGCAAGCACACTTTCACACTGTACACACAGTGGGAAAGTGCTTAAGGGCCACTCATAGAGAATCAGCAAAGCCTCATAGAAAAAGCAAAAAGGTCTGGGGCACCACTACCTTAGCATGTCAGGTCTAACAAGGGGCTTAATGCTTAGCAAGGATGTTATATTGCCAAAATGATTTGGCAGTTTAAAACTGCATTCCGGCTGCAATGGCAAGCTTTGGGCATGTTTTAAAGGCTACTAAAATGGGTGGTTCAATAAGTGCTGCAGGCCCAGTAGTAGCATTTAATTTACAGACCCTGGGTGTATGATGTTGCACTCTAAAAGGGAGTTGTAAATAAATTAAATATGCCAATCCAGTTTAAGCCAATTTCACCCAGCTTCACGGAGTAATCACATGCTAATTAGCACTGGTTAGCAGTGGTACATTGCAGAGTCCTAAGGCCATCAAAAACTAATTCAGCAAAATAGGAGAGTGAAGGCAAAAGATTTTGGGAGAGACCACCCTAAGGCTGGCAGGTGTAACACGCAGAGAAAGGGATACATTTATTAATGAATGCCAAAACAATATTTATTGTATATTTACATTTTGAAAACAGATATAAATTGGCGTTGTGCTCTTTTTCAAAGAGTACTGAGCAGTCGTTATGTGAAAATCCTCAGTCATTATTCAGTGCCTGACCTTAATGCAATCTCTGATGGGTCTTCCCTTCTGATTTTCTCCCCATTCCTAACTTAGATTGCTTACATTCTGTACTTCAGGTGAAACGGGTTGATTAGTGGGATTCTATTCAGCCCTCATTATTTACGGTCTCCATCTTTCCAGTCCCTGCAGTACCCCAGATGAGACTTTCGTTTTACAGAATACCAAGGTCAAGACCGCTTCAAGACACCGACCCACTGGCTAATTATCCACTGGGCAGGGAGGGGCAGCCATGCCTGCATGGAGGAATGGCTAGGTGAAGTCCAGCATTTTGATAGGAGGATTTATTTATTCAGAAAGATTTTAAAACATCTGCATTCGGGGGAAGACCAGGTGAAATGATGTGGGGCTGCAGCTATCTGAGGCCTTGACTGATAGGTTTCTGGTCACTCCTGCGGAACCCAGTGGCGCTCCTTTTATATCAATCAACAACAACAAACTGCAGGGCCGCCTAACCCACCTGCTCCCTTACGGTGGAGAACCAGATCCCGATCCAAACCAGGGCCTCTGTGGTGTAACCAGGAATGTAGACGATACCCCAAAGAGCGTGGACACAACTTCCGAACCCCTTGATTGATGTGTTATGGTTAGCCATCCTCTTCTTGTATGCCTACATGTCACGAAAACATAGAACTGTAAGCTAGTTTTCCTGCCTTATATGTCACAAAAACAACATTTACGCAGTGTAAACTGCCTTCATTTATGTTGTTTCGCATACTCTTATGACACCATTGTGTCAGAAGTGAACATGTATGTGTTTATTGTACTGAACAAGGGCCATGATGTCTCCATAATCGTGCCTTCTCTATTGATCTGCAATCACCAACTCACGGAAGATGAAGGTGGCGTGTGTTACACCAGGAAATGAGAAAGGCATATATTAAAAGGGTCCTTGTCATTGCAGACACCTTGCACATTGGTGATCTGGGAGAAGTGTTTATGCTCATCCAGGAAAAACACCTTTAAATTATGTCTATGGTCCTGCCTGGACCAGCTTCGGAGGTCACTCAACGTTTGTACACCTCCCAGCCTTTGCAGCTGGCAACTCTCACTGGAGGGCCCTCCCTGGCAATGCCCTGCAGCCATACCACCGAGTGTGGAATGAGGCTCAGGTGCTTGTCTGACCCCCTCGACCCCATATAGCTGAGGCAAATTACAGGTGTAGCACTTCCAGATGATTTCTGCTTCCCCCTGGATAATGTTGGGGAACTTTCAGTCCTCTCTTCAACCATTTGATGCAGGACATCAGAACGGAGGCAAATCTGTTGATGGGTTACATGGTACTGGAATGACTTTTCGTGGCTGTTGGTGAGGCTCATTTCTGGATACAGACTTCAGGCGTAATCTTACATTGTCCACTGCAGAAAATGAAATTGCTTATGAAGTGAAAAGTGCTGAAACAGGTGACAGAAAGGAGTGCAAGGTACACAAGAGTCATTTGGAAGCAGGCCGCAGAATGTTGCACTGCTAAGGAACTGAAAAGTGGCAAAACAGTTGACAGCAAAGAATGCAAAGTGCACAGCAGTCCTTCATATGTAATGTTGCCATTTATAACCACTTGCTCTGTGACACATCCAAAAATAAACTTTGCTCTGAATAACTGCTAGGAGGTGTACATACCATAGAGACAATATTTGCAAACCAATAAAAAGTACATTAACTCATATTCCTCACACTGGTTTCCCAGGGATGAACACAACTGTGCCTCTAAGGATGTTAATTGTTGCAGCCCTTTGTGTGAATCACAAAACCATGAGTGATTTTAGCATTGAAGTGAAGCAGTCAATGGTGTGTGTGGACTGAGGTAGGTTCCAATCTTTTCACTAAATAGTATATCCACCTTAATTATAGTACCAGATATTTGGTTTATGTAAATTGTGAGGCCACTAGTTTAATGTGTACCATGTGTGTTTACTGTACTCATCAAGCACCCACTGGTCTCCATAATCATGCCTGTTCTATTGACATGAAACCACCGCTCGCAGAAGATGTAGCTGTCATGTGTTACACAAGGAAATGCGACAGACTTGTCTAAAAATTCCCCGGGCATTGCAGACACCCTGTACATTGATGCAGTGTCACCAGTGGTAATTGCAAGGATAGTGTGCCATCTACTGTGGAGTCATTGGCACCAAGTACCACAGGGAATGGGCAATGTCATAGACCTGTTGTACCACTCATTGCCTGTCCTTGAGCAACTGCAGCATGGTGATGCACTGACGAACTTGATGGATAGTGAAGCTCCATACCTGGTCCGCTCACCTTTTAGATGCTGGCCATCACTCCCCTGGTCGTGTGGAACACTCTACTAGTCAGGAAGAGGAGTGGAGGCATGGGTAGAGATGGCGTGAGAGCCGGCTGTTGATGGAGTTATCAGTCTGCAAATATGCCCAGGGTCACAAGTGAGAATAGGTGCTATCTCACTAATACCTCTTCCTCAGACCAAACAAAAACTGATCCTTTGCCTTTATATGCTATTTCTCCTCTTTTGGGAACTGTTTCTTGGGATCATTGGCATTGCAAAACAGACACTGGCACTGCCATTATGGATAACGTTGTGCTTGTGGCTTGCTTCTGTATGGGGCTTTCCTGAGTGTGGTTGGTAGATGAGTTGATTAGTAGCAGCAGGGGTTGGATTTGTGCAGCCATTCTCAACGAACCCTTTCCCCAGTCCTGGATTGATTCATATAAGTAATTTTGTTTCCTGTGCATTCGCCATAGAATTGTTTTGTTTGCTTTTAGGTGTATTTTGCTTGTTTATGTTTTCTCTATTCCTGCAGACTGCTACAAGTGTTTTGTGTTGATTCAAGGAACATGTCCTATTCTCTGCTACAGTGTTCTCAGGTAACATTTTTTTAAATCACTTTTATTTAATTGGTGTACTGTTCCTCCGGGGTAGATGTGCCTGTTATTGTGGTGACTCTGGTTCTGCGTAGTACCATTTACGCTTTGTTTCATTTGATATTTCTTTACTTGGTTATGGTAGTGTTCTTCCCTGCCTGTGAGTCCATTACTTCTAGCCTGTGTGGCTGTAACTTTGAAAAGCTTGGCTTATAGAGCTGCGTCTGTAGCAGTGAATGTTTTTGTGTGAATTTCACTTCCTGCAGCCCGATTCATACTTTGGTACCTGTGCAGTGCATTTCCATTGCCCACAGGGGAACTTTTTCCGTTTTCTCTTGCCACACCTAATTGTGAGGAGCTAGTCCCCATTTTTTGCATCTCCAAAAGCCCAGGAGCTAGCCCCCATTTTTTTGCATCTCCCAAAGCCCGAATTCACACCTTGCTAGTAAGTTTTAGTCAACATAAAATTGCATTGGTACGGCAGTCAATTATGCTGGTAGAGGTTAAGATACTACTGAAACTATGCGGAAGTATGCAAATTGTACTTTTACACATTGTTGCAAAATGGTATGAGAACTGGACCACAATTTATTGGCTGGTCTGTGGGTATATACTTGTGCAAACATGTATATACAAAGTAATTGGTTTAGGCAGAAAGGAAATGGATTCAATTACACGTATTACAGGTACACAAAATAAAGCAATATAGGTTAGCCGCATTTAGATGTACCAAAATACCTGTTTTTAGTTAAGAAAAAGCCACAACCCAATCAACAATAGGTATTTGGGAAAATCAGTTTGTTTTAACCAGCAGCCGAAGTGTCCTCTGAACTTGTCAAATTCGTTTAATCCTAAATTGCACGAGTCTGTGCTTCTTTGTCTGATGCAGGATTGCTCTTGTAAGGCACTGAAAATAAATTGTGGATAGGGGTGAACGTTTGACGTTGTTAAAAAAATAGTTCAAAATTCAATGCAAAATATGTAATTGAATCGGTGGTTCTGAGTTGCATGGTTCTAAGTCTGCTGTACAATCGCATAACATTTTACTATTACCATCTGGTAAATTAACCCCAGTACCATGCAATTCTGAGTAATGTCCCATGGAATAAGGAATTAACGGGCGGGACCAGTTTTTCAGTCATAAACCCACACAGAATCCTCTGCTCCAGGCTGCATTCCATGGCATCAGGTGATGCGGTTTGACAGGATACCACCCATGTCCTACACAACATGAAACTTCTGGATAACATCTTGCCCCGCAGACATCCAGTTCCGACTCAAGGTCTTAAAATTGTGCTGTTTAAGAACTTCTACCCAAATGTCTGCACCAAATTACTTAGTGCTGCATACAATTGACCTGTTCGTAATTAACCGCTATAAGGACAGTGTTTTTCTCTTTTGTCTTGTTCCGCTGGCTTGTTGCCCCAAATTTGTCCCTGGTTACATATTCTAGCCTCCCCCTTTACATCTGGGGATTCCTCTTTGATCCCTCTGATTTTCACCTAAGTGAACTTATTCCTTGTTCTTTCTGCTTCCACACACCTTTGCTTCCACCATTAAGCAACATCAGTGATGCCTCATCTTTTCTGCTTCTTTTTATATTCTTAGTAATTGTCTCTTGTTAGTGCATGTTGTCTTGTTCTCAGTTCTGCCTTTCCTTGCATGTCTTCCAGCTCTGCTTTGTCCCAAGTTTTACATTTCACTTTCTTTTCTGTGAACCTGCTCTTTGGTTCTGATTACAGTATCTCAACTATACTCTCTTTTCTACATTTGACGCTGTTCCTTATCTGTGCTCCTTTTTTCAATGTTATCTCTTATTATTTCTTTTTTCCCTCTGTGCAGTTTGCCCGCTTCCTCCGTGTTCCTTCTTTTGTCTGTGTTGGAGTGTGCGTATGTATCCTTCCCACTTCTTATTTTCCATGTTTCTATTCTTTTCCCGGTCTCTTTCTAGTGTCTCTCTCCATTTTCCATCTCCTTTCTCTGGCATCTCTTCATTTCTCTTCTCTTCCGCTCTTCTCTTTTTTTTCTTTCTCCATCATCTCACTTCAGGGTTTATTTCTTCCTTCCTGTATCAAATTCCTTGTTTCTTTCTTCTATTCCATCTCTCTGGTGTCTGTCTATTTTCCTTTCCTGTCTGGTCTTCATATTACTCACCTGTAATCCACTTTCCACTTTATCTTTTTCCTCCTCTTTCTGGGGTGGCTTCCTATTCCTTCTCCTCTCTCTGGTATCTCTTTGGTTTGTCATTCTTTTCCAAGGTGTTTCTTGTTAGCTGGCATCTCTTTCATTCTTCTTAAGCTTTTTTTTCCAAACAGCTCTACAGATTGGTTAGCTGATATTCCGTCTCCTATCTCCAATCTCCTTCTTTTTGGTTATTCTTGCATGTCATGTTCTCGTAATTGCTCCCATCATCTTCCATCTCTCTCAATTTGTCTTTCAAATGTTCCTATCAGGCGAAACTTTCACTAATTATAATCTCTCCAATATTTCTTTTTTCCACCTGTTTTCTTCTTTGTATAGTTTGTATAGTTTTGCTCCACCTTTCTTTATTGTCTCCTCTTGCCTAGTCTGATGTATCTTCTTTTTTTCCTGATGATAAATTACTCTAGCATCTTACTAGAAAATACAATGGATGAAGATTAACCTCTAAAGAGTATTTGTCTTATTTTGTGTCAACCTCACCCATCTCTCTCTAATGTTTGTTCTACTCTTTCTCAACCTCTCTACACTAGCCATTATTTAAGGCCCCTCTTCTCTAAACTCTCTCCCTCTTTCTCTTTGCTTCCCCAATGTCTCTCTCCACTCCGCCGAGCTGTTTACATTTCTCCTCCTTATCTCGAGTAGTATATTCTCTTCATCAGCTCATCAGGTTCTCTCTTTCTAGATGTCTACATAGTTTATCTTCCTGGTTCTAGCTCTGATGTAGGGTTCTGAGGGTTCTTCTCTCCATCATCTTCTTTCCCTAGTCTTCTCCTCCTTGTTGGACATTTTATGATCTCATGAGCTTTCTTCTCTCTATTCTTTATTATTATACATAGACGTTTGTAAGCACTATTTAGTCTAATATGATTCTCTCTCTATCTGGCTGTTATTTTCATACTTTTCCGGGTTTTCTGTTGATGAGTTTGTATTGTTGATTGGTTGTGTATTGTTGTGCCAGGGTTACAGAGATTTGCAAAATGTAGTGCTTACTAGTGGTAGTGTTATTTAATGTGAAAGTGAAATGAGTTTGATCTAGATAAGGTCTTTGTAAAGTGTTATGAGTATTCTAGGTATGGAAAAAGGTGTTTCCGTGTTTCTTTGATCTAGATGGTGGTTTGTCCATTCCCAGTCAGATCAGATTGTTTCTAGTCAACCATGGCAAGCAAGGTGCATGGTTATGATGCAATTATTGTGTGTGGGTGTAAGTAAGATGTTTATGCTACCTTTATGTCCAAAGGTCTGACACATATTTTGGTGTTGTGCAGGAAAGCACTGCTGAGAGGGCAGAGCTTAGTCAACAATGTGGCACTGGTGTTGTGTTAGGTGTATGAAGTTTCCGCAGTTTTGTATAGCATGTTCTTTTTGAGAAATACTAATTCTAGGCATAATTGTGTCACAGTGTTGTGTAGTTGGTACTGTTTGATGGAAGGTGTTGCTGAGTTTCTCATGAAAGCTAACATTGGAGATATTGTGAGAACATGTAGTAAGTTCCACCTGCTTTATACTGATTACGTTTTTAGCACTTTACCTTGTACTTGGGTGGTCCATGCTTCATAGTATTTACTTGATTCTCGTATAAGATAATATAGCCTGCCCATGTCTATTCTTGATGTGGAATTCCTTATTTGACCCCTTCTCCTGGTACTAACAGTATACTGTGGCTAGTTTTTGGTGTTGGATTGTGCCTAGTAACACTTTTTTTCAAGTTAGAGCTGGGCAGTTGCTGTAGAGCAGTTTAGTTATCAGGGATGTTGGATCCTTCTGACTTTCCTGGAGTTTGCCTATGCTGGATATCCATACACATATTACTACCATTACTTTCTGTGTCTGAATTTCACTGTGTCGGGAATGCCATTCTTTAACAACTGTGAACACTGAGTAATGTGATATTGCATCTCTATGTTTACTATGCAGGAATAAATAGCTGGGCTGAAAATGATCATCATAAACGGTTGCATTGTAGGATAGCACGCTAACCAGAAAGAGAAGGAAAGTATGCACAAAAAAGGTGTCATGTCAGAGTAAAGTGTCCCTAGAAAGGATTGGCAGACGACTGAGCAAAGTTTAACAATAAAGGTCGAAGATATCTCTCTATAAAAAAATATTGGTTCAATTTTATTACACTGAGGAGAAAGACTGTAGATGCTTCAGAGGCATCTCATATAAAACTGTCCCTGCCTGCCCTCTCTACAATAATCGTTTTTAGTGTGTTGATGAACATATAGAACAAGTAAGAGTGCTTCTGCCTGCGATTGGTAAACAGTAATGCCACTCACTAACACTATTTCTCACTCTGCTGTCTACTCCACCAATCATTTCGTTTAAAGCACATTTGGTAACATAGTGGGTGTAAGATTCTAATGAGAGAGTTTAGTTCAAGACGATGTCTAGGATTGTGGACTGTGGGGGTGGGGCAAATGCCAATGCTGTCCAGTCAGGGCAAGTAAAGTCCTCCAGTTAGCTTCCCACAACTAAGAATGTCAGTTAGGTGGGTATTTATCTTCAATAGATTAACTTCATATAGACTCTCAGCGAAATAGAGACTGTCTATAAGGCGGACCTGTTCATGCTGAAGCTGGTCTGAGTATCATTCGCATAGTTGTGCCAGGTCAAACAGAAAGAGCTCACCAGAGAATGAAAGGATGTTTTTAAGAATAGACTGGTAGTGAGAAATGGGTTGGGTCTGGTGAAACCTAGAATTTTACTCAGCTGGATTCTGATGGTTGTGTTTAGTCAAAGAGGAATTGTATGAAACGTGGGTGTGAGGCCATGAATTCGAGGATACTTGAATCTAGAAAGTAGAGTGAGGCACTGTGACATTTTGAGGCAGAGTAAGCTAAAGGGGCAGATGGGTATGGCAGTGTACTGCTGTCACTTGTGGCATCCTATATCGACTCTAGTGCTGGATCAGGCCTTGCCATTAAGCAGAGGCTCATAAACAATGTGGTGATTTGTATGTGGAAAAACCACTTGAGGAGTTTTGATGAATGGGGTATTTTGACTATGAATGTGTGGTTAACTCAGTCACCTGGGGTAAAGTTTTGTTTTTTGAGTAAGGGGTCATTTTTTCTACTTTACGATTGTTTCAGGTCTATGGTTGAAGTGAGATGTAGAACAGGGAACAGAAAAGTTTGCAAGTGGAACGTGGGGAGATTATGATGTTGAAGAAGTCGAGTAGCATGGAGGCATTTGCAAGATGTATGAAATGTGGGCTAGTGATGAGACCGAATTGAGTGACATACTGCCTCTAGACCAGCATTATGTTCTGCTTCTGTGAAAATGGTGGCAAAGGTAATGTTACATAAGGCGTAATCAATCCTTGTCCCAGATATGTTTAGCATCAGCCTTACCTTACTAATCAAACGAGTCAGGGACATTTCACCACAAACAGATCACATCACACTGGTGAGATTTCACCTAAATTGTTGGAGAGTGTTCATGTCTGGATTCACTGAATGATTGAGATTAACAAGGGATCCAGCGCTTCCCAAAGAAGTTTGGAATTAGAGAGGAAGCCTCTCCAAAATATGGGACGTGATATACAAAATAAACTGGTTTAAGAAACTGTTTAAAAGTTATATTCATGAAATAATACAGCATTTCAAAGTTGTGAGTACTGCTCAGGAGCACTAATTGTTTTCAGCAGTAAAGACACTTAGGTTATAACCAGAAATTGCATTCCCACGAGAAAACGGTGGATACAGAGGTGATAGTGTGATATTTTATGTCTCAGTGGAAGAAATTCCATCATAAAGCCGCACATCCAAAATATCATCAGTTAAAAATATTGTGACAGGAGATGTAATCTACCTGTGCTAGTGAACATGCCATCAGAATGAGAGTGCCAGTAAAAAATACAACCTGTCCAACCTGTGCTGTCCTACTCTCTTTATCTTCTCACTTGACTGGCTCTTGTCTGTCTCCCTGCCTTTCCCTGCTCTCCCTAGGAATATCTCTGCTATTCTCAAAGTTCCTGTATTTCGTTATATTCCGTTTGCTACTGTCTCGCTCTCTTCAGCAGTTACTGCTTTAGAACTGACTTTCCCCTCAGTGTACAGTTAAATGCAATCTCATGGTACAGAGTCACTTATGAGAATTGTACTACGGCACTGTAATACTCAGCTACTGATGTCATTGAACCAGAGGCAATTCTAAGCCACTGATGATGCTGAGCCACTAATAAATGTGGACTGTTGTTGATAGTGAGCTGTGAAATAGCCAGGATGCTGCTGATGAACTAGGGCCATTTGTGGTAGTGGACCTCAGGTGAAACTAAGCCAGTGATAATAATGCATCATCGAGGACACTGTGCTACTGGTGATACTGAACCACAAAAGTCACTGATCCATTAACCGGCCTTTTGCACAGCTTTTGATTATATTGGCCTACTAGGGTTATCAAGGCATTTATGGGGATTTCCTTGAATCTTCGGTGTTCACAATGTCACAGCTGCTATTGAGCTATTTAAGACAACGAGCAAGTGATCCGACCAACACATGTAACCACTGAAGTATGCATGGTGGACAAGGGAGTAGATCTGGAATTTTAAGATTTCCGCAGGTTCCCTGGGCATATTTCAAGTACATTTTGTAAATGACCATTAATGTGTAAATCTGCCTAACTCATAGATGGAAATCTCAGATTCGTAGACTTACGTTCATTTTATGAATTGTGCCCCAACTGTAGAATACACTTTAAAAAATCCCACCTACAATTTAAAATATAACATGTTTTATTATGTATAAATAATGATTAAAAGTGATATGTATATATATATATATGTGTGTGTGTGTGTGTTTGTATATATATATATAACATTAAATCAAATGTGATTATAGTCTAAAACACTTTAAATAATTTGATTTATTTTAACATTAGTTCCTATGGGCTTTATTTTAAGTCCACACCTCTATTTCCTATGGGAGGGTGTTGCATTATGAGTAGTTGGCCTTGTGTAGTGGAGGACTAACTCCAGCTCTGAGCTGTAGTACATTTACAACTGTTTTTGGTTCTCTTTGGCTGTAGTAACTATAGAAGGGCAGCTTGTGAAAAGGAATGGGCTTACTCCTTTGTGGCTGGGTGCATGCCCCTTTCTAAACATCCTCCCTAACCCCTCACAACCCCTGTATTCCTCCTTAACCCATTTAGTCATAAGTTTTACCCATTTTCAGACTCTTCTCTCTGTCCCTGATACATTTACTACTAAAATGATAACTTACATGTGTGGAGAACTCTGCAGGCAGAATGGAGAAAAGATGAGAGAGGCAGAGGAGTAGACTCTGCACATAGCTACTATGTGAATAGCATTTTTGCAGTACGCTACTGGTACTACTTCAGCACTACATGCAGTTTGTGAATATGCACCTCACTGTGTTGGGCGTCAGCTTCGGAGATGTGGGTGTAATAGAAGTCCACAGGCATTAACTTCAGTAAGGTGGCTCTGGGTTATTGAACCCACTGCAGTGATCTGCTTGTTCTGCTTCCATGCTGTTGGTGACAGATTTGATTATTGGCAAGGCCATCAATGCAGCTCCTGCCTTTATGCTTTGCTTTCCACAAAGTCACTGAACAGTTAACCGTAGAGGGAGGGGATCCTCCTTGAAAACAAAATAATGGACGTAACTATGCAAGACACAGCCAGTACTGAAAATGTCATACTTTATTTTAGCTGCAGATAGCTCAAATGGATTCCCTACTATTCTTCTGTCAAAGGGTGTGCTCACTGCTGGATTTACTTTCCCAGAAGGGCTTTTGGGACCTGAGGCGAGCACAAAGGGGTTGCGAAATGTGTTTTCCTCTCTTCGGACTCTGTTAGTTCCTGAAGTCCAGGTCACACACAGCTCAGGCCGTTCCCAAAGGACCTTTGGGCTCCTGAAGGAGCCGATCCTGCCTTGAAACAGGAAACTGCGTTCACACTCATGTCTTGAAGTCTGCGGCTCATCTACAGGGAGGAAAACAATGCTTTGAGGAACTCTGCAGTTAAGCATTCTCCATAGATTTTAAAAAGTGAAAGCTCCCCATAATAAATATGATATATTAAAAGGGAAGCTCAAATGAAAACGAGAAGTGTTGTTTTGATACATGCATGTTGTATTTTAACTAAGGATTTTCCGATTATTATAGCTTAGAGCGATTTGTAATATGTCTAGGTAGAGCCGAACAATACAATATCATGCAACTACTTAAACACAATTGTCTCTTGTACACCCCAAGCTACAACTCAGGCTATAATTTGAGATTCTTACAAGCTTCCGGTCATCACCCATGGCCAACAAATGCTTTTGATGAAATCATTATTCTAACATGTTTTTGATATTTTCAAAGGATGTAATGTTTATGCCTATGTTGGCCTTTAACGCCATAAAGTATCAGAGAGCACTACAGCCTTTGCTTTACACCATCATCGTGGGTGGCTCATATGCAGTGCGAGCTCCGACCACACAAGCTCCCATCAATCAAGGACAGAAACCTGGACCCAGAAAAACCTAATAGCTAAAGACCAATTTCTAATGGACCCTTCCTTGGCAAATTCATTGGAAAACCAGCATTTCTACAGATATTTCAGTTCCTAGATGACATACTCATACTTTACCAAAGAGGATTCCATCAGAATCTGCTCAAGTTGCTGTAGAGGATAACTTAAAAACACGTTTGTCAAAAATGGTGGCGCAGCACTACTTCTTCTGGACCAATCTGTGGCTTTCAACCCAGTTTACCATCATACCTTAGATCTCAGACTGAAAGAAATCGGCGCTAACGCTACAACATTTGCTTAGATTGCCTTCTCCTTTGATGACTGGGTTTACATAAAATCTATGCCTTTTTCTTCTCGACTTGTTACAAAATTGAATCAGGAACTCCCCAGGAATCTGTTATCTGTAGTCTTCAACAGGTACATGAAACCCCTACCAGAGCTAATCTACAGTGTTGACTTTATCTGCTACAGTTACACAGACAGCACACAAATAATGCTCGCAGTGTCCTACAGGTTTTTTAATGGAGCCATTTTGGCTCTGAACGGACTCTGGAGCAGTCCGACCTAATCTCTAGAACAGAATGTAATGGAAGTTCAGTTTAGAATGCAGGAGTTCACAGGTACACGTAGAGGATTAAAGACATGATTTACAGCTCAGTCTGTGGGGTTGTTATTGGTGGTACCCACGCTGGTGAGGATGCTACAACTGGCGGCGAGATAGGGGATAAGTAACCCAAAGAAAAACAGTGCTCTTCCAAAGAGTTTGCCATGGTCCAAGCAAACTGCTCGTGTGTGCCACGTGTGCTTTCGTCAAAGTGCCTAGTCAGTTGGCATATGTGGAATCAAAGCACAACTCCAGCCAGTGTCAAGCATTTGAACGTAAAGAAAGCTTTCCTGAGAAGTCTGCGCCTCCTTGGTCAAGAAACTACAACCAAGATCAAACTAAAAGGTATTGCGCTGCCACACAAATTAAAGTTATACATTGTATGGAATCTTAACACTGAAGGTGGATACAACCAGGTTTACAAAGGGCAGAAAAAGACAATTATAATTACCACATAAAGTTGTGAACAGAAACACCTTTAGGCAGAGATCAACCAGATGTCAGAAAATTCAAACTGAAGTGAAGAAAGGATGAAATAAATGACTTACTGAGCCTGCTAGAGAGAGTCATTGTGCCATAGCAGTAGACAAAGTGGCTCAAGGAGAAGTGTTCAGGTATATGCTGAAAGGGATGTCCATACCTGAAGCAGTTGCTCACCAAACTGCAGGGTGGGAATGAGACCAACTTCATAGGTCTTCAAAGAGCAAAGAGTTGAAGGCAACTGTTTGATTTGTGAAATTTGAGGATGGCAGCTAAAAGAGAAGACACCATTCCAATTAATGTTAAAGACAATCCTCAGGCCCACACGTCAAAGGATTCTAGAGAAAGTTTCCAGAACCATGATCATCAAACTGTGTCAGATACTGCTACTTTGAATGTCAGTAAGTTCCACACTAGTTTACAATGCTGCCGCCTTCCTGAGACCACCACCACCTTTCGATGCTGCCAAAAAGCAAAATATTGGCGATAGATGGACTGCTTGGACAGTCATTTGAAGTTTTCATTGATGCACTTGAAGACAGACAAATTATCAAGTATCTCAAAACATTTTGCAGTTGATGGTGTGAAAGAAGTCATAAAGAAAATGCAGAGAACTGACACAGCAGTCATGTACCATCAGATAAAAAATGCTTTAAAGCTCAAGTACAATCCAGTACCAAACATTGATTTTACTACAAGACCCGAGGCTCATATTATGACTAACTTTTCTTACTTTATTAAATAGCAGCCAAGAAACTACAAATCCCAGAAACCCTGGTATAAAAACTACAAAACAACATCACAATGGAGCTGACCAATTCCCCGTCGAGCCTCCACATAACAATCTTGACTGAGAGCAACATGCCCTCTTTTTTTGCTGCTCGCAGTCAAGATAAGTACGCTGCTTGCTGTTACCTTTATCTAATATTATTTATTTAATGGTTATTTAGTTATATGGTGTTATTTCTTATATGTATTTAATTATATAGGCCCTGACCGCCAGAAGACCGTACCGCGGTCAAAAGACTGCAGCGGTCATTCTGGGTTTCCCACTGGGCTGGCGGGCGACCGCCGAAAGTCTGCCCGCCAGCCCAGCGGGAAACACCCTTCCCACGAGGAAGCCGGCTCAGAATGGAGCCGGCGGAGTGGGAAGGTGCGACGGGTGCAGTTGCACCCGTCGCGAATTTCAGTGTCTGCAAAGCAGACACTGAAATTCTTTGTGGGGCCCTCTTACGGGGGCCCCTGCAGTGCCCATGCCCATGCCCCAGGGGCCCCACGACACCCCATACCGCCATCCTGTTCCTGGCGGGCGAACCGCCAGCAACAGGATGGCGGTATGGGGTGTCAGAATCCCCATGGCGGCGCAGCAAGCTGCGTCGCAATGGCGGATTCCCATGGGCAGCGGAAAGTCGGCGGTACACCGCCGGCTTTCCGCTTCTGGCCGCGGCTGTACCGCCGCGGTCAGAATGCCCGGCGGAGCACCGCCAGCCTGTTGGCGGTGCTACCGCCAGCCTCCGCCATGGCGGTATTTACCGCCAGGGTCAGAATGACCCCCATAGTGTTATTGCTTCATGTATTTCAAGGTTATGCTTTCAGGTTCTCAGCACGGGCCTCGCGTGCTTCTTTTTTATAACACGCTTATGCATACGTGCGCATGCAACTTTATCCTACCTCGTATTGACTCCGTTGCTCCTCCATGAGAACTCCTGCTCATCACGGCTCTGAGTGACCTTGCTGCCCCCCTTCTGCTCCAACTAGTGTCAGCCGAAATTATCGCTCGGTGAGGGCTTTTCCTGTTGCCCTTCGTTCTGTCTGGGTTCCACCCTGAACATGCCCCTAGCCAACCCCCTTCCATTTGGCCCTTCCTTTTAGATGTTCAGCTTCCTTCTCACCCTTTAGGTTGGGTTTTTTCCAAATTTGCAGGTTTTTTCTGCTTATTCTGTATTTTAACCTCCTTTTGTCACATTTGAACAATTTTAGTTTCTCCACAGTTTATTGTAAATATGTCTGGTGACGAACAGACCCAGTCTGTGAAGGACAATTTAAAATCCTTCAGTAAGGACTCGTTCCAGCATGCAGTCTCAGCTTCTATGCTAGATATTTTAAAAAATGTAGAAGCCTCTATAACAAGAATGTTACAGGACCCCAAAGATTATCCTCCTAAAAGAGGAACAAAACGTGCAGCACCCCCATATGTGCCTCCCAAAGGCGTTTCTGTTAAGTTTGGGACTCCCTCCGAGACGTGAATTCTTCGGGGCTCCCTTCCTCCCCCCTTAATATCATAAACCTTAGAGACACAGACAGTGATGGGGATGATGTCTTACACAACACCATAAATGATGACTTTTATGATAATGGGCCTTTGAAGAAAAGGCGTGAAGTTTCTCCCTCTGTGAGTTCCCCTCACTTAGGGGGTGATTCTGACCGCGGCGGACGGCGGTCGCCGCCTGCCAAGCGGTTCCCGCCGAAAGACCGCTCCGCGGTCAAAAGACCGCGGCGGTCATTCTGGCTTTCCCACTGGGCCGGCGGGCGACCGCCGAAAGTCCGCCCGCCAGCCCAGCGGGAAACACCCTTCCCACGAGGACGCCGGCTCAGAATGGAGCCGGCGGAGTGGGAAGGTGCGACGGGTGCAGTTGCACCCGTCACGAATTTCAGTGTCTGCAAAGCAGACACTGAAATTCTTCGTGGGGCCCTCTTACGGGGGCCCCTGCAGTGCCCATGCCATTGGCATGGGCACTGCAGGGGCCCCCAGGGGCCCCACGGCACCCCCTACCGCCATCCTGTTCCTGGCGGGAGAACCGCCAGGAACCGGATGGCGGTAGGGGGTGTCAGAATCCCCATGGCGGCGGAGCGCGCTCCGCCGCCATGGAGGATTCTCAAGGGCAGCGGGAAGTCGGCGGTACACCGCCGACTTTCTGTTTCTGGCCGCGGCTGAACCGCCGCGGTCAGAATGCCCAGCAGTGCACCGCCAGCCTGTTGGCGGTGCTACCGTCGACCTCCGCCATGGCGGTAATTACCGCCAGGGTCAGAATGACCCCCTTAGTGTCTGATGATTTGGTTGATCATGATGGTGAACCTATGTTTGACCCTATGTCGATTCACCACCCAAACTCTTCGGAATGGTTTCCATCTGATCATGTTGCAGACTATGGCCCTCATTACAATCCTGGCGGTCGGTGTTAAAGTGGCGGTAATACCGCCAACAGGCCGGCGGGAACAAAATTGAATCACGACCATGGTGGAAACCACCAACATAGACAGCCACTTTAACACTCCGTCCGCCACAGTGGTAGAAACAAACACTGCGGCGGTAACCACCAACAGGCGGAGGAGAAATTACCGCCTACTGTATCACAACAGGCCTATCCGCCACCTCTTCAGGGGCGGAACCAACGCTATCAAAAGCACGGCGGAAACAGTACACAGAAGGGAAACCACTCACCTCTCGACACCCAACGAGGAACCAGGACGCCATGGAGCCCGAACTACACGTCCTGCCTATGCTGGTCTTCCTCCTGCTCTATCAGGAGCAGGACAGACGCCGTCGATGACCACGGTGAGTACTGCACCTACAACACAGGGGAGGGGGGGAGGGAAAAGAGAGTGACACCCACATGCAACACCCCCACCCACAACAACATACACACAAATACATGCAGCAACATTACATAAATATACCCCCACCCCCTGGAAGAACGCAAGGACAAAATTACATGATTGTAACAATTGTAATCATGAAAAATCAGATTGTGAAAGTTCAATAATCAGTATATACAAATATGTATACCAAATACAGAAGTCCGGATAGTGTACCAATCATTGTCCGTGGACCAGTGGTCCCAAAGTGCATGGGCGAAGCCCACACAAGATATCTAACTTGAAACGGAGAGAACACTGCAGGGACATCAGATCGAAAAATAAACAGGCACCTCAGGGGGAATGGAAGGGGGGCACCTCAGCCGGATGAACGCA
The DNA here is from genome assembly GCF_031143425.1 of Pleurodeles waltl. Taxonomy (NCBI): domain Eukaryota; kingdom Metazoa; phylum Chordata; class Amphibia; order Caudata; family Salamandridae; genus Pleurodeles; species Pleurodeles waltl. The sequence goes on along the minus strand of NC_090439.1, from coordinate 638,817,613 downwards.
CGACGCCACTGCTGCACGAGGGGGCTCCATGCCCACTGCTTAATCCTGGGGAGTGCAAAGCCACAGTCTCTCAAGTCTTTACAGTGGGTGGTTTGCCCACTGCTTTATCCTAGGGAGTGCAAAGCCACAGTCTCTCAAGTCTCTCCAGTGGGTGGTTTGCCCACTGCTTTATCCCGGGGAGTGCCAATCCACAGTCTCTCAAGTCTCTCCAGTGGGTGGTTTACCCACTGCTTTATCCTGGGGAGTGCAAAGCCACAGTCTCTCAAGTGGCTAACAGTCTCCACTGGTTCTGGAGGGGGCCTGGTGCCCAGAGTGCTTCATCCTGCCAAGGACTGAGGAACTGGATGTGATTCTCCACTGGTTCTGGGGGGGGCCTTGTGCCCAGAGTGCTTCATCCTGCCAAGGACAGAGGTAGTGGATGTGATTCTCCACTGGTTCTGGAGGGGGCATTGTGCCCAGAGTGCTCCACATGTGATGTGGCCGGTCCCATTCCCTCGCCTGGGTGTGTGTGCCATGAGATTGCCTAGGAACAGGTAGCATGATACAGGTGAAGGGAAGAGGGCAAGGTTTGCCAGGAAAAGTTTTTTAGACACACTGGGACGGGAAGATGGAGTGGGTTTGGGAGTGGAGGAAGAGGTAGTGGTTGTAGGAGGTGTACGTTTGCTGAATTTGGGTGAAGGTGCATGGGCCCGAGGCTGTTGTGAGGTGGATGGCTATTGGGTGGGTGTGTGCCTGCGGTTGTGTACTTTGGGAGGAGGGCTCACAGACACACTGGGAGAGGACACTGGGGATGTGTGCATGGTAGTGGGGGTGGTGATTGCACATGAGCGGTGTGTGGTGATGGGCGTGCTGGTGATGGAGGTAGTGGCTGAGGATGTAGTGCATGCAGGTGTGAGTGGAGACGAGATAGGGAGGGAGGAGGGGGACGTGGAGGAGGGGACACAGTGGAGGCAGTGGATGTTGCTGTGTCTGCATGGGATTGGTGCTTGTGGGATTTGTGGTGCTTATGTTTGCCATGTGCACTCTTGTGTGTTTATGAGTGTGCATGCTGGTCTGATGGTGTGCTTGGGATAGGCTGAGGTACAGGGGATTGGGTCGGTGGAGGAAGTTGGAGGGGGAGGCTGGACACAGGGACAATGGCTGCCATCAGTGCTGAGGCCAGAGCCTGAAATGCACTCTGTTGGGCCACCTGCCCAGAATGAATGCCCTCCAGGTATGCATTTGTTTGTTGCAAATGCCTCTCAACACCCTGGATGGCATTCAAAATGGTAGATTGCCCAACAGTGAGGGATCTCAGGAGGTCAATAGCCTCCTCACTGAGGGCAGCAGGGCTGACTGGGGCAATGCCTGAGGTGCCTGGGGCGAAGGAGATGCCCACCCTCCTGGGTGAGCGGGCACGGGAAACACGCTGAGGGGCTGCTGGGAGGGCGGTGCTGGTAGAGGGGGTGGCGGCTGTACCTGTTGATGCAGTGGGCACAGAGGTGCCCACCACCGCAAGGGAGCTCCCATCAGAGGAGGAGTCACTGTCACTGGTGTATGCTCCTGTCCCCGTCGTGGAGCTCCCCTCGCCCTCCGTCCCACTGGTGGCTTCAAACTCCGTTGCTTCACCCTCCAGGGCCAAGTGGGTTGCAGCTCCCTCCTGCTCCGGTGCCACTGCTCCTCCGCCAGATGATGCTATTGCACACAAGAACAGGGAGACAAAACAAAAAGGGGGAGAAAGACAGAAGAAAAAAATGTTCAGTGCATGCAACACCACTACCGTTGGCGGACACAACACACAGGGAGCAGCCCTCTGCACTACCCCATGCACTAATAGTTCCTAGCAAATTCACATGCCCATGGGGTACGAGGCCTAAGCCCAATTGCTGCATTCCTGGAAGTCACAGGAGCCTGACTAGGTGTAGATGGCTAATACCACTAGTGGGGTTGGGGTGCCACAGAGCCTGCCTCACAAGGGACCTTGCCTACCAAGTTCGCCCTGGCCTAGGGGAACCCACTGCCCACCTCCCCCACCCAGACACCTCATAATGCGCGCTGAGTCAGCTGAATGAGAGTGTACTCACCCCCTTGTGGCTGCTGTGATGCCCTCAAGCACCCATCCAACTCCAGATAGGCCACCGCCAGGATCGGGTACATCAGGGGGGTCATGGTTCTACGGGCTCCCCTTCCACGTTGGGAGGCCATCCCCAGCTGGGCCTCTGCCGTCTTCTTGCTCCAGCGGCGCAGGTCCTCCCTTCTTTTTTGGCAGTGGGTGCTCCGTCTGTGGTAGAACCCCAGGGTGCGGACGTCCTTGGCGATGGCACGCCAAATACCCTTCTTCTGGTGGGCGCTGACCTAGAGGAAAGGAAATTACTCACCCATCCGGACCGTCATTCATATTGCCCACCAGTTCCCACCCATGCCCTGATGCACATACACTCACTATCTGCACATGCAGGCCTCAGGCCCCCCCATGTATCTTCCATCCACATCACTCAAAACAGGCATTGCCCATGCAGCATGCTCACAGTGTACTCACCTGTTTGTCTGGAGGACTGTACAGTTGCATGTACTGGGGGAGGTCCCCTCCACTAGTTTCTCCAACTCCACCGAAGTGAAGGCAGGGGCACTTTCCCCAGACACTGTAGCCATCGTCGCTTCCAGACACAGGTCACAGCAGCACTTGCTATGTAGGTCCTCTCCTGTTGAAGGTCAGGTATCAAGTGAGTGAACAGACAGAAAATGGCGGTCACGTCTGCGGCGGTGCGTACCGTCACTGCCGGCGTACATCGTCATTGGCTCCTGGGACCCATAGGGCCCAATGTTAACCAATGCAGAATTGCACCGCGGTCTTCGACCACCCACCACGACGGTGTACAACGCCAGCGCAGTTACCTTATTTCCCCTTGTCTCACCTTACAGCTCAGGCAGCCGGCATTTCAGGAGGCCACATGGTATGGAAAAAAACTGCGTCACACCTATCTAGGTCGGGAATACAGACAGATACTGGCGCATTGCGAACTACCAACGTTTCTGCAAATAACACATTGTGATACCTCAGTGTTGGATGACTCTCTACTCGCTGTTCTCCTCCATAGGGCACGTCTGCTGGGGCAGGTGATGAGATAGAAGCATCCTCCGGTGTACAGGCCCCTGGTGGACCTGTCGACAATGGAAGAGAGACACATCATAATCACATACAGACTTGATCGTGCAACAATCCTGAAACTGTGTGCCCAGTTGGAGCCAGCCCTGATTTCAGCTATCTGCCATCCCACAGGAATCCCCCCTCTAGTGCAGGTTCTGTCTGTACTCCATTTCCTGGCCAGTGGGTCTTCTCAAACAACAGTGGCCATGGCATCAGGGATGTCCCAGCCAATGTTCTCTAATGTGTTGTCCAGAATGTTATCTGCCCTGCTGAAACACATGCATAGCTACATCGTTTTCCCTCAGGTGGAGGATTTTCCCACAGTGAAAGGTGACTTTTTTGCCCTGGGACATATCCCCAACATCATTGGTGCCATTGATGGGACACATGTGCATTTGCCCCCCACCCGCAGGAATGAACAGGTGTACAGAAACCGGAAAAGCTACCATTCGATGAATGTGCAGAATGTCAAGTATCCTGGCTCAGTGCATGACGCTTACATTTTGAGGAATAGCAGCATCCCTTATGTGATGGGGCAACTCCTGAGGCACCGTGTGTGGCTAATAGGTGAGGCCAAAGTCCCAACACAGTTGACATAGGTGTCTGGGTATGGGGTTGTCCCTAAGGGTTAGTGTGTCTAACAGTTGTCCCTCGATATTTGCATGTGACTCTGGTTACCCCAACCTGTCATGGCTACTAACCCCAGTGAGGAATCCCAGGACAAGGGCAGAGGAACGCTACAATGAGGCACATGGGCAAACTAGGAGGATTATAGAACGCTCCTTCGACCTCCTGAAGGCCAGATTCTGGTGCCTCCATCTGACAGGTGGCTCCCTATACTACTCACAGAAGGTGTGTCAGATAATTGTGGCCTGCTGTATGCTGCACAACCTGGCTTTGCGACGCCAGGTGCCTTTTCTGCAGGAGGATGGGCCAGATGGTGGTTTTGTGGCAGCTGTGGAGCCTGTGGATAGTGAAGAAGAGAAGGCAGAAGAAGAAGATGTCGACAACCAAAACAACATCATCATGCAATACTTCCAGTGAGACAAAGGTAAGAAGATGTAACTGCTTCCCACATGTCATACTATTGTTGGAGCTAGAATAAGTCTGTCATTTTCACTCAGTGTATGGACCCTGACTTGTTACTTTGGCTTTCCATTTCACAGATCTGGGTCCCACTTTGTGCCCTCTGCTATGTTTACTGCTGGCCTACAGCTGTGTTACATTGGTATGTGAACAAGTACATTGACATTGCTGTATTCCAGAGATATTGCAATTACACATTTGTGAAAGCACAGACTGACTGTTTTGTGATTCTACTGTGTTTATTTCCGTGCAAATAAGTGGAGGGGGTTGTAAAACGGGCTGGGGTGATGGTGGAGGAATGTCAGTTGCAGAGTCCAGTCTATTTGTTTCACAGGTGCATTGTCCAATGGGGCATAGGAAGTGGAGCAATGGCAGTTTAAGGTGGACAGGGTGTCAAAGTGGGACAGAAAGGTGACATTCAGGGGGTTCTTATTTTCTGGTGGGGGTCTTGGCAATGTTCTCTGTCTTGTTCCTGGATCTCAGGGACCGTTTGCGGGGTGGTTCTCCATCTGCAGGGGGTGGGGTGCTGGTGGCCTGGTGTTCCTGTGGCGGTGCCTCCTGTCCACTAGCGCCGGCGGAGGTGGAGGGCTGTTCATTGTCCATACTAGTGTCAGGGGCCCGTTGGTGTGCCACTGTGTCCCTCCTGGTGTTGAGAAGGTCTGCCAGCAGCCCTGCAATGGTGACCAGGGTGGTGTTTAGCGGACTTCGAAGTCCTCCCTGATCACCAGGTAGTGTTCCTCCTGCAGCCGCTGGGTCTCCTGAAACTTGGCCAGTACCGTGCCCATGGTCTCCTGGGAATGGTGGTAAGCTCCCAATACGTTGGAGAGTGCCTTGTGGAGTATCGGTTCCCTGGGCCTGTCCCCCCCCTCGCACAGCAGTCCTCCCAGCTTCCCTGTTATCCTGTGCCTCTGTCCCCTGAACCGTGTGCCCCCTGCCACTGCTCCTAGGTCCCTGATCGTCCTGGGTTAGAGGGGTTGCCTGGGTTCCCTATAGTGGTGGACACACTGCTGATTGACGTGTCCTGGGGACAGAGGGATGGGCCCGTTGGGTGGGTGCTGTGGCGGTATTTCCTGAGGAGGGAGGTTCAGTGGTGGTTTGTGACTGTGTCAGGGGAACCGACTGTCCTGAGGTCCCTGATTGGCCAGGCTGGTCATCTTGATCCAGGTGTGCAGAGCTGCTGTCGTCACTGTGGGCTTCATCTGTGGGGGGACTGGATATGTCTGACACCTCCTGTCCGGTGTTGTTGGGTAGGGGTCCTGTTGGGGTGTAAATGCATAGTTATTGTATCTGTGTGTGCCATCTTGTGCAATGGGTGAGTTACCCTCTACTCCTGTGCTTGCATTATTGGCTTGGCCCTTGTGTCATTGGTGATTTTGGGCCATGAGTGAGTCTCTCTACTGGACATGCTTTGGTGATGGCTGTCCATGCATTGGTGTTACATGCAGGGCTTGATTTTGGGATGTGTGGGTTGTGTTAGTGGGGTATCTGTGGGTTGTTGGGGTGATGTGTTTGAGGGTGAGGGTGGGAGTATGTGATGGAATGCAGGTGGGGTGGGGGGCATAAAGTAGTAAAGATTTTCCTTACCAGAGTCCAGTCCTCCTGCTACTCCTGCGAGGCTCTCAGGATCCATTATTGCCAAGACTTGCTCCTCCCATGTTGTTAGTTGTGAGGAGGAGGTGGGTTCCACCGCCAGTCCTCTGTACAGCAATCTGGTGTCTAGATACCACGGAACGTACCTTCCCCCGTAGGTCGTTCCACCTCTTCCTGATGTCATCCCGTGTTCTTGGACCCTGTCAACAATTCTGCGCCATAGCTCCATCTTCCTTGCAATGGATGTCTGCTGCACCTGTGATATGAATAGCTGTGGCTCTACCCGGACGATTTCCTCCACCATGATCCTGAGCTCCTCCTCAGAGAACCTGGGGTGTCTTTGAGGTGCCATGATGTGGTGTGGGTGATGTGTGAGGTGCTGTCTGTTGTGATGTGTGAGGGGATGTGTTGGTGTGTGTTGTTTGAGGTGCGTGGATGTTGCATAAGTGATGGTGTTGTGTATCTGTGGATGCTGGTGTTGTGTTAGGTAGTTTCTCTCTCTGGCCTTCTTTCAAAATTTTGGTTGTAAGGGTTTGTGGGTGATGTGGGTGTGTGCTTTATGTTGGATTGGGTGTGTGGGTTTGGTGTGTGTATGTGTATCAGGTGTGTGTATTTTGAATTGTCCAATGTGGTTGTGTTTTGTTAGTGTGTGTGTATATTTTTAGCGCGTCGATTCGTGGGTCGTGATACTGTGGGCGTATTCCTGTTGGCGTGAAGGTGTGGGTTTTGATATAGCCAGTTTATCACTGACCTTTGGTATGGCGGACTTGTGTGGGTGTCTGTATTGTAGTGGATTCCGAGCTGTGGGTCGTAATACCTGTAGCGGAATTCCACGGCCGCAACGGTATGTTGGCGGTTTTCTGCACAGCGGTAAGCGGGATTTACCGCCAGGGTTGTAATGAGGGCCAGTGTCTCTTTTTGGAGAATACAGAAAGGGCTATCATGACAATGAGGTTGTAAAGAAGTTAAAGTCTGAATGCCCTAGACCTTCCCTTCCATTTAAGGTGGCTGATACCCCCTCTATTGACCAAATATGTTATTATTTTTCACTAAATTTGGGAAGCAACCCAAGAAAGGGGTTGATCGATCCTGGTCAAATTGACAGGATAGACTTTTGGACCTAGTTGGGCCTTTAACTAGGATTTTTGATTTGGCAGAAGAGGCAAAGATGGAGGGCAATCAAGTGGATCCTGAGATACTCTCAAGTGGGGCTCAGAGAGCAATATGCATGTTAGGCAATGCCAACGCCTACATCTCCCAGGAGCAGTGCATAAGTCTTCTGCTCACAATTGACCCCAAACTCAGTTCATTGGCAACCAAATAGGAAGGCCCTAATGCGGATGTCCTATTCTTTGCTGATTCTTTTATAAGGGAAATGAGCAGATATGTCTCTGCATTTACTTCTTTGGACAAGGCACATTCTTCAATGAAAATAATGTTTTGCCGTGTTTTTGGAAAGGGCGGCAAAGGAAGCGGTTGATTTGCTGGCCGTTATTCTTCAAGGGAGCAATCCCTCTGCAGAGGCTCCTTCACTCAAGTCAACCAACAGGAGTTCTGTCAGGGGTACAAATCCCAATTCTATCCCCATTGTTTCCGTGGCGGCCATAACAGGGGATACAGATCCAAAGGAGACCAGCTTGCAGGTAAGGATTTCCAGTTCTTGCCTTCCTCCTGTAGGAGGCAGACTGGGTTCTTATTTAAACGCTTGGCTATCTATACCCGCAGATCCTTGGGTTATCCAGACAGTTCAAGGTTATTGCATAGAGTTGTATCAGGTGCCTTGGCAGACTCATCTTCCTCGACCTCTCGTTTTTTCCCGAGATCGATTCCTCCTGGTTCAGGACGATGTACAATCCTTACTAACAAAACAGGCAATAGAAAAAGTTGTTTACGACCCTTCCGGGTTTCTCAGTACCATTTTTCTTGTTCAGAAGAAGAATAAAAAAGATTGTCCGGTTATAAATCTGAAAGATTTCAACAATTTCGTAGTATACCATCATTTCAAGATGGAGACTATTCTCCATCTCAGGGATCTTCTACTTCACAACGATTGGTTGGTCCGCTTGGATCTTCAAGACGCCTATCTTTCGGTGCCCGTTCATCCCTTCTTCAGGAAGTTTCTTCTGTTCCAGTGGGGGACCTCCTTCTTTCAGTTCAAAACTCTTCCTTTCGACCTTTCATTGACCCCTTGGTGTTTCACCAAGGTCCTCAAACCAGTAGTAGCCTTCCTCAGAGGTAAAGGGATAAGACTCACCATCTAGCTCGATGATTTCCTTATCATGGTACAGGACAATTCTTGCCTCATAGAACAATTAAACCTTTATCGGGATCTCTGGTCAGAGCTGGGGTTTCTCATAAATCTTCAAAAGTCCATTTTAATCCCTTCCCAACATCTTGAATTTCTCGGTTTCATAGTGAACACTGTAGAGTCGGTACTTCAACTTCCTAAACAGAAGGTGTCTCTGGTAAAGAAAGAGATTCATCACGCTTTATCTCTCCCTCACTGTTCCCTCAGATCTCTAGCTCGTTTGGTAGGCCATCTTTCTTCCTCCATTCAGGCCATCTTTCCAGGTCCCCTTCATTACAGGACTCTTCAGAGGTTAAACATCCGTCACCTTTGCAAGGGTCTGGCCTACTAAGATCCGGTTGTTCTGTATCGCGAATCCAGGGAAGAGCTTTTGTGGTGGATAAGTCACTTAGACGCTTGGAATGGGAAAACTATTTTCTATGCCGCCCCAGATCTTGTCTTAGAGTCAGATGCAAGTCTGACAGGTTGGGGTGCAAGATGTGGTCAACTCTCGACTGGGGGTCCATGGTCCGTTCAGGAGTCCTCACTGCACATCAACTGTTTAGAGATGCGTGCAGGTTCCTTTGCCATCCAGTCCTTTATAAAAAGACGGGGTAAATTGTTCAATTCTTCTGAGAATGTACAACCTGTCTGCAGTCAGGTATAAAAACCGTTTAGGTGGAACAAGATCCAAACCTTTGGCTCTCTTGGCCAGGAGTTTGTGGGAGTTTTGTCTCCCAAGAAATATCTCGGTCAAGGCAGAATACCTTCCAGGCAAGCTGAACATAGTGGCAGATTGGTTTTCCAGGCATACTTACGACTCAAGCGATTGGAAACTTCACCCTTCCATATTCAATCATCTTTCTTCACTCTTCAGAGCTATGTTGATAGACCTCTTTGCTTCCAGGATCAACTCTCAGCTTCCTGCCTTCTTCAGCTGGAGGCCGGATCTGTTAGCAATGGCCACGGATGCTTTCCTACAAGTATGGCTTCCCTCTCTTCTGTATGCCTTTCCTCCCTTCCTTTTTATTGCCCGGGTGCTAGCACAAGCCCACAGACAGCATTTCTCCCTGGCTCTTATCACAACATTCTGGCAGTCCCAACCTTGGTATCCAACCCTGTTGGAACTTTCCTCGGACCTTCCAGTATTGATACCTCCTTTTCCTGATCTTCTCATAAACCCTCAGGGTCTTCCCACAATCTAATTCTAAAGGGCTCCCTTCATCTCATAGCGTGGAGAATTTCAGGGGTTCCTGGAGAACCCCAGGAATTTCTGAGAAGGCTGTCCAGTTCATTCAGCAATTCTGGGCTCCGGGTACTTGAAGAGTCTACCAATCCTCTTGGTCGGTTTGGTGTAGCTGGTGTGTGGACAGGGATTCAGATCCCTTTTCAGCAGATGTTACCTTAGTGGTATATTTTTTGGCTTCCTTAGCTTCACAAGGTAAAGCATATCGTACGGTGAATACTTACAGATCTGCAATCTCTTTAGAACATATCAGGGTGAATGGAAGACCTGTTGGGGAACACCCATTGGTTTGCCGACTTTTAAAGGGAGTACGTTTTGCTAAACCTCCGGTTCCAAAATATAATGTGATGTGGGATGTTGACTTAGTTCTTCGATTACTACTCTCATGGCCGGATAATGCTGATTCATCGTTGAAACATTTGTCTGCAAAATTGACTATGCTCCTGTGTTCAGTCTCTATCAAACGTGTTTCAGATGTTAATGCTCTGGATGTTTCCTCCTTTCATTTTTCTGCTTTAGGTGTTTATTTTCAAGTATTTAGACGTACCAAGACTAATTTGTCTACTGTCCTTTATCCCTTTTTTCCTTCGCAACCTAAATTGTGTGTGGGTAATTGTTTGAAATCTTAAAGTTTCTTGAACTGCAGATCTCAGGGTTCCCATCTCGTCTCAATTGCTTGTTTCCTTTCAGACACCACACAAACCTGTCTCAGATCCCACCATGGCTCGTTGGATGAAGTGGCTCATGTCCTTGGCTGGTGTTTCTACCCTCTCTTATGGCGCTCATTCGATGAGAGGAGCTACGGCTTCTCGAGTCTTCTGGGCAGGGGCTAGTTTACAGGATATCATCAGATCTGCAGATTGGTCAAACGTTAGTACGTTTAGAACTTTTTATTTCATTGTTTTAAACAAGCATAATATGAGCCTCCGGTCTTGTAATAAAATTTAGATTTTCCTGGACTTGGTGTCAGAAAGGCCAGATTTTATTGAAGACACAGAGGCGAGTATTATCCCACCACATTTTTTTAACCCTCCCTGTTTCTTTTCTGCAGGGGCCACGTCTTCAACCAACTCCGCCCCTTCCGGTTGATCTTCTTCCAGTTTCTCCTGGCCTGGAAGCTTCATGCGGAAGTTCTTTCTCTCCAGTTGTTCCTCTCAGTTCCTAATGGATTTCTTCTCTGCTATTCTGACTTTATATGTTGTTCTGTGGTTCCTCTCGGATTCCACTTTGGACTAATTATCGCAAGAAAAGAGGGCTAGTTGCTCTCAGTCAAGATTGTTATGTGGAGGCTCGACGTGGGATTGGTCAGCCCCATTGTGATGTTTTTTTGTAGTTTTTCTCCCAGGGTTTCTGGGATTTGTAGTTTCTTGGCTGCTATTTAATAAAGTATGAAAAGTCAGGCAAAATACTTGCCTCCATGTCTTTAATAAAATCTAGCTTTCTGACATCACGGCTAGGAAAATCTCAATTATGAACAATGTGTTTTCTGTCAAAAACATCAAATACTTGGTGAAACTATTGATGAATTTGTGGTGAACAATGTTTTCAGTCAAAAACATCAAATAGTTAGTGAAACTATTGATGAATTTGTGGAAAGACTGCACTCATCAAACACAGTAAGTTCAATGAATTAAATTATGAAGAATCTATGTGTTTTAGGGTTATTGATGGATGCTTGTCAGATTAATTCAGATGACGGATGCTGAAAGAAACTCTTAGTCTGGAGTGAGTGTTGATGGCTGCGGGATCTGAGGAATGTGCTGAGAGACAAGCTGCTAACAAGGAGACCCTGAGCGAGTCAGCCAAGAGTGTGAAAAGTAATCTGAAGCAAAAAACTGAAGTGATGTCCACACATAAAAGTTGTGTTTTAGATATGGATTTTCATTTCCACATGAAGGAAAGTGTCCCACCATTGGACAGATATGTAAACGCTGTAGGAAAGAGAAACGATGACTATGATTGTGACGATGTGTAAAGCGAAGTAAAAAGTAAGTGCGTCACTGCACGAAGACAAAATGTAAGCCAGAATGTTGCTGAAGCACGTTTGATGCACACCTTCAAATTCAAGTAGCGACATCAGTTGAGGCAACTTGATACTAAATGAAGTCAATTGTCATCTAAATCATCCACAAACAGTCCACTCATCTCAATACCAAAAGAAAGGGAAGAAAGTGATTGTGCCATGACTGTAATTACCTCAGAGAAACCTGTGCATGTTGGACTGGTCGCATGTGAATAAAAATTTCAGTCAAAGAAAAGTTGACATGCCAAAGCATAAAAATCATACAAATACTGTCAAAGACTACATTGAAAATAAATGGTTGTTTAATACCTTTCATTATCAACAGCGGTGCAGCGATAAACATAATGCCTGAAGAGAAATACAATGGACTATCTCCATTACCGCGGCTTATGCCACTAAAGACCAAAGTGTATACTTGAGCTGCATCACGCCCATAAAGAGTCAAGGTTCAATTGTAGCGACAGTTAAACATAAGAAAACGAAGGTACAAGCACTGATCCATGCGCTTCAAGGTACAGCGTCAAGTGCCTGTTTACCCAGTTTCAACATAGCTACTGATATGGGTCTGATTTCTGTGAATTACTACATGAATGCTCATCACGAAATAGTAAATCGATTCCCTTCATTGTTTCATTGGTTAGGAAATCTTAAGACTATGAATGTAAAACTATATATTAATGAGGATGTCCAACCTATTGCTCAGAGACATAGATGAATTGTTTTTCATTTTTAGGAAGCTGTTGAAAAGAACTTGATTCATTACTTAAGCATGATATTATTGAGCGTTCCACTGGCCCAGCACGATGGGTTTCTCCCATAGTAGTAGTGCCCAAGAGAGACAGTGAAGGGCTGTACACATCTGCATTGTCATGCGTCAGGTAAATAATGCAATTAACTGAGAGCGACAACCAAATCCACACATTACTGACATGATAATGGAATTGAATGGTGAAAAGGTCTTTTCTCACATTGATTTAAATAAAGGTTATTTAACTTGCTGGTGCTTGAAGAAAATTGCAGGTACATTACAACCTTTTCTACACATGTTGGTTTGTTTAGATACAAGAGACTTAGTTTTGGTGCGTCTTCAACTGCAGAACTTTTTCAAGAGGTCATTCGACGTATCATACAGCCTGTTGTGAATGCATTCAGTTTTAGCAATGACATTTGTTTTCAGACCTACACAGAAGGAGCACAATAGAGCTCTCACACAAGTATGTCATTTACTCAGTGATGTAGGATTTACTTTGAATCTAGATAAGTGTGAGTTCAACAAGACAAAACTAAAATTCTTTGGCCATACCTTTTCTGATGAGGTTATGGCACTATCCTTGTACAGCATAGTGGATGCTCAAATGCTCGACGGCATATTGTGGCCTATGCTAGTAGACGGTTGTTCCAAACAGAACATGCTTTTTCGCAACCTTAGAAAGAAAGCTTGGCTGTGGTATGGGCTTGTGAACATTTCCATGTATTCTTGTACAGAAAGCCTTTTATGCTGGTAACTGATCATCAAGCTTTGCTGACCATCTTTGACAAACCAAAAGCCATGATACCTCTTCGCATTGAAAGATTGGGACTCCGATTGCAAGAATATGATTATACACTTCTGCATCGTCCAGGAAAGGATCAGAATCTTGCTGAATACTTTTTGAGAGTGCCTATACGAGATCGAGGTACTCCATCCAAGACGGCTGAAGCCTACATTCATTTAATTGTCAAGTCAAGTACACCAGCACTAACGAGTTATCTCGTTAGTGCAAATTATAGCCATGATAATGATCTCCTTAAGTTAAAAGTCATATTTGTGCATCAGTCATGGAACCAACACAATCAACCTCTCACCAATGATGGTGAATATAAAAAAATACAAAAATGTCAAGAATAAGTTGTGCATAACTCAGGAAGGAGTAATACTGCGAGGGTCAATGATCCTGATTCCAGAGAGACTGCTACAGAAAGCGATTGAAGCGGCTCAGGAAGGACATTGTGGTATTATCCCCACAAAGAGAGCTCTGAAACTGAGTTTGGTTTCCATACTTAAATGAAAAGGTTGAAAAGGACCTCAAGGCCTGTCATATATGCAATTGCCTTTCTTCCAGTGTTACTCAACATACCGTGAACATGTCAGAACTCCCTAAACATGCATGGGAGAGAATGGCCATCAACTTCTTTGGCACACTTGATAATTGACATCATCCAGTGATAACTGTAGATGAATCCTCACGTTTCCTTTTAGTTGAAGATATCTCATCTACGACTCACGAACAAGTAATTGAAAACCTTGATGACATCTTCGCGACATGGGCCATTCCAGCCATTGTGAAGTCTTACAATGGCCCACCCCTCAACAGTAAAGAATTTAAAGAATTCCTGGAGCATCTGAACATAAAACATCATAAGAGTGCACCTTTCTGACGGCAGGCCAATGGACTTGTTGAGCGTTTATGAATACTTAAAAGAAAACAATGCAGCGTGCAACTCTTGAGAAGCTCAGTTTGAAAACAGTACTAAATTCTATTCTACAAGCTCATCCTTCAACACCCCTCTTGACCACAGGCAAAAGTCCTGCTACTTTAATGTTCGGGAGAGAAATGACAACCAAGTTTCTTCAATGTATCAACAAGAGAGACCAAAGTGAGAACATGATTCATACATGGAACTTGGTTAACAAGCAGAAAATGAAAGCTTATGCAGACAAGAGGCAACATGCTAAAGAAATCTCTTTTAGAAAAGAAGATTTGGTGATCCCCTGACAGATGTGCAAAAGAAAATCTGATGCTCTCTATGATGCTATACCTTTCCAATTGGTGTCTACCAAGTGACACATGGTGACTGTCCAGCGTCCTGGGAAGCCTGTTACCAGACAGTCTTCTGTGATTCATCGGTCTTCAACTTGAAATGGTGAAAGAAAGACTGACCATGAAAACTCAGTGGCTGCTGCCTCTTAATGATCTTGAGCAATTTCTGACAATGAAGATGACAGCTTACATCTTCCACTAACCAGATAGGGTAAAATGATCAAAGTGCCAAGAAAATTGATTGACGATATATAGTTGTACATATTTTTATATAAATGTGTATATGTACTGATTTTAGTAAAATTTTAATTTTTCATTTAACAAAGGGTAAGATGTAGGGCCAGATGTACGAAATTGCAATTTTGCATTTCTTAAATAGCAACTTTATAGAAATCACTTTTTAAGAAATGGAAAATGGAATGTACTAAGATACTGATTTCCTAATAGGATTCCTGAAAAGTAGGAATCGCTATTACGGAGTCGTTATTAAGAAATCCCATTGCATTTGAATCAATGGGACGGTTTTACATTTCCTAAACAGAGGTTTCCTATTAGGAAATAGCTATTTAAGAAATCTAAAACCAAGGATGCAGTGGGCAAAAGGCCCCTCTTGGTGCACCCCAAAAATAGGGGTGCAACCCAAAAATAGGGGCGCGCCTATAAAGCACACATATGTCTAAGAGGCATGTGTGTGCTCTATTGCAATTAAAAAAAGCACTCTGGAGTGCTTTTTTGAAATTGCACCTGGTTACCATTGACTTCAAGTCGATGGTAACTACATCTCCTAAATGCCCAAGTCGCATTTAGAAAATGCATGGTACATCAGAATAGGAATTACAAATAGGAAATTCCTATTTGGGATTCCCAGGGCTTTTTACATAAGAAAAGCCCAGTTTGCATTCCTTAACGGCCCAAAATAGCGATTCGGAACATTAAAAAATACAAACAGGCTTCGTACATCTACACCTAGTGTCTTGCAAGTTTTATAACCTAACCCGTTTGGCTCCAAAAGGGCTCTGTAGCAGTGTGATGTAATCGCTAGAATGGAATGGAATGAAAGCTTGGTTTAGAATGTAGGACACAGGTCCATGCAGTGGAATAAAGACGTGTGATTTACAGCTCTGTGTGTGGCATA
Organism: Pleurodeles waltl; assembly: GCF_031143425.1. Lineage (NCBI taxonomy): Eukaryota > Metazoa > Chordata > Amphibia > Caudata > Salamandridae > Pleurodeles > Pleurodeles waltl. The sequence goes on along the minus strand of NC_090439.1, from coordinate 638,802,318 downwards.
GTCATTGGTGGGTACCAAGGCTGGGGAGGATGCTACAATGTTCAAACTGCAAAACTCCAAAGACATTCAAAACTCGGAAATCAAAAGCTGTCTCAAAGCTATAAACTAAGGAATGACATGGAACTAAATTAATCAAAAAATGAAATAGGGCCAAATGTACAAAAATGCAATCTTGCATTTCTTAAAGAGCGATTTCATAGAAATTGCTTTTTAAAAAATGCGAATTTCTATGTACGGAGATACCGATTTCCTAATAGAAATTCATACAAAGTAGGAATCACTATTATGAAATTGGTATTAAGAAATCCCATTACATTTTAGCCAATGGACAGGTTTTGCATTTCCTAAATAGCGAAATCTTGTTAAGAATTCACTATTTAGGAAATGCAAAACCAAGGAAGAAAATGGGCAAAAGGGCACCTAGGGTGCTTGTTTTAAATTGCACCTGGTTACCGCCGACTTCAAGTCAGTGGTAGTTGCATCTACCAGATGCCCAAGTTGCATTTAGGAAATGTTTTGTACATAAGAATAGGAATTACAAATAGGAAATCCCTATTTGCGATTTCCTAGGCTGGGAATTGCAAATTACGATTTCTACAGGGTAGAAATTGCAAATTGCGATTTCTTGAAGGCCTTTGTACAGAAGAAAAGACCGTTTTGCATTTCTTAACAGCCTGAAATACCGATTCGGACCGTTAAGAAATGCAAAAGAGCTTTGTGCATCTGGACCATACTTGCTTGGGGAGACTAGGAAAATGATGATCTATTAACATCGGGTTAGAAGATCTAGGCCACCACCAAATAGATCATGCAATGAATGAAAACTTCGAATTGTCACTCTCAGTGAATGTCATTTTGGATTTACACAAAAAGTTCAAACAACAACATTGCTCATCTCTCAAATGTAAATTATGCCATTGGTCCATATCATCGCATTCCTCATCAACCAAAACATGAGACCAGAGAATCCAGAACTCAGCAAAATAATTACATTTACATGTAAAGACATTCAGTCATGTCATAATCAACCCTGCCTTGAAGGTTCTCCAATGGCTACCGAACGCAAGAAGATCTTCATTAAAACTACTTTCTACCATTGAAATGGTAATACAAATATTCCTAACCTTGGGATTTATGTTCCAGACTAACGGCATGATTAACCATTACACCTTACAAAAATAAAACAGTTGACAGCTCTACCTTCTCTGTGCAGGATGCCAAATTGTGGAATTCTGTTCCAGAAAAAATAACAGCTAGTGATAACCATCTGGAAGAACAAGTAGGAGCTAGTTATTCTCAACCTGATATCACGGATACCCTGGTGCACCATCATCCAAAACACTGGACACACTACAAGAAGAAGGCCTGCTGTGTCCACAAACAAAAGCTTTAGTCAACGTGCCAGCCATGACCTTTATGCATGAACTCACTCAATACTACTCTCCAGCAGATCTTTCAGCTAGCCCAGTGTCTGTACAACTAAATGTGAAATAGAAGTATTATCAAACAGGCGAATACTGTTGTCCTTTTCTTCAATCATTTATCCAACATTGTAAATACAAAAAACGTCCTCCTACTATATTGCATAATTCCTGCACAAACACAAAGTACTCTGATCTATGAATATCAAATGACTGCCATACTCTCCAAGATCTGCTCTTGTTATTTGACTCCTGATCCAAATTCTATGTCTTTATTTGACTTCTACATAATTATGCATGTCCTCTAGATATTATTTCTATATGTATGTAGGAAATCCACTTCTTCATGTTCATCCAGATTTTTCATCTCTTGCTGGACTCTGTATTTTTCCTGGTTTTAGAACTCTATGCAATTTACCCCTGCTGCTAACCATTAGTGATATTTCTCCTAGGAGCTACACGCTGGGCCACTGTGATTGACAGGTTGATCTGAATCGGAAGGGATGACTCATTTGAGCTGGGAGCATCCTTTATGACATTACAATGCTAAAACCTGCTTGGATGCCAAATCCTTCTTCACAGGTCTGCTGCGTTCACACATAATGCTTGGGTGCACTTGAAAAAAAAGGGAACAGGATGCTATGACAATTCTTGTGTATTCACTGTTTAGTTGCTGAAGAATCCTACCTTTGTACTACCTAACTTCAAGCTCTGTGTTTATTATGAGTACAGTGGTGCTTCAAATTGGATTTTAGTGTTAGATGTGGGAGGATGCTAGGGTTAACATTGTACATTTCCCTTACAGACTCATGCCCTCAGAGCTCAAGTTTAGTGTGGTTGAAGGCTTTTGCCATCCTGAATTTCCCAAAATGGGTAAAGGTAACCCTGGGAACTTTTACCCCATTTGGTTAGGGCATGCCCAGGAGTCATTCCCACCCACTAGCTAGTGAACAGCATAAATGTGGTATTTCTAGGAACACACTCCAAAACACTTTTTGGACCTGAAAAGAGCAGAAGAGGACTGGACCTGCTGTCTGAGACCTGAGACGACCTCTGAAAAAATGGACTTGCTCCCTCTTGTACCCAGTCAAAGAAGTGGATTGCAAGGGTCATAAGGATGACCTCCTTTTGAAGCTACAACGATACAACCATTGAAAAGAGGCCTTTCCTGCAACTGCCCAATTGACTGGTGTATCTGACCTGGACTGGACCATGCTGTTGGGCTCTGCTTGACACTCTGTGAGTCTCCATCTCCCTCCCCAGAGGTCCTTTGCAGCTTAAAAGTAAAATACTGTGGTGCATTGGGACTTAAAGGACTGAGTCAGATGATAAAGTCTTTGACTGGGACAAACTTGGTTGGTGTAGCCAACCTGTACTCCATCGTGGTCAGACTGAAATTGCATCTAGGTCCTTGTGTAACGCAACCATTGACTCAGTAGCAATTGGTGCTTCTTGCCCTGCATAAAACTTCAAAAAGTTACATTCTTGTTTCCCCTTAATAGATTTATTGATCTTTTGGAGTAATTTTGTTTATTATATTTGTAATTTAGTAGTTTTAGGCTTTAGCATTTTGACTTTATTACTGTTTTGGTAGTACATAAATACTTTAACATTAACCTAAGTTAAGCCGATCTCTTCTGTGCCGTTACCACAAGGGGGTTGAGCTCAGGTTATCTTCGTGACTTTGAGGGTTCTTGTAAGAAATTGGGTTACTGGTTGAGGGGGTGAAACCATACTCAGACAGCAACCACAATCCTTGTCAGGGTGAAGTAACAAGCAAGCCCCAAATTCACTCATGCATGTATGCTCTTTTAGGGTTGAGTATACAAGCACTCTGGCTCCTGTTATAATCTCTCTGTGGGCTTTTAACCACGCCCATGCCACACTTGTCACATTCATTGGTTCGTGGGCTTGCCTTTTAAAATTCGCTTGATTTAATTAGTGAAAGGCATGTATACGTCATGCCTTTTCCTGTGTTTAGCCTTTTTCGAGTGCACCGGTAAACTACTGAAAACATACGAGGCACCATGTTTTCCGTATGGTTTCTGGACTACTTTTTCTTTTTATTTCGTACACAGTGTGATCTCACTGGCCAATAATCGAGCACTTTTCATGACCAACAGTTTAATTCTATTGTTTATCCTAGCGCTCCTGGGCGAATTCACGGTTTTACACAGCGCGATTGCGCTCGTTTTTTTAAAATTATTTATTTACATTTTTTTTTTTTTTTTTCCCATCCCTAGCCCCACCTCCACCCACCCCTCCCCTTGTTTCACTTATAACGGTGGTGCAGATTTAAAATCTTATACTCTCTCCGTCAGCGTCAACTAGGCTACCTTACGGAAAATAATGGGTAAACGAGTTTTAAAAACATACTTGTGACTTTGAAAAATGTTTACATTTACGGAAGCAGGAAGTTGTCGCGTTTAAAGAAAACTGCTAGTGACTTACATGGCACAGAAAAATATATTTCTAGTAAAATCTTTGCACTTCTAAACATAACAAAATGCTGATACGAACTTGTTGTTTTTATTTAATGTAGAGCTTTTAAAATCAACATGAATACAGTTATTAGAGCAGCCCGTGTGGCTAAGTAAAGACTTTTAAAATTGAGATAATGCTGAATCCACCCGTAAAACCCGATGCTTTCCTTGATCAGACTTTCTGTAAACTTGATTAAAAAAAAGCATTCTAGGTTAGTTCACAGCTAAGAATGATAGCTTAGACGACTTATGCAGCATTTCGTTGCAATAGTCTTCTATTTTTTATCAAATAACTGGGGTTTTATTTTCAAAAATTGCTTGTATTTTTTTTCACCTCATATTGAAGCGATTAAGTTAACTCTCAGAAGTGTTCATGCGGACTTGTGCATTAACATAAAGTGTTTTGGAATACAGAGATGGCGCACACTGTAACCATGACGATGAAATTGAGCGCTTCCATCCTTGGTTATTAAATTTGCAAAACATATATCATTAAGGTTTTTTTTTGGTATGCAGGGACGCAGAATGGTGACCTAAAATCAACCAGAGCAGATGTTAAGTCAAGCCACGTCCCATTGTTGTACATACATGTCAAGGAATGTTTCTAAGCTCATGCAGCACGCTTCAGCTTTGGCATGTTCCATAAGACCTCATCCTTGGCTCCCTGCTCCTGTAACCATAACACATCAATGAATATGCTAACAGAGGCAGGGAATGCTCCCCTCTTACACAAAGCCACATATCTGTTCATTGGGATGCTATTGCAAATGGACAGGAAAAGATCAGTCCACTCAAGAATAGGAACATTTCCCAATGAAATGTAACTTCATTTAACTGTAGAGATCTGCAAAGACCAACAAATTGATTCTCACAAGATTCCTTTGCACTCAGTTGTGCCGATATTAGATGCCATTTTTAGGACGGCTTTGTTTTAATTGGTAAGTGCTTTACGTTTGTCCCTCCTTGGGGCAGTTTGTTACCCCTGTTACGTGGATAATTGCACTTCTGCAGATACGTTTGAATGAAAACAAACATCTTTTTTCTTTTGTGTCTCTCCTTCAGGCTCATTCTCATGGCAGCCGTGGCGCTTTGAATCGGCTCGCTTATGTCAACTGTTTACTTTTAATTTTCAATTTATGTGGCAAGAAAAGTCCAGATAGGAATTTACAGCACTATTAGCTCTAACTTGAGCAAACGCAAGACCCATTGCATTGCAAATGCTTGTTTCCTTTAGCCTGTGCTAGACAACATCTCCAAAAAGGGTTTACAAAGCTAACAGGTTAAAGTGGCAACACACATTGACCTTGCCAGTACATGACTTAACCTGACTCTCTAAAAGTCCCAATGTCAATAGGCTTGTTTCAGTATTTGCATTTCTGGAGAAACCAGTAAAGCAATGTTTCAGACATTTACTATGATGAAGATGTTTGCTTTCATTAAAATGTTGAGAGTGGGGCAGCCAGTCACATGCCACTGAGCACAGTTCATAATTGGACTAAGAACCAGCTGTTAAGACTACATATTATCTATTCACCTCCTTATGCACTTTCAATGGGCCTTTCAGTGAAAACAAAAAAAGCCTGTCATCCGCTAATTAAACTTTATCAACAATCACCAAAAATAAGGGATTGGGAATACCTCCTTGTTTGAAGGTCTCTGATTAGGTTCTGGAACCTATTGTGACTATAGTCAGCCCTTTTAATGTAGTAAAGGCTCATACCTTGAGTAGCGTGCAGTGCAAAGTTTGCGTTCTTGGCTATCTCCATGGTCAGAAATGGTTATCTGTACTGGTAGGGTCATGCTGCAATTGTCAGGCCAGGTCCCCTTGGAAAGTAAACACAAGCAACACCAGACTAGTTTCAGCCTGTAAGTCACAATATGATGGTTTAATATAGACCTGACAAAATATTGTATGCATGATATTGATTACTATATTCTCCAGGTAAGTATATAAAGTGGAGTATGGATTTACTCTTCATAATTCCACATCTACTTCTCTTGGAGATATGCTGGCAGTCAGTATCACGGATAGGATATTTTGTCAGCCAGTGTTAGAATTACAATATTGTGCTATATCACCTTTTTGCTTCATATCACTGCTTTTGACTTGTATAGGACTTGGAATGGAGTCATCAATATTCGCATTCAGTACTGAAGACCTCAGATTGGCTGAATCAACCTCAGCATTCTATGAAGATTGTAGATTTAATTAAAAACAGTAAAAATAATACCACTCACCAAGCAGTCAGTTTTGGTCATGCCCCAGACTGAGTATTACTTCTGGAATCATAGACAAATGTCTACTGAACTCACCACAGGTTAGTAGTATGGTCTTAACGCATGCACTGCAGATCTCAAGTACATTGATGGAACAAATGTTTTCCATTTCTGGAACATTTGTTCACATGGACGTCCTAGTACCAACTCAGACACACACATTTAGATGTGAAACGACAGCAGAGAAAAGTGTGAGGGCTCAACATTCACCATTATCAGTTGTAGGTTCCGCTGATACTCTGCAGGAGGTGAAGAGTGATATAAGCTGCAACAGCGCTTACATCGCTTTCTTAAGCATTGCCAGGATGCTGACAGCGAGACACTTTCCTTGGAAGGACAGAGGCAAAACAATGAAGCAATGCTCTACTTTGACACGAAGGGGGCATGCCTCTCTAATAATGCTGTTTGGCTCCAAATGTCTATTGTGTCTGGTGAACAGGGGCTTGCTTATGTCCTATAAATCAGCTCCTTATAAGACCTCTGTCCTCTCCGTCCTTCTGCATCTTCTTTGAGCAGAGGTAGATCATAAGCTTGTTAATGTCATTTCAGTCTGAATTAAGTAGATTGCTTCTTCAAGTGGATGCTTTGATTTCTGACTTTGGAAATAATAACAAAAGGCTTCACAACAGAGCAGCACAGACATACATAATTGCATCACCAAGTAGCTTAACAGCTGCTAATGTTCCTCTGATACACCTGTAGAAACCAACTGCAAGCGTTTTCAAGGCAGTAGTGTCAATTAAAGATGCCACGTTGTCAGTTGTTTAGTGCAATAGTGCATTGATAGACCCTTGTTTCAGTCATCAACAAAATATACACCTGGGACTGATACTGTTTACAAAGATATAGAGAATGAATTAGCCGTGACATAAAAAGTGAACTACCTTCAATGTAATAAATGACTCAACATCTTTGATTGATACCGTTGCTTTGGAAAAGCTCACAGGCATCCAGGACAGAGCAAAATGTGTCAACTGATGTTATGTTCTGTTATGGTATGGTTTGTTATCTGTATTTGTAGAGTATAGATAATCACTTGTGAGGTTATTCAGGCTCCAAGTAATGCGGGACTGAGGGGGAAGGAGGAGATCATGCCTCTTTTGTGTGGAAGAGCCATCTTTTGAGGCTCCTTTGGAAGTCAGTGAGGGAGGGGGAGGTTCTGAGGTGTTTTAGGAGGTCGTTCCAGGTGTTACCTGCAAGGTATGAGAAGGAGCGTCCTCCGCTTCTGGCCTTCTTTATGCAAGGGAGGTGCGCTCTTGCCTGGGACACAGATCGAATGTGTCTGATGGGTTGATAAAAGTTTAGGTAGTGGTTGAGGTACACTGGTCATGTGTTTTGGCAAACAAACACAAATTGGTCCAGAGAGGACCTGGCCTGGCAGTTTAGGCTGGACTTTTACCATTGGAACAGGGTCAAGATTGATTTGCATATGTCTGGGTCCAAACTGGGGTAGTATAGTGAACAAAATAATTGATGAAATAAACCCAGATCTGCGACTGGAAGTGAATGTTTGATTTGTTCTGCATTCTGTTGATCATTTGTCTTTGTTTCCTTTTGTTGCCCTGTGCCGGGTATGCCGAGACCTGGGTCCTGGGCTCACTATGCTACTGGATTCAAGCTAGTCTGTCTGATGAAGGATGATACCCTGAAACTGGTCCAAGGATTCCTGCTTCTGGTCAACGGAGGACCTTGCCTGGCAGTTCTGTCTGGACTGTTCCCATGGAAAACAGAGACAAGACTGATTTGCATATCCATCGAGAACATAAATCAGAGAACAACAGCCTGAGGTAGTGCACACATTAATATAATACCAGAAGTTACAAAGTTCTACATTGTTTAAAGATTAAAACTGAACAGACATTCAAGCAAAAGAGTGAAAGCCGAAATATAAAAAATACAAAGTACCTCCACAAATATGGAAACTTCATAGGTCCAAAGTAGGGCTCATGCTAAAAAATTCTCTAGATTAATTGCCACCGAATTTCAGCCAGTTATTTTAGTGGTTCTCTACAACGGTATGTATCCACAGACAGGTGTTCCCTGAAATAGGAGCTAGATAAATTGATGAGTACTTTACTTAATCCATTGTCCAACAGCTAACTTTCTGGTGGAAGCAGACTCAGTACATTTTGTCCTTAGGGCAAATAACAACACTGCTGGTAACTTAAACCCTTCTCTGCCTCAAACGTAATGGCTATGTCCGGTGGCGCAGCGCTCAGACGCCACGGATGTAACCATTACGTCCTGCTACCGGCCCTCTGGGGAAGTGCTAGCCATGTTATGTTTTGGTGCATTTCCTGTTGCGGCCACTAGGCTATCCACACAAATGAGGTACCATTTTTATTGGGAGACTTGGGGGAGCACAGAATAGAAGAACAAGTGTTGTTGCCCCTTGTCTTTCTCTACATTTTTTCCTTCCAATTGTAAAACAGTGTGTAAAAAAAGACATCTATTTGAGAAATGCCCTGTAATTCACATGCTAGTATGGGACCCCGGAATTCAGAGATGTGCAAATAACCACTACTTCTCAACACCTTATCTTGTGCCCGTTTTGGAAATACAAAGGTTTCCTTGACACGTATTTTTCACTATTTATATTTCAGCAAATGAATTGCTGTATACCGCTATAAAATGAAAACCCATTGCAAGGTGCAGCTCCTTTATTGGCTTTGGGTACCTAGGGTTCTTGATGAACCAACAAGCCCTATATATCCCAACAGCCAGCAGATGTAATGGTATATTGCTTTAACAAATCTGCCATAGCTGGAAAAAGTTATACAAGAAAACGTGGACAAAAATGGCTCTTTTTTCACCTCAATTTCTTTTTTTTATTTTAGCTGTTACTTTCTGTCAAAAAACCTTGAAGGATCTACACAAATGACCCCCTGCTGTATTCAGAATTTTGTCTACTTTTCAGAAATGTTTAGCTTTCTGGGATCCACTATTGGTTTCACACCTATTTCTGTCACTAACTGGAAGGAGGCTGAAAGCTATGTCCCATTAAAATGGCAAATGTTTTAAAAATGGGATTTTCTGATTCAAGTCTGCCTGTTTCTGGAAGCTGGGAAGATGGTGATTTTAGCACCGCAAACCATTTGTTGATGCCATTTTCAGGGAATAAAACACATTCTTTCTTCTGCAGCCCTTTTTCCCAATAAAAGAAAAAAGAATTAGCTATTTTGTCTAATTTCTTGGTCTCCTCCAGGGAAACCCACAAACTTTGGGTATCTCTAGGATCTCTAGGATGTTGGGAGAAAAAGGACGTAAATTTGGTGTGGATAGCTTATGTAGACTAAAGGTTATGAGGACCTATGCGAGGACTACCTAAAATAGCCCGCAAAAAAAAAAAAGACTTGGAACAGGAGGGTGAAAAGGCCTGGCAGCGAAGGGGTTAAGGACATTTGGCAGAAACAAACCAATAGGGGTACTCAGAATGAGGAGCGGGTAAGAATAGACCCAAATATATTAACATTATTAAACAGAAAATTGATTGACAAGAAGGACAGAAATCGTTCAAAGTCATAATATGCATGCTAAGCTTTTAAGAATTAAAACAGCTCACAGTTCTAGCAAATGTGCCTTATTCACGCAGAGTCAACAGGAGCTGCTGATAATGATAGTAGAAATTATGCACCTTCCTATAGCTGATGCTCCTTTGATGATTTCATTACAACTTATAAAAATATTTGTTAACTTTGACATCCCTGAATGAAGATTAGTATTAAACACTACTGTTATTCTCAAGTAAAGCTTTCAAAAGAGCTAGTCTGTGTCAAGACCACTGTCACCAGTCAGTTTCAAAATAATTTCTACTTTTGCACATCAAGCACAAGAGACAGCTTTGTACAGTAGACAATGCACACAGTCCCCGATTTTCACCAACCTTCAAGATCTTGTGTATCAAAAGCAAAAAAAGTAGTTACTGAACAAAGAGTTTCTCAGGTAACACTTTTTATGCTTCCTTCTTAAAAGGGAAAGACGGTAGGTTGGGCATCTCACAAAAACTAGTAACATAAACGTGGCGAGGAAGGCTGTGACTGTTATGGCTCCCGCAAGCACAGCACCTATCTGTGTACAGCTTTACTCATTTGAAAAGTATTGTATTTAGATTAAACACCTTTAAATTGGAATGTGCTGCAGAAAGGACAATAAATCAAGTTTTACTGGAAAACCAGAAAATTGAAGGAGCACAGGAACTAATGACCCTAAACGTCAGGAACACATATGTCAGAATCACCGTCCAGTAAGTATCCTTATCCAAATCCCTAGGCAGATCGAATTGTGAAGAAAATTAATACAATCATAATATAGAAGGGAGAATATCGTTCAGATGAATACAATTTTAAAGAGGGAGATAACGGGATAAAATTGGCCTCCATTTCTTTTATAGGGTAGGATTATAAACATTTTACGGCAAGGCTTTCAGTATGTTTGTGCCAAGCATATTGCCAACAGTCAAAGAAGCATCAGGAACATGTTTGCAATCTGAACAATTGTTTGCCTTATCATTGATCACAAATCTGGCCCCTCAGTATAAAGCCTTTGATGCTATAGATTCTATGTCAGTAATACCCAGATAGTAGTGTTATTATCAGCCAAATCAAATGCATGTTCAATTTTACCCATCTGGCCGGAGTTGGACTGAAACTGGACCACATAGTTTCCTGAAGGAAACATTCTTAAGGTTAAAGTTCTTGATTCATATTCCTGTAAACAACAATAACTAGTTTTCAATGTGAATAAAATGATATTTAATGGACATATATAAAGTATACTTTTTCTAGAAGTATTGAAGAACACACCTGAAGGGGATAGTGTCTTTTAGAGATATCTAATGCCTCTAACATATCTAAAAGCAAAAAGAGCAAATGATGGGCAAAATGCTGAACAGTGCCAACATTCACCCCCCAGTCACAAAGATCTGGGTTTAATCCATCGTATTTTTGCCCAACATGCCTCCCCAGTTTAGATCCAGCCATATGCAAATCAGTCTTGACCCTACTCCCCAAGAGAACAATCCTGCCCGAACTGCCAAGCCAGGTCCTCCCTGGACCGGAAACACACCTGGAACCGGTTTCAGGGTATCACCTTCAGGTGAGAACGCTAAATGAATCAGTCCTTCTCGGGCAGCACCACTAGAATCTGGAACTCTCTGTCTCCCTCACTCCATCTAACCACTTGCCTTGAAATATTCAAAAAGGACCTCAAGCTCCTCCTATTTGAAAGACATCTTGGTTAATTCCCCCTCAACCAGACTTACTTTCTCCAATGTACCCTGATCTGCCTTTATTTAACTGTTCATGTCCTCTGTTATAACTGCCTCTTTTGGTAACTCCTGTATACATATACTGATGTAAACGTCCAAGTTCAACTACTATTAATATAACCTGCTGTAACCCAGTATTCTCTGTGTTGTAAAGCTCGCTGATGCCTTTGGGCCAGGGAAAACACTGTGTCTGCTGAATGAGGTTGTATTTTGAATGTGGGGGATTAAAAATAGATTAAAAATAGATTTGTGAGGTAGATGGTATGGCAGAAAGAGGACCATTGGGGGGCTTAGACAGGAAATGACTATGTTTATAGCACCTAGGGAAGAGCTTGATGCTGGCAAAGACACAACATGCAGTTTGAAGTAGGGTGGACGGTGAGTATGACCACTGAGCAAAGACCCAAAGAGTCAATTTAAAGATACACTAGTGGTCTGGGCTAGAGAAGAGGGATTACTGGAGATGTGAACACCTGAGGTCACAACCCCTGCCACCAGCACAGTAATGATGCACTGAAAGGGTACATCATACCCAAAGAAAAACCATTTAATGAACACACAAACTGGGAAAACCATTAGCTGTAAGTGTCGGTGGTGGGTACATGCACCAGCACTGCAAAATCATAACAGTGTGCAGGACCAGACAAAGGAGACAGCTAGAAGAGGATGTTACTTGGGAAAGTGCTGGGTGTGGACCCTCACTGTCACATTTTTACACTAGCTTATTTAAAAAACCTCTGGTGACCATGACACGAGGACAGGCAAGAGAAACGTCCTTTATGTGACCACGGAGGTGATACAAACGTTTTTTGTGGGTTACCTGGGCTAACTAAAAGCCACTAGGTCAGTAACCCTATTGACCGACAATTTACAAATAGCTCTATATATTTGTAAGGAGCCATGAAATTATGAAGCAACTTTATTTGATATTCACAGTGATCAAAAACAATACTTCTATTATGCAAAACAGACTCTTGATATCTCCAAAAAACTATTTATAACATGTATGAAGTCTGGATAAAAACAGCATTAGTACAAAATACCCACACAAGGAATAAACCAAAAGAAATTCTTCCTTCATGTACATTCAATTTGTTTAAGATCTTTCAGTCTCCTTCAGTTGAACTATCCAATGTTGTGACATCTCGGTGCATGAAAAGGTCACCCAAATATTCATAAAATTCACCAATTTGATTGAAAGATTGGGCAGACAGTTATCAATTCATAGCTAAACCATTTCTCAATTGAAAGCAATGGAAAATATATAGGTAGTGAGATTCAAATTATCTACCAGTGCATTGTAGTTTCATATCTAAGCTTCTTATGCTCAGTGTTTCCCCTGTATCCTGCGTCCTGGGGATCCATTAATAATCTCATTTTCTCTTTACAGTAGATTAATTTATTGTTGCAAGGACTAGACCCAAACAATTAATATTTCTGTGACATGATTGATTACCAACTAGACTACTAGGGTCATATGATACAGTGCATACCACACACCTGATTCTTTCATCCATTCAACATCATGGCAATCTGAGGAGTACCTTATTTCCTCCACAAACACCACCGCTATCACAATAATGGGAGCCCCCCCCACAGCACAGATAAGAATTCTTCAAGGCAGTACCCAGAATAGCATTCAGCTAATACGCCTTTTGAGTCACTCCTTTCTTTTTGCAGACATCTGAGTGAGATAATTCCCTATTCCCAACACTTAAACATCCTAAAGCAAAGAAACCCCCAGCCATAGGTCTTTAACAGAGATCTATAATATACAAGCCACACATATGCTAGACTCAACTCGAGGTTCAAAGCAATATCCGCTCCTAAGTATATTCCGTATTGACAAGCATGTTCCTGACATAAAATATATCTCTCTGACTATCCTTCACAGTGGCTTCCTGATATACCCATTACATCTTCCAACTGACAGCAAGAGAAAAATACACATGTAAGCCTTCATACATTATAGGATTGATCACACTACTTTTGGGCAGGGACTCCCCACAGATATATATATAACTTTAGGTGGTGTTTGCCAGTGCCAGAGTAAAAGCAAACCGGTTTTGGTTGGAAGGAATTGCAGCTATTTTTCATCATTGATATACATGAGGCATTATTTCTCCTGCAAATCCATGCAACCAACTCCATAGAGGCAGTCTCCGCATTAACAGTGCAACCTAGCAATGATAAGTAATGTTCCACTCCGTACGCAGTGCAACTATGAGAAAAAAAACACCACCTCCACCAAAATGTATACACTGATAAAAGAACATCCATGGACTATATACAATAGGAAGACAACATTCAGTAAATTATCAAAACACACGCCACATCAAGACCTAATTGGACATGCTCTGGGCCTTCCTGCCGCTATAAAAGAACTAAAGTGACTTTCTTCCACTTTTCATACAAAAATATTAGTTGCATAATAAGCAAGGCCCATACTCAAACAACAATCACAAAATAGTGCATATTTCTTTCCATAAGCGCACATCCACATGCACACCACCACATAGGCTGAACACTACTTAATTTCTAAAATAATAAGTGACAGGGTCCAGAGCTGCGTTCAGAACCTGTGGACGGCACTATCAAAAGTCGGGTGCTGAATACCAAGGCTGGTAGTCTTGATTCCATCTTATACCACTTTAATTCCCCACCAGGCACTTCCTGACTCTTCAGCTCAGTCCTGCGGATTATTTTGCATTCTTGCTTTCTCCATTTCTCACCGTAATTCATTTATTCTCATCCTCCTTTCCCCCTTTTGTGATTTTCTCTCTTTCTCCATAAAGCATGAGTGCCAGTGGCCCCACCTGCAACCACAGGTTCAAATTAAGCACTGATGCTGGACAAAACACACTGTGTCACAGATGGAATCTGCCAACAAAGACAATTTATAACCGCATGCACTTGTTCAGTGTTATGGACACATTTTTAATGTTCACTTATTAGCAATTGGGCAGAGGCAGTAATGTTTCCGTGTGGCTGTGCAGCAGAAATTGCAGAAAAACAGCTCATCACTGAATTTTGACGATAGGGTCTCTACATGTGCAATACTGTTCTTTAATACATGCGTATAAATTCATAAGTCAACATACAAGTAGAAATAGCATTTTTCCGAATTATGCTTTATTCTTCATTCCCCGTCTGTGCATTTAGGCACTTGTGCCTTGTGCATTTTTGCTCTCCACATTTGTTAAATTCACTTTATATTAGTGTCATCACATCCATGCATATTATGCTTAATGTATATTTTTTGTAAACAGTTCATATAGTTGTGATTTAGATACCATGCACTCACAAAATGATGCAGCTCCTTCACTATGCTATGGTCTTTCAGGCACAGAAACTAAGCTTATTATTAGTGCTAGCACGCCAGGTCCTTAATAAGTAAACTTAAAAGGGGACACGTATAGGTCGATTAAACTTTTGATTCGCATGGAGTATCCTAGCTACGAAGTAACCAATTTTCATCAATAACCATTAAGCAAAGCATTAATCAGTAGTCAATAACTTCACACCATGACATTTCAGTCATGAATAACCACAACTCTTTATACGTTTTAACAATTTTTATTTCCCTATTAGTTACAATACTAAGCCATGGGATTAATTCAAACTTTATTAAATTAAATTCAAATCAAGATTCATTTATTAGTGACCACCAATAACATAATCTAATCAAAACTTGAGATAAAATACATTCTAATGCTTCAGCATAAGTCAAGATATGAATCAAAGATGAATACGCCAACATAAGTAGCAAAGTTCAGCAAATAAGTCTGTCAATCATTTGTCACTGTATATATCAATGTCTTTTGAATAGTAACCTCATCTAACCCAGGTTAGCATTAGCATGTGGGACTTCATGCAAAACAGTTTAGAACATGAATTTGGAAAACATCTAACTAAGAGAAAACTATTTAGATAGCGCAGTTGGTACCTAGAAAGAAAAGGCACAAAAAGTAATTCAATCACATTGTCATAGCTACCTATCCACTATGAATCAGCAACAAAGTCAGTCTTCGTCTTCAGGTCATCAATCGATCAGCGTCGCATCAGGCCCAATAACAGAATCTTGAATCTCTTCTCCCTCAATATTGCATCAATTTTGGAATAAGGTCTCTATCTTCAGACAACTGCACCTAACGTCTCATCCATCTGAAGTTTTTTCCCTTTGTCATGACATTATATCAAAGTCACCCAGACTATCCCCCAATTCCTAATTGGTCAATTAATCACACGGTTTTGCATTATCCCATGACCCTCAAAATTCAAATATATGATTTCTAGCATTACACAGTTCCCATGTAGTTGATTGATTCACTTTACGATGTTCTCATCATCCGGCTCGTCAGGTATCGAAAATGTTGCATCTTCTTCTCCAGTCAGTGTCTCCATTGTTCAAGTCCTGGGAAAGTACACTCTGAATGCCTTACACAGTCCTTGATACAAAATTTTATTCCCTATTCTCCTGTCCGTCGATTCACGCATAGGATTTTAGCTGAGCAGATTTTATTAAACAACAAGCTGTTCATGGTCAGTTCAGCACATCAGCATTTCCACATTGAGCGTTAATATTCGGCTTCTGCACGAGGCCTGGCAAAGCTTGGCCACAACTTCGGCTAAGTTAGCTCTACAATATAAGGCAAAACATACGTTATATATCTCAAAATGACACATTACTACAATGTTATTATACATTTTCAACATTTCACATGATTTAGTCACTTTTTCATATAATTTGTGAAAGCCACTCTTCGAGGGCACATTTTCAAACGTGCACATTAATAATTTCTAATTAATATATTTGCTTTTGCATTAGTAACACCAAAACAATGCTCCTTAACAGGCACTCGACATGAACGTAAAATGTAAAGGACTTACAATATTACTCAGACACCAAGCAGATGTACCGGTCCAAATTTGGTCAGAGTTGAGGATAAAACTGTCTGGTCGTCTTGCTCGCATCCAAATTTGATTCATTAAATCAAAATTCTTAGTTCTGAACTCTCAACAGAAAGTTCTACACAGGAGAAAATATGGTGTCTATTCTCATAATAATGTAATTGCTGACTATTCTCAAGCATTATTCAATCGAACAACAATGTAGAGTGAGTATAAAATCATTAACAACTTTAAATGCCCTTGACACCCACCATTCTGGTGGCTAATGTTAAACTGCACTGGCAGTTGATGGGATCCTTTGACACCTCTGAATGTGAAGATATTCAGATCAATATGAGAACGTGTTTAGGAGTTAAGAGTTTTTAAAACTTTCTGTACAAGTGCTACGGCTGAATTTCCCATTCATCTATCTCCAACCTCCTCCCCCATTGGTCGATTCCATATCCAACACCATGCATCAATTTAGCTTCATCATCACCTCGCTGTATCAAAGATTCAGTCCTCACACCATCACTCATCGCTCACCCCCTTGTAGCTTGGCACAAACAGTCAGGCTTAACTTAAGAGGCAAAGGTGTAAAGTATTTGTGCAACGCTTAAAACATTAAATCAGCAAAAATACCACACAAGAATTATCTACACCAGGTTAGAAAAATTTAAAGAACAAAACTAGACCAAAACAACAAAAAATCCAATCAATAGAAGTCAAGATATAAACTTTTAGACCAAGTTAAATCCAAATGTTCAGGCTGACTGCGATGGAATGCGGGCCGTCTACAGGAACCAACCTTGTCCTACTGAAAAAGTACCTTGTTCGGAGGGTTGCATCGATGTCGAGGATACAATGCGAGGGGCAGAGGGGATGATGCGTATGTGATGCATCAGTTCTGATTCACGTAGTCAGTGTTGCTTTGTCGAACCACTCAGTCGTCGATGTTATGTTCTCGAGCAGTGGTGCAGTGTCAAACCTTTGGCGAAAAAGGCTATGCGTCAGGGCTGAGGCCGATGCGCTGGTTCGGAGCCATGCAGCTGGTTCTAGGATGTCTTTGTCCTTAGCGGTAATGAGACAGTGCTAGGGAGAGATGCAGCTGTTCCGAACTAGAAATGGAGAGAGATGCAGTGGATTCTGATCAGATTCTAGAAAAACATGTAGAAAACAGCTGCAGAACCCACTTCCAAGGGCCCAGGACTCAATTGGCACCACTTGACGGGTAGGCCTCACAGTTACAGAGTCCAGAAGTGAGGGCCAGCTACAGGGATCAACCTTGGCCTACTGAAAAAGTACCTTGTCTGGAGGGTTGCATCGATATCGAGGATACAATTTGAGGAGCAGAGAGGATGATGCAAAGGTGATGCATCAGTTCCGATTCACGCAGTCAAGGATGTGTTGTCGAGCCACTCAGTCGTCAATGTTATGTTCTCAAGCAGCGGTGCAGTGTCAAACCTTTTGTGAAAAAGGTTATGCGTCAGGGCTAAGTCCAATGTGATGGTTCCAAGCCATGCAGTTGGTTCTAGGATGTCTTTGTCCTCAGCCGTGATACATCAGTGTTGGGGAGAGATGTAGCGGTTCTGATCTAGAAATGGAGAGAGATGCAGCGGTTCCAGATTCTAGAAAAACATGTAGAAAACAGCTGAAGAACCCACTTCCAAGTGCCCAGAACTCGATTGGCACCACTTGGCAAGTAGGCCTCACAGTTGGTAGAGTTAAGTGAAACCTTTGATGTCCCTGAGACTTCAGAAAAAAAGGCAAGCCAGCAAGCCCTTGGAATCACTTTGCTTCTGGGGATGTGAAGATGCAGGTCCAGTCCTTCTCACTCCCAAGCAAGGAGAGGAGCAGCCAACAGGGCAGGCACAGAAAGCAGGAGTCCAGCAAAGTCCAGTAGCATTCAGTCAGAGTGACAGTCCCATTGACAATACAGCAGTCCTTCTTCCTGGCAGAAGTCCTCAGACCCAGAAGAGTACTGACTTGGTAGGATCAGAGATCCAGTTTCTGTACCCACTGTTGCCTTGGAAGTAAGGGAGACTTCAAAGAGAGGCCTTTGAAATGCACCCTATCCCTCTCCTTCATGCCCTGGCTCCAGAATCACTACAGGGGGTTAGTCAGCCCTTTGTGACATTTTCCAGTCCATTCATGTGTAAGTGTCAGCTCCTAACGCCCAGGATGGCCCATCAACTTGCAGATGGCCATTCAGTCACACCTAAGCTCCCTTTGTGTATGGCTCTCTGGATGGAATGCATAAGAGCCCAGCTGTCACCCATGCAGATGATTTCATGTAAGAAAATGCCAACTTTCTAAAAGAGGCATCCTCAGAATTACAATTTAAAGTACAAATTAACCGTAAGTTGTGATTTTAAATTGTGATTCCAGAGACACCAACCTTTGGGGTCCCATCTCTTCCCAATTGGACATTGCATCTACAAAATGTAATAAGGCAATC
This sequence comes from Pleurodeles waltl, assembly GCF_031143425.1. Taxonomy (NCBI): domain Eukaryota; kingdom Metazoa; phylum Chordata; class Amphibia; order Caudata; family Salamandridae; genus Pleurodeles; species Pleurodeles waltl. Next base: position 638,783,523 of record NC_090439.1, on the reverse strand, counting down.
CCAATAACCAATAACCTATAGTTTGCAGTAGTGAAAAACACATTTAAGAGTATTTCACTATCTGGACATATAAAAGTACAGGTCCAACTTTTTCAATACACTGCACCCTGCCCTTGGGGCTGTCCAGGGCCTACGTTAGGGGTGAGTTATATGTATTAGAAAGGAAGGTTTGGGCCTGGCAAGAGGGTTAACTTGCTAGGTCGACATGGTAGCTTAAAACTGCACACAAGCTCTGCAATGGCAGGCCCGAGTCATGTTTAAAGGGCTACTTATGTGGGTGGCACAATCAGTGCTGTAGGCCCACTAGTTCCATTTAATTTACAGGTCCTGGGCACAGATAGTAAACCTTACTAGGGACTTATAGGTAAATTATATATGCCAATTGTGGATCAGCCAATGATAACATGTTTTAGGGAACAAGCACATGCATGTTAACACTGGCTAGCAGTGGGAAGGTGCCCATAATCATAAAGCCAGCAAAAGCAAACTCAGCATACAGGAGGTCAGTAGGCAAAAAAGTCAGGGGAAACCATGCCAAGGATGACAGGTATAACACGAGTTCCTCCAGCTGATAATGGGGAAAGCTACCCAACCCTTTGGGAGTTCTCTTCACTTAGGCCTAAGAATCTGGAGAGATCATCAGCATTGGCATGGTCTGTTCCAGGATGGCGTTCCACCGTGAAGTCCATTCCCTGTATGGGGATAGACAACCTCAACAGGTTGGGATTCTCACCCCTCATCTGCATTAACCATATGAGGGGCCTGTGGTCTGTCTGAACTGGGAAGTAAGTGCCAAACAGGTAGAACCTTAGCTTCTTCAGTGCTCAGACCACAGCAAAGACTTTTCTTCTATTGTGTTCCACCTCTCTTCCTGGGAAGTAGCCTCCTACTGATGAAGGCTACAGGTTGATCCAGGCCCTCTTCATTTAGCAGTGAGAGTATGGCCCATACACAATGCTCTGAGGCATCTGTTTGGACAATAAATTCTTGAGAGAAGTCAGGGGCCTTGAGCACTGGTACGATGCACATGGCCTTCTTAATTGTGTCAAAATATTTCTGGCATGTCTCTGTCCAGATCAGCTGACGTGGCTGCTTCTTGGAAATCAGCTCTGTCAAGAGGGTAACAGTGGTGCCATACCTTTTGACGAATCTCCTGTAATAACCAGTGAGGTCTAAGAAGGCTCTCACTTCTGTCTCGGTCTTGAGGGGTTCCTAAGCCAGAATGGTTTCAGTTTTGGGCTGGAGTGGCTGCACTTTTTGGCACCATCCCGCTTGGTGATCTAAGTAGACCACTGTACCCTGCCCTATCTAGCATTTAGAGGTTTTGATAGTCGGGCCTGCCCTCTGCAGAGTCTGAAGTACTTCGTTAAGGTGGCATAGGTCGTCCTCCCAGCTAGAACTGAAATCGCAATGTTGTCTAGATAGGTGGCACTGAAGCTTTCCAGTCCCGCTAGGACCTGGTTGACCTAACTCTGGAAGGGGCATTCTTTGACCCGAAGGGCATAATTCAGAACTGGAAGTGACCTACTGATGTAGAGAACGCAGACCTCTCTTTTGCCCCATCGGTCAAGGCAATCTGCCTGTATCCATACACTAAGTTAAACATGACGAGGAAATGGAACTTATAAAAGAAAAAATATCACAGCACTTAAAGTAAGTCCACAATGAGAGTTCGTAAAGAGCATGTCAAATTCCTTTTTTTTTATTGGCACATAATAGCATCCATTCATCTCATAATCAAATGTAAATAAATCAACATCCAACACATCTTTGGTCACCCTCAGGCTGTAAAGTACAGAAAAATACAATAAGTACGGAATATACAACACAAGAAGACATAGACAGGGATGAAAACAATATTTGCCATAATCCAAACGGTATCCCAATCAATAATTCCATATACACCAAACGATGTCAGCAATCCGAAAAAGTAAGTCATGGTCCACACCTGTGTCAACATGCACAAGTAGTGGAGACCAACATGAGTAAAAGAAGATGGGAAAACAAAAGGAATAACACCAAAAATTGTGCTCAAAATGATAATTCCACAAAGAGTGCAATCACCCATAGAGTGTGCATATGTGCACCAGTGGAGAAAAAAGGAAAAGGGTAAAAGAAAGGCCAAAACAACATATTGTACCAACCTAATATAGTCAGAGTAGTCCCTGTAAAAGTACTACTGTCACAAAGAAGTTCAATAAAGTCAGACAAACTACAAAATAATAGTCAATTAGAGCATAGACAACACCCAGTAAATCAATTCAAGTTGCACCAACGAAAAGGGCCTATACTAGTATCGAGGTATAGCTGTAAAGGTAAACCGTAGGGTTTGTAGGAGTCTTGAGGTCCACCAGGTAGGCTCCTTTACCTCATAGGGCCCAGACCATCGGTCTTGCAGAGCTCGGGGCACACTTTTTGACCAGGCTGAAACTCAACCAGAGTGGCATTCTGGTCATACCAATGCTTCATGTCTTCCTGGCTAGCTTCCAGATTCTCCTCAGTGAGATTCCAGAAGTGGGCTGTTTGGTTGTGAAGGGCCAGCATGTAGCTGACCACATCCTGGGAGGGCTCTCATAAGAGCTTGCTCCCAACCCCCTTTTACCAAACTGAGAAGCCCTCTCACAGGATGCCCACACAGAAGTTTAAAGGGGCTGAAGCCAACACCCTTATGCTGTACCTCCCTGTATTCAAACAACAGACATGTCAGGAGGACGTCCCACTTCCTCCTCATGAGTTCAGGTAAACTCATAATTAGAGTGGGCTGAGCTCACAGATTTTCACTCTGTGGAATTCTGTGGAGTTACATAAAACCACACGAGATTCCATGGAGCTCCGCCCACCCCTGCTTAGGACCTGCAAGCACCCCAGCTGTCCAGCAGAAGTGTTCCAGCTGCCCCCTGTCCTACACTGAGTGTAGCCCTGAGTAGCCTGCACACGGAGCTCTGCTGTTGTTCAGCATCAGATCTGGACTGGAAGCAGAAGGGGTGAGCTGGCCATGAATGTGGCACTATAGAGGGGGAGGATATGTAGTGGAGGAGAGTGACAGAAGCTGCAGTGGCCCTCAACTTGAGGCGCTCTACAGCTGGCACCCGGTCACCATGTACCACTTCTAAGCCAGGGGTCCTAGCTGAGCACAGCTAGGCACATCTGCCCCAACTTCCGTCTATCCTGAGGGTTGAGGACTAACTTCTGCGGACAAGATAGTCCATGCGCGGGGCATCCTCAGCTCACTATGGGCTCCAGGGCCTACACGGGGAAGGAGCAGTCCTCCATCATGCACAAGCGAACCATCCTGCTGAGAAAGGGGTGAAGCTTTGAAATACAGATTTATAGTGCCATGCAGTATGTGGGGACCCACTGTAATATGTAATGCATGTAGAGCCTGAGACCAGACCTTTAGCACTGCATGTTACTCTAAGAAGGATGTGCCACTTACTCTGTGCTTGAAATGGAAATATGCAAGTGACGGTACTCACTATTTACAGTACCTATTTCCCGTTTGCTCCTGAGAAGAGCAGGTGCTCATTTTATCCGCTTCTGAAACATGAAAGCCAGAGCCTGCCATGTTGGGATTCAGGCTTGTGAACTAAAATATACAGATCCCTCTGGGGATGTAGACATGCAGGTTCAGTTCTTCTCATTCCCAAGCAAGGAGGGTAGTCTGGAGGGAATGCATAAGAGCCCAGCTACCACCCACCAAAACATGTATTTAGAGACAGGCAGAAGGCACTAGATGTTAGTAAAGAAATGCCAGCTTTCTAAAATTGACGTTTTCAGAATTACAATTTAAAATCTGACGCCACCATAAGTTGTGGTTTTAAATTGTGATTCCAGAGACACCAAACTTGGGGATCCTATATCTTCCCAATTGAAAATAGCACTTATAAAATGTAATAAGACAATCCCAAAGATAATCTATGGGCGAGATAGCCCTTGCAGTAGTGAAAAACAAATTTAAGGGTTTTTTACTACCTGGACATGTAAAACTTAAACATACCTTGGAGCTGTCCAAGGCCTACCTTAGGGGTGACATATGTATTCAAAAGGAAGGTTGGGGCCTGGAAAGAAGGTTAACTTGCCAGTTCAACATAGCAGATTAAAATTGCACACACAGACTCTGCAATGGCAGGCCTGAGTCATGTCTAAAGGGCTACATCAGTGGATGGTCAGTGTAGCGGGCCCACTAGCAGCATTTAATTTACGGGCCCTGGGCACAGGTAGTGCACTTCTCTAGGGACTTATAAGTAAATTAAATATAGCCATTGTGGATAAGCAATGATAACATGCTGTAGGGAAGGAGCACATGTCCTCTAGTGCTGGTTAGCAGTGGTAAAGTGCCCAGAATCCTAAACCCAGCAGACATGATGTCTCGAAGTCAGAAGTAAAAAAAGTCAATGGAAACCACGCCAAGGATGCCGGGTCTCACAATTTAGTTGTTTCACTTTTGAGGTTTTGAGTCATATATGTGGTAGACAAGCATGAATGGTGGTTAATGAATAAAAAATGAAGGGGATGTGAACAGCAGGTCAGAAAACAAAAACGTCAGGGGAAACCATGCCAAGGATGCCAGGTCTAACAATGTGCTTTTTGAGGTTTTGAGGCATGTATGTGGTAGACAAACATGATTGGTGGTTAATGAGTAAATAATGAAGGGAATGCAATGGTGATGGTGGAATGGTTTGGAATGTATATGATGTGGGGGGATACGAAGCATGATAAGTGAGATACATGAGATTTTCTACACTTGAAAACTTAAATTGGATAAATGGAGAATCCAACCATGGGATTGGTGCAAATAATGTATTCTCTCCTCCTTCTAGGATGGCTTAACAGTGGCCACCAATTGCATGGTGGTGGTGACAGGTTTCTCCACATTTGCCTAGAAGGTAGTTTGTCAGGAATAACACAATTACAAATATACTATTCTCTCTTGTAAGCATTGTTTACTTTTGTGATTCTAGTTGGTATATATTACATTGGGCATTGTTAGAGTATCATTATAGGTAACATTGAATGATCTATCATTGAATTATGTATTTAGGCTTTTTGGAATAGAATATGGTAACACAGACATGTGGGGCATGTTTTGACAATGTGATCATAGAAATAGGATTTAGTCTGTAAAAATTGCATATGTTGTGGGTTTTGAAGTCAAGATGGTTTTTAAGTCTTTGTCCTAAAAAGAAGAGTGAGGCGGGTTGGGGAGATGTGGAAATTGTACTTTGTTTTGTATGCGTGTTTAATCTATTTTTTTTAAGTTGGCTTTAAAAATATATGTTTCACAGCCCTGATGAAGTCCTTTTGGAGGAACGAAACACGTCCGCTGGGCTGGATTTTTTGTATTGAAGAATAAAAGTGTGTTCAAGACTTTGGCTGGACTTGATTTTTGTCCTGAAGAATGAAAGTGTTTTGATGACTCTACATTACGGCTCTCGTGTACTTATATAATGAAGAACTTGCCATCTGAACTATGAACTAAATTATGTTGTAGTATTAGCTATGTAATTGAGTTACCCATGTGCCTTATTGTGATTTATTTGCACTTCCTTCTCTGTTGCGATAGTTCTGTGAGAAGGTGGAGTCAGAGGGCAGTGGGACCTGTTGAAGGTGCAGCACTGTGACTTCACGATATATGTTCTTACATTCGTGCAGTCAGGGCAAGCCTTTCTACTGCTCTACATTTTTCTTTTCACATCTGTGTGAAGATTAGCAGATAAACTAAGTTTGTCATCAGAGGAGTCTTCAAGGAACAGACGTATGAGCTCTTTGAAATTTAATGTTAGTGCTCTCAAACGCACTTTCACTGTAACTGGCCTTTTTAGAATGGGAAGCACAAGAAAACTATTGTTTGGAAACAGACACTGAACTTCAAAGGGGAAATAGATTTCCTCTGCAGGTTGGTGCAGTGACTGACTTCACCCATCTGCAAGTGTTGTCTGGGGGTCCATGGTTTTCCCTTTATCCTCTCTAGAGTGCTGACTATGCACCACCGCTTTGAGTGCACTCTCTGACAGTCTCTTTGTCTCTGCTTCTGCGTCCACAATAGGCACAGGCACGTAAGCAAAGTGTTTCCCACATTTGTATGGGGCCATACCCTCATGCAATTGAGGGAACACCTTCCTTAGATAGTACGCTATATATGGAGCTTCTTAATCCTTAAAAGGATTTAGGTGACTTCACGCATGAATATGTGGATTACATTAAAACCTACCTGTAAATCCAGATTTTAGCACCAAACAGATGTTGGTGTAACAAATTAAATAGTTTCATGTCAGTGTTTTTACTAAGGGTAAACCCACAAAAATGTATTTTTCTTACCACTCCCCAACACAGAAACAAAGTTGACCCTCACTTTTGGACAGTGAAGGTTCTCACTGTCATTCTCTCCACAGTAAACTCATTGGGGTTTCCCCAGAGCCTAAATTATCTCTTGTTCCTAACATCAATCGGATTGCCAAATCTGTAAAAAAAATCTTCCCTTATGTCTAAAAGATCACACATGTAATCTCCACTAAGCATACACGATCTGCCGTCCAAGCCTTCAAAATCTCCAGGCTTCCTTTCAGAAGTGCTTTTCTGGCTGGTGTCTCACACTCATCACTCAGCCCTATCAAAGTAATTCTACATTCTCCTCCCAGACTTGTCAACAACAACAAAAATGTCAACCATATCACACTGATTATGCTAGATCTGTGTTGGCTGCCTTTCCCTGCTAAAGTTAATGTAACGTTTTTTACCTCACCTATCAAGCTATTAAAAAGGGTCAGCTCTTTTAATTGTCGAAATTACTCACCATCCCTGGTGAACAATAATTTGTCAGTAGTGAAAAATCCCTGCAGCTTGTGATTCAAAATCGCATTTGCCCAAGAACATTTTTTCATAGGTGCCTCTACTAATGCCTGAACTTTACCTTGTGACATAAGAACAAATCCCATCTTTCTCTCTTTCAAAATATACCTAAAAACCTGAAACCCACCTCTTCCACCCCTATTTGACAAGGTAACTGTGGCATGGACCGTCCCTATAGAATTAATCACATAACCCATCATTAGAGTTCTACTCCTGTTTCAGAGAAATCATGAGCTAGAGTAGAATGCTACTGATGGACAATGGGATTTAGTCTATCGCACCAGTCCATGCCACAGTTTATAAAATGACCATTTATCGTAGTACCAAGATCATATCCACATATTATTTGTCCACTGTAAAATCAAAGGCCCTGATGGGGTTCATTGGCTACTTGCCTTTATGGCAAAACATCTGTTGGCTGGAGAAGTATAGCTTGAAGACATTTGTAATAAACACATTTTAATAACATTAATATACTCACAATGTTTCTGTGTGGAATAAGACTAGTCAACTACAGCCGGGAACAGCAAATTGTAATAAGGACTTTTAAGAACTTTAGATGTATGTTAGAGTGCTAACTCTTTCTGGTTTCCAATTTGGAGAGCACTGGGTTGCTGGTTTCCTTTGAGTCTTTGCACTCAAGCAGCATACATATTTGTTCTCTGTAGGTGACTTATTATGAAATGAGCTTTGTGACTGGCATGGTTGTGCACCATCTTTTTTTGTGCTACATGATTTGCTTATCTAATTAATAATTTACCTCTATCCTGATATTATAGATTAGGTCAACTCCTATCAGCTTTTTAAATGCCAAACAAATTTGTGCACATAACAATATTAAATTATATTTGGACTCTTCACACTTAAGTAATCCCTGACAATAGCCATTATACATTCAGACATAACAGGGCAAAAATAAGCATTGCCCACATTTATAGCTTAAAATATTTGATAAGCTAGGTCCATAGAAAAAGATTAATTACTATAGAATATCAGCGATTTTCATTCCTATGGAATTCTTCCCTTAAAATTGACTGCTGATCATCACTGGAAACCTTGAATATTGAATATTGAGGCCCTAGTACCTAGATCTGTAACATTGCCATAACTAAGGTAATAGGGTATTGATTTCTGCATTGCATTTCACATTCACAAATATTTGTTGGTGGAAAAAATGTGCTTGAGTTATAAGACTCAAGATCATCTAAGAAATGTGGTGGGAAATAAAGTGGAGGATTTCACAGCAAACCTTTGAGAGAATATAAATGAAAACATTTTGGATAGCTTTATGCAAAATTAATGAATCAAGACAAAGTTAGTAAAAATATTTAAGCACAGGCACTGTTTAAGGGGGACTTTCTTGGTTTGTGTTGGCCACTCTATCTGCCATAGAAAAAGTTCCTAGTTATGACATTTCTTTGGACTAAGGGATTCTTGATTTTTGCTGGGTGTTTTGACTTTTTGAAAGCTGAAAAAAGATGTGTACTGTTTTCAAACAGCAACTTACTTCCACCTTTCAGTACAAATTCTGATAACATGACACTGGCATCCCACAGTTTAAAAGGCCAGATGACTGCTGACTGTCTCACAACTGAACCCTTATATTTTAACCATAGTAAAGCAACTCAAATATGAGGAATCATGTGGAGAAGTGCGGTACGTTTTAAAATGGCATACAATCAGATCTTTCTGCAACACAAGGCTAGCAGCTGAAACTGCAAGCATGTTTTGTAAAAATGCCTGACTTGTGACTAATCCCTAAATTCACTGCTTCCAAGCCAGAGGAAGGTGGTGAGCTGTGCCTTGCATATAATATTAAATGTCTCCTAGGGATAACTAAAATAGTAATCAGGTAGTTGATATGTCTCTGCAGTCAAACAATATGAGAGAAATCAAATCACATTATTTTGCAGCTCGGGACAGATTAAGGTGAGTGTTCCTTACTTTCTGGGAGAACATACATACTTAAGAAATTTAAATGTCCTACACAAACTCTTTGTTGTCTCCCAGGAAGACCTGTCAAGGTCCACTATATGCGAGGGGAAGGGGACAGAGAGCAGTGTGTGTTTTGGCATATACACAAGATGCTATCTTTATTGTCAGCTCCTCAGATTCCAAAGCACTGACTCAAAAGTTAGGTCTCCATGCTCCACCTACACAACATGGGCACTTGCAGCTGTTGGCAAAGTTTGAAGATTTCATTTAATCTCTATGGGTTAGGATGATCAAACGGGGGTCAGGCTAGAGACCTGGAGGAATTTCTTCCCTAATTTGTTGATGGCATGTAGATCAAATGCGATTAGTTTAAAGCACCCTGGGAATTTTTCTATCACAAAATAGCCTTCCACCTCATTTTGTATTTTGCATTAATCTGACTTGGATTATGACAGTGATGAAAGACCAGCTTTTCTCTTGCTAATGTGAGCTCTAACTAAAGACATATTGATTTTACTCTCTATTGCTTATGAATTTTAGGTTTGAGACTAACAGGTCTAATTAGTGTAGACTACCTGTATTTGTATTGTTTGACCCGATCAACTGCATTGAATATGTAAAACTAATGTAATTAAATCTCATAAGTACATTTGGTGTTATTATTATGCTCTGTTAGAGCTGCATAGCTGATGTTTAACTATGGTTTAGAATGATACTATGTGGAAACCTCTGTCTGATATTCCTCCATCTTAAGGATATTGTGTGGGGGAAATCTGACCAATGGACTCTACTCTAGATTGTCAGTTTCTTCCAGAACTTGGGGGATTTTCAGTTACATCCAAGCTCTAAATGATGCCATAAAAGGTATTATTTATTATTGTAGTCAGATACTGAATGAGGTGTCTCACCTGCTTTAGTTTGGCTGAGATGGTGTGTTTCTTTTACATATCCTAATCCTTATCATATTTGTATTGTGGAGTATGTTTAGTTTGTATCATTGTAAAAATTTAAAATCTATTGATATACAGTAGCAGATATGTCTAAATGACCCAGATGCAGAAAAGACTTTGATACTCATGTTCAAGGAGATGTGTTGGAATAAAAGACTTTGGCCCTAATTATAACATTGGTGGTAATGACCGCCGCGGTGACGGACGGCAAAACATTGTTGCCGTGGCTACCTCCATCTGCCATATTATGACCGTAGCCAGAATTCCGCCAGAAGGCTGTTGGAATGAGACCCCTATCAGTGTCAGGAAAGGAATTGCCTGGCACTGATAGCGCCTACTGCCATGGTTTTTGTGGCGGTAAGATTGCCATGAAAACCAAGGCGGTAGGCAGGGTCATTATCCCGTGGGTGGGACAGTGACGGCCACCTGGCTGGAGACCTAAGTCTCCAGCCCAGCGGCTGTTACCGCCCTGGCGGACGGAGTGGTACATTGTCATATTTTGGGAAAAGGTACCGCCAGCCTTTTGGCAGTACCTTTCTCCAAAATTTCACCGTCCACCAGGGTCATAATGACCCCCTTTTTCTTTAAAGTACAGAAATACAGACCTAATAAATTTCACTAACTTACTCCCCATATATATGCAACTTTGTAGGTTTAGGGGAGGTTCAATAACATGCTATTAATGAAAACAATGTCAAGTCACACAAATATTAGAAATTAAATATTGTTTACAAAAATACTGCCTTTCTACTTAACTAACAAAATCACAATTATCAATTAGCAAAAACAAATCAAACCCTCATACCAATAACAGAAGTATCAGAAACAAAAATATTGTCACCATTAAATAAATATGAAATGTCAAAAATATTGAATCACACAATATCGACTACGTTAAAATTGCAAACAAATAAGCCAAATATCATAAAACAAAATATAAACTCTATTTTAATTTGAATAACAATAAAATTACACACTAAAAACATTAATAAATAATCTTCCAACATTATAGTAATTTCATACCACCAAAATAAATATAAACACATATAAAAATTAATATACACTTCAACACATAATTAAGAAACTAAAAATACTTACTACAGCAAATGCTATATAAAAGTTAAACAACAATAGATTAAGTTTTAAACATAAATTATACACCTGAAGCAACACTCAAAATGCAAATATGTATTTAATTTTGAAACAGAAACAATAGCATCCACCATAAAAGGTAATACCTGAACATAAATTCTAACTAAATGAGTACTAACCAATAAAGACAACAGAAAGGCAAAATAACCAACAAAAACATACAATTAATTAAAACTACAATATAAAAGGAGCCGACAATTTGAACACTTACCACACTAAAAAGACTAATGCTGCAAAATGACAAAACCCTGCTGGATTGCCAACAGAAAACCAGAAAAGAAAATTGGAAGACAACATACAGGTTTATTCAGAAGTTAGTAAATCATTTATTTAAACATGCTGAAAAATAACTTACCTAAAAAAAAAAATACAAATAACTAACAAAACACTATATTTGTATTTATATCCTAAACTTTAGGAACCGGAAAAAGGACAGCACCAGCAACAAACTTCAGAACCACCAATAAATCCACCAATTGAATACCTGGAGAAAGGCACATCAAAGGAAGTAAATTTAAAGCAGTTCTAAATGTCAACTAAACTTTAAACATTGAAAAATAAAATGAAAAGCTCTCACCCTCCACAAGCTACCAAGAAACAAACATGTAACAGAACTAAAATATTGTTTTTCCCTCCAATAGAAAATAAGCCACCTGATCCACACTGAACCACCTTCTATGGAAAACAGAAAAAAAGCTGCCATTGTCATTTCAAGCACATATGTAAATATAAAATGCAAAACAATTCTCATAACGTTTAATGTACATGTCAAATGTAAAGTAAAATTATACAATATATTTACCTATGTTACTAAAATATTTTCAGACATGATGACAGAAAGATCAAGTTACATCATATCACAGGAAGGCAAACAGTTACTCTAGCACATCAGCTACACCTGCAGCCAAGAAAGCACAAGCATCGAAAATGTCAATTGGAAATGTACAAAATATTAATCTAATGCTCGTTAGGGAAGAGCTATCACATGAAGCTATGTTGTTATCAATGTGAGAGAACACAACCACCCCCCACGTCACTGCAATCAAAGTAAGGCAAATATTACAAGATTTAAAAGAATCAAGCACTAGCTCCCAAGAGCCCACTACTAAAATTTAAAAGACATGTAGGAGGAAAGGTTCCTTATTATGTGTTGTGGTTAAGTGTTCGGGAAATTGGTTATCATCATAGCTTTTAGGGAAGGGAGGAATACCACTGGAGGCTTTTTTAGTTTGTGCTTTTAAGTGTTTCGTAGTGGGGATAGCTGGTCACTATCCTGTGATGTGTTCAGGATCTTTAGGGAGAATGGGCCCAATTTAGAGTTTAGCAGACAGGTTACTCTGTCACAAATGTGTTGAACATCCTGTCCAGCATATTACGATCTCCATAGACTACTATGGGATTGTAGTACGGTGGACGGGATATCTGTAAACTCTAAATCAGGCCCTAAGTCCCCTAATGGATTACTTTGTAGACACTTGGGTTGGCAGATGGCACCACTCAGGTGTCAACCAACATTTTAAATACCATGGTGGAATGTCTACATCAGGACCATGGCTCATAAAGCGAAAACCAACAATGCAGTAGAAGGATGGCACAATGCTTTCCAAGCCACACTAGGGATCTCCCACCCAAAACGTTACATGTTAATAGAAGCCCTACAAAAAGGACCAAGCTACCAACAACCAAGATTTCAGCAATCAGTAACCCAAATTAAACCTAAAATAAGCAAACAACCCATTAAAATGGCCAACATGCCACAGTGTAAAGTTAAAATCTTTATAAAAAATAAAAGATTAGAAACAATAACAACATCCCTATTATAAAATATCAAAAGGTCTACACAGAAACCATCAAACATTCACAAAGGCAGACCCACCATAATTAAAATATTAAACAATTACTTTTAAACTTGAGTCTAAATGACATATAAATAAAATAGAAAAAAGACTGATACATAAAAATAATATGTTTACTAATTAAGTAACTTTAAATACAACATAAACATTACATTACAAATATAACACACACAAAATATAACATAATGGTATCTAAATTAACTCAAAACTACAACCAAATTCTAACCAGGCCAAACACAGACCAAAGTACCACAAACTCATACTAAAAACCCGTAAAACTTAACATCAACGCTATCACTGCCATTAACTAGTTCTAACTACATCTTCCACCCCCAAATAACTATAAAAAACATTTAAAAGGCCTTACTTATTCTGAACTTCTGAAATCTAAGAAATAAAAAATGTTCTTTTAAAACTCACAACAGGTAGAAGAAATTATCATATAATAAAATACATTATATTTAAATGTATAAACATATCACATTAATTCATCAAACTTTACAAATAAATTAATACAAATTTTTTTTAGAAATATCCTCACCTTTTTCTCCATATAAACCCAACATCCCACTCCTATAACATGATAAAATCTCTAAAATGTAATAAATTACCCTAATTTAGAAATATTTCGTATATTAATAAATTAAATAAAACACATTGTAAATTAATTATTAACACCGAAAATTAACTTATAATGATAATTATACACTACAATTAATAATAAATTACACATACAAATTATATTATTTACAATGATAAGTAAGAAACCAATATTTTTACAACAACATTCAAAACAACACTTAAAACAACATTCTTACCTTCAATATTTCTATCCACAATATTTTTGAAATCATATTATTCTTGGCACAATATTTGTGCATCACGACATTTTTTAGCCCATATTTTGTGAAAACCCCATTAGGGAAAACTGGCATATGAAATGTATTGGTACATTTCCAAGTATTCCATTAGACTTAATGCTCACAGGCAAGATACATGTTTATCACGAAGTTTGGTAATCCGATAAGCAGTACTAAATTGTGTAAAAGATTTTGTATTTGCTTTGTGAAATTACTATAATGGACTGTTGATTAAAAGAGTGTTCAACTGTAGAAGTCTAGTGCAGTGATGATTAAACAGATTTTCTGTCTTCAGGCATGTGTAGTGTTTAACAACCCCATAATAGGGCCCTCATTATTAGTGGCCCCAAGGAATAGGCCAGATTTCCTCCATTCCTGGAATTATCGGTAACTCTGGGGATAGGGAAACTACAGCCCAATATAAATTAGATCCACTAGGTAATTATAGTTAGAACCTAATTTCTAAAAAGCATATTTTTAGTTGCCTATATCTATTGTGCCGGTTGATGAAACTTCACAAACTTTTCCCAAAAAAATTGATGCTCACATCAGCTGCTGTCTGGAAAGTTCCAGAGTGAGCTTTTAAGCAGGGGCTGAGAAAAAAGGGGGTGGACCAAAACATGTTTTCCCATTTTAATTCCCATAGGGTTTTTGAACAGGTCTACAGTGTGGACTGCTTGAAGGAATTATACCAAATTGGGCAGAAAAGTAGCTCTTGGTCCAGAAATCGCCCATTTTGTTATTTGGTGTAAATCTGTTCATTAGTTTTTGAGATATTAAATTTTTATATGTAGGTTCATGACGTTTGATCATGGAAGCCGGATGTCTGAGTCCCAAGAGTATGAATACTGAGGAAGGTTTAGCAGGCCACTTGCAACAAATAGTGCTGAGAATTTGAGAGTCGCCGTTTCCTTCTTTATATATGTGTGTTTTTATGGATGCTTTATTGTTGATTTTATTTTCTTCTTTTTTTCTTTTTGCTCTTAATGGAAACCAAACATGGTGAATTACAGTATAGCACTTGAAGGCTTATACTACAGGATATGAATTATGGACTTACATTTCGACTTTTGTTTTTTCAGATAAAATACAGGAGGACTGTATTTTGGTAACAGATAGACAGACGAGAATCGATTGACAATACGGACAGTACAAGATGAGTAGTATGCTACTATGGCTATATTTGTGTAGGGTGTATTTAGTAGAGGGGGCTAGAATGCCATGGGTGTGGATCATCTATGTGAAAGTGAGTTTGTGCTACTATACCATTACTGCTACAAGTGTTAGCATAGCCGTAGATGTTTAAATTAAACAACATTATTTGATTAATGTTTCAACGTTTGATTGGAATTTTATGTTTGTTATAGGTCTCGAATTTCCGCCTAATTTATTTATTGATTTTTTGACCATGGGTTTGATTTTCAAAAGAATTTTAAACTGTAATTGAATACAGACAGGCTATGTAAGTCTTTCTTTTGTCTCACTTGAAGTGCAATATAAATGTGTGTAAGAATACAAGTAATCATGTGATCAAGACCTGTTCAAGCTCGGGTTGTTTGTTTTCGTTGCCGCTAAAAAAATACAGTTGCACAACTTACAACTCTGTGGCATGGCTCCTCTTTACTCACCGGTAAGGAATACCGGTGGGTGAATTTTTTCGATTGTGTTGGCTGGGGGACGCAAGCCACATGAGCCCCGGCCTGCTGGCTGGGCAATTTTTTGCATCTTATATTTATATATACACACACACACACATATATATATATATATATATATATATATATATGTGTGTGTGTGTGTATTACCTAGTGGCAGTCACCACTAGATAGTTATAGTTGGGACCTAGTTTCTATAGAGAAGGTGTTTTTTTTATTTGCCAATGTCTTTGGCACCGGTTGAGGAACCTTGATGAAATTTTCCCGAAAATGTGATGCCCAAGCCAGCTTCTGTCCAGAAAGTTTCGGAGTGATCCATCAAGCGGGGGCCGAGAAAAAGGGGGGATCCTAAAATGCTTTTTCCCTATTCATTTTTCCATAGGGTTTTTGAACAGCGATAGTGCCTAAATCACTAGGTGGAATTACACTACATTTGCAGAAGCTCGGTCCTGTCCAGAAACTGACCTTTTTGTGGTTTGGTGTGAATCTGTTCTGTAGGTTTTGAGAAATGAAAGAAAATCCAATTTTGTATACATAGGGATGTTAAGGATCTGCGAACCCTCCTGATCTGGTGCTGAGATCTGATTGGCTGCCAATACTTCAACAAGGAGGTGTTGGCAGCCATGCTGGGACTTGAGTCCCAGAACGTTTTTTTTTAAAACAAATAGGGGCCAGGGTGGGGACACACTGAACCCTTAACTCTGCTGCTGGGTTCCCAGAGGAACTCTCCCCACCCCACCCCGAGCAAAAAGTTTTTTTTCCTGAATTTTCACCACGATTCACAGCAGATCCTGCAAAAATGAAAAAAAAAAGCACTGCTAGGTCCAGTGGCATTCATATTTTGAATGTGGTGGGGCCTACTGGCACCACCACAGCCCCATGGTCCGCAACTTCCCCAGGGCTTCAATTAAATGTAATGCTGGAGGGGCACCTGGCCCGCCCTCTGCCCCAGGGACCACCACCTCCCTGAGGCTCATGGCAAAGTAAATGCGGGGGCCCACTGGCCCCCCTGCATCCTCAGGGACCAACACCTCACCGAGGCTCATGAGAAAGTAAATATAGGGGGGCCACCTGGCCCCCCTCACTGCCCCGGGGACTGCCACTTCCCCTGCATAAGTGTCAGTTACCTTAGGGCACGAGTTATAGTTACTTGCGATAACTCTAACAGGTGAATTTCTATGGCTTTGCATGTTGAAAATGGGAGCCTAACTATAACATCTCTGTAACCTTTGGCTTTTTAAGTGACTATAATATATATATATATATATAGATATATACCTATATACATACATACACATACAGAATTGTGGGAGGTTTCACCCAGCCCTCTTTTTCCAAAAGTTTATTGATGTGTCATTTGCATTTTTACACCTAATACAGCAAATACCATGGGACAATAGGTCAGTCCACTTATGCTACTGTCTGACAACACTGTGAGTGATGTCATTCTAATCTTTCACCTGCACACAAGGGTGGTTCCTCCTTAAGAGCAGAGGAGCATTGCCCTGCCCCAGGCAAACATAAATAAAACGACATAATAATGCCATTTTATTTTCCCACCAGTTTGCGCTCTGTACAGCATGAGCATGAGGGGATGGGGCAGGGCTGAATCCTGCAATTACAGGAACACTGCTGTCCCCTAAAGTGCACATGCTGGGTTGGCTGCCTGTCTAGCTATAGCCAGCCCAACATGCGCACTGTAAACCCAGCAATCCCAAGGCTGTCAAACAGCTAGGGAATTGCTGGCGCTGGCACTGGCCCCCAGCTTCAAAATGAGCATTGCGTTAGCCTTTTCCCACTAATCTTGAAGCTGCTCTCATGCTGAAGACAGCTAGAGAGCAGCTCCAGGATTGGTTGGATTTGCGTTACCACTGAGCAGGAAGGAAGTCCTCCCATTCCTGCTCGTGGGCGCTGGGGTAGAAGTGCTGCACCGGAGGGGAGCCGCAAATATGGTGGGTTTGGCGCCATCACGCCCGCCATATATTTCACCTGCAAGCTGCCACTGCCTGCACTCATGTTGTTTCTTTCAGTGTCAAAGACTACTATGGTAATGTGTGCTTTTAGAGTTAAAAAATATATTTTTGCTTTTAGCCAATATTTTCTTATTGTCAGTGACCCAGTAGCTTCCACAACAATAACGTTCCACAAATATTATGACAAACAAAATAAGTTTTGATAAAATCAAAAGGTTGACCCCAGACCTATTAGCTTTGCCAGTGCTTGTTTTCCTCTTAATGGTTTCTAAACCCTTCAAAGTCTTTACATATTTGTTGAATTTCAATCAAGTTCATTTTTTTGTATTTTTTCTTCGTTTTTGCTATTCCCACAAGTACAAAGAAACATATTATTCCTGTGTGTTTTTGTTATGTTTCCCTTCCCTTCCTGTTAACAGTGATTGATGTCAGAAAAGGCTGGCTACGGTGTTATTTTCTACAAGAGCGAACAAGTGTTTTACTGTCAGACTACGTTTTGTATAATAAGGAGTGGTGCTATTTACAGAGCAGTTGCCTGAAAAGGTCTTTTACAGTTTGTTAAATAAGCATTTTCTGCATCTGAAGAGAGTAGGTCAACTCTCTTCTTGTTTCTAAAATACTTACGTTGGTTCAAAGAATGAAAGCCATTAGGTACAGATGTTGTAAACAAAAGAAGGACACTTGATAGATAATCACAGCACTATAACTTGCAGTTTCAAAGTATTCCCACGCCCCATCACTGTTTATATTGCACTGTTTTAGTAAATATATTGGCTAATATGGAATTTAATAATCCTTTGGTGTGGCGAGGGAGGAGAGGAAAAAGCGGTTGCCAGTACAAAAGCATAAGAGTAAATCATGGTAAATAAGGGTAGTTTGTAGCTCCCTAACAGTGCCTTTGAGCTAAAATATAATCTTATCTGAAATTGGTGCACACACATCACTCTACTTACAACTGCACAAGTATATAACCTCCAAACCACTATGCTGGATGAAAGGGTAGTACTCCATGCAATAGATCTAAAATAATTTATTTGCACTTTTAGGATATTAGTGATATGTTTTGCTCTATGTACATCTGTTAAAAGGGAGAAGGATGGTTAAATATGAGGTAATGTGTTCCTTTTATAATAACTTTGGTGTTGTTTG
Organism: Pleurodeles waltl; assembly: GCF_031143425.1. Taxonomy (NCBI): domain Eukaryota; kingdom Metazoa; phylum Chordata; class Amphibia; order Caudata; family Salamandridae; genus Pleurodeles; species Pleurodeles waltl. Next base: position 638,765,144 of record NC_090439.1, on the reverse strand, counting down.
ACAAATTTACACAAATTGTATCAAGGATGTGCATCTTTAGTTTTTGTTGTCATATCATTTTAAGCACAGCAAATGGATTCTAGGTTTCATGCAGACCTAAAATGTAGGGATAAGAGGGGGTTCAAAAACTTTGATTTTATAACTTCGTTGGTGCCTTTTGATGAATTTGCATAAACATTGCTATATCAGAAAATGGCTTAACTGTCAGTTGGCTGCATGGGATGTTACTTGGCTACAGCAGATAACCTCTGCACATGACCGAAGGCTACATGAAGTGGGAATTAGCCATAAGGTGGGTTTGCTCTCTACCCTGAGATCAAGGCTCATGTCACACAGCTGAAGCTATCTACAAAATAGGATAACATTACAATAAGCCACTTCTATTTACCACCAGTCTATCATAATTCCACCACATAAACCCACACAACAACTACTAAAAGGGTTATAATTATTACTAGTATTATTATTATTATTATTATTATTAGTAGTAGTAGTATTATTATTAAATTAATATGGATTTCCAAGACATACATGTTATGGAAATACACACAATAATACAATTTCAATGATTCATTTAAAATCCTACAGATTCAGCACTTAAAAAACCTTCCACAATTTTACCACAAAATGTGTTAAAAGACAATTCATGAATTAAAAGACACACTTCATAAATGTGTTGAATAACTCTTTAAACTCTTCTTATAAACACCCCTGACGTTCACTGAATAAGACAGTTAAAATAAAGTATGCAGTTTCACGTCCCCGGAGGGTAGGTCCATAATTCGGACCGGCGTTTTGTCGCACTGATAGCCGAGTCCTTGGGACGTGCTTACCAAGGAGCCTGGTCCCGACTTGGGGGTGGGCGACCTGACTGTGACTTAGCCTAGTATTCCTCAAATGTAAGTGACCCGCTTATTGAGTTCTTGATTGTGATATCATATTGGTTTAATTGGAGTAGAGCTTATTAACTTTTTGGTCCTGATGAAGCGTCACTGGATCCGTGGGGACCACACGACGCGAAACATGTTGACCCTGATTGAGGAGGATTCCTAGAGGGTTATTCCTCCGAGTTTATTGTTCATTGAAAGTAATTGAGCATTGATACTCAATATATTACTTTCTCTTGGTTTTTAGTCTTGGCCTCATCCCTGACTATTGATTAAAATGATGATATATGTAGTGATGATTAACCAATTTTATCCTTAATTCTTTTTGTTCTCTCCTTTATGTACTGGTGCTTGAATGTAGGCATGCCCGTTTAGATAGTTAGCATTCACCAGTGACTATCAGAATAATACGGCTTAGTGCTCCTCCATGTGGGGAGCCCGTCAGGCGTTGCACTGCCGGCTTGACGAGGAGCAGTACCCAATGATGATGCCAGTCATCCATTGTGATGCTTGAGGGCCCTTGCTCCTGATATCTCAGGTCCCCCTAGTTTCTTTCTTTCTCTTCTTATGGAACAGTGTACTTTGGTTGTTTGTACTATTGTAGGGAGAGTGTACACTGGACCAATCAATCTCCCGGTCCCTCCCCCCTCTTACATTATACGTTCACTGAATAAGACAGTTAAAATAAAGTATGGTGAATAAACAGCATAAATGTAACACAAAAACACAGCCAAATTAAAGATATCGTTTCACTGTATAAATTGCGAAACTCGGACATTCGCCATGTGCGGTAAAATATGTAAACCATAAATCACACCCCTGCCCTGCACTGCATGTGAATTCACGGATAAATTAACTTATGATATCTCAAATTACATTACTTATTAAATCATTTAAGACGTCATACCTGAGATCACAAATGAAATGGCTGGTGAGGTCAATGATGTGCGCCAGAAAACGTAGCCTAAATGTTAGAGAACCGGTATATCCTCTTATCCTGATTGACTGAATCTTAATATTTTTGTGTATTATGGTATTCAAACTTTGAAAAACATTTTGAAATAATTCTGGCTATATATGTATAGTGCCGCAATACTTGACACTAAATAAACCACTGGAATTTGTGAAAATTAGCAATGCCCATTACACACACTTGCTGACAACTTTTTATACAATTGTGTTGAATATTCTCCTTCTCTCTTTGGGTCATGCATAAAATGCATTGATTTACAGGAGGCTCCGAAAATGCTTCAAGAAATTTTTTTCAAGCAAATCATAAAAAATGTTTTTGGGTGATTCCTTTTTGTGTCCAGGGTTTTTTTCATTACCCTACAAATAAGTTTGGAATAAAAAGTGATACTTACTTCAAAGTTATGTCAAATTGTTGTTAAACAGTTCTTCATTAAATTCCAATTAATTTCATGATGTCACGCTTCATCAAGGGAAATGTTTCTTTAACAATCGAGCTACATTTAAACCCAAAATTCAATCACGATGCCTTGCCTCAAACCTTGCTGCTAAACAGATCTATGTCAGGTAAACCAATCACACTGAGTCTGAACTAATTAGAAAGATCCACAGCTGATGTTGTAAAGTTCAAATGTAAACCACAGCAAAGAATAAATCACGAACATGCTGACACATTTAGGAGCTGTGTTTTGAAAAGTCAAGATTAGAAACTAACTACAGCCTCCCATAAATAAACGAGAAGAGAAATCTTTGCAATTATGTCAACATGTGGCAGCATTTCAAAAAGATAAATGCCAGACATTCATGACACGATGAACCCCACAAATTTAACCAATCATGCATGCACCAAACCACAACTCCATTCTTCTGTGGAATAGTGTATGATAAATACAAACTACTATGCTAGACGCCAGACCTTCAAAACACACACCATGACTAGCTAGTCATAAACATAACCATTTCGGGCCGATTGCCCACTGTTAGATTTGGCATCTTTGTTGTGTTTTCCCCTAACTTTTTTCCTTCTGACCTCCAGCATTGCTAACCTCGTGTTTGCTGGCTTTAGGACTCTGGGTGCTTAGTCACTGCTAACCAATGCTAAAATGCATGTGCACTCTGCTTAAAAATACACTACTGGTGCCCCGGGCCTATAAATTAAATGCTACTGATGGTCCTGCACCGCTGATTGTGCCACTCACTTCATTGGCCCTTTAAATATGATTTGGGTCTGCCATCGCAGAGCCTGTCTGTGCATTTTTAAACTGCCATGTTAACCTGGCAAGTTAACACCCCTGCCAGACCCAAACCTTCCTTTTTAATACGTATATGTCTCCCCTAAGGTAGGTACTGGACAGCCCCAAGGGCAGGGTGCAGTGTATTTAAAAAGTTCGACACACACTTTTAAGTTTTGCATGTCTAGGTAGCGAAAAATTATTTAATTCATTTTTCACTACGGCAAGGCCTATCTCTCCCATAGGTTACCGTTTAGATTGCCTTATTACATTTTATAAGTGTAATTTCACATTGGGAAGAGATGCCCCCCCCCAGGTCGGTGTCTCTGGAATCGCAATTTAAAATCACAACTTATTGTGAAAGCAGATTTCAAATTGTAATTCTTAAGATGCCACTTTTCGAAAGTTTGAATTTTTTTACTTGAAATCATCTAGTGACTTCTGCCTGTTTCTGAATGCACATCTGGGTGGGTGGCAGCTGGGCTCTTGTGAATTCCCTCTAGCAGCCACACACAAAGGAAGCTTAGGTGTGACTAAGTGGCCATCTGTATGTTAATAGCCCATTATGGGCAGTATTTGAGTGAGGAGCTGACACACCTGAATGGCTGTGTCCTGATCCAACACAAAGAGCTACATAAACCCCTGTAGTAAGTCTAGACCCAGGGCAGGGAGGGCAGGGACTCTTTGCACTTCAAAGGCCTCTATTTGTAGTCTCCTCCACTTCAAAGGCACCACTGGGTATAAGAAGTGGACATCTGACCCAAACAAATCAGTACACTTCTGGACCTGAGGTCATTCTGCTAGGAAGAAAGACTGCTGTGCTGCTGAAGGGACTTTCACTCTGCAGGACACTGTTAGACTTTGCTAAACTCCTGCTCTGCTGTGCCTGCCCTGATGTCTGCTACCCTCCCTGACTGAGAGTGAGAAGGACTGGACCTGCATCTCTACATCCCCAGACAAAGTGACTCGAAGGGCTAATTCTGAAGTCTCAGGGGCATCAAAGATGTCCAACAACACTGCTGTAGCCTCTGGACTCTTTTAGTCCTGCCCTGCCAAGTGGTGCCAATGCAGTCCTGGGTCCTTGCAAGTGGGTTCTCCAGCTATTTCTACAAAAATCCACACATTGCTGTTGATGCACAGGTCAGAACCAACGAATCTCCCCCGATGCATGGCCGCTACCACTGAGGACAAAGACTTTGCATCACTGGCTGCGCTACTCAATGATGACTCATCGTCTACATCAATGAGAAAGCACTAACAATGCGTCCCAGACTGTTCTTCTCGAAATTGATGCGTAACCTATATCCAGTCAGATCAACAACAACACATCTTCTCCTCTTCTCCTCACATCTGGGACGAGGTATCCAGGCTCACCCTAAACTTTTGGATTGACCCCAGTCATACACAACCAGATAGCCCAGGCTGGCGCTTTATGCTTTTAATTACTATATTGGCAGATATTTAAAAAAACTCATATCTCAACTTCTACTCATTGGATGTTTGTCATTTTGGTCTTGTTGTATTCATCAAATTGAGATCTATATTTCTGGCCTGGTGTGGTTTCTTTTTTGTGTGGTGTTTGCACTATATTACTGTTTCACATGTTGCACAAATACTTTACACATTGCCTCCTAAATTAAGCCTGCCTGCTCTGTGCCAAACTACCAGAGGGTGAGCACCAGTTAATTTATGGTGTGTAGCTGACGTACCCTGACCAGAATTGTGGTGCATACTAGGACAGGGTGCAATACCTCTGCCAACTAGAGACTAAATTTCTAACACCCACATATTAGTATTTTAAAGGTTATACACCATGCCAAATTTGGAATTTAGCACCAACAGAGGAGGATCATGGATGTGGGTATGCATCCTATTAATAACCACATTACTGCAGGAGAATATTTTAAATTTACAGAACATAAACTTCATTTCAAGGAATTCATGAACTGTAATTAAAAGAATATGATTTCTGGCTTGTGTTGCCCCTAGCACAAAAGATGCGATAATTGTATCATTATAGCTACAACAACCAAATCTTTTGATCAACAAAATGTGTATTGGACAAGGAGGCCTCACCCACATTATGATGGTATGCTTCATCATAGGTGACCTCATCCCATCCTGATGAGATAGAACTGCCAGGGTGGACTCAGCCTCTGAGTGAGAGAGTTGTTAATAAGTATTACTGAACATACCAGGGATACGGAAATTCAATAAAATTACCTTGGGGTGAACCCAAAGATTATTGCTTTTTTCGGCAGGTACACAGGTAAGATTAAAAATACACAGAGCAGATGTGTAACGAGTAATATGGTTCAGTCATCCTGTTTAGTGCTGACATGTTTCCATTGGTTGCCCAAAAGTGTCACGGCCTTTCATCAGGGCATGATGGATCACTTAAGTTAGGACTATCTACACATTCATACATAAGTAGGAAAGTATCAATTTACTAATGGTATCTCACTCAGAGGTAGAGAAGTAAGACCCCATCTAGGGGGGTTTTAACCTGCCTGGACTCAGTGGAAGGGGACATCCTCTGTATTCACACATTCATCAGGAGTTCTTGTCCTGTCAGCTGATGGAAGGCACAAAGGTAATGGGAATAATGAATATGACCCTGAAATATATGCATTCTTCCCTAGGTGCTTCTTGGAATAGAGTAAGAATAGTAAATTTGACCCCACAACATATATGCAGTTTCTCAAATATAAGTTGCGTTTGAAGACCCCCCATCTCAAATAGATGCACTTTGACCAATTTTAGTTGGACTGGAGTTGGATTAGTAAATCTGCATGCACCACAATTGTGTTAATTTAATAAAAATTAAAAGGCATTTTAAGATTGTATTTTATTGTTGTAGTTTAAACCATTTAAAAATATTTTTGCAACTTTTATAGTTAATGTATTTGTGAAGATACTTCATTTATTTTTTAGATATATAGATATTTACAAGTAATATTTTACTACTTTTAACAGATCTATACTATGTAAATGAAACATGTTTAACATGTTTAATGTATAAATATATTATTTTTGATTATTTGCAAATAAAATATCTATTATTAAAAAAGATAATTAAAAACTTGAAACTTTTTCAAATTATTCTTCAATATATTTAATGTTTCAAATTATATTATCAGCATTTATTTCCCAGTATTTAGTTTTTTAGTATTTTGCAACTTCTAATGTTAATATTGAAACTCAGTTTTATTTCAATCTCTATTTTTGTATTAGACTTTACATAATCTTGTATGTGGGTATCAATATTTTTGTTAATTAATTTAACTACAAGTATATGGTTTATGATATTTTGCTAGTCAATATTTTTACATCAATATGAATGATATTTTTGTTGTCGATATTCAAGACTGCAACTGAAAATGCATGACTTTTTACCTGATGGGAAAGATCATGGTCAATACAGTTGGATGTGATGTCAAGCCAGTGACAACAGTTATAGTCTAGATTGGTTTAATGGGAAAAGCTATGAGCAGCATACTATATGATCAGCATATTATGAGAAGTTACAGCAAAGGCAGTAGTCTTGATTATTTATTAAACATATATGTCTAAGCCAAAAGGCCTTTAATGGTAGGTTTGTAATAATATTAAGTTAAAGCCTGCAAACATATATTTGGTTACATGAAATTTCACACATTTGCACTCTAGGCAAGAGTTTTAGTGTTGGTTATACCCTTAGCCAACCCCTGCGTTAAACGATTTTTCTTTAAAGAATCCCTTTGGAAAGCCTGACAGGTCTTGCTGTCCGGCAGATCTTGTAAACAACCAAAAAAATACTATATATATATATATATATATATAGAAAGAGAGTAGGAGGCTGGCCTGGCTTATAGTGGGTACATTGGGGTACTTACACCTTGTTCCAGGTCCATTTATCCCTTATTAGTAGGTTAGATGTGTTCTAGCAGCTTAGGCTGATAGAGGTAGCTATAGCAGAGCAGCTTAGGCTGAACTAGGAGACATGCAAAGCTCCTACTATACCACTTATATCACTTAGCACTATATCACAATAGAACACAATACTCAGATACTAAAAATAAAGGTACTTTATTTTAGTGACAATATGCCAAAAGTATCTCAGAGGATATACTCCCTTAGGAGGTAAGCAATATACACAAAATATACACACACACCAAAATCAGGTAATTAAACAGTTAGAAAAGTAGTGCAGAACACAATAGAATGCAATAGGAGACAATAGGCCTAGGGGCAACACAAACCATATACTCCAAAAGTGGAATGCGAACCACGAATGGACCCCAGGCCTAGTGTAGTGTGTAGAGGGTCGCTGGGAGTGTAATAAACCACTAAGGGTGTCCAAGATACCCCACCCCAAGACCCTGAAAAGTAGGAGTAAAGTTACCCTACTACCCCAGAAAGACAGTAAAGTCGAGATAGGGGATTCTGCAAGGACAACAACTGACTGCAAAGCATTGAAGACGGATTCCTGGACCTGAGGACCTGTAAAGGAAGGGGACCAAGTCCAAGAGTCATGCACGTGTCCAGGGTAGGCAGGAGCCCACTAAACCTCGGATGAGGGTGCAAAAGGGCTGCCTCTGGGTGGAAGAAGGCAAAGATTCTGCAACAACGGAAGGTGCCAGGAACTTCTCCTTTGGTCAGAAGATGTCCCACGGCGTGTTGGAGGATGCAGAGTTGTTTCCACGCAGAAAGACTGCGAACAAGCCTTGCTTGCTGCAAGAGTGGCGGTTGAGAATTTTGGGTGCTGCCAGGGCCCAGGATGGACCAGGAGGTCGCCCCTTGGAGGAGAAGACAGAGGGGGCGCTCAGAAACACAGAGAGCCCATTCAGAAGCAGGCAGCACCAGCAGAAGCACCTGAACAGGCTTTCAGAAGCTCTGAGCATGACGGTCGACTCAGCACAACTAAAGAGGTTCCCACGAAGTCGGAGTCCAACTCAGCGAGTTGGGCAATGCAGGACGGAGTGCTGGGGACCTGGGCTAGTCTGTGCACACAGGAAGTCTTGCAAAAGTGCACAGAAGCCCGAGCAGCTGCAGTTCATGCAGTACACAGGATTACTGTCTGGCGTGGGGAGCCAAGGACTTAGCTACATCAAATTTGGACAGAAGGGCCACTGGACTGTCGGGGACACTTGGATCCAGCTCCTGTGTTCCAGGGACCACGCTCGTCAAGATGAGAGGGGACCCAGAGGGCCAGTGATGCAGAAGTTTGGTGCCGTCGACCCACAGGAGATTTCTTCTCGGCTTCCAGTGCAGGGTGAAAGCAGACAACCCTCAGAGCATACACCACCAGGAAACAGTCGAGAAAGCTAGCAGGATGAGGTGCTATAATGTGGCTGGTAGTATTCTTGCTACTTTGTTGTGGTTTTGCAGGCGTCCTGGAGCAGTCAACGGTCGATCCTCGGCAGAAGTCGCAGAGGGAAGTGCAGAGGAACTCTGGTGAGCTCTTGCATTCGTTATCTGGTGAGAAACCCACAGGAGAGACCCTAAATAGCCCTCAGAGGAGGATTGGCTACAGAGAGAGGTAAGCACCTATCAGGAGGGGTCTCTGACGTCTCCTGCTGGCACTGGCCACTCAGAGGTCTCCATTGTGCCCTCACACCTCTGCATTCAAGATGGCAGAGGTCTGGGACACACCGGAGGAGCTCTGGGCACCTCCCCTTGGGGGGTGCTGGTCAGGGGAGTGGTCCCTCCCCTTTCCTTTGTCCAGTTTCGCGTCAGAGCAGGGCTGGGGGATCCCTGAACCGGTCTAGACAGGCTTATGCAAGGAGGGCACCATCTGTGCCCTTCAAAGCATTTCCAGAGGCCAGGAGAGGCTACTCCACTCAGGCCCTTAACACCTATTTCCAAAGGGAGAGGGTGTAACACCCTCTCTCAGAGGAAATCCTTTGTTCTGCCTTCCTGGGACTGGACTGCACAGGCCCCAGGGGGGTAGAAACCTGTCTGAGGGTTGGCAGCAGCTGTAGCTGCAGAGAAAACCCCAGAGAGTTTGTTTGGCAGTACCCGGGCTCTATGCTGGAGCCCCAGAGATGCATGGAATTGTCCCCCCAATACCAGAATGGTATTGGGGGGACAATTCCATGATCCTAGACATATTACATGGCCATGTTCAGAGTTACCATTGTGACGCTACATATAGGTATTGACCTATATGTAGTGCACACGTGTAATGGTGCCCCGCACTCACAAAGTCCGGGGAAATTGCCCTGAACAATGTGGGGGCACCTTGGCTAGTGCCAGGGTGCCCACACACTAAGTAAGTTTGCACCTAACCTTCACTAAGTCAGGGTTAGACATATAGGTGACTTATAAGTTACTTAAGTGCAGTGTAAAATGGCTGTGAAATAACGTGGACGTTATTTCACTCAGGCTGCAGTGGCAGTCCCGTGTAAGAATTGTCTAAGCTCCCTATGGGTGGCAAAAGAAATGCTGGAGCCCATAGGGCTCTCCTGGAACTCCAATACCCTGGGTACCTAGGTACCATATACTAGGGAATTATAAGGGTAATCCAGTGTGCCAATTAGAATTGGTAAAATTAGTCACTAGTCTGCAATGACTACTTGCCCCCCTTATGTTTCTTATGCAGTCTGCAGTGACAAATTTAAAAGTTTAAAAGCAAGTAGAGCATAAACACTGAGGTTCTGGTTAGCAGAGCCTCAGTGATACAGTTAGGCACCACACAGGGAACACATATAGGCCACAAACTTATGAGCACTGGGGTCCTGGCTAGCAGGATCCCAGTGAGACAGTAAAAACACCCTGACATATACTCACAAACAGGCCAAAAGTGGGGGTAACAAGGATAGAAAGAGGCTACCTTCCTACATATATATATATATATATATATATATATATATATATATATATATATATATACATATATATAGTTACCTACTGGCAGTCACCAGTAAGTAGTTGTAGTTAGGAGCTAGTTTCCATAGGAAAAGCATTGTTTGTTTTGCTCATAACTTTTGCGCCATTTGGCGAATCTTCATAAAAGTTTAAAAACGAGTTTACTACTCTCTTCAACTGCTGTCTGGGAAGTTTCAGGGTGCTTCGTCAAGTGGAGGCTGAGTAAAAGGGGGGGTTCTAAAAAGTGCTTCCCCATGCAATTTCGCATAGGGATTTTAGACACTACTACAGCCCAAACCGCTGAACAGAATTACACCAAATTTGGCAGAAAGCTAGATATTGGTTCAGAAAGAGTGCTTTTTGTAATTTGGTGTATATCTGTTTAGTAGTTTTAGAATTTTTACAGGAAAAAAGATTTATGTATATCTAGAGACACAGAGGGTCCACGGATCTGACAGATCACAAACAGATATCTGATTAGGTTCTATCGCTTCAACCAGGGCGTTGTGGCAGCTATCTTTGGACTTGGACTCTAGCGAATATCAAGAAGTGTTAAAAAAAGAAACATAAGGGGGGCAAGTAGGAACACCCTGACCCACTAGGCCTCCCACATGAGGCCAAAAACATTTTTTAAATTTTGCCACGTGTCCCCAGACAAATCTAAAAAAACAACCAAACAAAACCACGCAGCCTCCCCGTTAGAAGTTGGCCATACCCCTGGGGATCAGGTCCCTGGGACCGATATCATTCTTGAGAGGGGTGCTGCATGCCCTCCACCCACATTTTAATAAGTCCAGGCCCCAATGGACGGGGTCCCTAGGACCAAAACTGGCCAATGAAGGGGGGCTGTGTGCCTCCTCCCCCGTAAATATAATGGTAGGCCCTGGGGATGGGGTCCCCCAGGCCATAAACAGCCCAGAGAATGGGATCCACATACCAGCTTCCTCACAAAAAGTGCCGAACCCCAGGGGATGGGGTCCCCAGAGCAGAAATTGGCCCCTGGAGGGGGCTACATGCCCCTTCCCACTTTAGCATACGGCCAGGCCTTGGGAGATGGGGTTCCTGGGGCCAAAATTGGATCGGAGGGGGGGGTTGTGTGCTGCCTTATTCCATAATTATAATTGTGAGCCCAGGGGGATGGGGTCTTCGGGGCCAAAAGTGGCCCAGGAGGGGATCCCCCTGCCTCTAAACCATGCACCAGATTCCAGGGCATGGGGTCCGTGGGAGTAAAAGCAGCCTGAGGAGGGGACCTGTAGATTGGCTTTATGGAGGGTGCAGGATTAACATATGGTAATTAAATATTACTTAATGATGAAAAAAAAAAAATAGCAATCCACTGAAAAAAAAACGTTACTGGGATGTTATAGTTTGGAAATATAATTTAAAAAACCTTGTTCTAAATAACAGACCTGTGAAATGTAAATTATATTCATTTTAATTTATTACAATTTACATTTCATGGGTCATATCAGCAGAACTGAGGTTTAGTTTCTTGATGTTGAAATAACTGTACATGATGACAAACGTGAAGCTAGGCTATTCTGTACGGAAACTGTCGGTAACAGTGTGTTATTTGCATCCAGCAAATCTAATCTGCAGTGTCCCCTAAGGGTAACTGCTGCAAGCCAAATGCAACTGCAGTAAGAAGGCACCGTTTGAAATATAAAGAGAGATCATGATGCAAAGATTTAAGGGAAAGGATTACAGCCAGAAAGCTATTGAACAGGCTAGTGCACGAGAAGACAGTTACTACACCTAAGTGATACCCATAGAAAGGAGCATGCTGAAAGTGTGCGTTTAATCACTACTTTCTCTAACCAAGCTTTTAACATCACTAGAATTTTCAACAAACATTGGCATGTGCTCAGGACTGATGAGGTGTTGACCAAATATGTGAACACCACTCCACAGATCACTCTCAGAAACAGTTGTTCTTTGAGAAACCCTTTAAGCCCTAATCAGGTCACACAACACACTCCGAGCAATTATAAACAACAGGGGTGGGGGTTCTTTTCATGTATGAAATGTGAGGCCTGCAGCACACGATCTAATTGCTCCCGTCTCTAGATTCCCAATACCTCAAGAGAATACAAAATTAGAATAGCTCTACATGTAACACAGAGTATTGTGTATATTGCCTGTTGTGCCCTTGTGGCCAAATGTATATTGGGGGCTCTATACTTAAGGCTAAAAAGCATGTCAAGAGCACATGAGGGTGATACACCACAATGATAAGCAGTACCCGTAGCAAGGCACTCTACTGAGACACACACTTTCAAAATGAAAAACATCTTGGGTTTGTAGTGGTGGATAGTAAGGAACCTGACAGCAGGGGCGGCAACAGAAAAAAGATGGTGCGTATTCTTGAATCCAAATATATAATTGATTTTCACACCCGACAACAAATGGCCTGATTTCTGAGTTAGGAAATGTCAGTACACTTGGGCTAGAGAAGTATTCAGGGTTAAATGCTGTTTTCTTCCTACTGACCTTTTGAGCATGGAAACGTTTTAAATCTGTTTTTGATCTAGTCTTTTGTTTTCTTTTTACTCAGGTATCTTCACTGGTCAGGAATGAGAGGTTACAGCAGTGCACTTTTTCACAAGAAATATGCTATCAACGCTTGCCTACTGTTAGAAGCAAGTTATTTGCCCCCCCGGGAGTAATTGACTGATTTGCGCTGACCCTGTTCACTATATCCCGAGGTTGCATATTTGCTTAAACTGTTGTTGACCCTCTATCTAATGAGATGTTTTATTGTATATTTTTTTTCTTATTCATATGTTCACATTTGGATGACTGAGTACCGTCTAGGACTAGTGCAAAAGGCATATTTAACATTTACATTGAGGGACTGAGGTATAGTAGGGACGCATCAACTATACCAGGTCATGCAGTAAGATTGATGTATCCTAAGAGGAATTACATAATGCACTAATGTAGAACATTGATTATATCTGAATTTTTTCTTAGTTAAATTGTCTCCATCAGTGATTCATAATGTGCAATGTATAATAATGGTGCCCCTTCTTGTCCTGAATGATATGATGGCTATGCCACACTGATATCTGCGATAGTATATTTAATTTTTAGCACATGCTGTAAGGGTGCCCACTTCCTCATTCAATGAATATTGAACAATATGGAGTTATGAAGCAGCGTGAAATATAAGTTGCTGATGTTTTATATTTGATTATTCACTTATTGTTTACAATATTTTACATTTGTAGTCAGGGACACTATATTATCATTATTGTGATGATGTCAGGTGAATTGCACATTATTAGATGGTGCCAATCTCTACACCAGCATAACATGACCTGTTGAGATTAGTCTGTTTTTACTTTTTATGCTTCCCTCAACTATTTGTAATTTACTATTTTTAATTATTAGCACATTTTGCAATGCTGTCTATTTCCTCACTGGACCAATATTGAATTATGCGGAGCATGATATAGTTGTTGCTGATGATTTAAATTTGGTGACTCACTTAATTTTTCATAACATATTGGATTTTGTTTATCACAAATTTGTTCATGCTTGTACTCGTGTGGATCGGGGGAACCTATATCATCATGTTGCCAATATTGTGATGATGTCCTGTAAATTGCACATTATAAAATGGCACCAGTCTTTACTCCAGCATAACATGACCTGTAGAGATTAGTCTGTTTTCACTGTTTACCTTTCCTTGCACTATTTGCAATTGACTTTTTTTGTGTCACTCATGACCCGCGACCAATGCTATGCCCGAAACGCATCGGTGGAAGCTATATCAATAATAAATTGAAGTTTGCAGCACTGGAGTGTCTGAGTATTCCTTGGTATGCAGAGGAGTGGAATTGCTGATGATGGGTATTGCTGGAGCCTAACTCAGACCGCTGCATTGTAGCCTTGAAGCTCTGGGACCTATGGTGGTTTCAAGGGATACATATAAAACTATGTGGCTATATATAATAGATGGGCTTTCGGTTAGGCTTCCTCTGTAATTGGTCTTTAGGGTGTTATATACACTCTGGGCTAGTGTTGCCATTGCATTACGAAAGGCTTTTCAAAGTAAGTGAGATTTACTAAACCACCCAAAGCCACTTAGTGTGACTTTGCGTGGCTTAGAAAATGTGGAGTAATACAAGACAGAGCAGCTCCAGGGAAGGCGTTCCATAGGTGAAGGGTGGGTGTTCCCATGCATCCATTCATGGTTTTTGGTGCATTACCAGATTTACAAACATTAATAAACCTAAGAATGTGTCAAAATGCTAAGCCTCCCCAATTGAAGCATAACAAGGAGAAATACATTTATATCTCCTTGTTTTTACTTCTTTCTATGTGTGCTGCGTTCTGCAGCACAAGTAGAAAGATGAAAAAGCAGCTGAGGATTGTTTTTATGCAGGAAGGAGTCCCTGCATCCTGTGCACCCACTCCATCTAAACTCAGGAGCCATGATGGAATAGTATTGGCCATAATGAGTCATTGTTTTATCATTGCAGGATGGGCAACGCATGTAGCTCTAAATGTGATGCCCATGGTGCACCTTTAAAAAAAATATGCACTATGTTCAAGACTGTTCGAAGATGGCCACCCACTTCTATGTTTAATTGTATATGTTATTGCAAGCATTTGCACACCATGTTTAGGCAGCCGCATGTTTTTTTTCTACTATTATTCTTTTCATTTTACTTTCTTAAATTGTTGAGTTTGTGTGTGTGTGTTTTACAGTAGTAGTGTAGGTGGATGAATGCAAGAATGAGGTAGTGAGTGACTGAATGGATGCATGAGTGCACAGAGTGCCTTTTAAAGTTTTTTAAAAAATATTGTCAGGTTAATAAAATACCACTCCGAGGGATGTTAGTAAATAGAGACTCCATATACGAGGTGGACAGCAGATCACTCTCTCCCTCAAATGGAAGGGCTTCCACAGTATTAATGCACGTGGTTGTGTCTCTAAAGAAGGCCCGAGTATTCTGTAAAAACTGATGTGAAAAACACATATGTAGCTAAAGGCTGTAGGAAGGAAAGCCCTCACCACTCCCTAATTCTATTCTGTACCTCATAAAAGTGCTCATGTTGATAAATCCATGTAGACCACAAAACATTTTGGTCTGGTACTATTACATGTCAATGGTATTACATGTCCATGCTTAGAGCAAGCACTATTTACCACTGTATTATGAAAGCAGACTTTCTGAGAAGGTAATGTGTGAAAAGAATATGTGTCCATATTTGAGCAGACAGACTTCTGATGAGGTGGGGCAACCCCACAAAAGCACAACACCATATCTCAATAACATACCACCAATAACAGCAATATAGCACAACACCACAACCTAAAGTATTAGCAGAACAATGCAACAATATGATATAAAACAAACAATAAAATACCAACCCATCACCATCAATACAACACCATCCAAACATGATGACATAAAAATAAAACTGAACAAGACAACAGAATTCCGCTAAAACATAGCATACCAACACAACATATGAACACAACACAATAATACTCTGGCACAAAACAACACAAATGCCACACATTTGCAATTGTGTTGAATTAGGTTGTGTTGCTTTATTTGTTCTGGCATTATGGTATGATGTTACTTTGTTGTGTGGTGGATGTTCTTTTGGTCCTTTCTGCTGTTCTGTCTTGCTCATGAGAGAGGTTGTCTGGCACGATAGGAGAAAATAGGTACTTACTGTGGGCCTGTTCTCATTGATGAATGTGTAACTACGGGAGCGGTCCACCGGTCGCGTTGTTGTGTTGTTTTTGAGATGTTTTGTTACTCTGTGCTATTGTGTTGCATTTTTCTGTGGTGGTGATGTGTTTTAGTAAAGTTGTATATTTGGGTTGTAATATTGCATTGTGTTGTTATTGTGGTGTACTGATTGTTTTGTGCCTTGTTTTCACTGTTGTATTTTGTTCTCATTTGTTTTTGGTGAGTAGGTATTTTGCTTCGTGTCTTAATATTGTATTGTGCTCTAAAGGTACTTTACAATGCTATGCCATTTCTAAATTAACGCAGCAAGTTATTTTAAAGTGTGGAGACAAACAACCATTTACCAATGTATAAGGCAGTAATATACCTCTACACCTATTTGCTATACCAGTCAGCCCAAAACTGTGGCACAGATTCTATCTTAAATTGTGAATTTCTCTCCGTTTCATTTGAGTTTAGCTTCAGGATGCTATGACCTATCCATTGTTAGGTGGCTTCAAGTATTCACTTGACCACAGTGTTTGTGAATTGCTGGCCTAAGTGGATGAACAAGAGTTTTGTTAGCGCTGGTCATGGTGTTACACCCTAGAGATCTGTTAAGGGTGGCTAGGGTAGAAATGCACTTGAATTGCAATTTCCTTATCACTGCTCTGGCACACTCCAGTAGATGCAGCTCGGCTAGTGTAAGTTCAAAAGTGCAATTGACAGGTCTGCAAATAAGAAGAGTTCACTACATGCAGAAATGTCACAGGCACTTGAAGGTAATTGTATACTCCGTGCTTGTTTCAAACATGCATATTGTACACGTTAGTTCAAATTATTCAATGTAAACAGCATTTCCTCAGGAAAAAAAGCTACTTGTGTTTGGCCCTTTATGTTTACCTACCGTGGCCTCGGGTTTTTTCATCCAAGTGCTTTACTGAAAAATAACTAGTTCAAGGGTAAATGACAGTAAAAAATGAGTGAGTACCAAAACATGATTCTACTTAACAATTTTTGTATTTATTTATTTATTTGGTTCTCCTAAAAAATAAAGCCATTCCACTGTAAACCGAGTTCGAAACTAGACCTATAGTACACGTATTGCGGATTAAACTTTCCTGCAGACAGTTTTTAAAGTGTTCAATAATTCCTTGCTGTGGGCAAGAAAAAGTCTTTTAAGGGATCATCTGGTATTTTTGTTAAATAGCTATGTTCTTAAATTAGGCAGATATTACGTGTTTTTTGCGCCCTAACTCAGGGCAACTGACGTCTAGGTACGTTCATTTTACATTTAGGTCCCTCTAGCAGATCTCGCGCTCTGCACCGATGGCTTCTCGGAAGTGTGGCACCTATGACACACAGGGCCAGATGATGCTGTCTCTCTCCGCGGCTCCGGGAAAGCTAGCGTCAGACAATGATCAAGCAGTGCTCCATGGCAAGGAATCAAATAGTCCCTGATTTTCAGGAAGTTTTTGTTTGAACTAATTCTTTTTTAAACTTCCTGCAAACCTCAAGTAACTCTTTGAAATGGCCAATTAATTATGTACTCAAAATATGATTAACATGATTGTGTGGGAAAAAGTCGAAAGTGGAGCTGACTGTTGAGGGAATCTATAAATCTTTCACACGCATCTTCATGTTACATAGAGACAGAAATAAAATATGTGGGGCCCCTTATTGAATATTTCCTTCAACACATTTTTTACATCGTAAGCACTTTTAGAACATGTAGGGCTGCACCAATTAAGACATTCCGGGGCATATTTAAGAAACGTGGTGGTGCACACAGTTTAGCGCACCTTTTCTTGCGCCCTTTACCGCCCCATACCACGACCATGTGTGCGCCATATTTAAAATATGGTGCACCATGGCACAGGGGAGGGTGTAATAGCAGCATTAGTTTTGACGCTATTGATGTACTCTGCAGGAGTAGCACCATCATTTTGGCACTGCTCTCACAGAGTACATAGGGCCAGATGTAGTTAGTTTCGATTTTGCGAATCGGAAATTGCGAGTCGGTGTGACTCGCAATTTCCGATCACCAACCCGCAATTTCCTATGGGGTCGCAAAGACCCACCTCATTAAAATTAATGAGGTGGGTCGCATTTTGCAACCCCATATCGAGTCCCTGCACTCACAAGGATGGTGGCCTGCTGAAGACAGCAGACCTCCATGTCTGTGACTGCTTTTTAAATAAAGCAGTTTTTTATTTTTATTTTGCAGCCCGTTTTCCTTAAAGGAAAATGAGTTGCAAAATAAAAAAAATAACGAAACCATTTGGTTTCGGTTTTTCAGAGTAGGCAGACCACTGCCTGCTCTGAAAAACCCTTTTTGGCAACATTCACAAAGGAGAAGGGGTCCCATGGGGTCCCCTTCCCTTTTGCGAATGGGTTACCACTAGTGTGACACTGGTGGTAACTGCGAATTGCTTTGCGACCGCATTCGCCGTCACGAAGCAATTTAACATAGCAATGCGAGTCGCAAATAGGAAGGGGACACCCCTTCCTATTTGCGAGTCGCATTCACAAATTGTGAATGAGCATTGCGATCGGCATTTTGCATGGCGCAAACTGCGATTTTCGCAGTTTGCACCATGCAAAATACTTCCTACATCTGGCCCATAGTGGCCCATTGTATTCAAAGGCATGCCCCCTTTTAACGCCTACTCTGAGCAGCTGTTAAAAATGCTGAAAAAAATTATGCAAGGAAATCTGTCAGATTTCCTTGCGCCATTATTTTGTCCCCCCTATTGGGGGTACACCCCCTTTGAATACAATATGCCTGGCACACGCATAATGTAGCGCAAAGGATTACAAAGTGGCGCAATGCATGCATTGTGCCACTTTGAAAATATCGTGCGCCATTTTCGGCCTTCTAATGCCCATTAGCATCAAAATATGATGCTAATGTGGCGTTAGAACGGGGCTAGGGGCTTTTAAATATGCCCCAATGTTTCTTTTATCTTGAGGTTCCTCCTTACTAAATTAGTCCTCCAATTAGGCCCTGAATTTTGTTTTCGCATTTTCACAGTGATACTTTAAAATAGTTTTATTTCGGAAAGTTGCAAAGAAATATTCACACTTATATTGTAAAATAAGATAACGTTGGTCGCAGGATATAATGCTGGTGTTTTCTTGTGGGTGAAACGAGTTTTTGAAAACACAATGAACGTATAAGAAAGTTCTCACAATTTGAAAAAATGACTAACTTGTAAAGAATGAATAAAGCATATTTAGGAGGAAAATAGACAATTCACCCTCAATCACCATATCTCAAGGGGGTATGCAAGTGGTCAACTTGCCAGTTACGTCTTGAAGTAAAAAGAAATATCCAAGTATGAAATGTATATATTCCTGCTAGTTCCAGTTTCACAGTCACTAACAATATATTTTATTTATTCGATTCTCCTCTGAAGGAAGCCACTCCTCTGAAAACCTCATAAGGTTCTCTTCCCCCTCTCAAGGTTCTCTTTCTCAAAACAAAATTCAAATCCTTATAATGTACAACATAATTGCCAACGTTTTTGGAAGTACAGTTGGACGAGTTAGTGAGTGACAAAAACCCCAGGTAACGATAACTGAGTCCCTCTTGGACACTTCTAGACCTATCACTGACTAGCCAGGCACCACACACACAAACAGCAATTAAACATAAATGACAACCATGTATTAGTCCTGACACTTGGATGCCTCTTGTGTGACAGGCAGAATGGAAGTTATCACCTGAGATTTCTAAAGTGCCCAAGTCATTGAAGTGAAGCTGAGCTAATGTGCTCTGTGACAGGCAGTCACACAGAATGGGCCACTTAGTTACAGATTTGGGTCTGGTGGCTCCTTAGACTAATGCATTTACTCCAGCATTTTGCGTTTTACCTGATAATTGGTTCTACATAGGTTCTAGTTCTCGTATATTCATTCGGTCTTTACCATTCTGAGGTTGAAAAAATGAGAACCACTGAGTACAAGAAATATCTGTTACTCAGCAACAAAATACTGTAAGGATGAGAGTTCACTTCACAGGTACATGTTATGTGTTATCTAGGCACTGGTATCACCTGCTGTGCTAGAGGGAGCGTGACATGGGTCTGTGATGGCCCAAACCCAGAGTCGGACTGGGACAGAAAATAGGTCTGTGCACAAAAATAAAAGTACCCCCTTTAGTGAATTAGAAAGCTAAAAAAGTGTCTAATATTTGGAAATTGGGGCACTTTTCAACTTGTAAGGACAAGATGTATGGTGTTTTGCAAGGTATGCAAGGCTGCATGGGTTTCAGCATGCTGCAGGTAGAATTTCTTTTAATATCAGGAAAAATTAACAGTAAAAAGCAGCCCAGCAGGCTATAAAACAGGCCCGCCAACAGCCCAAAAATTGGCCTACACACTAACCTTTCAGACCAGCCCATTTGACACTGCCTGATTGCCCTATAGGCCAGTCAACCCTACCCAAATCTTCATATGCTTGTCAAAGAGCTTGTGCATCATTTTTCCCTCATTGGTTGGCTTGTACAAACTCTCCTCAAAATGTGCCTTTTTTGCAATGCCTCAAACTAGTGCACAGGAAACCCCTCCTCAAAACATAACCTCGACCTCATAAATGTCCTTAAGCACTGCCCCATCCCTGGTCTCCCCTTGTTCTCTAAGGGCAACTCTTAGGGTGTCATCTCAGACTTAATAAAGCCTATCCTGGAAAATGACACTCTCAACATGTTGCATTCTGCTAATAGGACTTGTCATAGTACAGAATTTGCATGATTAATGGTTATCGATCAAATCCTATGCACATTTGGTGATCCCCAGTCTACTTGTTTAATGTATTAAATGGTGACATTCCACATCATAGACCATCAACTTCTTTTAAATACCCTAAAACCCAAGACAGGCATAGATGGAATCCTTCTGAAACATAAATCGTTGCATATTGAACCCAACTGATATAATATATGTAAAGCTATCTCTGATTCCACTCCTATGTAATTGGGGGTTCACAGGGCCCCATTCCGGTGCACATCCTTTTTAATCACTATGTCAAACCATTGGGTGAATTACTCAAAGACAGAAACTTTACCTTGTACTAGGTTCCCTGATTCCACCTCTAACATCGCTTTGTTACTGCTGTGCATTCTCAAATGAATGCAAAGAAGCACCTCAAATGCAATGCCATAAAGGCTGAATTTCTTCTGATTATCCTAAAATCTATCGCAAAAATTAAACAGTATTGGCTTGAAACAATTATAAGTGATGTTATTTCCTCAAATTCGTGACCAATGAAAAATCCTTGGATTTCTTTTTGATGTAAACTTACAGCTCAAAGGATGAATTCAAGGTATGGGCAAGTCTACAAGGTTCCGACTGTAAAAGCTTTAAGATGTAAAACACATTTGTTAGACCTGACAGCCCTAGGGTGGTCTTCCCTCCAACTTTTTGCCTGCATCGCTCCATTTTCTGACCTTGTTTTTACTGTCTTTATGACTCTGTGAACGTTGCCACTTCTAACCAGTGCTAAAATGCTTGTGCTTTCTCTTCTAAAATATGGTAATATTGGTCCATAAACAGTTGACATATTTAATTTACTTATAAGTCCCTAGTAAAGTGGACTATGTGAGCCCAATGCCTGTAAATTAAATGCTACTAGAGGGACTGCAGCACTGATTGTGCCATCCACCCGAGTGGCTCCTTAACCATGTCTCAGGGGCCTGCCAGTGCTGAGCCTGTGTGTGCAGATTTAAACTGCCTTGTCAACCTGGCAAATTAAACCTCTTGCCAGACAAAGATTTCCTTTTTATACATATAAGTTACCTGTAACGTGGTACTCTGTGACCAATAGGGCAGGGTGCAATGTATTTAAAAAGCAGGACATGTACTTTTAAGTTTCACATACCCTGCTAGGAAAACACCTGATAAGTGTAATTCCCAGTCTGGAAGAGATAACTTTGTCACGTTTAGTGTCTCTGAACTCATAAATTAAAATCACAACTTATTGTGAAGCCAGATTTTCAATTGCAGTTCTGAAAATGCCACAATTAGAAAGTTGCCATTTTCTTACTTTAGCCATTTGGTGCCTACTGCCTGTTTCCAATACATGTCTGGGCTGGGGTGTCAGCTGGGCTTGTGCATTCTCCCATAACAGCTACACACAAAGGAAACTTAATTGTGACTGATAAGCCATCAACATCCACATGGGCCATCCTGGGCAGGATAGGAGGGAGGGACTGATACACCAGAATGGGCAGTGTCCTGCTACACACAAAGGGCTGCATACCTCCCTGTACTGAGTCTGAAGCCAGAGTAGGAAGGTAGGATCTCTTTGCACTTCAAAGACCTTTCTTTGAAGTCTCCCCCACTTCAAAGGCACAACTGGGTAGAAGTACTGGACCTCTGACACCACCAACTCCGTACACGTCTGGACCTGTGGATACTCTGCCAGGAAGAAGGACAGCTGTGCTGCTGCAAGGACTGCCACTCTGTTGAGCTGCCAGTTTGCTGGACTCCTACTTTGCTGAGCTAACTTGCTGCCATCTTGCTTGGGAATGAGAAGGACTTGACCTGCATCTCTATATCCCAGAACAAAAGTGACTCCAAGGGTTTGCTGGCTTGCCTCCTGTTTTCTGAAGTCTCTGGAACACAAAAGACTTACAACTCACCTGCTACAGCTCCTGCTACAGTTTCTATGCCCATCAGCAACCAGCTCCCCAAGAGGTGCCTCTTCAGTCCTGGGCCTTTGGAAGTGGTTTGAGGCTCCTGAAATCAAGCTTTGTGGCTCTTTGTGACTGTGAATGGATCTGAATACACCAGAACCTCTCTGTTCACATGAAGAATCAGCGTGAGGCACCACAAGTTTATCTCTTTGCACAGCAAGTATCACTGCTCGTGACCACAAGGCTTCAGCTTGCCTTTCAACGATGCTAATTTCTGAGATGGTAAAATTTCAGCTGGGCTTACCTGAGACTGTATCTGATCCGTGCCCCATTGCGGTCACCTGGAGCTTTTAGATTTATCCCAGACTAGGGCGACCATATTTTTCCAGTTGGTGCATTTGAACACTATATTTAATTTTAATCTTTAAACATTCATATCTCAAATGTGGTGTCTTTTTGGGTGGTGTTTCACTGTTTTACTGTTCAAAGTGTTGCACAAATACTTTACACATTGCCTCTTAAGTTGAGTCTGACTGGTCTGTGCCAAGCTACTAGAGGGTGAGCACAGGTTAACTTCAAGTGCATATCTGGCTTATCCTGACTTGGAATGTGGTTCCTGCTTGGGCAGGGTGCATACCTCTGGCAACCAGGAACCCAATTAATAACAACATGCTCTCAACACACAACCTGCATCTAGCAGCAGAGATTCTGAAAGAATGTTTAGAGTGGGAGTGCTGGAGGTTAGCTAAATATTGAGTTATAAAAATCTCGCACCCACTATATTGACTGCAACTATCTCATTAAGGTACATAGATAAATACTTACCTTGATGATATAGTGATAGTTGATATATTGGATGGGATATTTTTGTAGGTCATTATTATTATTGTTGTCAAAGTACTAGTACAGAAAATGTATCATAAAGGATGCAAGAGAGAGTCACACAAGAGGCACTAGATATAACTCATGACATCTTGACAGAGGCCATAGATGGAAATTATGGATAGCCTGTATTGGCTTCCCACTGACGTCACTGCACTAAAGTAGGCAACACATGTTTTAGGTCTCATAAGAAGCCAATTGTCCTCTACTCTGGGCCACAGCCGTGGAGATTCCAAGGTCCATATTTATACTCGGTTTGCACTGAATTAGCGTCATTTCTTTTACGCTAATTCAGCGCAAACCTAACTCCATATTTATACTTTGGTGCTAGACACGTCTAGTGCCAAAGTTTTGGAGTTAACGTCATTTTCCGGACATAAAATCTACCTTGCGTCAATGAGATGCAAGGTAGGCATTCCTGTCCAGAAAAAGACGATATCACCTTAGTGCCATATTTATCCTCCTGTGCTAAAATCCAGCACATGGGAATGGGGATCTTAAATAATGGCACTAAGCTTACTTAGCGCCATTATTTAACGCCTGGTATGGGCAGGCATAAGGGGACCTGTAGGCATATTTCCATGGTCAGAGACCATGGGAAGTGCCCACAGGGGCCCTTCCCTGGCCCCAGGGACACCCCTACATACCCTCACCCACACCAGAGGGACACCACAGGATGGGGGACCCTCCCAGGTAAGTCCTGCTAAGTATTGTTTTTCCCCCTGACTTGGGGCCCCCTGCAGGGTGCTGGCCCCAATGGCCCCTGGACATGGCCATTAGGGTGGTGGTCATGGGTCATGTCTTTACTAAGTCAGGAGCCTTGTCCATGGGGGTTGTGTGCCAGAAAATGGTGCTACATTGCTTAGAGCCAATTTTTCTGCCTCTAAACAGTGTAGCGCCATAATTCGGCGCACAAGCCCTGGTTTCCCCTACGCCTCCCCCGCCCAAAGGACGCTAACAGGGCATTAGCGCCATTCCATAAATATGGCACCCGGCCGGCATCTTGAATGGTGCTAGCCGGCGCTAAAAATTTTCACGCAAAATTGCGCTAACGCAGTTTTGCGTGAAAAAGTATAAATCTGTCCCCAAGTTCCATACTTCATTTGAATTAGGGTTTTTCCTTCAGTCTGTGCTTTGTGTTAATTCACTATGGTTACAAGCATTGCAATAAATTATGTAATAATTCACCTTGCTCCAAAGCTATTTATATAGGAATGTAATATGTTGAAGGTGGTAATGGTAGACAGCTGCACCTCCTTAATGTGTTCAATTTTTCATATGAATAAGTCTAATAAAAGTGGTACTCGATGGTCAATTGCCCTACTACCAAAAGGCAAGAAATGTTATGTATTTAAGAAAAATACACAATGTACATATAAACAGCTAAGACCACAGCACTAAGAGTACAAATATTTACATACTGGCTACAAGAATTTCGTGCACCAAACAGGTGTTTGCAGAACAGCTCCACAGGACTCACCATGATCTCACAACTTCTCTATCTTTGATTACCCTTTCTATTCCACAGTTGTGATATATACCAGAGGTTACAATCTATTCCAAATATCCATACATCAAACTTCCTCGTTCTCCAAACTTGGACACAATTGATTTTTCTCTGTTCCCCTTACAGTTCTTTCACACTATATATCTAGCTGGACATTGTTATAGTTTGTCTACATTTTAGCCTTGAAAAAGTCACTGTGTGACGAAACACATGTTGGCTGTGTATGAATATATGTATGATCTAAGGCTACTACTGTACGTTGCCTATGACTGATCCGACTATACAGAGCAATTGTTGATCCAAATAAAAACCTTACTGAAACACAAAGAAGATTACTGTACTATTCACAGACTGACTTTTTTCATCAAACTTCAATACTGTGTTTGTAAATATTTGTGCTTTGAGTGCTGTGGTCTTAGCTGTTTATAGGAATGTAATATGATTGTTAGAAATGGGGTCTTTAGTTGGGAGTCAGGTTACCCCCTGTCCAAGCAAGGACCCTCACTCTAGTGAGGGTAAAGGAGAATCACACTCAGTTAACCCCCACTCACCCCTTGTTAGCTTGGCACAAACAGGCTTAACTCAGAGACAATGTGTTAAGTATTTGTACAAACTTACAGTAATACAGTGATCACTACAAAATGACACAACACAGGTTTAAAAATAATAGTAATTATTTTATCTAAATAAACAAGACCAAATACAATACAAATCCACAATATACAGTTAAAAATACAAATTTAGCACTTAAAAGCATAAAAACAGTGCCTTGAGGCACAAATACTGCAAGTTGGTATTGTGCGGTGTTGTGACTGAGTCGTTTCCTACAAGGCGACGCCAATGGCGCGGTTTATGGACTCGTTTGACCCCCAGGTACAGTACCTTAGAAAACAGTAGCAAACAGGCTGGTGCACGCAGTCTTGGAGAGCGGTTTAGCAGGGTCCCATGTGGTGTTGGTTCTGGGGCCACGGGGCAGAAGGACAGCGGAGTCGCACAGCAGCGTCAGGTCCTCACCACAAGGCGGTGGAGGCGAAGTGGCGTCAGATGGGAAGTCAGTCCCTTGGTTCCGGCAGATGCGAAGTCTGGCGGGGTCACGATGCTGCAGGGCAACCTCATGGAGTTGGATTGATGTCACAGGGCCGCAGGCACTGTGATGGCGTCAGGTCGTCACAGTTGTTGGACTTATGAAAACCATGGTGTCAACGAAGTCGGGTGGGATCAGCGGCTGCAGTGACGCGAGGCCTATAGGGTCGTTGGACTTCTACGCGGTCTATGGCCTCGAGGCAGGCGGCCTCCCGGTTCCGGGGTAGCGGCGTGAGCTCACTGGGTCTTCGGATTCATCACACTCAGTGGGGTCCACAGCCTTGGGGCAAGCGGCATTGCGGTTCCAGGCAGCGGCATCCTTTGTGAAGTCTCACAGCATCGTCTGGCATCATTAGACAGGTTTTTCTCCAGGAATTCACTTCCAGGGGTCCAGGAACTGGAATGGCACCCTCTGGCAAGCTAGAGTCCACAGCAAGTAGACTCAGGTCTGTTTGGTGAAGCCTTTGCTGTCCCTGAGGCTTCAAAACAGGAGGCAAGCTCTACTCCAAGCCCTTGGAGTCACTTCTCAAGCAGGAATGCAACAGAGTCTAGTCTCTGTCACCTTGCACAGACAGAAGCAGCAAATGAAGGATAGCCCAACACAACACTGGCCAGGGCAGCACTTCTCCTCAGCTATTCAGCTCTTCTCCAGGTAGAGGTTCCTCTTGAATCCTTGAAGTAATCTAAGGTCTGGGGTTTGGGGTCCAATCCTTATACCCCTTTCTCCGTTAGAAGTTGGCAAACTTCAAAGTAAAGTCTCACGTGTTTTTAAGATCCTTTCTTGTCCAGGCCAGGCCCCAGCCACACACCAGGGGTTTGGAGACTGCATTGTGTGAGGGTAGACACAGCCCATTCAGGTGTGAGAGACCACATCTCCCCTCCCTTCAGCACATCAGGATATGCAGGCTACACCCCTGCCCCCCTTGTGTCACTATCTAAAGAGAGGTGCAAACAGCCCAACTGTCAAACTGACGTAGACAGGGAATCCACAAACAGGCAGAGTCACAGAATGGTTTAAGCAAGAAAATGCCTACTTTCAAAAATGGGCATTTTCAAACACAGAGTTTAAAAACCAACATTACTAAAAGATGTATTTTTAAATTGTGAGCTCAGAGACCCTAAACTCCATTCTTCGATCTGCTCCCAAAGAGAATCTCCACTTTAATAACATGTAAAGGCAGCCCCCCATATTAACCTATGAGAAAGATAGGCCTTGCAACAGTGAAAAACAAATTTGACAGTATTTCACTGCTAGGCCATATAAAACACATCAGCATATGTCCTACCTTAAACATACACTACACCCTGCCCATGGAGCTACCTAGGGCCTACCCTAGGGGTGACTTACACATATGAAAAGGGAAGGTTTAGGCCTGGCAAGTGGGTACACTTGCCAAGTCGAATTGGCATGTTAAAACTGCACACACAGACACTGCAGTGGCAGGACAGAGACATGTTTTACAGGGCTACTTATGTGGATGGCACAATCAGTGCTGTATGCCCACTAGTAGCATTTGATTTACAGGCCCTGGCCACCTCTAGTGCACTATACTATGGACTTACTAGTAAATCAAATATGCAAATTACGGAAAGCCAATTACACATACATTTTACATAGGAGTACTTGCACTTTAGCACTGGATAACAGTGGTAAAGAGCCCAGAGTATCAAAAACAGCCAAAACAGAGTCCAGTATAAATCAACAACCTGGGGAACAGAGGCAAAAAGTTAGGGGAGACCATACCAAGGATACCAAGTCTAACAGTGACCCTGACATATGTAATGCTATATTGATTTGTACAGTGCACTAATCACCTTAGAGAGTATCCAGGTGCTTGGGTAAGTGTGTATGTTTGTGGTCCCCAAGGTGCTTATATATGAAGAGCCAGGTCTTCAGCTTCTTGCAGAACTCAAGAAGTGAGAAGGACGCTCTGATATGTTGAGGGAGTCATTCCATGTGTTGGGTTTGATGTAGGAGAATGAGTGGCCTCCAGTTTTGCGGGTTCAGGGAATGTGTCTGAGTGAGAGTGAGGCAGAGTGTAGGTCTCTGATGAGTTGGTGAAAGTGTGTGCTGCTGTTTAGGTATTCTGGTCCTGTGCTGTGTATTGCTTTGTATTTGTGTGTGTGTGAGAAGTTTGAATTGGCTGCATTTGTAAAAAGGGAACCTGTGAAGCTTTCTTAGTTACGGTATGATGTGTGTGTGGCACAGGAGGTTGAGTATGAATCTTGCAGCGGTGTTTTATTTGGTCTGGAGTCTGTGTAGGAGTTATTTGGAGATTCCGTCATAGAACCACTTGAAGATTTTTTTGCAGCATCTGTAGGATTTGGAAGCAGAAGGTGCACACTGCATTAAATGGAGCAGCCATGTTGAGCTTGTCATCTAGGATCATCCCTAGTTTTCTTCTGTGGTCTGTGGGTATGGGTGTGGAGGTGGAGTCCCATGTAGATGTTGTTTTGCTGAAGACCTGTACTTCCGTCTTGTCAGAGTTGAGCTGCAGGCAATTGTTTCACATCCAGTCTGCTACCATTGTCATGCAGTTGGTGAAGTTGGTTCTGGCAGTGGTTGTTTTGTCCATCAGAGTGAGGATGAGTTGGGTGTCATCGGAGTAGGAGATCACAGTGATCTGATAATGTTGGTGAATGGTGTCATATATATGTTAAAAGCATGGGGCTGAGAGACAATCCCTGTGGGACTCCACATATCAATTTCTTGTTCACTGATGTGAAGGGTGGCAGCCTGACCCTTTAGGTTTTACCCTTGAGGAAGGAACAGATCCATTTGAGAGTGGACCCTTGTATGCCTGCTGAAGCAGATGTCTTAATTAGAAATTTTTAATGAATGTTTATGTATTTTGAATAATGACTTATGTAGAAAAATGAATACTGTAGAAAAAATAATGTGCACGTTTGAAAATGTGACCTCGAAGAATGGCCACCAGTGTTCACGAAATGTGTACTAATTTATGATTAATACATACAAAATATTGAAAATATATTAGATTAATGTAGTAATATGTCATATTAAAGGTTATGAATTATGTTCTTGCTTATAAATTGTAGGCCTTAACTTAGCGAGTGTCTTGGCCTAGTTCTGCCAGGCCTCATGCAGAAGCTGTATTTCTTAGCGTTTAATATAAAATGCTGACAGAGTGAACTAACTGTGAAATGCTAATTGTTTTAATAAAATGCTTAGCGGAAACTTTCTATGGGAACCGACGGACAGGAGATGAGGTCTCTAGTAATTTATCCAAATGTATGTAATGTGCATGAGATGTACTTTCCAAGCATGTGAACAATGAAGACACGGAATGGAGACGAAGATGCAACAATTTCGATACCTGACGATCCAGATGATGAGAACATCGTAAAAGAAGACCAATCAACAACATGTGAACTGTGAAATACTGTAATAAAATTCATAGATTTGGTATATGGACACTATTGGACAGAGTAATAACGCATGATTAATTAATCAATTGGAAATTGGGGGATAGTTTGGGGAAATTTGATATAACAACGTGATAGAGAGAACTTAGACAGATTGCGAGAGTAGAGATCTAGAGTGAACGTGGGAGAAGAAGAGATTCGAGATTCTGTCATTTGGCTCATAATCTCTGACTGAGAGCCAGATGTGTTGCTGATCGATTGATGACCTGAGGACGAAGACTGATTCTGCTTGCTGACCCATACCGTGGATAGGTAGATCTGACAATATGAATGAATTGCATTTTTATGCCTTTTCTTCTAGGTACCAACTGCACTGGCTAAATATTTATTTCAGGTAGATGTTCTCCAAATATGTGTTCTAAATTGTTTTGCATGAAGTCCCACATGCTGATGCTAATCTGGGTTAGTTGAGGTTATGCACATGACGATTGATGAATTACAGAGACAAATGATTGACGGACTATTTTGCTGAACTTTATGGACATCTTAGCCTTGCATAAATGGGTTTTATTAATG
This sequence comes from Pleurodeles waltl, assembly GCF_031143425.1. Lineage (NCBI taxonomy): Eukaryota > Metazoa > Chordata > Amphibia > Caudata > Salamandridae > Pleurodeles > Pleurodeles waltl. Next base: position 638,735,442 of record NC_090439.1, on the reverse strand, counting down.
GTTTGTACTCATGCATTGGAACGTCTTTTGATTCAAGCTTTGATTAGATCATGCTTCTTGCAACTTGTTGATTAACAAGCATTATTAAATTAGTTGATTTGAGTTGATACATGACGTAGTATTGTTAATGTAAGGGAAATAAAACTTACTAAACTCATAATTAAATGTGTGCTTATTCATGGCTGAAGAGTGTGTGAAATTTACTGAATCCATTGATTATTGATTTGACTAATGATTATTGATTATTGTATGTTGATTATTGTTTCTGTACTGAAACTATGGTAAGAACACCTTAAACGAATCAAAAGGTTCATCGACCTATGTGTGTCACCTTGTAAGTTTACTTATTAAGGGCCGATGCTCTAACAGTTATGGTAGCAGACTGATGGTTAGTTTCTTTAGGGGCTTGCATAGGTGCTTGGTATAGAGTGATAGGTGTTAACAGTTACAGTGGGGAGTCCGATGGATAGTCTCCCTAAGAGCTTGCTATAGGTGTACAGGACTGAGGGACAGGTGTTAGTAGTTGTGCTAGGAGACTGATGGACATGTGTACCTAGTTATGGTAATAGTTTAAAGACTGAACCGTTCGAGAATTCAGTAGTATTGAAATTTGGATTCTGTTTTTCAAAATGGCATTTGTAAAGAGAATGATGTTCCCTTGAGCCCAGAAATGACTTTCCCAGATCCTGGATCCTGCTAGTAGTGTTGGGTATGTTCCCGGTGTTCCAGTGAAAGAGTGAGATAGGTTGCGCTTGCACAGCTTATGCAAATCGCAGGTGAATTTTGAGGTATGGGAGGATTTAGGGAGTTTGCATATTCCAGATGAACTTTTAGTAGGAGTGTGCATACTCCGCAGTATGAGAGTAGGGAAGTCGTCGAACTTCACAAGTGTTTGGCGCTTTGTGCTAAAAAATTGGTGGTTGATGTCTGGACCCTGCATGGTCGAAGACTCCGGAGTATATTGGAAAAGTGTATGAGACACTTGGTTATATGTTGTAATCTGTCTGGTTTAGTAGGTTGATCGGGCGTGGTCAACGAGTCAGTGTGTGTGTGTTAAGTGGGCAAGAGGAAAATTTCAACTGAGATCTGGCGAGTCCTATGTGCACCAGGACAGACCCATCGATCAATTGAGAGTAAAATTTGTGGGTCGAATTTTGCTTGTGAATCTGGGAGACCTAGAAAAAGGAATAACTGCATGAGCGAAAAGGGCCATCAGTGAAAATCTGTAAGATTTCTGAAGCGATTTTGTTACCTTCCTGTAGTAAATCAGCAGATTTGTCTTTGTTTTTTGGCTATTGATTAGTGCTTACAATATTTTGCATTAGTTTTGTGTGAATTGAAGTTTAGGAGGATGAGCCATAAGACTTTGTCAGCCGTAGTGTGTGTGAGTGTAACGTCATTGGAGCCGCGCAGGGATAGGTCAGTCAGTGAGAAGAGTCACGCACGGATTGGCAGCCGTCCGTGAGAGGCAATTGGTCGAGAACGTGGGTGAAAGGAATCTTGGGAGTGAAAGTCATTTCCTGATCTGATTTTGAATAAATAAAAAGTAGAAAAGATGGCGTTTTTCAAGGTATTGAAGAGTGCCCTAAAGGGAGATGTGTACATTAGGGCGAATGTAGGAGAGCCTACACCACCAGAGGGTACTCCGGCTTACATTGTAATAGAGGAGCAAGGTGTTGCGCCATGTCTTTGGTTAAAGCAGTGGTGCAAGTTGACAGAGAAAAATGTGAGCTTAGCGTTCCCCGAGAAGGGGATGTTCAATATGAGAATTTTGGAGCAAATGCAGATGGCGCTATATGAATCGAGGCCCCTTCCGAGACCAGCACAGTTTGAGGCATTAGCAGTTTGGGAGCTGGTAGCTAAACAGCAACAGCAATTGAAATTCGAAAGGAGAGTAAGAAAGGTAGAGAAGTCATTAGTGGAAGCAAGATGGGATTGGGAACAGAAGAAATGGAGATCAGTGACATTGCAGGATGTTAAGTTGTTTCTGGCAATTATGCGGGAAGATGAGACGGAAGGAAAGAAAGCAACAAGAAAGTCTAATAAGAGTTCATCTAAAAGTAAGGAAGCAAGAAAGTCTTCTATGGTGGAGGAGGACTCTGATGCTGAAGATCTTGTTACACAGATACTGAGAGATCGACCACCACCGTATGCAGTGCATGATGATGGTCCGAGTACTAGTTTTGGCGCAACAGCCCCAGCACAGGCAATTGAAACAGTGATCGCAGTGCAGGTTAATACTAGCCAGACACAGGGTGTGGTGAAAGGACCTAATGTGTTGATTACTCCAGTATTTCAGGCACAGATGCATCTGCCACCTATATAAAGAATCTATCCTGAGGTGCCTGTCATAGAGACGACTTTGAACTTAGTGGTGCCTATGGAGCAAGTGGTTCCAATACCACTGTTGGTATACACTGAGCCGACTTCCATTTTGTTGCTCCAGGTAGAGCCGCAGGGGATGCCAAGGTTTACGCCCCTGACAGGGACACAGTCAGACTTGACTCGATTATGAAAGTATGGGAGTTACTCTCCCACAATGTTCGGGTGCTAGAGCAGCCCCAGATGCAATATCGCTGCTGATTACTGTTGGTCGAGCTGTTGCATTATTTGTGCAGAAGAAACCAGGCGTGAGTGAACAAGGAAAGATGTCCCAGAGTGTAGTGAGGAGGGGCCTAAATGAGCATGTTCAGGTAGTCTCTTCTATGGGCCAGACCTTTGATGGATCAAGATCATTGTTAGATCTCAGTCCACTCGTTGCACTTCCAGATGCTGTGAATGGGCCTAGTGTAGGTCAGAGCCTAAAACTATTGACACCGCAGACATCAAATGCAGTGGTACCACAGGTGCCACCGGTGAACGCGAGTAACATTTCGTTACATGGATTGATAACTCAGCAGTTGACTGACTGGCTAGACAAGCTGAATACCCCACAGAATGCTTTCAAAAGTGAGGACTAGATACATTGGGTCAGATTGAGCATGGAAGCAGGTGAACTGGTCGAGGGAACAATGGGGGTGAATAGATTAGAGTCCTACACAGAGGCAGAGTTAAGATACTTATGCCCGAGAATTACAAGAGAAGTGAGCAAGGTACATCAGAGATTACCAGATTTGGCAGAGAAGCATGGCATATAAATTGAGAAAATGAAGCATTTGAAGAGAAGCTACAGGTTAGATTTTGAGGCAAAAGATTTTGAACATATGAGGTCAGCCGGAAAAAAGGCACACCTTAAGGAATTATTGCAGAGTGCTCAGGTTTGGGGAGCATTAGAAAAGTGGGAAGGCAAATGGGTGAAGGAAAGAGATAAAAAGAAACGAGATTCATTAGAAGTGACCGAAATTGTACACCAGGTCAAGGATCTGGTAAAGATTTTACCAATGAGGGACATCCCAGGGGGAAATTTTGTTTATGTCCCTTGGAGTTGGAGTGATATTCTGTCATTCACAAACGACTATCCAAAGCTGAGAGAGAAGCCGGTAGAGTGGTATCAGCAGACAGACAGATTTGTGAAGTTCTTGAAGTGTTTGTGGGAAGACTTAAATATCTTACTGTAAATAGTGGTTCCAGCTGATCTGTGGATTGAATGTAAAAGAGCTGTAGATTGGCTGACAAGTGAGCCGGAAAGAGATAAGAGTACAGGTGCACCATCTTCTGAGGTAATGAAACATTACTAGAATTTGATTGAGTTCCTAAAGACAAGGATTTCGCCCAAAAACATTGATTAGCAGAGAATTGACAGGACAGAGCAGGAGGTGAAGGAATCGATACATGCTTATTATGAGAGATTGTTGAAGGTGTTCAGGTAGTATAATAGCAAGGAAGCAATTGAGTCGAAAGACATGCTGCATTTTGTATTCAGATTTGTGGAGGGACTGAGACCTGAGATAGGTCAGATGATTAAGAGTCATTTGATTTACTGGCAAGCCGAGCCAACTGATGAGGTGTTGCAGTGTGCAAAATACTGTAGTGATGAAATTGAGTTGAAGCAGAAGAAGTTGAAAGAGAAGGCAATGGTGATGCAGATTATGACAGCTCAATCAGGAGTGCAGGGGACTTTTGTGCAACAAATGCCGCAACAGCAGGGAAATGTCATGTTTCAGCCGCAGATGAGAGGTAGAGGTCGTGGAGGCAATATGAACAGTGGTCTGGATTTGAATACTGTAGTGGTTCATAATGATGTGCAGGGAATGAAGAAGCTATTGCCGTGTCACATTTGCGGGGCTGTGGGACACTGGAAGCAGGAATGTCCGATGATGGTGCAGGTGGGTGTTGTTCAGCAAAGTAACAACGTCAATGCATTTCAGAATATGAGAGGACTGAGATTAAGGGGTCCAAATCCAAATTTCCAGAATAATGTGAATCAAATGCAGAATTTTCAGCCTATGCAACAGGTGCAATTGCCCTGTGCACAAGTAACACAGTTACAGCCGATGCAGCAGCAGGTTCCCATGGTACCTAGACAGCAAATGCAGATATCTCAAGCCCCGATGGAGCAGCAACAGATGATGCTTTCTCAACAGCTCACAGGTCAGAGACAAGACTGAAGTAGTAATGCAGTGGACCAATTCCCGTTACATAGTGAGAATGAAGTGAATGGTGACTGGATGAGTGATAGTTCTGATGAGGAGCCATGGGTGCTTGTGACTTCTCTAGAGGTAGATCAGAAAGGACCCTATGTGACAGGAAAGGTTATGGGTCACAGAGTCTCATTTCTGGTAGACACAGGAGCTACACGCCCTACGCTGAGAAGTGCAGAAGTTCCAAATTTGCCCCTTTCAGGTCTAACAGTTCAGGTTGTGGTGTTAGCGAATCAGTATTTGACAAACCCAATTACAGATCCAGTGTAAGTTGAAATTGGCAATTTTCAAGGACTGCATAAGTTCGGGTCTGTGATTCAAGTCCGGTATACCTACTGGAAAGGGACTTGCTATGTAAGACAAGGTGTCTGATTACTTGTTCGAATGATGGAATTGGGATCCAGACAAATAGTGACGATGAGGCAGACCTAGCCCCAGAAACTGAGTGTGAAACTACGATTGAGGAGTACACCTTGATTTGAGTTTTTCCCGATGTTCACAGTGAGAGAGCTTCATTCTGAGTTACAGGGAACAGTGCAAGAAAATGTGTGGGATTTGACAGGGAAAGAAGTGGGTTTAATCAAAGGAGTGGGGCCGATTAAAGTTACTCTAAAGCCAAATGCAGTGTTTCTGCAGCTTCCCCAGTATAATCTGCCAGAAGATGTCCTCATGAAAGTGGCTCAGATAATCACAGATTTTGTGAAGCAGGGAGTTTTGAAGGAGGTGTTTGAGCAGCCCATGAAATTCACCAATAATGGGTTTGAAGAAGCCATGTGGGAAGGTTTGAATCGTTTAGGATTTGAGAAAAATAAATGACATAGTGGTCAAGTGTTGTCCCATAGTGCCCAACCCAGCTGTAATAATGTTTCAAATTCCCTGCGATGCAGAGTGGTTCACAGTGGTTGATTTGTCACAAGCATTCTTTTCTGTGCCTCTTCATGAGGATAGTCAGTTTCTCTTCAGTTTCAAATTCCTAGATCGAGTCTACTGCTGGTGGAGACTTCCTCAAAGGATCTTTGTTTAATCAGATCTTGAAAAAGAATTTGGAGTCATTAGAATTACCTTTCCAATCGGCTCTGGTGTAAACATTGATGATTTGTTGATTGCATCCAGGACAAGGGCCGAGTGTAAGTATGTCTCGATTGCCCTGTTGAATCATTTGGGAAAGTATGGTCATAAAGAGTCACCATTGAAATTGCAGTATTGTCAGAAGGTCGTGAAGTATTTGGGTCACCAGACTGAGAAAGGGTTGAGGAAAATATCCAGAGAGAGAGATTACAATGATACTGCAAATAAACCCCCTGACTACACAGAGAAATGTTAAAATGTTCCTGGGAATGGTGGGCTATTGTCGCCAATGGATTCCGGGTTTTTCAGAAATTTCAAAGCCATTGCAGAAATTGACCCATAAGGATGTCACAGACACCATAGTGTTAGATGATGATGAGATGAAAGCGTTCACTGAATTGAGAGAGAGTTTGTGCAGAGCTCCAGCGTTGGGCATGCCTGATTACATGAAGCCTTTAACATTGTTTTGTCATGAGCATGATGCACGTTCATTGTCTTTCTTGACTCAGGTCCATGGATGTGCTCATCGCCCAGTAGCATATTTTTCAGCTACTTTGGACCCACTTGCAGCAGCCTTACAAGGTTGTTTGCGAGCAGTTGCCGCAGTCAGTCAGAGTCTTTCACAATGTGAAGGAGAAGTGATGGGATATCCCCTGACTGTAATGGTCCCTCACTCGATTGAGATTTTACTGACAAGGACGAAAACTCAATACTTGACTGGTGCTAGGTTGACTAGATATGAGACAAGTATCTTGGGTGCTCCAAACGTGACACTGAAAAGATGTACAGTGCTGAACCCGGCAACTTTACTTCCAAGTAATACTACTGAAATTGAGAAGGAGGAAGGTGTTGAACATGATTGTCTCGAAGTAACGGAGTTGTGCATGAAACTGAGACCTGACATTAGACATACCCGATTGGAAGAAAATGACCAAATTGTTTTAGTTGATGATTCTTGTCTGAGAGACAGCACAGGGACACTGAGAGCAGGATATGCAGTGTGCACAATTACCGGTACATTAGAAGCTTCCTGGCTTCGAGGAGTGTATTCCACTCAAGGTGCGGAATTGGTCGCTTTTACTAGGGCATGCCATGTTTCTGCTTGATTGAGAGTCACCATTTACACAGATAGCCAATACCAATTTGGAATAGTTCATGATTTTGGTCAATTGTGGTTGCAGAGGGGTTTTCTGACCTCTACTGGATCACCAGTGAGAAATGGCGAAAGAATAAAGGAGTTGTTAGATGCGATTCAACTCCCTGAAGAAATTGCTGTGGTGAAATGAAGTGCACATCTTAAGCCACAGGACTACGTGTCACTAGGAAATGGATATGCAGATCAAGTTGCAAGGTTTTGTGCATTGAACTGTATATCGTTCAAAGACAAGTGGGAATTGTTACCTGAAGAAGACACAACATGTACAAGTTTTGCATTAAAGGTAGTTGATACTTTAGAAGAGTTAAAAACTTTGCAGTGTAATGTCGACAAGGAAGAGAAAAGGTCATGGAGCAAAATGAAATGTGTTCAAAGGCAAGATGAGTTGTGGGTATCTGCGGAGAGTCAGATAGTTTTACCAAATAGCCTGTTGTCTCAGATGGCGAGGTACTATTACGGTCAGGCACAAATTGGGAGGGATGCCATGGTACGTTTGTTCAAAATTGACTGGTTTAACCCCAAGATTAGACAAGCAGCTGAAGCAGTTTGCCATAGATGTGTTATTTGTCAGCAATTAAATGCGGGAAAAGGGACAGTAGTTAATTTGAGCCACATTGGAAGAGCAGGAGGTCCATTCAGCAGAATGCAATAGGATTTCATTGAGATACCTGCGCGTGGCGGTTTGAGATATGTGTTGGTGATTGTGTGCATCTTTAGTCATTAGATTGAAGTGTACCCTACACAGAGAAAGCCTCACAGTAGCAAAATTGTTACTTAGGGAACTGATAGCACGTTTTGGATTTCCGATCTCTTTAGAATCAGATGGGGGAATGCGCTACAATAACGAAGTGATTGAACTATAGTGTGCAGCACGGAACATTGAGCAGAAGTTGTATTGTAGTTACCGTCCTGAAGCATCAGGACTATTGGAACAGATGAATGGTACCTTGAAGTCACGAATTGTAAAGACGTGTGCAGCTACGAATCTGAAATGGCCTGATGCATTGCCTTTGTTGTTGATGTCAATGAGAAACACACCTGATAGGAAAACAGGATTGTCGCCTCACGACATTCTCATGGGCAGAACAATGAGGTTGCCAGCAGTTCCAGCAAATGCACTTGTCAACAGTACAGGTGATATGGTGTTGGATTACTGCAATGGTCTGGCTGATGTAGTCTGCTCTTTCTCTCAGCAGGTGGAGGCCACCACACTGCCACAGATCCATGATCCAGGACACAACCTGAGAGCTGGTGACTGGGTTGTTATCCGAAAACATGTGCGCAAGAAGTGTTTGGAGCCTCGCTGGAAAGGACAGTATCAAGTGATTTAACAACTACGACTGCTGTGAAGTATGCTGGGATCCCGAACTGGATTCATGTGAGTCACACGAAGAAAGTGGCATGTCCACTAGATCATGAAGAAGAGTTGTTGAGAGTACCAACAACTGTGAGACAAATTACGGCACCAGAACAGGCAAAGGAGCAAAGAAGAACTGAAGCTCAACCTGAGCTCGTTGAGGACAGTTCCATCACTCCTGTGAGAGACGAAGGTGGAGATCTCCAGGAGAGTTCTGAGGGACCTATCACAACTGAACCAGCAGGAGAGCCTAACACTGAGGGGGTTCTCCCAGAAGCAGATGATTCCGCGGGACAAACAGAGCAAGTGCCAGACCAACAAGGGGAAGGAGTTGAGCTGGATCAAAGTGATCTGACTCCTCCTGAACCTGTTGCAGGTCCATAAAGAGAAAACACCACAGAGGAAGAAAAGGAGTCAAGTTCAATCCTGAAGAGAATATTAACAGAAGGTACACAAAAAGGAGATAAGTGGCCAAATTTGCAAGTGGAGAAAAGGAAAGAGGTTGTAGTTGAACCAACAGTAGAGGAAGAAGTAGATACTACGAGAAAGGAGGAATTATGCGAAGGAGAGTTGAATGGTGATCGAAAGTTGAAAAGAAAGAGAATAGCAAGTCGAAGATACACAGGTCCTGAATGGGCGTATGCACCTACAAACGAATGGCAACAAGAGTTTATGTCTTTTTGTTTTGATAGGAAAGTTCCAAGTCATTATTTTGAGGTGACCTGAAGAAGATTGATGAACTGAACTGTTGAAACAATCTGAGAAATATTTTTTAGAAAGAGACTGATGCAAATAACCAGAAAAGACATTGATAACCTGATTTGACTTTTGAAACCTGATTTTGACAAGGCTGCTAACTGATTTTGACAAGAAGAAGGGTTCCTGGAAGTGAGACTGATCTGCCAAAAGAATTGTCTATTTTTTATTTTGCTGCACGCTTTCTAAGTTACTTCTGCTTTCTGATTCTTTACAGATCATGGCTGATGTAGATAAGCAAATTAGGGATGTTAGGCGCTGTAAATATATGAGCCTTGGATTGGCAATTATGTGTGGGATTTTGTTTATAGTGTTGATTGTGGGTATGTATGTTCTTGATGCGAAAGGAGCCAACCATACTTCTGCTTTTGAGACTACTTCATTAACGGCCTTAGAAAGATTCAAGTTAGGCGAAAAGTATTTGCATGACTTTACTAATGTTCAAGGAGAACTTTCTTCTAATGTTTTCTATTGCTTGCTGAGTGAGTATGTTGAGACGATGGATGCAAAGAACTGTCTTGTGTGTACACAGATTTCTTCATCAGTTGAGGAAGGAGTCACCCACCGTAGTCTTCCACTAACATGCGGGTTAAGTTGTAGTCTGTTACTAACAAGGTTCTATAACCAGGAGTACATTCAGTATTTCTACTCTAATCATGACCTTGTGTTTCCGTTTGTTCCTATTATTAGATACTTAAGTAGAGTAGCTAAGGATAATGACATAGAATTAGTTAGAGGGCTTTTTGAACCTACAGTAATGTTTGGGACAGCTTATGCTCACAAACATAATCTTACATGCTTGCTTACACCTTTGAAGAAAAGCTTCTTAGATCATACTGATGACAGAAGGAAGGCATTGAAAGAGAAATTAGAAAAAGGCTTAGAGAAAAGGACTCACAAAAATTATTCTGTTTACACGGCAATTAAAACGTAAGGAAAATTAGCTTTAGATGCATTACATGTAGGGAAGCTTTGTATATATAGGCCTAAGACGCACACTGACACTTTATTTATGGGTACGAGTGAATGTACGCATGTGTTTTTGTTTCAGAGTAAATGGACATTTATGTTGAATGTGCAGGACCCTGCGATTCCGGGATGTATTATATTTGTGGACTTAATGCTTATTACGGTCTTCCAAGAAGATAGTATGGGACATGTTATTTGGGGATAGTATTCCCAAAGATTTACCAGATGGAGGATTTGAAAAAGTTTCCGAAATTGACAGAAGTACTTGGTAAGAGACAGAGGAGGGACACCTCTTCTGCGATAGTGGGAGATATATTTGGTGCGGTGATTCCTTCAGTGGGAGTCATCCTGAATTCCATCAAGAATTGAAAGTTGTCTACTATTGTGGATAACATGCTGACACATTTTTCAGGGGCTATACTCCTGATAGATACTGAATTGGCTGCAGATAGAGCTATGACTCTTCAAAATCGTCTTGCTGTAGACATTCTTTTAGCAAAAAATGGCAGAGTCTGTAAAATGATTAACTCTAGACATTGCTGCTCTTACATACCTAACAATAGTAAAGAGATAAGAGACTTACTTACTAATCTGACTAACGTAAGTAGTGATTTGAAAGCATTGAAAGAACCAGGGGTTTGGGAAAAGGTTGGTAAGGGGTTTGCTTCAGTGGGAAACTGGCTTAGTAGCATTTGGAATGGAGTATTATTGAAAATCATACAGGGAATATTAATTGTTATAGGGTGTCTATTATGAATATGGGGATTATGCAAATTATGTAAGAAATTTAAATTGAAAAGTTCTAAAAATAATCAGAGGAGAGAAGAAAAGAAAATGGAAAGAATATATAGGGAAAACTCGAGGAGAAGACAAAATGTAGAAGAAATATAGTTATAAAGTTGTGGGGTGCAAATTTGGTGTGATGACATATTTAGTCATCAGAGGAGGGATTGCTGAAGCAGATGTCTTAATTAGAAATTTTTAATGAATGTTTATGTATTTTGAATAATGACTTATGTAGAAAAATGAATAACGTAGAAAACATTATGTGCACGTTTGAAAATGTGACCTCAAAGAATGGCCACAAGTGTTCACGAAATTTACTAATTTATGATTAATATGTACAAAATATTGAAAATGTATTAGATTAATGTAGTAATATGTCATATTAAAGGTTATGAATTATGTTTTTGCTTATAAATTGTAGGCCTTAACTTAGCTGGTGTCTTGGCCTAATTCTGCCAGGCCTCATGCAGAAGCTGTATTTCTTAGCGTTTAATATAAAATACTGACAGAATGAATTAACTGTGAAATGCTCATTGTTTTAATAAAATGCTTAGCAGAAACTTTCTATGGGAACCGACGGACAGGAGATGAGGTCTCTAGTAATGTATTCAAATGCGTGTAATGTGCATGAGATGCACTTTCCCAGGACGTGAATAATGAAGACACTGACTGGAGAGGAAGATGCAACAATTTTGATACCTGACGAGCCAGATCATGAGAACATCGTAAAGCAGACTAATCAACAACATGTGAACTGTGAAATATTAGAATTCATAGATTTGGTATATGGACACTATTGGACAGAGTAATAACGTACGATTAATTAACCAATTGGAAATTGGGGGATAGTTTGGGGAACTTTGATATAACAACGTGACAGAGGGAACTTAGACACATTGCAGATTGCAAGAATAGAGATCTAGAGTGACGGTGGGAAAAGAAGAGATTTGAGATTCTGTCATTGGGCTTATATTCTCTGACTGAGAGCCTGATGTGTTGCTGATCGATTGATGACCTGAGGACGAAGACTGATTCTGCTTGCTGACCCATACCATGGATAGGTAGATATGACAATATGACTGAATTGTATTTGTATACTTTTGCTTCTAGGTACCAACAGCACTGGTTTAATATTTTCTTCAGGTAGATGTTTTCCAAATTTGTGTTCTAAATTGGTTTGCATGAAGACCCACATGCTGATGCTAATCTGGGTTAGTTGACGATATGCACATGACGACTGACAAATTACAGAGACAAATGATTGACAGACTATTTTGCTGAACTTTATGGACATCTTAGCCTTGCATAAATGGGTTTTATTAATTCTTTGTGCTGATGCATTGGAATGTATTTTGATTCACGCTTTCATTAAATCATACTTCTTGCAACTTGTTGATTAACAAGCATTATTAAATTAGTTGATTTGAGTTGATGATTAAGATTCATGACTTGTATTGTTAATATAAGGGAAATAAAACTTACTACACTCATAATTAAAGGTGTGGTTATTCATGGCTGAAGAGTCATGGTGTGTGAAATTTACTGATCCATTGATTATTGATTTGACTAATGATTATTGATTATTGTGTGTTGATTATAGTTTCTGTACTGAAACGGTGGTAAGAACACCTTCAATGAATCAAAAGGTTCATCGACCTATACAGGTCCTCTTGTAAGTTTACTTATTAAGGACCAACGCGCTAACATGCCTATCTTGTGGAGTCTTCTGATGAGGGTGTTTTGAGAGACAGTGTTGAAGGCCACAGTGAGGTTGAGCATGATGAGGGCTGCTGTTTCTCCTCAGTCTAGAATGATTCAAATGTCATTAGTTGCCACAATGAGTGTTTTTCAGTGCTATGGGTCTTTCTAAGTCTTGATTGTGTGTTGTCTAGAAGATGGTGAAGTTTGACGTGGGTTGTGAGATAAAGACATTGCAGAAAAATTACACAATGTAGTCTGTGATTTGAAAATGTGAGTTACTCTTAGGTAGTGGCTCAGCATTTTGGATACCTCAGTTGCACTCAACACAACTTCACCCCATTTCTTGGTAAGGTCCAGTCTAAATCCATCCTTAAAAAATAATGCTAGGTCTCGCTAGTTCTCTGCTTTATATTGCTCAAACACACATATTGATAAGCCCCAGACTTACCCAGTTGCTAGTAACAGTCAATCTCGCTCTGGATAAAACCCACTCTCAGATCTCAATAAAAAGCAGTCTATCAGCTCTTCAGAAAGTCTTAAATACTGCCAGAGCACTTCCCCTGCTTATTGACTAGAACGAATTTACACTGCACAGACCTGCCCAGCTCTTGATACCATCCATACTCATTCTGCTCTGAATATACTCCAGATTCACACTATTCTGGAAATCATTCATTTCTGGAAGGTGCATAGAACCACCCTTCCTTGGACTGCACCAAACCAAATCTGCCCTGGTTATTAGCCAGTCTATTCTGATGTATTCTCAAGGTTCACACTCTTCTAAGCATTGCCCAGATTTAATCTGCGCCTGAAAGTTCCAGTCCGTATTTATCATTGTCCAGGCCTCCTCTGCTGGCGACAGAATGCAAACCCTGTCTGCTCTGGACGGCACTCGTGCTAACTCAGCTCTGGTGAGTGCTCAGACTATTCCTGCTATGGACAGCACCAGGATCCTTTTGGCACTGGAGAGACGTCAGACATACCATGCTGCGGCAGGGCCCACATTCAGTTCAGCTGCGGATATTCCTAAGGTTTACTCTGGGCCCTGACACCGTCAGTGTTTAGTTATGGGCAGTTCATCACCATAGCTGTTGTGCTATCTAAATAGTTTTAACAGAACTCATTCAGCAGTAACTGTAGTTGATCATATCTTTATAAGAGAAAAACCTTGTTTCTGGGCTGGTTTCGGTTTGCATTTTAGACTCACGGTAAACACTTAGGGCCAGATGTAGCAAAGGTTTTTACCCATTCTGTCTCTATGGGAAAAAGTGTTCGTACATATGGCCCTTATAGAGTTTTGCTTGCATGTTTAAGATAAAGTCTGAAAGATAGGTTTGTGAATGTTCAAATCGGCTGGCCACAAAGAGCATGCATGTTGTAAAAAATATTGTAAAAAAGTGAAAATCTGAACCCACTCTTTTTAAATTGGTACTCTCCTCCTCAAAAGGTATTAGATGTCCATGCGCTACCTCCGTTCATCTGCACTCCGGTCTGTGAACCTCTTCCCTTCCCGAAAGAACAGTAGCCACCTGGAGGCTCGGCAAAAGGAGCCAATCTGCACAACTTGCTTATACGGCCTAGCTCCAGTGATATCTTGTGGGCTGATGGAGCTACTGAGGAGAGTGAACGCACCCCAGCAGCTTCTTCCCAACAATAAAATGTGTTACCTGTCCTTATTCACAGAAGGCGCTTGAACAACAGTGAGTTGGTCCCCATTTTCTATCACATACTTGCACGACCCCTAAACTGGAAGGTAGCAAGACCTCATGGCTGGACTTGCTTTCGATTTCCCACTGTAGACTCAGACCGTAGAGATCAGCACAGCAAGAGAGGGAAAGTTAGCATTCTGTGTGTGTCCAAATACAAGCAATGAGAGAGTTCGTTTGGTGTCCCAGTGCAATCAATAAAATACAAACATTTGTTCGAGTTAGAGCTATTAGCATTGTAAATTCCTATCCGGACTTTTCTTGTCACTTAAATTACAAATGAAAAGTAAAACAGTTGACATAAGCGAGCCTATTCTAAGTGCCATGGCTGTCATAAGCATGAGAGCGGAAGAGAGATATGAAAGAAAAAAGAAGTTTGCGCAGTCAAACATAGTGGCACACGTGCAATTGTCCCTGTAACAGGGTCAGTCCCCAAGGCGGTAACAAAACTGCCCCAAGTAGGCACAAACGCGAAGCATCTACCAACGTCATCAAAGGAATTTTTAAAGGCAAGCCCGCAAACGAGTGAAAGTGATGGGCTTGGGTTCGGCGTGGTTAAAAGCCCATATAGATACCAACACGTGGAAAAGCAGCGCTTGCACGCTGCTATGCTCGACCTAAAAAAGCAGCCCACCACGCTAGCAGACGCTTGGAGCTGCTGGAGAGCGCAGTGCGCCCTGTGGCAGAAGGATTTTGTAACCAACGTTTTAAGGCCTGTCCATTGTCTCTAGGTCTCGTGTACAGCAGTGCTTTGCAACAGGCTGCAACAAAGCCCAGAAAAATCTGCTTCTCTCGGATTGGTGAAGCAGAGGTGGGGGTGTGGCAGCATCCCCAATTTCCCTACTTCCACCTCCTTGTCTAGCAGTGGATCCCATGAAAGATTCCTGTCTTCATTATGGCTCAGCCCTCCTCACCAGCCTTCCAAAAACAGGCTTATTTCACCACTCCCCTTCATGCTGTTTAGGTGTCTGAATGATACCAAAAATTGGGTCATACCACATCTACTGTCAATTACTGTAAAAGGGCTCCCAATTTTCCACAATGCTGAATGAGAACTGCCAGCGTGACATAGAAAGGCGTAAAACTTAGCAGTTCTAGATGTCTTATTCTTAAATTATCTATTTCTGAAGACTCAGGAAACAAGCAATGCGAGGATAACCAACCAATGGTCCACCCCTGCGCATAAGGAATGCTTCTTCTTTTCCCATCTGCACGTCACTTTTATGGAATGCTTTCTTTGAGAAACATCTCCATCTGACTGTGTAAACTCATTCATAACTTTTATCTCCTCTATAGTGCCCTCATCCACCTGCAGTTTTATCCATTTCGTTGTCTTCTGATGCTTTTATTCTTTGCCCATGTTCCTACTCTACAATTAGTAGTATACTCTCATGCCCCCTGTACTTTACTGTTATCAGCCCTCCTCTTGTCCATGTGAGTCGCATTAGTTTGCTGATGTGCATAATGCTGTGTTGTTCTTAATGTGTTGCAGCCAATTTTTTGATTTCTGCCTTCAGGTGTAATTTATTGCTCCCTGAAAGTTGGGTTTGTGTTTTTGATTAACCATCAAATTGTTTCCATTTTATTCTTTGGTTCCCATATTCAGTGTGGTAAGTATGAGCCTTTTCTTAATATTGCATACCTTTGCTCAGTGGTGAAAATTGTGCTTGAATTCTGCTACTGTCAGTATATGATTCACTTGAGCTGGTAAAGTAGTATGATCTGGTATGCTGGTGAGAGGAGGTTTACACTTACATCTCCCCTTACTAAATATGTCAAGCCTAAGATATGATTGATTCTGTGTTCCCTATAGAAATAAATTTCAACTTTTCTGAAATGTTATGCTTTCTCCTTTTCCATCGCTAGCTATCCTACCATTTATATTTTCCTTAGATTATCCATATTATCCATACCCATTCTCAGTGTTTGTACACACCAACTTTCCTGCAACAATATTTTATTTCTCTTGTAAATTAATGACAAAAGTTTGTTTAAGTGCTACCACAGTCAATATATGGGTAGGATTTTGTTTTAATTGCGCGTTGAACAGATGCCTGAAACCCGGGGAGTTTGGGGGGTTGGGGTCATGCTATAAAAAACAGCACATACATAAAGTTATAAATACATGGATACCAGTTGCAATGGAAGTGTGCGAGTTGCTTCTGAGTATCTCTGTGCCCAGCCTACAGGACGGTGTGCAAGCCGCTCGACTAGGTCTCAACACCTCTGTTCACACTTAGCTACTCGAGATTTCCGCTTCAGGACCTACATTTCACGACTTTATTCTATGTTGCATGCGCTCTTCCTCTTACGTAATTTATGTGATTTATTATCAGAGACAAGGAAAGACTAAGGCACTCGTACATGTGGTTTGGATAATTCAGATATGTGTGGGGACTTCTGATTTTACTGGAAGTATGAGTTTGACACCTAACCTCATGCTCCTGCAGTTTTCGCCTGATAAATTTCAGCAGGTCAAATCTGCTGAATTTTATCGGGAGTAAAAAAAGTTTTTATTTACCGGGACGTGGATTTTGATGCGTTAAGCACCAAAATCAAATTTAAGATGATTGCGACAAAGGAATGATACATTACAAAGTAAATGTAGATTCCAAAACATCTGCACAGATTAATAGCAAAAACCGTGCAGGTTACCAATCCCACTCTCCAGAATCCTCTAATTAATATTTCTGCGAAACTAGGCAGAAACTGCGAATAGACCATAGCAATTGGTCTGGCTTACGTTGCAAGCCACACCCTTTTGTTTTGCAATGTTCACCGGATGGATGGCGAGGGGAGATTCACTGATATGCCTGCTCCAGTGTCTTGAAGCAACTCAGGCAAGGGCTTCATGGGATGCGGCTATAGGACAACCCAGTAACAATTTAAAAAAACACCGAAGAATACTGCTCTCTTGAGTCTAAATGTGATGGCCACCGAGCAACAGTTAAGCAATGATAAAGTATGTACAGTACCTTTTCAAAAAGGCCTTCTGGTCTTTTCCAAACACGAGTTCATCTTGAAACGGGAAAACAATGATCCACTGTGTACAATAGTTTTTTAAGATGAACGCCTCCTTTTGAAGTAGTTGGTGCATGAGCTCAGCAGCTGCACATTTGCTCATGGACAAAACCACCTGAAAGATGGATGCAACAGTGAAGAAAAAATAATTGATTTATGAATAAATGCATGTCTCCCTAAATTGATTGAATGTGATATAAGTGTGATGATTCTTGTTCTGTCGTTATGTGCGCAGCGCGCGTGGTAGTGTACCGGCCGATCGGGGTTTTCTATTGTGGTAAGTATCGCGCAGGCCGCAACGCGCGGTTGAAATAACGTGGACACAGGACACACAGGTGGACCATTACGCTTCCTCGGCCGGGGGCTTTTAGTCCCACCCACCTGCCGACTCAAACCTTTTATTCGCCTCTTTGCATCACAGCGTCCATACCATTTCGCTCACATAAACAGGGAGGTTAGAACCTTCCGGCATGCACAGGATTTAGAAATACAAAACACCCCTGTGCGCCGGGAACTGTGGGGCGGCCCCCCAAACATAACATTCCTCCTCAACTATAAATTAACTTACAACTAAACAGAAGTGTGTTCTTCCTTGAAGACGTGGTTATAACCTTTCGCACACTGACTTTTCCACTAGCATTTCGACCACTATGATGCACACCCCTTACAGTGTCCACTTTACTCACACACATAGTCCTTCAGCCGCTCTGGGGGTAATATGCGGGACCTCAGATGATACCTTCCTTCTCCTCTTCTTTGAATCACCTCCCGGCTGTCTTTTTCCACCAGCACCTCTGCAGATGGGCTCTCCTCGACCGGGGGTGAAACCCCCATAGGTGCCAGATCTCCCACTCTGACATCGTCGCTGTTGCCTGTATGACCAGTCTTAAGTTCACTCCCCAGGAAAAACCCTGGTCGCTCTAGATCTTCATCTTCTACCTCATGGCTGCGATCATTTTCGCTCCTGTGATGACTAAAGTGATCTCCGTGGTATTTTTTGAAACAAGAAATGTTCCTGGTTACCATCTCGCTTCCTCGGGTGACGGTCACTAGCGTCCCCTTTACTCGAGTGACAGTCCATAGGCCCGATTCGAAAGTTGTTCTGAACTTCCCGGCCAGATGTCGATTTTTCATGAGTACCACATCCCCTATACTCAGACGTCTGGGATACGCTCTCCTTTTCCTTGACATTCTCTCATTTTGGACCTGTCTCTGTCGTAGTCTCGCTTCCACTTGTTTGTGTCTATTCTTTGATTGTCCTGATGCCTCGGTGAGGGTTTCCACCTGGGGAATGGTATCCCTTATTGGTCTTGGCATGCAGATCTGGCTCGGGGACACACCGGTTGTACTGTGAGGGGTCAGTCGATACTCTCTCAAAAACTCAAATATCGCGCAGTCTATATTTTTCTCCCTCGCTACCGCAATTCTCAATACCTTATTGAGGGTCCTCATGAACCTTTCGGCCTCACCATTGGCTTGAGGCCATCGTGGAGTGATTTTTCTGTGGTGGATGCCATGCGATGCCAGATATGCTGCAAACTCATTGCTCGAAAATGGGGGACCGTTGTCAGTCCTTAGTTCCTGCATCAAGCCATGCGTAGCCATTATTTTCTCTATACATGGTATGACCTTTTCCGTGACTGTCGATTCTAAAACTTCGACCTCTGGATATTTGGAGAAATCGTCAATCACAACTAGCCTGTGTCTTCCATCCGGAAAACTTCCAAGATCCACGCTGGCTCTTTGCCGGGATAGATTCGGTGATGATGGGGGGCGGCGGATCTGTCGGCCCTACCATTTGACATGCGTGGCACCTCTGTATGATCTTCTCTACCCAGGTTTCTAGGTCAGGGAACCACACTTTGCTTCTCAGTCGAGCTTTTGTTTTAACCACGCCCTGGTGAGCACTGTGGGCCAACTCGACGGTTCTTTGTCTCAGGCGGTCCGGAATAACTAACCGACTTCCTCTCAGCAGGCAGTTTTCCGGCGACACGGCCAGCTCTTGCCTGACTCGAAACAATGCCTGCATATTGTGGTTGGCTTCCTTGGTTCTTAGATTCAGATTCTGCTTCAGCAAATGCCATCTCCCATCGCTTACACAGGATATTGCCAATTGCAATACCTCATCTTCCTTTGTTGCCTCTTGTATTTCTTTTAGGGACATGGGCAGTGGCCTCGACCTCTCCACTATCAACCTCACATACTCCTCCGTACTCTCGATCTCCTCATTTTCCCGTTCAGTAAACGGTCTTGCATGCCGAGACAAATAATCTGCTGGGTTTTGTGCTCCTGGGCGATATATCACTGCAAACTGATACCCTTGCAGTTGGAGAATCCATTTTTCAATTCTAGGGGGAGGCTGTGAGGCTGTCTTATTGAATAATGGTATCAGCGGCTTGTGATCGGTGTATACCGTGAATGGGTGACCATATATATATAGATGATAGTGGCGACAGGCCCAGTTGACTGCTAGTGCCTCCTTTTCTATGTGTGAATATCTTTGTTCCGTTTCTGTCAATGCTCGACTGGCATATGCCACAGGGGCCCAGTCACCTTCCTTTTTCTTTTGAGACAACACTGCTCCAAGACCTGTTGGGCTCGCATCCACTGATAGTTCTGTTTCTTTTGCTGGGTCAAAGAAAAACTAGCGTCGTCTCTGCTGATAGTGCCTGTTTTGTGTCCTGAAATGCCTTTTCTTGTGTCTCGTTCCACTCCCACGGAGTGTGGGCCTTAGTGAGCTCCCTGAGGGGAGCCGTGAGGGAGGTTAGATTGGGAATGAACCTCCCGCAGTAAGTTACCATCCCCAGGAAACTTCGCACACCGGTGACTGAAGTGGGTGGTTGTGCTGATTTTATGTCTGCTACTTTCTCTGGGTCCGGCCGAACTCCTTTTTCTGAGAAATGATACCCAAAGAAAGCAATGTCTTTTCTCAAAAACTCGCACTTCTCGCGATGCAAAGTTAGTCCATTTTCCTGCAGTCGTTGGAATGCTGCCCGTAATCTCTGCATGTGTACCTCCACTGTGGGTGCATGTACCAAGATATCGTCACTCACGTTTATGACTCCCTCCAGGCCAGCTAGAACTCCTCTGATTGTGTCCTGGAAGACTTCTGCTGCACTGGCAATCCCAAAACTCAAACGTCGGTACCGGCGTAGTCCCACATGGGTAGAGAACGTGGTGATAGCTCTAGACTCCGGAGCCAACATTATTTGGTGGTATCCTGCTCGTAGATCCATTTTTGAGAACCATTTAGACCCACTGACCTCTGCCACTATATCATCTACCGTCGGGTTGAGGTGACGCTCCCTCCTGATGGCTACGTTTGGGAGGCGCATGTCTACGCATATGCGTACCTCCCCTGGTTGCTTCGGCTTTCTAGTGACCACTATGGGTGACACCCATGGGGTTGGCCCTTCTACTTTCTCAATTATGTCCGCCTCTTCTAGTTTTTTTAGTTCCGCCTCCACTTGTGGGCGGAGATGAAATGCAATGCGCCGGTGTTTCAGCACGACTGGTTCTATTGATTTATCTATGTGTAGCTTTATTTGGCGGCCTTTTAGGCAGCCAATTCCTTGGAATATGTCTGCGTATTCTTCCTGTAGACTGACTAGCCCCCCGACGTGAATGCTAAATGCGAACGTCACTAGTTTCAACTCTTCTGCAGTACGGCAGCTGAGCAGCATTCCGGTTCCTATTTTGGTGACGTACACCTTGGATTGTACCTTTTCTTCCTCATGATTGATGTCCGTCACGAAGACTCCCGCCATTGGGAGAGGCCTGGTTGATCCGAATGCGAAAACTTGTACCGTGGTGCGTCGCAAAGGGGGGCGACACAGCATTTTGTCGAAGTCAGATTGTGCCAGTATATTAATTGACGCCCCTGTGTCAATGAGGGCCATAACCTGGTGTCCCGCTACTGTGACTTGGCATCTGGGAATTTTTTTCCGGCTTGTACAGCCTGGTTTTGTTGCATGGATTATGTACACAGTGCCTTCTGGCTCATCATCATCATCCATGTCAGGACTGAGATCTGGTGGTTGTATCGCCTTGGCCCCTTGACTTGTCTTTTGTCTCTCCCCTTTTATTCTGGTGTTGGATCGACAAACTTTTGCAAAATGATTCAGCTTTTGACAATTAGCACATTGTTTCCCTAGAGCCGGACATTTTCCTTGGTGTGGGAATGATCCTCCACACATGTAGCATGATCGTTGCGCCCCTGTCGGTTTTGTTCTGTCTTTCTTTTTTATCATGCTGTTTGATGCTATGACATTTACCGGTTCTGTTTTTATGGTTTGTGCAAGCGCTGTTTCCATATGTGTCAGGCTCTTACCCTGGACAGTTCTTTTGACCTGCCCATCGTCAGCATGTTCGCCATCGTCATGCCTGGGACCTGAAGGATGTGCTCTCTTAACTTTGTTGAGTGGCATCCTTGGATGAATTGTGCTCTTATCTCATCATCTGGGTCAGGCAGTGTGCACGTGCTTGCTAATTCCTTTAACCTTGCATAGTATGTATCTACTGATTCCTCTGAGCTTTGTTTGGCCTGGCGCAGGAGGAATCGTTCATAGTCTGGATTTGCCATTGGTTCAAAATATGCAGTTATTGCCCTTTTCAGCGTTCGGTACGTGAATGGGGGCCCTTCTTCAGCCACTGTCTTGCTGACTCTGTGCAGCATCGCTCCTCCCATGTGCAGAAGCATTGGTCTTTGTCTATCCGGGTCTAGTGCAACCGCTGCGAAGTAGTTTTCTAAACGTTCCACCCATGATTTCCACTTTGCTGCCTGTGCTGATGGGGGTCCTTCCATAATAAAAGGCTCTATGACCGGGAATGTAGCCATTTTTTTTTTTTTTTTTTTTTAAATATGTCCCCTCTTTATGTCCTTAACTTTTGTCCAAATTTTCCAGCCTTTTGTTGTTGTTCCCCTTTGTTTTCTCAAATATGCTTTTTTTTCTACTGTACTCCTCTGTCCCTTCTTTTGTTAATTAGTCGTTTTTTTATTTATTTTTTATTTAAGCCCAGATGTCTATGCCCCTTCGTTTGTGAGCCGCACTCTCTCTCACCTCCTTTCTGTGCTCGGGCTGTCGACCGGTCTCCACAGGCCGTTGTGTTTTCTTAGGACACAGTCTTCTTTCTTTCTTGCTGAGCGCGCGTTCCTCTGGGGCTGCAGCTCACTCCAGTATTGCCAGGTAGAGGATTAATTTTTGCCTCGCGCTGATTTGCTTCAGCGCCTTTTTTTTTTTCCGTGTTCACACCGCCGCTTTCGCCACGTGGGTTCGCCGCCTCGTCGCCAATTTGTTCTGTCGTTATGTGCGCAGCGCGCGTGGTAGTGTACCGGCCGATCGGGGTTTTCTATTGTGTAAGTATCGCACGGGCCGCAACGCGCGGTTGAAATAACGTGGACACAGGACACACAGGTGGACCATTACGCTTCCTCGGCCCGGGGCTTTTAGTCCCACCCACCTGCCGAGTCAAACCTTTTATTCGCCTCTTTGCGTCACGGCGTCCATACCATTTCGCTCACATAAACAGGGAGGTTAGAACCTTCCGGCATGCACAGGATTTAGAAATACAAAACACCCCTGTGCACCGGGAACTGTGGGGCGGCCCCCCAAACATAACAATTCTGACCCGGTCTGTCTCTCCTTCTGCTCCCTCTGCTAATGTGTGCTCCCCCCCACCCAATGTTTTGCTTGAGGGGTGAGGTGACACAAACAGGGGGCTCACCAGGAGACCCAGGTGACTAAAAGGGGAGTGTCAGTATCATCAGATTTGAGTACCCAACTGTGTCCGGGACCACTTCAATTTGCTTCCTGCTTTATCTCCTGCTCTCCCTGCAAAACCGACTTCTAGCCTAGGAAGGTCAGGAAAGCAGGTTCACTGGCTAAGCAACAACTAAGTGTGTGCATGCTCACGCCCCCACGCATCGTTCTGCTCGAGGAGTGAGGCGGGGCAGCCAAGAGGCTCACCAGGTGGCCCAAACGGGAGCCCTACCAGCAACAAGTGTAATGTGAGAATAACAACTGCCAGTGGTGTGCCCCCGCTTGGCCTCTATAGTTCGTCTGGCCTTCATCCGAACTCCTCCTACCCCAAGTCGGACGCCAGCTGGTAGCTGAGGAGGCTGCACCCTATTACTGCAGTCTCAAGGAACCGGAGGAGCAGAACAGCGGTGAAGTCGCAACTTCAAAGGGCCGTGCACAGCGTGCGAGTGGGACTTTATCCCTTAAATATACAATAAATGGAGCAGAGTGAGCAGCGCAAATGCAAGAGGCGGCGGAGTGGCAGTGGAGCGGGGAGAGCAGCGTGTTCATACTGCCGTACTCCAAACTGCCCACGAACCCTTTGGCCAGAACGGGACAGAACAGGACAGAACGGGGTCAGGCAAGTGCGGCGGCCGGCAAGTTTGATATTGTGGAGGTCGGCAGCGGTCAGCAATGCCAAACTCTAAGCTCTGGGCAGGGAGCTGTGGTATCGTGCCGGATATCACAGCAGGTGCGTATAAATAATTACCGGACCGCATGTGGTTGGCGGGTGGGTTCTTCCTCCCCACTACACTCCCAATAGACCGCATCCACCAGTCACGCACTATTTATTTCTTTGTGCCTAAGTGACCCTATGGTCACTACTTTAAACAGAATGTTGCAGGGGTGTGCTTACCCACCCCTCGCACTTTTCAAACATCATGGTAGTTCCCGCAGCTTGTTACGCTACAAGCACGACATTACATCCCTCACAAAAATCAGAAACAAAAATTAACACAAAGCATGATACATAACACACACAGGTAGAACGTCAGTACATATGGTAAATATAGACGTGGCTCAGAACAACAAAACAGTATCTCATTCGGTGTCTTAGGTTAGTCACAGCAGGTGATCCTTCAGTCTAGTCGAAGGTGCAGGATTACTCCTCAGGTCATACCCAGAGTAGTTAGTACGATTGACCTGTGGTGAGGGCCCACCCGGACTGACAACAGATCCACTAACCTGCTCTGGTGACCCACCACCGCAGTCAGCAGCATCATGTACCGGTATTGACCCTTCTGACCGGCCGTCTTCTGACATTACCTCCGCATTGGAGTCGACGGAATTGGGTCAGTTGTCGGTCAGGGTTCAAGAGGCAAGGGTTTGAAAACGTTTGAACCAAGAGATGTTACAAGCAATCCTTTCCGTCTGATGATGATCAAGGGCGACTCTTGAACGGCAATCGGAACTTGCTGCCTGGAAAATAATCTTTAATCAAGACTTGGTCCCCTACTCGTAAATCAGAACACCTCACTCTCCCACGGATACTGGCCTTGTCATTGGAGTTCTTTTGTTTGAAACACTCACTCTTCTCGTTTTCAGGCGCTGGTGCCCAGGATTCGTGGTGGGGAATGATGTCAGTAGCCACCTGGCCCATGGACAAGTGGCTTGGTGCTACTCCGGTGGTAGAGAGTGGAGTTTGACGGTAATCTTTAAAAAAGGAATATATTGCCATCTCAGGCGCTTTATTCCTAGCAGACACAATCCTTATTACTTTGTTCAGTGTCCTTATAAATAGTTCCACCTCTCCATTGGCTTGGGGCCATCACAGCATGATCTTTTTGTGCCATATGCCAAGGGACTGTAGGTAGTCAGCAAATTCTCTGCTTTGAAAAGGAGGACCGTTATCAGTCCGAATCTCTTGGATAATTCCATGGGTGGCAAGTACTTTTTCTACTTTCGGTATCACTTCAGCCGCAGTCAGTGAGGTGACTTTTTCCACTTCAGGATATCATGAAAAATCATCAATCAGTACTAGCATGTGACGGCTGTCTGGGAGGCTCCCAAAATTGAGACTGGTGGAGACCCAAGGTTTCGGGGGTCGTTTCTCAGTTTTGATGGGGACCGGCACATTCGACTCCCCCGTCACTTGGCACCAGTGGCACGAGCATACCAACGCCTCAACATTCTCACCCATCATTGGGAACCAGACTTTGGTCCATAGTCTGCTCTTTGTTTTTACCATGTCTTGATGGTCAGCATGGGCCAGTTGTACTGCTCTGTCTGTGAGGCTGGAGGGAACTACTAGTCTGTGTCCTCGGAGGAGGAATCCTTCACTACTGACTGTTAGCTCTTGGTGGACATGATGTAGGCTCTTCATGGTTTTTCTAGCTTCTGGGGTGAGAGTATGCCACCGTTTTGGTACGGCATGCCACTAATTAGTGTTCACTGCATGCATTATCTTTTGTAGGACTTTATCTTCTTTAGTAGTTTTTTAGATGGAATCTAAAGAGATGGGGAGGGGTTGTGACCACTCAACTATACACCTCACGTACTCTTCTGTCTCTTGCGCTTCTTCAGCTTCCACTACTGTGGCAAGCCTTGGATGTTGTGATAGATAATCTGTAGGATTATTTGATCCTGGACAATACTCTACTTTACAATTGTATTCCTCCAGTTGTAGCATCCATTTTTCTATCCGGGGCGGCGGCTTGGAGGCAGTGCCGTTGAATAAGGGAATAAGCGGTTTGTGATCTGTGGTGAAAATGAATGGGTGTCAGGCGTGCCGGTGCTGCTGCTGCTCCAGGTTCCCATTTTGCTATTTGTTTTTTTTTTCAGCCCCGCCGCTGCGTCCCTTTGGCCCCACCCCCTCCTTCCACTTCAAGTTCCCTTTTCCCACCTCTGCGTCCCCGCCCCCTCCCTCAACGTCAATTTCCCTTTTCCCGCTGCTGTGTCCCTGAGGCCCCGCCCCCCTGCTCGCCCAATCGCTGTCCCCTCCCTCGTCCCTGCTGCCCCTCCCTCCCACCTCCCCTTAAATGGCAGCCGCTGTGCAGACGTGCAGCGGGCGTGCCGCTGTGGCGCTGAAGGTGCTCCTAAGGCAAGCCCGTCTGCGCACGTCCGCGCCCAGACCGCACCCAGCGCCAGGACCCCTGGTTCCGAAGACCACCACCGTCAGCAATGCCATTACACCGCCAGCACCCTCCGCGCACTCAACACCGGACGAGCACACCCAGGGACCCTTCACCTGCCGGAACTGCAGCCCCACCAGCCTCCAAATCGCCAAACCTCCTGCCAAGCCTGACCGCAACTACCTCCGATGCATCCTACTTAACACCCGCTCCGAACTTACCCCATCTCCCTGCTCCCATTCCCGGCCAAGGTCACTGAGAAGATCATCAACAGACAACTGACCCACTACCTCGAAGAAAACAACATCCTGGACCCATCCCAGTCAGAGTTCCGCAGCAACCACAGTACTGAAACCGCCCTCATTGCCGCCACCGACAACATCAGGGCCCTGCTTGACAACGGCGAAACCGCGGTCTTCATCCTCCTGGACCTCTCGGCCGCCTTCGAGTAGAGTGTGGGGTCAAGTGTCAGGTGCCGAGAGTAGCCGGAGCCGAACACCAGTACTTGTGGACCGAAGCCCACCTATCTCACCGGCTGCTCCTCAGACAAAGAAAGTCTCTCTAGAGACCAAAGGGGTTGGCTCAATACACAGAGTTATAACCCGGGACGTTTGGGACTTCCGGGATGCAAGTTGGGAGGGAGGTTTGAGGGCCCTTGGCCAGTATCCCCAGAAGTTGTGGTGGTGGTGGCCGACAATTTCAGGTGTAATGGAAATAACCTCTCCTTACCTTCAGGTTTAAAGGGGAGATGCTCTGGAAATCTATGAGGTCGGAAGACATTGTCAATGAAGAAGTGACTCCACCTTAATGCTCATGGGCCATAACAGCAGGACGTCCAGCCATGAAAGCAAAATACCCTCGAATTTGGGCCCTGCAAACAACAAGTTGCTAGTGAACAGTGATAAAATGATGCTACTGGAAGGGCAGCGAGAAGTTTCAGAAGACCATTATATTGATGATGAGACTATTTTAAGCGTCATGGATTATGACAGCAATCAGCAGTTAAACCAGAACCAGGTTTCTTCAATAACCAAATTGCAGGCAAAAGACGATTGTGGTCACAAAGATGCAACGTATGTCACGGTTCAGAATGTAACAAGCCCAGTGACACTGAATTCATTGGAGCATGCATCGAACTCTGACTCCAATATAATTTCCACTGAGCATGGGTCTAGTTGTGGAAAGGTTCAGGCTAACGACGAACCCTTGCTCTGGGAGGTAATTGATGGTGCGCTAACTACACTTAGCAAAGCATCAGTAATGCATGCAGATAAATTGGACATACAAATAAACATTCTTCAATTACTTGCGGACCATGTTAAGAACATCAACACTCGGATAGATAAACTTAATGATTGAATGATGAGGGCACAACAGATCACAGATAAATCTTTGGTGCCCTGTTACTGCTCTCATTTGTTAGATGACAATGGCTGAGTGGGTCCAAGAATGCAAGGCAGCGCACAAGACCAAGCCACCAGCTCTGTTAACTGAACCATCAGCTTGCTTGGATAATCATTAGGAGTCCCTTCAAAATCAAAATCTAGATGGGGAAATCGCGGGCCGCATATGTTCAGCCCAAGTGGCTCAAGTGGCTTGCTCACAAGTAACTAACACTGACTTTGAGGCCATGGGACCCACTGGTATTAAAATCCCGAGGACCCTGTAGGGACATCTGCTACTTTGTCAAGGAAAAAACAAATGTTTACAGAAACTTAATAAAAGTCTAAAAAGGGCAAAGCAGAGCGTAACAGAAATTCTGTTAAATTTTTCCAGCGCCTCAACCTGATCTCAAAGTCCCCTTGGTGGGGAAAGGAAGTCAGAGCCCACAAGGCAGAAAGGACGCTAGCCTCCTCCAGTGGTTGAATAATGATCGGAAAGAGGGTCCTGAACAAATGGCTGCCAGAAAGGGCCTTTCCAGGTCCTCTTCAGATGCAATGATGAGATCTTCGCCGTCAGGTCAAGATAGATGTCAGAGTGAAATTAGGGTCCTCTCATGATGACTCCAGGCCCTCTGATGCAGCATCAGTTCCAGTAGGATTGATAGAAGGAGGAAACAAAAGTTCAATGGTGACGCAGAATATAGCCTTAAGATCATCCAAAGAGTGTCAGACTTCGTGGCACACGTGTGGGGACGAATCCTCTTTACACCTTCCAAGAATAGTCAAAGTATCTCAAATGGAGCACTTGAAGTCTTGGGAAGTGATTTCAGACACTGGTCCCCCTGCCTCATGTGTATTTGAGAATCTGGTGATACAAGAAATGCGGACCTAAGATCATCTATCACTTGGCAAACTAATGAATTGGCTGAAGCAGCTGAATTGGAGGGGGCGGGTAAAGAGTCTTTAATAAGTTCTCGTGTAAGGGCCAGTCCTGGTCAAAATATTTCAGCTGATCCAAGGATAACCCAGGGGGGCAGGAGTGACTTGTTACCACTTTGCGAGTGAGATTGGCCCCCTGAAAGGCCAGAGTGCGAGGGTGATATATTAATATTACAAACAGAATATACATCATGTGGCCGTGAAGATGTGCTCAATCGTGTGAATATCTTAAAATTATTTTAGGCTCTGCCTGGCATGGATCAGATCGAATCTACTGAGACTGAGTATATAGCCTTTGTTCAAGGTATCAATGATAACCCAAGAGAGGCCATTAAAATTCAGTTTTGTAACTCAGAAACCTTAAGAAAAATGGAGGCTGATGCAAATGTTCTGTCTCAATGGGGTATTTTACTCTGTAAATCAGTACCCCTTAAATACCCATGGATTTTGGCTAAAATCTGTGCCGTCCCCTTTCACAAGAAGCCAATCCTTTATACTTCAAAAGCTGGTGAAGACAGAAGGCCAGGGGTTGCAGATTTTGTAGGGTTAATCTACACTAACCCAAAGAAACCAAAGAAAGAAATGGCATTAACTGAAGTGGCAAATACCATAAAATCCCTAAAAGTGTCACATTTAGAGGCTTTATGGCTATTGGCTGGTGATTTCAATATGTTTCTCCTGGATGCTGCCCCACCATCGGTGTGGGTCCAAGAGGACGATATTACTTGGTCAATTCCCAGGACTAAATTTAGATTAATAAAAAAGGATGTTGCCGGTAAGAGATTTGCCACACTGCTTAACCAGCTCGGGATGAGGGTGCTGAACAGTAGAAGTATTCTGGATACCCCACCTAGCCGCACCTTTGGGTTGCAAGGAAATTCATCTTTAATAGACTATATTTGGGTGTCAGTCCAGCATTTTAATCAAGTGGGTGATTTTGAGGTGATTCCAGATATGTTTAGCGATCATACCATGCTGGTTTGTTCTATTTCATGGAGCATGCCAAGATGGCCTTTGATTAAGACAGTTGGATCTCAAGAGGGGGTGAGCGCATTGCACGGAGTTAAATGAAGCTCTGGACACATAAAAAGACAGAATCATTGGAGAAATTTCTCACAGTTTCTCAAGTGGACCTAGTAGCATCTCCTTCACAATGGCACTCTTTGACATTGGCTCTGCTAAATCAATTTGCCTCACCCACAATTTCATCAGGCCCATGTAAGGCTCCCTTGCTCAAGCACTCATGCCCAGAACTTAGAATGCTCAAGCAAAAGCAGAACAACCACTTAAGAAAGACTCACATTTTCAGCAATTCTAGTGCTCTCATTGACGAGATATGTCTAATAAGAAAGACATATAAAGTAAAAGTATGTGCCTTGACACAGCAAAAAGAGGAAAAGCAATGGGTGGATTTACATGAGGCATTAAAGCAAAAGAACTCTGGCAAATTTCGCCAATGGGTGCAGCAAATGACTAGTGGGGCCAGTACAAAAGATCAGCCTTCTATATCAGCGGGAAACTGGATGCAATATGTTTCGAATCTTTATGGCTCTCACCTGGCTAGTCTGCGGGAAGAGCTTTGGTTGTTGATATCGGGGTCTCACCTTGAGGTATGGGGTAAGAGGGATTGTGAATTGATTGAAAAGAATGACTTAAGTTAAGAGTTATCCTCCTTACTACCTGTAGAGGCGCCCGCTGTCCTAATGGGTTGCCAGCTAAAATATTTAAAGTTGCTAAGGAAGTGTGGGTACACCTTCTATGTCCATTATATAGTCCATGTCTTACTACAAATGATGTTCCAGACTGCTGGAGAGTTTCAATATTATCTCCAATCCAGAAAAAGGGCTAACCTGATCAGCCAGCTAATTTTCGACTAATAGCCCTTCTAGATGTAGATGGGAAACGTTATGCAAAAAACTTAATGCTGAACTTAAAAAGTGGGCTGCTATTAATTCACTGATCCCAAATGCACAGACTTGGTTTAGACAGGTGAGCGGTATGGAGGACAATCTGATGATCATCTCTACATTGATCGAGGCAGCAAACCAGTAGCAAGCTGTAATTTTGTATGCTGTCTTTATCGATTATAAGACTGCCTTTGCTAAAGTGGACAAGGCAAGGTTGTGGAGAAATCTCTATAATTGGAGTGTTCCAGCCACATTGTTGCGAGCAATTATGAACCTGTATGTTAAAACCTGGGTAAGAGTTAAGGTCTCAGGGAATAGAGTGACGCAAAAGATCTGGACCACTTAAGGGCCAAAACAGGGCTGTGTACTGGCCCCCTTTTTATTTAATTTATATCTGGCAGACCTTAACAGTGCACTGGCGGAAATTAATGTGTTTCCACCTTAGCTAGCTGGTGTACATTTGCAATGTCTGCAGTATGCTTATGATACTCTTCTCTTTGATCACACCGCAGAAGGAATGCAACAATTGCTGCATGCCCTGTCACATTATTGTAATGAAAATATGATCTCCATCAACGTCTCTAAAACCAAAATGATGTTTTTTGGGAGAAAGAAAGTCAGGAAGAGGGCCTTTGTATTGGACCATGCCAAAATCGAGTCGGTTTCCAACTTGAAGTATTTAGGTGTTTACTTTAATTTGCAAGGCTCACACCATGTCCAGCTAGAGTCCATTAAAGGAATGGCAGTAGCTATGTCCATCAGCTTTCAGAAACTCTTGAAGCAACTGCCAGGACCAGACTTGACTGCAATTTGCAGAGTAATAGATGTGAAGATGATTCCAACATTGGCCTATGGCTCACTGATCTTTAAAGTCAGGCTTGGTTCCTGGTTAGATAAGGCACAGTACCGATGCTATAGACGATTACTGCAGCTCCCGAATACCTCCCTGTCCTCACAAATTTGATTAGAATTTAATTTAAGTAAGCGAACAATTATGGCGGAGGTAAGATTTTTAAACTATTATACAAAGCTTAAGGCAGTTCCTCCTGGCTCGTTGAGAGGTTTGATTTGGTTAAGCATGTAGAATAATATGTCAGCATGGAAGGAAAATGTCAGCAAATCTATTTCTGCTGCGGGAGTCAATTATATTGTTAGTCTAAATCTTCCTCTAAGGCAGCAAGCTAAATTGTTAATTAAAAAAAGCAAGGCTGAGATCCACAGAGCTCACCACAAAAGCACATGCCAACTTATGTAGTATTTCTTTTAACAGTCTCCTGGGAGGGCACTTTACCTATCCAGAGCTGTGAAGCTGTGTTAGAAAAAAGATCTAATCAGACTGAGGTGTGGGATTTTACTCTTAAAAGCCTATAAATATGGCAATTTGAAGGGATTGGCAGATCTGCATTGTAGATTATGCAAGTACCAATTAGAATCAATACAGTATATAGTATGTGTCTATAAGGAACTGGGGCAATTGAGAGCCTTTTTGTTGACCTCTGTATTTCGAATGCTATGGATTAGGAAGTGCCAGAGTGCAATTGTTGCATGTATAAATGGGGTTTATCCCCAGTTAACTGTAGGATTCCTGAAATTCTTGAAAGAAGCAGGCAAAGTGTTGTACAGGACTGCCGAACCTTGTCTAAGTATCTGATTACTATGCACTCCGCACCCCATAGAGGTTAACACCTCATTAATATCTCCGGGCATTGGTTGATGGTAATTGGGTGTCCATTGGCTGGCTCCTGTGCCTGTAATGCTAGGGATTAAAAAAAGGTCAGAGTATAACTGCTAAATGCCCAAGTGAACCACATCCCTAGTTTCCTGTAATATTTTAGAAACTTTGGAAAGAAGAAGACAACTCAGTACACTGTCTAAGTATCTAAATTTTATGCACTCAGCACTTTGTAGACATTTGTACTTCAATAACTTCCAAACAGGACCATTCAGGACCAACAGGAGATTTTAATAACATCCAAAATAACATCCAAACAGGACCTCTGTACGCTGTCTAAATATCTAAATCTTATGCACTCAGCATTTTTCAGACATTTGTGTTTTAATAACATCTCAGGGTACTGGAGGAGCACAGGGATCTCCGGTCCAATAAGGAGGACTGTTATTGATGCTTACATGGTTCATTGTATAAAATGATGTGATAATACTTATTATAATATATCAAGAAAGTGGTCGGGTACTGGAAAGATTGTGTGGAATCACAAGACAATGGGGGTCATTCTGACCCTGGCGGTAAATACCGCCAGGGCGGAGGTTGGCGGTAGCACCGCCAACAGGCTGGCGGTGCTCCGCCGGGCATTCTGACCGCGGCGGTACAGCCGCGGGCAGAAGCGGAAAGCCGGCGGTGTACCGCCGACTTTCCGCTGCCCATGGGAATCCGCCATGGTGGCGCAGCTTGCTGCGCCGCCATGGGGATTCTGACACCCCATACCGCCATCCTGTTCCTGGCGGTTCGCCCGCCAGGTACAGGATGGTGGTATGGGGTGTCGTGGGGCCCCTGGCATGGGCACTGCAGGGGCCCCCGTAAGAGGGCCCCACAAAGAATTGTGCACCCGTCGCACCTTCCCACTCCGCCGGCTCCATTCTGAGCCGGCTTCCTCGTGGGAAGGGTGTTTCCCGCTGGGCTGGCGGGCGGACTTTCGGCGGTCGCCCGCCAGCCCAGTGGGAAACCCAGAATGACCGCTGCGGTCTTTTGACCCCGGTACGGTCTTCTGTCGGTTCCCGCTTGGCAGGCGGCTACCGCCGCCCGCCAAGCTTAGAATCAGGGCCAATATTTTTTAGTCTAATTGTTTTTAGGTATTTAATGGTATTTATAGATGTTTTATATGTGTAACTAGGATGTGTAATGCTCTTAAGTGATGGATGCATTTTGTGAGTTACTGGACAGTTTGACTGAGTTACCATGTTGTGTTTTTATGTATTAAGAAGGATTATATAAATAAGTAAATAAGCACCAAAGCTGCAAATGCTGAACTAACGTTGTGAATGTATTGCATAATATTTTCCTCATTGTTATGGTTTTAAGTAACAAAACAATAAAATGTTGTACTTACTCACTTACATACCTCAGCTAAAATGTCACACCAGCAATTGCATAATGTGAAAACTTTGAGAAAGTTATTAAATTGCATGGCATAATTTAAATTTTGCTCAAGCATAAAAGATACACCCAACAGCCAATCAAATTTTGCTGAGACTAAAACACTACAGTGGACTGATACAAGATGTGATTGGCAATATTTTATGCCAATGGCTGAAGAATCATGAACTAGAGAAGCCAAATGCTGGAAGGTGCTGACCCAAAGAGGCTAAATGTATATTTTATTGTTTTTTAAAACAAAAAGCTTTTACATATGCTAGACATGAACACACTGCAGTTGAGTACAATTATGTTAAAAGGTGCACAGACTCAAGGGCTGTCGGAGTTAGAAACTTCCTTAGCAGATATGATAACAATAGAAATACTTAATATTTTTATTGATTTATCAGACACAGTGCATTAATAATCTCTTGTCCTCTTCTAGGAAGAATAGATGTATTTGTTTTAATAAGGAAAACTATTACAGTCCAAATATAACAGAAATGTGTTTAATTTCTGCGTGGATGTTACATGTCTACACACCTGACTTTGGTACCTGACAAGTAACATATTAATAACATTGTGACAAATATCACAAGGACATATGTAGGGCCACCAAGATGCCGCCAAACCCCTCAAGAGGAAGCAGAACTACATTGAGGAGGAGGCAGACCCTGAAGTTTACTAGGAAACTACTTGGTCTGCCTCCAGGCACCCTCAGCAGAGAGGAGAATGTGGCAGGAGTTGTCAGGCTCTGGAAATGCATTGGGTAAAGGTACTAACTGTGGGGACCCTGAAAACAATAAGCAGATTAGAGTGAGAGAAGGAGTTTTTTCCAGGATTCAGTTGTCAAAGACTCTTCCTGGAAATGGACCTGGATCTGGTTCCATCTCACCCTCCTTGATAAACATATCCTCTCTAAAATGCCCCCTGACCTGCTAGATTGCCTGCCTGTTCCCCAAAATCCAAATAAAAAGGCAGATGAGAAGCAATACCCCTTTATCTATCCAATACATTATTTCTCCCAACCCCGCCACACTTTCCTCCTCCAAAAAATGCAAGCACACATCTTGCTAATACTCTACTTAACCCCCAACCTTTATGGTGTACATTTTTCATATTCTTTATAAATTAATTGCAACAGCTGGAGCAGGAGTAGCTTGTAAATTGATAGGGCGTCTTCCAGTCCACACGTCTGCAAACACCCCTACCATGCATGCAGGTATGCCACATTGATATTAATCACTCTAAATAATTTAATGTCTTTGGCATATCACAGCACTGATATTTATGTTCCTTAAAAAGATGTGTTGAGATAGAAGGTACTCAACACATATTTGTAGTGTAATTTATTAGGCCTCTAATATATTCATACATATCAAGAACCTATGTGCTTTTTTAAATTTTAAACAACTTTATTGGTTTTTTTGGGATATCATATAGACAGTACAGTGAAAGATCACACATTAAGCATTGTGTCATTTTGTCTTCCTAGGTGAATTAGGGCCTAAACTGACCCACTGTAATCGTACATACAAGGATCAACAAGTATACAAGCAATTTGAGATTATATGTCCATGGTATCCCAAATCCAATATAAACAGATGAAATCTCCCCACACCTTCCCCATCTGCTCGTGTGTATATGTGGGGGGCTGTGTGCTAAGCCATGCTATCGCTATATGTCTTTTTGCCAGTACCAATCCAAGGAGGACAAATCTCCTACTTAGGTTCTTCTTCAGAGAGGAGGGAAGCAGGCCCAATAGTATCTGGGTGACCTCCATTGGTGCATCCTACCCAATGGCTCTGTTTAGACTTATTGCCACCTTATGCCAAATTGTGAATAGGGATTGGCAGTGCCATATCATATGGAGGAAGTCGGCCGCTGGAGTCTCATACCATGGGCAGCTCACCGAGGGAGAATCATATATACCATGGAGAACCTGGGGTGTGAGGTATGTCTGGTGTATAAAATTATATTGTATAGGTTTGAACCATGCGCTAAAACTAACTGTTTTCCCCCCTTGTGGATCTTCGAGCAAGTTTTAGCTGACAGAAATTCCCCCACAATGGCTTCCCACTTGGCATGAACAAGGGGTGCTACCAATTATGGACTGTACATGACATCGCAACGTCTGTCCCTCCACCTCTGTACTGACAAGAACGGTTGTACCACCCGCAGAGTCATATTCTGGGCATAGGGTGCCTGCCGGACGACCCTGTGGATTGCTCCCTCCCACACCCCCACCACCTGCAGAATAACATATGGTAAGGAGGAAGGCACCCGTGCTCCCTGCATGAGGAGAACAGGCACCGATTTTTCCTCATGGGTGCCCTACAGAAGGGGTTTCTCCCAGTTATCATGGTGGACAAGCCAGTGAATTGCATGTTGCAGCTGGGTCACCATAAAATAGAGCTCCCGATGCGGGACCTCCAGCACCCCCAACTCCACAACCTTCTCAATGTGGCAAGCCTAACATGTTTCCACCCTTTACCTCAAAGTAGATCCACAATCAAGCCATCAAAAGTACAAAAATAATGCCTGAGGATAGTATATAATGTGCACTGTAGTATGCACAAACAATGTGGTAGGAACTATGGCAATCCTGCCCATAAAGGACAGGGGCAGTTTCTTCCAGATTCTGATCGAGGCCCGAAGGCCCTTCACTACTCGGTCCACATTGTGAGTCAGGTATGAGCAGACTGTGTGTGTCAGACAGGCCCCCAAGTAGTGTACATCGGTCATTATCCAGGGAATACCCACCTCTGGGAGTTCATCCTTTGGTATCCCCACCAGTCCCCTAATGGGAAGAGCTTGGATTTAGTTGGATTTACATGTAGACCAGATAGTTCACACAAGACACATAAAATTAAGCAGATTGGGCACCAAGTAGACCTGTTGCCTCAGATAAATCAGGGCATCATCGGCATAGAGAGAGACTACATGAGTAGAATCTCCCAGCACTATTCCCCATGTCCAAATGCCTAATTAAGAGTTTTCAGCAGGGGCTCCATGACAATGGCAAACACAAGCGGTGATAGAGGGCATCCCTAATGGGTACCTCTACTCAGTGGGAAGGGCTCAGAGCTCACTCTACCTGAGCACACCCTGATGCACGCTCAGGATATAGGAGACAAACCGATTCAATAAATCTGGAACCCAGGCCCAGCTTCTAGAGTATGTGCCGTAAATATGTCCAATTTAGAGAGTCAAATGCCTGCTCTGTGTCTAGGAATGCTAGGGCACACTTGTCAGTCAGGAGCTGCTGCACAGCACAGTAGACGTGAGCCAAACATCTCAAGTTGTGAAGGGTGCTGCGTCTCTGGATAAAGCCAGATTGATCCTGGTTTAGTAAGGTGCTCAAATGGGGGAGCAGACGTGTAGCTAATAACCCAGTGAGAATTTTCATGTCAATATTTAAAAGAGACAGTGGCCTATGTGCAGAAGCCAGCTCCGGATCCTTGCCCGACTTCAGGATCATAACAACCAGTGCCTCAAGCATGGAGGCTAGCAGAGTCCCCGAGCACAGAGCCTCCTCAAACAATTCCAGACATCGTCTGGCCACCACTTCTGCAATGATATGCTAAAATTCCACAGGCAGCAAATCACTACCAGGGTTTTTGCTGTTTTGAGATGCTGAATGATGGCAAGGATCTCCTCCCTGATGAGTGGGCCATTCCCTAATCTCCGGTGGAAGAGATGGGAGTAGGACCTCCTCCAAGAAGCCCTGCAAGTAGACCAATGAGGGGCATAGTCACTCAGTGTAAGTCTTCCTAAGATGAGCAGCAAACACCTTGTTTCTTGCCTTCTGTGTACAAACCAAACTCCCCGTCTCAGTGTGTAAAGTCAGTATGGGGGACACAGGTGACTCCTTCCAGACCAGTCGGGTCAATATAGCTCCCGTCCTATCCCCCTTTATATGGAGCCGCTGCCCATAGGCCGTATATGTGTGTTTTTCAACCTATGCCAACCCTCCAAAGGTCTGTCTTGACCGTGCGGCAGTCTGGCAACCTATGAGGACAAGCGTGGAGCACAGCCTCCATTTTCCCTAACTTTAATTCCTGAAAACGGCTATCACGTTCCAACTGTTGACAGACCCCAAAGGATGCCTTTATACAGACTCATTGCCTCCCAATCTGTGGCCATGCTGCTCGCTGAGCCCCAGTTGTCCGTAAAGCAATGTGTTAGTGTACTGGCAACCGTTGTCACAAAGGGGGTATCTGCCTGCATATCAGCTCGCAAGCGCCATACAGGGATCTCCAGTTGCTCAGGCCCACCCAAAACTGACCAAGACCGGAGAGTGGTCCAAATGGTATTGGGTCAGATAGGTGCTGTCCGAAACCAGTTGTGCCAGCTCAGGGGAAAGGAAACAGTAATCTAAGCGACTAAACATGCCCTTTGCAGGAGTAAAACAGGAGAACGGCCTCTGTGTCGGATGCCGCTCTTTCCAAACATCACACAGAGTAAGAAGATGGAACATCTCAAAGGGACTTGGTAAGTCGGAGTTTAGTGTGTGCCTTGCGACGTTCCTGATCCATCTCCCCTTTTTAAAACACAATTGCAATTGCCAGCCAGCACCACGGCTGTACCCAGATATGGGGGCACCACCCTCAGAACCCTGGAAAAGAACTCCAGGGAGTCAATATTGGGGGCATATATGTTAAAAGCAGATCTTGCAACCATCCAGTGTTCCAAGGAGGGTAGTGTAGCGTCCCTCAAGTTCAACACCATGGTTCTTATAGTCAAATGGTACCCCTGGGGCCACGTAAATGAGCACGCCCTCAGCATAACCTGAGTATGAGGTAGCCTATACATGCCCCCTCCAGCATTTCTGCAGAGAAGGAATGCAGTTCCCCCACAAATGGATCTTTTGGAGGAGTGCTATAGAGACTCCATAACATTTCAAGTAGGCAAACATGTCTACGCTTGTCAAGGTGGACCATCATTTTACATTCCAGGGCAGCAATTATGTTACAGGAGCAGTCATATCACAAAGATTCCATGCCCACCCATCTTCCTCCACCGCAAATCCCCAGGATCGTAACCAGGGTAACTGGACCACTTGACACCTGTCCATAGGGCCCAATGGCGCAAGAGCAGAATAAACTTCCCTGAGAAAGCCCCAACCTGAAATTCAAAACAATTCCACCCGCCCTCGGCAGAAGTGAAGATTCAGCAACCGTTGCCCCATACCACACCATAAATTATCACCCACATTGAACTTTTGCTTTGCTTGAGGGTAGTTAAACAGAGAGAGCCTGATAAACAGAGTCACTCCGTCAGCCTATTGGAAGAACCAATTTAGAGAAAAAACAATATCCTTCTATATGAACATCTCTGAAGGACCAGGTCCACATGTGTCGAACGTTTTTGCATTTGCAAATGGTGCGAGTCACAAAATTCGGCCGTTTGCGAATGCAAAAATGCCTTTCACAATGTATGAAAGGCATTTGCAGTGCAATTTTAAGGAATCGCAAAAATAGCGACTCCTTAAAATTGCGACCCCATTTAGAGAATTGCAAAGTGTGATTCTCTAAATAGGAAATCACAAATAGAGAATTCCTTTTTGCGATTTCCAAAGCACATGTATCAAGCATTTCCTAAATGCAAATTGGGCATTTAGGAAATGCTATTACCACCAAATCCAATTTGGTGGTATGCATGTGCAAATTCTAAAAATGCATTGTAAATGCATTTTTAAAATTGACATGTAGCACACACATGCTCCCAAGGCATGTGTGTGCTTCACATGTCTGCAAATATTTTTTGGGGGTGCATCAGAGGGGGCCTTAGTTCCCCAGCACCCTGGGGTTTTCATTTCCTAATTTGCGAATTCCTAACTGGAATTCACAAATTGGGAAATGCAACACCATTCGCACCTATGGGCCTACAGGCCCATAGGGTTGAATGGAGTCGCATTCTCTATTTGCGATTCGGTAATAGCGTTTGCGAATTTTAAGAAATCGCTATTACTGAATCGCAAAATTCATACATACCATTTTGCATTTCTTAAATAGAGATTTCTTAAAATTTGCTATTTAAGAAATGCAAATCGGATTTTTGACACATCTGACCCCAAATGATAGGTGATATATGGTAAGTCAGATTTTTTATCAGAATTGTGTGGAGAGATCAAGAGACTCCTACCAGCAACCCCGATGAAAGGCTTCTGACAGATGGAGGTGGCAAGCATCCTTATTATGGAAGCACCCTTATACAGTACAAATGGGGCCTACAATCACCCAAGTCTCAAATTTGGGTGATGTCGGTTGCCTCCTAGCTCTGGGGTGGAAAACGCTCCTGGGAGGCATCCATCGAATCGGGGACCACCTCCCTGTCTCACAGAGTTCCATCAGAGCAGACCACTATCCTCATTGCTTTCTTACTGTCCTCTTGACTCCTCCAATGATCCCGGCGGCGCTGCGGGCTTGCCAACTCTTCCTGCGAGAGCAGCATCAATGAGCTGGCCTGGGACAAGTCCTTTGCAGAACCATGGCCCAGTGTGTCCAGTCAATAGCTCATCTCCCCTGCTGTGAAAAAGAAGAAGGCATCCCCTTTGTGTTGGATCCTGAGTTTTGCTGGAAACATAAGACTGTTTTTCATGTTGCATTCCCAAAGCAGAGTCTTCACTGATGGGAGGGTTTGTCATTGCTCCCGGACCCTCTGTGTGTAGTGTGTCGGATAATAGAAATGGGTGACCGTCAAACAGCAGAGGGCCTTAAAGGCGAGTGGTCTGCAGGATAGTGTCTCTATCATGAAAATTGAACAAACAGGCAATAACCGCTCTGGGTGAGTCTCCAGGCTTCTGTGGAGGAGTCAGGGACCTCTGTGCTGGTTCCACTGTGAAGAACTTGGAGGAGGACTGTAGTGATCCAGTCATCAAGGAAAGGTTTGGCAGATTGTCCCTCTGCTCTTTCCGTGAACCCCACAAATCTAAGGTTATTCCTGCGGGACCTTCCTTCCGTGTCCTTCATCCAATCATCCAGCCGAACAGCCTGTTTCTGCATACTGAGGACTGTGTCTCAGAGAGTGCATACCTCTTGTTGTAGGGTGCTCACATTCTGCTCTATAGTGGTCACTCACTCCATCACCTTCTGGAGGTCAGTTCACAGCTGATTAATGTCAATAGCCACAGAGTCAATCTTGTGGTTTAGCTCAGCAGAGGAGCTCTAGATTGCCACCAACAGGTCTGCCAGGGACAAGGATGTCACCCCAGCTCCATCCGCTTTCTCCACAGTGTTGGATGTGACCCTCTCCATAGGTGAGGTATCCAACATGACTGGTCCCATATAGTTACTTATTTTATTACTTAAGGTCAATTTGGTATCTCTTTCCTTTTTGAACATTGGATTCACCACAGTCAGATCAGGGTGTAGATGGAGCTCACTAGGACTCCTTAGTTTGCAATCACAGTGCAGAAGAGGCACAGCTTTTTCAGTTACTGGGCCCCTTTAGGATCTGACCAGAGGGTCATGGGGTTGCAGGTTTAGAGACTCCCCTCAGTCTTTCAGATAAAATCATCAGCTCTTGGATGAGGGCAGGCGGTCATAGAAACTATGTGTCAAAGCGGGATCACCACTAGGTGTTCTCTCCCTGCTTAGGTTGCTGGCAGGTGCAGCCAGATGCAGGAGTACTCCGAAGTGGCAAGGAACAGATCCTAACCCCCCCGCAGCAGAGCACCACCTCCTAGGCGGTAGAGAAGTATAATAGGTTAGAGAGTCAGGGGTTCCTCGCCAAAGACAAAACAGTAGTGGCCACCTGCAGCAGGTATAGAAGGAT
This sequence comes from Pleurodeles waltl, assembly GCF_031143425.1. Classification (NCBI taxonomy): domain Eukaryota; kingdom Metazoa; phylum Chordata; class Amphibia; order Caudata; family Salamandridae; genus Pleurodeles; species Pleurodeles waltl. The sequence goes on along the minus strand of NC_090439.1, from coordinate 638,694,372 downwards.
TGAGCACCAAAACATTGCAGTTCCTGTCCACCAAACATAGTCCCCAGGTGTTTCCTCACAGCTAAACAGCCATGGGGCAGCATCAGCATGTAAGAACTAGTTTCTGCACCAGTTTGCTGCAGGGCCCCACCAGTGGTGGTGCATTGTTTATTTGTGTCTGGCCACTATTTCGAGGCTCTCCTTTCAGGGCCTCAAGCCATCCTCAGGGTCCACCATATGCAACCTGAGGGCCCCCCCCAATTCATTCTGGCGGGCAGCCCCACATCAACACCAGTAGCCTGTGCTGTCTGTGGCCACACAGTCCAGTCCTAAGGGCCACCCGATGGGCCGGGCATTCTGATAGCACCAACCGCTCTCTGTACCAAAGCAAGGCCACGGAGGCTTCCCGCCGTCAGGGCTTTGCTCTCACGCTTCAGTCGGGAGCAAAATGTCACCGGCCCGAGTCATCAGGGCCATGTCCAATCTTTCTCAGAAACGGCTTCTCGTCCCACGGAGGACCTCAGGAGCAGTTGCGGCACCCTCACATGCATTGATACACTTCTTAGGGGGAAAATTCTGCATTTTTACGCAGGATATCTACAGGATGAAAAAGATGTAATCGGGAACACTCTAAGAAGCGTCTAACCGGCTGTCGTGCCTGGCTACGCCCCCCTTTGAAGAACCTATGTTGTCTGCCCATCTACAAATTGCCACTACTTCCTCTTCCTCTTGATGTATACATGTGGGATATATAGCTTATTATTCCTTAACATCATACAAGTTCCATATTCTGCATTGATGTAATGACATTTTTAATGTCTGAATTTATATGGCTAATTTAACTTTCTTTGACCCTTATTATGACTTTGGCAGTCTTTTCAGAAGACTGCCGTGGTGACGGCCTCCAACAGACCGCCGGGGAGGCGGCAATCCACCCACCAGATTGTGACTCACAAGCACAAAACAACCAGAAAGAAGCCAAAACAACAATCCTGCCAGACCTAACGACGGCGAAAAACAGTTGTCACACCACCCTCCCCGCCACACCTGCTACACACCGCCCTCCAAATAATGACCCACTAATCACCACAGCAGTTATTCAACGGCGGATACCCATTGGCGATGCTGAGTGCCACGGTCGATTTGGCCACTCCAAACGAACAGAAGCCAATATTGGCCAGATTGAAAAAACCCACACCCAGTCCTCCACCAGAAGAAGGCTCCAGTGATGACAACAACTCTGGATCTGGATGATCTCCCTTGCCCACCTGGGACCACTGGTCAGTCGAACACCACAGGCAACACCCAGTCCACACAAGGACACTCTACATCAGACTCCAATATCACAGCAGCCACCCAACGTCCCCAAACCTCTGTCCCTAGGACATGTCAATCAACAGTGTGCCCACCTGTACAGGGATCCAAGTCGACACCACACAGGCAAGACGATGAAGGTCCTGGTGTTAGTGGGAGTGGACACACAGTTCAGGAGACACAGGCACATGGGGCCAGGGTCAGTGAGAGGATAGCTGTGCGCCAAGGGGTGAGCCAAATCAGGGAACCAACTGCCCAGAAGGCACTCTCACATGTTCTGGGAGCATACCAGAAATCCCAGGACAGAATGGGCTAGGTACTTACTATCTTGCAGGAGAACCTGAGGCTGCAGAGGGAATACAAACAGGAGGTCATGCAGCAGTTGCAAGCCTTGAATGCCAACATGGCCTCCATTTCAGGGGTTCTCAGTGACATGGCTACCATCATGCATGAGTACACAACACACTAGTGGGTCCCTTCCACTAGCTAGTGTACTAACCAGCCCTCCACATCTGCTGCAGCTAGTGGACAGGAGGGCCTGTGACAGGACTCACAGGCCAGCAGCACCCCTCCCTCTGCAGCAGAAGAACCACCTGCAAATGTTCTCTGCGACCCAGACAGCCACCAGAGACTGTAGCCAAGACCCAAACCACTGCCAGGAAATGAGCCCCTCCTAAATGTCTCCCTTGTGTGCCACTGAGTCACCTTGTTTACTTTGGACTGCCATTGCTCCTTTTCCCATGGATACTGGACCTGTGCTACAAAAAAACTGGGCCACTACAATGAAGATTTCATTCACCATCACCCCACTCTATTTTACAATCCCTTCCTTTTTGTCAATTCAATAAACACACTTAAACACATCTGAAGGTGTTGTGCTTTAATTACAACAATATGCAATGTCTTGACGTCTATTATGCTGTGCAAATGTAACGTAAAGTGTGAATCCATCCAATGGACAGTCAGTTTGGTGTACACATAACCAGTGTGAGAGCACGCCACAAGTCACTATCCACCAAACTGTTTGAAAGGAGTCTGTAGGCATCCCATGAGTTCATAGTATTGACCACACCAACATCTGCAAAAAGGGAAACAATTTTTGACATTCAAATGAGAAGTAAAGGAATTAGAGAAACATGAGCCCCTGTAACATAACAACCTGCATTCAGCTGGTTACATCAACTCAGATATTTGCACAGCAATTGATTCCAAACACCATAAGTGAGGAGAAACAACTCTTTTCAGGCCGTCAAACAAGATACCATAGTATTAGCTATGCCATGTTGTCAGTATGCCAAACCCTCCTCTGGACCACCTAGTCTGGGCCACACTGTCAGGGAAATTGAAGTCACATTGTGGTTGTGTAAGTAAATTGTAACTCACATAACATTCCTAGCAACAAATGCTAAGTACTGTATAGAATGAGGACACAGTTTGCAGTGGGCATGTATTTGCTAAACTACTCATACATTGCATGGGCTGAATAAGCTTGATCACTGTCACCATAACACTGGCACGACTGACAACAGATGGAACAGTCTCAGGTCAAATAATGCACACATTTCTGCCTGGCACAACACAGCAGCCACACAGCACTTAATTGTAATGGAGGTATGAACAGAAGTACAGACTTACCTGAGTGTCATTGGAAGTACTGCTGTATGTGTCCTGTTGTCCACATCCTCCTCCTCCCCATCCTCATCACTGTCTTCAGTGTCCTCTGCTGCCACAGGTGCATTGTCTCCCCACTCTTCCTGCAGGAATGGCACATGGTGTCTGAAGGACAAAGGGCAGCATGCAGCAGGCCACCACTATCTGGCAGACCTTCCCAGGGGTATAGAGTAGGGATCCACCAGAAATATGGAGGCACCTGAACCTGGCTTTCAGTAGCCCAAATGTCCTTTCGATTACTCTTCTGGTCTGACCATGTACTTCATTGTAATGATTCTCTGGCCCTGTCCTCGGATTCCTCACTGGTGTCAACAGCTAGGATAGGTTTGGATAGCCAGAGTCACCTGGAACTAGTGAGAGACACACATTACTCATGTACAATAGCACAAAGGACAACTACAGGTGGCATACAGTGACATACATTGTGTGAAACTTCAAGCTCACCTATGAGCCACACTCTCTCTCTCTGTAGTTGTGCCATCATCTGTGGTACTATGCTGTTCCTCAATACATAGGCATCATGCACAGATCCTGGAAACATGGCAGCAACGTGGAAAATGTACTGATCAGGAAGGCACACCATCTGGACATTTCTTGAATGGTAATTCTTCCTATTTCTGTACACCTGCTCATTTGTCCTGGGAGGGACCAAGGCAATATTGGTCCGGTCAATCGCCCCAATCACATATGGAATGTGTCCCATTGTGTAGAATGCAGCCTTCACAGTGGGAAAATGATCATTGTGGGGGAATGATATATAGCTGCTCATGTGTTCAGCAAGGCAACCCACAGTCACTTGGAAAGAACCACTGGCCAGGAAGTGGAGCACTGACAGCACCTGTACTGCGGGGGTATTGCTGTAGAACTACGAATAGCAGGAATGATATCTGGCTCCATTGTTGACACAGTTCAGTGATTGTGGCCCTGTCCAGACTATAGGTGAGTATAATACAGCGATCCTCCAGTGTAGCCAAGTTGACTAGGGGTCTGTACAGGGGTGCATGCCGCCTCCTCCTCCGCAGTGGTTGGTATCTCATTAAACCAAACATCAGAAGTGTATGATAACAGGAAGGATGGACACACAACAACACAGTACACCAAGCAGTCTCATCCAATTCACGCAACCAATGATTGTAATTTGCACTGGTGTCCTCTACATGCAAACGACTTCTTCAAAAATACATACTATTCATTTGCTCTTGTGTCTCACAGATGTAGTCGGAGTCATGCGTCGTGATTTGTAGCATCCCATTTTATATGTTCTGTCAACTACTCATCTGCAAGCAGTGCACTGGTATTAGATCTTATTTGAGTGCCAGAGTGTACAACCAAACCAAAGTATGTAGCGGATTGGAATTGCCTTAGTATGTATCATCGGTACACAGGGGCCAATGATGATCACCACCGGCGGTGATGGTGTTCACCGACGCAGACGTGACTGCCATTTTCTGTATCCAAATTCAAGTGATTCCTGACCTCTTCTTCTCCTGCATCACTGCCACTACGATACCACCTACTCTTGCTCTCTCCCCCTGCTCCATCTACGTCCCCCTTTCTCCTCTAGGTCCCACTCACTATATCAACACCTCCACTGCGTGTGCTGCTGTGTCCTGTGTCTGCAACCCTCAATGGCCTGTGCAACAGGGGATAGGGCCCCAGCCCTCACATCTGAAGAACTTGAGAAGCTTGTGGATGGGGTCCTGCCCTTGCATGGACAGTTGTACGGGCCTCCAGACCCTTTGGGTACTTTGGATGCAACATGGCTGTATGTAGATGTATGTGTGTGCGGGCAGTGTGTCATTTGGGGAGTGTATTTTTGTTGCATGCAATGTGTACGCAGATGTACGAGTAGTGTGTAAGGTTAACGTGGGATCCATGCAGTATGTAAGCCATTGCTGTAACAGAATTTAGTGTGGAGTTCATGATGTCCTTCTGTCTGTGTTCCCTATGCAGGTCAGCGCCCGTCAGAAGAAGGTGTTATGGCGTGCCATCACCAAGGACATGCGGACCCTGGGGTACATATACGGCAGAGAACTCACTGTAGAAACTGGTGGGCCCAGAAGACCGCCGAGGCCCAGCTGGGGACGTCCTCCCAATGAGGGAGGGGTGCTCGTCGGTCCCTGACCCTCATAATGGCCCGAATAATGGCAGTGGCCAATCTGGAGTTTGATGGGCACTTGAGGGCAGCACATCAGCCACAAGGGGGTGAGTACACAGTGTGTGTAAGTCTTTCCTGATGCCTGCCACGGTGTTTGGGTGCAAGGTTCTAGTCAGTGTACGGTCCTATGTGCCTGTGTAGCTAATCTAGTAGAGTCCTGCTTGGCAATGGTGAGTGGTATGTACATTTGGTATTGGCAATTAGCTGGTATTCCATCCTCATTTCAGACCTACATGCAGGCATAGCTTAGTGAGACCCAGTAGATGTGCAGATGGTAGTGTCTGAGTTCATTTTTGCTGTTGTTTCCAGGCAATGGTTTGGTATTGTGGTTGTTACTGCACAGTGTTAGTTCCAGTGAGTGATGTGTATGCCACATGTGCTGTTATTGCTGTAATTGACCCTGTGATCCCTTTCTTTCTCCTCACCCTTTCTCCTTTTCTTCTCCTGTCCTTTTGTGTATTAGTACCATCTGGCAAAGGAGCAGGGGCACTGGTGAGTGGAGGAGCTGCAGCCCACTGGACCCAGTGTCAACCGACATCGAGGGGACCCGTGGGTTAAAGGGCGAGGGGAGCACCACAGGGGAGACAGGAGCTAGAACAACTGACTCAGATACCTCCTCCGATGGAAGTTCCCTGGTGGTGGTGGACCTCTCTAGGACCACCCCAGCTACATCATCTTCTGCCACCCCCTGTACCAGCACCACCCTCCCAGTATCCCCACCCAGTTGCCCTTGCCTGCTCACCCAGGAGGGTGGGAATCTCCTTTGCTGCAGGTACCTCAGCCCCTTTCCCAGTCAGCCCTTCTGCCCTCACTGAGGAGGCTACTGACCTCCTCAGATCCATCTCTGTAGGGCAGTCATCTATAGTGAATGCCATCAAGGGGCTTGCATCCCAGATGCAGAAATATAATGCCTACCTGGAGGGCATTCACAGTCGCTTTCCTGTCCTACAGAGATCGTTTTAGGTTCTGGCCTCCTCTTTGACAGCAGCCAGTGTCACTGGTTCTTCCACCCTCCTCCAACTACATGTTCCCAGTCCCAGAGCTCTCTCCCCCCTACCCATCCCAATCACACAATCAGACCAGAATGCACCCAAGACAACAGACAGACTCGCAAGGACAAGCACAGGCACCACAGATCACACCATGGGCACACACACAGCCAGCACCCAGGTGCACACACAACAACAGCCATTGTCTCTACTGTCTCCCCCTACTCCTCCCTCACAGTCACGTCAGCACTCACACCTGCAAGACCTGCATCCTCAGTCCCAGATCCCGCCACCTGGACAGCCTTGCCCACAGTCACCACTACAGCAGACATGCAGACTAGCACCCCATTCATCACATGTGCAGTCACCACCATCACAACCACATGTAGCACACCCACCTCACATGCAGACACCACCACAATATACATGCACTCGACCTGTTTGTCCTCTCTCACCCTGTCTTCCCCCTCCAAAAACACATAAACAGTCCCACTCAGACACTCAACAGCCATTCACCTCACACACACACCTGCAACCCAGTCCAGCACACCTACTCCTCCTACAGCCACTCTCTCTACCTCCACTCCCAAACCTCCTCCCACACTCTGCCCTACTGTAACAAAAAAATGTTCCCTGGCCTGCCTGGTGTTACACATGTCCCTCCCCCGCTAAAACACCTTCCACTAGGGGGCACAGGACAGCCACTCTGACCTCCCCCGCTCCAAGCACACTCCTCCACCCCCTAAACAGAGGAGCAAAGGTCTGCCCCTCCCAAATCCAAGTTCAAGGACCCCCCTCCAAGAAAATTCCCCCGCCACTCCCACAACCACCCTCTGCTCCCTGAGGTGCCTGCCTTCCACATCGGTGTCCCTGCCTAGTGGAGTCACTTGGCCTGTCAGGAGTCAAGTTGGGCATCTCACGTTGCCATGTGTAGTGGCATGGATACTTTTGGACTTGCCAATGGCCCTTTGTGTATATAGTTCAATGATTTTAATGTGATCACTATTCCCACCGGAATACAGTGGTTGGACCAAAGATATTTGTCTTGTTTTTTTTTACTTCTGACTTCTATTGTTGTTGTACTTTTCAGTGGACTGTTCTCCGTGTGTGGTATGTGTGTATGGTGTGTGTTGTGCGTGTGAGTGTGTCTCTCTCCCCTCCCTCCCTTGTGTGTTAGGCGGCTGTACTCACCATTGCCATCTTTGTCAGCATTGCTGCTCCTGGACTCCCATTGCATGGTACAGCTTTGACAGGGCTTCCAGTTCAGGTTCCATGGCAGCCGCGGACTCCTCTGTGTCCCTGGAGGTGAGTGGGTCGTTTCCGCCAGGCTATTCGTGGTGGTGGTCCCGCCCCGGAAATACTGGCAGTCTGCTATGTCGCAATATGGTGGGCGGTGAATGGTGTGCCGCCAGCCTGAAGATAGCAACCACCGTAGTTGGTGGCCGGACCTCACTGGACGTTCAAGCAGTGCATTGGATGTATATGGGAGGGAACACCGCTATGGTCAGAATATGGCAGTCTTCACTGACAGCCGGGCGGTAGTACTACCCCCATTGGTGGCGTGGTGGTCAGCTGACTATCAATGTCATAATGTCGGCCTTTATGTTAATAAGGGCCTTATTTTGATCTCGGTGGAGGGGAATACTCTGTCACAAATGAGACGGATATCCCACCTGCTGTATTACGATCCTATTATACCCTATGGGGATTCTAATACAGCAGACAGGTGATCCATCACGTTTGTGACTGAATAATCCTCCTCTGAGATCTAAACCAGGCTGTAAATTATTGCATTGTGCTGTTTTATTGTTAAATATATGTACATGTTCCTTGTCATCCACCTCTCCATTGCATATAATCGGTGATTGATATTCTTTATGTTATAGTTCCTGACAGTCTCTTACATCATGTCCTTTGCCTACAAAAAAATTACATTTTAAACTAAAAGAAACCTGAAATTCACCAGCTATAGTGTAAAGAGCTAACTAGAGCTCGTGCCCCCACCGTGCCCGAGTTGTCATTAATTATATCAATTGAGGTGTTATCAGTGATGTCCTCAAATTTGTCATTGGACATGTCATGAGTGATGCAGTCTGTGAGGTCTTAAGCAGAACATGGTGGGGGCACAAGTTCTAGTTAGTTTCTTGGTTTAAAGTATTACTTTTAAGTGACATTTCCACCTAACCATAATGTCACTTTAACCTTTGGGCTGTCAGTGAATTTCTGAGGTTTTAATGTAAAGTAAGAATTTATTACCACACCTAACTATAACACCACTTTAACCTTTGATCTTTTCAGTGAATGTCTAGGTTTTAATGGAAAGTAAGATCCTATTGCCATACCCAACTGCCCACGGGCACTCAATCTTCAGCAGTGCGTGGTGTTCTGTTGGGTGCAGTGCCTGGCCTCCGGTCAGGCAGTGTGCTGAACCCCACGTGAGCGACATGGGTATGTGTGCGGAGCAGGGTTGGGCATATCACTGCTGTAAATAACTGGATTCCAAATTCAGTTATTGAAACTAATAGTTCTCAATGAGAGCAATAAAGAAGAATCTAGTTGTGACCGTTCACCTACAATAAAAAAAGCATCACTACTCTGCCACAATGCCTCCTGCCAAATCGCTAGACACTGTAAAGCAACTTCCTGAATAGACTATCATCTGTATCTTAAACATTATATGGGAACACTAGCTTTTCAGCTTTCTATTCTTTCAAGTGTCCAAATCCATCATCATTAGCTGCAACGATTTTTGGAAGAAGAGTTATTTACTGCACCACTGAATTCAAAACAGTAATATTGAATTTATGTAAATGTTAATGTTAAACCTTATATCCTTGGTGGGGTACTCCCCCAAACTTTCTGCCTTAACCCCTTCTGTTTTGCTGAATTAGTTTTTGTTGGCTTTAGGTCCCTGTGAAGTTTACCACTGCTAACCAGCATTAAAGTGCCTGTACTCTCTCCTTCAAACATGGCAACATCAGACACACCTAATTTGCACATTGAGTTTATTTATAAGTCCCTAGTAAGTGGTAATCCATGTACCTAGGACCTGTACATTAAATGCTACTATTTGGCATGCAGCACTCATTGTGCCACCCACTAAAATAGCTTTTTATAACATCTCAGTCCTATCAGTGTAGCCTGTAGTGCAGTTTTAAACTGCCAATTCAATCTGGGTAAATAAAGCTTTTGCCAGGCCTAATCCTTCCTTTGTAAAACATATTCGTCAACCCCACAGTAGGTCGTAACCACCCAGAGGCCAGGATACATAATATTTAAGATCCTGTCAGTGAAAAACTCCTAAAGTTGTTTTCCACTATTGTAAGGTCTAAATCTCCCATAGGCTAATATTAGGTTACTTTATTACATTTAGTAAGTGATAACTTTGGATTTTGAGCAGATAGAGACATGCTGTTTACATTCAAGTGAATTGTAATGTAAAACAACTTTTTAATGGTATTTGTGGATCTTAAGTCGTAATGCTGAAAATGCCACTTTTGGAAAGTTTGTGCTTTCTTGCCCAAATATACGTCTTCTGCCAGTGTATTGGGTCACATAACTATGAATGGCTCTGCTGTTGGGGTTTCTATATGGGTTCCAGACAGTAACACAAAGGGGGCTTACGTGTGGACAGGATGGGCTATCCTTGCAGGATGACTGTGGAGGGGTTGTATGTAGCCCCACTTACACTTCAACGGCTTTGCTTCATTCATAAACAAAGAAATCTGACCCTGGCCTTCTTTTGTCACCCCTAGTTTAGAGCCTTGACAATTGAAGGTGAAGAACTTTCCAGAACCAGATGTGGGGGTAGGAGAATTAATCTCCTCACACAAAGGCTTCAGAGAACAATCTTGGACCTGGGGAGCTTACGGAAGAAGGGCTGCCCTGCTGTCAGAGGAGAGCCCTGTTGCTTGAAGGACTGCCTTGGTCTCTGAGAAGGAAGACTGGACCAGCTTGCCTTCATCCAGGCTAACCAGAGTGACTCCAAGGCTCAGTTGGCTGACCTCCTAAGCCAGCTACAGGGACACAACAAGCAACTGCCCAGCTGACCTGCTGCAACTGGACCTGCCTGAACCTGCAACTTGACCTACCTGAGCCCCACTGGCCTCTGCTGGTGTGAGCTCTGATCTCCAAAAGGTGCCTCTCCAGGTCCTGGACCCTTGGCTAGCATCAGAGTGTAATCCTAAAGGAAACATCAAAATCCTGAAACTTTGACTCTTTACAATGGCAAACAGGCCCTTTCATACCCAGACTCTGCCGCCTGTGACAACAGCCAATGCAAAGCTCTATAAGACCTGCTCTTTGTACAGACATTGACCACTAATGATGACCAGCAGTGTGAGAACTACACATCACGCTACCGCAGTGTCAACCTGGGACGATAGTCAACGCAAAGCTACAGCAATGACCATCCACAATGCTTAACCAGCTCTTCCAGCTACAGCCACGAGCATCCGTGACTCCTGACCTGCTCTTCGTGCTACATGATGACTGTCTGTGATGCTCAGCCTCTTCATGGTGGCCTCCTCCACCACGTACAAAACTCTTCCACAAGGAAATGAGAGGGAAATTTTCAGCAGTACTAATCTGGTTCCCTGTGTTCTGGTATCATTTTAGTTATTACAATTTATGATTTCTGAAATTGTTTTGGGATTTTTCTTGTGAGGTGTTTGTACTTTTTTACTGTTTGGGTGCTGCATACATATTTCACACATTCCCCTACGTTAAGCCTAACTGCTTTGTGTCGAGCTACCAGACAGTGAAGTACAGGGTAATTTAGTGATTTTTGTGATTCACCCTGACAAGGGTTGTGGTTGTTGCCTGAGTGGAGCTTCCACCCCCTCAACCAATAACCCAATATCTTACAATTACCACCCAATCATTAGCAAAAAACTAAATTTTAAAGTGACATATTAAATATTAACGCTATTATATGGTTCCATGTAAATTAAATCTACTGAATAATGTGTGTTTGTAGGATTTTATTTTCAGAGTGGATATTACTTTTTTATTCTATCATTTTTCCTGCCAAGAGTTCTTGTGTAGCAGAAGGGGCGATTGTAGGAAAGTACCATCTTGCCTGGCATGTTACCCCCATTTTTGCATGTATGTAAGTTAGTTTTTTCCTGTCTCACTGGGATCCTGCTAGCCAGGACCCCAGTGCTCATAGTTTGTGGCCTGAATGTGTGTACCTGTGTAGTGACTAACTGTGTCACTGAGGCTCTGCTAACCAGAACCTCAGTGCTTATGCTCTCTCAGCCTTTAAGTTTGTCACTATAGGCTAGTGACCGCTTTTACCAATTTCAATTGGCACACTGGAGCACCCTTATAATTCCCTAGTATATGGTACCTAGGTACCCAGGGTATTGGGGTTCCAGGAGATCCCTATGGGCTGCAGCATTTCTTTTGCCACCCATAGGGAGCTCAGACAAACCTTTACACGGAACTGCCACTGCAGCCTGAGTGAAATAACGCACACGTTATTTCACAGCCATTTTCACTGCACTTAAGTAACTTATAAGTCACCTATATGTCTAACCTTCACTTGCTGAAGGTTAGGTGCAAAGTTACTAAGTGTGGGGGCACCCTTGCACTAGCAAAGGTGCCCCCACATAGTTCAGGGCCATTTTTTTGTGAGTGCGGAGACGCCATTACACGTGTGCACTACATATAGGTCAATACCTATATGTAGCTTCACAATGGTAACTCCGAATATGGCCATGTACCATGTCTAAGATCATAGAATTGTCCCCCCATGCCAAATCTGGTATTCGGGTGCCAATCCCATGCATCCCATGCTCCACTATGGACCCCGGGTACTGCCAAACCAGCTCTCTGGGGTTTTCTCTGCAGCTATCGCTGCTGCCACCCTACAAACAGGGTTCTGCCCTCCTGGGGTCTGGGCAGCCCAGTCCCAGGAAGGCAGAACAAAGAATTTCCTCTGAGCGAGGGTGTTACACCCTCTCCTTTTGGAAATAGGTGTTAAGGGCTGGGGAGGGGTAGCCTCTCCCAGCCTCTGGAAATGCTTTTAAGGGCACAGATGGTGCCCTCCTTGCATAAGCCAGTTTACACCGGTTCAGGGAACCCCCAGTCCCTGCTCTGGTGCGAAAGTGGACAAAGGAAAGGGGAGTGACCACTCCCCTGTCCATCACCACCCCAGGGGTGGTGCCCAGAGCTCCTCGAGTGTGTCCCAGACCTCTGCCATCTTGGATCCAGAGGTGTGAGGGCCAGTGCCAGTAGGTGAAGTCAGATACCCCTCCTGATAGGTGCTTATCTGACAAGGTGGCCAATCCTCCTCTGATGGCTATTCATGGTCTCTCCTGTGGGCTTTTCCTCAGATAACGACTTGCAAGAATTCACCAGAGCTCCTCTTCACCTCTCTTCGACTTCTGCCAAGGATCGACCGCTGACTGCTCCAGGATGCCTGCAAAACTGCAACAAAGTAGCAAGAAAACTATCAGCGACATTGTAGCGCCTAATCCTGCCGGCTTTCTCGACTGTTTCCTGGTGGTGCAGGCTTTGGGGGCTGCCTGCCTTCATCCTGCACTGGAAGCCATGAAGAACTCTCCCGTGGGTCGACTGAATCTTCCCACTGCTCCAGCAGGCCCCAAACTTCAACATCACCAGTACTCTGGGACCCCTCTCATCCTGATGAGCGAGGCCCCTGAAACACAAGTGGTGGACCCAAGTGCTCCAGTGTCCAGTGGTCCAACTGTCCAAATTTGGAGGAGGTAGGTCCTTGCCTCCCCCCTCCAGACAGTAATAATATGCACCATGTGAACTGCACCTGCAAGGGCTTCTGTGCACATTTTGACAAAATCCTTCATGCACAACCAAGCCTATGTCCCCAGCACTCTGTCCTGCGATGCTCAGCTCCCTGAGTTGATCTCTGGCTTCGTGGGACCCTCTGTTACAGTGTTGAGATGACTGCTGTGTTCAGACTTCTTGAACCCATGTTCAAGTACTTCTGCGGGTGCTACCTTCTTGTGCATGGGCTCTCTATGTTGCTGAGGGACCCCTCTGTCTCCTCTCCCAAGTGGCGACATCCTGGTCCTTTCTGGGCCCAGGAAGCACCCTTTTTTTCAACTGTGACTCTTGCAGCTAGCATGGCTTGTTTGCGGTCTTTTGCCAAAGAAACAATGCTGCATCCTCCAGCACTCAGTGGGACATCTTCTGCATGAAGGAGAAGTTCCTAGCACCTTCCGTTGTTGCAGAATCTTCAGCTTTTTCCATCTGGAGGCAGCCATTTTGCACCTTCATCCGGGGGTTAGTGGGCTCCTGCCCCTCCTGGACACTTTTGTGACTCTTGGACTTGGTCACATTCCTTTGCAGGTCCTCAGGTCCAGGAATCCGTCTTCAGTGCTTTGCAGTCTGTTGTGGTCTTTGCAAAATCCTCTATCATGACTCTAGTGTGTTTCTGGGGAAATAGTAGTACTTTACTCCTACCTATTTGGTCTGTGTTGCCCCTAAGCCTATTGCATCCTACTGTATTCTACAGTGTTTGCACTATTTTCTAACTGTTTTACTTACCTGACTTTGGTTTGTGTGTATATTTTGTGTATTTTACTTACCTCCTAAGGGAGTATATCCTCTGGGATATTTTTGGCATATTGTCACTAAAATAAAGTACCTTTATTTTTGGTAACACTGAGTATTGTCTTTCTTATGATACAGTACCTATATGATATAAGTGGTATAGTAGGAGCTTTGCATGTCTCCTAGTTCAGCCTAAGCTGCTCTGCTATAGCTACCTCTATCAGCCTAAGCTGCTAGAACACTACTAATCTACTAATAAGGGATAACTGGACCTGGCACAAGGTGTAAGTACCATCAGGTACCCACTATAAGCCAGGCCAGCCTCCTACAGCGATACAAAAAGTTACAAAGTATTTGTGAAGCCAATTGGTCTTGCTTTGCCAATACATGGGCCCAGATTTACAGAGAACGTCTGCAACGCAGTGCAGGAATTAAAGTTGCAGCACTGTGTTGCGTGAAAGGGAGAGAAGAGGACAGCTCCATAACTATAAAGGTGTGGCACTGGTCTGTTCTCTCTCTGTGCTGGTGAACATTTGGCAGCTGTGCACCAACACAGACACACTTTCATAGTGCAAGGCTGTCTGTGTTGAGGGAAGCATAGTTTTTGTACTGGTAGGGGTCCCTTTAAGTACAAAAACTATGCTTTAAGGCAGTGGTTCTTAACCTGTGGTCTGAGGACCCTTGGGCGTGCAAGAAACCTACTCAGGGGGTCTGCGACTGCTTAGAAAATAAAATAATATTAACAGATTAAGAACGTGTGTACAAATAAAGAACAATGTAAAATGAAAGTGTTAAAAAAGTTCTGTAAATGTGAAGGAATTTGAAATTGGACGATAAAACTTAAGTTTGTGTCCTCCGATTGATTTGTTGGAGAGGTGCAAGTGCATCAGACAGAATGTAGTATGGACGATGAGCTGCCTCAATTGAATTTAGAAAAGCTCCAACCTTCCATTTAGAATTAACATTTTGAGTTCTTGTATTTGTTTGTGAATTAAGTATTTAATCATTTGTGTATTTGTTTGATGAATGCTTATTTCAATTTTTTTGTATTGTTTTGCACTTCAAATCATTGAAAATGCTTAGTAACAGGGCTCTTCACTTCGAGTAATGACTTAATCGGGGTCCCTGGATTCCAATAATAATTCAGTGGAGATCCCCAGATTACAGTAACGATCAAATGAGGATCCACAGAAGTCAAAAGGTTAAGAAACACTGCCTGCTTTAAAATGTTTTAATTTAATGGAGATACCCAGGTGCCAGTAACATCAAATGAGGGTCCACAGAAGTCAAAAGGTTAAGAAACACTGCCTGCTTTAAAATGTTTCCCACTTTGTGTGCTGTACAAGAGCATATACAAAATCAGAAAAAAAGGATAAACTACAACATTTCTCTTCATTACGCCTACCTCGACAAGGCACAGAATTTTTATGCAAATCCCTGTCTACAAGTCTTCATAGGGATTTGAATCAAACCCATAGGTGTTTGCTTGAGAATGCCTATACACTACCCATGGAATGCCCCATTGCTCCAAAGTGTCGCAAGACGGTGCATTGTGGAGCTCCGACTGACTTTAGGTTACAATCCAACACAAATTGCGATTCGTGTTGGATTGTAAATTCCACTGCAACATATGGAGTCAGTTTTGTGCTAAAAAGTAATGCAAATCCAATGCAAAGTATTGGTAAATCTGAGCATTTGTGTTTGCTGGTAATGACAATGCAGCTTAAGCACAGGTAAATTTAATAACGCAGGATGGCCATCTTGGAAGTATAGAAAATAATATTACAGCAGTGCCCAACATTATACTCTGCACTTTCAGGATGACCATTAGATAGCACTGGGGCACAATGTGACAGCAAACTTGGGAGTATAAAATACAACCTTTCAAAATGTCTAGCTGCACTGTCTAGCTGCACACGCAGTGTACTATTGCACAAGTATTGGTAAAGGCAATAGTGGCAGTGGCGAGTGCCAGGGTAGAGACAATGGGTCGCTGGAGGGGAGTAAGAGACATTGAATCCCAGAAGTGTGATGTGTCAAAGAAATGGATTCTCAGGAGGAGTGACTTCAAGTTAACTGAGGGAACCATAGTTGAGGTGGGATGGGGCAGGGAGCAAGAGGCAGTGAGGAAATTTAAAAAGAAAAAGCACAAGAGGGAGAGAGAGAGAGATGAAAGGAAAGAGAGACAAAGAAAGAAAGAGAGACAGAGAAAAAGAGAGGAAGGACATGCACTCCCATTGAGTACTAAATTGAGGTGTTGAACCAGTAGCAGGAAAAATAAAATAGACAAAAATATCATCCAATAATGAGTAAGGGGCAGACCCAAAAGACCACTCCAGATATAAAAAGTTGATAAATTGGCTACAATGCGGTCTGCATTTTGCAGAGAGCTAAAGTGGCTGCCATATAGGGTTTGGCAGGCAGGACAATGCCAAGATCATGTAATTATAGTAATTATTAGGAATAACAAACTTTGCTTATAAAAAGTATGTAAAATGAATATTGAGAGTTAATTTATCAAAAAACTTGACCTTCTGCCTCATACCTATGTTTTACCTTGAAACATCTCTGTGACCTTCTGTATTCCTACAACATTTAAGGTATGGCAAAGTGGGCTGTTCCCCAGGGACCCCACCTTTCAGGGGTCCTCCTCGTTAAGCTTTCTGGACAGTCCCAGACTTTTAAGAGTTTTACAATAAACACTTTTTTTCACTTACTCTTTTTTCAGCTAGCCAGCCCCTACTTGAGAGAATATCAGAGGGATTAAAAAAATACCTCTTAGATTCTGGTTAGAGTCAGAAAGCACTTTAACCTTTTAACTCGTTTGGTGAGGGGAAGGCTCCAAGCCATCCTCCACAGTGGTCCTTGTGTGCAGAGCATGGCTCTAGGCCATCCTCGCACCTGAGACAGGAAATCCCTCTGGTTCGAGCTCCAGAGGGATTTCTTTTAATTCAAAATAGCCTTGAGTGATGGGCAAGAGCTGGGGCGTATCTCAGCCCCTGGGCACGGAGCACACAGGAGAGGTATTGTTGGAAAGGGGAGCATCTCCCCTTTCCAATTGTACCATTCCAGCAAAGGTATGGCTATGCACCCACCCCATATGAATGGAGAAACAGTCTCTCTGCCCTCAGGGGGGCAGAAGGGGCAATTATTCCCCTGGGGGGCAGAGAGCCCACTAGACACCAGTGAATACTTTTTTTAAGTGTAGGAATGGGGCCATGCCCCCACCCGACCCCATAAAAATAGGGAAATAGTCTTTTGCCCCCCCAGGGGGCCAACGGGAGCTATAATACGATCCCCCACAGGAGTCAGAAAGCCAACTAGATGACAGGGATTACGTTTTTTAATTGCAGGGGTGTGGACTCCCCAGCATGGGCATGGCCATGCTCTCACACCCACAAAAATAGGGAAACAGTCTTTCTTCCCAGGGGCAGATGGGGTAATTACCCCTGATCACGCCCTTGGGGGTGCAGAAAGTCCAATGTATAGCAGCAATATATTTTATAAATAAAATATTGGGGTGGGTATTTCACAGCCTAAGATCAGGTCCCAACCTCAACATGAAACGCTCAGTAGTCTTTCTGTTTCCCCGCGGACTAAACTATCCCATTCCAATGGTAAGCAAGAGGACATTTGATTATTTTGGGTTTTGTTTTTACATATGGGCCAAGAGAGTTTGACTAACTCCCAGTATCATCCTACTTGCAATGGTAAAAGGCTGCACTTCTTGGGCTTGGGTAGGTTGCCACCTGGAAAAACCTACCACACCTAGACAATTCTGAAAGTGGGAGTTCAGGGTGGTGTGCTCTGCATGCATCCCATACCATTGTTTTACTCACAATGCGCTGCAAACCTCAAACGTTGAGTAAAAACCCATATTTTCCCCACATTTCTGTATGAAAACCTTCTGGAATCTGCTTGAAACTACAAATTTCCTATCACATAGCATTCCCCAAGTCTCCTGATAACAAATGGTACCTTACTTGTGTGGGTGGACAAAGAGACCTTGACACAAAAGGCCCTAAAGTGCTACGTAGAGAGATCAGCAATAGGGGTAGCTGTAGGATTTGGGGCCGTGCTCTGACACCAGCCATGGAAACCTACCGACCACACATAGTTTTGAAAAGTAAACAACCAGGGGATTCCAGGGCAGTGTGCCTTGTGTGAATCCCATGAGGTTCCCTTACCCACAATGCCCTGCAAACATCAAACTTTGCCTGAAATCATGCATTTTCCTTACTTTTTTGTGATGGAAACTTTGAGAATCCACAGGAATCCATAAAATTCTGAGCACCCAGCATTTCTCCACTTGGGCTAATAAAAATACTGCACCACTTGTGTAGTTGGGCCTAATGCCAAAGACACAAATGGATATAACCTTCGTCAATAGAAGTCCCCACGTAAGGGCTCTCATTGACCTCAGTTTGATCCGTTCCTGTCGCGGGCAGTAGGTCCAGCCTCCTAAGTGGGGCAGCATTTTTATTGGCAAAGGTGGGGAAAAGCTGGGTGGTAGGAATATTCTCAATTCCTTTGGATTCCGGATGTTTCCATCACAGATACGTATGAAGAATTTGTGAATTCAGGCAAAGTTTGAGGTGTGCATGGTGCTGTGGGAAAGAAAACTCTTGGGATTCTAACAAGACACATGGCCCCTGGAATCCCCTAGGTTAAAAAATGTAAAGGTTTGCTAGGTTTACCTAGGTGCCGGATAAGCTTAAGCCCAATATCCAAAGCTACCCACTTTGCAAAAAACAGGTGGTCAGTTTTGAGTGGAACAATGTGAGGTACCGATTTTGGGCTGTTTCCTGTCACGTACACTAAGCCTACACACACGTGCAGAACCATTTTTATTGGAAGACTTAAGGAAATTCTGGGTGAAAGGAAGTGTATGGATCCCTGCAGATTCTAGAACTTTCCATCACATAAATGTGAGGAAAATGTTTTTATTTAGTCAAAGTTTGAGGTTTGCCAGAGATTTGGTGTATAAGAATCTGGTGAAACCATGCAAGTACTGCATCCTGGATTCCCCTAGGTGTCTCGTTTTGAAAAATGAACATGTTTTCTAAGTTTCCCAAGGTGTCAGCTGAGCTAGGGTGAAAAATCCACAGCTACCCACTTTACAAAAATTGGGTCAGTTTTGAGTGGAGAAATGTGGCTCTGGGCGTCTGGGCCTAGGTGACAGCTACACTTTGTGCATACTTTCCAGACAGCCATAACACAGGAAGGGTTAGATGTGACAGGGTTACATCTGCATTCATCTGGATACTGATGGTCTTCCTGGGCTGGGAGAGGGCGGTCACACTTTACAATTGTATAGGATGTGTCCTACCCTCGCACAAAGGAGTGACTTACCCCCATCTGATGTCTGGAGCCAGGGTTGAGTTGAAAGGCGGTGTTGTCCACTTCTAAGGTTACTTTTAAAGTTCCCCTTTGAACAAAGACACTTTTGAGTATAAGCAGAGGGTCTCTGACCCCATGATTTTAGACACTGCGTGGGACTTGTAACCATACACTGCTGGCTCTACATACTAGAGCAGAGGCCTGCTGTGCTACCGAGGGGAACCACCATTTGCGCAACTTGCTTTGTTGTGCTAACCTGCTGCTGCTAGGTTGTTGAAGGGACTGCCACTCTGCAATGTGACTCTGTGTGCTGGCCTGTCTGCCTACTACTCTGTGAGTGATCCCCAGTGTTCTCCTGGTAATGGTGACTACCCAGAACTGGCCTTGGGACTCTGAGTCTGGCCACCCATGTCATCTCAATCCAGTGTGTGGTGAGCACCGCCCTTTCACTGCTTTTTGAGCATTATTAGTGTAAGTTGAGCTGCCTGATGACTCTGTCGTTCCTTAAGAAACAGTGCATGCTGAGTGCTTAATTTCATAGACATCAAAGACGGGGGACTCTTGGTTTTTAAGGCTGCCCACTTACTACCAACCAGCACATAGTGAAGTGCTTCTCCTGAGTATCCATGAGCAGTTGGAGTTTTATTTTGAATTTTGCTCCGATCTACATCACCTGAGGGAGAAGCACCACCCAGTGGCACCTCCTCACTGCCTCTCGACCCCATTGCTGGCCATGTGGAACCCCCCAAGAGTAGGCCCCCCTCTACTACGGGAGATGCAGAGTGAGGAAGGAGCTCCTGGTGACAGCACTTGCATGCCTGCAGGGAGTAGAGACCCAAGTTCCCGAGGACACTCCTACCGGCCTGGCGCAGCCCTGCTTGATCAAAGGAACAAGGACTTCTCCAACTCCCAGGAAGGTATGGAGCCCCAGTCCCGTGGGGTCCTCTGTGAGCGTGGAGACTCCTAGTGTTGGAACCCTTAGCAGATGTGCCGCGCATTCGCAGGCGGCTGCCCTCTTGCCATTCTGCATGCAGGGTACCCTTTTGGGTCTCCCTGCCCTTGTTACACTGTATGTGTTTCCCCCCACTGGATTCTGCAGTGTGTGTGTGTGCCCCAGCTTGTGTACATACCTTGGGGGCACTGGTTAGCTGGACCAGGCAGCAGGATGGGTAACGTTTGGTGACAACTTACTGTGAAACTTGTGATAGGAGTGCAGATGGGCTCTGTCTAGGTGATCACTGTAATGCTGGGAGATTTACCCTACACATTCTGCATAACCTGCCAATGGTTTATGGTTTATGGTCACCTTCATGTTTTTATTTTATAATCTTTTGTGTGTTATGCCTCTATGTTCAAATGTATACTGTTTTGATTCTTGCACTGTTCAGTATAACAAGTATTACTTCAGGAGTTGCATAATACGCACACAATTTATTATTCAAGTCATTTTGGTCTATGACTTATGTATAATATATACTATATTTCTATATATTCCTGTGTGGAGTCTCTTTTGTGGTGTATTGGTTGTGTTACTGGTGTGAGTGAGTAGAACAAATGCTTTACGCATTGCTTCTGATGATTAGCCTGCCTGCTCTGCACCAAGCTACCAGAGGCTGAGCACAGGTTATCTTTGGGGTGTAACTGACTTACCCTGACTAGAGTGGTGGGTTATGCCTGGTTTACGTACATAACCTAGCCAGCAAGAAACCCCATTTCTGGCAATTGCTACATATACATTACATATTTTAAATAATGAAATACTTTGTTAGCATATGTAAACTTGTTTTGCTTTAATGCAATTTTTTATCAGATTTGAAACTGATTTTCTTAAGTATTGACAAAGCCAAATGGTCTTGGCTCTAAAAGACTAAGGGGGTCATTCTGACCCTGGCGGTAATTAC
The DNA here is from genome assembly GCF_031143425.1 of Pleurodeles waltl. Classification (NCBI taxonomy): domain Eukaryota; kingdom Metazoa; phylum Chordata; class Amphibia; order Caudata; family Salamandridae; genus Pleurodeles; species Pleurodeles waltl. Next base: position 638,673,484 of record NC_090439.1, on the reverse strand, counting down.
CGCCATGGCGGAGGTCGGCGGTAGCACCGCCAACAGGCTGGCGGTGCACCGCTGGGCGTTCTGACCGCGGCGGTTCAGCCGCGGCCAGAAACGGAAAGTCGGCGGTGTACCGCCGACTTCCCGCTGCCCTTGAGAATCCTCCATGGCGGCAGAGCGTGCTCCGCCGCCATGGGGATTCTGACACCCCCTACTGCCATCCGGTTCCTGGCGGTTCTCCCGCCAGGAACAGGATGGCGGTAGGGGGTGCCGCGGGGCCCCTGGGGGCCCCTGCAGTGCCCATGCCAATGGCATGGGCACTGCTGGGGCCCCCGTAAGAGGGCCCCACGAAGAATTTCAGTGTCTGCTTTGCAGGCACTGAAATTCGCAACGGGTGCAACTGCACCCGTCGCACCTTCCCACTCCGCCGGCTCCATTCTGAGCCGGCGTCCTCGTGGGAAGGGTGTTTCCCGCTGGGCTGGCGGGCGGACTTTCGGCGGTCGCCCGCCGGCCCAGTGGGAAAGCCAGAATGACCGCCGCGGTCTTTTGACCGCGGAGCGGTCTTTCGGCGGGAACCGCTTGGCGGGCGGCGACCGCCGTCCGCCGCGGTCAGAATCACCCCCTAAGTTGCCGGGTTTGCCAGTGCTTGTATGGCACATGTGAGCTAAGTTGCATTGATGTTTCCAGCTGAATTCTGGTTGTGGGAGGGTGTTTATAATGGGACACGATTAAGACCTCTGGTGCTGAGGCGGTGTGAGTCAATGGGCCATAACAGTGTTTAGATAACATGAACATGCAATCCTTGGCCTCTCTTTAATGCGGACATAGTGATGGTGAGGAAGCAGAAATGAAGGTTTTACATTTATTAACGCATAAACGTAGTGTGAAATAATCATGTGTGACTTTAACCAAACTAATAAAGATTGTACGGGGACAAAATGTCCCCTTAGAGTAGTTTGCCAACATTTATAAGCGTGCTTTATATAACGTGGTATTAGAATTGCACTAATCCGACATAATCGTAAACGTGTGCTATGATTTGCTTGTTTGAAATGCTTTAGCTTAGCATAACTTTAGTGGAGGCTTTGGCCTAGTTGCCTGGTCTCACGGTTTAGATGCTCGTATTTTTCCAATGTGCTATTAAACGTGTATTTTTGCTTGAAGCTGTACTTTTCCACTGAGACCGTTCACATGCTTATCTTAAAGTTTCGTGCCAGCCTGGCATATTTTCTCTTTACTCCAAGGTCGATCTGCAGGTGCGGACAATGGAGGCTCTGAAAGTGAACTAATTGGTATAAAATGTTGCAACTTGCGTACCCATCTCCAAGGATAATGTATGCTTAAGTAAAAGCTTGAGAACTGTCGTTTTTGATTGGACAATTTGAACCTAACCTATGAACCCTCCAATGGAAGACCCTACTGGATTTGAACTGTTGTCTATTTAAACCAGGTGCACGAGAAGAAAGCAGCCATTACCAGCTCGATACCCGCCATTTTGCAGACTTCGTAGCTATTATGGCCCACTTTGCTGCGACGCCATTTTGAAAGAGACTTTGATTCTTTCTCTAATCGAGAGAAAGAGACTTTAAATGATTCTTGCCCTAGAGACTTTAACTTTGATTTGTCCCTTTGCATGAAGTAATAGTTTTACCTTGCCGCCGTGAGGCAATTGCCCCGTCCACCCCTGCCCCTTTGCCCCGTCCCATGCCGATCGAAACGGTACCCATGCTGATCGAGAAACGGTACCTGTGAGACGAAGACTTCCTTGTATGCTGATCGTAATTGGTAAATATGAAAGGAAAATTGTAAAATTGCATTGTGTTTCTTTTAGGTAACCAACTGCTGATTTTGATAAGATCCCTAGTTAGGAGTTTTCTAAATTTATGTTGCTAAATTGTTTTCGCATGAAGTCCCACATGCCGATGCTAATTTGAGGTTAGACTAGGATTCCATATGTTGCACGATGCAATTTGAGATCTTGTTATGCTGACTAAATGTATGCAATTAGCTCATTACAGATTATAGTTTTTGTGATTTGCATTGCTATTATCGAATGCCTTGTTATTCAAATGCTGCATAGATTACACTTGTTTCGCTGTTATGGACAGCTATTAATGTTCATTTATGTTTATCATTTGGTGTTGAGACACATTTATATTGTGCTAGCTTTGTTAATATAGGGAAATAAATTCACTAACTTTGCAATAAACTGGTGTGGTTATTCCTGACTGAAAGGTCAGGGTTCGCCGAAATGTATTCTGGATTAATTGTTAAGTGTTATGTTGATCAAGGTATTGCTTATGTTCGTTATTGATTATTGATTTGATGCGACTGATCGATATAAGAGTACGGAGAGTTCCCACTTAGTCAAAAGATTCATCGGCCTAAAGAGCGTCCAAATACAGGTAAATTATTAGTACGGACCGCTCTATCAATGGTCACATATTTGCCATTTGTAATTGCCAATTCTAAATATTTATTGCAAAATGTATATGGTTACTCATGTATATAATGTATATCATTTATAATAAACTGCTTGCAAACACTCACAAACTCAGGGGTTCTGGCTTGTGTAAGGCATATGTTTGTTTTTTTGTGTTGTGTCCAGATGCCATAACAGAAACCTCATATAGGTACCTAAATGCTGGTCAGGCAGCATGCTGCATAAAGCACCAGACTATAGTCCACATGTTTTAAGCTATGCCCTTAATTACTTAAGCTTCACCCCACCTTTTTATCCCATTTAAAGCACTGTGATCCACAATAGGCTTTGCCTACAGACACCTAAATGATTCCTCGAAGGTAAGAACTAAAAATTATTATGTTGTAAAACATTGGAGTCTTTGGAGTCAGATGTAAAACTTGTGAAGCAGAAACAAAGTGTGATTGGTTTCTTCCTCTGCGGGACTCATTCTGCAGCATCTGGGAGGACAGGGACACAGCTGTTGAGGTAGGATTCATGCAATTCAGTGAATGAAATCTGAGGGTCTGACCTCCTCTACTGCGGTTGTAGGTCCTGGGGGTCTTGGTGCCACCGCATCACTTTAGAAGTGGAGCTTTAGTAGTTGTTCTCTGGAAAAGTTGATCCAAATGTCCTGTAGGGCATTTGCTCTCGGAAGAAGCGGATCCAAATATTGTGACCTTCTCTGGGAGTCAAGTCAAAGGGAAAAACACAGGTGCGTGACATAAATGTGGAGCAGGGTGGGGCAAAAGCAATAAAAAGGGTGGAATCACAGAGGATGGGTGGGGAAAGGAACAGGAGATTAGGGGGAAGGAATACTGGGCTACTGGGGTGGGGGGAGCAAAACTAAGAGTGTGGGGAGGGAACCAAAGGGGGCAAGACAGCAACATGGAGCAGAGGAGAAAAAGCAGGTGACAGCTGTGGGGGTTGGAAGAAGTAGGTAGGCAGCAGAGCACAAAACGAAGCACAGAGGGCTGAAGCATACTAGGGGGACAACTAGAAACATGCACTCTTTCGGAGTGTTTAAACAAAAAGTAAAAAGGGGCACCTGAAAATGAGCAGATAACAGATGCAAGTAATGTGTTCGTGCTCCAGGGGAGGGACAAACACAAGAAGAGGGATGAAATCCCACACACGTTAACAAATAAGATGCAAGCAAATGAGAGTGACAATCATGCCAACCAATGATAAGCAAAGGGCAGACTCTAACCTGACTGTAAACTAACAGCAGGTTTTGCAACAGACAAAACATGCACTGTCCAGAAAGCGAGACCTAAACGAAGCACCTTCCATATACACAGACACAAAAGGTGAAGCACCAGTCCACGGTGCTGCATGCAGCAGGCTTGTTCGGGATGCTAGTCTTTCTGCTTTCCTGGTGGCAGCTAGACAGAGAGAGTTTAGTCTGGCCGTGGGAAGAAGGTTATCAATGATCTGACCACAGTCTCCAAGCAGAAAATGATTAGTAAATTCTGAGCAGGGGGCCCCAAAAAATGTTAGGCCCGGGGCCACATGTGTTTCCACTGTGGACTAGATGCTTCTTGGATTCAAACAAATGCCGAATAATGATACATCTAAGAACAATAATACACTACATGCTAACATGCACACTATCCAAAAGAAGGAGCGTAAGCCAGAGTACTGGACACAACAATCCATCTGTATCGGCCTTGGGACACCCAGGGTCAGGCCATAAACCATGATGATTCGATTTTGAATAGAACATTGAATAAAAATGGAACATGCACCCTTTCAACCATTATAGCACACAATTATCCACTCCAATATATCTTCAGTTTCCAAGGCAGTTAACTGGAAGCTAAAAGGAGACGCTATTTAATATTAACTGCTATTCATCTGTAAACAAATTAACAATGCATCCTGTCACTCTTTCCCTTTCTTGGCTTAAAATATTTGTAGTTTCAGTTGAAGGTTAGCCATACTTAGCGTTTGCCAATTGGCAGAAGATCATAGAGGCAGGAAAACTAATAAGCGAAACTCTACTTCTGTTGAATGCTGGGATAGCATCTACGGGATACTTAGTCATCTGAATTAGAGAACGACTTCGTGACGCAGTGAAAGAGAGAGTCGTGGCGCGAGGTGGGTGATCCTACACAGCCAGGGCGAGAATGTCTGCAACCTATAAGCGCCTTGCTGCTCTGCCGTCCCTCATGTTCATTACACCTGCTCTTTAGTTTAGAACATACATAACCGCAGAGCGTTTCACCCAATAACCATGACAACGAACTCGCACTGCTGCTCTCCTCTCTGGAAAGCTTTTACTACCTCCCATCACCCGTAGAGCCCCACCAATGTGTGAGTACTTCAAGTTCAAAAACACCAGTTGTCAAATAGTAATGATGATCAGTGCCCCTGTTTAACGGGATAGAGAGCTACAGAGAGAGAAAGGAAGTAAAAGTGAGAGATTGAGAGAAACACAGGTGGAAGGGGGGAGAGAAAGAGAGAAATCAAGAGGAAGAGACTGAGCAAGAGAGGGAGTGAGAGACAGGTGGTGCGAGGGGAAGAGAGAGAGATCAAGAGAAAGTGGGTTGTAATTACAGGGTACAGAGAAAGAGAAAAAGCATGAGACAGAAAGAGATAGAAATAGAACAAAAATGAGATGAAAGGAAGAGAGAGGTAGAGAAAACAACAGAGACTCAGAAAATGGGAGATAGAGGTAAAACGAGAGTGTAATTGCAAGAATTCAGAAACTAGTTAGCATTCATTGGCATACATGAATTTAGTTTGATTTATAACATTGAAGAAACACACTAGGAGCCTACCAGTTACCGAATAGAATGGAGCAGGTGTGCTTCTTAATGTGGCTGGTTTATTTAACGCACAGATCAGTTATTGTATGTTATGGTACATTTCTTTCCAGAACAAATGTTCGCAGACCATCTCGGTGCTGTAGAAAAATATGATAATTACTGCAACATGTCGTAAAACAACAAAGAGCACCGATAGCCAATCATTGTCGAAGACAAGACAAAATAGGAGAAAGACCCTGATACACATGGCCAGCAAGTTTAAAGACCAGAGGACTGAGGTGATGTCTTCTCGTCTCAGACGTCTTGTGGTTAAAGAAACTGCTTCATTGTGCACCAATTGCAAATGGTGCAAAGCCCTCACTGCTACACAGACGGAGGTGCCATTGTCTAGATGAAACTGGGTGAGGACTTTCATCACTTGCCTGTGAAGATGTTGTTCAATAAAGAAAACATTGTTTTTCAGAATCTTGAGCTGGCGTAAACTGAGATTGGCAGCTTTAACAGTTTGGGTGTCCACAGTCAAGTTAGAGCCTATGTACATTTCTAGGTTAGGCACTGCTTTCACTGACAGAGGGAGGTGGCCCATGCTCGACAGCTGAACTGCCCTATTCCATAGAGAAACATCTGCAGCGCTGAGAACGTTTCATGACCTCCACCAGCAAGTCATTGAAAGACCACTGGTAAAGATGTTAGACCATCGTAACCCCTCTTCAGATGCAGAGCATTTGGATAACCTAAATAGCAGCTGGGTGTCATCAGACTATTTGTAAAATTGGGCTACCACAAGATGATTTTCAAGTCACCATGTGCATAGATTGGATGGAGCATGGGACAATATAGGCCACTGAGGAACACCACAGTTGAGTTCCTAGCCTCTGCAGTGGAAAGGGACTTTAAATTGCCCTTCAGCCAAAATCAACTTGAGTCATTTAAGGACAGTGCCCGATAAACCTGCCTCAGAAAGTCTGTTGATTAAGATACCTTGAATGATGGCATTCAAGGCCGCAAAGAGATCAAGCAATATCTGTATCCTGACACCACTGTTGTCGTCCAGCCTGTGCAGAACACCCAGGATCTACAGCACCATTCCTTTGTGCTGCAGCCCAGCCTCAATCCCACCTGCAAAGAATTCAACATCTTATACTCTTCAGCAATTTTTTAGGATGGGAGACAAACAGATTACCAGGCAGTTTTTCTAAGTAATGATGCAAAGAAATGGGATGAAAGTTGCTTAGGTAATCAGCTCTTAGAAATGGTTTCTTCATCAGGGGTTCCACCCTGGCAGACTTCCAACCCTTGGATTTAATTCTCGGACGCAAGAAGCTGAAAGGACTACGTTGCTTCTTGATTCCAGATTGGTACAATTCATTTGGAGAGCTGGTAGGTTGGTGGCCAGCTGTCACCTTTCAAAAATGAAACTCTATTTTAGCAACAGATTACTTCAAGCAAGACACGGGACTAGCAGAGATAAATGATTCATTATGCAGGAACAGTGTTGGAATATGTGCCTGATTGATATATGTGAGGATACTGCCATGGACAAAAGTAAAATGCCTTGACCACTTTTATCTGATATTTGTGGGTAGTAGCTTACAGTAAATATGGAGCATTACAGTGTATTGTACTGAAACATTTATATAGTGCTCACTACCTTTATGTGACTTGCTGAAGGCCTTGCCTCCATGGGAAACATGTTACACCATTTAAGGTGTGTGGTTTGATAGGTGTTGTCTTTGTTTCGATTCTATGTAAGAAGTGTTTCCATGTTGTTTGTAATGATCATGGAGGCGAGGCTATCGTGTTATTGGGGGCAGCACTTGACATTGTGATGGATCAAGAAGTGCAAGCAATAGGCTTGCAGTTTATGGTTTTCAATAGACCAGCTGTGGACTGGTACAATATTGGGGAGTGAAAAAGACCTGTAGCAGTTCTGTCTTGTGTGAATATAACTGGGTCAAGCAGTATAAAGGAATTGCAATACATGGGATTCTATAATCCCTGTAAAAACGCCAGTGTCTAACGTCTTTGTAATCACCGACTTGTGACGCACTCAGTGGCGGATTATAAAGAAAAGACATCAGAATTCGACTATTATAAATTATTGAAGTTGAGTTCTGAGGTCACAATGCCCACTCCCAAAGCCAGCAGCTGAAGTGAATGGCATGTCAGGTCAAGGAGCATGATTGAAAGAGCAATTTACTTCAATGAAAACAAAATATTGCTTTTATTTCTTCTGTTCTATTTTGCACCTTACAATGAGAAGGAGAGAGAACATGTTTATTTTTTGCACTCTTTAGGAAAGCCAGTCTTTTTGCATGTTTCTACGTGTTCGGAGCTACTGCAGCTTTAAAGAAAAACTATACTGACTTGTATTGCACTGTTTCTAAGAACTGTTTCCAACAAATATCTAACAGGTTTGGTTAATTTTACACCAGACTGCCTGGCGTACATGATAAGGATATTGCTAGTCACCCCAGAGTGTCATAAACTTATAAAGGAACTCGGCCTATGGCCTTGTTCCTCTATGTGATTATGGAACTCCTCAGTGACTTGCAATATCCTTATTATGTACAGAATGGGGTATGTTATGCCTTTTATTATGCAGTTTATCCAAACTACCATTTTCTGCCCAAATGCTAAGTATTATTGTATTAGTAACACTGAAGGCCAGGGGGTTATACATGAAGTGACATTACTATATAATATCCAGGCTAGACATAGGTCAGCCCTTCATAACTTACGTGGACATGAAAAGTTGTGTGATATAGGTTTCCCTCTATTTCCTCCCCAGCTGGCATGTCTCAAGCTTCGATTTACAGCAATGAAAACAAAAGAGGGAACCAGTTGTTAGCTTTAAGTCCATTGCTTATATTCCTTTTATGTCTATGAGGAGGTAGAGTTGTATTTAGTATTAAGAAAAAATATAATTAAAAGATTCCAACAGGATGTTAGGAGCCAAGCACCTAAGTTCAATAAAGGATTTGCTCTTTATGGTATGGTACCTCAAGGTCTATTCCATATACTCTCTAACCATTTGAATACAATTTACGCTATATGCTCTAGGGGTACAAGAAACAAAGTAATGAGTTACAAATTACTCATTTTATGATCATACATTTTAATTTCTGCCACATTAGACAATCAGTGTGCCATAATGAAATTTTGTACATTTTTGTTCACAAAATGGACGCCTTCCAGTGACCTTCTTTTGTCACCATTTAAAGTAACATTAATTTCCTACTTTCTGTTGTCATTTTGAAAAGGAAAATGCTTAACATTTATTTTCTTAACTGAAAATGTTTAAAGGGTCTTACATCAGAGTTTGTTACAACTTACAAGTTAGCACATAATCAATTAAAGACTTATGGGATGCAATATGGGATGCGTCTTAGTATTTAAGGATATCTCACATTTTTTGTCTGGTCGGTGTGCATCTTAATTGGTTATTCTTCGAGGGTCAAAGCTGCAAAGTCTGAACCTATGCTCATAAATAGTTGGAAATGTAATCCAAAAGGTGTATTTCTACATTTGGAGTGCATTTAGAATTTTGTTGGAATTCATACGTTTCTTAGGGCCATATGTACGAACACATTTTCCCATTGACACAGAATGGGAAAAACCCTTTGCTACATCTGGCCCTAAGTGTACTCCCGGGAGATGAAAGAGCCACAGTTTCCCAGGAGTATCTTTTATTTTTTGTGAATTACAAGTTGCTCTCATGCACAAACATTTTCACATGAATACGCAGAACTGGTAACATGCTCCACCTCACAAAGCCCAGCAAGGCCAACACTGTTTTATGGTTGCTTGAGACCCCATCTGGAGGGTCTGATGTTATTTAAAAGTTTAGTCTTTAGTCTTTGTGATGGCATGGAGTAGCTAAAAAACTATGGAATGTGTCCAGAGTAATTATCCTGGTTCAGATTGATTCATGGCATTCCATGAATCGCTTTTTGCTTTCTAAATATGAAAGGTTTACATTTAAATTTGGCTCAATACTGTGCGATGATGCAAATGTACTTTAACATTTTCATCTACCATGCCTAGAGAAGAAATGTGCCTTCTAAAGGTCCCAGTCAAGATATCAAATAGCTTGGAGAACTGGGGATAACGTTTCTACATTCATTACAGCCACCAACTGTTTTGTACATGTTGCTGCTATTAATGCGAGATGTATGATGAATTAGCAGACTGGCTCAGGCAAAGGATTAAATAGGATATGGAGCCTTGGCAAAATTATTACTTATATTATTATTATTTCTCTGCTATTATAGCATTGGAGAGACTTTGCAATGACAGAGTTCGTTTCTTGGTATTTGTATGTAGTTCAATCATAGCTAATATCTTCCTAATTTGCAGAAATGTGGAGTTCTCACCAACCTCAAATTTCATCTGGTAAGCCTCAGATGTTGCTGTTTAACAGCTCGTGTTCTTAATAATGTTGTTTTGTCATGCTTTGACGCCCGTCCTCCTTCAGTCCGCATTCAGAGCCACTACTGCTTTCTACTGTTCCAGGCAAGGCGCTCCGATGCACAACCGGAACAGTTTTGCGCTATATACATACCCAAAACAAAACGACCGAAATAAAGTGGGCATGTTGTGATTAATTTCAGGAGAGTCGTCTGCGAAATAAACACTTATAATACATAACTTCTATTTTATATATAGATTTTACAAATTGGAATAAATCAACATATTTGGAGGGCTCTCCCAGGGGAATACTTGACTCCTTTTCAAAATGTGACTCAACCTGCTGACCATGACACGGGGGAGTGATAAACAATGGAGAAGTGCCCATCCCCTGTGGAATTCCCAACACAAACGGAGCCGTCGACATTGGCGCAGCTCGTCTGGCGACTAAGCGCTACCAGTGTCTCAGAGAAAGACTGGAAAGCGGACAGTGTGTGCTCGTACTGTAAAGACAGGAAGCGTCGAGGGTTTCTGCAGCGGTGGCTGGCCTGAGATAATACCATTGTATAGCCGGGCTGGGGGACCCCTCCCAGAGCAGAGAGCCCAGGCCCTGGCGTCTGGCTCTCTGGCCCCCAGCCAGTCAGGCTCTCCACTCCGGGGGAGGGTGTGTGCGTCCCTCCCAGGCAGTTCCACGCATAGGCAGGCCACACCTCACCTTGCAGAGGAAATCTGGCTGTAGCTCCAGACTTTGTGACTTTTCTTTACGAGTTTACTATTTTTTTTTTCATTTTTGGTGTTGGTATTTTCGCACTGGGTTCAAGAAGTTCCCGTTGAAAGCGATGACAGGCTTATTGACAAAGGCATGCTTTCCTGTCAACCGTGGCGCACTGCTGAGCGTGATTAGAAAAATGAGGAGTGGCCGTATTCGAGCTCAGGTCACCTCTGAAATGCCACTAACCTCAACTGCTGCAGAAAAAATCAATTTGGAAGGTTAGATGTTTTTACGATGTTAATCAAGAGGTTCAAATAGATGTTTTCATTGATGATAGTTAACTAAACTTTAATTTAGAACTTGATGAAATATTTGCTGTCCCACAGAGTTCTAAATAAAAGGTCACCATCCTGAGAAGAATAAAGAGCTGGGTGGGCCCTGCAAGTAATTGACCGTGACTTACTGCAGGTCACATACAGATGCCAATGAGTGCTTAACTCGCTGAGCTATCTGGATCCTGTTTGCATCACAACATACCTTAATCATTTAACTTTTTGCTTATGTCAGTGAATTTCAAAATATCATGTTCAGAAAGTCGTCGACACTATGTTAGTTGAGAGAATAATTCATCTTTCTGCAGGAGTAACTAACTTTACATGCTGGTCTGAGAATTAAATTCTTGTTGAAAGAACACAGATTTTCAAAAAATGATAAAATAGAAGTGTGTGTTAACCACTAATTACTGAGCTCTGGGTGCATCCCGCAGACCAGAGGACCAAATCCTGGCAACTAAGCTTTACAAGGTGAAAACAGAGAACTATGGTGTTGGAATGAACACACTTATTATATAAAGCCACCGCAACCAACCAGAGACCTCAGATTTTCAAATTCCCACCCTATTTACGAAGTTGAGGTACTTACAAACTTATCCAACCTTCTAAACAAAACTAGTAAAGCAAAGCCTTAAGTTAGGGATGGGCTTCTCAGGAGGACCTGGTGAACAATTTATAAACGAGGGAGCTGCGATGCAAGACTCACCATTTGCTGGCGGAAGTGAAGTTCAGAGCACCTCCACCTCATTAGTCCATTGAAGAATGCACGTTGGAGAACTGTGCCCAGCAGAAATAGGTTCCTGCTGGGAATCTCACGTGCTTTTCCCATAAGTGTGCCTGGCCGCCTGGTGCAACATTCCAGACGTACTCCTCTTCTAGAAAGTCGGACAATTATCTATTTGCTGATCGCAGCAAGTATTATTTCTATTTTTGGGGGTAATATAGCTCACATTTCTGTTGCTGTATGAACTTATTTTTTCCCAATGGAGAAACCTCTTCTCTTACACCTCATCAAATCTGGAGACAAACCATTCCTTTTGCTACCATGAAAAGGGTTTATGCTAACCCTGGGGGGGGGGGAGTGAGGGGTGGAAGGGGTGTGAATATCCTTCTGTTTCCAAGAAGAAAAGCGAAATAAAGAAGTTTGTGATTACCCACAAACATACAGATCTGTGGGCATTTCATAAACTTCCACGTCTAACCATTCTCTGGAACACTCATTTTCCTACTCCTTATTTGGGAATTATGGGCGTGGTGAACTACATGGGCAGATGCCTGCCAGGAATCCATCTGCAAATTCCTAGCAATGCATACAAAAAGGTAACTATGGTTGTAAACGTATGTCAAATGTCATGAATAGGGCTCCTGGATTTGCCTCAGTTTGAATGTATAGCAGACCCAGTGGGTAAACACAACTATTGAGGTAAGAGGACAATTGAGCCATTGAAAGTTAATCTTTCTTTTGCAGGAACTACCTACAGTTTAATTTGCAAATTTCTTTTATTTTTTTCAGTATATTTTTGTGAGGCTGATGAGGCATATCCTAAGGAAGCTTAGCAGTCAGAGAGAGAGAGAGGAGCATATTTTTTCCACATTTTTAGTTATTTCCTGGCTACTTTAAGCAGGAGGCAAGACAGAACGGCAGAGTGGGGTAACCCCAACATTCTTCTGGGGAGTCACTTATGTATTTGCTGACATGAAACAACAGTAGTGGGATCGGGCAGTGAGCAGTGGGAGGAGGCAACAATATTTTGGTTTCATTTTTTGCACTGAGTATTAAAGAGTGTTGTCCATGCAAGAGGAGTGAAAGTCTAACAGGGTGGTGTGTAGGCATGTGTGTGTGTGTGTGTGTGTATGTGTTTGTCCTATCCCCACTTGAGTATATTTCAATTAACATTTTGGGTGAAATGACTACCATTAGGGATCTGTGGAGGGAACATTATATTTGATGTTATGTTTTGCAGGAAGATGTATGAATTTGGTGATGCGAATGTGGGACAATGATAGTTGGGAAGCTTGAGGCGGATAACAGTTCTGCTGATTTTTTTTAAAAGGTTAGTTATTTATGCATTTGGTGATATACCACTTGTCGGTGGGGTCCCACAGGGTGGGCAAGAATGTACTTGTGGTGTTTTCAGGGGTGGAGGTTACTTTGGTCAGTTCAGTATCAAAGAATACTCAGTTTCACGTTTGGATTGAGTCTGTAAGTTGTTGTTGCAAACTTAGTGGTCTCTGTGTCACAGGGCATACCAACAAGGGGGCCCACCTACACTGGCGAATGGAGGCAAGCTCACTGAACTAAAGCAAGATGCAAATGTATTCTGCATTACAGATGGTTTCTAGTAACAGTCTGTTGACTACAATTTCAGCAAGAATGCAAGCAGATGCATAGCAGAGCCCACGGCAGCTGGCAGATGGCCTTCACAAGCAGCAATAATGTGAGCAAATCCTGCTGAGCAATCTGGTTTTGCCAAACCTAGATCTTGAGTTGCAAGATGCGTGTCCCCAGGCCTCGAAGGTGGGCACGTCTGATGATCATAATTATCATAAGTAGAAAAACATGACAATTATAGGTTATTATTGTCAAACACCAGAATGTTACATGGTACATGGCGAAGAGGTGGAAATGCATGCATGTAGGGCTAGGATGGTTGGAAATTTGGAGTGTACGACCATTTTGTCTTACTGTGGTTTGTCAACAAACCTGGAATATGGGTGGAGGCTTGTGGATGAGGCACACATATCATCACTGCCCGCCAAGGCACCTCTGGGTGGGTAAATTGGGAGCCAATAGAAGTGGGCGATTCACATAGTACCGGTTGTCTATTTGCTCTTAGAGGTATTTGTGTTTATAATGCACCCCTCGAAGTTCACACTGGCCATGTTTATGAGGTACAGGCTTAAATATTTATTGACTGCTGTCTGTGTAGTTACCCACGACTAGCAGGATGTTCTTTGCTATTGTAGTTCTGAGACTTTTGAGACCCATTGATCTGTGTGTCCATCTTAATCACTTTTATAGTATTATGTTATGGTATTTGGATTTGTCAAGAGCACCTTATCACCTAAAGGGTATCCAGGCACTAGAGCAGGTACGTAGGTTGTCTGCTGGATGTTAGTTAAAGAGCCAGGTCTTCAGCTCTTGCTGAATTCTGGAAGTGAGGAGGAGAATCTTATGTGTAGAGGGAGGTTGTTCCAAGATTTGGGTGCAAGGCAAGAGAAGACTAGGCTTTCTGTTCCGCTTTCACAGATGCAAGAGTTGTGTGTGAGAGAGAGTAGGGCAGAGACTAGATGTCTGGTGGGATCTTAGAAGTGAAGGACAATTGAGGTAAGCTGGTCCTATTTCGTGTAGTGCCTTGTATGCATGTGTGAGGATTTGAATTGGCAGTCTTTGAGTATCGGCAGCAAGTGCAGTTCTCTGAGGTGAGGCAAGATGTGGGTGCACCCTGGGAGGTCCAGGATAGGTCTGGCTGCGTTGTTCTGGATGGTCTGGAGATGGTGGAGAAGATGGTTGGGGACTCTGGCATAGAGTGTATTGCTGTAGTCTCGTCTACTGTTGACTATGTCTTGAGTCACGGTATATCTGGTGTTCTTGGGGATCCACTTGAAGATTTTTCAGAGGATGCATAGTATATGGAAGCAGGAAGTGCTAACAGCATTCACCTGTGAGCCCATGCTGAGTTTATTGACTAAGATGATTGCCAGGATTTGTGCATGGTTAGTGGGTGATTATGTTGGGCCAAGCTCTGACTGCGACTGTCTGGAGTCCCAGGGAGAGTTCTTGTTCCTGGCACTTTTGTCTTGTCTGTGCTGAGTTTCAAGCAGTCAGTTTTCATTGCTTCTGCTACGCAGATCATGCATTTGGTGAAGTTCGATCTGATTGTGCCGGACTTATCTGACATTGAGAGAATGAGCTGGGCATCATCGATGTAGGAGATGATGGAGATGCTGTGAGATCTGATGACGTCGACGAGTGGTGTCATGTATATACTGAATAGGGTGGGGCTGAGAGATTATTCTTGAGGGACTCTGCAGATCTGGTCCTGGGGCTCTGATATGCAGGGAGGGAGTCTCACCTGCTGTGTTCCACGTATGAGAAAGAAGCATATCCATTTGAGGGCTGGACCTTGGATGCAAATATATTTTAAAACATATTGCCTAGTTTGTCTGTTCTCAATTACACTGTGTTTTTCTCACTATAGGGCTGAAGTCCTTTTGCATTCCTATTTCCATGTGTGTGAAGGTGTAATAGATAAAATAAGATCAGCCTGATGCAGAGGTAACATTTACACAACTAAAGATGGCACTTGAGCTGACGCTACCACGAGGTCCAACCTTCTAAAGACCATCGGTGTGACATAGGTTGCCATCAAAACCTCTGAATTTTAGTAAGAAGTCAAACTTGATGTGCAGTACCTGTTGAAGACATTACTGGTACTAAAGTCTAAACTGCTCCCAAGGGATAATCCATCCCTGACAAAAAAACACATCTTGCTTGCAGTTTTGTGGTAGAGGCATTCTTTGCTGCCATGATAGTATCACATGAATATGTACTATAACAACATGATTTGGCTGTGGTACCATCCCGAGAGATGGTGTTGAGGGACAGGAATAAAGAGCACCATCCACTTTTTTGTTCTGGATCCCTTCACTGCTGAAACCAAATCATATCTACAACCTAAACATTACATATCACGCTGCTGTCTTGTGGCCATTGTTGGCCAGTAGTCCAGTCACAACCTTTATAAGTTTCACCCATTCTAAGTTTCTTCTTACCAAAGAGAGCCATTACATCCCACACCATCATACCGCCCATGTATACAGCGGTAAGATTGACAAAATATTGATAGTTGACCTACCTCCACATAAGTTGGTCGAAGGAGAGGAATTCTGTGAATGTGTAGATAATTTGTCCAATAAATTGGGTGCCAAACCACATAACCTTCCAATGTTGCTGTGTCTGTGCTTAACAGGACTTTATTATCATTGTTGTAAATAGGATATATGAGAAAAATGTGTATATTATACAGCTGAAAACAGATAGGTCGAACAATAAACAGATGGCAAAGCACACAAACCTCATTGCACACTAGGCAGCCCTCATGAAATGTGTTTGCAAGGCATGTATTCACCACTTACACTTCTGCGTGAACATGCTAACATTGCTATGTTCAGCATTGAAAATCCCATGTACCTGAGAACCATCTGTTGGCATTCAATGACAATGATTTTATAATTACTGACCATCTCTCAGAAAATGCATTCACATTTAAGTCACTTTTATGAAGTCCTGGTTGGTTTAAGTGGCAGAGGAGAGATGATGGTCTTGTCCTATGTATATGCACAAAAGAGTTTCATACCAGATGGAATTCAAATTTGTATCTGCTTCAATTCCTATTTGTGTTATGTCCTTGTCCGTATGGACCTTGAGCATAGCTCAGTTTGTAAGCCATATGTACTATAGGCCTTTCTTCTTTCCTGAAAGACAATGTGGCTCCAGCTCTTGGATGTAATTCAGCATAAAATCAAACCAGCTGTAGACCTCTTTTCTGGCCTCTGAGACTTCTGAGAAAGAGGCAACATCTCTTGAGGTTACGGCCCTTCTGATTCAAAGCAATTGATCCCAGTGCTTCATCTGTATTCCTTTAGGGCCTTATTTACGAGAATATTTCACCACTGTAGCGTCATTTTTTTATGCTGTGGAGGTGCAAAATCAACGCTAGATTTACAAAGGGTAGCGTCATTTTTTATCTGTGTCAGATCTGGCTGCATCAGGTACTGACAATGATATATAAGTTAGGCGTTTACTCCTAAAAAAATGATGTGAGCCTCCTAACGCTGTATGTACAAGCTCTTCGAAAAATGACGCACACCTAGGAAAAGTTGCTCTAACTCTGACTAACATCCAAATTTTAACGCTTGGTTAGACCAGGTGTTAAAATGACTCCCAGGCACAGGTGCATAAGGAGAACACTCACAAAACACCCTGGCCACTTGGAGGACAACATGGTCCTACTCCTGTTACAACTTGGAGCACCAAAGAGACCAACACAACCCCCAACATCACCACCACAACATCCAGCACCACACACAGTCACCTCCACCCAGACCCGAGAGGCAGTGTAGGAGAAGGGAGTTGATCTACCGCCAGCGGGCATCCCAGACTGCCCTCAGGGAGGAGGAGGTCATCACCTTCTACCGGCTGTGCAGGGAGTCAGTTGTACAGCTGCTCCATCTCATTGTGTCACACCTGCAGCCAACGGTTGAGTGGTCCACCAACATCTCACCGCTGACCAAGTTAATGGCTATGCTTCATCTCCTTACATCTGGATCCTTGCAGACCACAGCAGCATGAGTGGGTGGAGTATTGCAAACCTCCCTGTCTGCATTCCTGCCCTCATTTCTGGATGCAGTCATCTGCCTCACGCCCCAGCACATCCTCTTCCGCAACACTCAGCAGTTGCAGCAGGAAATTAAACAGGGCCTCTAAGCAATTGCTGGGTTTCCCCATGCCTTAGGAGCCATTGACTGCACACATGTGCAACCTGTACCACCTGCTGCAACAGAACTTGTGTACCAAAACCGGAAACACACAGACTCGATGAATGTTCAGGTCATCGTGGAGCATCGCGGCTTAATCCTCAATGAGCTGGCCAAATACCCAGGCAGTGTCCATGGCACGTACATCTTCGGGAACTCCATCTTCAATCAGAGGTTTCAGGGTAGACAATACGGGAATGGCCTGCTTGTGGGTGAGCAAATAGCAAGTACCTAATAGACACAAGAACAAATACATATGGGGGATACAATACACAGATCACTGTCTGCTTGCTCAGATGGTAACTGCACAATGAGGCCTGTCACACAAAAATGCACTCTGCTACTGTATGCATATCTAATGCAAATCACTCTGACATACAGGTGAACACAGCACAGATTTGCATACATTGTATGATGTAAAGGTGCACAGCCATGCATGGCAGACAGGAAA
Source organism: Pleurodeles waltl (assembly GCF_031143425.1). Lineage (NCBI taxonomy): Eukaryota > Metazoa > Chordata > Amphibia > Caudata > Salamandridae > Pleurodeles > Pleurodeles waltl. The sequence continues at coordinate 638,655,831 of NC_090439.1, read as the reverse complement.
CCTGCTCTACATCTATGTGTGCCAGGGAGGTGTACCATGTACACTGGGGGTGCTCACATGCAACACACATGGGACATCAGCCATGTCATGTGTCATACATGAGGGCTTAGGGGCCTCAGTTACCAGGCTCTTGCACCACTTTGTACAACCAGAGCAACATTTGTAATATGCTCCGCTGGGACAGTGTGCCAGACCATATTTACAAGGCCATACAAAGCCAAGTTGGGTGGCTTACCATGGCCTTGTAAGTATGGACAACCTACATGCACAACACTGTGTGAAAGGGCTGTTCTAGGGATGTTGCTTGGGTATACCCATGCAATACACATGGAAGACAAACCTAACTGACATAATCACAGATTTACAAGTCTGGAAAAGTATCACAATTTCATGCCATCTGAAGGGTGGTGAAACAGCGGCGCAATGGGGAGAAATATATACATCACTCCCATATCTTCCTCTTCCTATGTCTGCCGCATTCTGCAGCACACATAGAAAAAGGTAAACACCTCCTGTGATGGTTTATGTGCAGAAAGGTGTTCCTTCCCACACAAAAACATTCATCAACAGAATGTAGGCACCTTTGCACCATGGTGCAAAGTTGCCTGCTTTAGTGCTAGGCATCAATTTGTGCATGGGAAGAGGTAAGAAAGGTGCCATATCACTTGCTGTGCTACCCTGCGCCAGGGGCTTCATAAATGAGGCCCTAGGTGCTAGATAAAAAAACAACGCCCATTGTAGCCATACAAATGTCCAATGCAATGTTAAATAAGTCACATCTCACAAGTGTGAAGTGCAATGCTACACACAGATATCACTCGCCATGCTACTGAGGCAGAAGCCGTGGCTGGAAGGTGCACCTGCACACACAAATTCCATCCTAAAAGCTAAGAAGTACCCCTTCAGCCCATGATGCAAGTGTGAATGTGTACTTGCGAGGCAACTTCTTTGTAAGTCCAGTCCTGTGGACCTCAAATTGGCATGAGGACCAAGTAATAAGTACCAGTTTCCCTTCTAAGAGACGTAGTGTAGTGCATGAAGTTGTGTAGCTGTCCTACAGATGACCACACACAAATCTGCAGGATCCATGTCACATATGCACAAATTGGGTACAAATCTGTCTCATATGTACACAATATTACAACACCGTGACATGCAAACATGGATTGGTAAATGGCAGTTGTTACATCATGTCACTCAGTTGGGATGAATGAGGGCATACTGTGTGGATGGCATCATATAAACTGTCATGAACAATGTAAGACAATCAAAGGCTTGAGCAAATGTAATGTAGGGCTATACCAACATCTGGGGAGGAGTCTGGACCTATACATGTGTCTCTGTCCGCCATCTCTTGCATGCCCCCACAAACGTAGGCTGAATATACAAATACAATTCACACCCACATTCTGTCCTACCACACATGTAGTGGCAACAACATAATTTTGAGTGGACCAGAGTGACGGGAATCAGACACCATCCAACCCTGCTGCACAAAATATGATTGTCAGGAAGTGGATTAGTATGATGTAGCTGCCTATGCACTGCATTGGACCTCACACACACTAAGTGAACAGGCCCCTGGAAATGGTAATACATTGCCATGATGTACATATCACGTATTCAAAATAGGGAGAAGTGCACAACAGTACAAATACACGACACGCATGTGCATGATGAATGCAAATGCAGTAAACCATAGCAAAGAATTGTTTTCTATAACCGTTCAGCTGACCAAGGTTATGGCATCCAGTCAGGGGTAATGACACATTTGAACAGTTCAGCAACCAATGCAGAGAGGGCCTATAACCAGGCAAATGTTCAGACCAGGACCATTGTGGAGAGACCTTTTCCTTTCTAAAAGGCCACTTTTGCTGCCTCGATGTATCAGGTGGGTGACTGTTGTATTCCCTACCCATGGTCTGCAAGATGATCCTGGCCTGTGCCATTTTGCACAATATTTGTGTCAAAACAAATATCCCCTGGGTTGAGGAGCAGGAGCCTTTTGGAGGAGGAGGATGACATGCCAAATCATCCAGACATACAGAACGCTGCTACTGGTGCATGGCGACGTGCCCACATTTTTCAGCATTCCTTCAGCTGACTATGGGCCTGATTCCGACTTTGGCTGGCGGCGGTTGCCGCCAGCCAAACGGGAACCGCCACTTGGCCGCTCCGCGGTCAAAAGACCGCGGAGGCCATTCTGGCTTTCCCGCTGGGCCGGCGGGCGCCCGCCAAAGGAGCGCCCGCCGGCCCAGCGGGAAAGGCCCTGCAACAATGAAGCCAGCTCCGAATGGAGCCGGCGGAGTTGCAGGGGTCGACGGGTGCAGTTGCACCCGTCGCGATTTTCACTGTCTGCAATGCAGACAGTGAAAATCTTTATGGGGCCCTGTTAGGGGGGCCCTGCACTGCCCATGCCAGTGGCATGGACAGTGCAGGGGCCCCCAGGGGCCCCACGACACCCATTCCCGCCATCCTGTTCCTGGCGGTAAAAACCGCCAGGAACAGGATGGCGGGAAGGGGGTCGGAAGCGCCGCCATGGAGATTCAGCCCATGCAGGGGAAATCCGGCGGGAAACCGCCGGATTCCCTTTTCTGACCGCGGCTTTAAGAATGGGCTGGGAAGCACCGCCAGCCTGTTGGCGGTGCTTCCGTGGTCGTCGACCCTGGCGGTCGATGACCGCCAGGGTCAGTATGACCACCTATATGTGGAGTAGGGCATGACTGCCAAACATGTGAATAAATGTTCATATGCAACATATGTCTCGGAGTGTTTGGCACAGTCCCATTTCCTAAAAAATCTACCTCCAGGAAACCATGAGTAGGCTCAAAGAGTTGTCGATCTGGTGTGAACATTGTTGTCATCCTCTGAGTACCAGACACAATCCACTGAGCTCTGAAAAGTGTGGTGTATAATGTTTGTCTCACCTGCTAAACAAACCTGTTTAAGTTAAAACAGTATTTTTTGCCATGGAATTGTTTTTCCAAATGTAAAGCTGATAGATATGTATCACTAAGTGATACATCAGGGAAACACCTCATGCCAAGGTCTGTAAATAGTAGTCAGGAACTATAACAGTTGCTCAGTGTGAGATCTGGGTCAAATCAATGGTTGAAAAAGTTATAAAACTGCTGACAATTCACAACATCAGCAACTCACATATATGACAAATAGTAAATGTATCACAGAAGACAGTGCATCTGTATGTGAAGCACAGTGTCTCAAAAATCAGTGGTCATCTTGCATGTATGCCAATCAACGTCATACATGTCCCATACTGTTGGCAATAGATCTGAGTACATCAGGACATAGAATGACTTGTATATGTATGTTGGAACATTATATGGAAAACTATTACCCCAAACCACCGCTACTCACTGTGCAGCTGACAAAGTATAGAGTATGTAGCTGCGGATGACTACATCTCACAAACACACCCATGTGGAAGCCCAGCAGAGTCCAAATCATGGCCTAAACTGGACCTGCTACATTGTGGAGGGTCTCCCAGAGTACCTCAGTATCACTTCTGGGGTCAAAATAGGATTTAGGACCATTTACCCTAATCCCCAACAATAGCCTTAAAATCAATACCGCTGTGCTGCATCTTGGCAAACACATGTGCAGGCCACAATCTCCCATGGCCCAATGTCAATGAGGAGCAGGAACAGGTCGACGATGAGTATTTGGAAGATGGGGAGCAAACGCAACATGTAAAATAAATAGCAGCAACCTTGGTGAGTCACCAAAACTAGTCATGTGTATGGGACATGTGTGAGTGATTCACACAATGTCAGAAAAGCATGATGACAAGAAAGTGTGTATGTAAGGAAATGCCTCCTTGCCATGGTTACCCCCTAACTTTGTGCCTTTGCTGATGCTAAGTTATGATTTGAAAGTGTGCTGGGACCCTGCTAACCAGGCCCCAGCACCAGTGTTGTTTCCCTAAACTGTACCTTTGTCTCCACAATTGGCACAACCCTGGCACTAAGGTAAGTCCCTTGTAACTGGTACCCCTGGTACCAAGGGTCCTGATGCCAGGGAAGGTCTCTAAGGGCTGCAGCATGTCTTATGCCACCCTAGAGACCCCTCACTCAACACATGCACGCTGCTTCACAGCTTGTGTGTGCTGGTGGGGAGAAAATTACGACATTCCCCTCAGAGTGCCATGCCAACCTCACACTGCCTGTGGCATAGGTAAGTCACCCCTCTAGCAGGCCTTACAGCCCTAAGGCAGGGTGCACTATACCTCAGGTGAAGGCATAGGTGCATGAGCACTATGCCCCTACAGTGTCTAAGTAAAACCTTAGACATTGTAAGTGCAGGGTAGCCATAAGAGTATATGGTCTGGGAGTTTGTCAAACACGAACTCCACAGTTCCGTAATGGCTACACTGAAAACTGGGAAGTTTGGTATCAAACTTCTCAGCACAATAAATGCACACTGATGCCAGTGTGCAATTTATTGTAACATACACCCAGAGGGCATCTTAGAGATGCCCCCTGAATACCTACCCGACTTCTAGTGTAGGCTGACCAGTTTCTGCCAGCCTGCCACACACCAGACATGTTGCTGGCCACATGGGGAGAGTGCCCTTGTCACTCTGTGGCCAGGAACAAAGCCTGTACTGGGTGGAGGTGCTTCTCACCTCCCCCTGCAGGAACTGTAACACCTGGCGGGGAGCCTCAAAGGCTCACCCCTTTTGTTACAACGCCCCAGGGCATCCCAACTAGTGGAGATGCCCACCCCTCCAGCCACTGCCCCCCCTTTTGGCAGCAAGGCTGGAGGAGATAATGGGAAAAACAAGGAGGAGTCACCCACCAGTCAGGACAGCCCCTAAGGTGTCCTGAGCTGAGGTGATCCCTGCCTTGAGAAATCCTCCATCTTGAGTTTGGAGGATTCCCCCAATAGGATTAGGGATGTGCCCCCCTCCCCACAGGGAGGAGGCTCAAAGATGGTGTAGCCACCCTCAAGGACAGTAGCCATTGTCTACTGCTCTCCCAGACCTAAACACACCCCTCAATTAAGTATTTAGGGGCTCCCCAGATCCCAGGAAATCAGATTCCTGCAACCTGAAGAAAGAAGAAGGACTGCTGACCTACAAGCCTTCAGAGAAGGAGGAAGACGACAACTGCTTTGGCCCCAGCCCTACCTGCCTGTCTCCAACTTCGAAAACCTGCTCCAGCGACACATCCGACAGGGACCAGCGACCTCTGAAACCTCAGAGGACTGCCCTGGACTACAGGACCAAGAAACTCCAGTGAACAGCGGCCCTGTTCAAAACCAGCTACTTCTTTGCAACAAAGAATCAACCTCCAAAGACTTCACATTTCCCGCCGGAAGCGTGAGACTCTACACTCTGCACCCGATGCCCCCGGCTTGACCTGCAGAAAACCAACACCTCAGTGAGGACTCCCCGGCGACTGTGAGCCCGCTAGTAACCAGAGACGACCCCCCTGAGCCCCAACAGCGATGCCTGCAGTGAGAATCCAGAGGCTCCCCCTGACCGCGACTGCCTGTAACAAGGGACCCGACGCCTGGAACCAACACTGCACCCGCAGCCCCCAGGACCTGAGGGAACCGAACTTTGACGCAACAGTGACCCCCAGGAGACCCTCTGCCTTGCCCAGGTGGTGGCTGTCCCGAGAAGCCCCCGTGCCTGCCTGCACCGCTAGAGTGACCCCGGGTCCCTCCATTGAAACCTATAGAAAATCCGATGCCTGCTTTGCACTCTGCATCTGGTCGCCCCTGTACCGCTGAGGGTGTGTTTTGTGTGCCTACTTGTGCCCCCCCCCCAGTGCTCTACAAAACCCCCCTGGTCTGCCCACGAGGACGCAGGTACTTACCTGCTGGCAGACTGGAACCGGAGCACCCCTGTTCTCTATAGGTGCCTATGTGTTTTGGGCACCTCTTTGACCTCTGCACCTGACCTGCACCTGACCGGCCCTGAGCTGCTGGTGTAGTAATTTGGGGTGTGGTAACGGTGGGCTGTCTATGCCCCAGGACTGAGACTTGTAAGTGTTTTACTTACCTCCTAATCTAATCTTTACTTACCTCCCCCAGGAACTGTTGATTTTTGCACCGTGTCCACTTTGAAAATAGCTTATTGCCATTCTTACAAAGACTGTACATGATATTGTTTTCATTCAAAGTTCCTAAAGTATCTAAGTGAAGTACCTTACATTTAAAGTGTTTGATGTAAATCTTGAACCTGTGGTTCTTAAAATAAACTAAGAAAATATATTTTTCTATATAAAAACCTATTGGCCTGGAGTAAGTATTTGAGTGTGTGTTCCTCATTTATTGCCTGTGTATGTACAACAGTTGCTTAACACTACCCTCTGATAAGCCTACTGCTCAACCACACTACCACAAAATAGAGCATTGGAATTATCTAATTTTGCCACTATCTTACCTCTAAGGGGAACCCTTGAACTCTGTGCACACTATTTCTTACTTTGAAATAGTATATACAGAGCCAACTTCCTACAGTGTACCTATGTAAGATTACGCATAGCATCACACCCAGTGTATGGCCAAATTACCTGCCCAGTCACAGTTTGTGAAAGCCATCCAGTTTCCATTTACTACAATTTCACAGTCACTAACAATGGTGTGGGCTGACCTTGAGGGTGCCTTAGGTCTGCTAACCAGGCCTAGGGCCACTACTGTGAAAAATAGGCATAAGCTAAATTGCCACAAGCACAATTGCCAACAACAGAGTCCTGTAAGTCCTTAGTAGATAATAGGTCAAGGTTGAATCACACTACCTATAAGCAAATTGTACCATTCACATATCCATAAACGTGTGTGCTAAGGGTCAGATTTACAAGCCCCTTGTGCCATCGTAGTGTCACTTTGTTGCAACGCTCCTGTGGCGTTGTGCACTGCTCAAAATTTACAAGGCGGCGTCAATCCACGTAAAATGGCTTGAAGCCCCCTTGGAAATATGGTGCAGGGCACAGTGCCACCGGAGAATCGCAAAAAAGTGAAGCTACTGTGGCACTAGAGCCTTGTAAATGAGACCATAAGGCCCAGATTTACAAGAATCTGGTGCATCAGTACCGATGCACCAGATTTCTTGCGCCCCTCCCACCACCACCTAACAACACCATGGGTGCACCATATTTACAATACAGCACACCATGGCAAACGTTGGGCCAACAGTGTCAACATTTTTTACGCTATTGGGGTGCTTTGCTGCGCTAGCGTAAATTTTTTGGATTCTATTGGGTACGTTCTTTTAACACCTGCTTGAGCAGGCATTAAAAATGATGCCAAAAATGGCACAATTAAACCTTGCAGATTTCATTGTGCCATTTTTGTGGGACTCCTAACGCCGGAATGCCCCCTTGCATACTTTATGCCTAGCACAGGCATAATGTGGTGCAAGGGGTCGCAAAGTAGTGCAATGCATGCATTGCGCCACTTTGTAAATATAGCACAGTGATTTTCGCCTCGTTGAGCCACATCAGCATAAAGAAATAACGCTAATGTGGAGCTAGGGCCTTGTAACTCTGGCCTAACTATCACAACACTGTAACGCTTCCCACCCTTGCGTGACAGCCTGCTGTCTGCACTTTGGAACCCAGCACATATTGTTTGACATGTGCCAGTCCTACATGTGGGTGTAGAGGCCACATTCAATGGCTAATCCATGGCATTCCTAGGGATAAACTAAGCAATGGACTGGGATGCCAACAGGTAGTTGGCACATGAGGCAAGCCTCTGAAGGTGTTGTTTCCATGAATCATAGGAAATATGGCCTATGCATTGACTGATCCTTGTAAGGCATATACTCTCACCAATGTGCACTTACAATACATACATTGGACACATAGAAAGAGAGGAGTATGTGGAACACAACTATTCACAGGCAACACATGACACCATACATATTTATACATATTACAGTCATTGCGTCAAAAAAATCTATACATTGTTCTAATGTGTCTTTTTTAACCCATTGCGTCTGTCAAAAATGACGCATCCCATGCGCCGCGTTTGAACAGCCACATGGTGTGTCATCATGCAACATGAAAAATCCTCACATTGGCACGTAGTGTCAGATAAAAACAACGCATTGGCAAAAACAAGCTACATCACCACAGGAAGTAAGGTAATGGATCTGCCATGTTGCAAACCAGGAACTGCAAAGTTACTTTTACTTTCTCTTACAGTCACAGTCTTTCTGTCTTGCAGGAATTCCATACAAAGCTTAGGGACCACAAATACTAGATTTCCAGACTGGAACATAAAACTGAACAAATGATGCAGATGCTGAGAGTGATCAAGGCTGCAGTGACGAGGCACTGAAGAGAACACTGGTTTGGATGGACACTACTTCCCTTCCCCTTGTACATAGTTTTCTCCATAGTTGGAGTATTTACATATTTAGGATTAGATTAGTTAGTGTAGTCTAGATTATGTTTAGTACATAGTGGTTCTTCTTGGGGGGAGCTTATTGGGTTTCTCTCTTTCTTTGGTGTTTCTACAGGGGTGGGTGTTGTTTTGGATATGTGTGTTCTAATATATATATATATATATATATATATATATGCAAAAAACAAAGGAGAACTCTGGGAAGTTCCCAATTTTAGGTGGAGAGCTGCTCTAGTAAGGAGCACCCTGCAACACCAGCGACACTCTAGATTTGCTCACCTCAAATGTCTGCTTATCTAGCAAAGTCTTTAAGCATAGGATTAGCACAGTGCTATCCTCGCCGAGCTAGATAGTGACAAAGTCTTTTGCCATTTGTACAGCAAAATCTTTAAGCATAGGATTGACATAGTGTCATCCTTGCCGAGCTGTTAAACGACAAAAGCCATTTACCACTCCAGGCACAGTATTACAGCTTTGGACTGGTCAAATACCGTTCAAGCCAACCTGGAATGAGTAAAGCAACCCCTGACACGTGTTTCGCTCTCATTAGAGCTCTTCAGAGGGGTATAGCTTTGTCCAGACACAAGGGAGCACCCAGTATAAGTCAAACCAAGGCCCTTTCAGGGATAGAGTGATGCATAAATTATGCAAAAAACAAAGGAGAACTCTGGGAAGTTCCCAATTTTAGGTGGAGAGCTGCTCTAGTAAGGAGCACCCTGCAACACCAGCGACACTCTAGATTTGCTCACCTCAAATGTCTGCTTATCTAGCAAAGTCTTTAAGCATAGGATTAGCACAGTGCTATCCTCGCCGAGCTAGATAGTGACAAAGTCTTTTGCCATTTGTACAGCAAAATCTTTAAGCATAGGATTGACATAGTGTCATCCTTGCCGAGCTGTTAAACGACAAAAGCCATTTACCACTCCAGGCACAGTATTACAGCTTTGGACTGGTCAAATACCGTTCAAGCCAACCTGGAATGAGTAAAGCAACCCCTGACACGTGTTTCGCTCTCATTAGAGCTCTTCAGAGGGGTATAGCTTTGTCCAGACACAAGGGAGCACCCAGTATAAGTCAAACCAAGGCCCTTTCAGGGATAGAGTGACGCATAAATTATGCAAAAAACAAAGGAGAACTCTGGGAAGTTCCCAATTTTAGGTGGAGAGCTGCTCTAGTAAGGAGCACCCTGCAACACCAGCGACACTCTAGATTTGCTCACCTCAAATGTCTGCTTATCTAGCAAAGTCTTTAAGCATAGGATTAGCACAGTGCTATCCTCGCCGAGCTAGATAGTGACAAAGTCTTTTGCCATTTGTACAGCAAAATCTTTAAGCATAGGATTGACATAGTGTCATCCTTGCCGAGCTGTTAAACGACAAAAGCCATTTACCACTCCAGGCACAGTATTACAGCTTTGGACTGGTCAAATACCGTTCAAGCCAACCTGGAATGAGTAAAGCAACCCCTGACACGTGTTTCGCTCTCATTAGAGCTCTTCAGAGGGGTATAGCTTTGTCCAGACACAAGGGAGCACCCAGTATAAGTCAAACCAAGGCCCTTTCAGGGATAGAGTGACGCATAAATTATGCAAAAAACTTTATAATGGCGGTCAAAGACAGGGTCCAGTAGCCCTCATTATGTCTCAGTTAATGCCTCACCACATGATAGAATCCCCAGACACTTGTGAATGTGTTCACTCATTTGCAGATTTATTGTTGCAGATGGTTCACACCCAACACATTTCAGCCGTAGCCTTGGTCACGGTATATGTATATATATATATAAATAGTTGTTTAGGCCATATGTTTAGTTAGTTAATGTTCAGCTGTAGTTCCTTTTGTCCTTGTCTACAGATGTGTTTTAAGGGGGGGGGGTGAGGGGCTTGAAGTTTGTCTTGTGGCGTTAAATGTATAGGATAAGTTAAGATAAGCTTAGTTAGTTGTAGGTATAAGTTAGGATAGGATAGTGTAGCTGAGGTTGGTATTGGTAGGTTAGTTACTTTAGGGAATTTTCGGTTGATATTAATAGTTTAATGAAATCTTGTTGTTACCTACTTTATGATCTCCATCATAATTTACTCTCTAGGTGGTACTATGTCTGCACAGGGCATGACAGGCTTATACATATGGCTCTGAAAGCAGTACTTTGAGACATGTGACTATGGGGGTCATTCTGACCCTGGAGGTCACCGATCGCCAGGGCCAACGACCGCGGAAGCACCGCCAACAGGCTGGCGGTGCTTCCTGGGCCATTCTGACCGCGGCGGTAAAGCCGCGGTCAGAAGAGGGGAACCGGCTTGCAGCGCCGCCATGGGGATTCCGACCCCCTTCCCGCCATCCTGTTCCTGGCGGTTTTTACCCCAGGAAACCGCCAGCAACTCCCACCAACTCCGCCGGCTCCATTCGGAGCCGGCTTCATCGTTGCTGGGTCTTTCCCGCTGGGCCGGCGGGCGGCCGGCGGGCGGTCGCCCGCCGGCCCAGCGGGAAAGCCAGAATGACCGCTGCGGTCTTTTGACCGCGGTGCGATCATTCGGTGCTGCCCTCCGCGGTTGGAATGACCGCCTATGTGTTTCCCTTATGGTCAAGTACCTGTCAGGTTGGCAATGGTGTCACATCAGCTATCTCATGTGACACACAAATGATGCATGTTCAAGACTGAGACGGAATGTCATAAGTGTATCAGGAGCAAATCCTTGATTTAGGGTGAGTGTAATTACAACAACATTTTAACAATACATGACTTACCAACACAGAGCAAATGCGTATGAATACATGTTTTGGGATGTGTATCCATGCACATCCAGATTGTCACGTACATTGCTCAATGATGTCTGGAGATTTCCTGGAGGGTCTGGTCATTGATGGTTTGCAGCTGGTCATCCACATCATCGGAGAAGTCCAGGACAGGCAGCTGGCCAGGAGGCACATTGTCATCCTCTGCAATGAAATGGAGGTAACTCAATATTGAGCTCTGCTAGATGTTGATATGAGTGATCATCTTTACAATCAAGGTTTCCAAATGAGCATTGTAGGTGCCTCCTTTCCAAGGCTCTGGCATCACACTGCACAACTGGAGTCTTAATGACTTTGATGCTTCAGTGGCACAGTGTGCAGGCCACTACTTTACCAGTCTGCCAACTTATGTTATTTGTGATGGCCCTGTAAATGTCTACCCAATTTACACCTTGCACAGTTGAGTCCCATGGGTGCTGGTGTGGGTGTTTCCAGAATGCCATGGATTCCCTAAGGAATGTTACACATTCACAGATTTAGATATCTGGACATGCATCCAATTCCTAAACCACATCAGGGGTGGCATTGAAGTGGTGCAAAAGTGGGATCTGACATTGTAGCCCCCATTTCTCCCTTTTCAATGTGTGCTGCATTCTGCGGCACACATGGAAAGTGGAAGAGGATAAATATGATTGTTCAAGTTCAGGAAAGTGTCCCTTTCAGCACATGGGCAATCATCTCCACAACACAGGCACTTCTACACCATGGTGCAAGTGTGCCTGTGTTGGCTCTAGGAAGCAGTGAGTACACTATCACAGAGAAAAGTAGAGGTATATGTTGCAATTTGGTACGTGCAATACATGCCTGCACTTTCTACATGACACAGTGCAGCACAGCAAGATGGCTGTGTGAACTGCACTGCATGTTTTCCTCATACATGAGGCACTAAGACCCTCAATTACGTTGCCAGTGGCACATAGAGGAGAAGTAAGTACCTTGCAGCACTGCCCTGACCCACCAGGAAAGGGCAAAGATGCACCATATCAACAAGATAGGGCGCATTTCTGTTCTTTCCGCCTGTAGTGGTACACAAAATGCTGGCTAGTGCCAAAACAGACACCATTGGGCCATGGTGTGAAGATACTACATTGTGGGGATGAAATATTAGGTGCATGAAGGGAGACCTTCATGCATAGGAACTATCCCAAGGGGTGTTATCATCCTTCTATGTGTGCTGCGCTGCAATACACATAAGAATGATACCACAAGAGGAGTACTGAAAATGTTTCTCCCTGTAGTGTAATTTTTATGCCACCCTGGCTTATGAATGTGACACATTCCCTACCTTTCAAGTCTGTGTATGCATCATGTTTCTTTGGGTTCCATGGGTGTTGCATGAGTGCACCCCAAGCAACACCCATGGAATGCACCGTCCAATCAGGTTTATGCGTGAAAGGTGTCCATATTTCCAAGGCCATGACAAGCTGTGCAAAGTGGCTCTGTGTGACCTTGTAAGTATGGACTCGCACACTGCATCATCAAAGTGTCATGGTGAATAATGCTTCCGTGGCACAGTGTGTCAGTAGAGCCCTGTACATGAGGCCTAAAGTGGGGTACACCTGAAATGATGCTGTACTTCACACAATGTGGTAAGTGAGGTGCTGGTTGTGGTCTGGAATGTGTTAGGTCAATGCACAACACAGGGCTTCTTTCCAAATCCCTTGCACCGACGGTGCCTCCCTTTTTAAATGTGAAAGAGTGAGGTAGCGCAAGGGACTTGTAGGTGAGCCCTCTACATCTGTTTGCTATTTAACCATAAGCAGGCCAGAATCCTACACTTGAGCCTGCAGACAGTACATTTTGGTGCAGGGACATGACTGCCTCCCCCTTTTGACTTTACAGGGCTTCTTTCCAAGCCCCTTGCGCCACCAGTGCCTCCCTTTTTAAATGTGAAGAATGAGGCACCAGTAGCTCAAGGGACTTGTAGGTTAGCCCCTCCATCTGTTTGCTGTTTAACTATGAGCATGCAAGCCCCTTTTGACATAACGTATTTCCCACATTACCCCCCACTGCAACTTATCCTGTGGTTGTTGTGGCTCGTCATATGCTGCACTGTCACGTCCTTGGACTCCTGTGACCAACTCCTCAGGGATGACAATTGCTACCTCTCCTCCTGGTCATCGAGCTACTCCAGGTGTTCTAGACTTCCACCTCCTGTTTGCATTGCTGCCTTGTGGTTGTTGGCCAGTTGCTCCTTTGTTCTGCACTTGCAGTCGTGCCAGCGCTTCCTACAGTCGACGACTGTCCTCTAACCCTCCGCCACATTGTTGACTTTGTCCACTATGGACTGCCATATTGCCTCCTTCTTCCCTAATGGCAATTTGGAGGTGACAAATAGCTGTTGTTGATGCTGTGTCACCTCCCTGATCAAAATGCTGTTCTCCTCCTCACTTAACCTGCACTTCCTCTTTCACTTCTCCTGGGTGTCTGCCTGGACATCCTGGCTGGTACCTGGGTTGTTGGGGTTGTCGTGGGGGCTTTTTGGTCCTGGGTTCTCTATTTCTGGGTCTCCTGCGGTGTTTTCTGGGTCTCCTGTGTTTTTTAATGAAATGGCACCTCGCAGCAATTGTTTTGAAGCTTCTGGCGCTAAAGTGAAGTTAAGCTGATTAGCGTCAAAATACGTGCCACTAATCAGGCTAACGTCACTTTTGCAGCACTAGCGTCATTTTGCTTTATGACGGAGTGCAAAGGTTAGCCTAGTTTTTTTTTACGCTAACCAAATCTTTACACCATGGTGAACTATTTTGTAAATATGGTGCACATATGGTGTAAGCATCTGACGTTAGCCAGCGTTAAACATTTTGATGCACAACTGCACTAACGCAGTTGTGCATTATTTCTTGTAAATTAGGCCTTTAGTTCTTAAGTGTGCTGTCTAATGTCAAGACAGTAGGACTCACTAATTCCAAAGTTCTAGTTCTGACACTTGCTTCACAATTCTTTTGTCTGTACATATTGGCTGGTCAGGATCCAAGTCAGATGAGTTAGTTAATCCATTAGGGATTCAGTTTCGATTCTTTGCATGCATTTTGTTATTTCTGCTGTTTTTTGGTACTAATGTACCAAATGATGATGGTAAGCTAGTGTTACAGCACCTGGACTTGTGATGCAGCATTCAAGTTTATGAATATGAATTAAAAAACCTTTCACCAAATGAATTAAAAAACCTTTCACCATGAGTGTGTACCTTTATAGGTGAATGGTTCTGTAAAACACTTCCTTACTATTACATTGGTCAAAATGAGAGGAGAAAGAAATATTGTTTTATTAGAAAAACTGGGAGGAGCAGTGCCAAATTATTGACAAAGATAACAATAGAGCAATTTGATGGAACACAAATTTACATTCTTCTACTTATCAGCATCTTCTGGAGTGCGTGAATCCTGAGAATGTTTGGCATACATTTCTGGCCTGTATTTACAATTGTGAGGAGGGTTTACCAAATAACTCCCTAATGTGGTACTATGTAGTAGTCCAGGAGCTTTCAGAATCAATGTTATGTTATGGTATAGTATGTTACAAATTGGGTTTCTGTTTGGCAGATACATGCACCCCGTCGAAGCAGAAACCACACTCCTAGTCAGGGTAAGTCAGATACACACTTTAAATTAACCTTTGCTCACCCCTGGTAGCTTGGCACAGAGCAGGCAACCTTTAACCTAAGAGGCAATGTGTAAAGTATTTGTGCAACATTTCAAACAGTAAATCAGTGAAAGTACCACACAAAAAGACACCACACCTAGTTAGAAAAACAGATCTTAATTTAATGAACAGAACAAGACCAAAACAATAAAGGTCCAATTAGTAAAACTTGAGATATTAATTTTTAAAGAATAAACTTAATTGTAGTACGGAGAAGCATAAAGCGCCAACTGGGGCTATCTGGTCACGCCAAACCAGGTCAAATTTGAAAAGTCAGGCCGACCGTGATGGAGCATGGGTTGATACGGGGCCAGCCCTGACCCGCTGAAACAGTAGCTTGATATGGAGATGCCTGGACGTCAGGAGCAAGATGCGAGGAGCAAAGGGGGCGATATGCTAGCGCCAATCCCGCAGCTGGAGGTGATGGATCAGCTCTTAGCTGCATAAAAACAGAGATGCTTTGGCAATGGAGGTGACGCGTCGTGCAGTCTGCAATACATTGTTCCCTATACTCACAACAGCAGCAGCCGTGCACTGGCATCAAAGGTGATGCAGTGTCCATGATCCTCGCAGCAGCATCGATGTGTCTGCGTCGGAGGAGATGTGCCAGTTCCGAGTCGCGCAATGGCGTTGATTCGTGCATTTGGACTGGAGCAGCACTTTATACATCCACTTCCAACTGCCTAGGACTGGATTGGCACCACTTTGCTGGGCAAGGCTTGCAACAAGCAAAGTCCAGGTGCTGGAGATAATGAAGAAAAGTCTTTGGGGGTCATTCTGACCTCGGCGGTAAAAGTCGCTTACCGCCGGTCAGAAGGCCGCCATAACACCGCGCGGTAAACCGCCACGGACATTCTGACCCGCAACTGGCAAACTGCCAAAAACCCGACATCCTCAAAAATCCGCCACACCAAAGGTCAGCGAAAAAATGGCGCTGACCAAACCTCCACCGTCACGCCAACAGAAATACGCCCATACCATTCCGACCCACAAATCCACGCGGCGGTCTTTCAAACGCGGTATTCCATTGGCAGTACACACCGCCGCGGTCAAAATACACACACCCATAGAAAACTCAGCCACATTGGTCAGTTCGAAATACACACACCTGATACACATACTAACACCACTCCCACACACCCAACACAATATAAAACACACACCCACATCACCCACAAGCCCCTACGACCCGAAATCATTGACGAAGGCTAGAGACAGAGCACAGAATAGAGAATCCCACAACACAGAGGCACACAACACCATCACCCACACAGAATCCACGCACCAAACACCACACACTACCACACGCACCACACTCATCACCACAAACGCCACCCCACACCTCAACCACACCACCCCATGGCACCCCAAAGACACCCCAGGTTCAGTGACGCCGAACTCAGGGTCATGGTGGAGGAAATAGTCCGTGTAGAGCCCCAGCTCTTCGGGGCACAGGTGCAGCACACCACTATTGCCAGGAAGATGGAGCTATGGCAAAGGATAGTAGACAGGGTTAACGCGGTGGGACAGCATCCACGCAATCGGGAGGACATCAGGAAGAGATGGAACGACCTACGGGGGAAGGTGCGTTCCATGGTATCAAGGCACAACATTGCGGTGCAGAAGACTGGCGGCAGACCCCCACCTACTTCCCCAGAATTTACCGCGTGGGAGGAGGAAGTCTTGCACATCCTGCATCCTGAGGGCCTCGCAGGAGTAGGTGGAGGAATGGACTCTGGTAAGGCAAATCTTCACTACTGCTTCCCACCCCCACCCCACCTGCATGCCAAATCATACCCCCACCCTCACCCCCTCCCCCATCACACCAACCCCTAGCAAAAGGCTCACCATCACAACCCACCCATCCCAACACCAAGCCCTGCATGCGACCCCAAAGCATGGACACCCATCACCAAAGCATGCCCACTGCACACACACATCACCCCCACAAGCCACCCTCACAAAAGCCCCCACAAGGAAATGCCTGCACATGGGTACACGGACACCCACCCATCACACGAAATGCCACACACAGAAGCAATAACCATACCTTTATACCCCTGCAGGACCCGAACGCCACCACACCGCCACGGAGGGTCCAGAGATGTCCATCCCACCCCCAGAAGAGGCCCCCAGCGATGACAGCAGCTCTGTCTCCCTGGAGCCAGACGACCAGCCCGGCCCATCGGGGAACTCTGGACAGTCGGTTCCCCACAGACAGCCACAGGCTACACCAGACCCAACCCCCTCTGGGAACACCAGCACAGCTCCCACCCAGCGGGCCCATGCCTCTGTCTCCAGGACATGTAAATCAGCGGTGTGGGCACCCAGGTTGACCCACCACCCCAACAACAACAGGGACCTGGGGGCAGTGGTAGTGGGCACACCGTCCAGGGGACAGAGGCCCAGGAACACAGGGGAACTGGGAGGGCTGCTGTGCGACAGGGGGGGGACAGGCCCTGGGAACCGACTCTCCAAGAGGCCCTCTCCTCCATCATGGGAGCATACCACCGCTCCCAGGAGACGATGGCGACGGTACTGGCCCGGTTCCAAGAGATCCAGGAACTGCAGGAGGAACGGTACATGGGGTTCAGGGAGGAACTGAGGAACATCGGTTCCGCAATGGGGACCATCGTCCTGGCCCTTACCCAGATCGTCACCACATTGCGGGACCATGTGGCACCCCAAAGGGCCCCTGTCACTAGCCCAGGCCAGGAACAGCCTACCGCCTCCGCCGGCGCTAGTGGACACGAGGCCCCCACACAACGACAGGCCACCAGAACCCCACCTCCTGCAGAAGAAGAACTACCCCGCAAGCGGAACCTGAGATCTCACAAGAAGACAGAGTAGGATTGCAAGACCCCCGCCAGCCTAAGATACCCCCTGATGTCATCCCACTGTCCCACATTGTCACCCTGTCCAACCTTGAACTGCCCCTGCTCCATCCTTCCACAGGCATATGGACAATGCACCTGTGCGACTGAGAACTGGACTCTGCCATGGACATTACTCCACCCCCACCCATCCCCGCTTCCCAATCATTTACTTATATGTAGCACTTAAAATAAATCACTTATTCCACTTAAATTAACAGGAGTCTGCTTGTATTCTTAACAAATGTATTACACATAACGGTTCAATAATGTCCAGTTACTTTGTGATGACAACATACCAATTTCAATAAGCTCTAGTCCATGGGCAAACAAAGCTGAAGTCAGGCAGTGGGTCATACAGCTCTGAAAAGGGAAGGGAAAGTCACAAATCAGTTAACAGGAACTGGGGGGAAAGACAGACAGTGGATACGCATGAGGCCTCAAGTAAATGTAAATTGGGGTGGCTGTTTCTTACCTGTGTGCTACTGAAAGTATTGTTGTATGACTGTATCCCTGTTGTCCGTGTCGTCCCCGTCATCTTCCTCCTCTTCACTCTCCACAGGCTCCACAGCTGCAACAACATGACCATCTGGACCATCCTCCTGCAGAAAAGGCACCTGGCGTCGCAATGCAAGATTGTGAAGCATACAGCAGGCCACGATGATCTGGCACACCTTCTTTGGTGAGTACATGAGGGATCCCCCTGTCATATGCAGGCACCTAAACCTGGCCTTCAGGACCCCGAAGGTCCTTTCTATGATCCTCCTAGATCACCCATGGGCCTCATTGTACCGTTCCTCTGCCCTGGTCCGGGGATTCCTCACTGGGGTCAGTAGCCACGACAGGTTGGGGTAACCAGAGTCACCAATTAGCCACACACGGTGTCTCTGTAGCTGTTCCATCACATAAGGGATGCTGCTATTTCGCATGACATACGCGTCATGCACTGACCCAGGGAACTTGGCATTTACATGGGAGATGTACTGGTCAGCCAAACAGACCACCTGGACATTCATCGAATGATAACTTTTTCTGTTTCGGTACACCTGCTCACTTTCTTTGGGGGGAACCAAAGCCACATGGGTCCCATCAATGGCACCAATGATGTTGGGGATATGTCCAAGGGCATAGAAATCACCCTTCACTGTAGCCAGTTCTCCCACCTCAGGGAAAATAATGTAGCTCCGCATGTATTTCATCAGGGCAGACAACACTCTGGACAAAACCTTAGAAAACATAGGCTGAGACATCCCAGATGATATGGCCACTGTTGTCTGGAAAGACCCACTTGCCAAAAAATGGAGTACTGACAGAACCTGCACCAGAGGGGGAATCCCTGTGGGTTGGCGGATAGGGGACATCAGGTCTGGCTCCAGCTGGGCACATAGTTCATGTATAGTTGCTCTGTCAAGCCGGTATGTAAGTATGATATGTCGTTCTTCCATTGTCGACAGGTCCACCAGCGGTCGGTACACAGGAGGATTCATCCTTCTCCTCGCAAGTCCCAGCGGACGGTGCCTAGGAAGGACAACATGGAGCACAGAGTCAAGCAACCCACAGGTTAGTTCACACAGCTTGCACAGTACACGAATCGCTATGCATGGAACGGCTTGTATGAGTGGCAATGCAAGGCCTAGGCCTGTGTGACGCAGTAGAAATCATGCCATGTGGGCCCTTGAAATGGCGACTGCCTGACCTGTGAAGTGTGACAGTGGGATGTGAGGTCACTGCGCTGGCGTGGCACACCGTGGCGGTAGGCGGTCGAAGACCGCGGCGCACAGCAGCATTGGTTAACATTGAACCCTATGGGTCTCAGGAGCCAATGACGATGTGCGCCGGCGGTCGCGGTACGCACCGCCGCGGGCGTGGCCGCCATTTTCTATCTGATTAATCACTCGAGACCTGATCATCCACAGGAGAGGACCTATACTGCAAGTGCTGCTGTGACCTCGGTCTGGGAGATACAATGGCTGCTGCGACTGGGGAAAGGGCCCCTGCCTTCACTGCCGAAGAATTGGAGAAACTTGTTGATGGGGTCCTCCCCCAGTATGCGCTACTCTACGGTCCTCCAGACCAACAGGTTAGTACACAGGGTGCACGTTGAATGGGCTATGCCTGTGTTGAGTGGGGTGTATGTAAGATGGTGGGGAGGGGAGCGAATGAGGAGTGCAACGTACGAAAGATGAGAGCATGTGCCACATGGCAAGGTTGGGGAGGGGGGAGCCACTCACATTGACCAGGCAGAAAACTGATGCGATTTCCTTTACCACCCTGTACATGTCACATAGGTCAGCGCCCATCAGAAGATCGACATTTGGCGTGCCATCGCCAAGGACGTCCGGGCCCTGGGGGTCCACAACAGACGGGGCACCCACTGCCGAGAGAGGTGGGAGGACATCCGCCGCGGGACCAGAAAGACCGCTGAGTCTCTGCTGGCGATGGCCTCCCAACGTAGGAGGGGTGCCAGCCGGCAATTGACCCCCCTGATGTCCCGGATCCTGGCGGTGGCCTACCCCGATTTGGATGGGCGCGTGAGGACATCACAGCAGACACAAGGGGGTGAGTATCAGCACATTCTGCTATCTTTGCGCACAGTGAAGGTGTCTGGGTGGGGGAGGAGGGCTGTGGCTATCTCCAGGCGGCCCTGTGCCCCCGCCCCCCACCTCTGTAGAGTGCCAAGTACAGCTAGCCATGGTCCGGCCCCACCCATGTGTGCATTTGTCGTCCATAGACCCGTAGGCCTAGTCACAATAACTGAGTAGTGTACCCCCATTGCGCGGCCTAGTTCAGGGGGCTTCTGTGTCTGTCCTCTCCGCCAACGGTGTTGCCAATGCATGCACTCAACCTGTCTTCATTTCTCCCCCCCCCCCATTTTCTTTGTCTTCCTGTTCATGTGTGCATTAGCATCATCAGGTGGAGGAGAAGTGGCATCGGCGCACGAGGGAGCTGCATCTCACATGGCCCCGGAGGGCCATACAACAGACTCCGAGTACACCAGTGAGACAGAGGGCGAATGGAGCTCCACAACGGGGACCCGTGGAGACGTCAGCGACACCGACACGTCCTCGGAAGGGAGCTCCCTAGCGGTGGCGGCAACATCCGTGCCCACCGCCACAACAGGTACAGCCGCCACCCAGCGCACCCGCCCGCCCTCCCAGCAGCCCCTCAGCCTTCGCTCCGTGCCCGCTCGCCCAGGAAGGCGGGCATCTCCTTCGCCCCAGGCACCTCAGGCCCTGCCCCAGTTACCCCTGCTGCCCTCAGTGAGGAGGTCATTGACCTCCTCAGGACACTCATTGTTGGGCAGTCTACCCTTTTGAATGCCATCCAGGGTGTAGAAAGGGAGGTGCATCGGAGCAATGCATACCTGGAGGGCATTCATTCGGGTCAGGCTGCCCATCAGCGATCGTTCAACACTCTGGCCTCAGCACTGACGGCAGCCATTGTCCCTGTCTCCAGCCTCCCTCTTCTTACTCCCTCCACCCAGTCCCAGTCTCCTGTTCCTCTGCCTATCCCATCCACACCATCAGACCAGCCTGCACACACCTCTACACCCAAGGGCAGCTCATCCAGACATAAGCACCACAGATCCCACAAGCATTCACCCAAGCAACATCCAGATGCAGACATGCCAACAGTCACTACCACCTCTGTGTCCCCCACCTCCTCATCTCCCTCCTCCCTCCCTGTGACGTCTCCACTCACACCTGCATGCACACCACCATCAGCCAGTACTTCCATCAGCAGCACACCCTCCATTACAGTCCGCACACGTGCAGTCACCACCCCCACTGCCATTTACACGTCCCCTGTGTCCTCTCCCAGTGTGTCTGTCACCCCCTCTTCCAAAGCACACAAACGCAGGCAGCCACCCACCCAACAGCCATCCACCTCACGACAGCCTCCGTCACAAGCACCTGCACCCAAAGACAGCACACTTGACTCTCCTACAACCACATCCTCTTCCTCCACTCCCATACCCACTACAGCTACCCGTCCCTGTCCTTCCCAAGTCGTTTTCCTTTCCAACCTTGAGCTCATTCCAATCCCTGACCCACGCCCTCCATCTGTTAAGAGTAAAAAAAGCACCTCAGCCACCACCAGCCCTGCATCTACTGTGACCATAGTGCAGGGCTATTGGAGTCCACCAGATCCTAGGGCAGGAACATCGGCCAGCAGCAAGGGGACAGCCAGCCCCCCCCCTGGGAAGAGGACAAAAAAGAAGAAGGCCCGGCGCGACAAGCCTGAGACGGCTGCCACCAAGGACAGTAGCATTGCCCCGTCACCTGCCACATCATCCAAGGGAGGCAAGGCCCACAGAGCTCCAGCGAAGGAGGGCAAGGGCAGCAGGGCGGAGAAGTCAGGCAGCAGGCGAGCTGCCCAGGAGGGCCCCACCAGCCCCATTCCGGGTGTGACGGACGACACCCACGGGCCCAGGACTCCATCACAGGAGGGCGCCGCGACCGCAAGTTCGGATGGTGAATGAGCGGGAAGTCTTGCCCAGGTCTGGCTCCCTAGACACACAGGACAAGCACCGCTGAACAGGGCCCCGCCGGGAGGAGCACCGCTGAACAGGGCCCTGCCGGGAGGAGCACCGCTAAACAGGGCCCCGCCGGGACAAGAACCGCTGAACGGGCCCCGCCGGGAGGAGCACCGCTGAACAGGGCCCCGCCGGGAGGAGCACCGTTGAGCAGGGCCCCGCCGGGAGGAGCACCGCTGAACAGGGCCCCGCCGGGACAAGAACCGCTGAACGGGCCCTGCCGGGAGGAGCACCGCTGAACAGGGCCCCGCCGGGAGCACCGCTGAACAGGGCCCGCCGGGAGGAGCACCACTGAACAGGGCCCCGCCGGGACAAATACCGCTGAACGAGCCCCGCCGGGAGGAGCACCGCTGAACAGGGCCCCGCCGAGAGGAGCACCGCTGAACAGGGCCCCGCCGGGACAAGAACCGCTGAACAGGGCCCCGGCGGGACAAGAACCGCACCGCTGGGCCCTTCCTGTCAAGCACCGCACCGCTGGGCCCTTCATCTCAAGCACCGCTCCGCTGGGCCCCGCCGTCTCAAGCACCGCTCCGCTGGGCCCTTCATCTAAAGCACCGCTCCGCTGGGCCCTTCCTGTCAAGCACCGCTCCGCTGGGCCCTTCCTGTCAAGCACCGCTCCGCTGGGCCCTTCATCTAAAGCACCGCTCCGCTGGGCCCCGCCGTCTCAAGTACCGCTCCGCCCTTCATCTCAAGCACCGCTCCGCTGGGCCCCGCTGTCTCAAGCACCGCTCTGCTGGGCCCTTCATCTCAAGCACCGCTCTGCTGGGCCCCGCCGTCTCAAGCACCGCTCCGCTGGGCCCTTCATCTCAAGCACCGCACCGCTGGGCCCCGCTGTCTCAAGCACCGCTCCGCTGGGCCCTTCCTGTCAAGCACCGCTCTGCTGGGCCCTTCCTGTCAAGCACCGCTCCGCTGGGCCCTTCATCTAAAGCACTGCTCCGCTGGGCCCTTCATCTCAAGCACCGCTCCGCTGGGCCCCGCCGTCTCAAGCACCGCTCCGCTGGGCCCTTCATCTCAAGCACCGCTCCGCTGGGCCCCGCCGTCTCAAGCACCGCTCCACTGGGCCCTTCATCTCAAGCACCGCTCCGCTGGGCCCCGCCGTCTCAAGCACCGCTCCGCTGGGCCCTTCATCTAAAGCACAGCTCCGCTGGGCCCTTCCTGCCAAGCACCGCTCCGCTGGGCCCTTCATCTCAAGCACCGCACCGCTGGGCCCCGCCGTCTCAAGCACCGCTCCGCTGAGCCCTTCATCTCAAGCACTGCTCCGCTGGGCCCCGCCATCTCAAGCACCGCTCCGCTGGGCCCTTCATCTCAAGCACCGCTCTGCTGGGCCCCCGCCGTCTCAAGCACCGCTCCGCTGGGCCCCGCCGTCTCAAGCACCGCTCCGCTGGGCCCTTCATCTCAAGCACCGCTCCGCTGGGCCCTTCCTGTCATGCACCGCTCGGCTGGGCCCTTCATCTCAAGCACCGCACCGTTGGGCCCGCCGTCTCAAGCACCACTCCGCTGGGCCCTTCATCTCAAGCACCGCTCCGCTGGGCCCCGCCGTCTCAAGCACCGCTCCGCTGGGCCCTTCATCTCACGCACCGCTCTGCTGGGCCCCGCCGTCTCATGCACCGCTCCACTGGGCCCCTCCGTCTCAAGCACCGCTCCGCTGGGCCCTTCATCTCAAGCACCGCTCCGCTGGGCCCCGCCGTCTCAAGCACCGCTCCGCTGGGCCCTTCATCTCAAGCACCGCTCCGCTGGGCCCTGCCGTCTCAAGCACCGCTCCGCTGGGCCCCGCCGTCTCAAGCACCGCTCCGCTGGGCCCCGCCTGTCAAGCACCGCTCCGCTGGGCCCTTCATCTAAAGCACCGCTCCGCTGGGCCCTTCATCTCAGGCACCGCTCCGCTGGGCCCCGCCGTCACAAGCACCGCTCCGCTGGGCCCCGCCGTCACAAGCACCGCTCTGCTGGGCCCTTCATCTCAAGCACCGCACCGCTGGGCCCCGCCGTCTCAAGCACCGCTCCGCTGGGCCCTTCCTGTCAAGCACCGCTCCGCTGGGCCCTTCATCTCAAGCACCGCTGACCCATTGACAGTGCCGGTTCTGTGTCGAGCAGGGCTTCAGGAAGCACTCTGGGCACCATGCCTCCTCCAATAACAGTGGAGTCGGTAATCCATCTGATGGACTGTGGCTTTGCACTCCCCAGGATGGTCCAGTGGCAAGCCTCCCACTGTAGACACTTGAGAGACTGTGGCTTTGCACTCCCCAGGATGGTCCAGTGGGCAAGCCTCCCACTGTAGGGACTTGTGAGACTGTGGCTTTGCACTCCCCAGGATGGTACAGTGGGCAAGCCTCCCACTGTAGGGACTTGTGAGACTGTGGCTTTGCACTCCCCAGGATGGGACAGTGGGCAAGCCTCCCACTGTAGGGACTTGTGAGTCTGTGGCTTTGCACTCCCCAGGATGGTACAGTGGGCAAGCCTCCCACTGTAGGGACTTGTGAGACTGTGCCTTTGCACTCCCCAGGATGGGACAGTGGGCATGGAGGCCCCTCGTGGATCTGGCGTCTTGGACTCATGTGGCTGAGGTGCCCCCCCTTCCCTTCCCCCTGAGGTGTCTGTAGTTTTATCATCTGTTGCCCCTGCAGTGTTCTCTCCAATGGTATCTGGTCTCCTGTGTGGGCTTTGCCCATGTGTTTGTGCACATTGGCCCACGGACTATGGAACTTTGGCGGAATGTGCTGGACTTTTTGACCAAGGATATATTGTTGCCTATGTTCATTCCCTATTTTTGTATCTTTTATATGGCATATTTGCCATTCCTTCAATGGAGCTATTTATACATATATTTTGTAGATCATTTAAATTGTGTCTTTGCATTATTCCGGGGGGTTTGTGTGGTGTCACTCTGACTTGTTGCTCGGCTTTGGGGTCTAGGTATTTGTGGTGGGGGGGTGGGTGTATGGCGCATGTGTGTGCCCGTAAGCTTTCCTCCTCCCCCCTCGCCTGTGTCGTAGGTGCAGTACTCACCGTTGTCGTCTGCGCTGGCGTTCGTACTCCTGGTAGATGAGCAGGTAGACAATAGCTGGTAGGATGTGTAATTCGGGCTCCATGCTGTCCTCCTTCCTCGTGGAGTGTGTAGAGGTGAGCGTTTTCCCGTTCGTAGTCTGTTTCCGCCGTGTTTTTATCGGCGGGGCTCCCGCCCCGGAAAAGGTGGCGGATTGGTGAGTTGTGATAGGGTGGGGGGTACATTGTCTGCCGCCTGCCTGTTGGCGGTGACCGCCGCGCTGTTTGTCAGTCCCGCCGTGGCGGTCGGAGTGTTAAAGTGGCGGCCTGTGTTGGCGGTTCCCGCCAGGGTTAGAATTCCATTTTTTTGACCGCCGGCCTGTTTGCGGGTTGGCCGCCGCTTTTTCACCGACCGCCAGGGTCAGAATGACCCCCTTTGTTCCTGAGACTTCTGTAGAACAGAAAGCAAGCCAGCAAGCCCTTGGAGTCACTCAGGTTCTGGGTTGAAGTGTTTGGGTCCAGTCTTTCTCACCTAGGTAAGGAGGGGGGCAGCAGGAAGCAGGCCAGCCCTGTAGCAGTCCTTGTAGCAGCACAGCAGTCCTTCTTGGCAGAGTTCCCACCGGTCCAGAAGTCTACTGAGTTGGTAGGGTCAAAAGTCCAGTTCTTATTTCCAGTGGTGCCTTCAAAGTGGGGGAGACTTCAAAGAAGGGATTTGAAGTGTACAGAAGTTCTCCCTTCCTTCCCTGGCTCCAGACTCACTCTAGGGGGTTCTACAGCCCTTTGTGTTGAAGCAGGACACTGCATAGTCAGGTGTAAGTATTAGCTCCTCCCACCCATCCTGCCTAGGATGGGCTATCAGGATGCTGATGGCCCATGAGTCACACCTAAGCTCCCTTTGTGTGTGGCTATCTGAAGGGTATTCCCAAAGGCAAGCTGTTATCCAGCCCAGATGTGTATTGGAAACACCCTGCGGGCACACAGGGCTGGGAGCAGGAAAATGGCAACTTTCTAAAGTTGTAATAATAAAAATCTGATATTACCTTTAAAGAGGATTTGTCATTACAATTCCAAAGGTACTAAACATGACAGGTGTACTCCTTCCCAATCAGGAATGTAAACTTATTAAATGCAATAAAGAATCCCCAATGTTATCCTATGAGAGGGGTAGGCCTCACAGTAGTGAAAAACTAATCTGAGAATGTTTTACTACCAGGACATGTAAAACCTAAAAGTATATGTCCTGCCTTTTTAATTAAGTAGCACCCTGCCCTATGGGCTACATAGGGCCTACCATAGGGGTGACGTATATATAATAAAAAGGGAGTTTAAGGCTTGGCAAGAGGTTTTAACTGCCAAGTCAAAGTGACAGTGCAACTGTACATACAGGCTCTCTCCAATGGCAGGCCTGAGACATGTTTAAGGACTGTGAGTGGGTGGCATAACCAGTGCTGCAGTCCCACTAATACCAGTAAATTTAAAAGCCCTGGGCACATGTAGGACACTTTACAAGGGACCTATAAGTACATTAAATATGCCAATTAGGTTTAACCCAATCAGATCATGCTATAGGGAGCGAGAACCTGCACTTTTGCACTCGTCAGCAGCGGTAAAGTGCTCAGAGTCCTAAAGCCAACAAAATGAAATCAGCAAAAATGTGAGGCAAACAGACAAAAAGTTTGGGGGAAGATCACCTTAAGGCTGTCAGGTATAACATGTTATAGTATGGAGATCTGTAGGGTGCAGCTTATCACCCGTTAGGGTATCCAGGAACCATAGCAGGATCGTAGGTCTGGCGGTGCACCTAATTGAACATCCAGGTCTTCAGTTTCTTGCAGATGTTGAAGACTGGAGCGGCGGTCCAGAAGTGCAGAAGGAGTTTGTTCCAACTTTTAGCTACGATGAAGGAAAAAACATGTCCTCCTATCTAGCTTTTGCGGATGCAGGGTATTTGTAAGTCTAGCAGACCGTGAAATTGTTTCTGGTGTTATATTTGTCGATGAGGGAGAGGATGAGCTGAATGTCAATG
This sequence comes from Pleurodeles waltl, assembly GCF_031143425.1. Lineage (NCBI taxonomy): Eukaryota > Metazoa > Chordata > Amphibia > Caudata > Salamandridae > Pleurodeles > Pleurodeles waltl. The sequence continues at coordinate 638,628,606 of NC_090439.1, read as the reverse complement.
GCTTAGGAGACAATGTTGATGTTGTGGGTTCTTATGATGTAGGCGAGAGGTGCCATGTCAACCTTGAACAGTGTTGGGCTGAGGGAGGAGCAATGGGGGACTCCACAGATGAGCTTCTTTGGTTTGGTGTTGAAAGTAGAGAATCTGACCCATTGCAGTCTGTTGGAGAGGAAGGATGTAATCCAACTGAGGGCATTATTTTTACGCTAAGGCGGCGCTAAGGTAGCCTTTTCCTCTCGCCATATTTACAAAGTGGTGCAATGCATGCATTGCACCACTTTGTATCCCTTTGCGCTACATTATGCCTGCGCCAGGCATAATGGCCCTGATTTAAGAGAGCCTAGCACCATTTTAGCGCAGCTTTAGCATCATTTTTCTTATGCTAAGGTGGCTTTTTCCCCAGTCCATATTTACAAAGTGGCGCTATGCATGCATTGCACTACTTTGTAACCCTTTGCACAACATTATGTCTGCACCAGGCACAATGTATGCAAAGGGGGCATTCCCCATTAGTGGGGGCTGAAAAAATGGCGCCATGGTGTGCCGAATCTTAGATACAGCACACACACGGTGGCATTAGCGGGGCACGAAGGGGTGCAAGAAAAGTGGTGCTGGACTGGATGCAGTGCCACTTTTCTTAAATCTGGCCCTTAGTCTCTGGTGCCAAACTAGCACCACCAAAATAGGGGGAATTTCATAAAATTCATTCAACAGCTAATCATTTATTTTGCTTTCTGGATTAGGGTTGGGAAAACAGTTATAATGGTTGGATGTCTATGTTGTTGTTTTGTCCAGTCTGCTTTTGACCTGGTTGAACATTCAATACTCTGGTCAAAACTTCAAAATTGTAAGATACACAAAGGTCTCTTCTGTATATGGAGGCTGCTACATAAAATATCTGGTTACCTCTGTTTCTTTTTAGTCTTTATTTAGCCAACTTACCAGGAAAACTGAAAGACGTTGTTCGTTTTCACATCAAATGGTGTCTCAGCAAGGCAGTGTTCTTCTTTAGGCTGATAGACTATATACCAGAAGATCTTCATTACACAAACTGGCTGTGCTGGAAAACTACTATTGACAAAATAAATTGGCAATATGTGTTTAGCAAACTAAAATACATACATTTCCCAAGAACAAAATCCCCAATGGAGCATGCCACCCTGCAGGAACAAACAGTGAGTTGTTAATGGGCTACAAATACATGGGGTTATATTTCAATTCAAAATTGTTGTGATCAAACCATCTTGATTTCTGAAATACCAAACCTTTCAGTGTATTTCCTACATTTTTAATATTTGGTCAATCTAATGGGTCTCATATGTTTAAATATCTTATAAAGGCCTAAAAGAATGGTTTTACCCCTAACATTGTATGTCTGAAACATTGTATTATTATTTGAGTGGAAGGTAGTACACCACAAATGATAATGTCACTATTTTTGTTAGGTCCAGTAATTTAAACATGGGCTCAGACCATCGTAGGTATGGCACAGAGCAGACATGCTTAATTTAAGAAATGTGTAATGTACTTAGAAGTACCAAAATAGTTAAAATGTCAAAAACACAACACTACACAAATCCCATTCCAATTTTTAAAAATGAATGAACAAAATGACACCAAAACAAAAATATTCACAGGACCTGGACATATTAATTATAAATGTTTTACGTAAAAATCACCCTAAAAAGCGTTAAGCATGGTCATCTGTTTGCACTGAAACGTACCTAGATTAAGCGCTTTAGAGCGCCGGTTGCATTCGGAAACCAGGTCCAACCCAATCTGAAGTTTTAACTTTTGACTTACTCTCTGAAATGGAAGTCAAAAATGCTTGGTGGGGCAAGGCAGCAGGCTGTGGCCAAGATGAGCTCCACAAGTATAGCTAGCCATCGGATGAGGTCCTTGTTAATCCGATGATTTTTGGAAGCAAAGCTCTAAGCATAGGAAATTCAAAATTCATGTCCAGGGAAGGTACCTTGCTGGCCAGATCCTTTTGGTGTCTTCACATAGTGAAGATTTCTATGTTCAGACATAGTCACTTTTTTTGGAGGTCAGATTTCTCCAGATGGAAGGCTGCAAGCTCTAGCCGAATTGGGTTTCATGAAGCTGGATACCCACTCTTGGGATTGACTTGGAATATTTGTTCTGGTTCTCCAGAGGTCTTTGTACCCAAAATGTTTTTAAGTCCCAGGTTTTACAGAATGGTAGAAGGAGTACACTTTGACACAGCCAAGGATCCCAGGACCTCAGGAACTAGTGGGTTAAAACTCACTCCAGCAGAAGTGTCAGTGACTCTGCTTCTTGGGATCATATGATGCTCAAGTGATCCACCTCGAGGCACCAATTCTGCTTGCCAGTTTGAAACAGAAGTGTGATGCGGCCATGCAAGTGGAACAGCATGGGAAGACGATCTGGAATTAAAAACAGACAACCTGTTAGTAAAATGGACCCTATACTGAATGCCCTAGAAATGACTATTTTCACAGTGTTGTTGCTGTTATTAGTTGAAAGAAAGATGGATGTCTAAACTCTCTTTCTCCATTGGCCTGCTCTCCTCAGTCTTCATCTTGATTGTGTTTACAAACAGAGACTGAGTTATGCCAGCCACAACAGAAGATGTTCATTAACATCTCAAAACTTAAACGGACTGATCAGGCTTCTTATATCACACATAACCTCTCAGCTTGTTCTTTAGCATGATCTACAAGTCAGAAGCTTTCATTAATGGTGGGTGAATGTTACCATGTTCTCAGAACAAAATCAGCAATCCGTAGTCAGTAGCTCCAGGCTTTAATTAGCAATCTCTAGAAGTATTCCAACATGGAGACAGGAACCACAAACACCAATGTGAAATATCAAACGTTTTTACCAGATGTCTTTTAAAACTTAAAAGAAGAAGATGAGCTCTGTTGCTCTATTTACCTTTAGGCCCGTCTGGCCTCACTGTTCAAACTTCAATGGCTTCTTGTGGTCTAGATGTGAAGCAGGAGTTCTGCTGAAAGGACATCCGCTCTCATCGAGATCGTCTTGAATAACATGCACTCTCATCTAGGTGGGGCCCTATTAAAAATGGTGCCCTCCTCAAGACAGTCAACTTGCAAAGGGAATCCAAAGGAGCTTTGGAAATGAGCTCCTGGGCATATCCCAAATGGTCTTCCTGCTAGAACAGAACATCCCCACACCCAAGGCCTTGTTCTCAGCTCTGGGAGCAAGTTCACGCCTCACCAAGGGGGCTATTCAGCTCCTGGGTGACAGTTGGAAGGTCATGTAAATGGGCATCAAAAAGCTTAGGCGGGGAAAGACACATTTCTAAAAGTACCTTTTCTAAAATATTTATTATAAATCTGACTGGATGGTGCAGAATGATATTTTAGTCTGTGAGAAGTGCGACTGCTATTCTTATGTGGGAATTTCAAACATATCGATATGGCACGTATTATATAAAAGGGGTGTGATCCTGAATTCGCCTTTTCTGGTGTACTGGGCATGGGTCTATAAATTGAGGATTTTGATCCCGTACCAGATACATGGCATGTGACTCTGGTTGCAATATTGTTGTCAACAAAGCATGGAGGCACTCCCATAGAGGTACGAGCTTTCTATTGGTATCTGTGGTAGAAGTGGACGGGACCGCCGTTAGATTGAATATAACGTCTCCACTTGTGGGATTGTAACAATGATACAGTGGTGCGTACAATATGGGGATTGCATGGTAGCATGTTTGTCTGCAAGCACTTTTGTTAAAACCATGCTGCCTTTAAAACAAGATGAAATATTGTAGCAATTCAATATTGAGCCTGCAATACAATGAGGCGTTATGAAAGCGCCCAGTTAGAAACTATGCAGCATCAAAAGGTTGTGTGAATACTTTGTAGTGAGGGCTTGAGACATATCAAATTTTATTAATAAATTAGTAGCATAGAAGTTAGCACATGGTGATAAATTAACCTGCATTTAAAAGTCTAACAAAGAGAGTAACATGAGTTGTAAAATGTACACTTTGAAATATGGTGAACAATGTGGCCACCATTCGTATAGTGCACCACGTTTTAACATAAGAGTTTTGCATTTTATTAAAAGAAGTATTGAAATGAGCTAACAATAAAATAAAATATTAAAATGAATAATATTAATTGAAGTGTATTAAAGGAATATGAATTAATCATACTTATATTTGATAAAATGGATTTAATTAATTCAATTTACATGTGTGCAGAAAAATAGATGCACATTTATATTTAGCTCTATCATGTTATAAATAATGTTTTCAATTAAATAATTTGCTTTGCATAGATGAACTGTAAGGCGTCCATTAGGATTATTAATGTATTAATTGGTATTTATGCTTTTTTTGCCTGACTAGGTCTGAAAACAGGTTCATTTTGCAGCAGAAATGGAAAATCCCTTGTTCATTCTGTCCTCTCTGACCGGAATTATTTCATAGGTTGTTAATGTGAATGTTGAATGTCCTTATTGTATAGAAGGCAAGAAACATGTTTTAAGAATAACATGTCAACATTTCATTTGTTCTAGTTGTCGAACAAGCAGGAATGTTGCAGTTTTCGTGTGAAATTAATTAGCTGAGTTTATTGTGTGTTGTGAGAAAGGATCTTAAGTAACAAATAATTAGAGAATGTAATATTGTGTTAGTAACGTGTGAAATCACCCGAAGACAATGCACTTTTGCAAAGAAGATTCCGAAAAATTGAAAACTTGGTAGCACCACCACTAGCCATTGGATGTTGAAACTAACGCAGAGAGTGTGCCACGCTGAGGGAAAAATCTAAAGGATTTTGGTTATTCTAATTAGTGAGAAACTTTGAGTCTTCAGTCAGTCTATGCTGGTCTTGAAACTGCCCCAAACTCTGTCCACTTCTGGTTTAAGTCTGCTGTCACATTCTCTAAGTTCCATGATGAGTTTACTCATTATAGACTTAACTGCCCTATTCTGATATATGGTTCAGTACTAATAAGGCCAACTAATTCTGAACTGCTGGTCCTGTCCTATGTGCTGCTTGAGTTCTGCACTGTCTTGAAGCTGCTGTCAACTGACGCCGGAAGAAAGTGACTGTCTTGTCTGATGAACTGCTCCTGTCTGCTGTCCCATGGGGAGAGGTATAATTAAACATGGTTTCTTGTTTTTAGTTAGTGACTTACACCACCGTACCTTTTATAGCAACTTGCTCCTTTTAGAAGTTTTCTAAATTGTTTTTGTCTCCCTTTTATTTTTGCTTTTGTCCGCATGCGTTAGCCCGTTCCAACACATGCAAGCCCAAATTTGTGTTAGTGATAGGAATGGCCCAGCACTGAAAACTGAAATTGAATGTTAAATTAATGTTAAAATTGAATGTGAAATTGATGATTTACTGATGTCACTGTCATCTGCTTTGAGTTCTAACAATAATGTGCACATCGTATTGTTGCTAATCTACATTATTCTCTTGGAGTGTCTAACAGTATTGATGTTTTTAGGCTAAATCTTTCAGATGTTTTGGTCAGCCTATGATTTTCATGTATGTTTATAATTTAGTTTTGCGAACCATAAACGTGACGTTGATTTGGGATTGTAATAAAGCCTTGAAACATTATTCAGTTTGGAGTTTGATTTAGTGTAAAATTGTTTATGGTGTCTAGAATTGTTTATAGTATAAAGTCAATGATGTGTGATTCATGATCCTGACTACTACACGCTTTGCCAAGTCCAAAGATTCAGTCGACCTCAACAGGTGAGATTGATGATGGTGTCTCACCTGCGCACCTGTGGTTGTTGAACCAGAATCGTGGGGTAAATTCTTCCCGGACTGTTGCATATTAACAGTTTCATAGCAGAGTTATGGTTATGTCTTGTAAGGAGGTGAGTCAGAATTTGTCCACATTGTGAGTTGTTTTTGTGTAAAGGTTGATGAAATCTCAGCGTTGTGTTGCAAAAGTACGGCATGTGTTTTGAGTAGGGTTTGTGCTTGCAATGCTTTGGCTAAATTCCAGTGAAGTGTGATGCATGAAGTGAGTAGGGAGTTTGCGTACTCCAAGTAAGAGTGTTGTTGTTGTAGCGGGTCCTGCGAGGCCTAAGACTCCGGAGTATTGTACAAGTGTATGGAGACACTTGGTTTATTATTGTCTGCAGGTACGTGTTTGGTCGATTGAGCACTGTCGACAATACCAGTAGTATTTTCCCTTGAGTGTATGTGTTATCGGTTGATATTAGGTGAATCTTGAGTACACATGGAGGATCCGGGTCAATCAGAGTGACGTTTGCGGGTCAAATCTTACTTGTGTTTGTGAGAAAACCACAGGAGGAAGAGTAGTTGTTTGTGCGAAAAACCACTGTTGAAATTTCCGTACAGCTTTTAAAGCGTCCTACCCGTAGTGAGCCGTCAGGTTTTGGTTTTTGTGCTTGCTATATTTGCATTTAGGTTTTGCGTAAGAGGTGTATGTGACGGCACTGAAGTGAGTCACAGCTGCTGAATGGAGTGAGTGTGACGTAATTTGGCCAGTGTTGGGATAGGCTGGTTGGTAAGAAAAGCTGCACATGGATTGGTGTACAAGACTACACTGCTATAGGTTGAGAACAGCTCATGAATAGGATTGTGGAACTGAAAATTACTTCTTCGTTTTATAGATTTTGTGTTTGTGGACTATAATTGTGTAAAAATTATGTTTTTCATAGCTTTAAGGAGTGCGTTGAAAGGAGATGTTTTTATTCCAGTTAGGGAGGGTGAGCCTACTCCACCTGTGGGTACACCAGCGTTCGAGGTAATGGAAGAGACAGGAGTTTCAGCATGTATCTGGAGTAAATCAGTGGTGCAAAATAACTGAGAAGGAAGGTACCTTAGCTTTTCCTAGTCATGGAACATTTAACTTAAGGATTTTAGAGAATTTGAAGCACTTGCTATTTGGGACTTCGTTGTGAGACAAAAGGAAGCTCAGAAATGTGAAAAGAGAATGAGGAAAGCAGAGAAGATGCTAGCAAAAGCTAGGTGGGATGCAGAGCAGAGAATGTGGAGAGCAGATGCATTACATGCAGTGAAGTTATTTCCAGCAATTACACAAGAAGGTGTACTGGTGTGTTGTACATGTCCTGATAGTGAAATACTGCCAAATTTGTTTTTCACTATTGCAAGGTCTATCTCTCCTGTAGGTTAACAGGGGGACTGCCCTTAACTTTCTTTTAAGTACAGTTTCCCATTGGGAGAAGATAGAAATTTGGAGTTCGGGGTCTCTGAAATCACAATGTAAAAATACATCTTTTGGTAAAGTTGTTTTTTAGATTGTCAGTTTGAAAATGCACTTTTAGAAACTGGGCATTTTCTTGCTTAACCATTCTGTGCCTCTGCCTGCCTGTGGAATCCACGTCTGGGTCAGACTGACAGTTGGGCTGTTTGTAAATTCCCTCTAGACAGTAACACAAAGGGAGCTGGCGAGTGTCCTGCATGTCCTAATGAGTCTCCTTGGTTAGAGTGAGGAGGGAGGAGCTGACTCTTACACCTGAAAGAGCTATGCCTGTCCTCATACAATACAGTCTCCAGCCCCCTGGTGTGTATCTGGGGCAAGGTCTGGGCAAGGCAGGATCTTGTGAACAACAGAGACTTTTCTTTGAGGTTTGCCTACTTCAAAGGCAGAAAGGAGTATAAGTAGTGGACCCAAAACCCCAGATTTTTAGATTACTTCTGGATCAAGAAGAAACTCTGCCAATGAGAAGAGCTGAAAAGCTGACTGGAGGAGTACTGTCCCTTTGCCTGTGAGTGTGCTCTACTGGGTTGGCCTGCAGTTGCTGCTTCTGCCTTTGAGAGAACAAAATCTGGACTTTGCTGTGGTTTTTGCTGCTTGTGAAGTGTCTCCAAGGGCTTGGACTGAGCTGCCCCCTGTTCTGAAGTCTCAGGCCCATCAAAGATTTCCTCTGCCAGTACCTGAACGCTCTTGCTGAGACTCATATCCTGCCAAGTGGTGCCCACTCCAGTCCCTGGGCCCTTCAAAGGAGAAGCTACTGGAACCAAGACCAAAATAGACGCACAGGAGCCATGCGGGAGAAAAATCAATGCAGCACCTGCTTCGCTGTTGAAAAATTGACGCACCACCTGCATTGCGCCTGGGAAATCGACGCAACACCTGTGTGCGGCTGCTGAAATCAATGGATCACCAATGCAGCACAGCTCTTCTCCACTGTGCACCGTAATTTCACAGGCATCATTGCTGTGCATCAAAATCATCGTGAACCTGTGCGGACCCGAGGTTGCCTGTCTGGAAAACGACGCATCGCTCTTCTGCGGGAGAGAAAAACAACAAATCGCCTATGCGATCGAAGAAGAAAAGAAGCAGGGCCTCACTTGCGAGTAAGGAATCAACGCATCTCTGACTTTTCCGGCGCACGCGCACCCGTGCAACTTTGTTTTTGACGCAAACCAGGTACTTTGTGCAAAAACAATGCATCCATTGATTTCTATAGATTATGACTTTTTTTACTTTAAAAATTCATAACTTTGCTTGTGCATGTTGGGATTTCTGTTGTTTTGGATTTGTTTGATTTAGATCAATATTGCCTATTTTTCTAAACTGATGTTGTGTCCATTTTGCAGTGTTTTCCCTGTGTTACTGTGTGTGTTGGTACAAATACTTTATACATTACCTCTGAGTTAAGCCTGACTGCATGTGCCAAGCTACCAACGGGGTTAGCAGGGGTTATCCTAGGTATGTATCTGTTAGAGTGTGAAAATTACTAATAAAATTGTGTGATTAACTGAAAGAAAAACATACATTTAGAAGTGCAAGGCTGAAATTAAAATGAGGCCTACACTGATAATTGATGTTTTACTAACTGAGAGTAATGAAACTATAATAATTACATGTTCAGAAAATAAATAGTTTGAGTTTTATGAAATGTTGTATTCTGAACATGTTACTGTGTTTTTGAAAAGGCCTATGTTAAGCTAATTTAGAATTAAATAAATGTGATGCTTAGAAAGTTTTCTGTTCTTCGTGAAACATCCTGTCTGATGATCTAGTGTCCGAGAGAAATGTTCTTGTGCTGTATTTTGAAACATTTGTTTAGTTCCTGCCAGATAGTGTTCCACTTAAAACAATGGCTTTCAGTAGTTTTATGTAGTTTGAAACATTTTAGTTCTGTGACTGAAACTGGTGATGCCAGTGAAAGGAGCTGAACCAATGAGGGAGAAAAGAACACAAGAAGTGCAACATGGAGAAACGTTCTTTAGTTTTAATTGATTCTGTCCAAAACCACATTATAGTCTAACCAATGGCAGAGTATCTAGTTACATTTTAGGACTTTAGTATTGTGATATAAGCTCAGACTTGGAGGAGATTTTGCTTTGTCCTTTGTTGTGATCAGTTTTATGCAGAATTCTTTCCTGTTCTTGGCTGTGTTCAGATGTGCGTTTATTTGTGCTAGTGAAATAATGTGCTATGTGCCACTGACAGTTCAGCTGCATTAAGGCCAAATATTACTGAACTGTTCCAATATATGTCACTGTCCACTGAAGCTGGCCATGAAGATGTTCCACAGAGGAAGACTTTGCTGCCTGCTGAACCGTATAAAGGAGAGGTATGACACAAATTGTGCATTTGTCTTTCTTGCAGGTTTTCATGTTTTTCTCTTCTAGAAACCCTACTGCTATTTTTGTTAGCCCCATAGATAGATGTTTTCCAAATTAGTTTTTGTCTTCTTTTCCTTTTTGCATGAAGTCCAACATACTTAATCTAATTAGGGTAATAGTTAGAATGTCACATTCTGAATTTGGCTGCGCAAAATAACTGATTGTGAATAATTCATCTGTGTTAACTCAATGTATTCAATCTCAACTGTACATCTGATATTGCTGTTATTCTGTACGGTGATTCTAAAGTGCCTAATGATTCATATTCTGTCACAACTGAGATCCTGTAGAAGGTTTGGTCAACCTGTGTTATTCATGTATCTTTATAATTTGGTTTCGCACTTGGTTTACGTGATCTTAGCATTGTTAATCTAAAGGACAATAAATGTTTGAGCTTTACTAAACTGGTGTGGTGATTCATGGCCAAATAGTCATAGCGTGTTTAGATTACTGACTCTAATGTTGATTAATGATGGTATTGTTTGGTTTTGTTTGTTGTTGACTTCATTTTGTTCAGAGACAAACACTCACACCTATCTGAGTCCAAAGGTTCATTCGACCTCATGAGGGTAGATTGTTGGTTACCCTTATGTGTCCCCTTATACAATAAATAATCAAAACAAATATAAGGTAGGACGCGCCCACAAAATTTGGTAGCCGCAGAGGATAGTTATGTCTCAATAAGGAGCGATTTGTCTATGTCTCAGTAGGAGGAGATTCATTATATGCAATTTGGAAAAAAAATTAGATTTGGTTTTACCAATGCTTGTTTGAAAATTGGAAATTTTGAAATTTGGTTTTGCCCATGATTGTTTGGATGGAATTTGATTTTTCCAATGCTTGTTTGAAGATGTTCTCAGAGTTCCTAGTATGATTTTTGATTGAGTTAGGGTTTTGCACTTGCACTGCTTAAGCAAATCGCAGGTGGATTGTGATCTTTGTGAAAATTAGGGAGTTGGCATAAGTTTGTTAGAGAGTGTGCTTACTCCAAAGGGTGCATTTATGGAAGTTGGCGAACTTCAATTGTGTGTGGCGCTTTGTGCTAAAAAATTGCCCACCTGGTCGTTGATGTATGGACCCTGTGTGGTCTGAGACTCCGGAGTATTCATACAAGTATATAAGATACTTGGATTTTTGTTGTAACTTGTCTGTTTTATTAGGTCGATCGGGCATGATTGACAAAATTCCTAGAGTGTGTGTTAAAGGGATGTGTTAGTTTGACCAATATTGGTGATTCCTGAGTGCACAGAGAGGATCTAGTACTGGTCAAGGGTAGAATTTGCTGGTCGAATCAGATAAAGCTGAAGTTGAATGAGTTGTGGTCAGACCTAAATGCTGCAATAGAAAATTCTGTGAGGCTTCTGAAGTGTTTGTGTACTCTACCTGTAGCAAGCAGACAAGTTGGTGTTGATTTTTTATTAGTGCTCACAATATTTTGTATTCGTTTCGTGAGATTTGAGTTTCGGGAGGACAAGCTGCAAGATTTTGTGCGTAAGAGTGACATTGCATAGGTCCGCACTGGGATAGGTTGAATTGGCGAAAGAGAGCTCATGAACGGATTGGTGAACAACCGTGAAGGGCTATTGGTTGAGAAAGGGAAGCACAAATGATTTTGGGATTGAATTACTTCCTGTTTTGAATTTAAATTGTAGTTTTGGGTCAAATTTGAGTAAAAATATTTTTTTTCAAAGCATTAAAGAGGGCGCTAAGGGAAGATTAATATATTCCAGCTAGGAGAAATGTACTTGCCAGAAGGTACTCCAGCATACATTGAGTCCACACCTAGTTTAGTGTCTCCAGTACAGGTTCAGAATATTCAGGGGTACACACCTGTTGTAAGTTCACAGACGAGTTCCTCAATTTTGACAGGTTAGAATTCAGAAGTAATATACTCAAGAATTCAGAATGTTCAGACAGGTACAGAAGCATTGACAGTACCTGTTAGTATTGGGCCTGTTGTATTATTGTTTCCCCAGGAAAATAATGAGAATAATGTAAAGAATGTTTTCAATTAAAATGCAGAAATGGAGAGATTAAATGTTCATACAGGAGTTATGATTCCAATCAACCAGACTTTTGACAACACAGGTCCATTAATTGATTTGAGTTATTTCAGAAATTCACAGATTCCAGAGACTCCGTGTATTGCTCCACAGGGCATACCAGATGTAAGTAATAACGTACCCAAAGCAAATAGTAATAATGTTTCATTACAAAGTTGGACAGCTCAGCAGTTACCAGACTGGCTAGAAAAGATGAGTGGAATGAAGACGAAGGCAAATACTGAGAGGGAAAATTCATTGAACCTGGCAATGCTTAAATTAGAAAGAAATGAAATTATTGAGGAAACAATTGGGGTAAAAAGAATAGATTTGTATAATGAAGATGAGTTACGCTTCACATGTAAAATTGTTACACACAGAGCAGGACTGGTACAACAGAAATTAGCAGACCTTGCAGAGAAATATGACATAGATCTTGAGAAAACAAAGCAACTGAGAAGAAGTTACAGATTAGAATTTGATTCAAAAGATTCTGAGAACATGAGAATAACAGGAATGAAGATTCATATTAACGAATTAATTCAGAATATCCAATTATGGGTAGCATTAGATAAATGGGAAAGCAGATAGGTAAAGAAAAGAGATTAGAAGAAAAAGGAGTCTGCAAACTCAAATACTAATGTACAACAGACTGATAATACAGTAGAAGTATTTCCAATGAGTGAAATTCCAGGAGGGAATTTCGTACATGTCCCTTGGAGCAGAAGTGATATTTTGTCATTTACAAATGACTACCCGAGATTGAGAGAAAAACCAGTGGAATGGAACCAGCAAACAGATAGGTTTGTGAAGCTTGCAAAATGCCTGTGGGAAGGCTTGAAATAGTGGTTCCAGCTGATTTATGGGTTGAATGCAAGAGGAGTGTAGACTGGCCAACACAAGAGCCTCCATGAGATTTAGTTACAGATGCACCATCACCTGATGTAATGAAGCACTATTACAAAGTGGGCGAATTTTTGAAAACGAGATTTTCACCGAAAAGTATTCATTGGTAGAGAATTGATAGGACAGCACAGGAAGTGAAAGAGTCAATACATGGATACTATGAGAGATTGCTGCAAGCATTTAAACAATACAGTGGTACAAAAACAATTGAGCTGAAAGACATGATTCATTTTCTGTTTAGATTTGTTGAAGGTTTGAGACCTGAGATTGAACAGATGCTTAAGAGTCATTTGATTTGTTGGCATGCGAAACCGGTTGATGAAGTGTTACAGTTTGCGAAATACTCTAGTGACGAGATTGAAATGAAGCAGAAGAAATTGAAGGAAAAGGCGATGATGATGCAGATTAAAGCGGCACAATCAGGGATGCAGGGAAATTATCCACAGCAGCAGGGGATCTGTCCTGAGCAACAAGGAAACATGTCCTTTGAGAATCAAGCAAGAGGTAGAGGTTGTGGTGGATACGGAGGAGGAAATTGCAGCGATTCCAACGTGATGGTCAATTCAGGTGATATGCAGGGAAAGAAAAGGATGTTACCTTGTCTCAGTTGGGGCATTGGAAGCGTGAGTGTCCAAATTTGGTACAAGAAGGCATGGTTATGCAGATGAATGAAAACAATCAATTCCAAAATTCGAGAGGTCCGAGCATGAGGAGCCCTAATTTAAATGTCTAAAATAATCAGATGCATATTCCTCAGCAAATGAAAAGTTCTCAACCAATGCAGCAAATACAAATGGCACGTTTTCAGGTTCCACAGTCCAAGTTAATTCAGCCTCAGGTACAAATGGTACCAAAGCAACAAATGCAAATACCTAAAGCTCCAATGGTGAAGCAGCAGATGATGCTTCCTCAGCAGAACACGTGTCAAAAATTAAATCACAGTTATCATACAGTTCAACAGTTCACACTTCATAGTGAGGATGAATCAAATGATGAAGTGATGAGTGATGGAACGATAGGTGAGAGTGAAAGTTCGGATAAAGAAGCTTTGTTAGACGTAGATCAAATGGGTCCTTATGTAAATGGAAAAGAAATGTTCATGATGTCTCATTACTAATTGATACAGGAGCTACACGCTCTACAGTGAGAACAGCAGTAGTGCCTAATGTGCCACTGTCTGGAAAAACAATCTAGATTGTAGGAGTTGCAAATCAGTTTCTGACAAACCCTATTACTGAACCAGTCCCTGTTAAAATTTGAAACTTTAAAGGACTACACAAATTTGTAGTTTTCAACTCGAGTCCAGTTTCCTTGTTAGGAAGAGATCTATTGTGCAAAACAAAGGGCCTGATTACAACTTTGGAGGAGGTGTTAATTCGTCCCAAAAGTGACGGTAAAGTGACGGATATACCACCAGCCGTATTACGAGTCCATTATATCCTATGGAACTCGTAATACGGCTGGTGGTATATCCGTCACATTTGGGACGGATTAACACCTCCTCCAAAGTTGTAATCAGGCCCAAAATGTTTGATTACCTGTTCAAATGATGGAATTGCTATTCAGATGAATAGTGATGATGATGATTCATCTATGCAAACTGAATGTGATTCAGTGAATGAAGAGTTTCCACTGATTAGTTTCTATCCTGCTTTCACAGTTAAAGACCTGCCAACTGATTTACAGGTTACGGTTAATATAAAAGTTTGGGATTTTTCTGGAAAAGATATTGGTTTGATCAAAGGAGATGAGTCAGTTAAAGTCACAAACAAACCTAATGCTTTCAACGGATACCACAATATCACATGTGAACAGATGTAATTGAAGGAGCAATTCCTGTAATTGAAGATTTTGTGAAACAGAGAGTTCTAAAAGAAGTGCTGAGCAGCCCATGTAATTCGCCTCTTATGGGTTTGTGAAAACCAAGTGGCAAATTTAGAATTGTCCAAGATTTGAGGAAAGTTAATGATATAGTGGTAAAATGTTGTCCAGTGGTACCGAATCCATCAGTGATTTTGTTTCAGATTCCATGTGATGCAGAATGGTTCACTGTGGTGGATCTTTCACAAGCACATTTCTCTGTGCCTCCTCATGAAGATAGTCAGTTTATTTTCTGTTTTAAATTCTGTAATAAGGTCTACAGTTGGTGCAGAATTCCAAAAGGTTTTTCAGAGTCACCGTCAATATTTAATCAGGTGTTGAAAGAGAATTTGGAACCATTAGAAATGCCTTTACAATCAGCATTAGTTCAGAACATTGATGATCTTTTGGTTGCTTTGACGACAAAAGAAGCATGCAGGCAACATGCAATTGCTTTGTTGAATCATTTGGGAGAGAATCTACATAAAGTGTTCCTAGCAAAATTACAGTACTATCAGAAAGTAGTGAAATATTTGGGACACCAAATAGAAAATGGTGAGAGAAAAGTTTCCAAATAGAAGGTTACAGCTATTTTGCAGATGAATCCTCCAGTCACACAAAGAGATGTCAGGATGTTTCTGGGAATGGTGATTTATTGTCGTCAATGGATTCCCAATTTTTCTGTTATTTCAAAGCCATTACAGAGACTGACCCACAAGGACATAACAGACCCAGTACCATTCAATGAAGATTCCATGAAAGCTTTTATTGAGTTAAGAGAGAGTTTGTGCCGAGCACCAGCTTTGGGAATGCTTGACTACACCAAACCATTTATATTGTTTTGTTAAGAGAAAGATGCATGTGTTCTTTCTGTCCTTACACTGGTACATGGTGGTGTTAATGTAGAGGTGGCATATTTTTCTGCTACTTTGGATCCAGTCACAGCAGCTTTACCCTTCTGTTTGCGAGCTGTGGCAGTGGTTGGTACTTCTATATCACAATGTAAAGCTATTGTTATGAGACATTATTTAACTGTTTTGGTCCCTCACTCTGTTGAAGTCCTTCTTACCAGGACTAAAACCCAGTATCTGACAAATGCAAGGCTTCCTAAGTATGAGCTGATAATATTGGGCTCTCAAAATGTTAGTACAGTGCTTAACCCAGCAACCTTACTTCCAACTGACAATGTTGACATTGAGAATCTGAAAGAAGTTGAACATGATTGTCTGAAGGTTACTTGTTAGAAATGGGGTATTTGGTTGGCAGTCAGGTTACCCCGTCCAAGCAAGGACCCTCACTCTAGTCAGGGTAAGTCACACACAATCCAAATTATCCTGTGCCCACCCTCTGGTAGCTTGGCACTGAGCAGTCAGGCTTAACCTAGAAGGTAATGTGTAAAGTATTTGTGCAATAAATCATACAATAACACCATATAGCACCACAAAAATACACCACACAGTCTTTAGAAAAATATATAATATTTATCTGATGAGATGCAGGTTAAAATGATTGAAGTGCAATAAGTATATGTTGAAATATCACTGAAAAGTGATATAAAGTGTCTTAAGTCTTTTAAAAGCCAACAAAGTCTCTTTCAAGCACAAAGTACCTGGTTTGCGTGAAAAATATCCGCAAAGAACTGCAGAAGAGGAGATTCGTGGAAACAAAGGGGTGTGTGTCGATTTCTCGGGCCACACACAGCGATGCGTCATTTAGTTTTCACGCAGGGATGGCTGTGCGTCGATTTCCGGCGCTCGGTCGTGGATCCTCTTCGGGTTGTGGGGCTTTTAGATGCCCCGGGGATGATGCGTGAATTTCCTGCGATGGCAGGACGAAGTCACAGGAGCTGTGTCCATCCGGTGGGCATTGCATCAAATTTTCTACTGCACAGCAGGCGCTGCATCGATTCCTCTCGCTCTGGAAGTCAGGCTGCGTCATTCTGGCTCGCCTGTGCGTTGATCCAGTGGGATGTGTGTCGAATTTCCTGTCGCAACGCTGGCGCTATGTTGATCTTCTCATTGCGCAGTTGGGCTGCTTCGTTCCGGTTCTCCGTGCGGTGAAATTTTCATCACTGTGCAGGATGTGCGTCGTTTCTGGCAGGCTTTGCATAGAGAAGTCCTTGTAGAGATGAAGGTGGTCATTACAACCCTGGCGGTCGGTGTAAAACCGCCAACAGGCCAGCGGTAAAAAAAATGGAATCACGACCGTGGCGGAAACCGCCAACATAGACAGCCACTTTAACACTCCGACCGCCACTGCGGTACAAACAAACACCTCGGCGGTAACCGCCAGCAGACAGGCGGAGGACAATGTACTGCCCACACTATTACAACCCACCAATCCGCCACCTTTTCCGGGGCGGATTCACCGTGAACAAAAACACGGTGGAAACAGGATTTCGAAGGGAAAACGCTCACCTCCACACACCCCACGAGGAGCCAGGACGCCATGGAACCGGAACTTCAGATACTCCCAGCCTTTATCTTCCTGCTCCTCTACCAGGAGCACGAATGCCGACGGCGAAGACTACGGTGAGTACTGCACCTACGACACAGGGGAGGGAAAAAACAGTAACACACACATGCAACACGCAACATCCCCACCCCCACCCTCACCCACTACAACACACACACTAATACATGTTGATACATTACAATTACACCCCCCAACCCCCTTAGAAGAATGCAAGGACAAAAGGAAATGAGTCGAATAATTGTGATATATTCAATTACATAAATCAAAAATATTTACAAATATATACATTTATACTATATACAATTATATACACCAAGAACAAAAGTCCAAGGGATTCCACCATCACAGTCCATGGATCACTGGGCCCAAAAGGCATGGGCGAGGCCCACACTCAATACCCGAACAAGACGGAGAGAACACTGCAGGGGCATCAGATAGTAATAAAACAGGCACCGCAGGGGGAAGGGAAGGGGGGGCACCTCAGCTGGTTGAGTGCACGACGCCAGATCCACGAGGGGGCTCCATGCCCACTGTTCAATCCTGGGGAGTGCAAAGCCACAGTCTCTCAAGTCTCTACAGTGGGTGGTTTGCCCACTGTTCAATCCTGGGGAGTGCAAAGCCACAGTCTCTCAAGTCTATACAGTGGGTGGTTTGCCCACTGATCAATCCTGGGGAGTGCAAAGCCACAGTCTCTCAAGTCTATACAGTGGGTGGTTTGCCCACTGTTCAATCCTGGGGAGTGCAAAGCCACAGTCTCTCAAGTCTCTACAGTGGGTGGTTTACCCACTGTTCAATCCTGGGGAGTGCAAAGCCACAGTCTCTCAAGTCTCTACAGTGGGTGGTTTACCCACTGATCAATCCTGGGGAGTGTAAAGCCACAGTCTCTCAAGTCTCTACAGTGGGTGGTTTGCCCACTGATCAATCCTGGGGAGTGCAGAGCCACAGTCTCTCAGGTCTATACAGTGAGTGGGTTGCCCACTGATCAATCCTGGGGAGTGCAGAGCCACAGTCTCTCAAGTCTCTACAGTGGGTGGTTTGCCCACTGTTCAATCCTGGGGAGTGCAAAGCCACAGTCTCTCAAGTCTATACAGTGGGTGGGTTTCCCACTGATCAATCCTGGGGAGTGCACAGCCACAGTCTCCCAAGTGACTCTCCACTGGTTCTGGATGGGGCTTTGTGCCCAGAGTGCTTCATCCTGCCAAGGACTGAGGTAGAGGATGTAACTCTCCACTGGTTCTGGAGGGGGCTTTGTGCCCAGAGTGCTTCATCCTGCCAAGGACTGAGGTAGTTGATGTAACTCTCCACTGGTTCTTGAGGGGGCTTTGTGCCCAGAATGCTTCATCCTGCCCGTGGCAGCCTCAGTACCGTCGGAATCATTGGCGCTCACTGGCCTGCGGTGCTGCTGGCGGCCGTGTCCTGGGCAGCGGTTCTGCTGGTGGCAGTCTTGTCCTGGCCTGCGGTGCTGCTGGCGGTCCTGTCTTGGGTAGCGGTTCAGCTGGTGGCGGTCTTTTCCTGGCTGGCGGTGCTGGTGGTCCTGTCTTGGGCAGCCGGGCTGCTGCTGGCGGTCCTGTCTTGGGCAGCGGGGCTGCTGTTGGCGGTCTTGTCCTGGGCAGCGGTTCTGCTGGTGGCGGTCTTGTCTTGGGCAGCGGGGCTGCTGCTGGCGGTCCTGTCTTGGGCAGCGGGGCTGCTGCTTGCGGTCTTCTCCTGGGCAGCGGGGCTGCTGGTGGCGGTCTTCTCCTGGGCAGCGGTTCTGCTGGTGGCGGACTTGTCCTGACCTGTGGTGCTGCTGGCGGTCTTGTCTTGGGTAGCGGTTCAGCTGGTGGCGGTCTTTTCCTGGCCGGCGGTGCTGCTGGCGGTCCTGTCTTGGGCACCGGGGCTTCTGCTGGCGGTCCTGTCTTGGGCAGCAGGGCTGCTGCTGGTGGTCCTATCTTGGGCACCGGTGCTGCTGCTGGCGGTCCTGTCTTGGGCAGCGGGGCTGCAGCTTGCGGTCTTCTCCTGGGCAGCGGGGCTGCTGCTGGCGGTCTTCTCCTGGGCAGTGGGGCTGCTGGCGGTCTTGTCCGCCATGCTGATCTTCCCAGACTTGCTGTTTTAATGTGCCCCTTCCCCACCTTGGATGGTGTCACAGCTGTCTCCACACTCCCAACTGTACCCCTGGGAACGGCTTTGGTGGCTGATTTCTTTCCCCTCTCCCGCCGGGCACTGTCCAACTTTTTATGCTTGACAGGTGGGGGACTGTCCGTGCTGTGGCTCCTTGCCACACTGGCTACCCTGCTGCCTGGTGCACTCCATAATCCGGTGACTACTGGCACCACTGTTCCCGCCGATGTTGTTGCTGAGGTGCTAGGTTGGGACCTGGAGAGTCGGACCCTTGGAGACTGAAGGGGTGGGAGAGGTGAGGGAAAAAGGTCAAGGCTGGCCAGGAAAAGTTTCTTAGGAACACTGGGATGGGTAGCTGGAGGGGGTTTTGGAGTGGAGGAAGAGGTTGAGGTTGTAGGAGGTGTACGTTTGGTGACTTTGGGTGAAGGTGCATGGGCTGTAGGCTGTCGTGAGGTGGATGGCTGTTGGGTGGGTGTGTGGCTGTATTTGTGTACCTTGGGAGGTGGCCTCACTGACACACTGGGAGAGGACACAGGGGATGTGTGAATGGTAGTGGGGGTGGTGACTGCACGTGAGCGGGGTGTGCTGGTGGGTGTGCTGGTGATGTAGTGCATGCAGGTGTGAGTGGAGACGAGACAGGGAGGGAGGAGGGAGACGAGGAGGAGAGGGACGCAGTGGAGGCCTGACCAGAGTGAATGCCCTCCAGGTATGCATTGGTCTGTTGCAACTGCCTCTCTACACCCTGGATGGCATTCAAAATGGTAGACTGCTCAACATTGAGGGACCTGAGGAGGTCAATGGCCTCCTCACTGAGGGCAGCAGGGGTGACTGGGGCAGGGGCTGAGGTGCCTCGGGTGAAGGTGATCCCCACCCTCCTGGACGAACGGGCACGGGGCAAACGCTGAAGGGCCGCTGGGAGGGCGGTGCTGGTAGGGGGGGTGGCGGCTGTACCTGTAGATGTGGGGGCACAGATGGGGCCGCCAACGCCAGGGAGCTCCCATCAGAGGAAGAGTCTGTATCGCTGGTGCCAGCTCCTGTCCCCACCGTGGAGCTCCCCTCGCCCTCCGTCCCACTGGTGACTTCAGACTCCGTAGTGTCGCCCACAAGGGCCATGTGGGATGCAGCTCCCTCCTGCTCCGGTGCCACTGCTCCTCCGCCTGATGATGCTAATGCACACAAGAACAGGGAGACCACAAAAAGTGGGGGGAGACAGAAGAAAGACATGTTGAGTGCATGCAATACCACTACCGTTGGCAGACGCAACAGACACAGAAGCACCCTGCACTACGCTGCGCACTTGGAGTCCACTGTTCAATCCCTGGTACGTGGCTTACAAGGCTTTGGCCGATTTCTGCACACATGGATGTCACAGGAGCCTGACTAGGTGTAGTTGGCACTCTACACAGGTGGGGTGGGGTGCCACAGGGCCTGCCTGAAGAAGGGAGCTTAACTACTAAACTCGCCCTGGCTTAGGGGAACCCACAGCCCACCTCCCCCTCCCAGACACCTCCAATGCACGCTGAATCAGCAGAATGAGAGTGTACTCACCCTCTTGTTGCTGCTGTGATGCCCTCAAGCGCCCATCCAACTCTGGGTACGCCACCGCCAGGATCCTGAACATCAGGGGGGTCATGGTGCGACAGGCACCCCTCCCACATTGGGAGGCCATCCCCAGCTGGGCCTCCGCCGTCTTCTTGCTCCAGCGGCGAATGTCCTCCCATCTTTTACGGCAGTGGGTGCTCCGTCGGTGGTAGACCCCCAGGGTCCGGACTTCCTTGGTAATGGCATGCCAAATGTCCTTCTTCTGGTGGGCGCTAATCTACAGGAATTGTACAGGGGAAAAAGAGAAGTAATTACCAACTGCACCGTCACAGTCATTGGCCCGCATCCCTACCCTTGCCATGACGCACATGCACTCACCGTCGTTTCATGCACGCCTCATTCTCCCCCCCCCTATCTTTCATCCACCCCACTCCACACAGGCATTGCCCATACAGCATGCTCACAGTGTACTTACCTGTTTGTCTGGAGGACCGTAGAGTAGCGTGTACTGGGGGAGGACCCCATCCACGAGTTTCTCCAACTCCTCCGTGCTGAAGGCAGGGGCCCTCTTCCCAGACACACGAGCCATTGTCTCTTCCAGACTGAGGTCACAGCAGCACTTGCAGTGTAGGTCCTCTCCTGTCGAAGATCAGGTCTTGAGTGATTGAACAGATAGAAAATGGAAGTCACGTCCGCGGCGGTGCGTACCGTCACTGCCGGCGTACATCGTCATTGGCTCCCGGGACCCATAGGGTCCAATGTTAACCAATGCAGAATTGCGCCACGGTCTTTGACCGCCTACCGCGACGGTGCACAACGCCAGCGCAGTTACCTCATGTCCCATTCTCCCACCTTAAAGGTCAGGCAGCCGCCATTTCATGGGCCCACATGGCATTATTTTTGACTGCGTCACACATACCTAGGCCTTGCCTAAACACTCATACAGGCAAATGTCGAATTGCTAATATTTTCAGAGTAAGCTGTGTTTACGTACCTCAGAGTTGGTTGACTCTCTGCTCGCTGTTCTCCTCCATAGACACCGTCCGCTGGGGCATGTGAGGAGATGGCGGCATCCTCCGGTGTACAGACCGCTGGTGGACCTGTCGACAATGGAGGAGCGACATGTGATCATCACCTACAGGCTTGATCGTGCCACAATCCTAGAACTGTGTACCCAGTTGGAGCCAGACCTAATGTCAGCTATCCGCCATCCCACAGGAATCCCCCCTCAAGTGCAGGTGCTGTCGGTACTCCATTTCCTAGCAAGTGGGTCTTTTCAAACTACAGTGGCCATAGCATCAGGGATGTCCCAGCCTATGTTTTCCAACGTGTTGTCCAGAGTGTTGTCTGCCCTGCTGAAACACATGCGGAGCTACATTGTTTTCCCTCAGGTGGAGGATTTGCCTACAGTGAAAGGTGATTTCTATGCCCTGGGACATATCCCCAACATCAGAGGTGCCATTGATGGGACACATGTGGCCTTGGTATCCCCCCGCAGGTGTGAACAGGTGTACAGAAACCGGAAGAGTTACCATTCCATGAATGTGCAGTTGGTGTGTTTGGCAGACCAGTACATCTCCCATGTTAATGCAAAATTCCGTGGCTCAGTGCATGATGCTTACATCCTGCGGAATAGCAGCATCCCTTAAGTGATGGGGCAACTCCAGAGGCACCGGGTGTGGCTATTAGGTGAGCACATGGACCCAATACAGTGGGAATAGTTGTCTGGGTCTGTGGATGTCCCTATGAGTTAGTGTGTGTCTAACAGTTGTACCTCGCCATTTGCAGGTGACTCTGGTTACCCCAACCTGTCATGGCTACTGACCCCAGTGAGGAATCCCGGGACAAGGGCAGAGGAATGCTACAATGAGGCCCATGGGCGAACTAGGAGGATTATAGAGCGGACCTTCGGCCTCCTGAAGGCCAGGTTCCGGTGCCTGCATATGACTGGTGGTTCCCTATTCTACTCACCAAAGAAGGTATGCCAGATCATTGTGGCCTGCTGTATGCTTCACAACTTGGCTTTGCGACGACAGGTGCCTTTTCTGCAGGAGGATGGTCCAGATGGAGGTGTTGTGGCAGCTCTGGAGCCTGTGGACAGTGAAGACGAGGAAGCAGAAGAAGAGGACATCGACAACAGGAACACGGTGATCCTGCAATACTTCCAGTGAGACACAGGTAAGAAGACAACACTGCCTGCTCCATCTAATTTAAATCTACTACCTCTCTACTGTCTGTCATGTTCACCCAGTGTATGGTCACTGAGTTGTCACTTTCCCTTACGATTTCACAGATGTGGGTCCCACTGTGTGACATCTGCTTTGTTTCCTCATGGACTTGAGCTGTGTGACATAGGTATGTTGACGTTACATTTGAAAGAGCATTTTGCCACTGTAATTGCTAATACACTATTTCGAAATCACAGACAGACTCCTGATTGTTTTGTGCTTTAAGGGTGTTTATTTAAGTGCTCAATATTGGAGGGGGTTGTAAAATGGTGAGGAGTGATGGTGGAGGAATGTCCATGGCAGAGTCCAGTCTGTTAGTCTCACAGGTGCATTGTACAAAGGGGCATAGGAAGTGGAGCTGGGGCAGTTTAAGGATGGACAGGGTGACAAGGTGGGACAAATGGATGACAATCAGGGCGGTCTCATTTCTTGGCGGGGGATTTGGCATCATTCTCTGTCTTTGTCCTGGATCTCAGGGACCATTTGCGGGGTGGTTCTCCCTCTGCAGGGGGTGGGGTGCTGGTGTGGTGGTCCTGTGGTGGTGCCTCCTGCCCACTAGCGCCGGCGGAGGTGGTGGGCAGTTCATTGTCCAGGCTAGTGTCAGGGGCCCCTTGTTGTGCCACAGTGTCCCTCTTCTGGTGTTGACAAGTTCCTTCAGCACCCCTACAATGGTGCCCAGGGTGGAATTGATGGATTTGAGTTCCGCCCTGAAGCCCAAATACTGTTCCTCCTGCAGCCGCTGGGTCTCCTGAAACTTGGCCAGTATCGTTGCCATCGTCTCCTGGGAATGGTGGTAGGCTCCCATGATGTTGGAGAGGGACTTGTGGAGAGTGGGTTCCCTGGGCCTGTCCTCCACCTGTGGCACAGCAGCCCTCCCAGTTCCCCTGTGTTCCTGGGCCTCTGTCCCCTGAACCGTGTGCCCACTGCCACTGCCCCCAGGTCCCTGTTGTTGTTGGGGTGGTGGGTTAGCCTGGGTTCCCTGTAGTGGTGGACACACTGCTGATTGACGTGTCCTGGGGACAGAGGCATGGGCCCGCTGGGTGGGTGCTGCGCTGGTGTTTCCAGAGGGGGGAAGGTCTGTAGTTGCTTGTGCCAGTGTGAGGGGAACCGACCGTCCCGAGGTCCCAGATGGGCCGGGCTGGTCGTCTAGATCCAGTTGGACAGAGCTGCTGTTATCACTGTGGGCCTCTTCTGTGGGTGTAGTGGACATGTCTGGACCCTCCTGTCCGGTGATGTTGGGTAGGGGTCCTGCAGGGGTGTAAAGGCATGATTATTACATCTGTGTGTGCCATGGTGTGCAAAGGGTGGGTGACCGTGTACCCCAGTGCTTGCATTGCTGTGTAGGACCTTGTGTGATGATGGTTTAGGGGGGTGTATGGGTATGTGCAGTGGCCATGCTTTGGTGATGGGTGTCCATGCTTTGGTGTTGCAAGCAGGGCTTGGGTTTGGGATGTGTGGTTTGTGATATTGGGACATGTGTGAGGAGTTGGAGTGATGGGGGTGAGGGCGAGGGTGGGGGTATGTGATGGCATGCAGGTAGGGTGGGGGATGTTATAGTTAAGATATGACTTACCAGAGTCCATTCCTCCAGCTACTCCTGCGAGGCCCTCAGGATGCAGTATAGCCAAGACCTGCTCCTCCCATGTTGTTAGTTGTGGGGGAGGAGGTGGGGGTCCGCCGCCAGTTCTCTGTACCGCGATGTGGTATCTTGAGACCTGGAACACACCTTCCCCCCTATGTCGTTCCACCTCTTCCTGATGTCATCCCGTGTTCTTGGATGCTGTCCCTCTGTGTTGACCCTGTCTACGATTCTGCGCCATAGCTCCATCTTCCTAGATATGGGGGTGTGCTGCACCTGTGATCCGAATAGCTGTGGCTCTACCCGGATGATTTCCTCCACCATGACCCTGAGCTCCTCCTCAGAGAACCTGGGGTGTCTTTGCGGGGCCATGGCGTGGTGTGGGTGATGTGTGGGGTGGTGTGTGTTGTGATGTGTGAGGTGATATTTAGTGGTGTATTGTGTGAGGTGCGTGGATGTTATGTGAGTGATAATGTTGAGTGCCTGTGGATGCTATTGTTGTTGATGGTGGTGCCTCTCTCTGGCCTTCAGTCGCAATTGTGGTCGTAGGGGTTTGTGGGTGATGTGGGTGTGTGTTTTATATTGTATTGAGTGTGTGGGAGTGGTGTGTGTTTATGTGTATCAGGTGTGTTTATTTTGAATTGTCCAATGTGGTTGTGTTTTGTAAGTGTGTGTGTATTTTGAGCACGGCGGTGTGTACCGCCAATGGAATACCGCGGTTGAAAGACCGCCACATGGATTAGTGGGTCGTGATAGTGTGGGCATATTCCTGTTGGCGTGACGGTGTCGGTTTTGCTATCGCCAGTTTATCACTGACCTTTGGTGTGGCGGACTTGTGTGGGTGTCTAAATTTTGGCGGATTCCGGCCTTCGGGTCATAATGACCGTGGCGGAATTCCGCGGTGGTGTGTTGCCGGTCTTCTGCACGGCGGTAAGTGGCTCTTATCGACAATGTTGTTATGACCCCCAAAGTCTTTTTGGTCCTGAGACTTCAAGGAACAGGAGGCAAGCTTTATCCAAGCCCTTGGGGAGCACTTCTCCACCACAGCCAGAGAGCAGCAAGGCAGCAGGGCAACAGCAAGGCGGCAGTCCTTCACAGAAAACAGACAGGTGAGATCTTTGGGCAGCCAGGTAGTTCTTCTTGGCAGGATGCAGGTTCTGATTCCAGTTTCTTCTCCAGGAATTGTCTGAGTTGGTAGGGGCAGAGGCCCTGTTTAAATACCCAACTCTGCCTTTGAAGTGGGGGAGACTTCACAGAGTGGCTTAGAAGTGCACCAGGTCCCCTTTCAGTTCAATCCTGTCTGCCAGGGTCCCAGTAGGGGGTGTAGCAGTTCTTTGTGTGAAGGCAGGCTACTGTCCTTTGGCATGAAAGTGTCAAGACCTCCACCCTCCCAGCCCAGGAAGACCCATTCAAAATGCAGATGTATGCAAGTGCGGCTGAGTAGCCTGTGTTTGGGGTGTGTCTGAGTGAATGCACAAGCAGCTGTCATCTAAACCCAGCCAGATGTGGATTGTAAGGCACAGAAAGATTTAAATGCAGAGAAATGCTCACTTTCTAAAAGTGGCATTTATAAAATAGTAATATTAAATCCAACTTCACCAGTCAGCAGGGTTTTGTATCACCATTCTGGCCATACTAAATAGGACCTTCCTACTTCTTTCAGATCAGCAGCTACCACTCAAACAATGTATGAGGGCAGCCCCAATGTTAGCCTATGAAGGGAGCAGGCCTCACAGCAGAGTCAAAACGAATTTAGAAGTTTTACACTACCAGGACATGTAAACTACACAGGTAAGCCTTTTGCCTACACAGCACCCTGCCCTATGGGTTACCTAGGGCATACCTTTGTGGTGTATTATATGTAGAAAAAGGGGAGTTTTAAGCTTTGCAAGTACTTTTAAATGCCAAGTCGAATTGGCAGTAAATCTGCACACACAGTCCTTGCAATGGCAGGCCTGAGACAAGGTTAAGGGGCTAATTAAGTGGGTGGCACAATCAGTGCTGCAGGCCCACTAGTAGCATTTAATCTACAGGCCCTGGGCATATATAGTGCACTCTACTAGGGACTTGATGGCTCTTGTTTGAAAGATAATGAGGGAACATTGAAATCTAGGTTTTGCTATGTGCACAATTTCTGGTATACTTGAAGCTTCAAAGAGTATTTTGTGCACAAGTTGCTGAATTAGTTGCCCTTATCAGAGCCTGTTGTAAAGTTACAATTTTTACAGATAGTCAGTATGGATATGGAATTGTCCATGACTTGGGCCAGTTGTGGTCACAGAGAGGTTTTATGACCTTTTCTGGTTCACCATTTAGAAATGGTGATAGAATTCTTGATTTGTTACAAGCCCTACAATTAGCTGAGAAGATTGCGGTGGTCAAATGCAGTACACATCTGAAATCAAATTCTTTCAAAAGGAAATGCTTATGCAAATCAGGTTGCTAGATATTATACCTTGAATTGTATTTCAATTAATGAAGAATGTCAGAAATGTGAAAATGATGAAACAAATGCAAATTACTGGATTTATGGCAGGCACACAAGGAAAGTGCCCTATACATTAGAAGATGATAATGAGTTGTTGAGAATACCGACAATCGAGCAGTCTCAAGAAGCAAGAAGAGAGACTGTGAAAACATAAACAGGGACAGTGTAAACTGGTGACGATCCAGGTACACCTCTGAGAGATGAAATAGAGGTTCCTGAAGTTGCTCAAGCATCAGCAAATGAAGCAGGAGAGTTAAGTCAGAGAGAGAACTCTCCTGGAAGCAGACGAGTGGGAATATAACTTGAAACTAATTACGTTTCCTAAAGAAGAAGCTGATGAGGGAATTGAGTTGGATCAAAGTCATACATGTTTGACTCCTCCTGAATTGGCGAATGGTGCAGGTACATCAAATCAAAGTGAAAGTTCTGCCAAAGCAAGAAGATCTATAAGTCCAGTTTTGCAAAAGATGCTGTCACAGAAAACTGTGAAAGGAGACAAGTGGTTTGAGTTACAGACAAATGAAAAAGTTCCAGATGTACTGCAGACAATAAATGAAGAGCCAGACACAACAACAAGAGCAAACACAGATGAAGATCTGAGTGAAGGAGAAATAAGTGCAAATCGAAGATCGAAAAGAAAAAGAGTTGCAATTTGAAGATACTCTGATCCTGAATGGGCATACTGTGCAACAGATGAGTGGCAATGAGAATATTTGCCTTTTTCTTTAGATCGTGAATTTTCAGATCAAGATTTTGGAACTTGTATTTGTTTTTTAATTGAAATTTGAAACTAAAGTGCCAGCTGAACAAGAAAAACATTACATGCTACAAGTGCAAATGACAATTGTTGTTTAATAGACTATGATATACTGAAAGAGATTTTGAAGCCGATTTTTGATAAACTGAACCAATTTTGACAAGCTGCTAAACCAATTTTTGTCAACAGTTCTGGAGAAGAGTCCCAAAGCTGTAAATAACTGCAAAGAAAAATATTTTTGTTTTTGATTTTTTGGCTGCATATTTAAATATTTTTCTTGTCTGCTACTTTCTGATTCTTTACAGGATGGATAAAAATCATAATAGAGTGAAAACCAATAGGAGTTTCAAGTGTATGTGTATTGCTTTGGGAATTGTATGTGTGCTAGTGTGTTTGTTGTTGATTATTATCATAAGTATTCATCACATACCTGAAAATAGTTTTATTAGTTCTGTAGAGACTACCATACTTTCAACGTTAGAAAAGTTTTATAGGGATAAGAACTACTTATAATTAGATCACTCACAAGGAGTTATTTCTTCTAATGTTTTTTATTGCTTGTTGTATGTATTTTTTGAGACAATGAATGTGAGAGAGTGTTATGATTGTAAGCAAATTCCTTCATCAGTGCAAGAAGGAGTAACATACCATAGCTTGCCACTAACATATGGAATTAGTTGTAGGCTTCTATTAACAAGGCTTTATAACCAGGAATACATTCAGTATTTCTACTCTAACCTATACGCAGTGCTTTCTTTTGTTCCGATTATTCAGATTTGAAAAACATTGCCAAAGAAAGAAACATTGACATTATTGGAGGTTTCTTTGAGCCTACAGATCAAACTGACGACAGGAGAAAGGCTGTGAAGGAAAGATAGAGAAAAGGTTAGTGAAAAGGGCATATAAAAAAGATTATGCTTTTAGTAAAACTAAAACTCAAGGGAAGTTAGCTTTAGATGAGCAACATGTAGGAAAGCTTTTCGTTTATTGACTCCAATCTAGATTTGACACTAAGCCCCTCATTCTGATTCTGGCGGGCGGCGGAGGCCGCCCGCCAGAATTCAGCCCTCCATAATACCGCTCCGCGGTCAAAAGACCGCGGAGGGTATTATGAGTTTTTCCCTGGGCTGGCGGGCGGTCACCAAAAGACCGCCCGCCAGCCCAGGGAAAAACTCCCTTCCCACGAGGATGCCGGCTCGTAATCGAGCTGGCGGAGTGGGAAGGTGCGACGGGTGCTGTTGCACCCGTCGCGTATTTCACTGTCTGCCAAGCAGACAGTGAAATACTTGTAGGGGCCCTCTTACGGGGGCCCCTGCAGTGCCCATGCCATTGGCATGGGCACTGCAGGGGCCCCCAGGGGCCCCGCGACTCACCCTCCCGCCATCCGGTTCCCGGCGGGAGAACCGCCAGGAACTGAATGGCGGGAGGGGGAGTCGGAATCCCCAAGCCGGCGCAGCAAGCTGCGCCGGCTTGGAGGATTCCTGGGGGCAGCGGGAAACCGGCGGGAAACCGGCGGGAGACCGCCGGTTTCCCTTTACTGACCGCGGCTAAGCCGCCGCGGTCAGAATGCCCCGCGGGGCACCGCCGGCCTGTCGGCGGTGCTCCCGCGTGCCGCGGCCCTGGCGGTTCTATACCGCCAGGGTCGTAATGAGGGCCTAACTTTGTTGGAACAAGTGAATGCAGACATGTATTTCTTTTCAAGAATACATGGGACTTCATGCTAAATGGCCAGGACCCTGTTATTCCAGGAATTTATTATATCTGTGGAAAGAACGCTTACTATCGTCGTCCAAGTGGATGGTATAGGACTTGCTATTTGGGAGTTGTATTTCTGAAAATTTACCAAATTGACAACATACATGACACACATAGTTAAAAAGAATTGCAAAGACCAAGACCCAAAAAAGAAACATATTCTGGAATAATCAGGAATACATTTGGAGCAATTTGTCCTTCTATAGGAGTTGTTCTGAATGTTTAGAAAATTAGAAAGTTTTCTACTATGGTGAACAACACGCTAACTGATTTTTCTGGAGCTGTAATTTTAATTGATACTGAAATGGCTGTTCTTCAGAACCGTCTTGCGTTAGACATCATTTTAGCAAAAGAAAGCGGAGTCTGCCAGATGCTGAAATTGAAACATTGTTGTGCATACATTCCTGACAATAGCAAAGGAATTAGACATTTTATTAAGAGCCTGGCAGATTCAAATTCAGACTTAAAAGATCTGAAAGACCCAGGGTTATGGGAAAATGTTGGCAAAAGTGTGACAAATATAAGAAAATCACTGGGCAATCTTGGTAAAGGGATTGTGGCAAAAAGTCTAAGACCATTAATGATTGTAATTACTTGTGTCATTTGTACTATTGGATGTTACAAACTGTATAAACTGATTAAGAGAAAACTTATAAAAAATTATCAGAGTAGGGAAGAATTGAGACTTGAAAAACTGAGAAGCAAACAATTTTATGATTTAAGACAAACTGAAAATTGGAGAAATACAGGAAAGAATAGATGTATTAGAGAGACTGCATTTTAGGCTAACATAAATGAATTAATAAATTAATTAATAACGTTTTGTGATGACATATACTGTCATCAGAGGGGGGGATTAATAGAGTGTGAAAATTACTAATAAAAGTGTGAGATTAAGTGAAAGAAAAGCATGCATTTAAAAGTGCAAGGCTGAAATGAAAATGAGGCCTACACTAATAATTGACATAGATATTTCAAAAATAAAAATTAGTCTCTGCCTAATTAAATGTATTTTATGTTTTACTAACTGAGAGTAATGAAAAAAGAACAATTACATGTTCCGAAAATAAATAGTTTGAGTTTGCAATGCTCCTAATGGTCACAGAAGTGGTTACAACAAGGTCTATGATTCTTTAGAACCGCCTTGCGTTAGACATTCTTTTAGCAAAGGAAGGAGGAGTCTGCAGAGTTTTGAAAACACAGCACTGCTGCACTTACATACCCGATAACAGTAGGGAGATAAGGAGATAATTATCTAACTTGACTAGTCTGTAAAATGACTTAAGTGACCTAAAAGAGAGAAATGTTTGGGAAACAATAGGTGAAGGGTTCTCAAAGGTAGGGTCTTGAATGGGTAAGTTGGTAAAAGGCTTTCTGAAAATGATTCTGAAACCTTTATTGATTGTGACAGAATGCATAATTTGTGCACTTGGATTTTACAAAGCTTATAATTTCTGGAAGAAACAAAGAGAAAGAATAATCAGAGGAGGGAAGAAATGGAAATGGAAAATATGAGGGACAGGTATTATCAGACAATGAAGAGAATTGACAATTATCGCAAACCTAGATCTACATGTCATCAAACTACACAGTTTTAACTTATCTCATTGTAAATGAGAAAGGTTCTTTTGTGACAGCATATATTGCCATCAGAGGAGCGACTGAGAGAGATCAAATTTTATTAATGAATTAGTGGCATAGAAGTTAGCATATGGTGATGAATTAACCTCCATTTAAAATTCTAACAGAGAAAGTAACCCGAGTTGTAAAATGTGTACGTTGCATACCAGAATGTTGCTAATCTACATTATTCTCTAAGAGTATCTAACGGTATTGATGTTTAGTAGGTTAAATCTTTTCATATATTTTGGATTTCATATATGTTTATAATTTAGTTTTGCGTACCATATATGTGAATTGTGGAATTGAAAGTGTGTTTCGATACTTTGTAGCGAATGCTTAACGACTATATTGGTAAAATATAGTGGTTGTAATGAGATGTGGCTATATGGTACCGCTGTCTTTGAAACAATGTGGCCTTTGGAACGTCGTGGACACTGTGTAGTGAGTATTATATAGTGAATAAAATAGTGGTTGCAACATGATGAGGCTAAAAGAAAGCGCTGCATAAAAAACCACATGGCATTTCAAATGGGGTGGCTTATTTGTAGTGAGTGCAAACCATCATATGCAATTTCTACTAGCAGTATCTGGTGGGACATATGGAAGTCCAACTACGTTTTATTTTTTAATACGCTTTTTTGTTAATTTTAGGTGCCATTTTTAATGACTGATAATTAAGAAGGGAAGTTTTGGGAATGGATTAGGATTCTAGTGAATGTGCAAACCTGAAAATCTGGAAGGTTAATGAAACGGTTCATGACAAAGGATATTGAGCAGTATGTAAAACGCTATGAAAATTGAGTAGTATTCAAATGCAAAGAATACATTGTAGTGAGTGTCTTAAGGAAATGTTCAAAACACCACTACAATGGTAGGAATTGGTGGGAAGTACGGATGCGAGTTTTAATGTGCCTAATATTGGTTTCAGGAACCAATCAAAATGATGTAATTAATATGAACTTATGTCAATTTTGGTATCCACTCAGATAAGGATGACTACATACATAGGAATAATTTCAATGACTGTTAGACATCTAGCGGCAAATGATTCTTAGTAGTATGTGACACAATAAGATTGTAATCAAATCTGTGGTATGGGGTATTTGAAGGGCTGACACAATTGGAAATGGTGCAAGTATAATGGTTACCTGAGCACATGTCAGATATGTAAAGGGATTGGGTGATCAATATCGCATCTGACAACGTGGATATGTCTCCCTTCTCTACTTATGTAGATTGTTATGTGGTCTTAAGCTGAGCTGTGAGTTTTTATGTATTTTTATGTAAGCGGTTTTCTTATTATATATAAATGTAATGAGGTATATATGAGTATGTGTTATGGAGTTTTCTTCTGTCCTTAGGCTTTTCATTTAATGTTGCTGTATTGTCTTATGTTGTTTGTTTTATGTAAAAATAAGTGTTCTTTTTATTTGTGACTGCATTAGAATTGTTTGTACATCCTATTCAGGAATGCATACATTGATTTTATGTTTATGTTTTTCACAGCCCTGAGGAAGTTCACATCTAGTGAACGAAACACGTTGGTTGTCGTCTTTTTAAATCTTGAAGTAAATAAAGAATGAAATGGATCAAAACGACTTTGGAAGTAAATGAACTTTTTCGGTGCACCACCTATTGTATTGATCAAATTTAGGTAGCACCTATGTTTGTCTGTAGGTTGTTCAAACTTGAACATTTAAAACAATACCCCACTTGGTGTTTCAATCTCTGAATTATGTTTTCTACAAATGGTGAATTCAGTAGTTATTACAATAAATTGTAGATATGTCACACAGCATTTACTTTTAAATGGGCTACCTAATGGGTGGAGATGTTACATTTGTAGTTGAGACACTTCATGCGTACAAAACTGAAACATTTTATTCATGGGTCAATTTTTCAGAAGTCAATGCCAACTCAAATACATTTCACACTTGCACGGTGGCTAATCCACTAGCAACATATAGAGCATGTAACTATTTAGAAATACCTCAAACATATCAGGAACATAAAAATTGGTTCCTAGGCACCCTACAGAGTTTGTTGCACATGTTATATTGGGTCCCCTCATCTATGATGGTACCTCATGGCTAGTTTTAGCTGCCTATACTCCATATCCAAATACATACAATTTACAGGCAGCAGATCTGTGCCCATTATATAATAATGTAGTAAGCTTATATAGATGCTTAACACAGTTCATAACGTGAACATTAAATACTGCCCCAGGAAGGGCTTCTCAAGCTGCCCGATAACAATTGAACACACTGAGAATTAACCATAACTAATAATGCTGTTATGTGTAAGGTACCCACCAAATGGGAGGAAATTCCATTTTGGATTGATAAAAAAAACTGATCAGCTGGAAGCAGTGCTTCCCCAAGAGAAGTGTAGAATTCTCACAATGTGCTTGCCACTTGGGATGGTTGTGCTACAACACTCCGTAAACCAGGATTCAAGGTACTCTGTTCACCGGGCATAGCTGAGTCCCTTGTAGCCAGTCTGCCCTACATCATGATCAGCCTTTACTTGTGACTTTGTCCCGGTCCAGTGCCAAAAGATATCCACAGTTGGCACTTTGTGCTTTTTGGTACTATTTTTACTAAAACCTTTACATTTGAATAGCTACAGTTCTACTGATTGGTCGTTGTGGTCTTGTTTTATTCATTAAAACTTACTCTGTTTTTCTAAGCTGGAGCAGGATCCTTTTATGGTGTGTTTGCATTGTGTTACATTTTGAAGGGTTGCACAAATACTATACATATTGCCCCTGAGTTAAGCCTAACTGCTGTGTGTCAAGCTACCAGATGGTTGAGCACTGTTTAATGTAAGGTTTGCTTGTGTCTTCAACCTGAGAACAACTGTGGTTGCTGCTTGAGAAGAGCATCACCCCTCTCAACCAGTAACCCAATTTTTTATGGGGGTGACATATTTAATATTAAACAATTGGATTATTTCCTGTCAAAAAAGGTCCACTCTCTGGGTGACATGGTGGGTGAAAAACAATGGGTTGAAATGGGGTCCAAACAATTCCCAGCAGATGAGATTAATTCAAACATTCTATCTATCACTTTATTTTATGATTGTCTTTCGCTCTGGCAATTCTTAAGTTCTCGCCACTATCAGTCTCACCAAGTTTAACATGCTAAGGTATGTTAAAAAGCAACCAACCTCACATGAGTCAGTTAATTGGGTAAGTACTACAGGAGAACTCAGAGGTGGTGAAACTTAATTGACTCAGATGATTGCTTAACGAAAGCCACATTAAGAGGGCTGACACATCTCTTAACTATGTGTTCCATTGTCCTCCCAGACCCTTATACAGCTTAATTTTGTTTGCGGCCCAGTCAACTTGTATTTTGCCCTGTCACAGATTAAACTGTAAATACATTCACCGGCTCCTGGCTAGTAGTAAACCAATATGCTGCAGGGGTAGTTAATGTTACCCTGTGGGTTGTGAATTGGCCTGCGGCCCGCCCCTCTCGTTCCCGTGCAGTCCGCTGGATTGTCTCCATAGTGTCCCGCGTTAGACCACAGGATGCTCCTTTCACTCATATGCAGTTTGGGGGGCCATATGGAGGGCCGTGGAGGGCCATTCTTGGTTTTGATGGGTTGGGTGACTGGCATGAAGACATTCTTCTCCTTGAGGGACATTCTTCTTCCGTGCAGTTCTTCTTCCCAGAGTCCCTCAGGAGGGTTTTGTTACACCTTTGTTGCTTTTCCCTATCCAAAATGGCAGCTTAAACTTCCTCTGTCATCACTTCTTGTCCTTGAGTATATAAGGGTCAGAACTGTTCTCTCTCTTTGTGTTGCAACACCCGCTGCTCCTGCTGGTCTGTCTTGGCTCTTTTGCTGGTTTCTTTGCTGACTCTTCGTTCCTGTTGCCTCCATCCATTGTTTTTTCTGATTCCTGTGGCCCGTCCTGGTCCTTCCATGGGCCTTCCTTGACTGGTATTCTTTAGTCCTGTTCTAGCCTTAGATTCCTCATCTGTTGCAGCCATCTTCTGCCTCCTGGAGTCTCCAGCTACCATCAGAGATTTTTTCCCCTTTGGGGATTTTCCTCTTGGGGACTCCTTCTGGAAGGCACCGTCTCCCTAGGCATTCCATTGTCAGCAGCACCGTGGTTACCAGAAAAGGTCACCCCTACCTCAGGCAGTACAGAACCCTCAATTTCCAGAACTATGAGCCTTTCCTTTGCACCAAGACCACGAAAAAGAGTCTGTTCACAGAAGAACCAGACAGGTAATTATTAAAGAGACAATAAAGTAGTAAACAGGTACAAATATTTTAAACTGTGTTTAGATTTCTGTTTTTGGGATGATTTTCATCCTATAACGAGTGAAATAAATGTTTTGAAAAATAGTATGAGAATTTGCAATATGCTATAACCAAAACATTATGCAATTGTTATGTTTTGTAAAGAGTGAACATCAAACCATACTATTTGATTGACTTTATGATAGTATCATGACACCCTCATTCAATTCTGGACAGAGTTAGTTCAGGGTGCCTTCAAAGTACTGTTTATTCTTATGTGATGTTCGTTTTTAGGGATTAGGGACACCAAGTCTATCTACAGCCTATCTACAACCACTGTTGCCATGGGATACTGCTCCATTAGATGATGTTACCCTTTTATCATTAGGCCTCTCCAGTAGCCTGGTCTGTGGCAGTTCTGTGTCAATGGCGAGTGACAAAATATTGATCTGTAACAACACTGAGTGCAGAATATCAACTACCACCATAGAATGATGGTAAGTATACAGGCAAGTACGTTTACTCTTCCAAATATCCTGTTATCACTAGATGCCAAAAAGGCATTTGATTATTTGGAATGGTCATATTTTTACAGGAATTGAGACAGATGGGGATGTGCTCGAAAATATTTTTTATGAATGAACAAGCCCAAGTGTAAGGGCAAATGTTAATGTCACATTGTCTCCGCTTTTCCCAGCGATGCAAAAAAAGGTTTGGTTGTCTATTATCCCCGCTACCTTTTGCTCTGAGACAGGCACCATTAACATGTTAGGTGAGAAAAGATGCACAGTTAGGGTAATTAGGCAGGATGGAAATGTGATGACTGAATTTCTTTAAATGAGGATTATCTTTTGCCGTTTCAACCAACGTTTCTGCATACATTGAAGCTATTTAGTAGATACTGAGGATTCAAAATACATTAGAATAAACTACCCTGTTCTGGCTAATGGAATGGGACATTACTTCTAATTTGCAGTGCTCCATTCAGCAGACCAGTGATAGTTTTCGTTATCTTGTCATTTACTCCACTAAAGGCAAAGTGAGGTTTGTTGACATAAATTTAGAGGCGGTGCTGAGAGGACTATGATAGGGGCATTGCCCTTCTGTGCTTAAGAAGGTATTACTAGTTATTGTATTTTGGGTGGGAAATGATTGGGCACTACAGCAGGAGCTGACCATGACTATTGACAGACATGCGGTGAGGGCCAAAGCATACATTAGAGGTGCATACGGGAAAACAATAGGCAGAGACCTTCTACGCGAACGCGAGTGTGAAAAAACTTCCTGAAAAGTATTGACTGGGATGGAAGCTCATGGGACAGGCTATTCTTCAGGAAGAGGTGAATGTGTCTGGATTTAGGAAATGTAAACTATTGGTATACATACCGTGGGGGATGCCTGAGGTACTGGAGAAATTAAACCTTTTGTAACTCTGGAAGCAAGTAGTTTTCACTTGGGGATTCTCAGCACAGTAAATGTATACAACAGAAGCATGCCTTTCAAGTTGCTAGACTTCGAAAGTAGATCTCCGCTGCAGTACAAAGCGTGATTGGAACCCTTACTGACTAAAATGACATCCCAAATATACAGATATGTATATATCTTCAATTTGCGACGTTCCAACAAAGAAACCAAAACACAACCCTTGGTTGCAGTGAAAAAATTGTGCAATTTATGGTGGCAGTCACATAAACCCAACGTGTTTCGGGGAAAGTTCCCCTTGCTCATGGGTTACAGTATCAAAATAACCCTTGTGTGTAGTGAATTTTAAAGTGACTGTGCAACAGACAACAATAACGGATTACAAAGCATGATTGTAAACAATCTGCCATTTTCCAGCCACCATCTTAAAATAGCTTCAAATCGAATTGTATACATTCATTTGCTGACCAAAGTATAAACAAAATTACAAAGATTGTTGTTCCTGTCCCCCATGGCTCCATTTTCCAACACAACATATAATTATAAAAAGTTCCACATAAATATACCTGTGAAACTAATAAACATGCTATTTTCCTTACATTATTCCTGATGTTCATTCCCCTGCTGGTTTTGCATGTCAGCTCAAAAGTTCACCAAAATAATAATACATTTGTGATATCACATGGCATGATTGAATTCTTCATTGCTGGTTATATCTAATTGAGTGTGTCCAGCCACAAGTTGCCCCATTGATAATCATTCATCATGAAGCTCAAATGGGCATTCTCAACATAATTCAAGAGATTTCCCAACAATAACAACTGCCCAACATGCACAGAATCATCTTGCCTTTTGTTTCAGCTCTAAAATGTATCAAAATAATGATACATTTGTGATATCACTTGACATGATTGAATTTTAATTAGTGCAGTGTGTATCTAATTTTCAATTGTATCTACCTGCATGTTGACCCTTTGATAATCATTTATTATGAAGCCGAAGTGGGCATGCTCTCTATAGTTCAAGAGAGTTCCCAACAATAACAACAACTATCCAATATAAACAGTATCATTTTGTCTTACATGGAATGATCATTGTTCTAAATTACAATACTTCTATTCTAGATGACCACCCCAGGCCCTGTTTCAAAGAGGTGCCCTCAGCAAAAGCTCAGGAGGAAACAACGGAATCACCAAAGATCAAATTGTTATATACTCATGCTCATCAAAAGAATCACATCTGTCCTCGTCAATCAATGAATTGCTGCACCTGTATCAAAACATTAAAACACATAAATAAAAACTATTTTGTCTTCTTAAAAAACCTAGAAAAAAGAAGGCATCAGCAAAAATCTTATTAGACTACAGTGTTCACTTAATTTTAGCCTAAATGGACTGCTAATTCCTCATTGGAATTAAGACCTGTTGGTGATAGTGTACATCAAATCAAATCAAATAAAATTGTATTATCAGTGCACCTAGTTAATGAAAACCATTGCACTTATACACACTAAAAATGCATTAAAATCAAACCATTACTCTTAAAAGAAATGGATTCATAAAAATAAAACCATTGCACTTGTGTCCCGTTCAATAAACAGGTGTTATTTGATACTGGGAGGTTATTGTTTTTGCTCCCTGGCAGAAGGCTTGTTACAGAGTCTTGTTGTAGCCTTCATTGCATTGTCCAGGGCGCGCTCCACACCCTCTAGATATCTCACCGTATGGGGATCAGTTTTTGGTTGGCAGAATTGAGACAGATTACTGTTGCGTATCTGCATGCACAGACCCCCAGATGAACCCACAGCAGACTCAGAAGCCTACGGCGCTCCTCTAGGGACCTGGGGCACAGGCAAAGCATGTGGGGTACCGTTTCGGGTGTTAACCCACAGAGCCTGCAAAGTCTGTCTTCTGGTGGCCGTCGCCATGGACTCTCATGTATTCCTACTCGGAGGACCCCCAAGCAAATAGAGCAAGTACTTCCTCTTGATGCTGCATGTTAAGGTTTCACCCAGATATGGCTGGGGAGCTAGGATCTTATAACTGTTTAAAACTAGTCAGACGTGTGTCTTTTCTCGAGGACTGTCTTGTCTTCAGTGAGGGACAAAAGCTTTGTTGTGTTTTTTGTTAAACTTTTGAAACGTTTATGGTTAAGCTCTGATGTCCATAGGGTCTTGATGTCAAACTACTTTATTGAAATGTCAAGGTATATTCTTGTCGGTGAGCGGGGCTTCATTATTATTTCTTCCCAGATGTCATGATTTATGGTGTTCTTGGCTGCAGTCCTAGTTTTGTGAACAAAGTTTATAAAAGCTGCTCTCCTTGCTAGAGACTGTTTGAGTAGGCTGGACTCCAGCCTTATCTGTGCTGGTGATGTATGCCTTGGGAGCTTGAACATTTGCCTGTAGATACTCACTACTGTAGCATCCAGGATCTTTGCGTCTCTACCGTAGAGTGCAATACTGCCGTAGGCTTACGTGGGAACAACCTTAACGCTTGCTACTTCTAACAGCGGGCTGAGAGTGTCCTTGTTCAGTTTTGTTGACAGTGTCTGTAGCCCCATGGAGAGGGCAATCCCCGTCTGTCTTATTTCTTCTTTATGTTCGAGAAAGGAACTGTGATGATCAAACAAAAGGCTTGGATATTTATAGGTTGCTGTTTCTTCAAGCGTACTTCCACTTTGGCCCCGGGTTGTAACCCCCTTCAGGGACCTCTTGCCTATTATCATGATTTTGTTTTTTTTATGGTTGATTTTCAGCCCGTTCTTAAGAGAGCAGTCTTCCGCGGCTTTCAGGAGATGTTGAATGCCTACCCTTGTTCTGATGAGCAGCGCAAAGTCATCTGCGTATAGAAGGTTCAACAGTTGCTTCTTCCCCAATCTTGGTGCGTGGGAGTTGACTGAAGAGAGCGCTGTTGAAAAGTCTGCCACGAAGAGATTGAACAACATGGGGGCCAAGACAGAGCCCTGTTATAGGCCTCTTGTCATCTTCATGGATAGGTTTGATCCATTGCCCAGGTTAATACTAACCCACTTGCTGTTGTGCAGGGTCTCAATTGCTTTCAGGAGTTGCTGTGGGATTTACCAGCTTTTAAGTTTCTCCCAGAGTCTGTTTCAATTGATGCTGTCAAAGGCTGCTTTAAAGTCAATGAAGCAGAAATAGAGTGGGAATTTTGCGGCCTTTGAGGAGTCTAACATGAGAGATAGAACCATGATGTTGGTGTCCGTGCCTGAGTTACTAGTAAATCCTTTATTGAATTTAATAATGTACATGGACTCCAGACAACTCAGAAGAAGGACCCAGCCCCCTCTTTTTGTGTTGGGCACCATTCTGTCCAACACTATCATTTGTAGTAGTGCAATATTTTTGTCATGGACTTCATTGAAATGCCATGCTACTGAGTACTGTGGATCATTTTGTACAATAACATGGATGTGTTCCAGAAAGATCCTAACCTAATAAATAAGCAGTCAAAAACACATGGCACATTCAGAAAATATTTCTGCTAATTCCAAATCCAAAGTGCTGTCATTCTGAGTAAGTCTTTGATTCCCTCTGAGAAAGCAGGCGAGTGATGAGATGCAGGATGCAAATGACCTATTA
The DNA here is from genome assembly GCF_031143425.1 of Pleurodeles waltl. Lineage (NCBI taxonomy): Eukaryota > Metazoa > Chordata > Amphibia > Caudata > Salamandridae > Pleurodeles > Pleurodeles waltl. The sequence continues at coordinate 638,588,369 of NC_090439.1, read as the reverse complement.
TTGTGCCATTTGTGGAGAACGAGAATTAGCCCTGGAAGCCCGAGGTCCCAAATGCCACCCTGTATTTTGAAGAGATGATGGCTGAAAAGGGAGAAATGCTAAAGAGTGGATAAAGATAATGACAAGATCACCATTGTATTAGTAGGAAGTAAGGCTAGATTGTTTTGTTTCAAGAGCAACAAACTGAATATTCTTGGTCTGTGGACATACATTGAAAAGACCTGAGTTTATGAGTAGCTTGTTAAATGGGCTGAATTCTGCCGACCTCTGGCCCTACTGATACCAGGGGTACTCATAATTCTGGACATGGGGAACATCCAGCCCATTACGAGTTGAACCTAAAGGGTGTCCATAGAAATGAGGAATTACCCAGGGAATCAGTAATTCCGAGCACGATTCTCCGGTAATTCCTCATTAAAGCTAGGATTCCACCCAGAGATTTTGGCTGATTTTGAATGTAAGTTATGAGATTTACAGTGTTCCTCTGGTGTTCCCGTGGATCTCATAATTCCGATGCGGCCATTGGCTGCAGTAACCAGTCCCATCAGACTTTAGAGGCCACTTGTAATGATGACTAGTGTTCAACCACTAATCTGTAAAGTTGAAATACTAATGACACCTTATTCATTATCCATCCACCAGCTTGTGAGCTAAATCCTTTTGATGGAACTTAGACGAGCCGCGAACATGATATATGATGCATCAAAAATTAAATATTTAAGGATCTTTGAAAAGTTATATGAGGCTATGAAATCGCTTAACGCTTCCGATTGCATGAAACTTGCTCCTATTTATATCTGCGCTGCATAGCAAAGAATAGCACTACTTTCGTGAAAGAAATGTACAAAATGCAATTGCTTCTCCAAGAATGTATTAACATTGAGAATGTGTCTACACTGGCTATGCCTACATTTGTGAATCCCACCATGCTGAGAAGTGGGACATACTAGATAGATTTTTAACCTACATTAAAAATGGAGAGCCATTTTCAGTCCAGGAAGCACTACCCTAGTTGTCCATTAGAGAACCATTTTTAAATGTATAATAATGACAGTAACGGGCAACATCGCTAAAGTAGGCAATTGGAGCTTTGAGGACTTATCATTTATTGTTTATTTGGGCTTGGGCCCTCCGCAGTCTCAATTGTTGTTGGGCCTAAATACGTATGTCAACTACAATGGATTCAGTCATAAACTAAAGAAAATGAAGTGTTGACTAGTTGTCGATTCCTAAAATAAGAGAAAGACCACTTCTAGGCCTTGTCAACATTGCCTCTCTTTTATTAGCTTTGAAAAAACAAACATCATTTTAATTAGTAAAGAATAAGCAAAATAGACACTTTGGTGATTCTTCCACACACACATCTGAGGTCAAAAGGATAACACTGTGAAATAAAAAGTAGTTCCATATAAAACTTATTAAGTAATCTCTTTATCAGGCCCCTACCGCTGGGAGAATCCATGCTTCTCAGCAACACGTAGTAATTGCCAGGAATGCCCAAGTCTCCGAAGCATAACATAGAGGCAGAGCGAGGACAGTGAAACAACACATGGGAAAATACACATGATAGTAAAAGGGAAAACAGAGGAAAGAGAACAGAGGTAAGAAGAATATAATAAATACAACACATCTCCTTCCTTTGAAGCATAAAGGGAAAAAAACATTACAAAAGAGAAGAATGCAAATAGCAATAATGGGAAATTAAATTTAATCTTTCAAGTATCCAGGTTTTCTAGTCTTTCTGTTGCTTCTTTTAAACTTAGGATTGATAACAAATTTGAATAAGTACCACCATCGTCAGATCTGAAGAAGAATCCAATGGTGAACAATTATCAGCTACACAATAACTTGAGTAACCATCAGAAACAGAAGTGGAAGCTATAACATCATCATGATAAACAAAATTCTCAAATGTATATTCAGTAATGTCAGTAGAGCCACCTTCCTTGGATAAAAACTACCCTGGTTAAACTCCACCACTTCCCATCTTCCATCTCACAACTTTTTGTGAAGGCATACACTTAGGATTCCCTTTGTTTCTAAAAACATGAACTTTTGCTCTTAGAAAATCACCAATGTCCACTCTAGAAAATTTAGCATTGAATTTCTTGTTATGCCAAACTTTCATCTTATTTTGTTTCAGCAATAAACTTGCCTTACCTTTCTCATGCATATCTTTCTCAATGAAAAGATTTTTATAGTTGGACAACCATGACAGATTAATATCAGAAAAAAGATTTATATTCCTAAACAACACAAATTGTGACAAACCAATTCTAGAGTGGGTACCAAATAATAACTCAATTTTTTTCTCTCCAAAAATGTATAACATTCATCCTGTATTAACATGCCATCTATATGCTTTAACTAATTATGCGATTAGATGTTTCCACTAATCCATTAGAGTTTGGAGAATACATTGGTATGCATTTGTTAGCGATGTTGTGTTTGTCAAAAAAATATTGCATTTTATTATAAACAAATTGGGCACCATTATCAGAAATAAAGGTTTCAGCAAAACCTTCTCTGTAAGAACATTCACACAAAAAATCAACTATATTTGTCTGCATTGGGAATACCTGCAAACTTCCATTCAATCAATTCAGAATAGTGTCACCATTATAACATGTATTTCTGTAAGTTATTTAACAGATCAAGAAAGTCAATGCGCACACAAGTTCCCATGGCTTTTCAGGAAACAACACAGACTGAAAAGGAGTGGAATTGATTTTTAAAGTATTGTCAGAATTGGAACAGAGCAGTTCTTGACATTAGAACTGATCATGTCATTCATATAACACCACCAATAACCTAGCCCTAAGTGGTTTCTTATAATTGGTTTCACCTAAATGTCCTTAAAGAGTCACTGCAATAACTTCAGGTCTGATGTTAGTGAGAGGCACACACTTTTCACCCCTCAAAACATAGTTACCTCCAAAGGATAATTCATCCTCAACTTTCCACAAAACTTGAAGTTTACCAGGTAATGCACTTTCATTAGGCTATTTACTGACCATCAAGGCTTTGACACACAAAGGATGTGGTATCATTGCTTCTTTCCACTGTTTTTAAGAACTGTGATCATCTTCAGATTCAATAATAACTGAAACATTTGCCACAATGCACTGTTCTATATGATCTCCTATTTCCTTAGAGGTTTCAACTATTAACTGAGATAAGCAATCAGCTCTTCTATGTTTCTTAATAGAAATAAAATGCATGTCAAATATATAACTCAACCTAGAAGTAGCCATGCTGGTCCCATTGCTTGACATGCTTGTGCCAAAATGTGGAATAAAGAAGGACTCCACATAAAACTGATTAAGTGATCTCTTTATTAGGACTCCTCAGTCAGGCAAATCTGTGCTTCTCAGCAGCAATTAGTAACTGCTAGGAATGCCTGAGTCTCTGAAGCATAACATAGCAACAGTAATGAAGTGGCAGCATGAGGACAGGGAAACAACACAATGGAAATTATGCAAGAGGGCCACAGGGTAAATGGAGGAAAAAGAACAGGTAAGAAGAATGTAATAAATACAACATGCACTCTAGCGGCAAAGAGACAAGGTGAAAAGACTCCAAAAGCCTAACCCTTAATGATAATAATGGCAAACAAAATTGGTCGTATTTGAGCTCCGGTCAGAATGTGACTGATTTATGAAATTATGCATGAACCTTTTTTTTAAATGTGTTTTATCAAAGTTTCAGTCATTGTGTAATAACAGTAATATAAGTATATGAGGGGATGACAATGTGTCTCGTACAGAAAAGCAACTGAGCATAGCAATACAGGCTACAATATCTCGACATGGCCCATACCAATATGGGCAAACATATTAACAATGATTCAAAGTGATGAAATCATGGAGTCGGCTTGGGGTAAGTATGTAGCTTGTTGTGTGGCATGGGTGGGAGAAAACCATCTGTGCTGAGGGTCGTTTTGGCAGGGGTGTGTTAAGGATACAGAAGGGTGTGGGGACTAATAGTGCAAGGGGGACGGTCTCAGGAGGACAGCGGAGGAGGTTTCACCAGAGAGAGGGGGTCGGGCCCTGCAGCCATCTCATTGATGGTGGACAATGGGTCATGTGTGAGTAGCGCGCCATGGCAGCATGTCACCGGTCAAAGAGACCCGCAACAGATACATGAGCGTGAGTCAAGTAGCTAACTGGAAGAGTGTGTTTCAGGGTGGACATGTGTCATTTTTTGCCTCTACATGTAGTAGAAAAGTGTCCTAACCCTTCCCACCCATATGCGAGTTCCTTCACATGCGAAGTACCCTGAAGGTGTTGGTCTCTGCATGCGCCCATGTCAGTGGCCTGGCCAGTCAACAATGAAAGTCAGAGGGAGGAGGCTCCTACCATGTCATCGCCATCAGCCTTTTAAATAGGATGAGGGCAAGGTCGACGATTCTGTGGAGGTGTTTGTCGCCGCTCACCTGGGTACCTAGTGCCAGTAAGCAGGATTTAGGTGTGGGTTCAAGAGCGCGCTCTGTGAGTTCAGCCACTGTGGCAGTGACAGCTTGCCAGACCGGGTGTAGTATTGGGCGATCCCAGACCAAGTGATAAAATCCAGCGTCCAGTAGGTGACACCAAGGACACTCTGGAGTCAGAGTTGGGTACATGCGCTTTATTCGCCAAGGAGAAAGGTAGGTGTGGAGCACATAGTTAAATTGTGTAAAATGAAACCTGGTGTTACGAGTTACCTCTTTCACTTACTGGAGTGCCTGGGCCCAAGCTTTGTTCGGCAGGTGTTGGGGTAGTGCAAAGTCCCATTTGTCACGTGTCCTCGATATGTGTTCCGGTGGAGTTGAGGGACGACTGTAGGGTGGTAATCGCATGCCGCGTTCCTTCGTGAGTTAGAGACACATGTAGTGTTGTAGATGTGGGAGACTCAACATGCCCAGCGTACCCTAGTGGCACAACGCATGTTGTATAGTGTGGTATGTTAAAAACTGTCCAGCATCTATCCCTTACGTGTTTATGATGTCTTGAAAGGACACGACAGAGCCCTCATGATAGAGTTCCCCAATTTTATCTACACCTGTTTCACTCCAGGAGGCCACATCGTGTCACTGTGTCGCATCACTAAGATGTGGTGGGTCCAGATATTTATTGATGGGGAATATGGTATGTGAGGTCTTTTACCATGTACAGATCTGTGCCAGCAGGGACTGGCCACAGTCATCTGATGCGTTTCCTGGCACGGGCGGATGGTTGGGTCTGATAGCCATGTGTAAATATGCAGGTTACCTAGTACCGCCTGAACTGTCGCCACTTCAGGGCATGTGGGAGTGCGCAGACAGGCCATCAGCCACTGTAGCCATGCTGCTGCATAATATAAATCAAAGTTGGATGCATCAAGGCCACCTTCAGTCTGCAGCCGCTGCAGGGTGGTGAGTGCAACTTGACGGCACCACTCGCTGCATATTAATTCAAGCAGCAAACCATGCAGCTCTCAGAAAAGCACATTGGGAGCACAATTGGGAGTGCAGCACAGAAATAAAGTAACCAGGGGAATACCAGCATCCTGAATATTGCCACTAGACCTAACAGGGATTAAGGTAGCGAGTTCCATAAAGGTAAGGACCGACGGATAGAGCCCATCTAAACTGCCCTCATTGGTGTCTCTCTCCAAGTTGTAAATATGAACTCTCAGATACGTGAGGGTATTGTAGCACCACTTGAGTCGGGTCTCCCAGGGTTGAACCTTTGCATAGTAGGTCATGGTACCAAAGGAAACACACAGGGTTTTGACCAGTTCACAAGCAACTCCAAGATGTCTCTGAAGTCATCCAGCAATGGTATGAGGTCTGAAAGGGCTGCATCACCCAGATATACCAGGGAATCATCCACTAATAGCGAGATGATGTGGTGTACTCCCAGTTACGGTATGCTCCAGTCCTGTGTTCGCTGGCAAAAATGGTGGGATAGCGGTTCCATGGCAAGGGAAAAGATGAGCAGGGAAAGCGAACATCCTTGCCTGGGGTCTCTCTGTTTAGCAAAGCTGTGGGGTATCAGCTGGCCAGTCGTGGCCCATGTGGATGGACTATTGTACAGAGTTTTAACCCAGGGTGAGGAGGAGGAAATCCCAACCCAGGGTGTCGAATACCTTTTTAATGTCTAATGACACTGCAACCTGGTCAAAGGCATCAATGAATGTGCCATGTGTTAAACAAAGCAATCAGTAGATGTTAGTGTGGGTGCTCCACCCTGGGATGGATCTTGATTGGTCAGTATGTACCAAGGCATTAATTATAAGGAGAAGTTGATTCGCTAGGACTCTGCCAAGGATCTTACAATCAAGGTTCAATAGTGAAAGAGGGCAGTTAAAACAAACACCTAAGACAGTGGTTCCAAACCTGTGGTCCAGGGACGCTAGGGGGTCCACAAAGCCTCCTAAAGGGAGTCAGTGACTACTTAGAAAATTAACTAATGTTAACAGATAATAACGAGTATGTAAATAAAGAGACAAAATGTACAGTTGAATATTTTTAAAAGTACTGTAAATGTCAAGGAATTTGAAATTGGAGGCTAACAATTACATTAGCATCCTCCGATTGATTTGTGGGAGCAGTGCAGGTGCATCAAACATAATATAGTATGGACGATGTGCGGCATCAATTGAATTTTGGAAAGCTCCAGCCTTCCTATTAAAATTAACATTTTGATGTTTTTTATTTTATTTGTTTGCAAATTAAATAAAATGAGTTATAATTTGTGTGTGTGTTTGATGGAATGCTTGTTTCTGTATTTTTTGTGTACTGTTTTGTGGTTCAGGTCATCAACAATGTTTAGACCTGGGTCTCTGGCTTCCAGGAATGACTCAGGGGTCCCTGGATTCCAATATTGATTTAGTGGTGGCCCCCTGGTTCAAGTAATGATGAAAGTGGGGGTCCACAGAAGACAAAAGGTTGGGAACCACTGATCTAAGGGATCTCTGCCCAGTTTTGGAAGAACCATGATCAGCTCCTTGTGAAGTGAGACTGGGAGACGTCCCAGCGTCCTGGCCTCGGTAAACATGTCCAGTAGGTGCTGGGCGGTTTGGGTGTGAAAGGTGGCATAGTACTCAATCGGCAGCCCATTGGTGTTTGGAGTCTTATTCCCGGCAATGGCCGCTCGTAGTTCTTTTAATTGCAGGGGCTTATTCAGCTCAGTCAGCTGCTGTTGTTTCTGTTTGGCCACCTTTAGATCGCAGAAGAAGTGGCATGGACTCTTAGGTCCAAGGAGGTCAGGCACAGTGTATAAAAAGCCTGATAATATTCATGGAAGGCAGCATTTATGGCTGGCTGAGAGGGGATTATTGTTGCATTGTCCAGGCAAAGCACCCTGATCAGGGTGTGTTGCTGGTCTTCCTTCCCAGACCTATCCCCTTCTGCATGCAGCTGCGCCATGCGCTGTTTATAGTCAAGTGTACCCATATTTGCTTTGGCCTCAAGTCTCTGCTTCCGAAGTTACTCAGCCGACGCAGTGCGAGTGGCCACCCCCACTTCCAGAGTTTGTAGCTCCAGCTCAATGGATAAGTTCCCCCAACAGGTGGTGGCATATCCTGCTGGAGGCCTCCAAGCAGTGGCCTCACACAACAGCTATATGCATATCCCACTCTGAGTCCCCGGATGAGGAAGTGCTTTGGTTGATCTCTAAGTATTTTGTAATGTGCTGTGCTAACTCCTCAGGGAACGGAGGGTCAGAGATAGTCTCTGTTTACAACCGCCAGGTGCGTACAGTGGGGCATTGCCTGCCCCAGCATAAGGTGACCAGTAACAAGCAATGATCTGAGTGAGTGCGGGCCAGGTACTCCAACTGAGTCAGCCGGGGGCTAAAGTGGTTAAAGCAGAGGAAAGGGTCAATCCTGGTGTGCATATCATGCACCAGAGCAGGGTGTGTAGGGTGTCCAAGGTGCCAAACATCATGTAAGCAGTGGTGTGAAGTCCAGGTGTTATGTGGTGTGAGCACACATGATGGCATTCAAGGGAGGAGAGGATCAGTGTAGGCTAACATCTGCTACACAATTGAAGTCACCCCCCTAGTGTCCAGGGTGCAGAGGGTTCTGGAAGAGTGCTGGGGTCAGTGAATACAGGAATACTGACAAGCCAGTATTGAGAGTATAGGCCACCACCAGCATGAAGGGAGCACCATCAAGTTGTCCCTCTAGGATCACAAAACGCTCTTCTGTGTCCACCCTGTGAGTGTCTACCAAAAATGGGACCCTGGAGAAATCCGGATGAGCACTCCCCAAGAGTAGGCTGACATGGAAGTGCCAGACACCTGTTGCCACCACTTCAAACTGACCTTTTGCAGCTCTGCCTCTGTGAGATACGTTTCTTGAAGCATGGTGATGTGTGCATGACAGCATTTAAAGTAAGCTTATACACAGTATCTTTTGGTAGGAGTGACTATGTTGCGCACATTCCATGTCAAGATGTGGTATTGTGGCTGTGTGTGTCAGATGTGGACCTCATCTTAAAAATCTTAAAAGCAAGAAGTGAGATACCCAGTGATCATAGTGGCGCCCTATCATAACCCCTAGTGATAGCAACCCTCCAGAAGAAGAGTCATGCAGCACCATAAGGGTAGGTACTCCAGAAGCCCACATAAGGATGACAAACCCATAAGCAGACTCTAATAACTCAACTGTGTATACTTAAACAGCAGCAAGGCGTAAAAGTTGCAAACCCACCCAGGAAAATGGGCTCATGTGTCTCTGTCCAAGAATCCCCAACCATAAAACAAAACCAAGAGAATCAATAAAATCAACAAACGTCCTCACTGGTGCACATGTGGGTGATGGTGTGGTGACAGGAGTTGATTTACGTCCACCAGACCCATCTTCCAGGGCTTAGCATCCGATCCAGTGATGCCACCAGAGGAACCCCCGACACGGGGAAGCACAATTGGTCCTGTTCCACCATAAGGGGAGCAACCCTGATGTGAGGTGGAAGTTCAGATGAGCTCATCAGCTGATCTTGGTGTGATTTCAGGGTCAGGGGGTGCTGCTCATGGAGGAAGTGCTGTGGGCACTTGTCAACACCGGAACAGTACGAGCTCTATTGGCGACAAGAAATGCAAAAAAACATCACTTTCAAAACAACGTGATTCATGCATTGTGCTGATATGTTGTATTTTACCCTTTTGCATTGCAGAGTTCAATCCTAAACACTTATTTTTAATATGTTTACAAATACTGTTTCTTTGCAAGGTATTGCTACAGGTTTCAGAGTGGGTTAGGGTGTGGCCCCTTTCCAGGGCCTTCCAGAGACTTTCCCTGCAACATGCCTGGGCGTGGCTCTGGGCTGGGCCAAGACTCTATATAAGGAGAGTCAGCCCAACTCCCAGTGCTCACTATTCAGAGGTCCCAGTGCAGAAGAGCAGCTATTTCCAGAGCTCCTGTTCCGGTGGCCTTTTTGATCTTCCAGTTCTCTGCTTTGAAAACTTCATTGGTGCATCTTGTTCCTGGGTGGTAAGACGGTAGTTGGGTTTATTCCCAAAACCGTTTTTTTTTTCTAGAATTATCGCATTCTAAGATCTGATCGTTTTATTTAGGTTAGCAAATTGTTTATGATCATAAAAAGTGCACTCGAGTATTATTGTTAAAGTGTGTACATGGATGTTTATGAATCGGCAAGAAGCGCGATTCGTTTATAGTTTTGAAACTCGTGTTACATTGCGTGCCAGCATTTATTGACATACGCGTTGATGTTTACGAATCGGCAGGATGCGCGATTCGTTTGAAAAGCTTTAAAAAACTGTGTAACATTGCGCTCCCGCGTTTATTGACATACGCGTGGATATTTACGAATCAGCAGGAGGCACGATTCATTTGTAAAACTTTGGAAACTTGAGTTGCATTGCGCGCTGGCATTTATTGACATGTACATGAATGTTCACGAATCGGCAAGAGGCGCGGTTCGTTTATGAAGCTTTGAAAGCTTGTGATACATTGTGTGCTACTATTTATTGACATTTAAAAGAAGGTTTCGAAGTGGCACAATGTGTAATTCAATTTAAGATAATTTCAAAACCTGTCACTTATTATTTTGCAACCATTTCTTGACTTTGTATGGTGGCATTCGAGTCAGCAGAACATGCCATTTTTCTACTAGAGTTTATTTAGGTTGTGAACTACATATTACCATTCCAGGACAATTGTTTGGTACATTTCGAGTTGACAAGTATGGGAAATATTTCTTGAACTCTTGAACCCATTGAAACATATTTCTCCTCTAGTGTTTTAAGAGTGTAATCTGTGTTGAAAACATTTCAAGGAAAATATATATAAATTCAGAGATTCTAAATGTAATATTATATGCTCCTATTATGCATATTTTAATATTCTAATTCATGCTTGAATAAGAAAAGTTTATTTTTCAATTAACCTTGATTCCATTACAGGTATCTGATCATCACGAAATCTGTTCATTTTTAAAATTCTATTTAAGATTGCTCATATTTTCATAAAGACTATGCTTACTAATATTTACTTCAGGTTGAATTGTGTGTTCTAACCTTTTTTCCTATTAAAGGTCTCCTTCCCAGCTGTACCCTTCCTAATCCCCTCTTCCCCTCTTGAACTCTCACAGTCTCTGTAAATTCTCTATCAGAGTCTTGGAGCTGTTCATTAGAGGACGTGTTGGGAACGTGCGCAAACCCAGAGGATCTGGAGACTCTGCCAGAATAGTGAGCCCACGAATTATTATCCTCCTGGTTTGTGTATGTTCTCAGCATGGCCACGCTAGACGAGTTAGTTAAGGCTATCACCCAGCTCCAAGCAGAGGTAGTATCATCCTAAGAATTGACAACTAGCTTAGCAGAGAGAGTGAGTCAGTTGCAAGATAAGGTAGAGAAGAAGGAGCAAAGTCCCACAGGGGTGATTTGGCCAGGTACTTCTTCTCAGGCTACTGGAAGTAATCCTATTTCCCTAAATGTTCCTTCTGCTATTCCTTTAGCTCCTCCAGAACGTTTCTCAGGTGACCCATTGAAAGCGCAATCTTTCCTGGTCCAAGTGGAACTACACTTCACCTGCAGACCAAATACCTTTCCCGATGCCCAGTCCAAAGTAGCTTTCTTGTTATCATATCTGACTGGAGATGCAGCTACTTGGTCAATTCCTCTTGTGCGTAAAAATAGTCGTTTGTTGTATAATTGGAGAAATTTTGTTCGTGAATTTGAGAGAGTTTTTGATCGTAGAACTGTAACACAGTCAGCAGATCATGAATTAATAAACTTACGCCAAGGAAATCAAGACCTAGTGTCGTATTTAGCCAACTTTAACCGGCTGGTTGCCGAGACATCCTGGCCTGAAGAAAAGCAAGCGGTCTTGTTTTACAAGGGACTCAAAGAGGAATTAAAAGATATCTTAGCGCAAATCGATCCACAACCTACAGACTGTCAAGAGTTAATAAATCTTGTCTTGAGACTTGACCATCGTTTAGCAGAACGTAAAGGAACGCACAAAAAGATTGAAAAATATTCATGGCGTGGTCATGATAACAGAGACTCAAGAACTCCGAAAGAAAGAACGTCGGAACTGATGGAAATTGGAACCATCAGAAGACCTTTGACTAAAGAGGAAAAGGACTTACGCAGAAAAAATGGACAATGTCTTTATTGTGGGCGAAAAGGTCATTTTGCCAAAGATTGTCCAATCAAACCAAAGAACAAGCAAGGTCCAGCTCAGAAGGTCTCAGCCAATGCACCAGTCGAGTTGGAAAACTAAAACACCCGAGATGCAGAGAAGGGTTGCTCTTGGGTGTCACCGTGGACGCTTCACAATCTAGACATCTTAAACTGGAAATAAGAGTTCAGGTCAAGAAAGAGATCTATTTAAAAAAAGCTCTAGTCGATTCTGGAGCTACTGGGAATTTTGTTGATGTCCAATTGGTTCGTGCATGGGGGATCCCATGTATTGAAAAGAAGAACCCAGAAATCATCCAGGCAGTCAATGGAAAACTCTTGACTGGAGGTCCGGTAACTCTTCAGACTATCCCCTTGTCAATGATTTGTGAAGATAAGATTCTAAGAAAGAAACCTGAAGAGAAAATCATCCTAGATGTGATCCATGCTCCCCAATATGGGATTATCCTCGGCTTGCCATGGTTAACTCATCACAATCCAGAGATCAATTGGGCAGAACGACAAATCGTGTTCTCATCTGCGCTATGTAATGAACAATGTCTCCAAAAAAATCAAGTACCAACAGTTTGCAACTCTAACATAGCTTCTGCCGCGGAGAAAGAAACTCAGCTGCCCAAACAGTATTCATCTTACAAAGATGTATTTGATGAGAAAGGAGCAGAAACTCTACCTCCTCATAGACCTTATGACTGTCAAATTGATCTAGCCCCAGGTGCGATACTTCCCAACTGTCGTGTATATGCCCTGTCAGTACATGAAAACCAACATTTACGAAAATACCTAGATACATTTTTGGAGAATGGCTTAATTCGCCCCTCTAAGTCTCCTGCAGCTTCGCCTTTATTATTTGTTCCAAAGCTAATTGAGAACTTCGAACTTGCATTGACTATAGGGGTTGAAACAAAGTCACCATCAAGAATAAATATCCTTTACCCCTAATTCCGGTCTTATTGGAACAAGTAAAGAGAGCAAAGATCTACACAAAACTTGATCTTCGAGGTGCTTATCATTTGGCCAGAATGAGAGAGGGTGACGAATGGAAAACAGCGTTCAAGACAAGATATGGCCTTTTTGAATACACCGTCATGCCTTTTGGTCTGTGTAATGCTCCAGCAGCTTTTCAATTTTTCTTGAATGATGTTCTTAGAGAGTACCTCGACATATTTGCCATAGTCTACATCGATGACATTTTGATCTACTCAGACAATGAAAGTGATCATGTCCAACATGTCAAGAAAATTCTTGCAGCCCTTCGAAAACACCATTTATATTGTAAACTAACCAAGTGTGAGTTTCATGTTACCACATTTGAGTTTTTGGGGGTTATTCTTACCCCTCAAGGTATGGTGATGGCAGAAAAGAAAGTAAAAGCTGTATCTGAGTGGCCCATCCCAAAAACTGTTTGTGATGTACAATGCTTCCTGGGGTTTGCAAATTTTTACCGGAGGTTCATAAGTCATTTCTCCCAGACAGTGGCTCCAATCACTAAGCTACTAAGAAAGAAAGAAAAGTTTGTATGGTCCCCAGAAGCTGATCAAGCCTTCTCGACTTTAAAGAAAGCTTTCTCCACTGCCCCAGTTTTAACTCATCCTGATGCGAATCAACCTTTCATAGTGGAGGCTGATGCTTCGGATGTAGCAATAGGAGCCGTCTTATCACAACAAAATAAAGACACTGGTCAACTTCATCCTGTAGCTTATATGTCTCGGAAGTTGAACGAAGCCTAACAAAACTATGTCATTGCTGAAAAAGAACTTCTGGCAATTCGTGACGCCTTTAAAGAATGGAGACATCATTTGTTGGGTGCCAAATACACTGTTACAGTATATACTGATCATCGTAATCTTCAATTCATGAGTTCCGCCAGACTTTTGACCCCTCGGCAATTACGCTGGATGCTTTTTTTTGCCGAATTAGATTTTGTAGTAACCTTCCGGCCTGGTAAAGATAATCGCAAGGCTGACGCCTTGTCCCGTCAAGAGTCTACCACGTTGCCTGCATTTCAAGCCTCCAGAGCTATCATTGCTCCAGACAACGTTCTATGTATCATAAAAACTTAAGATTTCTTTGAAGAAATTCGCAATTTCTTCACTGTTGAAAAATGGCAAACATGGGCCCAAACTGATCCCAAAAGGTCAATCAAACAAGGTTTACCCTTTCATGACGCTCGTTTATTCATACCCACTATCAATCTTCGCAAGATAGTGTTTCATTGGTTACATGTTATACCTACGGCAGGTCACCGAGGTATTCCTAAAACTCTTGAACTGATCCAACATTATTTTTGGTGGCCTACCCTAACAAAAGATGTAAAAGCAATGGTAAACAACTGTGAAGTTTGTGCTCGCACTAAAACAAGTAATTCTAAACCAAAAGGATTATTGCATCCACTTCCAACCCCAAGTCGTCCATGGGAGTACATTTCATTAGACTTTATTACCGGTCTGCCAGTGGTTCAACAGCATTCAGTAATTCTGGTGGTAGTAGATAGTCTCACAAAATATGGACATTTTATTGCTTGTAAAAAATTGCCCACTTCTAGTGAATTGGCAAACATTTTACTGAACATGGTGGTTCGTTATCATGGACTCCCAAAGGTTATCCTCTCCGATCGAGGGTCACAATTTTCCTCCAATTTCTGGAAGACATGGTGTAAAACACTCCAAGTGACATCTACACTATCTACTAGTCACCATCCTCAAACAGATGGTCAAACAGAAAGACTAAGGCCCATATTTATACTTTTTGACGCAAAACTGCGCCAACGCAGTTTTGCGTCAAAAAAATTAGCGCCGGCTAACGCCATTCTGAAGCGCCATGCGGGCGTCGTATTTATTGAATGACGTTAGCCGGCGTTAGCTGGCGGCGCCGTCTGGTGTGCGTTAAAAAAAACGACGTACACCAGGCAGCGCCGGCGTAGGGGGAGATGGAGCTTGGGCGTCAAGAAATGGGGCAAGTCAGGTTGAGGCAATTTTTTCGCCTCAACCCGATTTGCGCCATTTTTTTTCACTCCCAACCCTCATAGACATGACTCCTGTCTTAGCAAAGACAGGAGTCATGCCCCCTTGCCCAATGGCCATGCCCAGGGGACTTCTGTCCCCTGGGCATGGTCATTGGGCATAGTGGCATGTAGGGGGGCACAAATCAGGCCCCCCTATGCCACAAAAAAAAAAAAAAAAACCACTTACCTGAACTTACCTTAATGTCCCTGGGATGGGTCCCTCCAGCCTTGGGTGTCCTCCTGGGGTGGGCATGGGTGACAGGGGGTGTCCCTGGGGGCATGGGGGGGCACCTCTGGGCTCCTTCAGAGCCCACAGGTCCCTTAACGCCTGCCTTTTGCAGGCGCTAAAAAACGGCGCAAAAGCGGCCGTACGTCATTTTTTTTGACCCGCCCACTCCCGGGCGTGATTTTTGCCCGGGAGTATAAATCCCACGCACATGCCTCGGAGTCGATTTTTTAGACGGGAACGCCTACCTTGCATATAATTAACGCAAAGTAGGTGTCCACGCAAAAAAATTACGCTAACTCCATGGACTTTGGCGCTAGACGCGTCTAACGCCAAAGTATAAATATGGAGTTAGTTTTGCGTCAAAATTGTGTCAAAAAAAACGACGCAATTTCGGCGCAAACAGAGTATAAATATGCCCCTAAATCAGACTTTAAAACAACACCTACGTGCCTACGCTGAAAAGGCACTTCATTCTTGGACATCTATGCTCTGGTTAGCTGAGTTAGCTTACAATAACTCATTCCACACTTCTATTGGCATTACACCCTTTTTTGGTTTATTTGGTTATCATCCTGACACCTTGCCCATCATAATTCCTCAAGAAAGTTCTCTTACTCCAGCTCTGTCAGAAACCATTCAGCATTTACATCAAACCCAGAAGCTGATTCAACAGTATCTAGAAAAAGCCAAACAAAAATATAAAAGGCATTATGATAAGAAACATTGTGAGGGACCGCAATATCAACCAGGTGACAAAGTGTGGCTTTCCACAAAACATATAGACTTCAAGAAGAAGCACATGCTTAACCCCAAATTCATAGGTCCTTATACTGTCCTTCAGCAAATCAATCCAGTGACTTATAAACTACAATTGCCTGGATCCTTACAGATTCATCCAGTGTTCCACACTTCCCTCTTGAAAAAGGCAGTCCAAAAGGTCTATCCTCATCCAGCTCCTGTTCTAGTACAAGGGGAAAAAGAATATGAAGTCAAGAAAGTGTTGGACTCTAAACTGAGAGAACGTAATCTATGGTATTTAATCTCATGGAAAGGTTATGGTCCTGAAAGTAACTCATGGGTTTCCGCATCTGATGTTCATGCTCCAGTACTTGTGAGACACTTTAATCGTCTTAATCCAAGCAAACCAGGCCCTAGAGCGCGTCTGGGAGAGGGTAGTACTGTCAACACCGGAACAGTACGCGCTCTATTAGCGACAAGAAATGGAAAAAAAATCACTTTCAAAACGTGATTCATGCATTGTGCTGATATGTTGTATTTTACCCTTTTGCTTTGCAGAGTTCAATCCTAAACACTTATTTTTAATATGTTTACTAATACTGTTTCTTTGCAAGGTATTGCTACAGGTTTCAGAGTGGGTTAGGGTGTGGCCCCTTTCCAGAGCCTTCCAGAGACTTTCCCTGCAACATGCCTGGGCGTGGCTCTGGGCTGGGCCAAGACTCTATATAAGGAGAGTCAGCCCAACTCCCAGTGCTCACTATTCAGAGGTCCCAGTGCAGAAGAGCAGCTATTTCCAGAGCTCCTGTTCCGGTGGCCTTTTTGATCTTCCAGTTCTCTGCTTTGAAAACTTCATTGGTGCATCTTGTTCCTGGGTGGTAAGACGGTAGTTGGGTTTATTCCCAACACCGTTTATTTTTTCTAGAATTATCGCATTCTAAGATCTGATCGTTTTATTTAGGTTAACAAATTGTTTATGATCATAAAAAGTGCACTCGAGTATTATTGTTAAAGTGTGTACATGGATGTTTATGAATCGGCAAGAAGCGCGATTCTTTTATAGTATTGAAACTCGTGTTACATTGCGTGCCAGCATTTATTGACATACGCGTTGATGTTTACGAATCGGCAGGATGCGCGATTCGTTTGAAAAGCTTTAAAAAACTGTGTTACATTGCGCGCCCGAGTTTATTGACATACGCGTGGATATTTACGAATCGGCAGGAGGCACGATTCGTTTGTAAAACTTTTAAAACTTGAGTTGCATTGCGCGCTGGCATTTATTGACATGTACATGAATGTTCACGAATCGGCAAGAGGCGCGGTTCGTTTATGAAGCTTTGAAAGCTTGTGATACATTGTGTGCTACTATTTATTGACATTTAAAAGAAGGTTTCGAAGTGGCACGATGTGTAATTCAATTTAAGATAATTTCAAAACCTGTTGCTTATTATTTTGCAACCATTTCTTGACTTTGTATGGTGGCATTCGAGTCAGCAGAACATGCCATTTTTCTACTAGATTTATTTAGGTTGTGAACTACATATTACCATTCCAGGACAATTGTTTGGTACATTTCGAGTTGACAAGTATTGGAAATATTTCTTGAACTCTTGAACCCATTGAAACATATTTCTCCTCTAGTGTTTTAAGAGTGTAATCTGTGTTGAAAACATTTCAAGGAAAATATATATAAATTCAGAGATTCTAAATGTAATATTATATGCTCCTATTATGCATATTTTAATATTCTAATTCATGCTTGAATAAGAAAAGTTTATTTTTCAATTAACCTTGATTCCATTACAGGTATCTGATCATCACGAAATCTGTTCATTTTTAAAATTCAATTTAAGATTGCTCATATTTTCAGAAAGACTATGCTTACTAATATTTACTTCAGGTTATATTGTGTGTTATAACCTTTTTTCCTATTAAAGGTCTCCTTCCCAGCTGTAACCTTCCTAATCCCCTCTTCCCCTCTTGAACTCTCACAGTCTCTGTAAATTCTCTATCAGAGTCTTGGAGCTGTTCATTAGAGGACGTGTTGGGAACGTGCGCAAACCCAGAGGATCTGGAGACTCTGACAGAATAGTGAGCCCACTAATTATTATCCTCCTGGTTTGTGTATGTTCTCAGCATGGCCACGCTAGACGAGTTAGTTAAGGCTATCACCCAGCTCCAAGCAGAGGTAGTATCATCCAAAGAATTGACAACTAGCTTAGCAGAGAGAGTGAGTCAGTTGCAAGATAAGGTAGAGAAGAAGGAGCAAAGTCCCACAGGGGTGATTTGGCCAGGTACTTCTTCTCAGCCTTCTGGAAGTAATCCTATTTTCCTAAATGTTCCTTCTGCTATTCCTTTAGCTCCTCCAGAACGTTTCTCAGGTGACCCATTGAAAGCGCAATCTTTCCTGGTCCAAGTGGAACTACACTTCACCTGCAGACCAAATACCTTTCCCGATGCCCAGTCCAAAGTAGCTTTCTTGTTATCATATCTGACTTGGAGATGCAGCTACTTGGTCAATTCCTCTTGTGTGTAAAAATAGTCCCTTGTTGTATAATTGGAGAAATTTTGTTCGTGAATTTGAGAGAGTTTTTGATCGTAGAACTGTAACACAGTCAGCAGATCATGAATTAATAAACTTACGCCAAGGAAATCAAGACCTAGTGTCGTATTTAGCCAACTTTAACCGGCTGGTTGCCGAGACATCCTGGCCTGAAGAAAAACAAGCGGTCTTGTTTTACAAGGGACTCAAAGAGGAATTAAAAGATATCTTAGCGCAAATCGATCCACAACCTACAGACTGTCAAGAGTTAATAAATCTTGTCTTGAGACTTGACCATCGTTTAGCAGAACGTAAAGGAACGCACAAAAAGATTGAAAAATATTCATGGCGCGGTCATGATAACAGAGACTCAAGAACTCCGAAAGAAAGAACGTCGGAACCGATGGAAATTGGAACCATCAGAAGACCTTTGACTAAAGAGGAAAAGGACTTACGCAGAAAAAATGGACAATGTCTTTATTGTGGGCGAAAAGGTCATTTTGCCAAAGATTGTCCAATCAAACCAAAGAACAAGCAAGGTCCAGCTCAGAAGGTCGCAGCCAATGCACCAGTCGAGTTGGAAAACTAAAACACCCGAGATGCAGAGAAGGGTTGCTCTTGGGTGTCACCGTGGACCCTTCACAATCTAGACATCTTAAACTGGAAATAAGAGTTCAGGTCAAGAAAGAGATCTATTTAAAAAAAGCTCTAGTCGATTCTGGAGCTACTGGGAATTTTGTTGATGTCCAATTGGTTCGTGCATGGGGGATCCCATGTATTGAAAAGAAGAACCCAGAAATCATCCAGGCAGTCGATGGAAAACTCTTGACTGGAGGTCCGGTAACTCTTCAGACTATCCCCTTGTCAATGATTTGTGAAGATAAGATTCTAAGAAAGAAACATGAAGAGAAAATCATCCTAGATGTGATCCATGCTCCCCAATATGGGATTATCCTCGGCTTGCCATGGTTAACTCATCACAATCCAGAGATCAATTGGGCAGAACGACAAATCGTGTTCTCATCTGCGCTATGTAATGAACAATGTCTCCAAAAAAATCAAGTACCAACAGTTTGCAACACTAACATAGCTTCTGCCGCGGAGAAAGAAACTCAGCTGCCCAAACAGTATTCATCTTACAAAGATGTATTTGATGAGAAAGGAGCAGAAACTCTACCTCCTCATAGATCTTATGACTGTCAAATTGATCTAGCCCCAGGTGCGATACTTCCCAACTGTCGTGTATATGCCCTGTCAGAACATGAAAACCAACATTTACGAAAATACCTAGATACATTTTCGGAGAATGTGTTCATTCGCCCCTCTAAGTCTCCTGCAGCTTCGCCTTTATTTTTTGTTCCAAAAGCTAATGGAGAACTTCGAACTTGCATTGACTATAGGGGTTTAAACAAAGTCACCATCAAGAATAAATATCCTTTACCCCTAATTCCGGTCTTATTGGAACAAGTAAAGAGAGCAAAGATCTACACAAAACTTGATCTTCGAGGTGCTTATCATTTGGTCAGAATGAGAGAGGGTGATGAATGGAAAACAGCGTTCAAGACATGGCCTTTTTGAATACACCGTCATGCCTTTTGGTCTGTGTAATGCTCCAGCAGCTTTTCAATTTTTCTTGAATGATGTTCTTAGAGAGTACCTCGACATATTTGCCATAGTTTACATCAATGACATTTTGATCTACTCAGACAATGAAAGCGAACATGTCCAACATGTCAAGAAAATTCTTGCAGCCCTTCGAAAACACCATTTATATTGTAAACTAACCAAGTGTGAGTTTCATGTTACCACAGTTGAGTTTTTGGGGGTTATTCTTACCCCTCAAGGTATGGTAATGGCAGAAAAGAAAGTAAAAGCCATATCTGAGTGGCCCATCCCAAAAACTGTTCGTGATGTACAATGCTTCCTGGGGTTTGCAAATTTTTACCGGAGGTTCATAAGTCATTTCTCCCAGACAGTGGCTCCAATCACTAAGCTACTAAGAAAGAAAGAAAAGTTTGTATGGTCCCCAGAAGCTGATCAAGCCTTCTCGACTTTAAAGAAAGCTTTCTCCACTGCCCCAGTTTTAACTCATCCTGATGCGAATCAACCTCTCATAGTGGAAGCTGATGCTTCGGATGTAGCAATAGGAGCCGTCTTATCACAACAAAATAAAGACACTGGTCAACTTCATCCTGTAGCTTATATGTCTCGGAAGTTGAACGAAGCCGAACAAAACTATGTCATTGCTGAAAAAGAACTTCTGGCAATTCGTGACGCCTTTAAAGAATGGAGACATCATTTGTTGGGTGCCAAATACACTGTTACAGTATATACTGATCATCGTAATCTTCAATTCATGAGTTCCGCCAGACTTTTGACCCCTCGGTAATTACGCTGGATGCTTTTTTTTGCCGAATTTGATTTTGTAGTAACCTTCCGGCCTGGTAAAGATAATCGCAAGGCTGACGCCTTGTCCCGTCAAAAGTCTACCACGTTGCCTGCATTTCAAGCCTCCAGAGCTATCATTGCTCCAGACAAGGTTCTATGTATCATAAAAACTGAAGATTTCTTTGAATAAATTTGCAATTCCTTCACTGTTGAAAAATGGCAAATATGGGCCCAAACTGATCCCAAAAGGTCAATCAAACAAGGTTTACCCTTTCATGACGCTCGTTTATTCATACCCACTATCAAACTTCGCAAGATAGTGTTTCATTGGTTACATGTTATACCTACGGCAGGTCACCGAGGTATTCCTAAAACTCTTGAACTGATCCAACATTATTTTTGGTGGCCTACCCTAACAAAAGATGTAAAAGCAATGGTAAACAACTGTGAAGTTTGTGCTTGCACTAAAACAAGTCATTCTAAACCAAAAGGATTATTGCATCCACTTCCAACCCCAAGTCGTCCATGGGAGTACATTTCATTAGACTTTATTACCGGTTTGCCAGTGGTTCAACAGCATTCAGTAATTCTGGTGGTAGTAGATAGTCTCACAAAATATGGACATTTTATTGCTTGTAAAAAATTGCCCACTTCTAGTGAATTGGCAAACATTTTACTGAACACAGTGCTTCGTTATCATGGACTACCAAAGGTTATCCTCTCTGATCGAGGGTCACAATTTTCCTCCAATTTCTGGAAGACATGGTGTAAAACACTCCAAGTGACATCTACACTATCTACTAGTCACCATCCTCAAACAGATGGTCAAACAGAAAGACTAAATCAGACTTTAAAACAATACCTACGTGCCTACGCTGAAAAGGCACTTCATTCTTGGACAGCTATGCTCTGGTTAGCTGAGTTAGCTTACAATAACTCATTCCACACTTCTATTGGCGTTACACCCTTTTTTGGTTTATTTGGTTATCATCCTGACACCTTGCCCATCATAATTCCTCAAGAAAGTTCTCTTACTCCAGCTGTGTCAGAAACCATTCAGCATTTACATCAAACCCAGAAGCTGATTCAACAGTATCTAGAAAAAGCCAAACAAAAATATAAAAGGCATTATGATAAGAAACATTGTGAGGGACCGCAATATCAACCAGGTGACAAAGTGTGGCTTTCCACAAAACATATAGACTTCAAGAAGAAGCACATGTTTAACCCCAAATTCATAGGTCCTTATACTGTCCTTCAGCAAATCAATCCGGTGACTTATAAACTACAATTGCCCGGATCCTTACGGATTCATCCAGTGTTCCACACTTCCCTCTTGAAAAAGGCAGTCCAAAAGGTCTATCCTCATCCAGCTCCTGTTCTAGTACAAGGGGAAGAAGAATATGAAGTCAAGAAAGTGTTGGACTCTAAACTGAGATGACGTAATCTATGGTATTTAATCTCATGGAAAGGTTATGGTCCTGAAAGTAACTCATGGGTTTCCGCATCTGATGTTCATGCTCCAGTACTTGTGAGACACTTTCATCGTCTTAATCCAAGCAAACCAGGCCCTAGAGCGCGTCTGGGAGAGGGGAGTACTGTCAACACCGGAACAGTACGCGCTCTATTAGCGACAAGAAATGCAAAAAAACATCACTTTCAAAACAACGTGATTCATGCATTGTGCTGATATGTTGTATTTTACCCTTTTGCATTGCAGAGTTTAATCCTAAACACTTATTTTTAATATGTTTACAAATACTGTTTCTTTGCAAGGTATTGCTACAGGTTTCAGAGTGGGTTAGGGTGTGGCCCCTTTCCAGGGCCTTCCAGAGACTTTCCCTGCAACATGCCTGGGCGTGGCTCTGGGCTGGGCCAAGACTATATATAAGGAGAGTCAGCCCAACTCCCAGTGCTCACTATTCAGAGGTCCCAGTGCAGAAGAGCAGCTATTTCCAGAGCTCCTGTTCTGGTGGCCTTTTTGATCTTCCAGTTCTCTGCTTTGAAAACTTCATTGGTGCATCTTGTTCCTGGGTGGTAAGACGGTAGTTGGGTTTATTCCCAACACCGTTTATTTTTTCTAGAATTATCGCATTCTAAGATCTGAAAGTTTTATTTAGGTTAACAAATTGTTTATGATCATAAAAAGTGCACTCGAGTATTATTGTTAAAGTGTGTACATGGATGTTTATGAATCGGCAAGAAGCGCGATTCGTTTATAGTTTTGAAACTCGTGTTACATTGCGTGCCAGCATTTATTGACATACGCGTTGATGTTTATGAATCGGCAGGATCCGCGATTCGTTTGAAAAGCTTTAAAAAACTGTGTTACATTGCGTGCCCGCGTTTATTGACATACGCGTGGATATTTACGAATCGGCAGGAGGCACGATTCGTTTGTAAAACTTTGAAAACTTGAGTTGCATTGCGCGCTGGCATTTATTGACATGTACATGAATGTTCACGAATCGGCAAGAGGCGCTGCTCGTTTATGAAGCTTTGAAAGCTTGTGATACATTGTGTGCTACTTTTTATTGACATTTAAAAGAAGGTATCGAAGTGGCACAATGTGTAATTCAATTTAAGATAATTTCAAAACCTGTCGCTTATTATTTTGCAACCATTTCTTGACTTTATATGGTGGCATTCGAGTCAGCAAAACATGCCATTTTTCTACTAGAGTTTATTTAGGTTGTGAACTACATATTACCATTCCAGGACAATTGTTTGGTACATTTCGAGTTGACAAGTATGGGAAATATTTCTTGAACTCTTGAACCCATTGAAATATATTTCTCCTCTAGTGTTTTAAGAGTGTAATCTGTGTTGAAAACATTTCAAGGAAAATATATATAAGTTCAGAGATTCTAAATGTAATATTATATGCTCCTATTATGCATATTTTAATATTCTAATTCATGCTTGAATAAGAAAAGTTTATTTTTCAATTAACCTTGATTCCATTACAGGTATCTGATCATCACGAAATCTGTTCATTTTTAAAATTCAATTTAAGATTGCTCATATTTTCATAAAGACTATGCTTACTAATATTTACTTCAGGTTATATTGTGTGTTCTAACCTTTTTTCCTATTAAAGGTCTCCTTCCCAGCTGTACCCTTCCTAATCCCCTCTTCCCCTCTTGAACACTCACACTCTCTGTAAATTCTCTATCAGAGTCTTGGAGCTGTTCATTAGAGGACGTGTTGGGAACATGCGCAAACCCCGAGGATCTGGAGACTCTGATAGCACTTTTGTTTGAGCTCGAGTCCAGGACCAGTTTGTGATGCAGGGCTGTGAAAGAGTTTATGTTTTACAGGGTTGCCATCTCAACCACATAGACCTGCTCTGGGGCCACATGGCCATGGAAGGGACATGTTCACGTCAACTTGCACTTCCAGCGTTTGGCTGTCGGAGTCAACCAGTCCCCGTCTATTTGGGCACTTTGAGTGAGCCTGCAAGGCCTTTCGCATGGAGCCAGGTCCAGACATCCTCAGGGATTGAGAAGATGTGAGAGGTTTCTCCCTCTAGGACTTTGAGCTTGGATGGAAACTGCAGTGCATAGCGAAGTTGCAGCTCCCGCAATTGTTTTTTCACCTTCATGTAAGAGCCACACTGTCATTTGACCTCGACTGTGAAATCATGGTATGCAGAGATTTCTGTGTTTTCATAGCACCAGGGTGCGGAAAAGCTGCAATATGAGATCTCAGTCACGGTAGTGAAGGAAACAAGCGATGAGGAGACAGGGCGGTGCTCCATGTGGAGGTGGGCGGCCCAGGGTGCTGTGTGCTTGTTCTACTGAGAACAACTTGGGACCATCAGCCAATTCTCAAGAAAGAGCTTGGCACTGGGGTGTTCAGCCCACTCCGGAAAGCCCGGGAAGCGAATGTTGTTTTACCATAAGTGCCCCTCTGCTTGATCTGCATGGCTTTACAAAGAGGCAACTTCTTCCTTCATAGTGTGCTACTGGGCCTGAAGATCACTCACAGTGGGGCCCATGGAGGACAGAACGGATTGTGTTTCACCCACTCGCACTGCTAACTTACGATGGCCCGCCCTCAGCAGATTTGCATGCAGGGAAACGGCAAGGAGAACCTTCTTGAATTGTTGCAAGTGTTTGTCCAAACAGGTTTCTAGGTGGTGTACAGCACCCACGGTTGTATAATCAGGCATTGGGGGTGGTGCCATGGAGTGGAGATCGGGGATCTGTGATTTAACAGTCCTGGTTTTCCCCATCATGATGCAGTGGAGACAGAGAGCTGGAGGCAGGTCATGCCAATCACATGCTGGCTAGGGCTCTGTGGGCTCCCAAGGCCACCAAGCAAGTGTGGTGAGTGCTAGGAAAGTAGTACTGCAGTTCTGGTCCACGAGGGATCCCCAACCATAAGATAGACACCCTCATGTCCAGGCAGGCAGGCGAGGAGCAGGCTCACAGACGAGGGTGTTCCCAGTTAAGGAAGTCCTCAGCACTGCAAATAGAGGGCCGATGCCTGGGACGGTGAGCACTTGTAATGCAGCTGGTGGTGTGGGTCCTGCCACCTATCCAGAGCAAGGAAAGAAGTTCACCATGTGGCTTGCCAACTGAAGGAGTGCTGATATTTAGTTCAGTCCCTGGTCGGTGTCCCAGTTCGCCGGGTTGGGATGCAAGCAACACCATGCTCAAGGTTGCTGGCCCCTCAGAGCCATGTTGTGGTGCATTCTCATTTCAGATACACTACATGCAGGGAGGTTGTGCGGTGAGGGCCCAGTGCCTCAATCAAGGTTCACTGACTTGGCCTCTACAGGCACACAACTCCTCCGCAGGCTCACTGCCTCGCCATTTTCCGTAGTGGAGATGGGTAGACAGCCCCATCACATGGGTGGTTCCTGCGCACCTCCTGGGGTACGATGCAGTGATCCGTCTTGGCACCGGCCGGGGAGGTTTGCGGCCACCTTGCTTGCTACTAAGGACTTTGGAAGTCCCCAGCCAGGTGCAGGTGAGAGGTGCAGTGGATGGCTGCAGGCGGCTCCTGGAGGCAAGACAGCACTGTGCCACTGCTTGCACAGCGCAGGAGCTCACGAGTCTGATGCTGCAAATTGACTCGCAGATCTGCCCATCGGGTTTGTCGTCCTCACTCTGGTGTCTCAGGCCTGCATCAGCTGGTGGGGGAGGTCGGCCCTGGCAGGAGGGCCTCGTCTCAGGCTACATCGGCAGGAATGCAGAAACCAGAAGGTGGATTGAACAGGCCCCTGGATCAGTAGCCGCACGCCTGCTCATCACAGTCTCGCAGGGGTGACGACTCTCTGGGTGCCATTCGGGTAGGGCCTCCTCTCTGCCGCTGTTTCTCCCTGAGTAGCGTTTGCTGAGGGACTTACACCGAGTCAACACTCCGTGGGGCTCTGGTTATTTTATCACTGCTCTCGCCCTGCAGCGATAAATGGGCAAGGCAGCTCATATGAGGACGGATGAGGTCAGATGCCGCTGTTGGCTCAGGATCAAGATTGGGCCCGGCAGAGAGCGAGTTCAATGAGCATCCAATGCGGCTGCCATCTTGGCAACGCCACCATATTATACATGACATTAAAAATGAATGTTTATACCAACAGTCTGGAATTTTCATTATCATCCAACTAAGTGGCACTTCTTTTACTCTGCATATCAACTTTCTAACACAAATAACAGTGTCAAAACAGTACATGAATGGCATGATAATGTATTAGACATTCCACATGCATTACAATGTTACTAGGTATCTGAAGTACCCTTTTAATTGCAGCACGTGAACTGCACAAGCTTGTATTAATCTGCTTCTGAAGAATCTAAAAATTATACGACATGGAATAGAAAGACCATGACAAACTACACCCGTACTAACGCAGTTTTACATCAAAAAGTTTTGCACCAGCTTGCAGCATTCCTGAGCGCTAGCCAGGCACCATATTTATGGAATGGTGCAAGCCGGTGAAAAGGTGATAAATATGGCGCTAAGGCCATAGAGTCATTTTTTGCACGGGAACGCCTACCTTGCATCTCATTGATGCAGGGTAGGTAGGTTTCCATGTCCAAAAAATGACTTTAACTCCATAACTTTGACACTTGACGGGTCTAGCGCCAATGTATAAATATGGAGTTAGTTTTGCACCGAATTTGCGGAAACAAATGACGCAAATTTGGCCCAAAACAAGCATAAATATGCCCCAAAGTGCTATGTAAAAAAACAATTTCAAATGGTAGAAGGTACAGAATCATTGGACTCCGTCCAACAGTACTTTCGCCTTTATGCAGACTTCCTGGAATACTGCAAAGGCTGAAACCCCAGGTTTCCCTCTGCATGCCATCAATAGCATGAGGAAACGGAGGTTCCTCAAAAACATCATGTCATTCTCTGTACTACTGAGCACCTTTAAACCCAAGCTACTTTTCAGGATCAGCAGCATGGAATGGACATAATTCAGTGTCAGTGCTATGTAAAATAAATCAATAAATAAATACATACATACAAAAGAAATGTTTCTGGTAAAAACAGCATAGAGACTGGAATACCGGCATACTTGAGAATTCTCACGTCATAAAATCTGCACGCGCTCAAACGTGCTTGTCTGGTGGGGCTGTACCAATGCAGAAGGAAATATATATCAATGCAACTATTCTGAGGAAAAGTTACTATTAGTTTATTTAACCCAAGTGACCTCTGCTCTGTTACATATTAGCTTGAAATATCATATGCGCATTGTATGCTAAATTTATCTTTCAAACCTATGTATTTTAATTTAACCTTAGTGCATTACAGTACTTGCGTTTCCAAAGACGTTAAGCTTTCAGGATGAAAGAACTTTTATTCTAAAAAAATATCAATGTTTCTTTCTTCGGCGTGTAAAAAATATCCACTGGACTAGGAGCCATGTTTTGAGCCTTGTGCAAAATGGTAAAGTTATGTGTGCAGTGGTTGCTATTTTGTATGTGGTTTAAATATCGGAACAAAAGGAGTAGTACGTTCACAACGCATTCACACTCATTTTGTTTTTGCTCTATTTTCATTTTCGGCATTTTGTGATCACATTTAAGAGGTGCTGGTAAATGCATGTGTAACACCTGAGCGAGCGCAATAGGGGCAAACTCTTGCAAACACCGTTTTAACTCGTGTTTTTAGGTGGTGCATGGAAGCACTTTGACCTGTAGTAAGTATTGTGGTGTTTTAACCACGCCAACTGCACGCCCATCACTTTCACTCGTTCGTGGGCTTGCCTTTCAAAAATCCTTGTTATCATTGGTAAATGGTTTACGTTTGTCCACCCTCGGGCTGTTTTGTTACTGCCTTGCAGACTGTCCCTGTTACATGGGTAATTGCACTATTACGATACGTTTGACTGCGAACGAACTCCTTTTTCTTTTTGTGTCTCTCCTTCGCGCTCATGCTCATGGCAGCCATGGCGCTTTGAATCGGCTCGCTTATGTCAACTGTTTTACTTTTCACTTTCAATTTAAGTGGCAAAAAAGTCCAGTTAGGAATTTACAATGCTAATAGCTCTAACTCGAGCAAATGCGAGACCCATTGCATTGGAAATGTGAGACCCATTGCATCGCAAATGCTTGTTTTCACTGTCACCAGAGTCCAAGTGAACCATGAAGATTCAGCCAGAAAGAAAGTCACTGCCAAAATGCAGGTTGAAACACTTTGTTAGTTAAATTAGACTTCAGCTGTTCTGGTGCAGCTTTCTCAATATGGAGTCAGCGCTTTATGCTTTCTTTACTTCTGAATATTTTATGGAATATAATGAAAACCTACTATAAAATCTCCTTATCTTACAAGCAGTTTCAAAAGGCATTTCTTCTTATTAATAGAAACCTAGAAAGGTTGAAGGGTGGAGGTTTACTCAAGAAGTCCCTGCTAATAACTCTGTAAATCACTAATTGTTAAGAGGTCTCCCTATAAGAGATCACCTCCACTCCACCGCCATGAGCCTGGTCACCCATGGGTA
Source organism: Pleurodeles waltl (assembly GCF_031143425.1). NCBI lineage: Eukaryota > Metazoa > Chordata > Amphibia > Caudata > Salamandridae > Pleurodeles > Pleurodeles waltl. The sequence goes on along the minus strand of NC_090439.1, from coordinate 638,559,881 downwards.
AGAGTAGTATTGGCAATTGCACTGTGCGTAGTTTAGCAAATAGATCACTAGTTGAAGACCAGTCTTTACGCACACACTACGTTTATGCTGCCATTTGCATCTCTAAACAGATGAAGTGCTTTGAAGACAACTTAAAAGCACACCGATATCTCTGCAGTAGAAAGATTGTATTGGCGAAAGCTGGACTGGATTACTTTATCCCCAGTCCCAATTGGTATGTGCCTGCTCTGTCAATGGGATTGGCAACAGTGGCAACTTGGTAAAGTGCGAATGGAAAGGATAGATGTGTGCTCAGTTACGTTAGTTGTAGAATAGATTTTATTAACACTCTGCAAGGTAACGAGGGGTGGGGGGGTCAGAAAAGCAGCCTCAGTCTTCTATTTTAAATCAGGGATATGAGCCATAGAGCCATGTAAGTATCACAGTGAATGTACCAAACGTGTACTCTTTCTTCCAGCGTAAGTACGGCCAGTTTGATTATGTGAAGCATACACCTCAGGGCTCTGTACAACAGCTCTTGCACAATCTAACCTGCAGATATGAGTAGTAAGGATTTAAATGTGGTATTTCATGAGCTAATTGGTTTCTGTGCCATTAGCTGCAGTGTCTCTAATGTTACTTCGTGAGTACTGCAGGTACAGTCCTTTTAATATAATACAACCGACCCAAATGTGACGGACTCATATTGAAACCAGGTGAAAATGTGGACTAGTCACCCTCGTAATATTTAATATCCATGAATCACCTATGGCCTCAACTGCCCCTTTCAATACATTCAAATAAAGTGTTCCGTTCCAGAACGTATACAGTCAGGCCTCCTAGAATTCATAGCAGCAGCAATGGATATACAAGAGGGAACTGGGTCACGTATGCACAGTCACTTTCACTCATTCATTCACACACACACACACACACACACACATAAATTCACAACACTCATTACCAAATATTGAAATATACATGCACACATGCATCAAACATTCATTTCAAACACACACACATACTTAGCTGCATGTCAGTCTCGGAGGTCCCGGGAGCGTTGGGACAGCTGCCTTCTCTAATTGGTTGACCTTACGTCAGCCAATTAGGGAAGTCAGTAGTCCCAACCTTGTCACAGAGGGGAATGGGGTAAGTGACCCCACCCCACTCTGTGACAAGGTGTCACTGATTGACACTCGCCATGGGTGCTTCAGGGCATAAAAATGAAGTGCCTAGTTCAGAGGCAATGAGTGCCACTACCACTTGCCACAGAGGGGGAGGGTCTTGAAGACCTTTGCTGAGCTGAGGAGGTCACACCTACAGGATCTGCGACCTACTCAGCCCAACTGAGTTCAGCTCAGGCAACCAGCAGCCTGTGCAAATAGCACATGTTTATCTCCTGCCTGACCTGAAAATGAAGAGTGACTGTCAGGCTGACCTTTGCTCAGCCTGAAAGACACTTTTCTTGAGGGGCAAAAGGCGAGGGGGCGTGGCCCCTCACCCTAAGGGACCGTTCGCAGCTGGGATATACTCAGATGCATCAGATACTGGCATCTATCACCATATAGACTTTTTTTTACCGACCAGCAACAATATCATATTCAGAATATCGACTACAAAAATACTGGCAAAGAACATATATATGGTCTATCAGATGTGTTGCATAGCAACCATGTAATTAAGCAGAGATATTATGTGTTTGAAGTCATCACCACTTAGGGATGCAATCACTGAACGTCTGCTGCCTCATGGCTATCCCTGCTCATTGCAAAGCGGTAGAAGCTGCTGTCTTTTGTGCATACACTCCCTAATATCCTGGGGAGGCTGATGGGAGGAGGGACGTGCATTTTAAAGGTGATAACAGGCAGGTGACAGAGGTACCTAACACCTCTGCAGCCTTCTTGCTTGTGCGCTCCATCATTCTATTGACTCAGCAACAGGCAGTAAAAGGAGGATCAGCATATATATATTTTATAATTACATTTTTTGCAGGACTTTTATAAAAAATCACAGGTTTTTTGCAAAAGTGCAGATTTTGCGATTATTTTGCAATTATATAAAATAATATATAATTAAATAAAATTTAAATATCCGGGGGTGGGGTCTGCTTAAAGAATACATTTATATGTTGATAATGATTTTATAGATTTTTTCATCTCTAAAGAACCAATGGGGTCCTCTTATCTAAGAATGAGATTGCATTTCAGAGTACATTTCAGAATACAAAACACACTGAAATAATGTTATGTTCTTAAATAAAGAGGATATTAATGGATCCAATGGAAAAAAATGAATATCTCGATATGAAGGTTACAGGGAATGGTGTGCAAGAGACTATTGTTTTTTTTCAAAACTAGGCTACATGTTGGGAACAATACATAAAATTAATTGTAATCTACACAAAATTGACTTTGGGGTATTTTAAGTGAAAATTTAACGCAAGAGCATACCTAATTGTGTCATGAAAACAACAAGGAAGCTTGTTTGTGGAGAAAGCATTTTTTGCAACATATTTTCTATTGGAACCTATCACCCAAGACATTTTCTGCTTGAACAATTCTTCCCGAACAAAATTATTTTCTGAAATTTCACACTGACGTTGTTTCTGACATTTAGTCTAATTTGTGTAATGGGAAATTGAGTGAACTACGCAAATCACATAACCATAGGAGAACATTTCGCACAGGTGTACCTACACAGTAGAATAAAAAATTGTTTGAAATTAACTGAAATGTAATGGTGGGCCAAAAAAAAATATTACAATAGGTAAAGCCTATCAAAATTATTAGATAAAACCTATCAGAACTAATAATTGTGACAAAAGTAACTAACATTTTCATATCATTGCCATATTATTTTGCAACAGAGCTGACAGTACAACCATAGCACATGGTAGAAAAAAATGAGTTGGGCATTCCTGAGCTTGATCTTTATATTTCTTGGTGAGCATGTTCGGTCAGTACAAAATGAACAAGAATCATATCACACTCAGCAACTTATGCCTGGCACAATAAAGCTGGGTGATTAAAAGTAGGGCTTCTGGTTTTATGGTATTTATTTTTTTACTTTTCCTACTGTATTTATCCATATATTTTTACTCATTTGATCTTTATGTACCCATATTTATTTTGTGCTGAGTGTAAAAAATGAATCTGCAATGGGTACATTAACACATTTATTTAACCAACAAATGTTTACTCATGTTTGAATATTAAATGAGTTTTAGCCATTTACAGTACAATACAATACCTTAAAACAATTTGCATTATTGAACAGCATAAACAGGTGTACTGCTGAAGTTATTTAAGCTCCAATGGGAAATCGTTTTTCATTTTTTAGCTACCCTACATGTCAATCTGTACAGCTATTGGGTTAGCGCTCATGACTGACAGTCGTGAGAATTTTCCAAAATAGAACCTATTGTATGTATTCATCAATGTTTTAAAATAAATACAGCCAGGATAATAGATGCTTTTCTGCCTGTATTTATCTGTAAAATCAGTAACAATGGAAAACGCAGTCCCTTATTCAAAAGGAAACATTATTTAATCTTGAAACAGCTTTAGTACTTACCCAAAAAAATAAAAAATCAGCAAGTTACAATGCTATGTGTAGTAAATGTTTAGATGACTACTTTGATGGTGTCAACTTGAGAGACATTGAGATCCACCATTTGCTTTGTGTGTATTTGTTTGGGTTTAAGGAAATTTATGCAAGTCCATGGTTGTCTATGTTGGTATTCTAACCGATGCTGTGGATTTTAGAAGGGAGTTGAGGAGCATCATATTTTACCCATTTGTGATAATTAATTTAAATATGGATGTGCTTAGTATTGCCAGAGAGATGCCATTGGATTACTTTCTGGAAAGGATACATGACAGCCTATAGTGATGTAAGGGTGTTCGACATCCAAGATGAAAAGAAAGTAAAATTTTGCTTTTAACTTGTGTTAACGCGTCCGTCTATGTTAATTTATACACATCAGGACTCGTTTTAGGCCAATGAATCTTTGGGCCCAGTGGTGAGACACCGTAGGACGAGATAACTAATCAAAACATCAATCAATAGGTCAATATCATTGTCAACGTTTAACATCAAATTAGACGTTCGGCGCAACCATGACCTTTCAGTCATGACTAACCACACCTTAATGGAGTTAATAAGTTTTATTCCCTATTGATTACAATCTAGTAGCAAAGGCATTAATCTCAAAGTCAATAAACACATAAGCACGATGATAAGATGGCAACCACAATAAGCTTTCGATAATGCAAAAATTAGTAACATGAATAATCAGATAGATATAAGCAGATTATAACACTTCGAATTTCTAAGATACTAGTTCAGCATAGCACCACGTCAGTCACGTCAGTTTGTCAGTCAGAGTGAATACCTCGTCTAACCTCTAATTAGCATTAGCATGTTGGGCGTCATGCAAAACAATTTTGAACACCAATTTGGAAAACATCTAACTAAGGTCTCTATCAAAACATACAGCAGTTGGTACCTAGAAAGAAAAGGCAAAATGAATTTCCATTAGCAATTATATAATTACCCTCCTCTGATTAGGTCAGCATTCAGGATCAGTCTTCGTCTTCAGGACATCAGTCAGTTCACCGTCAGTCTATCTAAGTTAGAGGCAAGAGACACTCTCCTCATAAGGAGAAAAGTGTAAGGGGCAGTGATATGGGCAAGGATGGTTTGTCTAAGTCTCAAATCACAGAATAGTGTGACAGAGTTTCGGGATGTAATCAGTATCATTCCCTACCTAAAGCCTAATGCCTGGTTATTTCCTGTGTCATGGGTTTTTATCCCTTTCTAGTGATTCATTTCCCCAAAATTCTATTGGTTAGTCAATACACCCCATCATTGTTAACCTATCAAATTATACATTAAGTAATGCATTTGTCATCTCTCGATAAAATATTGGCTTCTGATTGGTCTTCATAATCAGTCTTCCGTAGGTGGCATATCCGGGGTTACTTCATCAGCTTGGCACACGTCTCAGGTTAAAAGTTCTCGTTCCCTCGTCTCATTGTCCTTGGAAGTATCTACAAATGTTTCGAGGCACAATCATTTTATACTAAAAGATGCTAGCATGCGGATGGGAAAATATCCCGATGTGTCGAACTAATACAGAGAGAACAATAGCTAGGTCATGGTTGTTTGCAAGTTTCTGCACACTGAAGAGACAGGAAAAATACGTCTTTAATATGAGAGCTACACAGCTTCTGCTTGACTCACGCTAACTTAAGATATACGAGTTTAATGAATGCAGTTCTATACGTTTTAATGTGCTCAGTTAGGCAAACTATAAACAATTATTCCTTACAGTTGACATTAGTTTATACATGTGAACGATTCCCATTTTTATGAATACACTTTTAATGGATGTTTATTAATACAGCGTTGTTAGACATAAGCATTTCACGTCTATAATATGTAATATCAAAATACACTCTCTCAGTCCCTCCTCTGATGACGCTCGTCATCACAAATCTTTCAGGTTTTAACCTTTTGCCTTGCGCATAATGCGCATTTCAACATCCTTTCCTTTATGTGAGCTTTCCCATATTTCATTAAACATTTTCTCTCTTTCACTTTCTTCGTTTCTTTTGGTTCTGTTAGCCAAATTTCTTTTCACCTTTTCATTAATTTTGCATATTCCCCAAAATCCCAATAAAAAAATCAGAACAATTAATAATCCCATCATGATTTTTGCAAGTACCCCATTCCAAATGTTGGTAAACCAGCTTCCCACTCGGGCAATTCCCTTTCCAAATTTCTCCCAAACACCAAGTTCTTTTAGATCCTTCAAATCTGTACTATCTCTAGTCAGGTTAGTAAGCATGCTTCTAATTTTCTTACTATTGTCAGGTATATACTTGCAACAATGTCGCTCATTAAGCATTTTGCACACACCTCCACTTTTTGCTAAAAGAATGTCTAAAGCAAGCCGGTTTTGAAGAGTCATAGCTCTTTCTGCAGCAAGTTCTGTATCCATCAGGAGTATAGCTCCTGTGAAATTAGTCAGCATGTTATCCACAATAGTAGACAACTTTTGAATTTTCATAGAATTCAAGACAACCCCTATTGAAGGGATTATAGCTCCAAATATATCACCAATGACAGCCGCCACTGATTCTCGTTTTTGTCTGGTATGTTGTAATTCAGACGTTTTAGGTAGTTGTTTTAAGTCATCAATCTGGTAAATCTTTGGGAATATTATTCCCAAATAGCATGTCCCATACCATCCCTTAGGGAGACGGTAATACGCATTTAACCCACAGATGTAATAGATTCCAGGAATCGCTGGGTCTTGTCCATTTAACATAAAGGTCCATTTGCTCTGAAACAAAAACACATGCCTACATTCACTCGTTCCTACAAACAAATTATCTTGATCAGATTTTGGTCTATATATACAGAGTCTACCTACGTGTAATGCATCTATAGCTAACTTGCCTTGGGTTTTAATTTCAGTATAAGCATAATCGTTTGCATAAGTACGTTTTTCTAAACCTTTTTCTAATCTTTCTTTTAATGCTTTGCGTCTATCATCTGTGTGATCTAAAAAGCTTTTCTCTACAGGAGACAGTAAGCATGTTAAGTTATTGCGATGTGCATAAGCAGTTCCAAATGTTAGTGTTGGCTCAAAGAATCCTCTAATTTTATATCATGCTCTTTAGCTAATCTATTTAAGAATTCAATAACAGGCACAAAAGAAAACACAACATCCAAATTTGAATAAAAATATTGCACATGCTCTTGATCATAAAATCTTGTTACTAGCAAGCTACAACTAATCCCATACGTAAGAGGGAGGCTATGATAAGTAACTCCCTCCTGCACGGATGAAGGAATTTTAGTACACACAACAGTCTTTCGCATTCATAGTTTCCACATACTCATTCAGTAGGCGATAGAAAACATTAGTAGAAAGCTCCCCGTTTGGGTTAGCTCCCTCATGCAGGTGTTTTGTGTCTTGCTCGAATTTCTCCCATGGTGATAATTTATTAGTTGTAGTAGTAGTCTCAGGTTTTGAAGTTGCATTAATAGCTTCACTCTCTCTCCATGGCATTCCTACAATCACTCCCACAATCATTATTGCACATACAGCACCTATCATAAGTCCTAACCAGCCACACACTTTACTTCCCTTGTTACTATAAGCCATGTTTGTATAGAATCAAACAGTAGATCAACAATCAACTCTGAGTAGCAAACTCTTTCTGCGTAATTTACAGCGTCTTCACTCAATCCAGGACCCTTTTCGTCAATTCAGGTTAGCAGCTTGTCGTAATCAGGTTTCTATAAGTCAAATCCAGGTTTAATGTCACTTTCCGGTAAAATATTTTCTCTCTAAGATTCTTATTTTAGCTTTCACAATTTTCAATGTCTTTCTTTTCAATTTTCTTGTTGTATTTTCTTCAGGTACCGTAGTACTGGCCTGGTACTTCTCTATCAAAACAGAACGCTAAGAATTCTTGTTGCCATTCAGCGGTTGTAGCGTATGCCCATTCAGGACCGGTATATCTTCTGTTTGCTATTCTTTTTCTTTTTATTCTTCGTTCACCTTGCTGTTCTCCTTCACTCAGATCGTCTGCTCGTGAGGTATCACTTTCTTCTATTATTGTTTCATTCGGTATTTCTCTTATTCTAAAGTGTGAATTTTCTGGCCAATTGTCACCTCTGTTCGTCTTGCTTCGGCGTTTTCCTTCAGTACCTCGGACAGCACCCTCCTCTGGTAATATGGTGTTTTCTGCTGATAGGCTTGGAACTTGTTTGGCAGATCTTGATTTGTTCTGATTTGAATTTGACACTTCTCCGTTTCTCTCTCCTTGTTCGATACTGTATTCAGTTTCCGAATTGTATTCGTCTGCTTCTGGGAGAACTTCTCCTTGACTTTGTTCTCCTGCTGCCTCCACTGAGATTGGCACTTCGTCACCTCTCTCGAACTCACTGATAGTTTGAGGGACACGGCTGTTCTCCGCGGGCTCTCCTGTAGTCTCAGATCCTTCTTGACTGATCTCTGACTCTGAGACTTCTCCTCTTGAGGTTTCTGCACCGGAATTTTCAAGTTCCTCTTCAACAGGACACGCTACCCTTTTTGTATGACTGGCATGTATCCAGTTGGGAACCCCGGCACACTTCACAGCAGTAGTGGTCGTCAATATCACCTGATATGGTCCTTTCCAACGCGGCTCAAGACACGATTTTCTTACGTGCTTCTTGACAACCACCCAATCTCCAGCTTGCAGAGAGTGTCCTGGTTCGCCGACTGGTGGTAACGTGTTAGCTTCCACCTGGTGAGAGAAAGAGCGAATCACGTCAGCCAAACTTTTGCAGTAATCCAACACCATATCATCTGTAATATTCACTAGTGCATTTGCAGGTACCGCCGGTAACCTCATTGCTCTGCCCATGAGGATTTCATGTGGGGCCAATCCTGTTTTCTTATCTGGCGTGTTTCTCATAGACATCAGCACTAGAGGTAATGCATCTGGCCACTTCATGTTTGTTGCTGCACACATTTTTGCTATTCTTGATTTCAAAGTACCATTCATCTGTTCGACTAGTCCTGAAGCTTCAGGGCGATAGCTACAATGCAGCTTTTGTTCAATGTTGAGTGCGGCACACAGAAGTTTAATCACCTCATTGTCGAAGTGTCTTCCCCTATCTGATTCTATAGAAACCGGAAACCCGAACCTGGGTATTAATTCTCTGAGTAGTAGTTTTGCAACTGTAAGACTGTCATTCCTACGTGTGGGATATGCCTCAATCCAATGGCTAAAAACACACACAATCACCAACACGTATCTCAGACCTCCACAAACAGGCATTTCAATGAAATCCATTTGTATCTTATTAAATGGACCACCAGCTCTCCCAATGTGGCTCAAAGTTACCACAGTTCCTTTTCCAGCGTTCATTTGTTGACAAATGACGCATCTGTGACAGGTAATTTCTGCGGCATGTCTGAATCTTGGATTGAACCAATCGATTTTAAATGATCTGATCATGGCATCTCTTCCCAAGTGAGCCTGCCCATGATACAATCTGGCAAATTGTGACAGAAGACTGTTTGGCAACACTAGTTTTCCCTCTCTCGATACCCAAATATCGTCTTCTCTCTGTATACACTGCATTTTCTGCCAAGAACGTTTTTCTTCCTTACCAATGTGGCTTTGTAGTGTCTTTAATTCGTCTAAGGTATCAACCACTCGTAATGCTAAACTTAAGGTGGTGTCCTTCTCAGGTTGTGGTAACAGCTCCCATTGTTCTTTGGTCTGCATAACCATTCCCCATTGACACAAAATCTTGTGACCTGGTGTGAGCACTGCATTTCACCACAGCAATTTCAAGAGGCAACTGAATCGCATGTAACAAATCTCTTATCTGTTCTCCATTTTTCACTGGTGAACCAGAGGATGTCATAAACCCTCTTTGTGACCAGAGTTGGCCAAAATCATGCACAATTCCAAATCCGTATCTGCTGTCTGTATAGATTGTGACCTTTAAATTTACAGCAGCATGGCAGGCTTTTGTGAGAGCTATCAATTCTGCCACTTGTGCAGAAAACACTTTCTCGAGCCAGGAGGCTTCGACTATACCGGACATGGTACATACTGCATAACCAGCTCTCAAGGTTCCTGATGAATCTCTTAGACAGGACCCATCAACAAACATAATGTAATCGTTTTCCTTTAACTGGGTATCTTTTATATCTGAGCGAGGTTTGGTACTGAGCTCAGTTACCTCCAGACAATCATGCTCAAATTCTTCCCCATCTTTTACTTCTGTATTCTCAATGGGAAGTAGAGTTGCCGGGTTCAGTACAGTACACCTTTTCAATGTGACATTTGGTGACCCCAGAATAATTGTCTCATATTTGGTAAGTCGGGCATTTGTCATGTGTCGTGTCTTAGTTCGTGTCAGCAGAATTTCAACAGAATGTGGAACCAATACTGTTAGGGGATATCCCATAACTATGCCCTCGCATTGTGAAAGGCTTTGACCAACTGCTGCGACTGCTCGCAAACAACCCGGTAAGGCTGCTGCGACAGGGTCCAAAGTAGCCGAAAAATATGCTACAGGGCGATTTGCATCTCCATGGACCTGTGTTAAAACAAAGAACAAGCATCACGTTCATGACAGAACAACGAAAATGGCTTCTCATAATCAGGCATTCCTAATGCTGGAGCTCTGCACATGCATTCTTTCAGCTCTAGAAATTACTCAAGCTCTTCTTTTGTCAATGTGATTGTGTATGGTTCATCCTTAACTTCCTTTCCTGTCAGTTTTGTCAATGGTTTTGAAATGATCGAGAAGTTGGGTATCCACTGGCGACAGTAGCCCACCATTCCCAAGAACATTCTGACATCTCTCTTTGTTGTTGGGGGATTCATTTGTAAAACAACTGTTATTCTTTCTTTTGATATTCTTCGCGACCCTTTCTCAATCAGATGTCCCAAATATTTTACTTCTTTTTGGCAGTACTGCAGCTTTTTAGGTGACACCTTATGTCCGTTTTTCCCTAAATGGTTCAATAAGGCAATTGTATCATATTTGCAGCTGTCTTTGGTTTTAGATGCAATCAACAAATCATCAATGTACTGCACAAGAGTCGAATTGTAAGGTAGCACAAGAGGTTCCAAATCCTTCTTCAATATCTGATTGAAGATGGATGGTGACTCAGAAAACCCCTGAGGAATTCTGCACCAACTGTATACCTTATCCAGGAATTTGAAACTGAACAAAAGCTGGCTGTCTTCGTGAAGTGGAATCGAGAAAAACGCTTGTGATAGATCTACTACGGTAAACCATTCAGCATCACAAGGAACCTGGTACATTATTACTGCTGGGTTGGGAACCACAGGGCAGCATTTTACCACGATTTCGTTTATTTTTCTCAAATCCTGCACAATTCGAACTTTCCCACAGGGCTTTCTCAAACCCATAGTTGGAGAGTTACACGGACTACTCAGGACTTCTTTCAGAACTCCCTGTCTGAGGAAATCTGCAATTATCTGTGTCACTTCAATAAGGACATCCTGAGTCATGTGATATTGTGACATTTGTGGAAACACTGCATTCGGCTTTATCTGCACCTTGACTGGACCTACTCCCTTTATTAATCCAACCTCCTTTCCGGTCAAATCCCACACCTTCTCTGTTACCAATCCTTGCAGATCAGCAGGTAGATCGATCAAGGTAAACACTGGGAAAAGGGTAATTAGAGGGTAATCTTCATTCATCTCTCCTCCTTCTTCTATGAGTTGACCCTCATCTCCCTCATCATCACTGTTTGTCTGTACTTCTATTCCACCATTGGAACAGGTAATCGAGCATTTGGTTTTGCATAATAAGTCTCTTCCTAATAAGGATACTGGGCTTGAGTCGCATACAACAAATCTATGCAGGCCCTGGAAATTTCCGATTTCAACCTGCACTGGGTCAGTGATTGGATTAGTCAGGTACTGATAGCCACACCAACCACTCGTATGGTGCGCCCTGAGAGAGGTAATCTTGGCACCTCTGCACTGCGAACCGTAGAGCGTGTAGCTCCTGTATCGACTAAAAATTAGACTTTGTAGCCCATTACTTTTCCCTCCACATATGGGCCTCTCTGGTCTACCTCTAAGGATGCGGCGAGTCTGCACTCTTCACTGTCTGAGCTATCATCTGACCAATCCTCATTCATCTCATTTTCACCTCGTAATGGGAATTGTTGTACAGTGTTGTTTTGATTTGTTACTTGACCTGTGACCTGTTGAGGAAGCATCACCTGTTGCTGTCCCATCGGAGCTAGGGGTAACTGCATTTGCTGTCTAGGCACCATAGGGATCTGCTGTTGCATCGGTTGTACTGACACTGTTTGGAAACGCGGCATTTGCATTTGCTGCATAGGTTACACCCCTGTCATTTGTACCAAATTATTTTGATAGTTCTGATTCGGGTGTCTCATTCTTGGACCTCGTGAATTTTGCAATGTACCGGCATTGTTACTCTGCTGAACTGTACCATCCTGCATTATATTTGGACAATCCCGTTTCCAATGTCCCACGCCCCCGCACGCATGGCATGGTGACATCTTTTTCACTCCTTGACCATCACCTTGAACAACAACATTATTCATGTCTGCACCACGGTTCACAAACCCTCGACCTCTACCTCTCGGCTGTGCCTGAAACACACCATTCAATTGCTGTTGTTGCTGTATCATTTGCTGAACACCATTTCCCTGTATTCCAGCCTGTGCAGCTCTTATCTGCATCACCATCACCTTCTCCTTCAACTTTTTCTGCTTTAACTCAATTTCGTCACTACAGTATTTCGCGTACTGTAATACTTCATCAATCGGTTTAGCTTGCCAACAAATCAAATGATTTTTAATCATTTGGCTGACCTCCGGTCTCAGCCCTTCGACAAATCTGAACACAAGATGATTCATGTCCTTCGGCTCAATCGTTTCAGTACCACTGTAATGTTTAAATGCCTTTAACAATCTTTCATAATATGCATGTATTGACTCTTTAACCTCTTGAGAGGTCCGGTCAATTTTCTGCCAATCAGTCACCTTCGGCGACACCTTTTGTTTCAAAAACTCAATTACTTTATGATTATATTTCATCACCTCTTCAGAAGGTGCTCCAGTCACTTTATCCCTTGCCGGTTCCCTTGTGGGCCAATCTACCCCTCTCTTGCACTCAAGCCACAAGTCTGGCGGAACAATAATCTCAAACAAGGTATTTAAGTCTTCCCAGAGACACTTCGCAAGCTTCACGAATCTATCTGTCTGTTGATACCACTCGATCGGTTTTTCTCTTAACCTGGGATAATCATTTGTAAAGGACAAAATGTCTCCCCTGGACCAAGGCACATGCACCAAAACACCACCAGCTGTTTCTCTCATAGGTAGGATTTTTACTGTCTCTAAGTTTGGTGTGACTGTTGTTTCATTAGACACTGGACTATCTCTTTTTCCCTTATCTTTTTTCTTCATCCATCGGCCTTCCCATTTCTCTAGTGCTCCCCAAATTTGTGCGCTTTGCAGCAGCTCTTTCAAATGTGTCTTCATGCCTGCAGATCTCATGTGCTCAAAATCTTTTGAGTCAAAATCTAATCTGTAACTCCGTTTCAAATGTTTTGTGTTCCCAATGTCGATATTGTATTTGTCTGCCAAATTCGTTATTTTCTGGTGTACTTTGCCTACCTCTTTGGTTATTTTAGGACATAGGTACCTTAATTCTGCCTCAGTGTAAGACTCCAACCTATTTACTCCCATTGTTCCATCCACCAATTCAGCAGCTTCTGCTCCTATTCGTACTAAGTTTAGGTATTCATCCTGTTTTTCTTTCTCAGGTTCGATTGCAGTTGCTGTAGCCCTTTGTGATGTGCAGGTTTTCTCTAACCATTCATTTAGCTGTTGTACTGTAAAACCCTGCAGTGAAATGTTCCCTGCATGTATCATTGGAGTGTATGAGGTATTTGTACTCATGGTTTGGGGAGTCAGGACTCCCAATCCTGCTTGTCGCATTGCCTCAAGAGGTGCTCCTATTGGACTAAGGTCCATTAAGGGTCTTGATTGTTCACCAGCCTGTCCTCCCTGTGTCATTATTTGTGGAGTTATAAGAGACCCTCCTCTTATCATTTCATGAGTTAGGACTCCCTGCTCACACATCCTTGTTTTCTCCTGTGCGTATAACTGCACCGGGGGACCAACTGTAATGGGTAGTGATATAGCAGCAGGTGTCTGGCCTGCTCCCAAGCTTCTTGGAGCTTTAACACCATAGGTCTGATTCAATAATCCTGGTGCAGGTTCTTTTAAAGGACCCGCTACTGGGTTATACCCAGGTATCAGTTTTGGCGGTTGTGACACTAACTGCGGAGTTGATTCAATCTGCACTAACCTTGGCTTTGTATATATCAGGTCTGGCTGCACCACCAAGTTCGTAGTAGTCTCAAGCACTGGAACATCAGGATAAATTCTTTTTATCTGTGGTGGAGGCTGCAACTGTATCGGCGGGTCTGGAGCAGTGGGTACACTGACACCATTCTGTATCAAAGCTGTATCGCTATTCTGCACTGTATCAGTAACACCCTTCTCTTTCGTCTGGTTCCCAGGATCCAAGCTAGTACTTGGAGCATTGTCGTTCACCGCGTAAGGTGGCGGACGATCATGTAACAGTCTATCCATAAATGCCTCATCATCTGAATTGTCCTCTTCTTCCCAAGATCTTTTATTCTCTTTATGTTTGACTGGCTCTTTGTCAGTTTTGCAAGAAGCTTTCTTTCCCTGTGTTTCCTCTCCTTGGATTATTGCCGGAAACAGCTTCAACCCATCCACTATTCCTCGTCTCCACATTTTGTTCTCATTATCCCATCTAGCCTCTGCATAGGATTTTTCGGCTCTTGTCAGTCTCCTTTGAAATCTTTCTTGTCTATGTTTAAGAGCCATCAGGTCCCAAATTGCCAAAGCCTCATACTGTGCTGGTCGTGGAGGTGGTTGCTGCGTACTTAACATCCACCTCAGATTTTCTAACACCTCTTGATTAAACGTTCCATGTTCAGGAAACGCTAGACACCCTTCTTTCTCTGTCAGTTTACGCCATTGTTTTATCCATAAACACGGTGCAACACCCTTTTCTTCCATAACCGTGTAAGCTGGCGTACCCTCAGGTGGTGTAGGTTCCCCATCAGTCGCAACGATATACACATCTCCTTTCAATGCGCTTTTAAATGCCTTAACAAAATTCATTTTATCTTATTTTTTTCTCAGAAACGGCTCTGTTCCCAGGACACTCTTCACCTACCCTTTGCTCAACCTATTGTCTCTCACGGACGGCAGCCAATCCGTGCGCGACCCCTCTCGACATCTGACCTATCCCAGCGCGGCACCACTGACGTCACACTCACGCACACTGCAGCTGACAAAGTCTTGCGGCTTGTCCACACCTCACTAACTCCTTACAACTCATACAAACGAATGCAAATTATTGCTAGCACTTGATTGACAACACAAATCTGCCGGTTTACTACAGGAAGGGTAACGCATTCGCTTCAGAACTTTACAGAGATTTCACTTGAAGCCTCGGCCGCTACTCTCTCCTTCTCAGTTCCCTCATACGCAAGCAGAATTCGTCCTGCAAATCCTACTCTCGACTTGTCAATGACTCCTTCTAGTGCACTTTAGAACTTGTCAAATCTCCATCGAAGGTTACACACATGCATCATAACTCGAAACTCGATCTGTCAATCACGCCCGATTGACCTACTAAACCGCACAAATTACAACATAAACCATTTTAACATCATACTCCGGAGTCTTAGACCTCAATAGGCCCGTATACAACAACCAACCACGTGGATAATTTTGAGCAACAAGCGCTGCATTCACATGAAGTACGCCGACTTCCCTACTCTCATGCTGTGGAGTACGCCCACTCCTTCTAAACAACACTTAATTTGGCCTAATCACACTCAAGTATTCACAATCACCTGCAAAGTGCATAATGTGCTCAGTTAGGCAAACTATAAACAATTATTCCTTACAGTTGACATTAGTTAAGACATGTGAACGATTCCCATTTTTATGAATACACTTTTAATGGATGTTTATTAATACAGCGTTGTTAGACATAAGCATTTCACGTCTATAATATGTAATATCAAAATACACTCTCTCACTTGTAATATTGCCAATCCTAGGTACATTTGAAACAAATAGTTTTTCCTCCAAAACTCGATGAAATCAGAGAATGGTTTAACTTTTGGCGAAAATATATTCTTCTTGGTAGGATTAGATATCCAAGATGCAGAAAGAAAACAGAGGTCTACTTTAAACTAAATTGGAATGCAAAGTACAAACAAATAGCAGCCCCTGGTTGCAAACTCTCTGGATTGTAAGAACAGCAGAACACTGAAAAAAGAATAACTTTTAACCTATAATTCTTACTTCCTATGTCCTACAAACCTATGGTCGTGACCTGTTTCCAATGTCAGCTACCTTTGAATTCAATATTAGTCAATTTATTGACATGTATTAACCATATCAACGTTTTAGCCACAGCAAAAGATAAATCGCTGGCAATCCCAAAGAGCTTACAGTGCTGCCGAGTTGGCCATGGTTCCTCTTACTGAAAAAAACAAAAAGGTGATAGTGGAATGCTTGAGTTAATCTCACCCACAGGTAAATATACTGGCTCCACCCCATTCCATTGTTTTTTGTACCTTCTGCCACTTCAGTCGGAGACAAGCCATATGCAAATCAGAATTGGTTGCTCCAATAAGAACAATCAAACCTGAACTTCCAGGCCAGGCCCTGTCCAGGTGGGAATACAAGCAAACCCATCAGGTTAAGGCGTAGTTAGTAGGCCTGGGTGAAATTGACATTATACTGGCGTAATTTGCGTAATGTCAGGAATTTTGTGTTACACTTGCTAGGTGAAAACCCTGAAATTATGCCACATCATCTAATGATGTAGCTGTTCAAAGTAAAATTATAGCGTAGGAATACAGGAGTAACACATATAACCATAATGTGAGCAACTCTTATTCAGAGCAATCATGCTATTTTTTTACCACAAATGCGTCCTCGTGTCAAAAATTGACATAAAGACCCATTACATGCTAAAAGTTAGCACTACATGATGTATTTGAATTTTGCATATTTACACAAAAGCAAATTACATTACAGAGGTATAGCTTGGTTCCTATAACACAGTGGGCACAGTATTCCAACAATGCATACCTGTTGTGGGGTGTCAGAAAAAGTGACATGTACACAGCCATACATCCTCACACAAGCGCATCAAGATATATATATATATATAAATATATATTCACACCAAAAGTTAAAGTAACATTATAGTTAGGTGAATATGTCAGTGACAACATTAGTGTTTTGAACTAAACAAACCTCAGAAATTTACCAGTTTTTGTTAGGAGAGCTAACTATAACTTATGCCCCCACCATGTTCCACTTATAACCTCACATATGACATCACTCATAACATGTCCAATGACATTACTGAGGACATCTCAAATGGCATTGGAGAAAGCAGCTATTGATGCTGCTACCTCTGGGAGGGAGCAATCTGTTGATCTGTTTCCCTGCCTGCATCAGTGCAGGCAGTGAAACAGATCACAATTCAGCTCCCATCTGACGGGAGCATTTTTAAAGCTCCCATCCACTGGGAGCAGATATTGTGTTTGTTGCCAATTGGCAGGAGTTTTAAAAATGCTTCCGCCAGGCGGAAGCAAACACAAGTTTCCCTTTCAGTGCCAGTGTGGGCAGGAAAACTGCTCTGTCCCGTGTGTGGGCTCCCTGGGACACAGCAACTGAGTGGGCCCCAGGGGATGGGGGCCCTGGGACCAATAAAGGCTCAAGGAGGGTGGGTTGTGCAGCACCTCCCCTTAAAAAATACTGTGGGCCCTACCAGATGGGGTCCCCTGGGCTTACTGTGACTCAGTGAGGGGGTGGCACACCCTCCTCCCCTAATTATTACAATCAGGCCCTGGGGGTCCCTGGGACTGAATCTGGCTCAAGGAAGGGAGGCTTTGCACCCCCTCCCTTTATTAAAATAATCAGGTGCTAGGGGATGGGGTCACCAGGGCCAAAAATGGCCAGTGGGGGGGGGGGGCTGTGTGCACCCTCCCCTTAATTAAGGAGTACAGCTCCAGGCCATCATTTATTTTTATCCCGTGGGAGACCCACTGGATCACGTTAAAGATTGCCATTTTTATAATTTTGGCCCCTCGGTGGTCCCTCTGGGCCCCCCTGCAATGGGGCCTAGGGTGACAAGGAATCCCAACCCTGCCCTTTGTATTATGTTTTTCACATGTTTCTGCCAGCCAATTAGAGTGCTCTCTCCCACGGGAGTCTGACTGCCGTGGGAGTGATATGGCCCAAGGGAAAAAGGCTCCCTGAGCCAATTTGAGTGATCTATTTTTTTTAAATTGGGGTTGAGAGATTCTCATAAGAGTCCCTCAAGCCCAACCGGTCACATATACCAATACTTTTTAACCGTAATTTCTCAAAAACTACTGTATGGAGTTACATTTAATCATTAAAACACAATCTGTGGACAAAGATCTAGCTTCCTGCCAAATTTGGTGTTATTATCTTCTCCAGTTTTTGCTGTAGCTCTTCCTAAAGAAGTCTATGGAAAATGTATAGGGATTTGGCGTGTTGGGCCCCCCTTTCTCATTGGTCCCTGCTTGACGGATCACCCCAAAACTTTCCCTGCACAAACTAGTCAAAAAGTAGTATCTTTGTAGAAGGTTTTATGGAGATTCATCAAACAGGGCCAAATGTATTAGCAACTCTAAAATTTTCTTTGACCAAGGAAGGCAGTGCTTTGCAGAGTACTCAGAGGTCTGATGTGCATCCAGAACTGATGTCTGACTGAAAGCCACCTTACTGGGGGAGAAGGGACATCTCCTGGAAGGAAGATGCTGCATCCTCTGGTCCCATCTAGGACCGGAGCACAGTCTTGCACAATGACCAACTAACCCCAAGAGGCATGGTGAAGTTGTGTTCAAATGGATTATGCTGCTTCAGCATTGTGAAGGTGTGCCTGGACAGATTGTGCTGCCTTGATGTCATCAAGTTGTGCTCGAGCGGACTGTGCAGCTGTGACATTGTGAAGTTGTGCTCAAACCGTCCATGCTACTGTGACATTGTGAAGTTCTGCTTGAGTAGACTATATCCCTACAATTCATGAAGCGCCTGGATACCTGTGAGATGGCAGTCGTGCTCTATGGGTGATTTTTAAATGACTAAAATACATAAATAAATGAAGTTGTGCCTGAGATGACTGTGTTGCTGCAACATTGTAAAGCCATGCTTGAAGGATCTGGCTTGTTGAGACTTTGAACTTCACATTAGCGACTGTGCTGCTAGCTGGAAAATGAGTGCCTTGGGGCAGCCACATGACCCTTGACCCCACAGCCTATCAGTTCAACTCAAGAAAGACCAGAAGAGGGGC
The DNA here is from genome assembly GCF_031143425.1 of Pleurodeles waltl. NCBI lineage: Eukaryota > Metazoa > Chordata > Amphibia > Caudata > Salamandridae > Pleurodeles > Pleurodeles waltl. The sequence goes on along the minus strand of NC_090439.1, from coordinate 638,540,910 downwards.
TACAACCAGCCAAAGACCTGCAATGGCACTTGAGTCATGCACAGACACTGGGTAGCAGCCTCTGCTGCTACCTTTTCTGGAACACTCATAGCGAGGGTGTCTCCTTTGGGAAGAAGAAGAGAGCCAGATGTGTGCTGCACCTGGCCTACCTGTCGTGACAAAACCCCATAGATGTGAAAAATGGACAATTGGGACTAGGAAGAGTAACTACGTTGAAAATAGCAATAGAGGGGGAAAACTTCACCTATGCCTGATTGTCATAGTCCAAGCTGTGAGCAGGGCTAGTCATGTCTTAGTCATGCCTTATTCCCCCTCTTATGAGTGATATCAGAGATGTTGTTGTTTTCATTTCTTCACAGTACAAGTTTGAATCATGTTATGCCTTTGAGACCTTGTGTAATTTGGCAACTCAGTTATTACCATAATGGCAATGTTTAAAGTTGTCAAGATAACTTCTGAACACCTGCGCCTCAAACAGGTAATCCAGTAAGCACATTTCAACTGTCTACAACCACCTAGGCCTCACCCAGGTAATCAAGGAAGCAACTGTCAACTGCTGCCTGATTTTTTATTGATCCTCCTAATGGCAAAAAGACAGTTGAGAAACATGTGCAATTACAATAATGTTTTCTCCATGTGTTTCCTTGCACCTGGTTCAGGCCGGCTATAAAAGCAGGTGTTTCAGATTAAATCCTGCTTAGCCTTGTTGAAGTTGAAAGCAACGCTTGCTTGTCTCCAGTCTTCAGCAGCCTTCCCTTTGCAGTGGCAGTCCTCTCTTCGCAGCGGCATCCATATCTTTACAGGGACAGGCTTCTCCTCAAAGCGACGAGCTTCCTGAGTTCCGACCTAGAATTTCCAATGTTCTCCACAGTTACCACAGTACCTGTAGAAGGCGGGCAGCTTGCTATTCATCTCTCACATTGCTCTTTCTTTTGTGGGCAAAAAGACATGAGTCACCGCAAAAAAGGTAACACAAACTTTTCTGTTTAATTTGGGATTTTCATCAGTGCTGATCAATCAAACTTATCTAATGCCAGCAATAATATTCGCATCAATCTCGTGACAGAAAAGACATTAGGGAAAAGTCGTATTTCTTGTAATAGCTTACTGAGTTTTGACCTAGTATTTCCGATCTTATTCACAGTTACCATAGTACCTGTAGAAGACGGGCAGCTTGCAATTCATCTCTCACATTTCACTTTCTTGCACTGGCAAAAAGGCACGAGTCATCCCAAAAAAGGTAACATGGGTTTTTCTGTTTAATTTGGGATCTTGATCAGCGCTGATTAATCAATCTTATCTAATGCCAACAATAATATTCAGTTCAATCTTGTGACTGAAAAGACATTAGGGAAAAGCTGTATTTCTTGTCATAGTTTTCAATCCGTTTTTTCACAATCAGAATTTGATGTTGGTGTTCTAAAGTCTTTTGAGACAATTGAGAACTATAATCTGATTGCCATTGCATATATGCATATGAAAAAAATATATTTTTATGTTTGAAATAATACGGAAATTATAAATTAATATGATTACAGTTTAAACAAATTTAATACAAGGTTTAGAAGTGTATCTAATAACATATATTAGTTAGGTCACATTGAGGTGGAAACTCCATCTTAGATAAAACGGATGCTGATTCTGTCATTCACTCCTGTGTTCACCCCGCCCATCAGATTCCCCTATGTATCTTTTCTCCACACAGACTCTGCAAGAGCGAGGACAGCTGATGTAACATTTTTGTCACTGTTGTGAATACAAAACATATTTATGAAAGTGTTTCTGATATATTGAAACATCCAAGGTCTTAGTACCGCTGTACTACTTAGGTGCTGTTGTAGCTCTACTAGATAAACAGGTCCCAATAAACTGCTTGAACTAATGTTTTTTTTTTTTTTTTATTCACATTATGTTCGAACAACTCTGGATGGCAGTAGCACAGAAGATGCAGGATACTTTCTTACAATGGGATAGTTCTTAGGTGTTAAGGTATTGACATTGCACCTTCTGATTTGCTACAAAGTTGTTACTTGTGATCATGCTGTGATGAATTTGCAGTTTAGCTAATTTGTTTTGCCATAGTTGTGTATAAGAACTCCTTGATTTTGGGGGCAAGACAGAAGATGTTTTAGCTTTGCTAGATGCTAATAGGGATGCTGCCTGTCCCTTTTCTGATTTTGATGTTCAATTTCAATTCAATTTTTTTTAGCTTTATTTTGGCAAAATAATGCCCTTCAAGCAAGTTTGTCACACGATCTTCGATACAGAGAAATTATAAAAGGATAAAACTGTTAAATTCATAAGACTAAAAAAGAAAATCATCCGAGAACTTATAAAAAACATTTCACAAAGTTTCAAATATAAATAGACTTGCAATATATACAGTCAATAAGCTAAAACAAGTTAAAACATATTTACAAGTGGCAATTTTTCATAAAAAAGTAGCCTGGGCCTTATTCCCCCTGGGGGCTTCTGATTTTGATGTTCACTTTGGACTTGTAATGATTTCTTATTTTTTGATACTCTGTAATAGCTTTGTATTTGAGACTTTATGTCATTTATTCTGTACTGCTTGATTTTGACATTTTTTAAATAAAAAGGTTTAACTTTTCCTTCTGTTCCAGAAGTCAATTATTTAATGATCCCAGTCGCTTATCTGTTAAACTGATGTCAGGAGGGTGCCTGTTTGTGCAATTATTTTCTGTGGGAGAATTGTACAAGATAACATTTCGGAGTTTTTAAACGTCGTGGTGTCCTAAAAAGTTGAAGAATGGTTTTCGCCCCCATACCAGCAATTCAGAATGTTTGGTGTAACCAATGCAACTGGAAGCAAGTCTGTCAGAGTGAAAAAGCTGCTGATGATCTTGGGCATTATTCAGGTCAGCCCTCCTGATTCTACAGATGTGAGTGAGGTGGAGGAAGACATGGAGATGCAAAGGGTGTGGCACAAGGTGAAGTAGATGAACCTGCATGTGCTCTCCATCTTGCTAGCATCTGGACCTAAGAGGAGGAAGTCAGAGACAGGGGCAGATCTAAATCTCTATCTTCTCTGCTGCCCTTGCATCTGATTAGTCTGTGCGGAGATGATGGGGTAATTTACAAACATATTTATGCAGGTGGTTATATAACACTATTAACACAGCAGACAAATGTACTCACATAAACTGGATGTGCCATGTGGACACTGCAGCCCTGTTCCCTTTTAAAATAATCTATGATCCCTTTCACAAGTGTTCAGACAGACAGTAAGTGTTGCTCAGAGAAGCATATAGCAGAGTGTTATAGTGTAGCTAGACTGAATGCAGGTGGCCTCACAACTTTAAAAAACATACAAAAGGCAGGGTTTAGAATGCCTGTATGCACATATTTTTAGCATGACCCTCCCCACGGTCATAGCGTAAACCATGACCAGGAGCCCATCCTCAGAGCGAGGCTGCATTACACTAATTACACCCTTACATGCAGGACCTGAGACCTTCTTTGTACCCCCCATGGCCAGTCCAAAAAGGCATCTGTCGGGATATTCTAAATGTTCATCACCACCTTTTAGGTGAAAGTCATATTGTGTGTCCTATAGGGTCTCTTTGACCATTTTCATATTTCTGCATGATGAATCTGAGGGGGATCCCTGATTAGCATGGAGCTCCCACTATGCAAGCAAGGTAACACACTTTTTTAATCCATCCCCATTGCAGCAGTGGACACTCATTCAGTATTACAGAATACGCCTTGCCTCTTTCACCATATGAACGATACGACTTGTCTCTCACAGTATGAACGCGTGGCTTCTAATAACCATGATCCATTTGGCGAGGGGGTCACGATATATATATTTTTTTTAAATACAACACAGAGTTAATAACACAGAGTTGCTGATGTCTGGCTCCTAAATAAGCCTTCACCCTTCCGCCGTCATAGCATTCATAGCATTCGCTCTGCCCTTTTCATGTATTTTTAGAATGAACCATCCCACACTGCCCTGCTGTTAACTCTGCCCTCCCCATAGTTCACACATTTTACTAGATTCCAACATATTCTCCTCAATCTTCTCTTAAAGTGTGAAAACATGGTTTATTTTCTCTCTCTGGAAAGACAATCACCGCCGGGCGTCCCTGCCCATCGTACAACATCCTTTGAGAGAGCCCTGAAGAATGAGAATGAAGGTTACTGTGGACTTGTCACGAACCCACTCTGCTGTTTTAGATGCTTGACAACCATTACCGAAAAAATAATATTGCAGCTTATGACTCCTGGATGGTGCAAAAATGCAGTTATTAATGACGTTAAGTACTTAAAAAGATTGACAATCGTAATGTGATTAAACAGATCTCGAGGGCAGAGGGGTAATATTCCTAAACCATTTCAAGGCTTGGCAGAACAGAATTGCTGTGTAGAAATCGAATGAAAAAATGCAAATAGAGAAGGATAAATATGTGAGACTTCTTTCTGGGGGCCTGGTTGTGTGGAAGCTACTGGTAGGCGGGGTCTCCATGTAAAATGATTGGTCGTAAATCAGTACAACAGGACAAGACGTAACTGGGCAGCCCACTCACTCTTGTAATGCCCGCCCACAACCTGATAATTGACATCAATACTTGTCACTGACCTTGCATCTCCTCAGGTCACAATCCCCATCAGTATATGACCATGGATCACTGCCTATACCACTACGCCCATGCCTACTAACACAAACGTTATATCACCTGTAGAGCTAGGAAGATGGTCCTTAACAGTGTGTGTGGTACTTAAAAACATCAAACATCTCTGGAGGAAAAACACCATATTTACTCCTACTTTGTGGCATGGCATTTTGTAAGGTTACATGAAAACTATTTCTCAAAATCCACACATACATTTTGAACGGATAGATAGGTATTAGTTACTTTGTTATTCCTTATGAAACACATGCCAGAATACCAAAATGCACATACACGCAAAATAATATTTGTGTTAGAGAATAGCAAAGATAGGACAAGGTAGTGTGTGCCAAGTGTCAACTTTCAGTTGGTAAAATGGGGGCAAAGGGACAAGAGTTGCTTTGAAAAAACATAAAATGGTAGATGGTTCTGTGAGCGTATGCTGTGGCCCATTCAATGCCCAAAACACGTTGAATGGAACTTCCCAGTTAAAGGGATCATTCACTGTAGAGATAAAGCAGCTCTTTTAACCTGCCTGCATTAGCCATAGTCATTAACAATAGTCATTCTAGAAAGTTGCTTTGTTTGCTGATGTCTGATTGTTTTTGATATGTACTGTGATATCATTCTTCTGATCGCTCTTTTAGGACGATACCTTTTTACAATGGTACTGCATTTTGGATAAAATAGTGAGTAAACCAATGACTGGATTAACTCACAGGAAGAGTAGCACGACCTTAGCATGACCTCGCGTTGTCATACTCTTTTAGTAGGCAGCCAGGTCCTCTGCTTTCGGTAAAGTTGGTGTTCCTTTTCAAGGGATAATGTGTGGCAATACCAGTTGAGGTACCCTTTTGGCTTTACCCCCTTAGGCATGCTGAAGCTGAATGGGCATGCCACAATAAAAGCACGGTGTGGCAGCAGCGGGGAAACAATTTGTGGCATGCTGATAAACAGAACCATTGACGATCCCACAGCATAGAAAGGCTCGTCACAAGCCAGCACCGCCCATCTCCAGAAGTGGGTGATAGGCAACTATACAACCCTGTGAGTTAGCATTTATATCGCAACATTTTTATCGCGAACAATTAACCGACAGTGCAGTATTTGAAGTTGTGGGTATTTAGGTTTTTGGAAGTGCATCATTCCCAGTCACTGAGCATCAGATCTAGTTTCAAGCAATCCCCTTTAATATAGTGCCTGTCACCTCTGTGCATCTACCAAAGTATCAATCCTTATTCAAGACAAGACTTGCCAGGTACATTTCGGATCCAATTAAAATTACCTCTAAAGATTTATCAGTGTCTTAATTATAATCATGTGTCATCATATAAATATATATATTTATAAATTTGACGTGCGTCTCTCGGAAGGACGGTTGCCTGCGCCGACGTGCTGGGAGTAGCCATCTCCGTGACGAACGTGTCTACGCACATTCTCTGAACTGGCAGCAACAACAAACCCAAGTGTAAAATGTTTAACCAGGAACTTATTCGACAGTGCTCTATTTTCACCCTGTTATGAATCATGTACTAAGAGTAAGTATATTGTTGTGCTCCAGGTAGCATGCAGCCTGAGGAACAAAAATGATCTTTCCTGCCCTGTTTCCACGTGGGCCTTCACAGAGCTGGTAAATATTTGCTTGCGAAGAGTTGAGGTAATATCACTTTCTACTTCGGCCTGGTGATAAGACACAACTTCTCAGTTTTTTGTGTCAACACTGAAAAGCAAACATTTGTCTTAGGAGAGCTTCGACTTTCTGGTATAAGACATGGCTCATCTACACATGACCATGACCTGTGCGCTTTGTCGCCATATTGAGGAGGCTGGGAACAAAGCGGTGGTGCGTCACTGAACTGAGTGCCTTCCAGAAACACAAGTGACAATGATATCTCCTTCTCCAGATATCGAGGAAGGCCCCCAGAATAAAGTCACGTTTTATTTACTGCTGAATTGAGCTTTCATTAAATTACATTATATTTCTCACAAATGTTATAATTCTTTGGAGACTTTGGGCATCTTTATGAGTGCTCCGACATTTTGGGTGGTAGTAGTGCATCTGGTAACTGCTTACAAGAAAAGTTGCAGTATTTACAGAGCTATCCTTCCACTCCAAGCTCTGACGTCAGAATGAGGCAGACTATGCGATAAAAGAGTTTGCGCACCCAGTTAATGATGGTGGACCAGATGTATAATGCTTTTGCGCAGCACTTGTGTGAGACAAATCAGCTCAATGTGCAGGGTGACATTTTCTACCCAGCATTCAGGTCCTTTGCAAGAGTTTGTGATCAGTGCACAGTAATTGGGGCAGAAGATAATCAAAACTCATGCAAAAACCATGCAAAGCAACCCACCATCCTTAGAAAATGTCTCACTAAGTAGTGCAAAGGGACACCTACGTACCTCTGGGTCGTTTCAGAGCCCAGGTGGAAAAGTGACAGGCATCTCGCCGAGTGCTCTCTTTGCCTTACTTCCATCTGTCCTTGATGCCATCCAGAAAATCATGAATTAACACTTACACTTCCCAAAATTAATAGTACACTTCCAAAATCTGAACCTGAATAAGTGAAACATGGCTTCTACCAGATAGCACAATTCATACAAGTACGGGGTGTAATAGACTGCGCGCACATGGCTTTGGCCCCACCAGCAGCCTCTGCTCACCTATACCGGAATAGCAAGCAGGAGACAATTACAATCAATAATATACACAACAAATGTCACCTATGATGATCCACAAGTCCAGCTAACCTATTCCTGTGTTGGCTGATGTTTTTTGAGTATTCTGCTATTTGCAGTATTGTTGATCATGTAAACATCTGCCATTGCTGCAAAGCATAAATGTTGTGAGGACCTTCTGAGAAAGTCACACCTAGCACCAATTACATAGAGAATCCACTCTTGGTCCACGTAAAGTAATCTGCCTCTTACACATTGTATGTGTACATGTCAAATATATTCACTATATCAGATTTGACCAGGGTTACTTCATTAGACAGTGGCACAAGATGCCAGTTGGTAACCCCAGGACTCTAGCACAGATGTCATACAATGCAGCACGCTGCTAAACCATCATAGAAAGAACACCGGACATCCTGAAGTCACCATTGTGTTGGCTATGTCTCCCTGGTGGAAGCCAACTGCACAGTTCAAAAGTGGTCAGTAAGATTATACTTGTCTGTGCAATGCTACACAGCAGTACAACAGGGGGAATACCCATTGACACACTGGAGAGCTAAAGGATAAGAGCAGAGGTGGACAATTTCTTTTCATAATTATTCTACTTTGTCACTAACACATTCAATTAATAAATGTACCTCTCAATAAAATTAGCTTATTGCTATGATATTTATTGACAATACAATGTTCTTTTGCCAGAATCTTACTCTATGGTTGAGGTAATTAGAATTGATGTAGTGTACTTGCAACTTTGCATCCTTGTGTCCATAAAGCTTTCTAAATTCAGATTGACAGACACACTTTGAGCCCAATAAAGAGAGGGACTGAGGTTTCGTTTCAGAGCCCTCTATTCAACTCTATTCAAAATTAAAAGTTCAAAGTTAAAGTTCTATGTGACAGCACATGCCACATACAATCAATTACACAATTCTTAACCAATGGATCAAATGATTAACAAATGATCTTGTTTCATGAATGCCTCATTATAAAAATGTCATGCATTAAGCCACATCCTCACATGACATTGCAATGTTCAACACACCATAACATACTGTTGGTATTGGATCAGAATGTATTTTTGTGTCTGCAAAAAGGAGATACCCGAAACATGGGGCATTGATGGTGACTTTGAAGATTTTGCTTTTGGATCATGCAGTATGTGGGCTAATTTAAGACTGTGAGTGTGAGGATCTGTCCACCAGTTTGGACAGAAATTGAGATGGCGATTTGAGTACTCAGAAATGAATGTATGAAGCTTTGGAGAAGTGACTGTATTGTGACACACGTGTTCATTGGCTGTTATTATTATTATTTGGATCCATGTGCTATATATGATTATCATTGTATAAAACTATGAGAAAGTGAAACTGTGTTGATTATTGGACAAATTAATAAACTAACTTTCCTTAAAGAAGCAAGATCAAAAGGACTCTTTTGATACAATTTTGCTCGAGGAAAATTGGTGATTTAAACATCATAATATGTTTAAGAGTTTGAAAACTAGGACAAGTGTGTCCAACATATGTAAACAGGATGACAAACTTGGGCATGCGTGTTTGTTTGGATGTACTGGGGTACCTTAGTACGCCATGACTACTTGAAGAAAAAAAACATGGTATCTACTTCTTCTCTGAGCAGTATCATTCATGAATATTTCCTAATGTCGATGTGAGCACACATCTAACCCGTGTCACAACCTAACTACCGTGGCTGTCATGGGTTAACTGTTTGTCAGCTTTCAATCTTGTCTGCTCGGAGGAGATGTGTACACTCATGTGCCTAGTTACACATTAAAAATAGTTTTTGAACAAAAAATATGACACATTGTAAAAAATGTCCCATATGTACACCGTTGCAAAAACTCTTAAGACAAAAACACATTAGTGCTTCTGTGTCACAGTACTTTTTTATTAAATTTTGTTGCTGTGTAATTACCTTCCTTTTTTGCCTGTCCTCTACCCCACCCACATCCTTCTATCCTGCCCCACCACCATCCGTCCCTCCGTGTTTCCTCATCCCCAATCCGCTTCACTGTTTTATGTTTTTTCAAACAAACAGGAGAGTGGGTTGGGGGATGAGACAACACAGAGGGTTAGAGGGTGGGGGCATTTATAATTGCCGTTAATTTGTCATTATAAAAAGTATATAGTACTTGAGGATCGTTGGAAATCATGGTGAAGGATTAATGCTGTGGGCATTGATATGGACATGTACATCAACAACGAAATATTGCAAAGTGATGTTGAAGCCTGTAATGTTGGTGTCTAATGCTAGAAACACACACACGGAGACCAAGTTAGTTCACTGGTGCGCAAGAGACTGCGTCACCGCAGCTCCTCTTTATTTATAGCCTCGTGCTCCGTGCCCCTCCCGGACACGCAGATCACGTTAAACAAACAAGGAGAGCCCGCATGGCTCCCCGCTTACTCTCTACATCCCTCCCATGTTTTACTCCACATGGAAGAGAGTTAACTACAGCACCCCCCCCCCAGGGGAGAAAGTGACAGAAAACAAAAGAAAATGTCAAATAACCACATATTGCAATTCTGTAACAACCAGGGCAAATTATGTGTAAACACTGTCCACTTTCAACGTCGGGTAGCCTTCTCCTTCGGTCCCCTTCTGTCTCCAACAGTGGTATGGGCATAAACATGTTACAACTAAACGACTTGACAGACAAAGTCTTTTAGCTGACTGTTTGGTGCAGGATTAGGGCGTAAGTCATACCTCACATTCCTAGTACGCACACCTCCACGCTCAGGAGCACACACAGGCGGGGCATGTTCAGATCCTGCTGGTCCGACAATGTTCTCCATCTCTTTAGAGGTTGTTGCGGTTTCACCATCTATATCACCTATCTCGTCTTCCTCTTCAGTCGACTCTCGCAGCCCAGCCTTCCGGAAATGTGACACGTTTCTGGTCACTCTCCGTCGTCCCCTGGACGCAGTTATCATCGACCCTTTTACTCCAATGACTTCCCATATCTCAGGATCAAACAGTGTCCTAAACTTTCCTCCTCCTCGACGGCCTCTCACCACCACTTGATCTCCTTCTTGAAACCCTCGATATTTTGCTCTCCGTTTTAAACTGGCCTTCTGATTAGTCATCGCTCGTCGCTTTTGAGTGGCCTTTACATCCAACGCTGGAGGTTTCCACTTAGGACCCGACGGAATACAGTCACGTGGAGACACTTTGAACATCAGAGCAGAGGGGGCACACCCGGTGGTGCTATGGGGTGTTTGACGGTACGCACTCAAAAACTGGTACAAACACTGTTCACTGTCTTCCTTCTGCTCCACTCCAATCCGGAGAGCCCTATTCAAAGTTCGCATAAACCTTTCGACGTCCCCATTGGCTTGAGGCCAATAAGGCGTTATCTTACGGTGATGAATCGCCAACCCATCAAGATACGAGCGAAAGTCCTGTCCCTGAAACGGAGGACCATTGTCTGTTCTAATTTCGTCAGGCAGACCAAACAATGCAAACGTCTTCTGCAGAACTGGCTTTACATTTTCAAACGCTGTTGACGACACAACCTCGACCACAGGGAACTTGGTATATGAATCAATCAAAACAGCGGTCAACCTTCCATCCGGAAAACTTCCAAAGTCCATGCTTACCTTCGACCAAGGTTTCAGAGTGGCAGGTTCGGTTATCACAGGGCAACTCGGAGGTTCCACCGATGTGATAACACAGGAGTGACACTTCCTTATCATGTCGTCAACGTGCTTATCCATACCAGGGAACCACACCTTGGCACGTAACCTTGCTTTGGTTTTAGCTGCCCCTTGATGTCCTTGATGAGCTAACTCGACTACTCGAGACCATAAACACTGCGGAAGTACAATTCTTCTTCCTCTAAGCACTAACCCATTATTATCGGTAGACAGTTCGTCACGCACCTTCCATATACTTTGCATAGCCAAGTTCTGAACTGGTCCTGACCCATTAGTTTTCTCTAAGAAATACTTCCATTTCTTATGGCTCAGCGCCTCCTTAACATGACTCAGTACCACATCCTCCTGTGTAGCACTTACAATGTCCGTTACAAGAAGAGCATTAGGACATGCCGACTGTACGACCATGCTGACGAAAATCTCAGTACTCTCTTCGTCATGTTCTTGGTGAGCATCAAATACTTTCGGAGTCGGATGACGAGATAGATAATCTGCCGGATTATTCGCCCCTGGCCGATAAACGACGGTGAATCGATACGGTTGAAGCAGAACAGTCCATCTTTCAATTCTGGGAGGTGCCAGACGCGGGCTGCCCGCAAACAATGAAACTAAAGGCTTATGATCAGTTACAACTTGGAATTCATGCCCATACAGATATAGATGAAAATGGCGGCATGCCCATCGAATAGCTAGCGCTTCGCGCTCAATCTGCGCGTACCTAGTTTCAACCGCTGATAAAGCCCGGCTAGCATAAGCGACAGGAATCCACTCTTGATGCCCTTGTTCTTGCAATAGAACGGCTCCTAGCCCAACAGGGCTTGCATCTACCACCACTTCTGTTCTCTTGCTGGGGTGGATGTAAGCCATAGTCGACCTGTCTAGCAATGCAGCCTTAATGTCCACAAACGCCTTGTGTGCCTCCGGAGTCCAGTCCCAAGAGTGTTGCCCTCTCGTGAGCTGCCGAAGCGGTTCTGACATAGTGGCGAGTTGGGGTATGAATCTCCCACAATACGTGGCCATTCCTAGAAAACTGCGAACCTCCGTGGGATTTTGTGGAACAGGGGCCTGACGAATAGCTTCAGCTTTCTTCGGGTCTACTTGTAGGCCATCTTTCGAAAAGATGTAGCCGAAGAATTCTACAGATGTTTGGTAAAAAGCACACTTCTTTTTATGCAGTGTCAACCCTGCTCCAGCTAACCTTTTCAATGTTGCTCTGAGATGACAGTGATGCTCTTCTCTCGTTCGGGAGTGTATCAAGATGTCATCACTCAGATTGATTACTCCCGGTAATCCCGACAAAGTCTCTCTAATTGCATTCTGAAACACCTCAGCAGCTGACGAGACCCCAAAACTGAGTCTCTTATATCTCCTCAGCCCCACATGTGTCGAAAAGGTGGTGATATTCCTACTCTCCGGGTCAAGTTCTAGCTGATGATACCCGGCATTAAGATCCAGCTTTGAGAACCATTGGGCCCCATTCAGATCTGCAATTATGTCATCCATTGTTGGCGTTATGTGCCTTTCCCTTCGAATAGCCTTGTTTGGCAAACGCATATCCACGCAAAGACGAATCGCTCCAGGTTGTTTGGGTTTCGGCGCAATCACCAACGGTGACACCCACGGCGTAGGCCCATCTACCTTTTCAATGACTCCTTGGTCTTCCAGCATTTGCAATTCTTTCTCAACAATAGGGCGCAAATGGAACGGCACTCTGCGATGTCGTAGCGCTACCGGCACCACGCTGTTGTCTATATGCAGTTTGATCCGTTTTCCTTTCAACCGTCCCAGCCCCTCAAACAGTTGCGGGAACTCACGGAGAAGCTGTTCCACCTGAGTGTCATAGACTTGACGTGCAAAAAATACCAGTTCTAGTTCTTCTGCCGTGTGGCATCCTAACAACGTGCCACGGTCTCCAGCCACCACATAGAATTTTGCTTCTGTTGACTTGTCCCCACTATTCACAGCCACTTCCACAGTTCCCTTAAGAGGAAGGGGGTCTCTCCCTCCATAGTTATATATTTTTGTAGTCGTTGGAGTAAGTATCGGAGTAGGTACTAGTTTCATGAATAGAGTTTCGTCCATGACATTTACAGACGCCCCTGTGTCAATGAGTACTGATACGACTACACCATTGACATGAACGTCACTCATGGGAGGCGGTCTTTTTTTTTGTTGTCTCCCTCCCGTAAAAGAAATTACAAAAATGTCCTCCTCTTCATCTTCGTCGAACCCCGGGCCACTCCCCATCGGGTGGTCTCTTTCCTCTTCCATACCTTTTGATACCGCTCTAACATTAGCGTCCTTTCCTTTCTGATCTCCTGGCTTATTCCTCCTGGATCTACATACTTTAGCGAAATGGTTTGGTTTACCACAGCGGTTGCACGACTGTCCCTTTGCCGGGCACCCCATATTCGCTCGATGTTCATAGCCACAGCTTCCACAAACCCTATCACTGGGTTTAGCGGGATTCGATTTGCGCGGAGTTGACTGACGCGTCTGAACAGCATCCACCTGTTCCTCTTTTACCTGAACAGAGCGTGCTGACGACGCTGCAGCCAATGACTGACCCCTTACGGCTGCCATTGCGTCTGCTCTTACCGCCGACAGTTCATGCGATCGTGCAAGAATCAAAATATCATCAAGAGACATACCCTGCTGTCGAAGAATAAACTTTCTTAACGCATTGGACCTACAGCCTTGAATGACTTGCGCTCGGATCTCCTCTTGCTGATTGAGCGCGGTACACGAGCTTGCCAATTTTCTCAACCTTGCATAAAACATATCCATCGACTCAACCTCTGTTTGTTGTGCCTGTCTCAATTTAAAACGTTCATAATCCGAATTAAGTTGAGGATCGAAATGCCTATTTAAAGCAGTTACTGCTGCATCAAAATCAGACTTGTCTCCTGTATCAGGGAGAGAATCAAAAAGCTCCTGCAGTTCGTCCCCTCCCATCAGCAGCATTACCGATCTACGTACTGCCCCATCTGTTTCTCTCGTTGCGCAAAAATAGTTTTCTAGGCGATTGATCCATAAGCGCCATCTGGGCGCGGCAGTAGCCGGGTCAATAAGTTGGCTGAACGGCGGTAATGACGTGATTAAGGAGTGAACACTATTAGTCAACTGTGCTGGAAGTTGAGGATTTCCTGGTGGTGGCGGTGGTGGATTGGCATTGTCTTGGGGTGGGGCACTCATATTGGCACTCTGACACTTCACTTATTTAAGCTCAATGTTTTTTTTTTTCAATAAAGTTTTTTTTCAACTCCCCAGCCTCGGGGAATACACTCGTTGTTGCCTTCACACGGCAGCAGAATGCGGGGAACCACTTCCCCTTTTCTTTTTTTTTCTTTTTTTTTTTTTTCTTTTTCAATAAAGTTTTTTTTCAACTCCCCAGCCTCGGGGAAAACACTCGTTGTTGCCTTCACACGGCAGCAGAATGCGGGGAACCACTTCCCCTTTTCTTTCTTTTTTTTCAATAAAGTTTTTTTTTTCCAACTCCCCAGCCTCGGGGAAAACACTTCAGCGTCACTGTTGCTCACCTGGCAACAAGACGCTCCAGTCACAAATGTTTAACGGAGCGTTGCGCTCCACGCGTTTATTTGTTTTCTTCCAGGGCAGGCTGTCCTAGCAACAGGACACTCCCCCCTGGGCGCGCTCGACGGAGCGCTGTACTCCCCCTTGATTTCTTCACTCGGGGCGGGCTGCCCCAGCAACAGGACGCTCCCCGCGGACACGCCGGGCGGCCGCGCTCCCTCCAATGTCCTCACCTGGGGCAGGCAGTCCCAGCAACAGGACGCTCCCGGTGGACACGCTGGGCGGAGCGTCGCGCTCCACGTGTTCCTCCTCCCTTCCTTTTCGGCGGGGCGGCTCACCACAAACGGCCTCTCCGGTCAGGAGACTCGGCCGCACACTTCCTTCGCAGCACCTCCGGCGATCGGTCTCCAAGGATTCACGGCTGACGCTCGCCTCCTTCACCAACTCGTGCCGCCAGTCGCATCTCCACCTCAGCGGCCGACTCAGCACCACCTGCACTGGTACGTGTTCCTTTATTTTAACATGTTACACTGCATGAATTTGTCGAAATCCCGCTCGTCGCCAATGTAATGTTGGTGTCTAATGCTAGAAACACACACACGGAGACCAAGTTAGTTCACTGGTGCGCAAGAGACTGCGTCACCGCAGCTCCTCTTTATTTATAGCCTCGTGCTCCGTGCCCCTCCCGGACACGCAGATCACGTTAAACAAACAAGGAGAGCCCGCATGGCTCCCCGCTTACTCTCTACAAAGCCTAATGTCGAATGCTAATCTGTGCTGTTTTGAGGTTTTTATTGTTGCATGTTGTAATTTCTGCAAAATATAGCCTTTACAGGGTAATTAAAGCATTGTGAAGCATGAAATCACAAATTTACCAAATGTACGCCTAACCAAATCACACACTCTACCAAACTCCTGAACAACCCATGTAAGAAAAAGTCTGCCGATCACCCCTTGCATCATGTTTTATGATACACTGTGACAATCGTGTTCATTTAGAGAAACAATATAAATCAGGACATGGCTCTAGGTGAATTGTGTACAGATCTGAGGTTGAGGGAGTAGGCCACATGCTCTCCAAGACGGCAGCAAATAAATTGAAAGCTCTCCATTAAGGATATTAGATGACTTGCATCTTGTCGCCTTGGAAATCTTTAATATCATCTGCCAATGAGGCCATCTTCTGATCATACCCCTCTATACCTGTACGTGTATTGCACAATGATAAGGATTACGCAACTACATACCTAAGGGCACTTCTCATGATGGAAAAACGTTTCTGTAATATGAACTGGGCTAACCATGCATGCAAACCCTGTATGTTCGTTTGCCTAATGCACAAACAGCACAACAGTGTAAAGTAAATGATCCATTTTTTTGAAAAGGTAAAAGAATATGGACCCAGATGTTCACTGCTGCACAAAGTACAAAACAGTGTCAGCTCAAGTGTGTGTATTAGCGTACATTAGGGAAGGGCAAGCCAACCAATTAATAGGAAGAGCCAAGCCAGACCAGAATCACGGTTCTGCAGCAAGCAAGCAACATATTTGGCATGCGAATTGTGCCACAAATATTTACATGATTGCAGACAGTGCGTTTATTAGCTGCGACAGTCTTTAAACATGAACTTATAAACATTCACACCACCAACACGTCCTCACAACGACGCCATTAGTTAACCAAGAGGCACGTCAGTTGTCATGAACCACCCACATGGTGCCCCGGTTGCTATTATAAATGGCGCACCATTAGAGTCCATAAACAAAACTCAAGAGAGGGCATTGCACAGCACACATCCTGAGCTCATGAGTTTACATATAATAATTAAGGAAAAGGAGGCACGGTGAAATTAAATAAATGAGTAAGACAGCACAATTTGGTGAAACGGGAAAAACAGGATTGATCCCAGGTTCCCTGGTTTCACGTTGTGCGACTCAGCCATTATATGGGCACCTTTCCCTCTCGTTGTACTTCAAAGGTTATTGCTTGTTGCTTAAGTCTTTGAGAAACTAAATCAGCACACTTTGTTAAACAAATATCGGTGTTACATGTTAAATCCAGTTAACACTGGAAGTCTTTCTGTAAAAAAAACACAAAGTTAACGTAAGAGAAGGCTGGGTGCTCTGGTTAAGGGTGATATCACTAACTGCACCTAACCCGGCGACCGATGTTAGGAGCGGTTCAGTATCTCAGAGAAGGCAATTGCACGAATTAACAAAACAAAAGATCTGGGAGATCAACACAAGTGACGCGTACAGGCCGGCTGCATACAGACTTCCACACAGAGCTCACACTCGAGCCTTTTCACATTTGTTATCATTTCCCCTCGCAGGCAGCCATTTAGATGGCTTATTACTAAGACCTGTGTGTGAAGGTGCTCGAGAGAAGAACTGTTTGAAAAATCATTAGGATAGCGCCCTGCTTCAAGTACCTTTACAACGCTCCACAGTTGTTCACTATCTGCCCATCCCAAATGTCGCTGATGAGCAGCACCTCTGACTGAAAAAACAATAGCATAAGTCCCGCAATTTTACACTATTCCCTCATCTCGACGGGGACATAAAGTACAACTTTGAGCACTTTCACAGCACCTTAAAATGTGCTCATGTGCTGCCCATTTCCACAGACCAGCACTGTGTTGCCAGCCAGAAGTGAAGTTGTGGGGACTTTGGAGCATTAGATAAAGGCGTGGGTGTGAGGCTGAAGTCACACTGAGGTTCGGCTATATTTGGACTGGAGCTAAGCCAGAACCAGGTATCTGACACATATTGAGAAGTAGCTCCCCTCCATATTTTTCTGCACTTTACAAAAGACCCTTTAATTGTGATATTCACAAAATAACTTGGAGCTACAACCAAGTAGGCAATCACACGTTTAACCAGCTTTAAGGGGCGGTTCTTGCATTTCATCTCTCAGACTACAAAAATAAATATATGTCTTACAGACGATACATAGAGCTTTGAGCTTTTACGCCTGACCTTAAACGCTGTGTAACTGGACTACTTTACCAAGAAAAGAGTAGCTTTACAAATCATAGCCCCATGCATTAATGCTGTTTTTGTTAAGTGGCCCTTATCGACAGTGTCACAAAAAGCGTTCTGGCCTACACACCAAAATAATTGAAAATCGTGTTTACTTCCATTCACCTAACATGAACCAGAGATCTTCAAACTCTCTTGCTGTGAGCCCCCCCCCCCCTCAGCAAAATTTGTTTAAGTTGGGCCTCCCTCAAAAACTTTATGGCAGTACTTGGAGGAGCAGAATGGTCTGGGCTGAGTGCAGGGAGCGGTCCTATAATTTGTGGGGTATTTTTTCTGTATCTTATAATCCACACTACATGTGAGACTTATAAAAGAGATAATATATCAAAGCAAAACAGAAATCGACCAAAAAACACTACGCCACATAATTGAGGTGTTGCCCTCCACTTTGCAACAAGGGTCCATCAGCCCTAATGGTAGCAAGGTAAAGGAGCCTCAATGCCACTTTCATAAAGTAAGGAATCATAATTCAGATGTAGTGGGCTTCTCACACTCCTGGGCCCCAGGGGCTTAGCACCAGCTTCATGAACGAGAGTCAAAAACATGAGAAAAGCATGGGCCTCCAGCTTGCTCAATTCCCTACTCTTTCATCTCTTTGAGGCCTAAGCTAAGGTGTCTTGTGTGCTTCAATTTTTCCCTCCGTTTGGCTATTGGTCTGAGACCCAAACGTTACTGGCACAGCAGCGATGCACTAGGCCTTAAACGAGGAAGGATAGCAAAACAACACTAATTGGGGTTTAGTTGGTGCATCACACCCCTGGGCCCGGTGCCACTGCACCGGGAGCACAAATGATACCTACTCCTCTCTTCACTCAGCTGGGCAATCACTCCTAGGCCTGAGGACCAAAGCTGGCTGGCTGACCCTTTGTGTAAAAAAAAAGGGGATAAATCCGCTTTGCGGCCCCTGTTGCTTGTGACCCGTATCCTGCACAGTAAGGGTAATCTGGGCTCTAAGGCTAACAAGTAAAAAAGGGTTCCCACCCACCTTTTTCTAGTAGCATAACCGTAACTGGGATGCAGTAGTCCCTCATAGCATTGCCCCAGCAGTGCCACTGCACCTGCTGCACTAATGGTAGTGATGGCATCTAAAAAGAAAATGAGCTTACATCTCTCCATCTTCCTCAGGGCACCTCCATGAGGAAGCTGAATGTCCATTTGTAAACAAAAAAACAGGCTCCCGCTCGTCTGGGCCATATCTTGCTACCCATGGACAGAGTTAAAGAAAAAGCAGGCCTTCCCAATAGTGTACCTACTACCTGAAAGAAATGTAAATGTGTTTAATTGGTTAATCACCAAATATTAAGGCTGCTTGGAAGCAAGTAGAGGCTTAATTTATGTCGTCACTTGAAGCTTCAGGATAACAAAGATGTTTTCTTTTTGAGATGTCATCTTAGGGTGTTGAGTTTTGGAAAGTGTACTTTTAATGGACTTATAAAAATGTTTGCACTAGATACAGTGTGACTGCCTATCACGAAAAAGATATTCTTTAAAGCACTTGCTTGTTCTTAAACAGTAAATCTTTTTGTGGTAGCCTATCTTAGAGCCACTGGAATTATTCAATTTTGTGGCATTTTCTGCATAATTATAGATTTGCTGCATGTTTCACATAATCAGTCATCTGCTGCATCATCTGCAGATTTTAACCCTAAAAATGTGTTTCTAGCTCAAATGGATAAAAAGTTATGAAAAAGTGGCGACACGTTGTCACTTAGTGTAAGACCCATTGCTATGGTTGACTGGTCATCATTCCAGTGCTAATTGCTGTGTTTAGGTATTAAACTGGTATTAATGAGGTGAATCCTGTGTCCAGACAGTGTTAGCTTGTGTAAACTGAAAAATGATGAAGTAATACTTTCAACAAAAGTGCATAAGCCACACATTTGTTGTTTTGTTTAGTCATCCCTGCATAATTTGGTCCTCCCCTTCTGTAAAATTCCGATAGCCCTGCTTATAATATGTGAAATACAAATTTTAATTAATAACTTGCAAGTTCACAGTGCTTTGTGTTGCAGGCTGCAAACATCATATCGTAATAAATACACAAGTCACTATTTCACAATGCCCTAACCATGACTTGAATGTGTGACTCTCTTGTCTCGCAACAGACATCTGCAGTGATCTCATTAATTAAACGAGGTTCCATAACATACAAGAAAGTGTTCCCAACCATTGGTTTACTTGCCATTTCTTTTTCATTTACAGTATATTCAGCTAGCTGAAGGTGAAAACACAAAATACGTGCAGAAAATATAATTTTTAACCACTTACCCATGTCTTTGATCCCGCCACCACAGCTGCCATATTTTTTTTAGCCACTTTAACCCCTGGAAATAAATGAAGACAACCTGGAAACGTTCCAAGACTCCTTTATTTACAACAAGCATTTACAAAGGCATTTTCACTTGAACCCCCTCACCCCCCACCCCTAGGAACACAGCCATGGGCCTCTGCCAAAAGCCATACAGTTAGGTTAGGGTGCAAATATGCCTTAACCTTTCTCCAGGTTAAGAAATTATCTCTTTTTACCCACAATAAATATTAAAAAAGGCGAAAAGGGTGTTTTTCACAGTAATTCTCTAAACTTAAACCCCCTTTCTTGGGCAGTAGGTTGCTCATTTCTGGTTTCATACAAAATCACGAGGTGATAGCCAGCAGCAGCATTTTTCATTTCTCCCAGGAATTTGCATGGGGAAGTGAGGATCAATGTATGGTCAAATTGTTACTTTAAAACAATTCACCAGTTTCCCTCACAGAAACAGAGATTGCTCTTTCCATATAGACTGACTCGTTATGCACCCTTTGCCCTGAACTAAGAAAAATTATCAAAGATCCTGATTCTGTTTTTGCACAGGACCTGCAACATGCGAAGACCGTTATTATTCAAAACTAAACTCTCTCTTTCTTCGGAATAGCTCTGGTTGAGTTCTAGGCTTGAACTCGGGCAGATAAATTGAAAATCATTTGTTCTGCTGTTAAATCTGAAGGCCCTCAGGGTGGTGTTCCTGCACACTTTTTTCCTACTCACCTCCTGTTGCTGAAATTCATTCTTGTTCACTTGCAGACTTTAATGCTGCTAACCAGTTGTAAAATGCTTGTGTTTACTCCTTAAGACATGACAAAAGTGGCCCACAATTGCTTGGCACATTTAATTTGCTTATAAGTCCTTAGTATGGTACAACATGTTCCCAGGGCCTATACATTAAATGTCACTGGTGGGCCTGCAGCACTTATTGTGCCACCAACTTTAGTATCCCATTAAGACATGTACCAGTCCTGCCATTGCAGCCTGTGTGCAGTTTTTAACCTGCCAAGTTGATTTGGCAAAATAAACCTTTTGCCAGGCCTAAATCTCCCTTTTTAATACCTATATCACCCAGAGATAGGCTCTAAATGACCCACTGGGCAGAGTGCAGTGTATTTAAAAAAGCTGAACATGTACTTTTAAGTTTTCCATGTCCTGGGAGGGAACAACTCCCAAAAAGGTTTTCATTACTGTGAGGCCAAGCTCTCCCATAGGGTAACATTGGTGATCATTTTTGCTTGGGAGCAGGTAGAAATGCCATGTTTGGTCTAAAAGGAATTGCAATTCAAAATCATCTTTAATGGTAATGTTGGATTTTAAGTCACAATTCTGAAAATGGCACTTTTAGAAAGTTTGCATTTTTTTGTCTTTACCATTTGGTGCCTACAGTCTGTGTCCTGTGTCACATGACTGTGGATAGTTGAAAACTGGGCTTTGTGTATTCCTCCCAGACAGTGAAACCAAGGGGGACTAGATGTCGGCAGGATGGACTATCCTGCCAGGTTGGAAGGGGCAAAACTGTTCCCTGCCACACTTACATTTCAAGGGTGCTGCCTCAGCCCACTCACAAAGAACTTGACACCTGTCATTTGTCAACTTAGACCTCTTGGAGCCTGTTCAGGGAAGGAAGGAAAATTCCAGAACCAGATGTGGGGGAACTTTAGAAACGTCTCCAGTTTCAAAGACTGGCACCAGGTTTAAATATTGGACTCTCAGACCAACTCTTCAGTTCATATCTGGACCTGAGGTGGACTCCTAGAAGAGCTGCTGTGTATTTCAGAGGACGCCCCTGCAGCTTGAGGTCTGCTTTTTACACAGAGGACTGCCTGCTGCTACCAGAGGACTGCCCTGCTGCTTGCAACCTACCTTGTACCCTTAGAGGACTGCCATGCTGCTTGAGTCCAGTCTTGCTGCTTCATCCCACGACTACCAGAGTGACTCTGGACTCCTTTCCTGAGCGACAAGGGACACAAAAAGCTACAACCACTTAAACCATACACCTGGACCCTACCTCAAGTGAGTCCTACCCTCCAGGTAGAGCCCACCCAGTCCTGGACCCTTGAAGGTGTTGCTAAAGTTGCCCAAACTTCTACTAAAAACAGAAACTTGGGACTTTGAAAGTTTGCCAATAAAAAGTAGCCTAAGAACCGAGAGAAGACCAGGACCTACCTGCTTGCTGATCTGCCCAAGGTGCATCACCAGTCTTCCTGACTTCATGGTAGCTCCTGCTACATTCTTCTCCACACTAGCAATCAAAAATCCAATTTCCTACATCTTTGCATTACAATGTTATACACATATTAACATAATACAAGAGGAGCCCATACATTGGCCCTGATCTGGAGCTTGGCAGAGGGCCTGATTTAAATATTGGCAGACAGTGTTAGTGTGGGAGTAAAGTACTCCACTATGGCAAGAGTACTCCACCCACCACATTTAGAGATGTCCACCGCCCAAGCAGTCATCTCTTGTATTTATAGGCACTGCCGTCATGGCTGTTTCTGTAAATGCAATAAAATTATGCCTTGCTGCTCCTTCAATATGATGGCACTGTAGAGCACACTTTCATTTTCTTTTTTTATTTTCAAAAACAAAATCCCAAATTGGGATTTTGTTTTTGAAAATAAAAAAAACAATGACCCCCCCCTTCCATGCAAGTGTTTTCCCATGATGTGTGGGTCATTGAAATTTTTACTTTTACATACCGCCACATTTTAGATGGTGGCTTGCAAAAGTGAAAATTGGCTAAGTGCCTGCCAACTCTTAATTGAGTGGGCAGACACATGGCCCCATCTCTGATGGTCCTTACTCTGTCACCTAGCCCTAGGAGTCATTATGGGTTCTGGATTCAAGAGATGCATGTCCAGTCTTTCTTACCCAGGGAAGAGGGCAGCTGGCTGCAGGTCAGCAAAGCAAGTCAGCAGTTCCTTCAGAGCAGCAGTCCAGCAGAATTGCAGTCCCTCTAGTAGCACAGCAGTACTTTTCCTGGCAGAGTATTAAGAGGTCCAGAAGTGTACTGAAGTGGTGGTGTCTGAGGTCCTTATTTTATACACAGGTGTGAGGCCTTGAAGTGGTGAGAAGCTTCTTGAGGCATGCCTTTGAAGAGCACGGATGCCCTGCCTTCCATGCCCTGGCTCCAGTCTAGCTACAGGGGCAATGCAGCCCTTTGTGTGGAGACAGGGCACAGCCTATTTACGTGTAAGTGAGGCTGGGCTTAGCTCCTCCCTCCCATCCTGCCAGTGATGGCCCATATGGTCACACCTAAATTCTGATTGTGTGTGGCTGTCTAGAAGGAATACAGAAAGCCCAACTGCCAGCTACACTCAGTTATATGACCAGACACAGGATGCCGGTACGAAATGGCTACAGCAAGAAAATGTCAACTTTCTAAAACTGGCATTTTTAGAATTGTAATTTAAAATCTGACTTCACCATAACTTAGGATTTTTAATAAAGATTCAATAGACACCAAAAAAGAACCAGTTTTCTGTTCTTATTTGGAAATTAAATCTATGAAATGCAATAAGGGAAACTCCAATGTTATCCTGTGGGAGAGATAGGCCTTGCAGTAGTGAAAAAAGAATGTAAGAGTTTTTTACTACAATGACATGGAAAACCTGAAAGTGCTAAATGTAGACTGGACTGCCCTTGGGGCTGTCCAGGGTCTAAGCAAAAAAAATATATATATATATATACATATATATATATATATTTATAAAAATCAAAAATATTCACCGCACTCCAGGAGGTTTTTGAAGACTCTATTTTATTGTTCCAGCAACCACCAACGTGTTTCGACTTCTAACAAGTCTTGCTCGTGGCTAGTGAGTCCTTTTTCCCTTTTACCTTAAATAGCATAGGTCTATGATGCCCATTATGTGCCATTCTGGACCTTATAGTTACTATGTACAAATACAAAAATAATCATTTAAAATAAAACGTGTGGCAATTTCTGCTCACTAACAATCATTTTAACCCCTGTAATGTGCTATGAATCACCTCATATCATACATTGTGAAAATCAAATTGTAATCTACTTATATAGCAAAATTCATATAATTATAACTAAATCAATATCAGTATTATTATCTCATTGCATAATAAACATATGATAATAAGGCAATTTTCAGATCCTATTGGCTAAGTGCCATATATAACTATATTATTGCATCAATTAATTTCCACTTATTTGCAATTTTCTTAGATTTTACTTTCCTAATTTTCTCTTAATTTTTATGCAATAATAAATATAATCTAGAGTAAGGAGAAAGAAACAAGGGAGAAAGAAAGAAAGAAAGAAGAGGAAGAGTTCCAATTGAGTATTATTCCAATATGAACACCCAAGGTGCTGTAGTCCTTTATCACTTTTGATTCATGTCACTTATATATGTACATGAAGTTCCTCTTCCATATTTAACCCAAATTGAACCTTTGTTCGTAATTGTGTGCCCGCAGGGGAAGAGAGGAAGATCGATAAGTTCATTAATTGTAATTCAGATTTTACCATATATGTCATAAAATGTCCGTGTAATTTATGGTATGTTGGAAGTATGATTTTTCCAGATAAAAATGTATTTTGGAACACTGGCGAGCTATTAAAAAAAATGATTCCAATTATCCGATAGTACGACATTGCAGACAGGAATATGATGGGAAAGTTGATGATCTGTTATTTTTTGGAATTGACAGGGTGTTGCTGTCTCCAAGAGGAGGAGACAGGGAACGGACTCTTAGGAGGATGGAATCGGAATATATAATTAGACTCAATAGTAGAACCCCGTGGGGTTTGAACCAGGATGAAGAACTTTATGTACAAGTGGGATAATATTTTTGATTTGTTTTTGAATCAGAGATGTTGTAATCAATGAGAATGAAATTGACCGGGCCTTCAGTAATCTGGCTAAATCCACTTAGCTGTCTAATACAGAAAAATTGTGATTAACTGAAAGAAATGTATTGATTTGAAATTAATGAATGAAATAAGAGTTTTTGTTTTTTGGAGAGGAATTTATGTAAAGATGGTATATTTAGAATAGGATGGGAACATTATTTAAAATTGTATAATGCATATACTGTATGGGGTATAATTAATAACCAAGATAAAAAACAAAAATAAATAATAATCTAAACAAAAAATTAAAATAAAAATGATGGGAAAGGGATGAGAGAATGTATAAGGAAGATATCAATGAATATAAGGAGTGAGATTTATGTTGCTAGTATATGATATTAGTGTGACTATTTTGTTTATGTTTATTAACAGACAGGATATAAGGTTGAAAGGTGGTAGGACTTGTTTTTTCAAACTAAGACAATGTGGGCTATGAATAAGACCAACACGGTTGAAACGCGTCAGCCCTAAAGCCATAGGATAATTCAGCTTTGTACAGTCGTCATATGAATAAAGCAATGGATTTCTAAGAGAGTCTGGAGTGCCGGCGTCTCCTTCATTATCGTGTTGAGCGAGAAGTTCTTTGAATATTTACGGATCCTGCGTCCGTAGCTGAGCACCAACCTCATAGGCGGTAGCAGTCAGCTGTAGCAGGACGTTTGGATGATATATATATATATATATATATATATATATATATATATATATCTCATGACGGGTCTTGAGGGGTTTCTCCGGCATGGTCCGGTGACTCCACTTTCCAGAATGACCTCTATCGGTGCCCCGGGGAAACAATGGAGGGACGGTATACCGGAAATGAGTACTACTTCTGTGGTCAACGCAGTCCAGAAGAGGGGCAGGCAGAGAAATAGAGAACAGACGACGATGGACAGAGAGAGTGAAAAGAAGATGTGAGACCCAAGGCAGGAGAACCAGGGACGCACATCGAAGAAGACGGGGGACCCGGGCCAACAGAATCCGGGATGCACAATGGAGCAGACGCGAATCCTGAAAAGGAGGAAGAAGAGGAGCCTATGGAAGCTGATGAGGAGGATGAAGGCATAATGGCCTCCGAGGTGGACTGAAAAGCTGAGGAAGGAGGAGTTCAGACCCTACAGCCACACCATGCTCCTGGAGAAGCATGGATAGACAAGGTATGGTCTCTTTGGAGTAGAGACAAGTGTCTAAAAAGGGGAAGCTGGTGCTGAGAACAGGTTGGAGACCAGCTTGTAAGGGAGGCAACTCCGTGTTCCAGCAGAGGGCACCCTTTGAAGCCACTCGGGAATGATAGAACTGCATGGTTTTCTTTCACATAGAGAGGTGAAAACCGAGGGCTTCCCTGTTTCCCTACCGATAACCCTAAGTCTGGAAGCTCTTACCTGATCCTGGATCTTTCTTGTCTCTCGCTCTTTCTCCGTGGTGAACTAGTGGGAGTGGAGAGGGGACCCAGGTCGTACCTTCTAACCTAATAAATTAGAAATGAGAGGAAAAAGGAAATCATAACACCAATTCCGAAGAGGACGCTGATGAGGAGAAGTGATAAGGACAGTTTTGGGACATTCAAAGAGCAAATATAAAAAAAAAGACAACCATTGTTAACCCTAACATGTCTGTCTACCCCTTCTTTCAGGCTATGACCCGCCATATATATATATTTATATATCCATATCTGAACAAAGTGTTGCCCACCCGACAGCATGAGCCGGCGGAGCACACCGGCAGTAAATGTCTTCAGTACATTCAACAAAGTATGCTCACTCAGATACAAAGTGAAAACAGGGATTTACTTTACTTGTTTACTGATGGAGAGTCGGCCACGGAGTCGGACAAAACGCGTCACTTTCGAAGTAACTCCCCATATATATATATATATATATATATATATATATATATATATATATATATATTTATATATATATATCAAATCAGGGTTTATAAAGCGCAACTACTCACCCATAAGGGTCTCAAGGCACTAAGGGTTTTGTCCTCTGAGCTTCAGTTGAAGAGCCAGGTTTTAAGGTCTTGCCAGAATTGAGTCAGCAACGGTGACTGCCTGAGGTGCAGGGGCAGGATGTTCCCGCTCTTTGCCCTGAAGATGGCGAAGGATCTTCCACCAGCCAAGGCCTTCCATATGCAGGGTACAGTGGCTAGTGTTTGTTGAGCAGAGAGGTCTGGTAGGGGAGTACAAGGTGATGCAGTGGTTGAGGTAGGTCTGGTCCTAACTTGTGGAGGGCTTGTAGGCATGGACGAGGAGCTTGAAGTTAATTTTTTCCTTGATTGGAAGCCAGTGTAGGTCTCTTAGGTGGTTGAAGATATGTTCACAATGGGGAATGTCCAGGATGAGTCTGGGGGAGGCGTTTTGGATGTGCTGTAATTTCTTCAGGTTCTTCTGCATGGTACCGGCGTAGAGGGCGTTGCCATAGTTGAGTCTGCTGGTATTTTGTTTTAGGAAAGGTTGATCCTGGCAAATGGTTTATTTCATCTGGTTGAAATGGCAGGTTAAAAAAGCATACACAGGCTCTGCAATAGCAGGCCTGAGATATGTTTAAAGGGCTACTTATGTAGATGGCACAATCAGTGCTGCAAGCCTACTAGTAGCATTTAATTTACAGCACCTGAGCACATGTAGTACACTTTGCTAGGGACTTAAAATAAATCAGATATGCCAATTGGGTATAAATCAGTGTTACCCTGTTTTGAACAGAGACCACAAGCACTTTAGCACTGGTTAGCAGTGGTAATGTGTGCAAAGTCCTAAGGCCAATACAAATTAATTCAGCAAGAGCAGGAGGTCTGAAGGCACAAAGGGGCATATTTATACTCCGTTTGCGACGGAATTGCGTCGTTTTTTTTTACGCAATTTCGACGCAAAACTAACTCCATATTTATACTTTGGCGTTAGATGCGTCTAGCGCCAAACTCCATGGAGTTTGCGTCATTTTTTAGCGTGGACACCTACTTTGCGTTAATGAGATGCAAGGTAGGCGTTCACGTCTAAAAAATCGACTCCGAGGCATGTGCGTCGGATTTATACTCCCGGGGCAAAATTCACGCCCGGGAGTGGGCGGGTCAAAAAAAATGACGTACGGCCGCTTTTGCGCCGTTTTTTAGCGCCTGCAAAAGGCAGGCGTTAAGGGACCTGTGGGCTCTGAAGGAGCCCAGAGGTGCCCTCCCATGCCCCCAGGGACACCCCCTGTCACCCTTGCCCACCCCAGGAGGACACCCAAGGCTGGAGGGACCCATCCCAGGGACATTAAGGTAAGTTCAGGTAAGTGTTTTTATTTTTATTTTTTTGTGGCATAGGGGGGCCTGATTTGTGCCCCCCTACATGCCACTATGCCCAATGACCATGCCCAGGGGACAGAAGTCCCCTGGGCATGGCCATTGGGCAAGGGGGCATGACTCCTGTCTTTGCTAAGACAGGAGTCATTTCTATGGGGGTTGGGAGTGAAAAAAAATGGCGCAAATCGGGTTGAGGCGAAAAAATTGCCTCAAACTGACTTGCCCCATTTCTTGACGCCCAAACCCCATATCCCCCTACGCCGGCGCTGCCTGGTGTACGTCGTTTTTTTCCACGCACACCAGGCAGCGCCGGCGGCTAACGCCGGCTAACGTCATTGAATAAATACGGCGCCCGCATGGCGCTTCAGAATGGCGTTAGCCGGCGCTAATTTTTTTTACGCAAAACTGCGTTAGTGCAGTTTTGCGTCAAAAAGTATAAATATGGGCCAAAGTTAGGAGGAAACCACACCAAGAATGCCAGGTGTAACATACACCATCCATGTAGGCCTGAAAAGCAGTACTAGCCAGCTCCTGTGAGGAACCATATAGACAGGACAGGAAAAAGAAAAAACATTTGGAAAGCCAAATATGCCTGGCATCAATGTGCTAGAGCACGCAAACACAGACTTGCACAAATTCTGTTTCTGAGCATTACATGCATAAAAGCTGTTTAGCACATGAAAGTCAGGCCTTTGGCTTTGCCAATGCTGGGGGAAAAGTAGCAAAAAGGATTGCTTTCTGTATTGCATGTGACAAACATGTGACATTGGTACTTAAGGGTAGAGGTCATATCAGTGGTATTACTGATTCTTAAGAGCAGAGATTATATTAGTTTGAGGAGTGTTTGATCAGATCTGAAACTGTGCATACTATGTCAGGCAACATTGCTGGAGACAATGCAAAAATAACTTATTGATTCTTTCAATTGTCAGTAAAAGTTACTCTATTATTTTCATAAGCAACAGAGCAACAATTAACATCCAATAGTCCTAAGGTTTCATACAAATTTTACAAATGATGGAATCATGTCTCAGATCCATGAAGAGAGGCAAAATTGATGTTCAATTGGGTAACTCAAGAAGCTATTTTAAATGAATTTTCTTTAGCGCCCAATGTATCTCATTTGGCCTATATCCACAGATCCACTCCAAATGTCACCTATGACACAAACCGCCTTATCAGTGAACATCTTAGTATACCTCAGAATACCTCAACAAACGACTCTCCTTCTACACCCCAACCCGGCATCTCCGGTCCGCTGACCTTGCCCTCGCAACCGTCCCACACGTCCACAGAACTACAACCAGAGGTAAATCATTTTCACACCTCGCCGCCAAAACGTGGAACACTCTTCCCACCCACCTGCGCCAGACCAAAGACCTCTTTATCTTCAGGAAACTTCACAAGACCTGGCTGTTTGAGCAGTAGCAGCACCCCCTCACCCCCCTTCTCCCCCTCCTCTCCTCAGCACCTTGAGACCCTCACGGGTGAGTAGTGCACTTTACAAATCCCCTGATTGATTGATTGATTATATGAGGCTAGCACCCTACTGCCATGTCTCACTATGATTCTCTTCAGGGCTCCCTCTTTTTGACAAAGGATTGCATCAATCTTTGCGAGCTGACTGACTCAGATTTGGTTCTCCCAAAACTGAACACCAAAATATTCAATTTCTGAAATCTTCACTAGCATGAGTGAATGAAGACTGATGTTATTCTTTAACAACTTTTGGGGTGGGATTCAAGGCTGCCTATTAGGTTTTTATTGGATGACAGCCCTCTCTCATTACACAAAGGCGAGAGTCAGTTGGGGCGCCAGGAAAGGCCATCAGAGTAAACAGGATAGCAGCATAATCAGTAAACAGCATCATTATCATACTCACGCAGGCACATTTTGGATCATTGGTTAGATCAGTTAGGGCCATATTTATGGGCAAGTGAGACAGAAAAGGCAGGAATGTGCCATGTTTATCCCAATATGTTGCATTCCTGTCCTTTCTCCAGCTCTGGCGCACAATGGGCTGCCTAGCGTCAATGCAGGCACCCTTGCTCCTTTGTAAGGAGGATTCTTTTTATTCAGACAGGGCACCTTCCTGCACAAAAACAATCCACTGAGGTATATTCCACTTTCTATGTGTGCTTCAGAATGCAGCAAACACAGAAAGAGGAACTAATGAGGAGAAATCAACATATTTCTCCTCTTTACGGCTCACCTGGGGAGGCTTAGGTTTTTGACACATTCCCAGGTCTACCACTTCTGGTAAATCTGGGAATGCATCAAAATCCATGGATGTTGCACGCATGCAAAAGCCATGGATGCTTTCTGGGGCATAAGGCAACGCAGCGATTTGTGCTGCGTTGCTTTACCCGAGATTTATGAAGTCACGCAGGGCCATGCAGGGTGGCCTTCCGTGGCTTCATAAATCACATTTTGGGCCTGCGTCGCTAACGCAACGGGGCTCACAATGATGCCCCTTAATGCCTAGGTCAGGGGCAAATTGTCTATATAAAGGGTGGGCATGGCTAGTGCTAGAACACAACGCTGGCTAACGTTGCTTAGGACAGTAAAATGTCGAGTTGTTTCGTCTCTAGACCCCAATCTTTATTTATTTCAACTGTTTCAGCAGCAGCTTTACATTCTGTTCTACCTACCTGTCAATTTGTTGTTGCCGTTTCAATGCTCGTGTTTCTCTAATAGCGAAAATATGACGTTTCACCTCCGCTGTAAGCATCGGTGTGTTCTGAGTTGCCAGGTACCTTATCTGGATAAGGAAATTGACAGATTGTGAAGTGTACTCACTCCCACGCTCACCGACCGACCCAGTTTTGACACAATGAAAGGAAATAAAGTAATGCACGACCTCGTGAAGTCGTTATGCAGCCTCCAGTCAGCCTTTCCTGGTCCTAAATAGCATCGAAGCTCCAGCAGCACAGAAGAATGCGTAATGCTTCTATTCCTGGGACACACGGCGCTCTCCCCCCGTTATGTAGCATTGGTTTGACCAGATACTGCGCTCGGCGCTTTACGCAGGACAGTTAGGGCAAGTTTAGACCGGCGAAAATGGGCAAAAGCAAGTAGATTGTGCCTGGGTGAGTACAAATATGAAATAATGTTTGTCCTGGTGCCAACATTCGGTAATTTAAGCCTAACTCGTGGACGGTAAATGTGAGAAGGTAATGAAAAAGCTTGAGATGGTCACGAGGAGTTCTGGGGGAGCAGACAAACAAATAGTTTTGTGTGATCTATTTTAGAAGGCGGCATATGCCTATGTTTAAAAAAGCAAAAGGCACATACCTTTCATAACGATGGGTGTAATTGATTGGCTGTGGCCGCTGCCCGTTCCCAATATGTACTACCTGCCAGAGTACTGATCACGGGGCATGGGTGCATACCATGCCGAGGGGGGCACGTGGCACAGCTGCACCTATGGCCAATGGGTACCAGGAGCAGAATACTGGTCGCAGGTCCTGGGCTGGGGACATCCCTGTGTCCAGTGTCCGCTAGTAGTAGCAATGTTCAGCTATTATTTTAGGAAGGTGTACTTTGGCTACATGGCATTTGTAAAATTCATGAGCTTCAAATTCTGCAGTGCGGTGGTACAATACTGATCATAAATGGTAAAATTCGAAGTTTCTTATGTTTGTAATTATCATTATAAAGTTCTTTCAGTAATGGTTTGCAAATCTGTATTTTAAAGGAATGATGCCAGGCCTGTGGGTTACTAATTTTCCCCAGTTCACAGAAATGTCATTATCATTGTGAACATACCAGCCGGCATGAGCGCTAGGAAGTAGAAATGTATAATAAAGCGCACGGGTATGATGTAGCAGCGTTTCTAAAATGCGTTTTTCTATTTAAAGGTGATGTAATATGACAAGTATACAATAGACAACATGTTATGGAGTTCTGGTGATGTTTACAGACCACTCTGCCTCATGGTTGCTTATCAGGTAGCCAGAAATACACAGTAGCGCTACAGAACTGGATGTGGGTAAATTGTAATCGGTGCACAGGTAGCTTCACACCAGTTCTGTTGTAGTCCCTGAAGCCAGACGTTTTGTGAGACATCTGGCAAAAAGGAATTGTATTCCCAGCTGTCACTCGGCGTTACAAATCGTGAGAGACAGAAAGGAAACCCAATAAGCACTTCCCAAAGAGCTAGATTCTGCTCCAGGTGTATGGATACAGTGAGTCAAAATCACTTCTTACTGAGATATGCAATGAGAAACGAGAAACAACATGGCTCTCAAGGGGAGTGGCAAGCCATTATTCAAACACAACAGTAATTATTAAACACACTTTTAACACATTAAAGAGCTCCTTTTGTTTGCCTGGGCTCCTCTTTGATGAAATAATCTATAGATGGCCCTTTCATCTTTGAATTATCTTTCTCACCTGATACAGTTAATGAACAGCCACTCAGGTTAGGCGTCGGTTTCCTGCAGCTCTTTCTCAGTCGTCCAAAATATTTGTTATTCATTTTATTCTGATCAAATGAACAAACTCTAGTTGACTTTTACCCTTCAAGTGTTGGTATTACCTCTTAATGAAATTATGCAAGTATTTCTCTTTTTCTGGTAAAACAGGGAAAGGCTCAAAAGACAACTGGCGTTGCTAACTAATATCTTGCATTAATATGTTCAACTTAATTTTAAATAAAGTTTTACTACTCTTTAAACTCAAATGCAACTAAATGACAGGATTTATCAATTAAAGTCAACCCTGGTAAAACTGTTCAATCTAACCCCACCCTGCAGGATGCTGTGACCAGAATGTAGCCACGGGAGCAAGCTAGGGCCATGGCAGCCCATTCTGCTCTGAAAGCATCCACATGGTCTGAAGCTCACAAGAGTGTTATACTGGTGAGTAGGGCTCTAATGGTGACATGTCCCATTCCTAACAAGGCTCACTCAGACTGTCATCCTACGTGGTAAGATAAAAAAAATATTATCGGTGATTGAAACATATTTATAGTTTAGACAGACATGTATGTTTTCTAATATTTGTTTGAAATTTACTTTGCAGCTCAAAAACGTGTTTTGTGCTGCAAAGTCACCTGAAAGTAATGCAAAGAACTGTTTTGCATTACTTTACGTAAAAAGGATGTTCCATGGGTGATAAATGGGGTTTTTCTAGCAGTCACCCATGGTTTTTATCACAAAAGTCTATCTACTAAAAAATGCAGACAAGGTTTTGCAAACAAAAAACTAAATTTTAACATTGACGTTATCAAGAAGAAATGTGAGCTACCTCACACAAGCACAGCTGATTATATTCTCTAACCATGAAGAGTTGACTCAGCCCATGCACAGGACCATAGAAGCATTTCCTGAGTATGACTGTGAAGATTTAGGAGCTAATTACGAGTTTGGTGGTCAGAAACACCCGACTGCCAAACTCTAGATCAGTAGACTGCCACTGTGCTGGTGTGCTCCCCACCGGCCCCATTATGAGTTTTTCACTGCACTGACCGTCAGGAACCAAGGTTTCCACTAGTCAGCCCAGTGGAAAATGTGTGGCCGCATAGGACTTAGCTCCACATGGAGCTGAGTCCAAAGCTGTCGCACAGGGGGCTTGTCTAGAGCCCCCAGAATGCACACTATCTGCTGAGCAGACAGTGCATATTCAGACGGTGCTGGGCAGGGGGCTCTGCACTGCCCACTACAATGTCATGGGCAGGGCAGGGGCCCCTCTCTGGTGCTGAGCACTTGTTCTCCACCAGCCTTTACATGCCGGTTGAACTGCTAAGAAAAGGCTGGCAGAGAACATGGTTCTAATCAGCATGGCGGCGCTGACTTTAGTTCCGCTGTGGCTGATTACAACCACGACCACTACCATCCCATCTAGATCAAAGATCCTGGTGGAGACGGTGGTCTTTTGGCAGTCTGACTGCCAGGATCGTGATGTGGCAGTCGGACCACCACAGCTGCAGCCCTCACTTTCATCTCCGCTGCCTCGTTTTCTTTGCCCTCTGAGCCCTCTCTTCCGTCTCTGCTGTCTCATTTTCTTTGACCTCTGATTCCCTCTCTTTCATCTCTGCTGGTTCATTTTCCTTGCTCTGTGAGCCCTCTCTTTCATCCATACTGCCTCATTTTCTTTGCCTTCTGTGCCCATTTTTCTCTTCTCCTCTCTGCCCATTTTTGCTGCTGTTTCTCACACTTTTTTGGCCTCAGTCATGCACCCCTTGCTGTGGCTCTCGCCCAGCACATCCCACCCCGCAATCTCCCTCTCCATGACCCAGCACTCCTCCCATCTCCCAGCACTGACCTAATGATGGCAACAGTGCACCCACACTGCTGGCATGCCAAAGGCAGGCTAAGGGCAAGCCCGTTTATGCCTGTCCATGTCTGGACTGCACCCACTACAGCTACACCTCAGCTGCCATCCACACTTTTAAACCCAGACATCACCACAAGCTCTGCTGCCGCTTTTCCCCACTCTCCATGGAAGTCCCTTTCACCTTCCCCCACTGCTACTTCACCAACATGTTCACAATCGCACTTCCAAACCCTGTGCAACCCTCCACCCCCACTACACTGGCACCTCGGGGACAGCTCGCTTGCATCTTTGTCAATGCGTGTTTGTTCGGCAAACACGGCATCAAGGTCTGGGATCCCATCCACACGTTGCAGTCAGACATCTTTCTCTCTGAGACCTGTCTCAACCCATCCTCCGCCCCTGACATTGCCACCACAATACCACCAGGCTACAAGATCTCCCACCGTGACTGCACTAACAAGCCTGGCAAAGGAATTGTCATTATCCACAGAGAGTCCATATTATGCACCACTACAGCCGACATCCCCTTCTTGGCCATTGAGCACCTAATCTTCAGATGGATGGGTAAACAACAATCAGGGGCACCCTCACCTTCAGATCACAGGTCCATTGCTGACTGCATCGCCTCCCTTGTTATCAGCTCCAAGAACTACCTTCCCTTGGGCAACCTCAACTTCCACCTCGATGACCTCACCAACCCCAACTAAACCCTCCTATTCAACACCCTCGGGACCCTCTGCCTCACCCAACGTATCCACAACTCCACCACATCGCAGGCCACACACTTGACCCCAACTTCATCTCCAGCAACAGAATAAAATACAGCCACACCACAGAAATCACTTGGTCAGACCACTCCATTGACCACTTCAACATCACCACCCCCAGGATCTCCCCACCACAAATGGAGAAAAATATCTGAACCCAAATGGGCACAATACCTGGCTACCTATCAGCCCATTGGCTCCAACAACCTGGACCAAAACATCATCAACTTGAACAACTGGGTCACAGACCGCACCAACAGCATTGCTCCCATTAGCAATGACAAACAAAGGAGATATACAAAATAAGACAGGTGGTACTCCGAGGATTTCAGGAACTCCAAAAGTCTTTGCCAACAACTCAAGAGGCAATGGTGAATCAGCAAGGATTCCACCAACAGACAAGCCTTCAAAACTGCCCTCAAACTTTACCACAGACAGCCAAGGGACATTAAGATGAAGGCCCTGGTGACACTCATAGAAACCAGCTCCAACAACTGCCAAGAACTCTTCAGCATCATTAAGGAGTTCTACAACTCGACAGCCACAACAAACAACATCACCCCCTAACAACCCTGTGAACGTCTTTCACAACAAAATCGTCAAAATCTATAGAAATTTAAATGCCCAAATCAGACTGGCTGACTTCTTCAAGAACCAGCATGATAACTCCACACTCACAATGGAACCATGTCTCACCATATGGAACCTCCTCACCAATGAGGGAACCACCACCATCATGAGATCGATACACTCAGGGGCCCCCACCGACCCTTGCCTACACCACATCTTCAGCCTCAGAACCACCAGAATCAGCCAGGACTCAGCACTCTAATCAATGCCTCCCTGACCATGGCCACATTCCCTAAAATCTGGAAGCAGGCTGAGGTCAATGCATTACTGATACAGCCATCAGCAAACTCAGGTGAACTCAATCCCTCCAGATCCATCTCCCCTCTTTTCTTCCCAGCCAAAGTCATAGAAAAAGCAACCAACCACCAGCTGTCTACCTACCTTGAACAAAACCATCTCCTGGCCAATTCCCAATCTGGCTTTCGCTGCAACTACAGCACCAAAACAGCCCTGCTCACAGAAACTAATGACATCCGGACCCTTTCCGATCAGGGGGAACAGAACAATTACTTCTCCTAGATTTCTCCGGTGCATTCAACACCATTTTGCTCCACATGCTGATCGCCAGAATGCATTACATAGGAGTCCAAGGAACACCCCCTCAGATGGATCGGCCCCATCCTCAACGGCAGAACTGAGCCGTTACAACAGCCACCTTTCACTTCTGCACCCAAGGATATCACCTATTGAGTTCCTCAAGTCTCATAACTCAGCCCACCTTCCTAAATACTTCACACCGCTAGCCAGTGTTGTCAGATCCCACAGACTCAACATCATCTCCTACATAGATGACACCCAACTCATTCTCTCCCTTTCCAAAGATAGCAGTTCCACCAGGACAAACTTCCACCACTGCAAGACTAGCATCACAAACTGAATAAGGGAAAACTGCCTCAAACTCAACATGGACAAGTTGGATATGCTGATCTTCAGCAAACCCCCCCCACCCCCGGAAGCCTCATGGTGCCCAACTGTACTCGGACCCACGCCAACCTCAACAGACCTTGCCAGGAACCTAGACATATTACTGGATGACAATTGCTCCATGACATCCCCAATCAATGCTGTATCATTCTCATGCTTCTTCATCCTGTGTATGCTACTCAAGATCTTCATGTGGCTTCCCCAAAACTCCAGATGCACCATCACCCAGGCCCTGATGACCGGCCGACTGGACTATGTAAATGCCCTTAATGCAATAGATATATCCCATCTCCTCCACAGAGTCCAAAACATCCAGAACGCCACAGCCAGGCTCATCCTAAATCTCCTCTCATGATTACATATTACCCCACATCTCAAGAAGCTTCACATGCTCCATTTCAAACTACCCATCCACACTTTCAAAGCCCTGCACAACTCTAGACCACCATACCTCAAGTGCCACCTAGACTTCCATGCACCTTCTAGAAGAGCAGGGCCGGTGGCTGCTCCTTCTCCTACCTTACAGCCAAAGCATGGAATGACCTCCCCCTATACCTCTGGACCTCTGGCACTTTCCCAGATTTCTGGAAGATGCTCAAGTTCTGGCACTTTCATCGAACACTGGGTCCCCGCTAGTGTCTGCATACCCTTGTAGGTAACAAGCAGCACTCTACCAATTGATTGATTGGTTAGTTTACCTTAGGGAGATCTTTGCCCTGGTGGAAAAGACCTTCTCCTACATGTAAAAAGTTACAAATGATAGCTTTATTTTTGTAAATTAGTGTCCACCCCCTGAATTCAGCGGATGGGACAAGTAAGCCTAAACTTTTGAGTAATGATGAACAGCAAAAAGTAGTAAAGCTACTAAAAAATGTAAGAGTAGACTTACACATGTAGATTTACTCATGAGTAAGTTTACCTTTGTGAATAGCCCTGAGTACCTGACACAGCCTTCTACTAGTGCAGTGGATCTGATATGCAACATTCTTGCTGAGAAGAGCTCCACACCATTGTACAACTACTTCTTTTTCTGTAATGGTTCCTACATGTAAGGAACGCTTGCCTCTTTCAAGAACTGGATGCATCCCCTCTGCCATTGAAATAAATGTTTTGTGTGAGGAAAGCTTACCCTGCTACTGCTTGCCAGTGTCTGTGAGGGAATATCACAGTGCAGATGTCTACTTGGTACCCTCTTCTATATGTTTGTTTGCATCCCTATATGTTGATAAAGAAGTGAGTAATCTGAAGTACTACCTCCACCCTGCATTCTTCATTTGCCCCCCCCCATCACACAGTGTGCACAGCTTTTTTTGCTTTAATATTTCTGTACCAGTGATTATTGCAACGGTAGCTGCACATTTCATACTAGTGCTTCTTGCTGAGGGAACTAGTTCTACTTATGCTCATGTACTACCCATGTACTACCTGATCTGTATGTCTGTGGAGTGGGAGAATGCACTCATTATATCTGTGCTGTACCAGTTCTTTGTTTGCATGGGAGGATTGCTTGAAGTTTTCCTCCTTTCACCATGTGCCTTGCTTACCTTCTGCACCCCTTTTATCCCTGTATGCCCTTTGCCCTTGCACTCACCCAAACACTCCTCCTTATTCTATGACCCCCCTGCACTTTACACTCCACTTTTCACCATGAAAATGTCTTTATCTTCTCCACCCTCTTCTATCCCATTTCTCCATAGTCTCTGAACTTGCTCCTGTATGTTTGCGGTGTCATTGGGACTCCCAGTTTCACAAGCTGCTCTCACCCCTGCTCACTCCTCATTGCCCCTGGAACTCGCCACTGCCCTCCTTACTCCTTGCATTCTCCTCTAATCTCAACTCTAGGGTTTCCATTCCTTCTTCCACCCTGATCATCCGAGCCTCCTGTGCTTCTTTCTCCTTTTCCCTGTGCTGCTACCTTGTGCCCTCTGTGCTACCCCATTGCCCCTGGATTGTTTCCGTTTCTTGCTCCCCAACCTTGCCCCACTGACTGCATTGCGCTGCCCATACCCTCTCTAATACACATCTGGCCAACTGCAGCACGCCCTTGTGTCTCACCCACACTGCTTCTGTCATACATTGTCCCCTCTACTGCCTCTTTCACACTGCCATGCTTCCCTGCACCCTGCATTGTTCTGCTTCTTTGGTTCTTTGCTGCCCCATACCTGCTTGAACAACTATCTCTTGATGTTCCCCTTCTGCCATTTGACCTTGCACTATTCCCCTTCCATTCCCTAGTCCCTATTGCCCCATTCACCACTTCCCCTGCCCTGCTTCCCCCACGCCCACAGCACTGCTCCTACTTGCACCCTGCCCTTCTCTCCACCTTCTGCTCTGCATTGCCTTCCCCACTTGCACTTTGTACTGCTCCTCTTTTCACACCTACTGCCCTCCTTTGCGACCTGCTCTGCTCACCACTGTCTACTGCGCTGTCCACTTGCTCCTTGCATTACGCCCATTGCCCCCAGTAAATGTCCTCCATCCTCCTCTGCACTACTCCTTCCCTTTGTTCTCAGTGCTGGCTCTGTACACCCTGTACCCCTGCACTTTGCATTCTGTGCAGCCCCCCTTTTTGACTACACACAATCATCAGCTCTTGTAATGCTCCTCACATTGTGCCTATGTCCCCTCCCCACTTCACATCTTTCCACTTTGCTCACTGTGCTGCTCCCTCTTGCCCGGTTCTGCATCCTCATATCCTTTGCACTGCATGTCCTTTCTACCAGCAGCCAGTGTCCTTGTGTTATTATTCCTTACCTTTTGTGTCCCCACTGATTGACTCCCACTTTGCTCCTTGCCCTGCATCCCACTGTCTCCTACTCTGCCTCGTCTTTGTTACCTGCACCGTGCTGTTTTGTGCTGTCTGTACTACCCCTTCCCCGTGGTAATTTACCCACTGACTCTTCCCCTCACCTCCCTCCTCCCCCCCTTGTCTCCTGCCATGTGCTCCTATACCTGATGACCTGCAGCTTCTTGCCACTTGCCTCACTCTGTCTTTGCCTCATAAACCGCATCCTCTTGTTCTCTACATTGTCCTTTCTATGCAACTGCCCTATTCCCTCCTGCCACTTGCCATTTTCCCTTGTGGCTACCTTTTTCCCTCTTACCTTGGCCATACCCAGTCCTATTCATTTTCTCTCTGCCATACTCCCCTTTGTACCATTTACTACTCTCACCCTTGCCACTTCCTTGTTCCCTTAATATCTTACCATTGATTTTTGAAATGCTACACCTCTGCCCTGCTCCTTCATTGTAACCCTCCTTCTCAGCTTGCCCCAGCCCTGCTCCCATTTTGCCACATCCATGATTCCCTCTTGCAACCTGCACTGCTCCCTCTTTGGCCCCCAGCACTTCTCTTTCCCTTACCCCTTTCACTTTTCCCCATTACACCTGCGCTGCTCCCTCTTGCACCCTACATTGCAGTCTTCACTGCCTCGCCCTAGCATTCTGTGGTGCCCCCCATTGCACCTTGTGAAGGACTTCCCTCATACTGTGGACACCTCCTTGCACGCTGTGCAAGAGTCTGATACTGCCACTCATGTGCCACCTCTTGTGTGTATTACACATGTTTATATACATCTTTTAAAAATACAAAAACCAAAGTGACTGTCATTCCCAAGGCTTGTGATTCATGGTGGCCTTTTCTAAGCCCTTCTACGCCCTGCCACCTCCATTTTCCACTCTGCGTTTCCCTTTACCTGCTGGCCTGTGTCCCTTCATCTCACTATTGCGGCACTTTTGTTTTTTTGGGGTATATCTTTTCAGGTGAGACCTAAGTACCCCGTTCCCTTCTCCCTTTTATTCGGGCACCCACGCCTTCCCCTCTTCTTTCCCTTTTCTTCCCTCCCACGTACGGAGGCAGATGTATTACATTTTCATGCAATACCGCTCAGCAAAGTTGCTATGTTGCATGAAAGAGCAGAGAGAGCAGAATCGTGCCGTAGCTATTAGATCTGGGGCTGTTCAACTCTATGCCTGTGTTGGCACACTTGAGGCTCCCATGTGCCAGCGCACACACCCTTGCACCACATTGCAAGGGTGGTTGTGGTCTGTCAAGCAGAGGTTCTGTACTCTCCAGCACACATCCAAAAGTTGAAAAGATATGGCGACTTTTAAAAGTTGCTCCACTCCTACGCCTGCTGTGAGTAGGTGACATTTCTTGGCATACACCAGCGCCCACACAAATATTTGTAAAGTATTGCTTTGAAAATAAATACAAATTTAAACTGCTTAATTATTTTGATAGGAATAGTCGAAAATTCTCTGACTTAATGTGTCTGTGGAAAATGCATAGTAAAAATAACTGCCCAAAATATTTTTTTCTGTGTCGCATTTATGGCAAGGCACTTTGATTTATGTGTGAGTAATGTGTTGCATTTCAGTAAGTTAATAGTATAAAATGCAAAAGACTTCCAAAGAATCTTTGATGAAATACAGTAGAATAAATGGTAACATAGCTACCACAGCAGCTCATTCCACAACCACACTGTTGCAAAAATGAAGAACTCATAAGCACTAGTAGAGATGAGCACTGTCTCTCCACTTTGCTCCAGGGCTTTCAACATAACACACCAGCCTCACCAATGTCAGCTCCTAGGCTCAGAGTCTCACCCTGCACCACTCTTCGAAAATTCCAAGATTCACCCTCCTAGCCTCTCCAAAAGACCCAAATTCAGCACCCTTTTGTGCTATGTTGTGTCATCAGAGAAATCCTTTCACTCCATGGACAGTACAGCTATCTTCAAACATATCACCTGTGCACACCCCTCCAGCAAAAGTTAGTACTTGCAAGAAAATGGTCCACACCATCAACCATATAGTACAAAAGCTTTCCCTGTACACTCATAACCTGTGAGAACATTGTCATGTTTTTGGACTAAAGAAAGTGTAAATTGATGACAACTCAACCTCAAGCACAGTTCAAAATGAACTTTGTGAACAGTCTCCAAGAGATCGGGTTGGCTGTTAGTAGCACAAATGTTAGCTAAAACTTGTAAGAATCTCCCCAACCTATCTTTCTAATACTTTGGGGGTCATTACAACTTTGACGGTCCCAGGACAGACATGTTGGCGGTGGCCGTCCGTACCACCAACAGCCTGGCGGAGAAGACTGCCAAATTATGACCATGGCGGCATTTCCAACTGAATACAGCCAAAGCTCCACCAACACCTCCACAACGGTCTGGCTTCCACGGATGACAGTAGCAACCTGCAGACCGATGGGGACCATGTTTCTGCTGGTCAGATTATGAGGTTGCAGACCGCCAAGGTTTCAGCTGAGGTCGTACCACCACAGAAACCCAGGTGAAAACCAACTGCTTAAAAGAAGATACCCACCTTCAGGAGGCCATACTCGTCCAGAGCTGTCATGGAACCAGAACTACGCATCTTCCCGCTGCTCCTGCTTGCACAAAAACTTCGGAATCTGCAACAATGAGGACAGCAACTGTAAGTACACACACTAACCTGTTACTGTTGTATATTGTCAATTTTTGTACACACACACAACATACATTCGGGAATGGGGTGCGAGGGCGACACTCACACATAACTGCACACTGACACCCACAGTCACAGACAGCCACACACAAACTAGCATGTACACAACAAACATGGCACTGCCAACATACACACACACACAAATGTCACAAACACACACAGGTATGCACAGAAACACCGTACAGGCCCACACTCACACACTACCACTCAACACCACAACGCGTCCCAAATACAACACAACTTCACCATCTCAGTCTCTTGGCAGGGACCCACAGGGGACACTACCCAGGGACACATCACACAGACTTCACAACGTAACACCAACAGGCAAAACACACATACAAATACACAATCATACTACTTACTGATTGACCTACAAAGAACTCTGTGTCCAACATTTCATGCACACAACACTCACACACTCAATGCACACAAAGCCACACAACAGACCAACAAACACATCACAGCACCAACACACAATACCAACACAACTAATCCCTTCAACACACTAATGTTCATCACACAACACATACCCTACCACTTTCAGACAAAATCACTGGACACAACCTCAAACACTGCCTAAACAACACACCTAGCCCTAGCAGAACACGCATACACAGATACAGACACACAACTAATGTCACAACTAATGAAAAAAAATGCATGACAAAGATTTAATGAGGAAACCATCAACTGGTACTGAATAAATTATTATTAAAACCATGATCATGGAAAAACAAAGGCCATAGGCCAGTCCTTCTATTAAAAGTCTCAATGCACACAGTACACATCTGTGTGCCCCAAATTTCACTCCTGACTGCCATGTAACCTCCATAGGTAGGAGCATCAATGGGGCAGGCAGGCACCTCAAGGGTTATCTGAGGGTGCTCAAGGGGGGAGTTTGGGTTTGGAAAGGGGCCTGTCGGATCTGGCTTGGAAGGGGCTGGTTTGGGCTTGGACTTAGGTTGAGGAGAGGGTTGGCTTTTAGGTGGAGTGGTAGACTTCTTGGCACGGGAAGGGCATGGGGACTTGCAGTGGGGGGTAGGGGAGGTCTTGGAGGTGGAAGGACCAGACCTCGGGAGGGACACTGCGCTGGTTATAGAAAAAGGGTTTGGGTGTGGAGGGAGAGGGAGTGGTTGTCTGAGGTGTTGGTGTGGATGTCTTGAGTGCATGTTTGTGCGAGGTATGCTTGTAGGTGGTGGGTGTCTATTGGGTGGGTGAGTGTGGGCTTTTATGTGTCTTGGGAGGAGGGGGTGGAGGTGCTGGGAGATGCCATGGTGGGTGAGTGTCTTTTGGGGTGGTGACTGCAGATATGGTGGATGTGCTGCATGTAGGCATGTCTGTGGTTGTGGTGTCTGCATATGTGGTGACTGGGGTTGATGTGGTGCTGTCTGTGGGCAAGATAGGTGTAGTGGCTGGATCTGTGAATGTTGGTGTGGTGCCTGCAGGTGTGTCAGGCATTGTGTTTGTGATGCTAGAGGTGGTGGAGGTGTCAGGGCAGGTTGAGACTGTTGATGTTTGTGCAGGTGTATGTTTCT
Organism: Pleurodeles waltl; assembly: GCF_031143425.1. Lineage (NCBI taxonomy): Eukaryota > Metazoa > Chordata > Amphibia > Caudata > Salamandridae > Pleurodeles > Pleurodeles waltl. The sequence continues at coordinate 638,497,233 of NC_090439.1, read as the reverse complement.
TATGTGTATGCCGGTGGTGTGTCTTGTGGTGCTTGCGTTTGTCTGAGCTACCCTTGGATATTGAAGTGGATGCATGCTTGTCTGTCTGTGTGCTTTGGCTGGGTTAGCAAAGAGGGGGTTGGGAAGAGCAAAGTGTGGGGGGGACAGAAGACAAAGGTGGTCATTACGACCCTGGCGGATTACTTCCGCCAGGGCCGCGGGACGCGGTGGCACCGCCGACAGGCCGGCGGTGCCCCGCGGGGCATTCTGACCGCGGCGGCTTAGCCGCGGTCAGAGAAGGGAAACCGGCGGTCTCCCGCCGGTTTCCCGCTGCCCCCAAGGAATCCTCCAAGCCGGCGCAGCTTGCTGCGCCGGCTTGGGGATTCCGACTCCCCCTCCCGCCATCCAGTTCCTGGCGGTTCTCCCGCCGGGAACCGGATGGCGGGAGGGGGAGTCACGGGGCCCCTGGGGGCCCCTGCAGTGCCCATGCCAACGGCATGGGCACTGCAGGGGCCCCCGTAAGAGGGCCCCAAAATGTATTTCACTGTCTGCATAGCAGACAGTGAAATACGCGACGGGTGCAGTAGCACCCGTCGCACCTTCCCACTCCGCCGGCTCGATTACGAGCCGGCTTCATGGTGGGAAGGTCGTTTTCCCCTGGGCTGGCGGGCGGCCTTTCGGTGGCCGCCCGCCAGCCCAGGGGAAAACTTGGAATACCCTCCGCGGTCTCTGGACCGCGGAGCGGTATTCCTGACGCGCAACATTGACGGGCGGCCTCCGCCGCCCGTCAATGTTGGAATGAGGGCCAAAGTGTGACTGGCTGCCATCAGTGTGGAGGACAAGCCTGAAAGGATCTCTGTCGGCCAGCTAGTGCATCCTGAATGCCCTCAGGGCACACATTGCTCTGCTGGATCTGAGTTGCCAGTCCCTGGATGGCATTCACAATGGAAGACAGACCCACAGAGATCGATCTCAGGACGTCATTCTCCCACTAACTGAGGGCAGTAGGACTGACAGGGGCAGGGGCAGAGGTGCCTGTGGCAAAGGAGATACTCACCCTCTTGAGTGAGTGGGCACAGCCAACTGGTGAGGGAGCTACCTGGAGGGTGGTGGTAATAAGGGGGGTGGCGGCAGAGATGCTGCTGGGGTGGTCCCAGGTGGGTTTACCACTGCCATGGAGTGTCCACTGGAGGAGGACTCCGATGATGATGAGGTGGATCCTGTCTCCCCTGTGGCACTTCCTTAGCCCTGCCGCCACTGGGTCCCTCTGTATCCCTGGTACCAGCACTCCGGGTCCCATGGCCAGCAGCTTACCCACTTAGCTGTGCCCTGTCTACTTTGCCTGCTGATGCTGATACAGAGAAACAAAGAGCGAGGCTCATCACATTAACATACATAAGACCACAGTGTCACCCACAATATAAGCCAACTATCTGACCACTACATCACCATCCCATCAATTCAGCAGTAATTCAAAAAGATGCACAAGATAAATTGGCTACATCTAAAGTCTCTCCCCATACAGATCATCACTGTTTATCAAGAAATCGTGTTTAGGTAATGCAGTTTACTGACAACACAATATCATGCCTCCTCCTACAACACACTTGCCCCGTACATCACCAGTAGTCATGTTCCATGAAAGTAAACTCATCTCCCTTCACATACAACTCAGCATGTTGCTTTGCAAACACATACCTAACTTGTGAATCTGTCCATATTTTCACAATGTTAAACACCTCAGAGGAAGACACAACCTATGGCGTACCCAAATAGTGTACCTCACAAAATGACATAGCATGTCATTGAAACATCAATCTAAATACTATGAAAAGATTTATTAAGAGTATATGTCCCCACTTATCTAACTCATTTATACATAGGCAACAATTATATGTCCTGCACTAAGGGCATACTTAGCACACAGGATACAACCACAGACAACCACAGGGAGCATACCGATACCTCCAATACAATGGACACCAAACAATGTGCATGAAGCCCATATATCATTCCACTATACATGCTGATGATTAGAAACCTCTACATGACAACATCTAAACAACTACATCACTAACATCTGTCCTGATGTGAATCCTATTACCTTAGTACAGAATTAACACTTATATAGCCAATAATTAATGTGACCATGAATGACACATACACCTAGAGTCAAGCAAATTGAATGAAAACATATCCCATAACACCAACATGTGTCAACTGAAAGCCCTGCTACACTACTAAGTCAGGAAGAAATGAGCAGATCCATTACTATAACTGTTGAAAATGTCTCAGGTTAGCAAAGGTAAGTCTGCCAAAGAAGAGGTTTCAACAGAACAATAGGCACAAAGTAGCAATTGACGCATGATGTAGGCACAAAATAGTTTATGTTGTAACTGTATAAATATGGGACTTCCCTGTGTAGCTTGGACAATATACACGGGGGAAAGGGACCAGCAGCCTAGCCACTTACCTTCTCAACACCATATACATTAGAAAAAAAGGTATTAGAACACATGTCAATCTTATGTCTTGAAATTCAAAATGAAATGTAATATTACCAACATGATTTGTGGACACCTCCCCAAACCTCATAGGAAGTGTAATCATTTTGACATAGCTAAATCCTGATTGGGATTGCAGGCTCACATGAAGTTTCCTTCTATCTCAGTACACAGGATTACTTGGCCCTGTTACTCATCTGTCAGACCCAATGTTGCACATAGAGCACGATCCAGTGGAATAGGACTGTGGAATAGGACTGGTCATAGACCAAAGAGCTACACAACTTACCAATTGGGTAAATGGACTTGGGAACACTAGGTGAGAAGGATGACACAGCAGGTTACACATATGTCTGACTGAGTAGCATTACACATATGACACAGTCACATGTGCATCTCCACATGCAGTCATACTATTTAGTTGACATATGTGATTAACATGTGCATATACACAATACAATGGCCACATCTGTGTTTCAATGTTGGCAACTGTAGTACTATGTCTTCCTATAAGACACATTACCTGAGACACCTTCCTATTACACTTACCACAGTGTCACAGCTGAGATACTTAGACATCATACACTTAACTGGCAGAGGCATGTAAATGGGTTCTGCCAGTAGGTGCCCCCTTGTGGCTACTGTGCTGCCCTCAAATGCCCATCTACCTCATGGTAGGCCACCGCCAAAATGAGGGCCATTAAGGGGGGTCAAGGTCCGATGGGCACCCCACTCTCATTTGGAGGACATCCCCAGCTGGGCCTCTGTAGTCTTCCGGGCCCAGCATCTGAAGTCCTCCCACCGCTTCCTACAGTGGGTGCCCCACCGGCTGTGGGCCCCCAGGGCACGCCAGATTCCCTTTTTTCGATGGGTGTTAACCTGCATGGATGGCCAGACAAAAGGAAAAAGTAATGTCCATATGCACCATACCAACACAAGTGGACAGAACACTTCAGTGACAGCAAGTAGGCAACCATTCCCATCCTCTCTGTTCACACTCATGCACTATTTAGCATCTGCATGCATCAATGCCTTTACTACTTTACATTTCAGGTACACCATCACACACCAGACTTTTCACACATTGGTATACCACTGGACTCACCTGCTCCTCTAGTGCACCATATAGCAGTTCATACAGGAGTAGGACCTCCTCCACGAGCTTCTCTAGCTTCTCAGAGGTGAAGGCTGAAGCCCTATCACCTGCAGGACGTGGCATGATAGCTCCCAGAGGCAGTACACAGCAGCTCAGATGGTGGTCTTGCTGGCAGCAGTGTCAGGAATCAAGTTAGCAAAACTGCAGAAGATGGCGATCACGTCCACCACATACAGGACCGTCACCGCCGGTGGACATCGCCACTGGTCCAAGTCTGCCAATGGCAGCAATGTGTTTCAATGTTAATTTGCACCACGGTCTTGTTCGGCTACCACCAGGATGACTTCCGCTGGCAGACTTAAGTCACTTCCACATGTACAGTACAGTAGGTCAGGGGGCTGCCATTTTGTGCACATTTCATGTGTGGAAGAGTTTTGTAATCTGCATCATAAACATATGCCCTATATTGTACTGCCTTCATGTTTAGTTGTCTATTTGTGCATGTGAGCAATAAAAGCTGTGTAACTGAAGGACATGTGGTGATAGCAATATACACCTAGTCTCTCAGGATCCTATTTGCATTGTAAATGTAGATAATGTACAACAATATTTGTATGACATGTGAAGTCGGTTGTACTAACAAACAAATAATTTAACAGATGAGTATGATTGTGTAGTACATTAGGTACTGGTGGGAATGTGCACCAAAGAGAGTGTCATTGGATGCATAGCTATGTGCTGTACTGTAGATGTCAGAGGTTGTAACCGACCTCAAGAGCAGATATTCGTGACTTGTATATGAACATTTACATGATGTGTGCATGCTGCATGTCACATACTATATGTACATGTTTTCACATAGTTACACTGCCATTAGGAGAGGAAGACAACCACCAGTCTACCGTCCACTTCTAAACCTGTACGCCATGGAGGAAATGCATACTATCCAGACGTATCGGCTGATTCAGCATACTATCATGGATCTTTGTGAGCAGTTTGAACCAGATCTGATGCCTGCCATTCGTAATCCCGATAGCATACTTCCTGTTGTTCAAGTTATGTCAGTGCTACACTTCGTGGTCACTAGATCCTTCCAGAATACAGTGGCCCCACCTTCAGGGATATCAGACATTGCTCAGTCTGGTTTTGAAGTATGTACTGTGTGCATTGTTGAAACATCTGGACAGCTACATCAGGTTTCCCCAAAGTGCAAATTTGGCCTATGTAAAGACAACGTTTATGCAATGGGACACATTCCACATGTAGTTGGAGCCATAGATGGCACTCCTGTAGCCTTGGTTCCCCCCAGTGTCAATGAACAGGTGTATAGGAACAGGAAGAACTACCACTCCATCAGCATTCAAGTAGTGTCTGGCAGACCAGTACATTTCACAAGTCAATGGTTCCTGCATTATGCGTAACAGCAATGTCCCACTGCTGATGACACAACTCCATACAGAGGGAGCTTAGCTGGTTGGTAAGTGTCATTTGAAATGTGTGTTTGAAAATTAAAATTATGGTGGTCATTACGACCTCGGCGGTCTTTTCCGAAGACCGCCGAGGGACCGCCATACGGAAGACCGCCAGTGCTGGCGGTCCTCCTCACGGGCCATTATGACCGTTGGCAGCGCTCCGTCCTTTTACGGACGGAGAGCCGCTAACAGCCATACTGGCGGCAGGCAGGGAAGTGGAGGTAGCTCCACCTCCACCGCCACGCCAACAGAACACCGCCCTGCGAATCACGTCCTTTGATTCGCTGTGGCGGTGTTCTGTTGGCGTGGCGGTGTCGGCGGAGTTGCCCCCATGGGTCCCGTTCCCTCCCGGAGGATCACCGGAACAGGTAAGGTGATCGTCCGTTAGGGAAGGGGGTGGGGAGTGTTGTGTGCATACATGGGGGTGTGCGTGTGAGTGCGTGCATGAATGCGGGGGTGTTGTGTGTATGTGAATGAGTGCTTGCATGAATGCGGGGGTGTTGTGAGTATGTGAATGAGTGCGTGCATGAATGCGGGGGTGTTGTGTGTATGTGAATGAGTGCGTGTATGCCTGCGTGTGTGTATGTGTGTGGGAGGGGGGTCCTGCCACCTTTGGGGGGTGGCAGGGGTGGTGGGGGGGTAGGGGAGGGAGTCGGGGTGAGGGTGGTGGGTGAGGGTGACCCCTATCAGTGCCAGGGAAGGGATTCCCTGGCACTGATAGAGCTTACCGCCATGGATTTCATGGCGGTCCCAAACCGCATGAAATCCATGGCGGTAAGCCGGGTCAGGCGGGTTGTGATACCGCCGGCGGTATAGTGACGACCGCCAGGCTGGAGACCCAGGTCTCCAGCCCGGCAGTCGTCTCCACCCTGGCGGGCGGAACGGTGAAGCGGCGGTTGGCCATGGCGGTAACCGCCATGGTCAAAATCTCATTTTTTAGACCGCCAGCCTGCTGTCGGTCTTACCGCCGCTTTACCGCCATCCGCCAGGGTCGAAATGACCCTCTATGTTTCCTGCCATCACAATGTTGCTTGTCCCCCATATGTTTGTGTTGTTCTACCAAATTGCTTACAGGTGACTCTGGCTCTCCTAACCGTTCTTGGTTTTTCCCACCAGCGAGGTACCCAACCATGCCAGGGGAAGTCCACTACAATGAGGCCCAGGAGAGGACAAGGCGTGTTGTGGAGCCGACTTTTGGGCTCCTGAAAGCAAGATTTAGGTGCTTGGACATTTCAAAAAGAGCCCTCCTCTACTTACCCGACAAGGTATGTCAAATAATAGTTGCCTGCTGCCTGCTCCACAATCTTTCCCTGAGATGTCAGATACCATTTATATCAGATGAGGGGGAGGCAGCAGAGCATGTGGGTGAAAATGCAGATTTGCCAAGTGATGAACAGCCAGAGTAAGATGAAGCAGGAGACTCCAGAGCAGATCTCATCAATGAGTACGTCAAATGACTAAAAGGTATGTGATGTTTACTTAATGTTGTTATTCAATTTTGAAACCTGAAGGTGATAGGTAGCATGCCATCTCCTTTATTGCATCATCTGTGGGGTTGTAGGTAGGGTAAATGCCTATGAGTAAGTTGGGCATGCAGACAGACATTTTTTATTTTTTACAGGGCAGAGCGGTGTAAAGTATCATGTTTTGTTATAGCAGATGCCAAGTCACACTTGTGGACATTACTTCTCTGATTTGAGGAATGTTTTCTGCTAAGTCCTATCCCTCATACCTGGCAATCACAGATTTGTTGAGATCCTGTTTGGCTCATCAACCTTGGCAAGTGACAGTGTCAGAAGCAGATGGGAATTGCAGGCAGACATGAGAAGTGGACATGGCTGAAACCAGGTACTAATAATCATGAGTATGTGGAGTGTAACTAACATTGTTAGACTGTCAGGACACTGGGGTGGGTATGTGATTTCCCAGCACGTTCACCTGTAGGGTACAGGATGTGGTCAAATGGTATCATTTGTATCTCCATATGTGTCTGGCTCATGGGTAAATGTAGGACTATAGCCTCTCCCATCACAATGGTATTCTTGAACCTAGGTGTCAGTGTATTCCTACTATGCAGACCAATGTGCATGTCACTGTGGACTAACATAGGGGAGTGACAAGACTATGGGTATGTGACCACTGTAAGTGAGAGATCCCAGGACTGGGAACATCAGTACTGATATCTGGATGTGGATATTTGGAAGCTATGGTATTGGTATGTGATGAGGCTTTACCAGGTGTGTGTCTCCTGCCTTGTTGGAAGACTAACATGACCCTAACTTCTATATCCTGTGGTTTAGCATTGTGTGACACCTTAGCAAACATCCTGGTGTAACACTCAGTTATACTCTATGTGCTGTTTGGATATCTACCAATAAATGCGTGTAGATGTAGCATACAACATTTTTTTTAATCTGTCCATGTTGGACGTCTAATGTAATGAGTCTCCTGCTGATATAGTCCATGTGTGATGTCCATAACATAGGTTGTACAATACATAGGGACATAGTGATAGAAGAGTTGCCATGCATGACAGTAGTACATGGTTGATAAATGACACATACACAGGACCTGTGGTCAAGACTGAAGGGTTCAGTCATGGTGGCTGGAATCATGAGGGTAGCTACTACACCATTAGGATACACAAGTCTAATGTCCCTGCAAAAAGGGAAAATGGAATTTGGCTACACAACAGTCAACAGGATGTATCTGTGGCACACAAGGGGAACAAGTCAGGAGAGGTTCACTTCCTGGCAGTGGATTTGGTTTGGTCTTGGCATCTGTTCTTCCTGGTTGTCTGGGTGGTCGGTCCACGTTTGCGGGGGGGGGGGTCTTCAGCTACAGAGGGTGGGGTGTCTGAGGCATGTCCTTCCCCCGCCAGGGCCTCAATTCCACTAGCAGATGTTGAAGGGCCTGAAGAGTCATTACTAGTGCAAAAGGCGCAATGTTGTGTTGCACAGCTGCTCAGGGTAGTGTTGATGTCCCTCAGCACCCCAGCAATAGAAGCCAGGATGGCATTTTGTGCCTGTCGCTGCTGCATGACTTCCTGGTGGTTGTCTCTTTGCAGCTTTTGGATTTCCCCCAACATGGTGATTACTTGGCCCATCACGCCTTGGGAATTTCAATAGACTCCCAAAACTTGGGAGATGGTTTCCTGGTCAGTATTGTCCCTTTAATACCCCATTCTCTGGCCCACAGCATCCCTTCCACACACCTTATCCCCATGTGCCTGTTCCCCTGGCACAATGTGCCCACTCCCAGTGGTGGCAGGACCATCATTGTCAAGGGTGACAAGAGGGGACTCATGAACCTTTATGGTGGGGCACACAATGGATGGGAGTATCCATGGAACACAGTTTTGGGGGCTAATGGTTGCCTGTTTCATAGATGCAACAGGGATGGGAGGAGTGGATATGGGCTGGGTGAGGCTGAGTTGTTGACTGATCTGGTGTCCCTGATGGACCAGGTTCGTCGTACGTGTCTAGACATCCAGGGGTGTTGTCCTCACTGGGGCCTTCATCCAGAGAGATAGTGACAGTCTCTGATATCCTATCCGTGGGGACACTGGCAAGGTTACCTATGGGAGAAGTGGAACACAGAGTTCAGGTTACATTGGGGGTATTGTTGCAGTTGTGTGAGATGCAGTCAGTGCCTTAACATGATCCCCAGAAATGACATTGATAGCTGCTGCACAGCATAATGTGGTGCAAAATAAAACTCTGTGACTTCAATTCCTTACTCCATGTTTAGAGTTGTTAGACCAGGTTGGAAGTGATTGTACTGCTGATGCCATCTGATATTGTCTGATTATTGGCATGAATGTTCACCTCTGTTACCTAGTGGACTGTCTGGCATGATAGATAGCACACACAAGAGCTGTACAATGCACATTAGTTTCATTGTAGGGAAACAGTATGTGAGAAAGCAAAGGACATTGACCTGTATCTGGATGTACTGCATGTGCATCCACTCAGCCATCTAACTTTTGAACCCAGGTGAGTATATTTCTAGCTTAGGAATCTTTGATCTGAGACCATTATGAATGGGCACTCAACTATAGATGTGCTTTGTTTGGGATGATAGTGTGAGTGCACCATTGCATTGTTGTCTTTGCCAAATACTGTTCCACACTAGGACATTCAAGATGGTTTGATAGGATGTTAGTTTAACATTCATTACATCTAATATTTAGTGAAATCTCCAGGTTTTCACAATGATGGGATCTTGCATTCTGGGAGTTACAGTACTATAATTAGCCAGTATGTCATGTGCTATTTCCAAGGGCTGCTTCAGTACCTCCAGCTGGTGCCTGAATGCCATGATACGCACCTTCCCCTTGAGGTTGATCCACCTCTTCCTGATGGCTTACCTTGTGCGTGGATAGGTGCCTACAGCATTCACCCTGTTGACTATTCTTTGCTACAGCTCCATTTTCTGGGTGTTGATGTTTGCTGGACCTGTGATCCAAACAGGTGTGGCGGCTCTTCCCTGACAATTTTGTCCACCATGACCCTCAACTCATCCTCCATGAAACATGGGCATTTTTGTGGGGACATGATAGAGGTGGTGAAGACGGTGTAGTAGTGTACAAAGAAAAAGGCTGCAGAAAAAGGTAAATGGCGAGGTGTTAATGCTGTGATGTGAGTGGGTGACGGTTGTTGTGGATAGTGTGTGGTAGTAAAATGCGTGTTGTGTATGTTGTGCATGTGTGTGATGTGTGTGTAGTAAAATGTTAATGGGTGCCTATTCTTACTTTGTGTAATATGTAAGTTGTCTGTGGCTGTGTGTGGCATTCTGTTTGCAAAGGATTGTGGGTCGTGTAGGGGTGTGTTATACAGTGCAGCGTGCAAGTGTGTTGGTTGTGTGGATGTGTGTCAGGTGTGGGTATTCAAACTATCTAATGTGGTGTTGTGTTCTGTGTGATGTGAGTTGAGACTGCTGTGGTTCGTACCGTCAATGGTTTTCTGCCATAGAAGAACCGCTGTTGTGATTTGTGGATCGTAATCTGATGGGAGGACTTTTTTCAGCCTCTTTTCTGTTCTCCAGTGTCCTGACAGTTTTGGAAATGTGGTTGTTTTTTTGGTAGACTTCACAATGTAACTCTTAGCACAGTGGTTGGATGACCACCAACATAGATGTCTTTTGATGCCGCCACCGTGGTGGTCTTGCCAAAAGACCACCAGACTCGTAATGAGGCCCTTTGAGTGCAATGTCACCCACTGCAAAACCAAACTAACACTTATTTCTTCACCTCAGTATTTTACTGCCCCTGGGATACAACTCCTAATTGCAGGACAGAGCCCCTCAACTGTCTCTTCACAATTAAACTGCAGACAAAAAAATGCTGTTCATTGATACTTTCAAACTGTAGGCTGATAGGCAAGATTCAAACCAGGCAACAGACGGTTGTATGACAAAATATTGTGTAAAAAAATCTTGTGACATGATTATGGTGTCACAAATATTAGGCCTAATTATGAGTATTGTAGTCCTTGAACCACCCCACTTGCGGTGGCTGTCGGACCACTGCGGCTGTGGCAGTCCAAACCCCACATTACGAGGTTGGCGGGTAGCCATTGTGTTTCTATATTTATAATAGAAAGGACCGAAATATTGTGGAAGAAAATATAGCCCCACAAAATGTAAGAACATTGTTTTTGAGAGGACCTTGGATTCTCTTACATATAATAAGTATATATGGGTATGATGATGCAATATTCTACCACAAATAAGATCCTTGTAAGGCATTATCATTATTATGAATGTTACAAATTTATTATCTGTGCTAAATTTGTACATCTACACTTTGTATTGAACAAGGTATTTTGGTTGACATAAGTAAATGCTGCTGTATGTAATTTCAAAGATGGGGTTCATGAAACAGAACATGACCATCTCCTTGCAATGTTCATCCTTTTTTATTGTTTGCTATTTTGGATGAATATATAAACTGGGTATATGTTGTCATTTCCTGACCTGTGAGCAAGTCGATTACCATCTGAAGATGTCGGAACATTTTGCTGCAAATTGAAGAATACATTTACAGCACTCAAAGCATTCAAAGTGAATGTGTTTTTCCTGTCAGTGTAATATAGAGGGATGCTTCTGAGTCATAGAACGTTAACAATATAACAATATCTAAATACATTTATTTTAAATGAAAACAATAAAATAATGTGAAAATTAGCAGGCATACAGCATATATAACCAACAAAAGTATAACCTTATTTAAGTATTAAAATAAACATAATACAATAGTTTCATTTATATGTTTACAGTAAATATAATAATACTACTCATATATATCTAAATGAAATTAAAACAACACTTTAACAATTAAATAAATACAAATATAATATCAACAAAAAATAAAATGTATATTAAAAATATTAAAGTAATTTATAACATATAAAACATAGTGAAACAGTAATATAAACATTTCAAATACAATAATAGTAAAAAATAAAAAAATAAACAACAATATAAAAAATAATATACATTCACTCTACCTAACATTAGGGAAACTGTTGGATTTAAGAAGGGTTGGATTTACTATTCCCACTCAAATCTAAACAACAGTAGGGAAAGCACTGGACTTCATACAGGTAATATTTAGTATTCCCACCCCAAGGTATGAAACAGTAGGACTTAGAGGGATTAAGTGTACTATTACCACTCCTGTCTAGGTGACAGGAGGGAAAGTGTTGGTTTTTGGAGGCGTTTGAATTACTATTCCAACTCATATTTATTTTCTAGAAAACATGTAAGTATCTAACATCAATACATAAAATAACTCATTCAAAATAAAACAATAATTTACATAATAAACAGTTAAAATATACGGAAGTAATTATCAATTAACATTTCTTAAAGATGAATAATTGATAAGAAAAGTAATTTCAATAACTTCCCACCCTATTTGCCTATGAACCCAACAAAGCACTGCTAAAATAGACATTGCTAACAAAAGTATAAAAATTAAAATGTACATTATGATTTACAAACTAATTGTAAATACATAAAAGAGCATTTAAATTTATTAATCAATCAAAATGTAATTTACCACAGAAAATAATTATTATATAATTTAAACATATTATATTTTAATTAACTACAACCCCAAAAACCCACTTTTAAAATATAACTTAATAACATAATTTTAAAAAATAAAATATAAAATTAAATTAACAAACTAATTTACATAGATAAAATGAAATAAACAATTAAACAATATAAATTATAATTAAATTGTTAACTAACAATAAAAAACAATTAACATTCAAATTAAATTAATTATTATTAAGTAACTTCTCACCCTATTCCCCTAAAATCTCCACAACCTGCTACTACATTATAAATTATTAATTAATTGAAAACATAAATACTGCATTTAAAATTACAAACTGTATTTTATACATTAATTACAATTATACTAAAAATACTAACACCTACACTGAGTATTTTCATTGATATATATATATATTCCATTAACCAAAAACAGATTTAGTACAATGATAAGGTATTCCATACAACACATTGTATTCTTACCTTACATATTCTGGTCCATGATATTTTAGTAGTCATAAAATGTTTGAGACACTATTCATATTGCACAATATTTTTTTCAATATTTGAGTCATTAACTGAGATGGACATAGTACTACCTCAATATGCAGAAACATCCTCTGTGTCACTGCATTCTTATATCCTCTGTATCTTTTCATTATCATATCCCCCAAACATGTCAAACTTGCTGTATCACTCTTTGGTCTTTAAAAGCTGTACCTCACACCAAATCAGGATCACATTCCGTGAAACTGTAAGAGTTGAGAAATTTGAGGTAACTTACGTTGCTTTCAATTAAAGTTCCCAAGCTACCTTCATTCTAAATACCTGCTAGAAAATTGCCTATTAATAAACATGCCCCTCTCACAACCTGAAAATCAAATACAGGCATAAAATCAACAACAAGCAGTACAATGTGGAGCTGGGTGAGATGAATGGAACACACTAGGCATACTTTTGAATGCCAATAGTACAAATCAATGACAAAAGCAAAAACCTGCCTATAAAGACATAAGCTGAACTATCAAGATGTAGTGAAGAAAGCTAAAAAGGCCTGCAAGGCCTGTAAGGCTAAATGCATTGGCAAGGCCACATCAAAATTAAAATTCCAACATCTAATAGGAAATGACCAACCCGAATTTCTTGAAAGAAATTCTCTGTGAAGCCCAAAAATAATACTGAAGTGTGCTCTGATATCTTCTTGGACAAATATAGCCAAACTCCACCACTGTTTAGCCAACATCTGCTTTGTCAACCATTCACAATGTAATCTCTAATGACCAAGGATTAGATGTTGAGGCTTGTTAAAAACACTAAATCAATCCATACCACTCTAAGGCCATTTTCATTATCATATATGAACCAATTTATTCCTTTCTAGAAATAGATCTCTTATTTCATGCCCTCAAGTTGATGGGCTTTAAGCCATCCATCAGTGCATCCACCAAAAACCTCTGATTTGTACTTGATAATCTGAACTTCCATGCTCCTCTAATCTCTGATGTGAAAGCAGCAACAACAGATTAAAATCTTCAGGAGAACTAAATTCTTCATCCCTGAGGCTGGCTTAAAAACTGTGCCACAATTATTTTACGGATTAGTACTTTCCTGGAACTCTTTTGAAGCATCCAAATTAGTATCTGGAAAAAGGTAGTCTGTCTGTGCACATCACACCTGTTATGCTCAGCATCTATCACCTTCCTTGGTAACAAAGAGCTTTTTCAAATTGGACTGCATAGTACACAGGGCTGTTGATACTGGAACTCCACATTACCTGAACAAGAAACTCACTATCTACTGAGAATTGCTATTCCTGCAAAGCTTTGGAACCTTGCTTCTCAAAATTCTTATAATCTAGAATAAAAGTACAGTAGTCATTCATTTTCAGGAAGTGCTTGCCACAAGCACTAGAAACAGTCCTGACTACAATGTAGGAGGTAAATTCCCTCATTTTCCAATGGATTTAATTCCTTAAAAACTTCACAATTCCTACAGGTACTTCCACCAGCTGTATACCATGACTAGTCAGCAAAGGCCTCCTTTTCCAATCATCTCAAAGCATTGGTCTTGTAGCAACGCCTTATATCTAACTGACATAATCGCTTGTGATGCATATGCTCCCTACCCTCATAGCAACAATTCACTCCAGCATACGAAAAGCATCTTTCTTTTAGTGACACTTAAAATCAGATTGATATAATGTCTGTGATGTATGCATGTACCTTACAGTCTTATTGGATCGCTTATTTCAATTTATGTAAAGCCCTCCACTGCCCAATTTGGATCTGGTTCCCACTATATTAAGACAACAATAAATAAAATAAGTACATCCATGATTAATGCCTCCCTTCTCGAATGAGTCATTCCTTAGATCACAGTACAATGATTAAATGTTGATGGTGCAACATCTCAAACGTATGGCCATTTATATTTGGTTTGGTAACAAATAATAAATACATTGCATACCTTTCTTTTGAAATGATATTTTGTTTCAGTCAATAATACAGCTCTTATCTCATATTTACAGTCAGTCCATCAGAGCCACTTCCTTCGACTGGATAACGTTCACTACAGAACAGAAAAAAATCAAGATAAATGAGGAATTGAAATCCAAATAAAAAGAATAGATGGCAAATTACAAAAACTAAGGGCCTCATTATAAGTTTGGCGGTTGGACTGCCAGCCCGCCATGTTGGCGGTCCTACAAAGACATCCATGTTGGTGGTTTCTCAGACTGCCCTATTACGAGTTAAACAGGCAGGACCACCGACCGCCAACCAAAAGAGGCAGACCGGCAGCTACCCAGAGGCCCGGAAATAGGCAGTCCATTCTCCAGCCCCGACAGCACAGCAAAAAAACACTGACCGTATCACAAGCCCAAAGTCGCTGTGGCAGGCAACCAGAGTGGTGAGCCAATGGCAGTCAGACCCACGGCGGTTCGCGGTCACCAAAGTAATACATAATGGCACATTGGATGGATTTGAAAACAACACAGCTGACACACATTGCCACACTGAATACACCTGCAAAGGACACTATAAAACACATACCTTCACAGACCACAATCCTTTGCATTTACACTGGAACACACAGAAGCCAGAGCCAATAATTCGACTAGGCACCAATTTTTTCTCACCATCTCTTTTCACACCCAGCACACACTTGTCTAGTCACACCCTTTTGCACTTCTCCTCTTTAGTAAGTCACTGCCACTTTTCTTTTTTTTTTTCAAATTCCCCCATGTCACGTTCTAAAAATATGTTTTTCTGAGGATGAGTTGAGATTCATGGTGTATGAAATCATAAAACAAGAGCCACAATTGTTTGGAGCACAGGTCCAGCATACTCCTCTCAGTAGGAAAATGGAAATGTGGGACAGGATCATCAACAGAGTCAATGCTGTAGGCACCACCCTGCACATAAGGGAGGACATTAGCAAGAGATGGAATGACCTCAAGGGCAAGGTACATTCTATGGTCTCCAGGCGCCAGCTGCAGGCAAAGAAGACTGGTGGTGGCCCTCCCAGTTCCCCATCACAACTTTTTCCAGGGGAGGAGAAGGTCTTTGCCCTCCTGCATCCTAAGGGCGTGACAGGAAAACCTGGGGGAGTGGAGTCTGGTAAGTCAAAACAATAAAAATGTCACCAAAATGCCATGTCATGCATGCTCACAGCTCACCTTTTTCCTCTTTTAATGTCACCCCACTCACCAGCCCAGTATCTACCAGTCCAAAGACCTCTATTTGGCAACTCACTTAAAGTGTACTCACTTGGGGAGATGACAGTTGTATAGTGTGTGTAGTATAGGGACTGATGACTACAACTCCAAGCAGGCACTTTTCCATAACTCCAAACACGAGACCAGTGGTCACTTCCCCAAATACCCCTGTTTAGTACATATAAATTTAAGGGTCCACACCTAGGGAGATAACATTTGGCAAGTGTGCGTATTACAGGCACTGACATGACTACAACTCCAAGCAGGCACTAGTCCTGTAACTACAAACACTAGCACAGTGGTCACCTGCTACAATACATATGTTAGTGAACTCTCAATTGAAGTAGACTCACCTGGCGGAGACCATTGGTCAAGTGTGTGTACTAGAGAGTAGAGAAAGAGAGAGACCTGACTGCAACTCACAGGAGGCACTGCTTCAGCAACTCCAAACACCAGAACAGTGGTCACTTGTCCAAAGATCACTGTCTGCCAACTCACAATTTAAGTTTACTCAGTTGGGGGATACCAGTTGTGAAATGTGGGAAGTAGAGAGAGTGACATGACTAGTAAGGCCAGGAAGGCCCTGTATCTGTTAAACCAACCATCAGCCCAGTGTTTTCTTATCCAAATACCATTGTTTGTCAACTAACTCTCAAGTGAAGTGGACTCACATGGGAGAATAATATTTCTATAGTGTGTGTAGTACAGGGAGTTACATGACTGAAACTCCCCGGAGGCACAGTTTCAGTAACCTTACACACCAGCACAGTGTTCTCTTTTCCAAATACCACTGTTTGTCAATTCTCAAATGAAGTTTACTAACCTGGAGAGATAACATTTGTCAAGTATTGATGAGTAGTGGGAATGATGTGAAGGCAAGTCCCAGGAGGTACTGTTTCTCTGACTCCAACCACCAAACCAGTGTCCACTTGTCAAAATACCCTTCTTTGTGAACTCTCAATTGAAGTGTACTCGTCTGGGAGGATACCATTTGTATAGTGGAGATAATAGAGGGAGTGATCTGACTGCAACTCCCAGGAGGCACTGTTTCACTAACTCAAAACACAAACCCAGTGTTCAGTTCTCCAAATATCCTTCTTTATGTACTCACCCATGGAGTGTTCTCACTGGTAGGCATCACAGTTATCAAGTGTATGAAGTAGAGAGAGTGACATGACTGTTAAGGCCAGGAAGCTCTTTCTTTCCCACTCTAAGCACAAACCCACTGTTTTCATGCCAAAATACCCCTTAACTTTCTAATGAAGTTTACTCATTAGGGAGAATAACATATGTATGGTGGGGGGGAGTAAAGGTAGTTACCAAAATGTAAAACCCAATAGGCCCTTTGTCCCTAACTCCAAACACAAAAACAATGTTCACTTGCCCAATTCCATTGATTTATGAAGTCTCAATTGAGGTTCACTCACCTGAGTGGATACCATCTATCAAGTGAGTGTAGCATGGAGCGTGACATGACTGCAACTCCCAGAAGGCACTGTTTCAGTAACTCCAAACACCAGAACAGTGGTCACTTGTCCAAATACCCTTTCCTGCTAACTCACAATTGAAGTTTACTCACCTGGAAGGGACCAAGATACAGATCATGCTCAGCTCTGTGTGTCTGGTTACCTAGCTCCATCTTGACCCGCTAACCTAAGATAAAACTATTGAGGACAGGAAGGGCACTTTACCCAGTATGGAAAACAATGATCCCAAAGGCCTTACGATGCATAACCAGAATGGTATTGGCAGCAGACACATTTACAATGCACTGACCAAATTACAACTTCAATCACATATACTGTACAACAACGTCCTGGGTCTGCCTTCATGACAATCAACTAGGCCTCAAAATGGTCAAATCCATATCTTGCCTAAACACTGTTTGGCCTGCACTGGTGGCAAGATTGCATTCTTAGGCCATCCACCCAAGGGCTAATGATCTCCACATTTCACCAGCTGCTTGACTTAAATGGAATAGGCATGTTTCACAAATGTCAGGTCAGTACAACCAATAGCATGGGTACCTGTCACAATCGGATAACCTGCAAATCAACTATGTACAAGCACTTTGCAAAATATCACTGTAACCTTTTGGAGGTAGATGCCACAATATAACCAGTAACATTGTATGTTTCACAACAACAGGTCGAGTTGCCACTGGCCACACAGAGCCCACAGAAGAGACTGCCACTTCCCCCATGGATGAAGCCCTCAGCCCTCATGGATGATGCTCCTGGATGTCTGGACATGGAGGACAGTTCTGGCCCATCTGGACAACCTGGTCAGACCCCAACAGTGAGTCTGACTGTGTCCACTACATCACCTCCCACCACGGTTACCTCCACATCACAAGCAGCCCTTCACCCCCCCCCAACCTGTGTCCCTAGGACATTGGCAACCATGTTGTGTCCCCCAGTCCTGAATCCTGAGTCATAGCACAACACCTCTGACAATGATGGTCCAGGAACCAGTGAGAGGGGGCACCCTGTAGCAAGGGCACAGGGACGTGGGGGTAGAGTGTGTGGGAGGTATGCTGTGGGCTAACAGTGTGAAGCCACTGGTGATGCTCCTGGCCAGGACACCATCAGCCACGTCTTGGGGCGTCTATCAGGAGTCCCAAGGCATGATGGGCGAGGTACTTGCTGAACTCCGGGAAGTGAAGCAGCTGCAGAGGCTCTTCCATCAGGAAATGCGTGAACAATGGGATGCTCACAATACCAACATGGCCTCCCTAACAGGGGTGCTGAGGGACATTAACACCACCTTGAGCAGGAATCAACAACAACACACTACCCCTTCCTTTGGCACATCTACACCAGGCCATTCATCGGTACCAGCCTACACCATACCAGACACCTCGGTCTCTGTAGCAGCCCAGCAAAGATTACAGGAGGTGCGGATGGCAAGTGAACTCTTCCAAAATGGCGTCCTTTGTGGCCAGATATTCACTCTGTTGATTCTTGGTTGACATCAACCACAGTCCATTTCCAATGGGAAAAGTACACTAGACTTCCAGTAGTGTGTCATCTACTCCAATGATTTCATCCACCATGACTGAACCCTTCAATTGTCTTTTCAGTCTTGCCCCAATTTTGTTTTATGCACAAATGATCAATAAATCCACCTATCATAAAGTCATTGTCTGCTTGTGTCTGTTCCACATTTTGCTATGTAGCGATGTAAGACCATGTGAAGCAAATGAGGAAGACACCAGATAATAATGCAAGGAGGGATATGTTACAGGTACACACACAAACACATTGCTACAAGTGTCTAGTCACACCAAACATTTTATTCCTGTGTACAGCACATAGGCTGTTGGACCGTCATTTGATGGCCGGGGAGGGAGTCGGATTAGGTGCACCAGTGAGAGTCACCATTTGATGCATGTGTGACTATAAGGGGACACTCCCCCTCCCCTAGACCAGGGGCTAATTGCCGTACAGTGACAGGGCCTCCCATGTAAAGCAATCCACAGGTAGGCCCTTCTCATTACACTATTTCAGCCACCTCCTATTGAGGTAGGCCCCCCTCTTTCCTCAGTACATGACCCTTTAGCGCATGAACCTAGGGATCAGAGGCACTGACGAACCTTCTTTGGCTTTAGTTAGTGGGCAGAAACAAGTTGGCCAGTGAATAGTTGGTGACTCTTCGAGTCATTATTTTCTAGAAGCGTCCCATTTGTTTTTAATCTCGCCAACAATCACCACTAATAATGGTGTAATATTACACAGGTGATTGATTAGGTGTTTTTAGATTTTCAGTAGCACAACTGGATCCCGTTATTATCCAGATAATCTTTATCTCCGCACTCCCTCCAAGTTCCTTCAACGACGAGGTCGAGTCCGTCTAGGTGGTAATATCCTACCTGGATGAGGATAGGTGGTCATATGATGAAGCATGACCCTATATAGTGTGTGTTCACCTAGTCCGTAAGAAGAAATTCCCCTCCTGTCACACCATACCTAGCACAAACATAAGTCCTGAAGTCCGGGATACTTAGACAGTCCGGGGCAAGTTAACTCTACTTTGTACCCACTTGACACCCCATACTCCTTGTATATTTGTCAACGTGCTCAGGGGAGGCAGTATGGGGTTCTTAATCCTTTCTCCCCTCCTCTCTCATTGTGTTAAGATGAACTGTCTGGACTGTCATTGCCAAGAATGGGTGACTCACATTGTGTCAAGGTACACATATCAATGTACAGCTCCTCAAACCACAGAAGGGAGGGCCTTGTCAGACATTGTCCTAAAGAATAGGCAAACAGAAAAGTGGATGGTGTCACCAGCTTGACCCTTATCACATGCCACACCAAAGAAATCCAACATAACATAAACCAAAGTACAGACAGAGGGCAGTACATCACTCCCAGATCACAGGCACATCAGAATCCAATGACTATTTATCTGGGGTATGACAGAAACATATGTCAGTGTTGTGGCACGGGTCATAGAAGAATAGTGATTAGCCAGCGGGAAGGGTGAATGCCTTGCTTGCAATTGATGAAAACATATTTCATGCCCACATGATCACAAACATGATGCAATTGGCCCAACACAGTACACTAAACAAGAACAATGTTCACTTCTGGCTGCTTTGGCACAGGTCTCATTCACCCCAAATCTGTGACCTACATTACCTGGAACAATCCATGTACACTTAGTATGTCAGAGCTGCATCAGAAACCTGCCAGTGTCACAACTCTGAAATGCCCATATGAGGATGTCATGGTGAAGGTACCTGTGCAAAGACAAAACAAGGAGTATAGAGTTGAAAACATACCTAGTACAAAAATCACACAGAAAGTATCTGGAAAGGAAACCACATTGCAATGAGACTGACACAAACAAAGTAGCTACATCAAGGCGGGGATATGTCAAATGTTAACACTTCAAGCACACTTTGGCTGAATATTGCAGAGTATCTGCTCCCTAGTTGTTTCCAAAAACTCCACACATTCTCACAACTACAGTTGTTTGTACAGTCATCACATCACATGACATACTTATACTTACATTACATACTTATACTAAATGAAAAGTAGCTATTGATGAGATCAGCTCCTTCCTCTTAACCACTGTCATCCTCACTTGGCATTTCATGAGTCTCACCCGGTGGCACTGCAGACTTCCCCTCCTCTGGGATGTATGAGATATTCCTCTGCAGGGTGATGTTGTGGAGCATGCAGCATACTACAGTGATCTGACACACTTTCCTGGTTGAGTAGAGGAGGGCTCCACCTGTCTGGTCCAGACACCTAAATATGGCCTTCAGGAGCCAATAAGCCCCCTCCACTACCCGCCTTGTTCTTCCATGGGCATCACTGAAATGAACTTCCCCTGGAGTAGTTGGATTCTGTACTGGCTTCACAAACCAAGGACGGTTTGGATATGCGGAGTCTCCTGTTACGGAATGGGACATATGTGCAACAATGAGTCTCTCACTTCATGTCTGTAGCGCATGACATTGTACACACACAAACAGGACAGATGTAACTTACCAACCAGCCAGGCCCTCTCTGGGTATAGTTGTGATATCAGCTGGGGCATGGTGCTGTTCTGCATTATGAAGGAATCATGGACTGAACCCGGATAATAGGCACAGACCTGTGAAAAGTATAGATCTGCCAAACAGACAACTTGCACGTTGATGGAAGGGAAGTTCTTTCTATTGTGGTATACTTAATCATTGGCATGCGGTGGGACCAAGCCAACATGTGTACCATCAATGACCCTGACCGCATGCTGGAGGCATGCAAGACCATAAAAGTCAGCCTTCACATGGGCTAAATCCTGATGTCGGGATAAACTGGATGTAGCTGTTCAGGTCTTTTAACACTGCTGAGAGAAAATCCTTCAACACCAGACTGAACATAGGTTGGGACATGCCAGCTGGCAGGGCCACTGTATGTTGGAAGGACCCCATGGCTAGGAAGTGCACTTCTGGCATGCCTTGTACAACGGGTGGTGTGCTAGTTAGATAACTAATATCTGGCATCCGAACTGGCTCCAACTGATGATATAAGTCCACTATTGTTTGCTGATTCAGATGGTAAAGGAGGATTATGTGTCATTCTTCCATGGTCTGAGGGTCAGGCAGTGGATGGTAGACAGGAGGTTGTCACATCCTCCCTCTCCCTGGATACCTATGTATGACAAGACATGATTTCTAACATGAGTCACTGTGTCCCCAGCAATATACATGATGCATGTCAATGATATCATGTGACAAGACATTTCAGTAGCGATAGACACGGCAACCAGTACAAATAACACAAGGGTCACATGTGAACCCCATGGTTTTCCACACATGTGCACACAACATGTATCTGGACCAAACTCAAAGATGTGCAACACAATTGCGCCTCAAAATATGACTGGATATCCTGACTGCTAAAATGACAATCAGTGGAGGATGACTGTGCCCCACTTCAGAGCCAACCTTAGGAAGTGATGGGAATGGAGTGTCATGTGGGTTCTGTTTCTGGTTCACTATTGCCAAAGTTCCTTCTGCCTGCATGCCAGCATGTGTCCCTTTCTCTTTTGGAAAACATTTGTAAGCTGCTCTTTCATGCATGGTCAACCTATGTTTATGGGATGATGACTGGGTTCCCTCACATATATGTGCATGGCAAACGTTTTGTGGAATATTACATTTACCATGGGGGTACCTTTCATGTTGTGCTACCATTGTTTATTGGCTGACACATTCCCTCATCCGTCCTAGCATGTGATTTGCCATGTACAGCTTCATTAGCAATGAGGTAGGCCTGGAGTTCAGAGCCACAATGTGTATATCTATGCCCTTGATTTGGCATCATGTAGAAAAGTGCACTGCACATGTGTAATTGGTAAGGCTTGTGCCCTGACTGTTGGGCAGCATCATGGAGTGACTTGCAGTTCTGCCGAAATCACATGTGTTTAGGTACAAGCGTTCATCCACAGACAGACATCTGGGTCTGCGTGACCATAATGGAGACAAGTTTCCAACTGGAGACAAGCTTCCAATTGGGCAACATGTTGAGGGCCTTCAACAAGTATTTGCAAATCTCAGGTCCTCTCCAACATCTCAGGGACTGATGGCATCTACTGATGCACTCAGAGTATGTCATTGTAAGGGGTGCCAGACATTAGTGGCGATTAGCCTGGGGCTTGCTGATCCTTTGTGTTGTGCATTACGGGGACATCTCCCCCTGACATATTGCACATGATGTCTACACTGTCAATTTCCACGCCATATGCGTGGCCTATCTGAGCAACATTTATACTACCTACATGACTCTATTGGGAAAAATATCACTTGGTGAAGTATGCATTGTTGATATGTTTCCAGTGTGACATGGATATTGCCATGTCACCTTCTCCAGGCTATTGTTCTTTTGCCATCAACATGGCAGTAGTTTGTATCATCAGTTCTTACTCTTGGGTCATTATGTGTGTGACAAATAGATGTGTACATGACCTTGTGTGGGATCTGTGGAAATGCATTTGGCATTGGCCTACTATTGTATGCTAACAGGTAACTGAGGTTTGCTCCAAAGGGCAAAGGTTTGAAGGTGATGGTGTCTCCTACTTGTTGAATGGTTATTAGTATTGCACAACTTCAGCAATGCAGTTGTAGTTATCTGAGATCATTAAGTTTGTGTGGGCAACTGTTGACAGTTCAAATGGCATTCATGCATATGCTATGGAACATGTAGGGGCCACTTACATGGAGTTTGTTGTTGGGTCCTCCTTGAAATCCTTGTAATGTTTGTTAATCACAGCTATTGTTCAAGTGTGATCATCAATATGTGATAACCCTATTTCACTTTGTATTTGCAATAGAGGGACCTAGTGGCCGGGAGGGTGAGAGGAGTGCCACAGCGGAGACCTGAACATCCTCATTGGATTCTTCTTCCAGTGAACACTCCCTAGTGGTGGCGGACCCATCAGGGCATCCCCCATCCCATCTTTGTCCACCAACCCCCATTCTATCGCCACCCTCCCTGTTGCTCCTCACCCAACTGGCCTTGCCCGCTCGCCCAAGAGTGTCTCCTTTGCCAAAGGCACCTCCGCCCCAACCCCTGTTACACCTGCTGCCTTCAGTGGGGAGGCTATTGACCTCCTGAGAAGTATTTCTGTGGGCCAGTCAGCCATTGTGAATGCCAGCCAGAGTTTGGCAACTCAGCTACAACAGACACATGCATTCCTGGAAGGCATTGATGGGGCAATGGCTGGCCTGCAGATATCTTTTAAGGCTCTGGCCACACCACTGATGGGAGCCAGTCAACCACCACCTTCGGTCCACCCTCCACCTCTCTCTTCCCAATCCAAATCCCCCCTTACCCTACCCACCCAAAACACACAGACAGATCTGCATGTCTCCACATCATCACACAAGCAGCACACATAAACACAAGCACCACAAAGCGCATTAGCACGAAAGCAAACAACAGCCACCCAGAGACACAACAACAGTCACCACTTCCCCAGACACCCCAACCACTCCCAGAATTACACACACAACATCCAGCATTCCCACAGGTACCACACCAACAGTCAGTGACACACCCACCACACCCAGCATGCCCACATACACCACACCTAAATACCCCCAGACATCCACCAAAAGCATCATACCTGCAGACACTACAACAAAAGACACAAAGTATCTGATTCTGGACATATAGGCAAATGTGCACCATCTATACAACCAATTACATGTGGAAAACTGGCAATAGTACACTCTGGGGAACTCCATCAGCTGCAGTTATAACAACCTGGTAACTATCAGAAGCTAAGAGGTGCAAAGAACGTAAAACCTGCACATAGGTGGGAATTGAATTATTTCACAGAATACTACTGTCAAGATGTGGCTTTAAATCAGCTATAAGGTTCAAGGTTACAGTACCACTTAGCCTGTACCATTTACATATTTCCCCTTCAGTCTGTTGAAAAATAGTTATTCTGCTTCTAAAAATCCTCTCCTGTCTCCTACTCCTCTGCTGACCAGCCTATATATATATTCTTCTTCCATCATGTATGAAGCCACCATTGTCGAAGACACAGATGCATTCTTGGGCTGTTTTTATAGTGTGTTCGTAGTTAACACCTGTCTTGAATTGATGGTAAATTGCATTAGCAAAATATTCATTTTTAGACTATTTGCAATTTGTGAATGAGTTTAACATAAGGATAGTGTATTGCAATAACAGAATCATCAAGTTCCAAAAATAACTTGCAAAATATTTGCTTTGTAAACAAAACCTCTGAAAAAAATTAAAAACATTGAAACTCATCAGTTATAGTTTAGTGAGCTACCTATAAATTGTGCTATTGCCATGCGCTGCTTATGACCTCTCATATTACATCACTCACAACACATTCAGTTATATCATTGGTGACATCATAATGATTTAGCACTGAAGTCTTATGGAACAAGCCCCTACTATATAAAGCCCTCACCCTATACACAATCACCTTCCATAAAATATTCAAACAGATTAATTTCAGGGTAATGTTTATTCTCTACTCTATCTTTCGGTGTGCATTCGGAGGAAATGTTTTCGGAATGTTACAATAGTCAAGGCTGATCCTCCACAAGTCAGCACTGTTCTCTAGTCATTCTTAAGTAGTTTGTTTAGCTGCTTCAAGAGCACAATATAATTTCCCCTTGTATGTAGGGTAAAGGAATAATTAAATATGAATCATTTAGGCAGTCTCTACAGAAGACTGTATTATGTAACATATTTTCTGAGTTTTTAATTTATGTCTTGTAACTTTATTAGTTCAGCCTTATGCCACTTAATGCTACGTCAAGAGTGTTCTTTTTTATCTCCTCTAAAACCATAAAATGTGACTATTTTGGGATGTGTTCCAGACCTTTTCTTGCTTTCTTACTAAGCAGTCCCAATGTCAGCTTGTTATTTGATTCTCTACTTAAAGTACTTTTATTCTGGAGGTCGACCCAATGTTGAAACATCTGGCTTATTATGAATTATTTAATTATCTGATTACCTAACCATCTTTTTACTTCTGTAATTATTCTTCATTTTGAAAAAAACCTTCATTGTTCTGACTTTCAATATGGTCTTGTAAAGGTTTTCTTTATTTGACTGTTGATCCCTGTCCTTTAGGACTCATACAGCACCAGTCCTGCATATTGGCCCTTATTGGCTTATTAAGCGCTGATATCTGTCAAGAGGATGCCTGCATGGCAGCCTGAGAAAGCCTTAGCCTAAATTTGTACAATAATACCGGCTGGCATTAGACATGTGTCATAGTGCATGAGTATACTCACTACCTGAACAACACTTTTATCAAGTCATTGCTTTATGAACTATATAATGTAGTGGCCAAACAGGAATTCGTATTGAAATGGTAAAAAATATTGATTGGATGTTAATTCCTGTGAGAGCATTTCCCAACAAGGAATCCACACTAACTATCTCTGGATATTGACATCCTGAAGAGTATTAAAGCTTTTAAACGTATTGTGAGAAAGTGATGTGGCAATTCCAGTACAGCAAGGTGAAGAGGTAGCTCCTGAGGGTACACCAGTACCTTAAAGAGCAACAAGTTTAGGGTTGCACACGTTTGTGGCTTTGTCAATGGTGCAAGATCACTGGAAATTAGGTTCCTTTGAGTTTTCCAAGATATCGTACATTTGAATTAAGAATCATTGACATATTGAGAGAAAAGCTATAAGAGATGAAGCCACCACCTACACCTACACAGTATGAAGCATTAAATGTTTTGTAAAAAATAGCACATGCTAAAGAGAGAGAAAAATATCAGAACAAGGCTAAGAGAGCAATGTGTAATTAAGGAGAGGCTAGCTGCGGTGAGTGTAGTGAAAATAGGTAGGTTTGACCACTGACTTTGTGTTTCACCACTGTGCATATTAGTTGTTCAATGTTCACCAGTTGCAGATTACATTTTGTATTCAGTTTAGCTGCCTATTGGCTTTATCGTGGCATTAGACATTGCATTTTGTATTCAGTTTAGCTGCCTATTGGCTTTATTGTGGCGTTAGACATTGCAGTTGAGACATTGCAGATGAGCTGTGTTTTTCCACATGGTAAACTGAGCTTGTGTTCTTCGTATTTTCTCTTACTGAACACGATAGCATGATAAAGAAGCACATATTTTGTGTTTGTCTTTAGTGCAGGGAAGAAGTTGGCCTTGGAAGAGGGAGCATTGAAATCTTGGCCAATTTTCAACGTTGTTTCTTCCAACTCTGACCTACAGTAGCCAGCATGTTTTGAATATTTACATCTGAGAGGGAAGTGCCTTTCAGAAGGCTTTTTTCCATGATTTTTTAAGCTATAAAAGGTGGCCCTGGGCAGCAGCGAGGGGATTTTCTGAGACCTCAATCAGGATTGGACGTCAAATGCCTGACATTTTCCCGTGAGGGTGGAAATCTCTTTCTCGCAGTTGAACAGGGGTCATCAACTTGTTGGCATGAGAAAGATGAAGAGCATTGGCAGGCCCAACGGTGATGAATTTTGACTTTATTCTTTGCTTTGCAATTATGCTATAATATAATCACATATATTTGCTGTGTACATTGCAGTTGAGAATCAATTTGATATATTTTCCTTTCATTGCTGTGACTATTTTTAAATGTGTGCCTCCGACCTACTAATCTCCTTTTTCAGGAACCTCGTGGTGAAGTAATAATTAATGTCTTCTTTAAACTAAGAAGTGCATTCCAGAGATTTTTGTCAGCTCGGTCATTAGTGAAAGCAAAACAGATGAGCAACAGAATAGATGGAGGAAAGGCACAGTTGAAGGACTTAGATTGTAACCAGTCATTACTACTAAAAAACTGAGAATCTGAAAAAGAATAAAGCACAGGGTAATGGAGACAAAAGGGATGGAAAGAAATCAGATACTGTTAGCAATTCAGGGGATGATATTTTAATGCATTGTTAGCTGCATGTGCACAACTTTATGTGGCCACATACCAAACACTGAGGGTGCTTTGACATCTAATGTGACAGTGGCTACAGGCCCTGTTGACCCAAATGTGTTTCTAACTGAAAGACCATTACAGACGACACATCCTGTTGTGTCACAACCTGTTGTATAATTTGTGATACCTAATGTTGTCCCTACACGAGTTGAGACTGTTCCCAGTGATGCCTCCAGGTGTTACTGCTTCTATTGTTACTGTACCAGCACCTATTGCTATAGTTATAACAGCACAGCCATTAGAGATTCACACAGCAACTGCTCCAATTAATATTTACATTCCCAAATGGTATAGTGCAATGAGCGGTTGGAGGAGCAACTGCAACAGGGTTCATCCCAACAACACAGAATTCACAAATATTTTGCTTGGACACTACCACAAACTAATCAGTCAATTCAGGGAAGGGAGAAGGATCGTCTTTGTGGCACCAATAGCACCGGGTAAGACTAATTTATTTGAAGAAGGGATTTTTCCACCATCGTTTGAAGAAGGTGCAGAGAATAAAAATAGAGAAAATGAAGAGAATCAGGTGGTTATTATACACAAGACAGAGGTGGAAAGACTGTTAGCTGCCTAAATATTTAACATAGAGCTATAAGAAATAATTAGAGGATGTTTAGATCTTAAATCTGGGAATCAATACCAAGAAAAAGAGCTGATCTACCTAAGCAAAGAGATTACTAGGCATGCAGTGGCTACACATGGTAAATTAACAGAATTGTCCCGAAAATATGAAGTCGGTTTTTCAGAAAGTGTCTCATTGCAGAAACGTGTTAGGGTGCAATTGGATAATGAGGCTATGAGAAAATGCATTCTTCAGGGATGCAATTACCCATTACTGAATTTATAGCATGCATTCATAAATGGACTGATTTTGAGAAAATAGAAGGAAAATAGGCAAAGAAACATGAAAAGAAAAAGAAACAATCAGAGGTGACTGAACCAAGTGGTAAGCCACCGTCAGGTCCCCCAGACGAAGGAGAACCTCTGACCTTTGGCTTTTACCATGAGGGAAATGCCAGGTGGAGGGCTTGTTCATGTACCATACATTAGAGGAGATCTTGCAGCATTAACAAATAATTTTCCAAAACTAAGAAAGAATCCTGTACAGTGGTACAGAAAAGTTGACAGATGTGTAAAAAATCTCAAAGGTGCTGTGGACTGATTTGAATACATTCTTTGATATTGCAGAGTCAAGTGATTTGTGGGCCCAGTGCAAAATTGCTGTACAATGATTACTTACAGAATCACCCAGAGATGCACTTTCTAACGCACCATTTCCTGAAGTGATGAATAGATATGATTAGGTGATTACCTTTTTCAAAGGCAAGGTTCCTGCAAAGGATATTGATTGACTGAAAATAAAATGAACATCACAAGAGCCAAAAAAATCAGTGCATGACTATCATGAGCTATTGATGCAGGCGTGTAGACAACAAAGCGGACAGGAACATCTTGACAAGAGTGATATGGGGTTCTTTGTATCACTGTTTGTTCTCAGGTTGGGACCAGAGATCAGTATGCACATACAACACTGTTTGGTTTTCTGGCAGACAAAACCATTAGATGAGATCCTGAGATATGCAAAATACTTTAGTGATGAGTAGGAAAAGAAACAGAAGAGACTTAATGAGAAATTTCTGCTTGAGAAAACAGAACTGTCACAGAAAGGATTTCAGAATCAGATGTATGCCAGGAATTCTGGTGGAATGCAAGGCTTTGGATTTCAAACTAGTATTTAAGGTGTTCAAGGAGGTATGATTGTTCCACAGGGTAGAGGTTGTGGAGTACTGGTTGATCTGAATTCTGGTTTAGATGTTACAAAACTGAAGAAAATGACTTGTCATCATTTCTGTAACAAAACTACTGGGTATTGGAAGCGGGAGTATAGGCCGAATCCAAGTAGAATGAGTAGTGATGGTTAAATGCAAGTAGGAAATCAAGTGCAGATGCAGAATTTACCCTTTCAGCCAATGCAAGTACCAATGCAGACAGGTTTCAGTGATGCAGGCCCTGCAAGCTCTAATGGTCTCACAAAATATAGTGAACCTTAGATTTAATATGAATCAGATACCCAGAGTAAATCCGAATCCATTCCAGACTCAGAATCAGAACCCATATCAACAGTTCCCTATGTTGGACAGTGAGAACATTGGCTCTGACAATTCGCAATGACGATGCCTGAGGAGGGAGGAAGACTGCATATTTGGCACAGTCTTAGAGGTAGACCAGAGTGGCCCATTTGTAGAAGATGAGGTAAATGGCCACAAAGTGTAATTTCTTATTGACACTAGAGCTACCAGTTCCACTGCTAGAACAGTGGAAGTCCCAGGCCTACCCCTCTTGGGAAAGAAGATCTAACTTGTAGGAATTACAAATAAAAAGATAAGAAATCCAGTTTCAGAAGACGTTTCAGTAAAAATAGGTTTATTAGAAAAATACACTGGTTTGTGGTGTGTGAATCCAGTTTTGTAAATCTGCTAGGAAGAGGTCTGTTGTGCAAGTTAAATTGCGCAATTTACTGTACACTGGATAGGTCGAAGTTTCAAGCTCCTGGTGATGATGCTGGATTTAAAATGGCCCAACAAGAAGTGGCAGTAGGACTGTATTGAGTGAGGATGGTAGAAGAGTTACCACTTGATTTGAGAGAAACTGTGAACCCAGAAGTATAGCATTTTATAGGGAATGACATCAGACTAATCAAAGGATTAGAACCAGGCTGTATTACAATGAAGAACAATGCAATCTTTCAGTGAACACCACTATACAACCTGACCCCAGGGACAGTGGCAGGAATAACACCACTAATCAATGACATGTTGACGAAAGGAATTGTAAGAGAAATTGTTGGAAGCCTGTGCAATTCACCTATCATGGGCTTGCAAAAGCCTAATGGTAAATATTGGTGATCTCCAAAAGATTAACAGCATTGTTGTTCCATGTTGTCTCGTGGTACCGAAATCAGCCAACATCCCTTTCCAAATTCAGTGCACTGCCTAATGGTTTACCATTGTGGATCTATGACAAGCTTTCTTTTCTATCCCATTGCATGAGGACAGCCAGTTCTTGTTATCTTTCATGTTCTGAGAGAGAATTTTGGCATGGTGCCAAGTTCCACCACAGTACACAGAAAGACCTTCCATATTTAATTAGACCCTGAAGTAAACTCTTGAGTCTGTTCTGATGCCTTGCGATTCAGTTTGTGTGCAGTATATCAATGACCTAATTGTGGCATCGAGCGCACTAGAAGCATGCAGACAGGGTACTTTTGCTTAAACTGTCTCAGAGTAAGCTAAAATACTGTCAAAAAGAAGTTCAATGCTTGTGACATGTCAGTGAAAAAGGAACAGGAAATGTGTCAGAAGAGTGAGTAGAAATGATTTTAAGAATGAATCCACTCGACTTCACTGATGGTACTCTGGTGTGTGCGCCTTCGGGCATCATTATGTATTGAAGACATCTTGCTTTGCTTAACCTCCACTGTATTGTATGTTAATGGTGGTTTGCAGTTTCTCAAACTAAATAAAAACAGATTAAAAAAAAAAAAAAGAATTAATCCACTCAGTACTCCGACAGAAGTCAGAATATTTTTGGGAATGGTTGGCTACTGAAACCAGTAAATACCAAACTTTTCCCTAGTGGCTAAGCCTTTACTGGGGCTGACACACAACGATGTGCCTGATCCACTTCCATGGGACAATGATTGCTGAAATACTTTCCTAGAGCTGAGAGGAAGTCTTTGTCATGCTCAGCACTAGAAATGCCTGATTACAGTTTGGTGTTCACATTGTTTTGTAGTAAGAAGGAGGGCTGTGCTCTCTCAGTGCTTACTCAGATGCATGGAGATTCTCGAAGACCTGTGGCTTATTTTTTGATTACCCTTGACTCTGTACCAGCAGGACTGCCCTGCTGCCTTAAAGTGGTCACTGCAGTTGGTGTTGGTATAGAGAGGTGTGAAAACATAGTGATGGGACATCCTCTAACTGTTATGATCCCTCACTTGAAATTTTACGTACCTGACACACAGTAGACTTACAAAGTATAAGCAGCAAATCCTTGCCATCAACAATATTACCCTAAAAGGATGTCAGATATTAAATCCATCAACTTTGCTGTCTCTTCCTTCAAATTAATTGAATGATGGGGAGGTTGAACATGATTGTCTCGATGTCACAGACTTATGCACCAAGCACAGGCAGACATAAAAGATGAACCTTTGATTGAGCCTGATTTTTTATTTTTTGTGGATGGCTGATGTCTAAGAACCAATGAATGTACCTTTGCAGCAGCTTAAACTGTATGTACAATTCGAGAGATTGTGGAAGCTTCATAGCTTCAAGGTATTACTTCAGCAGAAGTTTAAGAATGGATTGCCCTTACAAGAGCTTGCAGTCTATCGGCCCAATTGGCATTGACTATATTTACAGATAGTCAATTTAGTTTTAATGTGGTACATTACTTTGAACAGTTATGGTCATAGAGAGGTTCCATGACCCCATATGGCACTCCAAACAGAAATGAGGAACATTTAAGGAAGCTGCTTGACGCATTGCAGATGCCTACTGAAAGTGCAGTTGTTAAATTTGCAGCTCACAGAAGTGGCAATGGATATATCAAAATTGGAAACAGATTTGCTCATGAAGTTGCACAGTATTGTGCACTTTTTCCCTACACCTTTAACTGGGCTTACACAAATGAATCTGAAGAGGACACAGCGTTTTGATGTTGTTGTCAGTAGCTGATACATGGGAAGAGCTCAATAGATTCCGGAAAGATGTTTCAGAGTCAAGAGTCAGAGCAGGATGTGGGAAAAACATAAATTACATTTGGATTTCAGCAGATGGAAGGCCAGTGTTGCCAGACAGTTTATTGTTTCCCATGACACAACATTTCCGTGGCCCAACACAACTAGGGAGAGATGGAATGGTGAGATTATTCAGAGGGAATTGGTTTAACCCGAGATTCAGAATGCTTGCAGAACACCTGTGCCATCGATGTGTGTCATGCCAGCAGATGAAAGTAGGGAAAAGAACACCAGTTACATTCAGTTAAGTAGGAAGACCAGCTGGTCCCTATAACAGATTGCAGATGGAATTCATTGAGATGCCTCATTGCAGTGGGCTGAGATAATCCTAGTTAAAGTGTGCATTTTCTCCTTATGGGTGGAAGCCTACCAAACATGTAGCAATAAGATCTCACTGTAGGTAAACTACTGTTGTGGGAGTTAATACAAAGGTATGGATTGCCAATTCTCTGGATTCAGATCATGGGACTCCATTTTAATAAAGAAGTCCTGAGTGTGCTGTGTAGAGCTTTACAAATGGACAAATGGGCATTGTAGCTATTGTCCACAAACATCTAGAATTGTAGTGCAGCTCAATGGAACCATAAAGTCCCAGTTGGCAAAAGTCTGGGCATCCACTGAAATGGCCTGATGCTTTCCTTTCCATACAGGAAGACAAGACTAAGGGGGTCATTCCAACCCTGGCGGTCGGTGTTAAAGCAGCGGCTAACCCGCCAACAGGCGGGCGGTAAAAAAAATGGAATTCTGACCCTGGCGGAAACCGCCAACAGAGACTGCCTCTTTAACACTCCGACCGCCACGGCGGGACAAACAAACAGCGCGGCGGTCACCGCCAACAGACAGGCGAGAGTCAATGTACCGCCCACCCTATCACAACCCACCAATCCGCCACCTTTTCCGGGGCGGTAACCCCGCCGATAAAAACCCGGTGGAAACAGCCATTTCAAACGGAAAACGCTCACCTCTACACACTCCACGAGGAATCTGGACAGCATGGAACCCGAACTACACATACTGCCAGCTATTGTATTCCTGCTCCTCTACCAGGAGCACGAACGCCGGCGCAGAAGACAACGGTGAGTACTGCACCTACGACACAGGGGAGGGGGGAGGCAAAAAATTACGGGGACACACATACGCGACACACCCACCATCACCCTCACCCACTACTACACACACATCAATGCATAGCAACAACTCAGAGTGACACCCCCAAACCCCCCGGAAGAATTCAAAGACAAAAGAAAATGACTATTAAATTTGAATTATATTGTACGGCTGAGTAATAAAATATATCAAACATCTATAACTATATATATATATATATATATATATTTAAAATGTCCTGTCCGAATTGTATATCAGCCATTGTTCGTGGGCCACTGGGCCAAAACACATGGGCAAAGCCCACACAGGATACCCGACTCCAATGGAGAGAACACTGCAGGGGCATCAGATAGTAAAACTACAGCACCTCAGGGGGAAGGGAAGAAGGGGGCACCTCAGCCGGATGAGTCCACAACGCCAGATCCACGAGGGGCCTCCATGGCCACTGTTCAATCCTGGGGAGTGCAAAGCCACAGTCTCTCAAGTCCAGACAGCGTGTGGGTTGCCCACTGTGCCATCCTGGGGAGTGCAAAGCCACAGTCTCTCAAGTCCAGACAGTGGGTGGGTTGCCCACTGTGCCATCCTGGGGAGTGCAAAGCCACAGCCTCTCAAGTCTCTACAGTGGGTGGGTTGCCCACTGCCATATCCTGGGGAGTGCAAAGCCACAGTCTCTCAAGTCCAGACAGTGGGTGGGTTGCCCACTGTGCCATCCTGGGGAGTGCTAAGCCACAGTCTCTCAAGTCCAGACAGTGGGTGGGTTGCCCACTGTGCCATCCTGGGGAGTGCTAAGCCACAGTCTCTCAAGTCCAGACAGTGGGTGGTTTGCCCACTGTTACATCCTGGGGAGTGCAAAGCCACAGTCTCTCAAGTGGATTACAGACTCCACTGGTTCTGGAGGAGGCATGGTGCCCAGAGTGCTTCGTGTAGCCCTGCCCGACACAGATGCGGGCCTGCCCCTTCTGCCAATGGGCCAGCGGTGCTTGAGATGAAGGGCCCAGCGGAGCGGTGCAGAGACGGCGGTGCCCAGCGGAGCGGTGCAGAGACGGCGGTGCCCAGCGGAGCGGTGCAGAGACGGCGGTGCCCAGCGGAGCGGTGCTTGAGATGAAGGGCCCAGCGGAGCGGTGCTTGAGATGAAGGGCCCAGCGGAGCGGTGCTTGAGATGGCAGTGCCCGGCGGAGCGGTGCTTGAGACGGCGGTGCCCAGCGGAGCGGTGCAGAGACGGCGGTGCCCAGCGGAGCGGTGCTTGAGATGAAGGGCCCAGCAGAGCGGTGCTTGAGATGAAGGGCTCAGCAGAGCGGTGCTTGAGACGGCGGTGCCCAGCGGAGCGGTGCTTGAGACGGCGGTGCCCAGCGGAGTGGTGCAGAGACGGCGGTGCCCAGCGGAGCGGTGCAGAGATGGCGGTGCCCAGCGGAGTGGTGCTTGAGATGAAGGGCCCAGCGGAGCGGTGCTTGAGATGAAGGGCCCAGCGGAGCGGTGCTTGAGACGGCGGTGCCCAGCGGAGCGATGCTTGAGATGAAGGACCCAGCGGAGCGGTGCTTGAGACGGCGGTGCCCTGTTCAGCGGTGCTTGACTTGAAGGGCCCTGTTCAGCGGTTCTTGACTTGAAGGGCCCTGTTCATCGGTGCTTGACTTGAAGGGCCCTGTTCAGCGGTGCTTGACTTGAAGGGCCCTGTTCAGCGGTGCTTGACTTGAAGGGCCCTGTTCAGCGGTTCTTGTCTTGAAGGGCCCTGTTCAGCGGTTCTTGTCTTGAAGGGCCCTGTTCAGCGGTGCTTGACTTGAAGGGCCCTGTTCAGCGGTTCTTGACACGGCGGTGCCCTGTTCAGCGGTTCTTGTCTTGAAGGGCCCTGTTCAGCGGTTCTTGTCTTGAAGGGCCCTGTTCAGCGGTTCTTGACTTGAAGGGCCCTGTTTAGCGGTGCTTGACTTGAAGGGCCCTGTTCAGCGGTTCTTGAGACGGCGGTGCCCTCTTCAGCGGTTCTTGTCTTGAAGGGCCCTGTTCAGCGGTTCTTGACTTGAAGGGCCCTGTTCAGCGGTGCTTGACTTGAAGGGCCCTGTTCAGCGGTGCTTGACTTGAAGGGCCCTGTTCAGCGGTTCTTGAGACGGCGGTGCCCTGTTCAGCGGTGCTTGTCTTGAAGGGCCCTGTTCAGCGGTGCTTGACTTGAAGGGCCCTGTTCAGCGGTTCTTGTCTTGAAGGGCCCTGTTCAGCGGTTCTTGGCTTGAAGGGCCCTGTTCAGCGGTGCTTGACTTGAAGGGCCCTGTTCAGCGGTGCTTGACTTGAAGGGCCCTGTTCAGCGGTTCTTGTCTTGAAGGGCCCTGTTCAGCGGTTCTTGTCTTGAAGGGCCCTGTTCAGCGGTGCTTGACTTGAAGGGCCGAGTTCAGCGGTTCTTGACACGGCGGTGCCCTGTTCAGCGGTGCTTGTCTTGAAGGGCCCTGTTCAGCGGTGCTTGACTTGAAGGGCCCTGTTCAGCGGTTCTTGTCTTGAAGGGCCCTGTTCAGCGGTTCTTGGCTTGAAGGGCCCTGTTCAGCGGTGCTTGACTTGAAGGGCCCTGTTCAGCGGTGCTTGACTTGAAGGGCCCTGTTCAGCGGTTCTTGTCTTGAAGGGCCCTGTTCAGCGGTTCTTGTCTTGAAGGGCCCTGTTCAGCGGTGCTTGACTTGAAGGGCCCTGTTCAGCGGTTCTTGACACGGCGGTGCCCTGTTCAGCGGTTCTTGTCTTGAAGGGCCCTGTTCAGCGGTTCTTG
Source organism: Pleurodeles waltl (assembly GCF_031143425.1). Lineage (NCBI taxonomy): Eukaryota > Metazoa > Chordata > Amphibia > Caudata > Salamandridae > Pleurodeles > Pleurodeles waltl. The sequence continues at coordinate 638,460,795 of NC_090439.1, read as the reverse complement.
TCTTGAAGGGCCCTGTTCAGCGGTTCTTGACTTGAAGGGCCCTGTTTAGCGGTGCTTGACTTGAAGGGCCCTGTTCAGCGGTTCTTGAGACGGCGGTGCCCTCTTCAGCGGTTCTTGTCTTGAAGGGCCCTGTTCAGCGGTTCTTGACTTGAAGGGCCCTGTTCAGCGGTGCTTGACTTGAAGGGCCCTGTTCAGCGGTGCTTGACTTGAAGGGCCCTGTTCAGCGGTTCTTGAGACGGCGGTGCCCTGTTCAGCGGTGCTTGTCTTGAAGGGCCCTGTTCAGCGGTGCTTGACTTGAAGGGCCCTGTTCAGCGGTTCTTGTCTTGAAGGGCCCTGTTCAGCGGTTCTTGGCTTGAAGGGCCCTGTTCAGCGGTGCTTGACTTGAAGGGCCCTGTTCAGCGGTTCTTGAGACGGCGGTGCCCTGTTCAGCGGTTCTTGTCTTGAAGGGCCCTGTTCAGCAGTTCTTGTCTTGAAGGGCCCTGTTCAGCGGTTCTTGACTTGAAGGGCCCTGTTCAGCGGTGCTTGACTTGAAGGGCCCTGTTCAGCGGTTCTTGAGACGGCGGTGCCCTGTTCAGCGGTGCTTGTCTTGAAGGGCCCTGTTCAGCGGTGCTTGACTTGAAGGGCCCTGTTCAGCGGTGCTTGACTTGAAGGGCCCTGTTCAGCGGTTCTTGAGACGGCGGTGCCCTGTTCAGCGGTGCTTGTCTTGAAGGGCCCTGTTCAGCGGTGCTTGACTTGAAGGGCCCTGTTCAGCGGTGCTTGTCTTGAAGGGCCCTGTTCAGCGGTGCTTGAGATGAGTGTCCAGGTCAGCAGATCCAGCCATGCCATGGATTTCACTCACCACCTGACATGTGGCTGCCGGGGCCTTCCTGCCCACCTGTCTTTTCGCTTGCGGGGCCCTCCTGTGCTGCCGTACCGGGCCTGTGGGTGTCCTCCTGCACACCTGAAATGGGGCTGGTGGGGCCCTCCTGGGCAGCTGGCCTGCTGCCGGACTTGTCGGGCGTGCTGCCCTTGCCACCGTTCCCTGCTCGTCTGTGGCCCTTTCCTCCCTTTGGCGGTGTGCCAGGTGGCACCCCACTTCCTGACGGAGCCAGGGTATGCTTTTTGGAGCCTGCTGTCTCTGGCCTCTCGCGCCGGGCACTGTCTTTCTTAGCTTTTGTTTCAGGGGGTGGGCTGGCCGTGTCTTTGCTCCTAGCCGAACTAGCTGGCCTTGAAGGTGGGGGACTCCAAAGTCCTTGGACTATTGTCTTTGGTGGTCCGGGTTTTGTGGTGGCCGAGGTGCTGATTGCAGTCTTATGAGATGGACGGGGTGGGGGAGTTGTAGGAAAGAGGTCAAGTTTGGAAAGGAAAAGCAGTTTAGAAAGAGAGGGACGGGTAGGTGTAGTGGGTATGGGAGTGGAGGAAGAGGATGTGGTTGTAGGAGAGTCAAGTCTGGTGTCTTTGGGTGCAGGTGCTGGAGGCTGTCGTGAGGTGGATGGCTGTTGGTTGGGTGGCTGCCTGCGTTTGTGTGGTTTGGAAGAGGGGGTGACAGACACACTGGGAGAGGACACAGGGGACGTGTAAATGGCAGTGGGGGTGGTGACTGCACGTGTGCGGAGTGTTCTGGTGGGTGTGCTGGTGATGGACGTAGTGGCTGAAGATGTTGTGCATGCAAGTGTGAGTGGAGACATCACATGGAGGGAGGAGGGAGACGAGGAGGAGGGGGACACAGAGGAGGCAGTGGCTGTTGCTATGTCTGCATGTGGATGTTGCTTGGGTGAATGCTTGTGTGATGTGTGGTGCTTATGTCTGGATGAGCTTCCCTTGGGTGTTGAGGTGTGTGTAGGCTGGTCTGTAGGTGTGTCTGGGATAGGCAGAGGTACAGGGTAGTGTGACTGGGTGGAGGAAGTTGGAGGGGGGGTCTAGAGACAGGGACAATGGCTGCCATCAGTTCTGAGGCCAGAGCATTGAACGATTGCTGATGGGCAGCCTGACTCGAATGAATGCCCTCCAGGTATGCATTACTCCGGTGCACCTCCCTTTCTACACCCTGGATGGCATTCAAAAGGGTAGACTGCCCAGCAATGAGCGTCCTCAGGAGGTCAATGACCTCCTCACTGAGGGCAGCAGGGGTGACTGGGGCAGGGCCTGGGGTGCCTGGGGCGAAGGAGATGCCCACCTTCCTGGGTGAGCGGGCACGGGGCAAACGCGGAGGGGCTGCTGGGAGGGCGGTGCTGGTGCGCTGGGTGGCGGCTGTACCTGTTGTTGCGGGGGGCACGGATGTTGCCGCCACCACAAGGGAGCTCCCTTCTGAGGACGAGTCTGTGTCGCTGGTGTCAGCACGTGTCCCCGAGGTGGAGCTCCCCTCGCCCTCTGTCTTTCATTCACCACACTCAACACAGGCATTGGCCACAAATCATGGTCCCAGTGTACTTACCTGTTGGTCTGGAGGACCGTAGAGTAGCGCATACTGGGGGAGGACCCCATCCACGAGTTTCTCCAATTCTTCAGAAGTGAAGGCAGGGGCCCTTTCCCCAGTCGCAGCAGCCATTGTCTCTTCCAGACCGAGGTCACAGCAGCACTTGCAGTATAGGTCCTCTCCTGTGGAAGATCAGGTATCGAGTGATTAAGCAGATAGAAAATGGCGGTCACGCCCGCGGCGGTCACGCCCGCAGCGGTGCGTACCGCGGCGGTGCGTACCGCGACCGCCGGCGCACATCGTCATAGGCTCGTGAAACCCATAGGGTTCAATGTTAACCAATGCGGCTTTGCGCCGCGGTCTTCGACCGCCTACCGCCACGGTGTGCCACGCCAGCGCATTGACCTTACATCCCACTGTCGCACTTCACAGGTCAGGCAGCCGCCATTTCAAGGGCCCACATGGCTTAATTACTACTGCGTCACACATACCTAGGCCTTGCATCAACACTCATACAAGCCATTCAATGCATTGAGAATCGTGTACTGTGCAAGCTGTGGGAACGTACCTGTGGGTTGATTGACTCTGTGCTCCATGTTGTCCTTCCTAGGCACCGTCCGCTGGGACATGCGAGGAGATGGAGGAATCTTCCTGTGTACAGACCGCTGGTGGACCTGTCGACAATGGAGGAACGACATGTCATACTGACATACAGGCTTGACCGAGCCACTATACGGGAACTATGTACCCAGTTGGAGCCCGACCTGATGTCACCCATCCGCCAACCCACAGGGATCCCCCCTCTAGTGCAGGTTCTGTCAGTGCTCCATTTCCTAGCAAGTGGGTCATTTCAAACAACAGTGGCCATATCATCAGGGATGTCCCAGCCCATGTTTTCCAAGGTGTTGTCCAGAGTGTTGTCTGCCCTGCTCAAACACATGCGGAGCTACATAGTTTTCCCTGAGGTGGGGGATTTGCCTACCTTGAAGGGTGATTTCTATGCCCTTGGACATATCCCCAACATCATAGGTGCCATTGATGGGACCCATGTTGCTTTGGTCCCCCCCAGCAGGAGTGAACAGGTGTACAGGAACAGGAAGAGTTATTATTCCATGAATATCCAGGTGGTCTGTTTGGCAGACCAGTACATCTCCCATGTTAATGCCAAGTTCCCTGGGTCAGTGCATGACGCCTACATCCTGCGGAATAGCAGCATCCCGTATGTGATGGGTCAACTCCAGAGGCACCGGGTGTGGCTATTAGGGGACTCTGGTTACCCCAACCTTTCCTGGCTATTGACCCCAGTGAGGAATCCCAGGACCAGGGCAGAGGAACGGTACAATGAGGCCCATGGAAGAACTAGGAGGGTGATCGAGCGAACCTTTGGCCTCCTGAAGGCCAGGTTTAGGTGCCTCCATATGACAGGTGGATCCCTAATGTACTCACCAAAGAAGGTGTGCCAGATCATCGTGGCCTGCTGTATGCTTCACAACCTGGCTTTGCGACGCCAGGTGCCTTTTCTGCAGGAGGATGGTCCAGATGGTGGAGTTGTAGCAGCTGTGGAGCCTGTGGAGAGTGAAGAGGAGGAAGGCGAAGAGGACGACACAGAGAACAGGAACACAGTAATACAGCAGTATTTTCAGTGACCCACAGGTAAGAGTCAAACCCGTCATTTTACATATACTTCGACACTCCTACCTCTACTGTCTGACTTTTTCCCCCAGTGTATGGTAACTGTGTTGTGACTTTCCCTTCCGTTTTCAGAGATGTGGGCCCCACTGCGTGACATCTGCTTTGTTTCCCCATGGACTACAGCTGTGTGACAGCGGCTTGTTGGCATCACAATGTGAATGAACATTTTGGCACGGTCATGTATAATACATTTGTTCAAAATCACAGCCAGACTCCAGATTGTTTATGTGCATTAAGTGTGTTTATTCAAGTGCTCTAAATTGGATGGGTGGTTGCAAATCGGTGAGGGGTGATGGTGGAGGATTGTCCATGGCAGAGTCCAGAGTATCAGTATCACAGGTGCATTGTCCATATGCCTGTGGGAAGTGGAGCAGGGGCAATTTAAGGTTGGACAGGGTGACAATGTGGGACAGTGGGATGACAATCAGGGCGGTATCCTTTGCTGGCAGGGGTCTTGACATCTTACTCTGTCTTCTTCCTGGATCTCAGGCCCGCTTGCGGGGTGGTTCTCCTTCTGCAGGGGGTGGGGTTCTGGTGGCCTGTTGGTCTTGTGTCGGGCCTCCTGTCCACTAGCGCCTGCGGAGGTGGTAGGCATTTCTTGGTCCATGCTAGTGTCAGGGGCCCTTTGTGGTGCCACAGTGTCCCGCAATGTGGTGACTTACTGATTGAGGGCCACTACGATGGTACCCATTGCGGAACTGATGTTTCTTAGTTCCTCCCTGAACCCCATATACTGTTGCTCCTGCAGAAGTTGGATCTCCTGAAACCTGGCCAGGACCGTCGCCATCGTCTCCTGGGAGTGGTGGTATGCTCCCATGATGGAGGAGAGGGCCTCGTGGAGAGTGGGTTCCCTGGGCCTGTCCCCCCCCCTGTCGCACAGCAGCCCTCCCAGTTCCCCTGTTTCCCTGTGCCTCTGTCCCCTGAACCGTGTGCCCACTACCACTGCCCCCAGGTCCCTGTTGTTGTTGGGGTGGTGGGTTAGCCTGGGTACCCTGTAGTGGTGGACACACAGCTGATTGACGTGTCCTGGGGACAGAGGTATGGGCCCGCTGGGTGGGTGCTGTGCTGGTGTTCCCAGAGGGGGGAAGGTCTGCTGTGGCCTGTGACTGCCTGAGGGGAACCGACTGTCCCGAGGTCCACGATGGACCGGGCTGGTCATCTAAATCTATGTCGACAGAGCTGCTGTCCTCACTGTGGGCCTCTTCTGGGGGTGGAGTGGACATTTGTGGACCCTCCTGCGCGGTGACGTGGCGTTCGGGTCCTGCAGGGGTACAAAAGTATGATTATTGCTTCTGTGTGTGCCATAGTTTGCAATGGGTGGGTGCCCGTGTACCCCAGTGCTGGCATTCCTTTGTGGGGGCTGTTGTGACGGTGCTTTGGGGGGGGATGGGTATGTGCAGTTCGCATGCTTTGGTGATGGGTGTCCAGGGTTTGTGGTCGGATGCAGGGCCATGTTTTGGGATGGGTGGGTTGTGATGGTGAGACATTTGCAAGGAGTAGGTGTGATGGGGGTGGGGGTGAGGGTGGGGGTATGATTTGGCATGCAGGTGGGGTGGGGGGGATGAAGTAGTGAAGATGAGACTTACCAGAGTCCATTCCTCCAGCTACTCCTGCGAGGCCCTCAGGATGCAGGATGTTCAATACTTGCTCCTCCCATGCTGTAAATTCTGGGGGAGGAGATGGGGGTCCGCCGCCAGTCTTCTGCACTGCGATGTTGTGCCTGGATACCATGGAACGCACCTTCCCCCGTAGGTCGTTCCACCTCTTCCTGATGTCGTCCCTATTTCTTGGGTGCTGTCCCACAGCGTTGACCCTGTCCACTATTCTGCTCCATAGCTCCATCTTCCTGGCAATGGTGGTGTGCTGCACCTGTGTCCCGAACAGCTGGCGCTCTACTCGTACAATTTCCTCCACCATGACCCTTAGTTCATCATCTGAGAACCTGGGGTGTCTTTGAGGTGCCATGGGGTGGTGTGGGTGATCTGTGGGGTGGTGTGTGTGGTGATTGGTGTGGTGATATGTAGTGATGTGTGGTGTTTTGTGCGTGGGAGTTGTGTGGGTGATGGTGTTGTGTGCCTGTGGCTGCTAGTTTGTAGATGGTGGTGTCTCTCTCTGGCCTTCTGTCGCAATTGCGGTCGTAAGGGTTTGTGGGTGATGTGGGTGTGTGTTTTATATTGAATTGGGTGTGTGGGAGTGGTGTGTGTATGTGTATCAGGTGTGTGTATTTTGAATTGTCCAATGTCATAGTGTTTTGTACAGGTATGTGTATTTTGAGCGCGGCGGTGTGTACCTCCAATAAAATACCGCGTTTGAAAGACCGCCGCGTGGATTCGTGGGTCGTGATAGTGTGGGCGTATTTCTGTTGGCGTGACGGTGGAAGTTTGGTCATTGCCAGTTTATCGCTGGCCTTTGGTGTGGCGGACTTTTGTGGATGTCGGGATTTTGGCGGTTTGCCTCTTGTGGGTCAGAATGACCGTGGCGGTTTACTGCGACCGCGGCAGTGTTATGGCAGTCTTCTGTCTGGCGGTAAGCGCCTTTAACCGCCGAGGTTGTAATGACCCCCTAAATCCACATGAAATCTTCATTGGGGAAGCAATGAGATTGCCTCCTGTACCTGCAAATGCACTTCTGAACATTACTGATGACATGATACTTGATTACTTCAAAGGATTTGCTGATGTGACATGTTCTGTTTACCAACAGGCTGAAGCTTTCACTGCAAATCCACATCATAGTAATGTCATGACCTTAGTCCTAGTGACTGGGTCTTGATGAAGAAACATGTAAGATAATTCTGCTTGGAACCAAGATGAAAAGGTCCCTTCCATGTGATTCTCATAAAAAAATACTGCTGTTAAATGTGCTGGAGTATCGAACTGGATGCATGCATCACATATCCAGAGAACAAGAAGTCCATATGAAGCAATAGTCTTCTCTGTTCCAGAACCACAAGCACTGGTGACAGTACCACCACAAGCTATAAAACTGCACAGAAGAATACCACAAAAGGCACAACAACGTGAGAGAGAAAGGGGTGAAGAACCACAGACAGTCACACCAAATCCAAATTTCTGTGATTTCAAAAGTGGCATTGAAGTTTCTGGTGAAGAAGAAGAAGAAACAAGAGCTCAACCTAAAGTAACAGTTGAGACACTGCCAAAACTAATAGAAGAGTCAGGCAAAAGGACAAGTACTGGATCAAGAAGAGTCACTTGCGATGCTGAATCACCACAAACATACGGTTAGAAGAAATTGAGATCAAGTGTTTCAACTAAACGCATACCAACAACAATTGCTGAGGAGATAAAATCAAGCTGTATATGTTACACAGAAGAGGGAGATGAACAGGCACCAAGAAGATTAAAAAAAGCAAGAGTACCTTGTCGGAGGTATTCTGCACCTAAATGGACTTACTATGCCAATTAAGTGATAAACGTATCAATATCAGATTTGATTGATGTGACTTCAGAACTGTTTGAACCTCCCTCGAGTCACACCAAAAATAGTGTTGGGGTAAAATCTACTGAAAAAGATCTCTAAAAGAAACTGAAATTTGTCTGAAAAGCTTTATAGAAAAAAAGTGCAAAAGACTGAAATAGAGACTGAAAAATAAAGACTGATAAATTGGTAACTAAAAATGATAGAGGAGATTTCATTAGGCCCAAGGCTGCAGTAGAAGAGAAGGGATAACATTTTAAAAGAAGACTAAGTAGGGTTATGGCTGACCATTCAAAGATTGTTGTAAATAAAGCTGAAAGGACTAACTGTATAAGAAAATGCGAAAAATTGAGATACTGCTTAATGCAAAAGTCTGAAAGTGGACTTTTGACTTTACTGCCTGTAATATTTACTTAACGATCTGACTTTAAACAAACATGTGTTTCCTAACTAAAGAAAGATGCAAGATCATGGGTATTACTTTTTTTAGCAATAGTATTAGTTGCTATAGCAGTCTTAATTGTGATACCCTTCACACCAGAGCCAGAGAAATAGAAAAATCTATATTTGTATTTACTAACATGACATCTGCACATGTATGACATGGGGAAAAACTGAAAGCATCATTTGTAGATTACATGGAAGAAGACTGCATAACAAACGTCTATCTTAGGTTAGTTCAAGAATAAACACAAGCTTTAGATGCAAAAAATGGTTACATCTGTGTACTCTTCATCAACTGCAGAGGAGATGACCTATCACCACATACCTTTGTCAAATGCAATCACAATAGTATTTTGCTTCATTTAGTATATGTTCAAGAACATTTTAAATATTATTATTCTAATTTTGACATGATTCTTTCAAAAATTCCTTTACAGTGCACACATTTCCCACAGCAAAAACTGAGAGGTAGATGTTTTGAAAAATGTTTGGAAGAAAGAAGCGTATGAATACAGAAAGAAAATAATCTAACCTAAATTGAAATTAGAGTGAAAACAAAAAGGAAAATATGTGTTTTTAGAAGAAGAAATCAATTTAGGAAGAGACCTCTAGGAAGTACTAATTGTGAACACACATTTGGATTATCGGAGGTTGAAGACAAATTTTACAAGAAAAAGAGACAGTCATTGCATTGATTTATTTTGTTTGTGAACAGGATGCTTATTTTGAAGTACCAGCTGATTGGGAGGGTATTTGCATCATGTATCTGGTGATAAGGGCCTCCCAACCTTGTATGGAAACATTTTTAGCTTTGATGGGATTTATTGTTTCTGTGAATATAGCAGCTAGTCCACTTCCTCTTTTGCCTATGCAATTTTGTGTGACAGCTTGATAACCTGGAGGAGCGGCTTCATGCAGCACTAAAGCCAGGTTATCTCCCAACCATGATTCACTTATGAAGAAAAAGTCAGGTTCAGTGTCAGCGAGTAAGTTGTAGATGTAGTGCTTGTTTTTAAAATGTGATTGGACATTTACTAGTAGACAGTTTAGAGATTGTTTTTTTAAGGTTGTGTGACTTTGTTTTCTAGAAGAGTGAGCAATATTCTTTGAAATAATTGTAGCAGGTATGTTATTAGTGTTGGTATTAACTGTAGGAGGATAGCAATAGTATTCTTTGTCTACATCATAATCCTAGTCCACCAGGCTTAGAAGACATTTTCTTGGTCTGCATGTGTAGGTGATGGAGATGGTGATTGAGAATGAGTTGGTGACCTTGTGTTTTTTGTAGAATAGTCCTCTTGTCTAATAGACAAGGAGATGCGCAGTTGTGTAGGGTGGCATGTAATTTATTTTGTTTGGGTCTGTTTTCTATGAAAGGTGTATAGGTTAGGGGTGGTGGGGGAGCATGTGTGTCATGTTTACGGCTCTAAATTGAGCAATGGATGAGAGGCCGGTGCATTTGAGTTGTTGCGCTGGGGTATTTGATGTAGATATTAGTAAAGATCAAAGGTTTTGGAGTAAAGATGGTTTAGGATGTGTATTATTTGTGTAGTCATGAAGGTGGGAGTGGGTGTATGTTTCTATTATGGGAAGGAATGTAGTATGAAATTGTGTGAGAATGAGATTTTAATGTTCCTGTGTGTGTGTTATATTTTGTTTTTGCGAAGAATTTGTATGTAAAATACTGTTGGTGAGTGGAAGTTAAATGGTAACAGGGTGGTGATGTACATTGGAGAAGAGTGTATGTGGTGTGTGAGTGGGGGTGGACAGGAGTAATGATAATTAGTGCTAGGTTTGATAGCTGGAAGAGATAATGGACCTGATTACAACTTTGGAGGAGGTGTTAATTCGTCCCAAAAGTGACGGTAAAGTGACGGATATACCTCCAGCCGTATTACGAGTCCATTATATCCTATGGAACTCGTAATACGGCTGGTGGTATATCTGTCACTTTACCGTCACTTTTGGGACGGATTAACACCTCTTCCAAAGTTGTAATCAGGCCCAATATGTGTGGTGGAGTAGAGTGTAAAGGCTGTCTGGTTGTGTGTTTTGGTAAAAAAAAGAGGAGGGTGTTGTTGGTGAATGATATGAGGGAGGGTTGGTGTAGGTTTGGTGATAATGGAAAAGGGTCTGTTAGGAGCAAGAAGAGGATAGAGCAGATGTTTTGTATGAACAGGGAGTGTGTGTTTGAAGGGATTATGGTTATTTATACTGTGGGTTTGTGTTGTGTTGGTGATATGTGAATTTGACAGTGGTATAGGGAGGAGAGGTGTTTTGTGCGAGAATAAAAGTGCCATTGTATGGCAGTTGGAGTACACGGGAATAGGTGTGGTTTGTGGGCTTTTGTAGTGCTTGTTGAGTCATTGAAATGTAGATAGGTTTTGGTTGCAGTAAATGAGTAGTGTGCAATTGCTGAGAGTGTGTTATGTTTGAGGATGTTGATTGGTTATGGTAATGGCTGATAAATTATGAAAATGGCTAAAAGAGCAGCATTCTGGCCCTAGGCCCAACGCAGCCCAAATAGGCACAAACAGGCAATGTCCTTTGCCCTATCCACCCTTAGACAGGCCACTGAGAACCCTAGACCTAACCCTAACCAATTAAAACCCTATTCCTATACCCTAGGATTCTAGGATGAATGGGAGACCTATCCCTGTCAACCAATCACAGCCCTAGCAACCAATCAAAACCCAAACCATAAGGACTAGGTCCTATAGAAACCCTAGCTTGAGGAACCAATGAGACCCTTAGCCCTATCAGCCAATCAGATCTCAAGCCCTAAGTCTCATAGAAACCCTAGCACTAGGCACCACTCAGAACCCTCATCCTATCAGCCAATCAGATCTCGAACCCAAAGCACTAAGTCCAATAGAAATCCTAGCACTAGGAACCAATCTGAACCTTTGCCCTATCATTCAATCAGATCTCAAACACTAGCACACAGCGCACAGATGCAACAACCAGTAACAACCTTATATAAGGGACATGTGACTTTAAGAACAAACCGGTGTGCAGGGGGGAACGGAGGCACTCCCAAAGCCAGAACCTTCCGAGACACATACAGGCCCAATCCATACTCTGCAGTCCTTGCTCAGCCCTGCAACCAACATCAGATTACTAAAACCTGGAAGAAGCTGTTTGAGCTTGGACTAGTCTGTCTATCATTCAGATTTCTGCTTCATCTTTGGTCTTTTGCCTTTGCCGATTTCAACTTCAACTTTGAGTCCTTTGAATTTTCTGTTGCTGACTTCAGAATCCCAGTACAGCACACAGCATCTGTTCCACCATGGAGACCAGCTGTGAGGTCTGTAGCCTTATAAACTGCACCCCAAAAATACTGACTGGGGATACCTATCTTGGTGAAAAGAGGTCTTTCATGAGCCCTCTATGGTGGCCTCAGAGGTTATGGAATCAAAAAAAAAGTAAATCAACAAAAACAAAAGATTCTAATTTGGATTGTTTTCAGGCTTCCTGACAGTGGCTGAATTCTTGTGACTAATAACAAAAGGAAAGCAATAATCACAATCCTGGCAAGTCTGGGCATTATGGTAGGAATCACTGCACAAATTAACACAGATTAACACTACATTTGTAATACCCAGAATAATCAATTTGGACTGTCAGTCCCATTTTGACGATGAGCCAGAATCGATGTATGGGAGGGATGAAATTCAGGACGAGGATCATAACACTAGAGCATCTGAGTTACATGACACTCTTGATGACTCATTGCTACTCAAGGAACTATACCCAGCAATCACAAAGGATACTATAAGGGAGGATTTAGAATCAGCAAAAATTCTAGTAGGGAAAAGCCAGACCCAGTAAGGAATATAATGGAGAGGACACTCTTCCAACTTACCATTGTTAGCTGCCATGGGTAAGATCAGTATCACACAAGATTACAGATGCTCTCGGAAATCAGTAGGATCTAATAATCAGCCATGTTCTGGTTTTAAAAAACATCTCAGCAGATATAAAGGCCATGTGTGACAACTTTAAGCAAAATTTTGAATCAGGTAACTTCCCGGTCACGTTTGAAGCAAAAAGGGAAAATCTATTACAGACAGATTACTACTTTCTGTTACAGCTTATGCAGCACATGTTCGCTATGTGTCTTAAGCATCAACAAGAGACACTTTACATTCAAAATATTAATTGTGAGCAACCTTCTTCTGGTAATAAGGACAAGGCAGGACCAACAGTGGAATTTAACAAAACCACTCATAGTGATTATATTACAATCACATATAAGGCTACACTGTACAACAAATTCAGAGGTTTTCCCCCAGACACATATCGTATTCTAATAAAAAGAAATTAGAGAGCTATATAACACTTTCTATATTACTTGACCTGGATTCTGGAAACCCAGGAAATACCAAAACATTGTCTAATGCTACTACTGAGAATAGAGGGTGTTAAAAATGAATATAAGCAATTCTAATTGAATGAAGGCTACAGTTAGAACTTCTGAGCCGACCCAAGCAGAACCAGAAGATGATGTTTTATCACATCTATGTAAATATAGACTGAAAAACTATGAAACCTGAATAGAACTGTTCAACCAAAAATAGATAAGATCATTAATAAGACAAATCCCGAACAAACATTATTTCCAGTTTTTGAGGAGAATGTCCAACAGTGCCACGTGGTCAAGCAACCAGAAAATGATCCTAGTAACCATAAATCGACCGAACAAACAAATTGTAATCTCTTAACAAATAGTTTGACCAATGAAGTCCAAAACTCTTTACAACCCAATATTGAACCACGTATACCAACAAGAGATCTCCATTCCAAAAAGACAAGGATGAGAACAAACTGCTTCCTAAAGACATTTCCAAACAAATTTCACCTTAAATAAAAACATTAGCAGAAATATTCCATATCTCCCACTACAGAAGCAGCTAATGACATACTAGTTACATATAATCTAAATAGGTGTAACACCCAGTCACCTTTTTGTGAAACTGTCTTGCAAAAAATATATCTCATGGGGACAAATTTTGTGTAGTCCATGAAGATGAACCCATATGTTTAGATAAACAAAAATCAAATAATTAAAATCTAGATTCTCCTATTTTCATTGACTTCTGTCATATGAACCAATCGCAAGGAAAACACAACATTTTGAACAGGCAGAATATTTTAAGGTTGCTATACGAATTCAGTGAGTTTAGTAGATTAAGCTCACTTAAACTATCAACCGTTAAGCTCATAAAAGACCAAGAAAATTGTCAATGAAATCACTCTTACCTAGTGGTCATCTGGCTTAAACACATTTGGACTAGAAAAGAAGAGCTGGAAAGAAAGGGAAAGGAGCTAAAACCTGTCATGAGGGAAAATATCCATGTTTTAAAGTAAACCATCTCAGGAAGTAATGTATTAGATCCGGACCTAAGTTAGTTCTCTTTGCCATGGTTGCCTTCTTTGGTTGTCCTCCCATAAACCAAGAACTGTTTACAGTGTGATAGCACCATCAGTTTGGGGCAGATGTACAAAGCTTTTTGCACGTCACAAACAGCGAATTTCACTGTTTGCGACGTGCAAAAAGCACTTTGCAATGCACCAACCCCGTTTTGCGATTCGGTAACCTGGTTACGGAATCGTAAAACGGGTTTGCGAGTCGCAATTAGGAAGGGGTGTTCCCTTCCTAATTGCGAGTCGCAGTGCAATGCAAAATTGCTTTGTGACCGCGAACGAGGTCGCAAACTAATCACAGTTTGCACCCTTTTGAAATGGGTAGTAACCCATTTGCAAAAGGGAAGGGGTCCCCATGGGACCCCTTCCCCGTTGTGAATGGCACTGCAAACATTTTTTCAGAGCAGGCAGTGGTCCTATGGACCACTGCCTGCTCTGAAAAAATGAAACTAAAATGTTTCAATTTTTGTTTTTGTAATGCATCTCATTTTCCTTTAAGGAAAACGGGCTGCATTACAACAAAAAAAAAAGACTGCTTTATTGAAAAGCAGTCACAGACATGGTGGTCTGCTGTCTGCAGCAGGCCACCATCCCTGTGAGCGCCGCCATTCGCAAGGGGGACGCAAATTGCGACCCACCTCATGCTTATTCATGAGGTGGGCCTTTGCGGCCCCCTTGCGATCCATAGATGGTGTCAGGGACACCATCCAACATTCCGAATTGCGACTTGCAAATTGCGAGTCGCTCTGACTCGCAATTTGCAGGTCGCAATTCGGAATGTTCCTACATCTGGCCCTTAGTGACTTATTCCACATGTAACAACAATTCTCTCCGGTATATCAGTGCCAGCGTTTTTCCATGGGTGCCATGCCAGAAATTACCCCAAACCCTTCCTCACTTTTTCATCCCATCTCAGATTATATTGAATTGTTGTCACAAGGAAAGTAGGACTCCTACCACCAGTGTGAATTTCTATTTCACCTCTGCCATCTTTAGCATCTGGGGACCAAGTAGCCCTATATAGGAAGAGTCTTCTACAACATTCATAACTTCTATCATATTTCACTTGTGACCTGTAGTATATGCAGCGCCCACACCTGCATCCAAACTAGCTGTTACAGACACTAACCACTAGGACAAATCTTCTGCACGGTCACTATTATAGCCACATTTAGCCCTGCAATTGCTGGATTCCTTCTCTAGCTGCATTTCTTTGCTCTGCATGCTCCAACACACAAGCTCACACTCTCACACCACATTAATGGCTTTTGAATCAAACTGAGTTTTCTGACCCCTGTGCAAACCCTTGTTAAATACCTTACACTTCGTGGGGCGTGGCCGAGGTGTCAAGATGGCGGTCGCACTTTCGTAGTGCTCAGGACCACTCCGTCATCCTCCTCTCATAAAATCACTATCCGTGCACATCAACAACGTGAACGCTTCAACTGAGTTCCTTTATCCTGGCCCATCCCGTGTGGCGGGTTTCCGGCCCTCTCGGCCCCGTAGGGCTGAAGTTTTGGCAGCTTGGAGTTCTGCCGCCGCTTTCCCAGGTCAGGTTGGCGGCTGGGAGGCAGATCGGAGGTGGCGGCGCGCAGACCCCGAGGCAGAGGAGGTGCCGGCCGTGGCCGGGTTCGCCGTGACTCGAGGAGATCGAGGTAGGCCCCGGGCTGGTGGCGGTGCGACTCTCTGGCCCCCCCACCCCTGCTCTTTTCTCCCCACTCCCCCCTCCCCCGTGGTGGCCGAGGGCTCAGAAGGGGCTCGGGAGCGCACTGTGGGCCGCGAGGTGTGCGGGACCTGGCCCGGAGCCCGATACTAGGAGGGGAACTGCCTGAGCGGACTGGAGCTCGCTGGCCGGGGCAGCTACAGGTCGAGACGCAGGACTGGGGTGTGCTGCCTGGTATGGTGTGATCGCCCGAACCGGCGGGCTTGTTTTCCTTCCCCCCCGAGGCGGGGCACTCTGTGGCGGCAGGGGGCCCCCTGGATGGAGCCCGAGAAGAGAGGACTTGAGACTGGCCGCGGTCCGGGGCCTTAAAAACACACTGCCTCGAGGTGAGGCCGACTTGAGACCGTGCCGTGGGGACGTGCTCCCCGCTGATCCCCCTGGGAGAGAGGGAAGGGACGAAACTAAGTAAAAGTAATCAAGCAGCAACCACAAACGGGAGCTGGGATAAACAGTGGGAAGTGAATCTGGACCTTCCGGGCCCGTGAGCGGGGAGAGGCCTCGTCTCTGTCCTTTGGACCCCGGCCGGATGCGGCCTGGGGGTGGCACATAAGGGATTACAAGGAGTGCCTCCCTTTTTTTTTTTCACCTTTTCTCCAATTGATGACCCCCCCCTCCTCCGGACACCAGGCCTCCTTACCGGCTTTACAAAGGAAAAGTCCCAGGACCATACCGAGTGAACAAAACACAGCCAGGGCGGAGGTCACAAAAGTGGACAATAACAAAACGAAACAGTAAGTTGAAATAAACCCTGCAATACCGTGTTCCCCCAAATACCCCCAGAACTATCTAATAGACTCACAAACTAAGATATACCACAAAGTGAACCAGACTAGATCCCTAGAGATCTCCCATCAGGCCCTACAATAGGGCAGAACTAAATTGACGGACCAACTAAGTAAAGGTAATCAAGCAGCAACCACAAACGTGAGCTGGGATAAACAGTGGGAAGTGATTCTGGTCCTTCCGGGCCCATGAGCGCGGAGAGGCCCCGTCTCTATCCTTCGGACTGCGGCTGGGTGCGGCCTGGAGGTGACATGTATGGGACTACAAGAAGTGCCACCTTTTTCACCCCTTCTTCAATTGCTGACCCCCCCTCCTCCAGACGCCAGGCACCCTTACCACCTTTACAAGGGAGAAGTCCCAGGACCACACCAAGTGAACAAAACGCCGCCAAGGTGAGGGTCACAAGAGGAGACTATAACAAAACGGAACAGTAAATTGAAATTGATCCTGCAACACCGTGTTCCTCCAAATACCCCCAGAACTATCGAATATACTCACAAACTAAGATTACCACAAAGGGAACCAAACTAGACCCCTAGAGATCTCCCATCAGGCCCTACAATAGGGCAGAACG
The DNA here is from genome assembly GCF_031143425.1 of Pleurodeles waltl. NCBI lineage: Eukaryota > Metazoa > Chordata > Amphibia > Caudata > Salamandridae > Pleurodeles > Pleurodeles waltl. Next base: position 638,444,319 of record NC_090439.1, on the reverse strand, counting down.
AAATTGACGGACCACTACTACATTAGAGAGGCTAGAACCGTACCCATCATCATGGGCAAAGAGAAAGCGACCAAACAAACAACGGCGCAAACCCTGATGGACCAATTTACCACAGGTAAGGTGGGCTCACGGTCAGAAGATCTAACCACAAATGGCGGCAACAACCCACAAACATCATCCAGCAACCTGGCGGCGATCCTAGTGGGCGATTCAGGCCTCCCCGACAGCAGTCGAATCAAAAATAGGGGAGATGGGAGTGGATGTCGCCCTGATCCGGCAAGATCTCCGCAATGCAGTATCCCGAATCACAGAGGCCGAGTCCAGAATCTCCACAGCAGAAGATCAAATAACAACTCTAAAAACCCAAATTTCAATGCTGACCAAACACACCTCAGATCTACACAGGAGGGCTGAAGACGCCGAAAATAGATCTCGTCGTAACAATCTTCGTCTGGTGGGTCTTCCCGAGGCCACTGCAGAATCATCGTTGGATACGTTCCTAGAGGAGTGGTTCCGGTCCTGGCTGCCGGTGGAGCACCATGGTTCACAATCGAACGAGCCCATAGGTCGCTGCGTGTGAGGCCTCCGCCTGGCTCCCCACCCAGGCCAGTGATAATCGACCTCTTCAATTTCAAGGACAGAGACCTGGTCCTGAGAGAAGCTCGCTCCAAGGGAAGCCTCCTCTGCAATGGAACAAAAGTACTCCTTTTCCCGGACTACACACTGGAAGTACAGCAACAACGCCGCTCGTTCATGGAAGTGAAACAAAAACTTAGATCAATGGACATCCAGTATCGTCTCTTGTTCCCAGCAAGACTCCGGGTGATCTATAATAACAAAACATACTTTTTTGAGCAGCCGGCCACGGCGTGGACCTGGCTAACTGAAGAAATCCCACTGGACATGCATGGCGCAGGACGAAGGCCACCGCTTAAGACAATGCCAGCTCACCCGGGGGGGACAACAACCGATGCGCAGTCAGCGCACACGCTCTCGGAAACGAAGAGGAAGACACAGATCCGGCTCGGACTCCCCTACGGGGACCCATCGATCGGAACCCGGACACCCACATTCGAAAGAGAATCCCAGAGCCACTCTGACAGGCCTAAAGCCACAAGACATAACTGGGGTCCAGTTGGAGACACAAGATGACTCTGACCTGTCCCATAGTCCAATTCCGTGACTGCATGGGTAGTACTCATTCTGAGAAAGACTCAAGACAATGAACTCAGAAACAGAAGCGTTGTCTAACGTGAACACACATCGAATATTATACACTTATGCATGATCCGATACTAGGGAGGGATCCACCCCCACCAATACCGCAGCCTCACCACTCGAAAGCCACCTCACCAGTTTTAGAAGTGAGGGGTTATGTATATGGGCGACAGATGCTTCTGGGGGGAAGTATGGGGTGGGGAGGGAGTTGGGGGGCAAATGGGTTTCGGCCTCGTTCTAAAGGCCAATGTTAGAATTTGTATGCAAAGGCAAGGTTCATATTTCCTTTTAATCAAGACACAGGACAGGATGCTTAAGGATTTGACAGATATGATAGAGTCTGGGGACCGGCAACGGGAAGATCGAGAGATAATTCCCTCAGAGTTGCACAAGCTAGTAGCTAAAGGCTGGCTCAACAACTGTAAAATTCCACCTACAACCACACACCCCCCATGAATCAAGTGCAAATTATGTCATGGAACGTCAACGGGCTCCTAGACAAAATTAAACGTACCGCAGTATTCACCTTTATACATAGACACCATCCAGAAATACTTATGCTGCAGAAAACCCACCTTCTGGGGGACAAATGCCCATTCCTGACTCGTAGGGGATTTGATAGAGTGTACCATGCAGGATACACACGTGGATCGTGAGGAGTAGCCATTTTACTACATCGTACCTTCCCTATGACACACATCCAAGTACGGAGAGACCAACAGGGGCGGTTTGCAGCCATTACTGGTAAAGTAGAAGGGATCATATTTAACAGAATAAGTATCTATACCCCACCCTCCCTAGATTGTTCAACCCTCCAGGCACTCACAAAACTTCTTTCTGACTTATCCCCTGGACACACTATACTGGGTGGTGACTTCAACGCAACCCCGGACCCAACCTTAGACGTAGATGGCCCAATTACCACATATAGACGTACACTTGCAACCAAAATTAAGGGGTGGTTACCCACACCTCAGCAGCCCATGGCTCCCAATCCAGAATAGACCTGATGCTTCTTCCGAGCACAGACTGTACAACCCTCTCGCACATCGAGATTCTTGCCAGAGCAATCGCTGACCATGCCCCTCTCTGGCTCATACTAGGCCTGCCCGCCCCCGGCATCAGCCCATGTGGCGGCTAAACGCATGGTACCTCCAAGATGAACACTTTAAAGAAAACGTATGCCAGGCACAAGCAGAATATTTCCACCTAAACAAAGGATCAGTATCCTCGGAGGGCACTCTATGGGCGGCAGGGAAGGCGGTGCTACGAGGTATGGGCAAAAATCTGATACGTAATCAGGAACGTGCCAAAACGCTACATATCTCACAGTTAGAGCTCCGAGCAATAAACCTCGAAAGAGACAATATAATAAACCCAAGCGAGAAACTGACGCAACAACTCCTCTTAATCAGTGAGGAGATACGGGGCCAATCCCTGGAAGCCGCAAAACATCTATGGAGGGCCAGCAACGGAAGGATATATGGCTGGGGGGACAAGACTGGGAAGATGCTGTATTGGTTGGTCTCCCGTGATCAGGCCTCCAGGATCGTCCCTGAAATTTATGACGGCGGTGGGGCCCTGGTTACGGGTCATACCGAAATTGCACATGCTTTCGCCAACTACTATCAAACACTGTACCAAGCATCTACACAAATAGAATTACTTAAAACACGTCAACTACTTGACGAGATCCCCTTCCCACAGTTACCTACGGTAGAGGCACAGCTTTTAGAGGAACCCATTGGAGAGGAAGAAATTGGGACGGCGATCTCGACATTAAACACTGGCAAGACGCCTGGTCCTGATGGTTTCCCCCCAGAATATTATCAGGCGTTGAAGGAGGACTTGACCCCACGTCTCCTACGCCTTTTTGCAGAAATGGGGGAGGGTGGATCCTTTCCTCCTGAACTAGATACAGCCATGATCGTGGTGCTCCCCAAAACCCAGCCTCCTTCACCCCACTGCGCGGATTACAGACCAATATCATTGATTAACACAGAAATTAAAATTTTAGCCTCTATCCTTGCCACTAGCATTAAAAGGGTCCTGCCGCAGCTAATCCATCCTGACCAATGTGGGTTTATGGCAACCCGCAGCACACGACACTGTATCCGCCGGTTACATGTAGCCTTGGCGGAGAGGCACCGGTTGCCCCGAAGCCTGGCCCACCTGCTCATAGACTTTGAAAAGGCCTTTGATTCGATGGACTAGGGATTCCTCCTACTGGTGCTCCGACGGGCGGGAATAGGAAAACAATTTTGCCACCTAGTTAAAGCACTATACACTAACCCTACGGCCTGTGTAGAGGTCAATGGGCCCATATCTCACAGATTCGACATCCGTAGAGGTACTCGACAGGGATGTCCCTTATCCCCTCTATTGTTTCGCCTGGTCATTCAGCCTCTAGCCCAGATGATTAGAACAGACCCAGTATACCGAGGATGGAATGGGGTCCATTTCACGAAGACAGGATAACCCTATACGCAGATGACATTCTGCTATAAATGGAGGAACCCAGTATAACTGGTCCAAGGAGCCTTTGCCTCCTTAAGAAATATGAACTAATCTCAGGTCTCAGGATGAACTCCACCAATTCAATCCTGATCCCGCTAGCAAACACACGTGATTGCTTTGACTGGCAGAGTACCATACCCATATGCAAACTAAGTTTCAGATACCTAGGGATTTGGGTAACTCTTCTGCCTGAATTAACATGGACCAAGAATCTATCCCCACTGCTAACCAAAATCAAAACAGACATGCAGAGATGGCAAACCCTCCCCTTGAATGTGATGGGGCGGGTGGCCTTATACAAAATGATGATCTTGCCAAGACTCCTATACATATTCCAAAATGCTCCCATCCCCATTCCCCACTCTTGGTTCAAAAATCTCGAAAGCATCACAGGAAGATTTCTATGGAGATGCAATAGACATCGAGTAGCAGTACAATATTGCCGGAGAGGAATGCACGACGGAGGTCTGGGTATGTCAGACCCCTATCTATATTACCTGGCTACCCAATTGATAGTGGTTTAATGGGGGATGGGATGACCCGGCGTATAAGACAGAACTGACGCTCCTGGGGTTTCCGCAGGTTCTAGACATACTGTACGGAGCATCACTCCCTCGTGACATGGAGGAAACAACCAAAGTGGTCTTCCTGGCTTGGCGAGCTGCGCTACGCCACACTCACTGGAATACTGTTATAACCCTCCAGACTCCGCTATGGAGAGGGAAATGGATATATGCCTCGGACACGCTGGAGGGATTTGCAACATGGGACCTAATAGGCATTTCCCTAGTTGGAGACATATGGAAAGGGAGGGCCATGAAATCATTCCAAGACCTACAAACAGAATTTCAGCTAAACCAGACACAGTTCTTTAGATATCTTCAACTAAGACACGCACTGCGAACCCACCTGCCCACCACAGGCCCCATACCGGACTTTAACCCACTGGAAGCCAAAATATTCATGGGAAAGATGGAGGGGAAGGGCATTTCTCAACTTTACAAAACTTTAATCAACAACACTCCTGATAACTTAGCCATTTTTAGGACCAGGTGGGAATCATGGGTCGGACCCCTAGAGGAAACGGAATGGAGGGAAGCCTTGATGGCACCCTAGGTATTGGCAATCTCGGCAAGGTTCCGCATGATACAATTCTACTATTTATATGGGGCCTATTTAACACCATCCAAACTACATAAAATGGGAGCCTGCACGTCCGCCAAATGCCCCTAGATGCCCGTATGAACCAGCAGATTTCTTTCACATGGTATGGATCAAAAACTACAAAAATACTGGGGAGGGGTGATCCGAGATATAGGAAGGGCTCTGGGTCAAGAAATACAAAAATCAGCTAAGCTAATCCTACTGGGGTAATGGAAGAAATGGAAGGAACACGTGCTAAATGGGCACTAACAGCACCGGCATTGTTGGTCGCTAAGAGAGATGAAAGGGGGTGGACTGGTGTGCCAGTCAGGAGAAACTGGTATTTGAATCTAGAGGGTGCCCACAGAAATTCGCAAAGATATGGGGACGATGGCTAGAATCAATGACATAAACTAGATACGTAACAAGACACATAGGGGGTCATTACGACCCTGGCGGAAGGCGGAGAACCGGCGGTAAGACCGCCAACAGGCTGGCGGTCTCCCTTCATGGAATTATGACCATGGCGGTTACCGCCATGGTCATCCGCCGATCGCCGGGCTGGAGACCTGGGTCTCCAGCCAGCGGCCGTCACTATACCACCGGCGGTATTTTGACCCGGCTTAACGCCGTGGATTTCCTGCGGTTTGAACCGCCGTGAAATCCATGGCGGTAAGCACTATCAGTGCCAGGGAATTCCTTCCCTGGCACTGATAGGGGTCTCACCCACCACCCACCCCCACCCCGACTCCCTCCCCTACCCCCCACCACCCCTGCCACCCCCCAAAAGTGGCAGGGTCCCCCTCCCCACCCCGACCCCCAACATCACATAACTCACACACACACGGTACACATGCCTACATACACACACACAGGCAGACACGCACACCCACATTCAAACATTCACACACACATCCATACTGACATACCCACAGACATACACGCACTCATTCCCATACACACAACACCCCCGCAAGCATACACGCACTCACACTCCCCTTCACATACACACATGCACACCCCCATGTACCCACACAACACCCAACACCCCCCCCACCCCCCTCCCCTCACGGACGATCAACTTACCTGGTCCGATGATCCTCCGGGAGGGGACGGGAGCCATGGGGGCAGCTCCGCCGACACCACACCACCAACAGAGCACCGCCACGGCGAATCACAGGACGTGATTCTCTGGGCGGTGTTCTGTTGGCGTGGCTGTGGAGCAACCTCCACTTCCCCGCCAGTATGGCTGTTGGCGGCTCTCCGTCCGAAAAAGGACGGAGAGCTGCCAACGGTCATAATAGGCTGAGCGGAAAACCGCCACCACTGGCGGTCTTCTGCACGGCGGTCCCTCGGCGGTCTTGCAAAAAGACCGCCGAGGTCAAAATGACCCCCATAATGTTTTACAGGAACACTGTGGGAGCAAAATCTGCTAAAAATACCACAACCCACTATTGCTGATGGCTAACAATGATATCATAGTAATGATAAGATGTACAAATTCCATGCGTCCTTGTCTTGTACTTGAACCTGTTTTTCCTTTTGTTTTCTGTGTATGTTCGAAAAACAATAAAAATTTGTTTATCAAAAAAAATAATTACCTCACACTTCGTTAAAGTTTGGCAGATCAAACCTGCTGAAATGTATCCAGGAAAAAAATATGTCTCTTACCAAGACATGCAGATTTTGGTGCAGTATGCACCAAAATCAGCATGTTTATTCCCCAGCATCTGAGATTGAAGGTGCTATTTATTGCACACACTAAACTCGGCACTCAGGGGTATTGCATTTTATCGGGTGAGATAAATAGCACCTTCGTTCTGACAAACTAAGCATCTGGGACATTAAGTTATGCATGTATGACCGGAAGTTGACAAGTTCACATTCTGCTGTACACTCATCCTTTGAGGCTCCTATTAAAGTCAATAAAGTGAAAAATATTAAAACACTTAGTAACAGCTGTAATGTGCAGTTCTATGAAACAGCAAAACTGAGGTAGCAACAGCTACATAACAAGCATTGGCATGCCAATAGGTCTCACCTATGCAAGAGATATTGGCTTTGACAATGACTTCTAACCATGTTGTACACTAGCGCATCTTTCTGAAGCCTATTAGACCCACCCATTAATGGCCCCATAAAGGATCCTATGTCCTAGCTCCCAATCTGTTTTTGTGTCTGTGCTCTGCAGACATCATAGTAATCAGGGCAGATCATTGTCTTTGTCCTGCAATCTTCTTTTTTTTAAATGTAAAATTAGGAGTTGGGTCTTTGACTTTTTTCTATTTTATTTGAATCAATTTGTGCATTTATTGTTACGATTTATCCTCATTATGTAAGGACTAGGTACGGTTGAGGAGGTAATGCCGTCATTAATTACTGGTAATCTTCATTGCTCTGAATTTCCTTCCTCCTTGTGCTGTTACTTACACTCCTCCTCTATAACTCATGCTCACAACATTGATCCCTGGTGCATCAGAATAACAAACTGTATAGAGAAACATAAGATCCTGCCTTGGCCCACGTGGGGGTGTCTCTAACAGGAGTCTCTGAGAAGGAGGAGAGCTTACTTATTAGGTCAAGCATAGCAGCGTGCAAGTGCTGCTTTTCCGACGTGTTGGTATGTATCTGGGCTTTTAAAAACGCCCACTACATGCCCATCACTACCACTCGTTCGTGGGCTTGCCCTTCAACAATCCTTTGATGACATTGGTAAATAGTCTACATTTGTCCCTCCTTGGGGAGGTTTTGTTACCGCCTTGGCCATCACTCCTGTTTACATGGCTAATTGCAATTTTGTCGATAAGTTTGACTGCGGGCAAACTTATTTTTCCTTTTGTGTATGTTTCCATGCATGCCAGCCCTGGTGCTGTGAATCAGCTCGCTTATGTGAAACAGTTTTACTTTCAATTTTCAATTTATGTGGCAAGGAAAGTCTGGTTAGGAGTTTACAGCGCTAATAGCTCTAACTCGAGCAAATGCGAGACCAGGTGTCTTCAAACTGGGGGGCAGGCCCCTCTAGGGGGGCCTCAAGTGATCCCAGGGGGGGTGCCAGGCTTTGGCCAAAAGAAGCATTGTATAGATAACAGGGCTTTGTTTTAAGCAGAAGCATGTTATTGCATTTTTAAAAAGGTAACAGTACTACTTAACTGCAATGTTTAAATAAGTCTAGACATAGTTAAACATTGCCACCTTTATAAAATGATTGTGAAAAATTCTGGGGGGGGCAATGAGTTTTATTTTTCAACTTGGGGCGCGCAGCCTTAAAACGTTTTGGAGACCACTGTGTGAGACCCATTGCATTGCAAATGCTTGTTTTTTGCTAGGTCAGTGGTGTCCTTACGTGGGCTGGACATACCACATTTTGTAAGCACTGGCACAAAGAAGGATAATGGAAGCAAAGAAGGTGCCTGATAAGTAAACAGCACAAAAAATACAACTTTATGGCAGTAACTGGATCCAGTAGAATGTGTTTGTAAGTTATTGACTGAACTTTCCACCACCTGTCACGGGGTGTAACACAGGCCTCTGAAGCCTCTGCCGTAAGGGGATCTTCATCCATCCAGTGGACCCCAACCCTTCAGGAGGGCCGCATTCAGCCCAAGCCCAAAAATACTTGTGATATCTTGGTCACATTCATACGCTACTTTACACGTCTGTGCACTAACCAGGACCTGCTCCGTGGGTGGCCAGTGGTACAAGAAACGTGCCCCATCGCTAGTGAGTAAGTTCACCTGGCGGACGTGAGTGCTTCTTCTGCAGGGCCCTCCCCACCGTTAGTGATTAATGATAGGATGACAGGCAGATGAACGCAGCCAAAAACATTCTGCCAGGTTAGAACCACGAGAGCAATGGCCACCCATAAATAAAATAAATACGTGAACCGTCTACTGCTGGCGCGCTACATAACTACAGCATGCTAGTGAAAAAATCTGCCAGGAAAGCAAGTGTACCAAGACTGGAACACCTTATTCCCAGGTGGGCAGGATGACATTTTCTTGTAGTAACTGACTTCACTATGTGGACTCCATAAATTCCAACCCAGTATAATTAATGTCAATAGAATTAATTAAATTACAGGCTTTCAAACAAAAGAGGAATCAATCTTAAGTCAACATCAGCAGTGAGTTATAAGGTCGGCGTGACATGCTTTCATCATAACTACATGCTGCATGTACAGTGTGGGCCGGACTCGCGGCTTCTAGCGGCTTCGACAGCTTTCGTGAAATAAAGCAGCAGTATTAAATGCATCTATAAGAAATAAAGCAATTAATATTGTTCGTCTTTTGTTACTTATAGATGGTACCTGATAATGTCATTTACTCAACAGTATTCCTTAAAGCGCTGCAAATTTGAACTTTAAACAAAGATTGTTCTATAGAAATTCATTACGGTTTGTCACCATACCGGTACGTGTGCCACCGATAAAATGACAGGTGATGTCACTTCTGCGAGACCTTGGGTTTTGGCAAAACGAAGCCGGAGTTAAATCTATTGAGAAAAATCTAAATTTTCAGAATCCTTTTGCCTTCATCTTCAGAAAGTATCCCTTTAACTTTGCAAAGTCTTTTTTTTTTGCTTTGCAAACTCTGATATTACATTGCTATGTGATACACGTGGCTGCTGGGATATCAGATCGCCTACAGTCACACATTTTAAAAACAAATACGGACATACAAATGAAAATGGGACCCAGGCTAACTTCAAAAGCCAGTATACTAGAATATAAATAAATGCACTTTTGCCAGCAGGAGGCATGTCTGTGACACACGCTTTTGTCAATTGCTCTGCATTTCCCCACCGTTCAGCAGAGAAGATCTGAACACGTATTTATTCGTTCATGAATTCATTTACTTTTTTAGATTATTGTAATTTTATGTAGCATTGTCATGTCAGCTTTTACAAATTATCCTATATTATGAAATTTATTTATTTACACTTTAGCGTAGTTTCAAAATGCCACTTTCAATTGCTTCGCTGCAATTTGAGAACCCCTTTTGCACTGTTATTGCATACTGCAGTGTTTCGTAAGAAGGCCACAGTAAGAGGGAATCCTTTCTAGATATCTGAAGTTTCACTGTCACAATTGTCATAGTTTAAAAGCATACAATGTAGCTGGCATTTACCTGTGGTCCAATCCCTTGCCGAATTTCTTAAAAACTATAAGAAATTCGGGCGACTGATGAGTCAGCTAAAACCATTAGCCTCCCCTCTGCCATATTACACTCCCATTATGTTCTATGGGGTTCGCAATAAAGCAGATGGGATATCCGTCACGTTTGTAACGGAGTATTCCCTCTGCCAACACCAAAATCAGGCCCTAAATTTCTCTGGGATATTCAAACAAGAAAAAAAAGTCATTAGGAAAAACAAGACCTCTAATCTTCAGGGAAAGTTTTGACTTCGAGATCCTGATTTGTAAAACCACTCCTAAGTGCAGGTCTTTAATGGGAAGAGTGCAGTAGAGAAGATGTGGAGGATGGGCTAGGGAGAAGTTAATTGATATAGTTAGAAAGTCAAAGAGTGGGCATGTTAGAGATACTAAGCAACATGACAGTAGATACTTGTACCTGGAACTTACTATCCGGATGAGACTGTATAGTCTGAATGGAGATAATCTAATCTTTCCCAAGAAGTTAAAGACATAGGGCTGGTTGAATCAAATGGTTTTTCCCATTCAGCATCTGTGGTAAAATGTGCTAGTATATATGGACCATAGTTATCTCAGTGATCAGTAAAACTGCTCTCAAGGGCAATACATCCAGGCCAGTATTTGTGATCTGTTACTGTACTGCAGAGCAAAAAAGCGATTTATAGTACAGGAAGGACTGGTAGTAATTCAAGAAAGTTGCACAATTAACATTTGGGCTTTTACCACTTGGCATAAAAAACAGTCCTATAAATGTCATAACAACAGCCGACCTTGTTCTTTCTCTACTGAGCCATGAAAACTGGTGACTACTTTGTTTGTTAATTTGCTAGGTTATTTCTGAGTCAATTTGGAGTTTTCTCACAGGTGTCCCAGAGGAAAAGTATATCCACCTGAACCCAGAAAATCATTGCCAGTAAGGCCTCATCAAGAGGAGCTGGGAATTAAATTTGACCTCAGAGCTAATCCATCAGTTTTTATTGCGAAGGTCCCATTGATGAATGGGATAAGCCAGAGATTTAAATACATTTTGGGGTCAAGTCAGTTTTTAAATATTCTAAAAATGAACTTTAGTCCTGTGTTCAGTCATAAGTTTCGTGAATGCAAAGTATTCACTCACTGGAAAATTCTAAAGGATAATGTGGTACCGATCAAACACCACTCATTAAAAATTCCTCTGACAGACTGAAGCAAACTGAAGGGGATGTTAGCAGATTTACTTGAGAAAAGCAATTGAACTCGTGGAATTTTGTCCATGAGTATCACCAGTTGTTATTTTAGTCAAAGGGTAGGGAGGATTGAGGATGGAGTCTCAATGAAAAAATCTGTGTGGACTCACATCCTATATCTAATTTGTATGAGATGGTATCCACTATAGTTGTTTCAAGATTAGACCTATCTAGTGCTAGCTATTAAGTAGTATAGGAGGATGAATCTAAGCATTTGACGACATTTGTTACACCAGAGTTTTTTTTTTTTTTCAATATAGCAGAATGCCTTTTTTGTGTTGCCAGTTCGTTTTTTCAGAGCTTGCTAAAGGTAACATTAGGATTCATTCCAGGGTCAGTAGCATTGCAAGATTATATTTTAGGTTTTGGTAAAGGCATGGCAAAACATGGTAAGAATTTGATATTTGATATTCAGGAATGGCTCTTGCATTGAACTTTCCAAATGCAAATTCAATAGGCAGAAAGCTGAATGTTTCGGACATATGAGCATTAACGCTGTTATAAAATCTTAGGAAGTAAGGGCCATTGGAGGCATGACTACAAGTCCGCCCAGCCAATGTAGGTGGTAGACATATAGTCATTTTTTACTAATCCTTACCATCAGGTAAAATCTGGCAGTGAGGAACAGTACAACCATTTTACTGTTCCACCCCATCACGGGAGAAACCTCCCAGGACAAGGGGAGCATTCACCTGTTTTTCTAAAGAAAAGCCACTTCAGGATTTTCTTTTCAAAAAGAAAATAACAAAAACAGTTTGCTGCAGGGCTGCATCTTTCCGATGCAGTTCTGCAGCAAGCAGTAAAATGCATTGACAAGAAACACCATGACAGCAGCTCCATAAATGTCTTTATAAATGACCACCTGCTTGGTAGTCATTTTTAAATCGGACAGGCGGAGTACTCATGGCCTGGCAGATTTAAAGTCCTCCACCAGGCCCAAGTTGTACAGTCCGTCCGCCAGAATATAAATCTGTCCTGATGCTAACAATTTAGAACAATTAATATTTTTTCTCAAGAAGAAAGTGACATTTATCTGCAGAAATTGTCAAAGAGATTGTCAGTACTCCTCAAATGAGAATTTATGCTGGAGGGAGGGTGTGTGGAACATTACATAATGTTTTTGTGGGGTACTACATTTATTATAAAGACTCATCACAAACCATTGGTCAGCATGTTGTCAGCTGGTTCTGGCAGAACTTTGACAGTTAAATTAGTAGGACTTAGTTCCAAATTTCACGTTTTCTAATATCATATTGGATATGTGCCATGGAAAAAAAAATGTACATGGTAACTGTATGCCTCCACTTCCTGTCAGTATTGCGAATGTGGATGCTCATAAGGAGTTGGAGTGTGATGTAAGCGAGGTGGAGAAAAATTGTGATGGATCTTGTTAGACCTGACAGCCTTAGGGTGGTCCTCCCCCAACTTTTTGTCTGCCTCTCACCATTTTTCTGACCCTGTTTTTGCTGGTTTTAGGACTCTGCGCACTTTATCACTGTTGACCAGTGCTAAAGTGCATATGCTCTATCCCCCAAACATGGTCACATTGGTTGCTACTAAATTGCCATGTTTAGTTTACCTATAAGTCCCTAGTAAAGTGCACTACATGTTCCCACGTCCTGTAAATTAAATGCTACTACTGAACCTGCAGTACTGATTGTGCCACCCACATAAGTAGACCCTTAATCATGTCTCAGGCCTGCCATTGCAAGTCCTGTGCAAGCACATTCACTGCCACACCGACTTGGCATTTACAACTACTTGCCAAGCTTTAAACTCCCCTTTTTCTACATATAAATTGCTCATAAGGAAGCCCTAGATAACCCATAGGGCACCCACCATGTTGTTGCTGGGGGCTGCAGTGGGATCCCCGAGGCTCCAGTGGCACCAACCGGCTCCTTTCATCTAACGGGAGCCGGCATTGCTCTGGTCCACAGGGAGCAGTTAAAAATGCTGCTCCCTGTGAGAGAGAGAGAAATATTTAGATTTGTTTCCCTGCCCTCATTACTGGGGGCAGGGAAACAAATCTGAAGTCCGTTCCCAGCTGGCAAGAGCATTTTTAAAGCTCCAGACAGCTGAGAATAGACATTGTGCTTGCTCCCGCTTTGAAAGTGCTCCTGCAAAGTGAGAGCAACACATTGTTGTCTGCCCATGCCAGTCTGGGCACCCCAGGGCATAGCAGGAGCCAGCCCTGGGGAATGGGGTCCCCAGGGCCATTAATCAGTTCAGGAAGGGTGGCAGAGTTTTGGACTGAATGCACATGGGGGGCTGGCCTGAGGGCCAGGCAATGCGCCCAACCACCCATGTGCATCCAACCTCAAACCACGAGTGAAAAGCTAGGACACGACACTCGTAATGAAGGGAGAAAAGCAAGGAAAAAGCAGTGAAAACTAGAGAAAAGCAAGGGGAAGGCATACAAAAAAAGAGGAAAAAGCAAAGAGAAAGCAGTTAAAACAACAGAAAAGCAAGAGAAGGCACACAAAAAAACAGAGGAAAAAGCAAGGAGAAAGCAGTGAAAACTAGGGAAAAGCAAGGAGAAGGAACACAACAAATGGGAGTAAAAGCACAAAGATAATAGGCACAAGAGCGTCGTAGCAGCAATGGAAGACCTGGGCCATGTTTAAAAACAATTGCCATGGATTTATGGATCCACCATGATTTTGTGGCGAACGTTTTAAAAACAAATTGGCCCCTGGTGTTTTCCCTGTGGGACCCCAACACCAGTCCTAGGAGGCAGGGTATTTCTTCCATGCCACCTTCTGTTTTTTTAAAAACTGTTTTCTTAAGATTTGACTGACTTCAAGTCCAATGATGATTGCCAGCACTTCCTAGTTGAAGTGCTGGCAGCCAAACAAATCTCAGTATGAGATCTATCAGATCCACGGAGGATCTGCATCCCTAGATATACACATTTCTTTTTTCTCCAAAACCACTAAATAAATTTACACCAAATCACAAAAAGGTATTTTTTTTAACCAAAATCTACCTTTCTGCTAAATTTGGTGTTATTCCGTTCAGCGGTTTGACTGTAGTCGCATTCAAAATCCCTAAGAGAAATTATAAGGGGAAAATACATTTTGTGACCACCACTCTTTTTTTCTCTGCTCGGCCCGTAATTGTTGGATCACCCTGAAACCCCAAAATGGCATTTTGGTTTGTGCCAAACACAAATAGGAATTCAATAACAGGTTACCTAATCACAAATTGGGTTTGCAACTAAATTGCAAATCTCTTTATGGAGCATGCGTGTTTAGAACGTCCCTTCCAAATAGGGATTTGAAAAAGGGTATTTGAAGAAACTAATACTTTACCAACTACACACAAGTAGTGATAACCATTCACAAATGGAAAGGGGTTCCTAAGAGGCCCCTTGCCCTTTTTGAATGTTTACAAAAATGTTTTTTAAGACTAGACTTCCTTCCTGGGAACCACTACCTAGTCTTAAATTTATTTATTTTAAACTTCTTGTTTGTTTATTACACATCGCATTTTCCTTTAATGAAAATGGGATGCATTTAATAAAAAGTTTGCTTTAGTAAACTGCAATCAAAGATATGGTGGTCTGCTGCACACGCAAAGCTGGACCTACACTCGACCCCATGTTGAAGTCCAGCGACAGAGCTATATTCAGTCATGTCACAGAACTCTCCTAGTATGACCACACCATCGTTCACTTTACAATCACCTGCGCTCAACACACTACCACAAAGAACCACAGAGCTGACTACCACAGCTGGAGCAAAGTAACAGAAACACATTGGACACAGGCCCTGAGCTCATCCCAAACCAAGGCCTCATCCATCCTCAACCAGGACATCCTGATCTTCTCCACCTGGATCACCGAATGTGCAAACGAAACCAGTTAAAACCAACAAAGCCTCAGCAAATGGCAGCTGGTACAGTTTGGAGCTGAGAGCTACCAAGCACAGTTGCTACTGACTCAAGAAAAAATGGAGATCCACCACCAATCCCTCCGATAGAACTACCCACAAAGCAGTCCTCAGCAACTACCACCAACAAATCAAGGAAGCCAAGAGAGCGGTCATCACGATCCGCATCAACTTAACAACCAACTGCATGAAATAACTTTTCAAAATAATCAAAGAATACTCCAACCTGACTGCCACAGAGAACACAATCCACCCTTCTCAAGAACTCTGCAACATCCTCTCAGACTACTTCCACAGCAAGGTCGCCACCATCTACAACAATTTTGACCCCCAACCCACAATCTCTAACCTCAGCCATCTTGACCCCCAAGCGCACACCAACTGAACAATCAATAACCACATGCTCACAACTCACCTTTCAATCCACCTCAGCCATCATGTCATCCATCCACTCTGGGGCATTCACCAACCCTTGCCCCTGCCACCTGTTCAACGTCAGAACCAACCTCATCAGCACAGAACTCACCAAGATCCTCAACAGCTCCATGACCTCCGCAGTTTTTCCAAACAAATGGAAAAATGAGGAAATCAAATCCCTCCTAAAAAACATCCACTGGCCCCAACCAATTAAAAAATTACAGACCCATCTCTCTACTCCCCTACCCTGTAAAAGTACTCAAGAAGGACATCAATCAGCAGCTCACTAGTTACCTGGAAGAAAACAACTTACTGAACATCTCCCAATCATGTTTACGTTCCAACCACAGCACCAAGACTGCACTCATTGCCACCACAGATGACATCAAAGGTTGGTTGCAGAGAAACTGATGTCCTGATCCTCCTCGACCTATCAGCTGCCTTCAACACTGTCTTGTCTCCCACCACACCCTCATCAACAGACTCCACACCATCTGGACACAAGACGATTTCCTCAAAGGATCGCCTCCTTGCTTACAGAATGCACTCAGATTATCCAACTATCTCCATTCACCTCCACACCCAGTTACATAATTTGGGGCATAACCCAAGGTTCATCCATCAGCCCCACATTGTTCAACACCTACGTGACCTCCCAGCTGGTTTTGTCAGTTCCTATGGACTCAACATCATCGCTTATGCAGACGATACTCGACTCATCCTCTCGCTCACTGAAGACCCCTGTACCAGCAGAGCTTGGGCCGGCCAAACACACATGCGCACAGTGCTGTCTCCAGCTTAGCAACATAGTTGCCCTCCGAACCGAGCCAATCCTGACGCTGCTTTGAGCAGGGTCAGGATTGGAAGCAAGGCAGGCTGGGAGCCTGTGTCTGCAGCATCCGGATGAAGGGGAGGTGAGAAGCAGCTTGGTGTAGTGCTGGAGCAGAGGTAAGTTTAAAAAAAAAAGAATTCTTCCAGTGTAGGAAGATCTATGCTATTTCTCTTGCTCCTTTTACCTCTCTCACTCCTTCTCTGACCTTTGTGCCCTATCTTCCATCTCTACCTCTGTGCCCCCTTCTTGTGTCCCTTTCTTTCCTCTCTCAAACTGCTCCCTCCTCTCAAGTCTTCTCACATCTTTTTCATGCCTCTCTCCTTCCCTCCCTCCTCCTCAGTTCCGCCGACCGCCCCAGCAAGTCACCTCCCTCCTCCCATGACATACTTAATGGTGGCACCATTCGGACACACGACTGGCATGGCAAAAGTATGACAAGGGCAAGCCCATCTACGCCAATCCGTGTCTTGACAGATCCCAGCACCAGAAACCCTTCTCTAACCCAACACTACCCTGGCACTCTCTTTCATGCCCTGAACCTAATACTTTGCACCGCCCTCTGCTGATGTGCCACATCTCACATCATGGAAGGAACTTTCACCTCTTCCCTCTGCGGCCTCACCTGCACCACTGCTCCTGCAACTCCTACATTCACCAAGAACATACCTACAACACCCAACTCCACATAAACTCAAACATCTACCAATAAACACACTCAGACACCTCAAACACTAATATCATGCATGCTCCTTAACATCTGCTAGCTCAGCAAGCATGCCACGGATACCTAGGACTTGCTGGATGACAATGCCCCAGCCTTCCTAGTCCTCACAGAAACATGGCTGGCTACAGCACAGGACATTACTGCCATCATACCAATCAGATACAAGATCACCAGGCAAAACCACCTAAACAGGCCCAGAGGAGTAATCATCATCATTTATAAAGACACCTTCAACTGCTCTGCCTCCTCTGAAGTCTGAAAAAAACTACATGAAGCACCTCAAATTTATAGTACAAATCAAAGCATACTTCACCCTAGGGGGAACTGTTTGCCTACCACCTCTCTGACCACCTCACCTATCACCAGAATTTCAATGACACAGAATCAAGATTTAGACCCACCCACAGAACAGAAACCGCCCTCATAGCAGCAATGGGTGACAACCAGATGATCTCCAACAGGGAAGAAACGACCACCCTCATTCTCCTAGACCTATTAACAGCCTTCGACACTGTTTCCCATTCCATTCTGATCAAAAGACTTCATAAAGCAAGTATCGAGAGACACACCCTCATATGTGTCTGCTCCTTCCTCACCAAAAGAACCCAAACTGTCAAAATGCCACTCTACTCAATTGAAGCATGGGAACTCATCTGCATTGTTCCATAGGGTTCCTCGGTCAGCCCAATTCTCTTCAATATCTACATGACTCCACTGGCCAACGTCACATGGACTGACAAGATAAACATCATCACACACACCAATGACACACAACTAACACTGTCCCCCTCAGACAAAACACCCAACACCAGAAACAAAATCACCACACACATGACTGAAGTGGCCACCTGGATGAAATCCAACTGCCTCAAATGGAACATGGGCAAGACCAAAGTGGTGGTCTTCGGGAAAGATGCCTCACCTTAGAAGTCCACCTAGTGGTCATCA
The DNA here is from genome assembly GCF_031143425.1 of Pleurodeles waltl. Classification (NCBI taxonomy): domain Eukaryota; kingdom Metazoa; phylum Chordata; class Amphibia; order Caudata; family Salamandridae; genus Pleurodeles; species Pleurodeles waltl. The sequence continues at coordinate 638,426,252 of NC_090439.1, read as the reverse complement.
GACCTTAGACCCAACCCCATGCCCTGCTCACAAATGTTCTCAGCCTGCCTAATCACACTAAGGATGCTAATTCCTTTACAAATGCTCCATCCACAGACAGTTGTGTTTCCTCCAAACATCTGTGTGATAGGCAACACCTAACTTTTAATACAATAATGAACTAAGTTTCAGTACCTCTTTAAACGTTGTATTAAAGAGTCTTGAGTTTGTCCATGTTTTTGCTTGATGCCAATATTATCAATATTACTCATTCACATATAGGTAGCAATGAAGTATAGTTTATTCCTTCACAAATGCTTTATCCACAGACCGGGGTGCTTCCTCCACAGATGATCTCTTCACTCAACTCGATCTGCATCTTACACATTTCTTAGCAATTCACATTCCACTCTACCTCAGAGCAATTGGAATGTCAATACTTAGTGCTGGAAAGCACATGCTATCAGGGCTATGAAAATAAACTATCCATGGCACAGATTTGGCCCTCATGGAGTTTTCACTTACACTCCCAACATATGGCCTACACATTTCCAAAAGGGATTTACATTGGTCTATTGATAGCTTCCCCTAATTTTCCTCATTTTTACAAAAGGTGGCCATGTTTCATTCAATAACTAAACCTATTTCAGTTTAAATGGAGCTGGGAAGTTATTCAGTGTCAGGTTGGCAGTAAGACTTCAGTCCTTTATGACTACATCAACCCCAATGGCTGATGGCCACTCCCTCCTCAGTCCATTTGTTGGCCACTGGGGATGGCTTTAAAGTAACAAATCATTTGTTTGGTAGAGGAGATGTTTGCTATCCCCTGGGGGGCGTGATTGTGTTTCCCTTGTCCCTCAGAGTAAAGCAAACATTTCAATGGCCAAAATTATAAAAAAGACTTTGTGTAATTGGCTGACATGTACCGCTCACCAATAGCTTCAGGTTAAGTTTGCGCTAGATAAAGCTTTGAAAAAAAAAAGCAGAATGGGAAGTTGGACACTCTGACTTAAGGGCCATTCCCCGGGGGCATCTAATTGTTTTTTTTAATTTGTGGTTTTCCTGAGAAAACACATATTTCCCAAAAGAATGCTAGGGGTTGACCATCCTGACACACAGGTCAACCCTCTTTGAGCCCATAGGCTCCCCCAACATGAAACTGGAGTAAGCCATGTCTAAACATCTGGCAAATAGATCTGGTGATCGCTGCCAGCCGTATCTGATTCGTTACTGGGGGACACTTATTGTTGTTCCCAAACTTTGTTTTTGGCCCTGTCTGACTCACAAATGTATTTGTTTAGTTGTCTCTCACCTAAATGTTTCCCTGCTGCATCTAAGTGCCCTAATAGGTTAAAAGCGTCTAGGGAAGGCTCACCCCTTACACTCTGAAATGTGCTGTGGTACTGTGTGTGGGAAAGATAAAGTAATATTTTTAGTTTTTTTGTCTTCTTTTAGTCTTTGCAGAAGGTGCATCAATCAAAGGTGTTATTTGCTTTTTTGCTGTTGCACCATCTTAGTCACACCCAACCACCCATTGATAAGTGCTTTTTTTTTTTTCGCACACATTTCACTGTTGCTCACAACCACAGATTGATTTAAAATTATGCTTCTGCCTTCTAAGTAAGAAAAACATTTTTTGAAGGAAGGTTTTAGACAGATTTTTGCCGAGATGGCATCTCAGTGGATGACTGCTGTCCAGGCTCTAACAGCTCTGAGGCAGGATCATACACTGAGACACCATCTGAGGGAGAGGATAATAGAGCAGAATCTGAAAAGGATTTTTCAATCAGCGGAGTTCCATTCAACACCTCGTCTTCAAGTGATTCTGAAGTACATGATGATGGCAGTCATGCTGTCCCTTCATAAGCACAGTCTGTGCAGCGGAGTGACCGTAGCAGGGTAGACCAACCCAGAGAGAAGGCATGTGCGGCGGCAAGCAGAGAGCACTCTCTTGGCAGCCACCCAGTTTAGGTCATCCCTAAATTCCGGCATTCACTGGTGATGCTGAAGGTCAAGTTTATACAGACAATCTATTGCCGATTGACTACGTCCATCACTTTGTGGTTGTTGACATCTTTGAGCAAATTTTGCAGCAAACAGATATGCACGCATAACCATTTCTGAGAGAGCATTGTGGCACTCGAGGGCCTCAATCTAGGGGGGACCAGGGGAGTATTTTCCTTACATTTCTGTGATGGATATATGTATAGACCTTAGTTTGATCTGTTTCTGTCATGGGTACTAGGTTCAGCCACACAAATGGAGCAGCATGTTTAGCTGCACAAGTGGGGTACTGCTGAGCAGTAGGGATTTTTGGGATTCCTGCAGATTCCAGAAGATTCCATCACAGAAATCTAAGGAAAATGTGCAACTTCAGGCAAAGTTTGAGGTTTGCAAGGCATTGTGAGTTAGAAAACCATGTTTATCAGGATACTTTGGGGAATGCTGGTGTAAGGATGCTTGTGGCTCCCTGTAGGTTCCAGAACTTTCCTTCACAGAAATGAGAGGAAAATATGTTTTTTTTAGAAAAGGTTTGAGGTTTGCAAGTGATTCTGGGTAACAAACCTTGTGAGAACCATGCAAGTCACCACACCCTGGATTTCCCCAGGTGTCTAGTTTTACAAAATGTACAGGTTTGCTAGATTTTCTTAAGTGCCAGCTGAGCTAGGGCCCGAAATCTACAGATGCCCACTTGGCAAACAATGGGCCAGTTTTGAGTGGAAAATGTGTTGTATCTATGTTGTGTTTTCTGCAGTTTCCTGTTACAGACACTATGCCTAGCCTCACGAGTGAGATACCATTTTTATCAGGAGATTTGGGGAAATGCAGGGTGGAAGGAAGTTTGTGGTCCCTCAAAGATTCCAGAACATTTCATGACAGAAATGTGAAGAAAATGTGTTTTCTGGTCAAAGTTTGAGCATGGCAAGGGATTCTAGGTAAAACAAACATGGTGAAACCATGCAAGTCACCCTCACCCTTGATTCTCCCAGGTGTCTAGTTCTAAAAAATGTGCAAGGTTGCTAGGTTTCTCTAGGTGCTGGTTGAGCCGGGGCCCAAAATTCACAGCGATCCACTTTTAAAAAAAGAGTACATTATAAGTGGAAAAATGTGATGTATTCCTGTTGCGTTTTGGACCATTTCTTGTCATAGGCACTAGGCCTACCCACACAAGTGAGGTACCATTTTCATCAGGAGTCTTCGGAGAATGCAGGTTGGATGGACTATTGTGGCGCCCCACAGATTTAAGGACTTTCTATCACAGAAATGTGAGGAAAATGTGTTTTTGTAGTCAAGACTTGAGGACTGCAAGGGATTCTGGGTAAACAAAACCTTGTGAGAACCTGTCAAGTCACCCCATCCTGGATTTCCCCAGATATCTAGTTTTCAAAAATGTATAGGTTTGCTGGGTTTCAATAGGTGCAGACTGAGCTCCAAACCAAACTCCACATATACCCACTTTGCAAAAAAGGGTCAGTTTTGAGTGGAAAAATGTTATTTATCCATGTTGCCTTTTTGACCATTTCCTGTTGTGGTCACTAGGCCTACCCACACTAGCGAGGCACCATTTTATCAAGAAACTTGGGTGAATGCTGGATGGAAGAAATTGTGTGGCCCCCAGCAGATTCCAGAACTTTCCATCTCAGTATTTTGAGGAAAATGTGTTTTTTAGTCAAAGTTTGAGGTTTGCAATAGATTCCGGATTATAAAAACAGCTGACAGCCATGCAAATCATCACACCTTGGATACCCCCAAGTGTCTAGTTTTAAAAATTATGCAAGTTTGCTAGGTTTCTGTCGGTGTCGGCTGAGAAAAGGCCCAAACTCCACAGCTACCCACATGGGAAAAATGATCAGTTTTCATTGGAAAAATGTGATGCATCCTTGTTGTGTTTGGGACTGTTTCCTGTCATGTGAACTAGGCCTACCTACACACGTGAGATACCATTTTTATCAGAAGACATGTGGGAGCACAGCATAGTAGAACATTTACTACTACCAATTAGATTTTGCTGCATTTATGCCTTCCAAATGTAACCCAGTGTGTGAGAAAGAAGACATTTTGAAAAATACCCTCTAAATCATATGCTAGCATGGGTAAACACAAATTCAGAGATGTACAAATAACCACTGCTCCTAAACTCCTTATCTTGTGACTATTTCAGAAATAGGTAGGTTTCCTTGATGCCCTTTTTTCACTTCACATATTTCACAACATGAGGTGGTCTATACTTGGTACAGAAGGAACCCCCATTGTGCAGCACAGCTCAGTTTTTAATTCTGGGTACCTTGGCTTCTTGGAGAACCTACAAACCCTTTATATCAATGAAACCAGAAGGGTCTGGCAGATGTAACGGTATCATGCTTTTGTAAATTGACCATAATGACAAAAAGTTACAGATGAAAACATTGTCACAGTTGGCTGTTTTTTCCTACTCATTTTCATTATTTCTTTATTTCAACAACAGGCTTTCTCGAGAAAACCTTGAGGGAATTTCACATATGTTCCCTTGTTTAATTCAGAATCCCGTCTACTTTTCAGAAATCTGCAGCTTTCCAATATTACCAATGGGTTTCACAATGGTTTCAACCACAAACTGGAAGTAGGTTGAGAGCACAGAAAATAGGAAAAAAGGGCTACTTCTTTAAAAAAAAACAGTGGTAAAAAATTTGTGATTTATTTAATTTACATCTACAAGTTCCTGAAGGCTGGGAAAATTGTAACTTTAGCATTGCAAACCGTTTGTTGATACCATTTTTAGAAAAAAAAGCAGACATTTTTATCCAGAACAGTTTTTTCCTATGTTTCCCAAAAACTCCAAATGTAGCTATATCGTGCCTGTTTTATCTGCCCCCCTCCAAGGGAATGAACAAATTGTGCATACCTTAACATCTCCTGGAAAAAAGGATGCAAATTTGGGGTGGATACCTTATGTGGGGAAAAGGTTATGAAGCCTAGGTGCAAACTACACCAAATAGCCAAAAAAGGGGGCACGGTGGGGAAGGCTTAGCACTTAAGGGGTAAAGACTGTTAAGCTGTGTTTAGACCTTCCTTGGGAAGAGCTGAGCGGGTGTTTAGATTCTCTTTCTTTAACATGATTTACTCAGCCTCAAGAAAGGGAGGCTTTTGATGGCCTTCCTTGACCCCAGTCAGTTATTAATAATATTGACAGAGCTTTATTTATCAAAGCAATGGACATAGTCTAAAATACTCAGCCTTTAACCGCTACAGTGCCTTGGACGAGGTGATCTCGTCCAAGGCACCAGTTCCCGGGTGCCTTGGACGAGATCACCTTGTCCTGCACCCGGGAACTGAGGGGAGCGCTAGCGCTCCCCCATGGGCGCCCCCCCACCCCACCCCGGTCGTGGATGGAAGGCAGAAACCTCTAGGCACCAGGGATCTTTTTTTTTTGGTTTTTTTTTTGTTTTGTTTTTTTAGAGGTGGGGAGCGACCCCTTAGGCAAGGGTCACTCCCCTAGGGGTCAAATTATATTTAGGCCATTTCTGCCCTACTTGGGGGCAGATTGGCCTATTTTTATGAGGCCAATCTGCCCCCAAGGGGGACAGAAACCACTAGACACTAGGGAGTTTTTTTAAACGTGAATTTCACGCAATGGGAGCGACCCCTTAGGCAAGAGTCGCTCCTCTGGGGGGCAAATTTATTTTAGGCCATTTCTGCCCCCCTGGGGGGCAGATCAGCCTATTTTAATTAGGCAGATCTGCCCCCAAGGGGGACAGAAACCACTAGGCACCGGGGATTTTTTTAGTTTTTTTGTTTTACAGATGGGGAGCGACCACTTGGGCAAGGGTCGCTCCCCTGGAGGGGAAAATTGTATTTAGGCCATTTGTGCCCCCTTTGGACAGATCGGGCAATTTTAGGTCAATCTGCCCCCAAGGGGGCAGAAACCACTAGGCACCCGGGATTGATTTTTTGGCGCCAATGTCACGCAAGGGGAGTGACCCCGTAGGCAAGGGTCGCTCCCGGGGGGGGGGCTGGAGGGCATATTTATTTTAGGCCATTTCTGCCCCCCCCCTGGGGCCGGCTGAGCTAGAGGTCAAAATCCACAGGTAGGCACTTTGTAAAAAACACCTCTGTTTTCTGTGAAAAAATGTGATGTGTCCACGTTGTGTTTTGGGCCATTTCATTTCGTGGGCGCTAGGCCTACCCACACAAGTGAGGTATTATTTTTATCAGGAGACTTGTGGGAACATAGAAAAGCAAAACAAGTGTTATTGCCCCTTGTCTTTCTCTCCATTTTTTCCTTCCAAACATAAAAGAGTGTGTAAAAAAGACGTCTGTCTGAGAAATGCCCTGTAATTCACATGCTAGTATGGGCACCCCGGAATTCAGAGATGTGCAAATAACCACTGCTCCTCAACACCTTATCTTGTGCCCATTTTGAAAATACAAAGCTTTTCTTGATAGCTATTTTTCAATCTTTATATTTCAGCAAATGAATTGCTGTATACCCGGTATAGAATAAAAACCCACTGCAGGGTGCAGCTCATTTATTGGCTCTGGGTACCTAGGGTTCTTGATGAACCTACAAGCCCTAGAAATCCAGCAGACGTAACGGTATATTGCTTTCAAAAATCTGACATTGCAGGAAAAAGTTACAGAGTAAAAAGTAGAGAAAAATTGCTGTTTTTTTACCTCAAGTTCAATATTTCTTTTTTTCAGTTGTTATTTTCTGTAGGAAACCCTTGTAGGATCTACATAAATTACCCCTTGCTGTATTCAGAAGTTTGTCTACTTTTCAGCAATGTTTAGGTGTCTGGGATCCAGCATTGGTTTCATGCCCATTTCTGTCACTGACTGGAAGGAGGCTGAAAGCACCAAAAAAACGTAAAAATGGGGTATGTCCCAGTAAAATTCCAAATATGTGTTGAAAAATTGGGTTTTCTGATTCAAGTCTGCCTGTTCCTGAAAGCTGGGAAGCTGGTTATTTTAGCACCACAAACCCTTTGTTGATGCCATTGTCAGAGAGAAAAACACAAGCCTTCTTCTGCAGCCACTTTTTCCGATTCTTTTGAAAAAAAAGAAATTTCCACTGTATTTTGGCTAATTTCTTGGCCTCCTTCAGGGGAACCCACAAAGTCTGGTTACCTCTAGAATCCCTAGGATGTTGGAAAGAAAGGACGCAAATTTGGCTTGGCTAGCTTATGTGGACAAAAAGTTATGAGGGCATAAGCGCAAACTGCCCCAAATAGCCAAAAAAAGGCCTGGCACAGGAGGGGGAAAAGGCCTGGCAGCGAAGGGGTTAAAGAAACTATGTTTCTATTAAACAAAGACAATACATCCTTAGTACAATGGCCTGGTAGTGAGACAACTGAATGCTTGCCATTTAACTAGGGGATCAAACAAGGTTGCATTTTAGCCCCATTTTGGTTTAATATCATCGTCAACGGTCTTTCAGGCTACCTGGGCAAGTGTGGTGTTGACTGGTTAATAGGAAACTGTTAGAAAGGGGGTTTCTAGTTGGCAGAGGTATGCACCTTGTCCAAGTAGGACCACAATGCTAGTCAGGTTAAGTCAAATACACCACCTAATTCAATCTGTGCTCACCTTCTGGTAGCTGGACACAGAGCAAGCGGACACAAATGAAAAGGCAATATTTAAAGTATTTGTGCAATACTTAAATTACAGTAAAACAGTGACAATACCACAAAAAGACTCTGCACCAGTTTAGAAAAATAGAGACAATTGATATGAGTAAAATGGGAACAAAATGGCAAAAATTCAATAAGTAGAACTCAAGATATAATTTTTAAAGAATAGACTGAAATGAAGTGCTTTGAATTTAATAATGCTAAAAGGTTACTTAAGTTTGGGCTAGTCCAGTATAAATCCAAAGTTCAGGCTGACAGTGATGGGGGGTAGGCTGACTACAAAACTGACCCAGATCCTGCTGAAAAAGTTCCTTGGATGAAGTAAGCGTCGGCATTAAAGACTCGATGTGTAGGTTCTGATTCACGCAGTCAGATAGGTGCATCATCATCGAGCCTCGCAGTCAGGTCCCGCATCGCCATTGAACCAGCACTGTGTCAGAGTCAAACCTTGCAGCGGTGTCTTCGGATTGTCGCTGTGCCTTCAATGGACCTCGCAGTCAGGACCTGCATCATCATTGAATTGCCACTGCATTGGCATTGCAGGAGGATGCAGTGGTTCTGATCAGTGCAACTTCATCACTGTGTCACTTTGTGCAGGAAAACAGCTAAAGAGTCCCTTTCCAAGGCCCAGGTCTGGATTGGCACCTTCTATCAGGATAGACACAAGTCCAATAGTTGAAGCAGGGTTGAGCGAAGTGTATGATGGCCCTGAGATTTCAGGAACAGGAGGCAAGCCAGAAAGCTTATGGAGAACATTGTTTCAAGGATGTAGAGAGCAGGTCCAGTCTTTCTCACAGCAGGTAGCAAAGTGGCAGTCTCTCCTACAGCACAGCAATCAGCAGGCAGCTGACCAACACAGCAATGAAGTTAAAAAAAAAAGGGTCAGTCCCCCAGGCAGTACACCAGCTCTTCATCCTTGTAGAATGTGATTGGTTCCAACAGAGTTCTCGGGGCTTGGGATCCAGTACTTATACTCAGTTGAGCCTTTGAAGTGGGTAGACTTCAAAGAAAGGCCTTTAAAGGGCACAAGGCAACATTCCCTTCTTCCCTGGCTCCAGACACTCTACAGAAGGTTATGCAGCTCTTTGAGTGGGCACAGTCACAGCTCCATTCAGGTGTAAGTGTCTGCTTCTCCCTCTCATCTAGCCCAGGAAGGCCTAATGAGCCTGGTGATGGGCCATCAGGTTGCAAATGTCACACCCCAGTTCTCTTTGTGTGTGACTGTCTAGAAAGAATGCACAAAGCCCAGCTGTCACCCACCCCAGATGTGTAGTCAGAGACAAAAGAGGCACGGACTGGTTAAAGTAAGAAAATGCCAACTTTCTAAAAGTGGCATTTTAATAATTACAATTCAAAATCCGGCTTCACCATAAGTTGTGATTTTAAATTGTGAGTCCAGAGACACCAAACTCCACATTTCTATATTTTACCAATTGGAAGTTACAGTTAAGGGCTGCTTCAAAGTAATCCCAATGTTAACCTATGGGAGAGTTAGACCTTGCAGTAGTGAACAACGGATTTAATAGTTGTTCACAACCAGGATATGTTAAACTTAAAAGTACATGTCCAACTTTTTAAATATGCTGCACCCTGGCCTTGAAGCTAACTAGGGCCTACCTTAGGGGTGACCTACATGTAATATAAAGGAAGGGTTAGGCCCAGCAAGTGGGTACATTTTTAAATGGTTACTGTAGTGGGTGGAACAATCAGCATTTAATTTACAGGTCCTGGGCAGATATGGCTCACTATACTAGGGACTTACAAGTAAATTAAATATGCCAACTGTGGATACGCTAATATCACAATGTTTTAGACCACAGAGCATCTGCACTTTAGCAGTGGTTAGCAGTGGTTACGTCCACAGAATCCCAAAGCCAGCAAAAATGAAGTAAAAAAACAGGAGGCCAGAAAGCAAAAAGTCAAGGGAGACAATGCCAAGGGTGCAAGGTCTAACAGAAACCTACTTCTAGTGGTGGGTATGCCACTGAAAGCTTGACCCAGGCTCAAGCAATAGGCCTGGCTCTGACTCAGCTCGAGGTTCTCTGGCAACCTCAAGTCCAAAACAAGCCAAGCTTTCACCATATATCCCTGGACCACCATATATCACTCGGAGCCTGTTTGAATCCTGGCCTCAGCTCTACATCCTGTACATCCTAGCAAATCTCCTGGTTCCAAAGATCAGAACATGTAAGTAGCCTGTATCTGTTGTGAAGTGCTATCATGTCCAAGATTCACTCTCTGTAAAACTGCCCACAATAAAAGATTATCATCCAAACTGGAATCTTATTCTCCAAAAATTAAGCACAAAGCAAAAACTGTTAACATTTGAAAGCAGAAAGAGATACCAATCTAATGGCTGAATTGCACAATGTGATGCTTGAAATACTCTCATACATCCTAGAGTCCCTGCTTGATCAAATTGCACAATCCTAGGTGAATACTTTATTTCACAGAGAATCCTTTTTGTTCCTTATCAGATATTGGAGCACCCACCCTCATGTAATTGAGATCAGGATGTATGCTGTGCAAAAAACCTGCCTTGTATTTGATTTAATAGCGCATTAAGTTGATCCAGCCATGCAAAGAAATTATACCACCTATACTGCACACATGCCAATTGACCTTCCCCTCAATTTACTAATAGCATTGTCAACATGGTGGAGGCAGGATTGTTTCTCATTTCATGTTTTAAAATACTTTTAATAAATACATTTCCAAATATCAGATGTACAAGTGGAAATGTTTCAGTGTGTTACAGAAATGCACTTTCTTAAAGTCTGAAGACCACTTATACAAAGCTGGAAAATGCTTTATGTCTGCACCATTAGATGAGCTCTGGGGCAGTATACATTTTAAGCTTGAAGTCGGTGCAAAGATTGCTTAGTAAGGAAATCCTGCGTTCTCTCAAGTCATGCCTATGAACCTTATGAGTGCGGGATGTTCCAATAAAATATCTTGGAAAGAATATTGTGAGACACAGATAGTTAGTTGCTATGTAAAAAATATATAGGGTCAGAAGCTATTGGCATATCAATCAAGGGTCAGAATACCTCCGTTAAGAATATATTCTTTTAACCATTTGTTAATTGTGTTGTAAAACTATAATTCTGTGTTATATAATATTTGATATTGTTTGTGTGTATTTTGTAAGTTTTTTGCATTAATATAATTTATTCTTTCAAATTTTTTATATCTTTTGTATACTACATTTAGGAGCAGGATGTTGGGTTTATAGGGGAATAGGGTGGGGAAAATAAGACTTGGCAAGTTCTTTGTTTGAACACGAGGGGCTATATTTATACTTTTTGACGCAAAAAGCCACTAGACACCAGGGATTTTATTGTTGTTTTTATTTTTTGTGTTGGGGGGCGGCCCCTTGGGCAAGGGTCGCCCCCAGGGGCTACATTTATTTTTGGCCAGTTCTGCCCCCCTTGGGGGCAGAGAGGCCTATTATTTTAGGCCTTTCTGCCCCCAAGGGGGGCAGAATCCCAGTAGCGCCAGAAATAGTATGTTTGTATGTGTGCTTTGTGTTGGAGGGTGGCCCCTTGGGAAAGTGTCGCTCCCCCTGGGGGCGCAATGTATTTATCGTCGTTTCTGCCCCCCTTGGAGGCAGATTGGCCTTATTTTTAGGCCAATCTGCCCCCAAGGGGGGCAGAAAGCCACTAGACACCAGGGATTTTATTGTTGTTTTTTATTTTTTGTGTAGGGGGCGGCCCCTTGGGCAAAGGTCGCCCCCAGGGGCCCATATGTATTATTGGGCAGTTCTGCTCCCCTTGGGGACAGATATGCCTATTTTTTAGGCCTTTCTGTCCCCAAGGGGGTCAGAATCCCCATAGCGCCAGGGATACTATATGTGTGTGTGTGTGCTTTGTGTGGGGGTGTGGCCCCTTGGGCAAGGGTCGCCCCCCCAAAGGGTGCAATGTAATCTGGGCGATTTCTGCTCTTCCCCCCTTGGGGGTAGATTGGCCTATTTTTTGTTTTAGGCCCATCTTCCCCCAAGCAGAGAACACTAGACACAAGGGAAAATTAAAAAATGGTTAGTGGCGGAGTGTTTGTCAACTGGCGAAGTATTTGCTTTTATGATAATAACAGTTTTTCTCCTTTTTGTTCTAGTTCAAAGCTTTTGCTGACTTTGCTGTGGCTTGTTGCAGTTTTGGCAGTAGTTGTCCTGCGGTTTGCGTAGTTTTTTTTAGGTAAGTAAATAAATTTACTCCAAGTGAGTATTGTTGCCATGCATGAATGACATGTTTGTAGGTGGTGTACTAAATGCAGGACTGTGTGTGAAATTGTCCTTAGATTTATGCACAATGATTATTGTGTTGTCTTATGTCTAATTTGCTTTTATTTTTCTCTTTTTAGTGGGATATCGTTGGTGATTGCTGTGGCTGTGGCTGTGCAGAGTAGTTGCTGGTGAGTCAAGCTTTTTCAGGCAAGTGAGCTTTATAGTGTTTGAGTTTATAACTCTTAGTGATAAAGCTATACTTTGTTACTTATCTTACACAGTGCTGGTTGTTGGTGGTGTATTTGTCCAGTTAATTTTTGTAGGAAGGATCATGGCTAACCGTAGGATGACCGCTCAGCAGGTTGTTAGTGTGCTTTTTGAGTCATCTTCTGACCATGAATATGAGACTGACTCTGCATCTGAGGCAGAGGAGGAAGTGCAGGATTCTGGAAGTTGATTTTCTGTCAGAGATGAATCATCTGATGATGAAGCCACTCTCAGTGCTGATGAAGGGCCTGTTTTAGAGGAGGACAGTGATGTGCCAATGGTGCAGGAGCCAGCCGCTGAAAGGCTTCCCATTGGAAGACCTGACACATGGGTTGCACCAAACATGGAGCAGCCACAGTTGCCTGCGTTTACTGGTTTTTCAGGGTGTCGAGTTAATACGGAAAAGTTTTGCCCGTCAACTTTTTTGAGTTGTTTATGGATGATATATTTTTGGAAGAGATTGTTGAGCAGACTAATTTGTATGCAGAGCAGTTTTTGAGGGACAACGCTGCCAGACTTAGGCCACACTCTAGAGCTAGCTGGTGGATTCCCACAAATCTGGAAGAGTTGAAAAAGTTCTTGGGTTTAACTTTTTTGATGGGGCTGATAAGGAAGCCATCGCTGTCTTCATATTGGTCTACTAGTCCCTTGATGGCAGCTGCTATATTTCCTGCCATCATGAGTCGTAACCGGTATGAGCTTCTTCTTCGGATGTTGCATTTTGTAGATAATGCTTTATCCTTGCCACAAGATCATCCTGATTCTGACCGTCTTTTAAGATTAGACTTGTCCTTGATCATTTGGTAGATCGGTTTTCAGAGATCTATGTTCCAGGGAAAGAAATATCTGTAGATGAGTCTTTGGTCCTGTTCAAGGGTCGTTTTTAGGCAGTACATTCCTAGCAAGAGGGCACGTATGGAATTAAATTGTATATGCTGTCAGAAAGTAGTACAGGATATGTTTATAATTTCCGGGTCTACACTGGTAGGGATTCCAATATTGACCCCCCTGGTTGTCCACCCACTTTTCGAGTTAGTGAGAAAATTGTGTGGGAACTTGGTAGACAACTGTTTAACAAAGGTCACCATTTATATGTAGATAACTTCTACATTGGAGTTCGGTTGTTCAAGGAGTTGTTCAGAGTGGACACTGTTGCTTGTGGCACAATCCGCTCTGATCGGAAAGGCTATCCAAAAGAGCTTGTCTGTAAAAAACTTGAGAAGGGACAGTGCAGTGCCTTGCGAAATGATGAGCTGCTAGCTCTGAAATTTGTAGACAAGAGGGATGTATACATGCTAAGCACCATCCATGATGAGAGTACTTCACCTGTGGCTGTTTGGGGTCAGGTTGCCGAAGTGCGCAAACCTGTGTGCATCTTAGACTATAATAAGCACATGGGTGACGTTGATAGAGTAGATCAGAGGTTAGAACCTTACACTGCTGTTCGTAAGTCTTATGTGTGGTATAAGAAATTAGCGGTTCACTTGTTCCACTTGGCAACTTTTAATGATTTTGTTGTGTTCAAGGATAGTTCTCCAGAGTCAAGGATGACATTTGTGAAATGTCAGGAGTCTATCATAGCTAGCCTTGTTGTACTGGAACAGGCAAGAGTTCCTAGAGAAGCAGTGGTGGAGGATGTGGCTAGATTGAAAGATCGTCACTTTGCTGAGCACATTCCTCCCACGGCCAAAAAAAACTTTCCTGCTAAGAGATGTAGAGTCTGTGCTCAAAGAAGTATCAGGAAGGAGACTAGGATGTACTGCCCTGATTGTCCTTCAAAGCCTGGGCTGTGTGTGGGTGGCTGTTTCAGGAGCTACCACACACAGAAGAATTATTGGGAAATTCCGTGAGCGTAAACTGCTGTTTTATATTTTTATATGTTCGGTTTCACGGTTCGCATTAGTCATGTATTCAGTTAGAGCTTTTGTGTTTGTAGTTTTGTACTAATTTATGATTAGTGGTTTCTTTGTTGTTTAAAAACAAAAAAAAGGGATGGTATGTGTAGGGTGGCGCTTGGCTGGCGGTGTGCATGGGGTGGCGCTTGGCTGGCGGTGTGGGTGGGGTGGCGCTTGGCTGGCGGTGTGGGGTGGGGTGGTGGGTGGGGTGGCGCTTGGCTGGCGGTGTGGGTGGGGTGGCGCTGGGCTGGCAGTGTGGGTGGGGTGGCGCTTGGCTGGCGGTGCCAGCCAAACGCCAGTCCACACACTCATCAGCTGGTGTGATTGCTGTATCAGGCATGTGGGCGTATGAAAGTGATGGGCCCTTGACTGGCGCTGTCTGTGGATGCGAGTCTTGTAATGTGCTGGGCCCGTGGCTGGCGGCGTGAATGGTCTTGTGCATGTCATGTATGAAAGGTGTGTGAATGGACTGTAAAGCGGTTGGTGCCTTGTCGTGGCTTTACAGCTCACGAGCTGTGAGTCATTGGTTCAGTTTTATGGCCTTTCAGTTATTACCAGTGCATTTCACTTTTGTGAAATCTCTTGTTAATAAAATTTGATCTACTGAACCATCACTCACCCTCGTGCCAAATCCAACCAGTATGTGTGGTACAAATGACAAAACCTGCTCCGCTGTAATCAGGCGTCGCAGCACACTTGAGACACACTAGGTGTCTCAGGTGGGACCCCGATGATGAAGCATGCCACCAACTTGGTTGGTGGGTGAGGGGTCTTTTTCACATAACCTAAGTGTGTTTCTTTTCACAATTTTAGTGTTTGGCACATCACAGACGTATGTGGACACATCAAAATGATATATTACAAAACTACCTGTGTTTGGGGGGAGGGGCCACCTGTGTTTTTGGTCCTGGGTGCGGCCTTCATCTAGGGAAACCTACCAAACCCAGACATTTTTTAAAACTAGACACCCCAAGGAGTGCAGGGAGATGTGGCTTGCTTGGATCCCCCAACATTTTCTTACCCAGCCGCCTCTGCAAACCGCAAAATTTGCTTAAAAAAGCATATTTTCCTGAGTTTTGTTTGTACGATCACCGCTCCAACACAAAATTCCTACTCCCCGGTGTTCCCCTCAGTCTCCCAAGTAAAATGACACCTCACTTATGTGGGTCCCCAAAGCAGAGTCAGTCTAAAGATGTATAAAAGAATATGTCCTTATAAACTTGCTGTTCTATCCCCTCTATCTCTACAAGTTCTGGGCCTTATTCTGTTGCAGGCACATGGCCCACCCACACAAGTAAGGTATCATTTTTACCGGGAGACTTGGGGGAACGCTGGGTGGAAGGAAATTTGTGGCTCCTCTCAGATTCCAGAAATTTCTGTCACCGAAATGTGAGGAAAACGTGTTTCTTTAGCCACATTTTGAGGTTTGCAAAGGATTCTGGGTAACAGAACCTGGTCAGAGCCCCACAAGTCACCCCATCTTGGATTCCCCCAGGTCTCTAGTTTTCAAAAATGCACAGGATTGGTAGGTTTCCCTAGGTGCCGGCTGAGCTAGAGGCCAAAATCCACAGGTAGGCACTGTTTTCTATAAAAAAATATGATATGTCCACGTTGTGTTTTGGGCCATTTCCTGCTGCAGGCGCTGGGCCTACCCACATAAGTGAGGTACCATTTTTATCGGGAGACTTAGGGGAACGCTGGATGGAAGGAAATTTGTGGCTCCTCTCAGATTCTAGAACTCTCTGTCACAGAAATGTGAGGAACATGTGTTTTTTTAGCCAAATTTTGAGGTTTGCAAAGGATTCTGGGTAACAGAACCTGGTCCGAGCCCCACAAGTCACCCCATCTTGGATTCCCCTAGGTCTCTAGTTTTCAGAAATGCACAGGTTTGGTAGGTTTCCCTAGGTACCGGCTGAGCTGGAGGCCAAAATCTACAGGTAGGCACTTCGCAAAAAACACCTCTGTTTTCTTTTAAAAAATTGGATGTGTCCACGTTGCGCTTTGGGGCGTTTCCTGTTGCGGGCGCTAGGCCTACCCACACAACTGAGGTATCATTTTTATCGGGAGACTTGGGGAAACGCTGAGTGGAAGGAAATGTGTGGCTCCTCTCATATTCCAGAACTTTCTGCCACAGAAATGTGAGGAACATGTGTTTTTTTAGCCAAATTTTGAGGTTTGCAAAGGATTCTGGGTAACAGTACCTGGTCCGAGCCCCACAAGTCACCCCATCTTGGATTCCCCTAGGTCTCTAGTTTTCAGAAATGCACAGGTTTGGTAGGTTTCCCTAGGTGCCGGCTGAGCTAGAGGCCAAAATCTACAGGTAGGCACTTTGCAAAAAACACCTCTGTTTTCTTAAAAAAAATTGGATGTGTCCACGTTGCGCTTTGGGGCGTTTCCTGTCGCGGGCCCTAGGCCTACCCACACAAGTGGGGTATAATTTTTATCTGGAGACTTGGGGGAACGCTGGGTGGAAGGAAATTTGTGGCTCCTCTCAGATTCCAGAACTTTCGGACACAGAAATGTGAGGAACATGTGTTTTTTAACCAAATTTTGAGGTTTGCAAAGGATTCTGGGTAACAGAACCTGGTCCGAGGCCCCACAAGTCACCCCATCTTCGATTCCCCTAGGTCTCTAGTTTTCAGAAATGCACAGGTTTGGTAGGTTTCCCTTGGTGCCGGCTGAGCTAGAGGCCAAAATCTACAGGTAGGCACTTCGCAAAAAACACCTCTGTTTTCTTTAAAAAAATTGGATGTGTCCACGTTGCGCTTTGGGGCGTTTCCTGTCGTGGGCGCTAGGCCTACCCACACAACTGAGGTATCATTTTTATCGGGAGACTTGGGGAAACGCTGAGTGGAAGGAAATGTGTGGCTGCTCTCATATTCCAGAACTTTCTGCCACAGAAATGTGAGGAACATGTGTTTTTTTAGCCAAATTTTGAGGTTTGCAAAGGATTCTGGGTAATAGAACCTGGTCCGAGCCCCACAAGTCACCCCATCTTGGATTCCCCTAGGTCTCTAGTTTTCAGAAATGCACAGGTTTGGTAGGTTTCCCAAGGTGCCGGCTGAGCTAGAGGCCAAAATCTACAGGTAGGCACTTCGCAAAAAACACCTCTGTTTTCTTTTAAAAAATTGGATGTGTCCACGTTGCGCTTTGGGGTGTTTCCTGTTGCGGGCGCTAGGCCTACCCACACAACTGAGGTATCATTTTTATCGGGAGACTTGGGGAAACGCTGAGTGGAAGGAAATGTGTGGCTCCTCTCATATTCCAGAACTTTCTGCCACAGAAATGTGAGGAACATGTGTTTTTTTAGCCAAATTTTGAGGTTTGCAAAGGATTCTGGGTAACAGAACCTGGTCCGAGCCCCACAAGTCACCCCATCTTGGATTCCCCTAGGTCTCTAGTTTTCAGAAATGCACAGGTTTGGTAGGTTTCCCTAGGTACCGGCTGAGCTGGAGGCCAAAATCTACAGGTAGGCACTTTGCAAAAAACACCTCTGTTTTCTTTAAAAAAATTGGATGTGTCCACGTTGCGCTTTGGGGCGTTTCCTGTCGCGGGCGCTAGGCCTACCCACACAACTGAGGTATCATTTTTATCGGGAGACTTGGGGAAACGCTGAGTGGAAGGAAATGTGTGGCTCCTCTCATATTCCAGAACTTTCTGCCACAGAAATGTGAGGAACATGTGTTTTTTTAGCCAAATTTTGAGGTTTGCAAAGGATTCTGGGTAACAGAACCTGGTCCGAGCCCCACAAGTCACCCCATCTTGGATTCCCCTAGGTCTCTAGTTTTCAGAAATGCACAGGTTTGGTAGGTTTCCCTAGGTGCCGGCTGAGCTAGAGGCCAAAATCTACAGGTAGGCACTTTGCAAAAAACACCTCTGTTTTCTTTAAAAAAATTGGATGTGTCCACGTTGAGCTTTGGGGCGTTTCCTGTTGCGGGCGCTTGGCCTACCCACACAAGTGAGGTATCATTTTTATCGGGAGACTTGGGGGAACGCTGGGTGGAAGGAAATTTGTGGCTCCTCTCAGATTCCAGAACTTTCTGCCACAGAAATGTGAGGAACATGTGTTTTTTTAGCCAAATTTTGAGGTTTGCAAAGGATTCTGGGTAACAGTACCTGGTCCGACCCCCACAAGTCACCCCATCTTGGATTCCCCTAGGTCTCTAGTTTTCAGAAATGCACAGGTTTGGTAGGTTTCCCTAGGTGCCGGCTGAGCTAGAGGCCAAAATCTACAGGTAGGCACTTTGCAAAAAACACCTCTGTTTTCTTTAAAAAAAATTGGATGCGTCCACGTTGCGCTTTGGGGCGTTTCCTGTCGCGGGCGCTAGGCCTACCCACACAAGTGAGGTATAATTTTTATCTGGAGACTTGGGGGAACGCTGGGTGGAAGGAAATTTTTGGCTCCTCTCAGATTCCAGAACTTTCGGCCACAGAAATGTGAGGAACATGTGTTTTTTTAGCCAAATTTTGAGGTTTGCAAAGGATTCTGGGTAACAGAACCTGGTCCGAGGCCCCACAAGTCACCCCATCTTCGATTCCCCTAGGTCTCTAGTTTTCAGAAATGCACAGGTTTGGTAGGTTTCCCAAGGTGCCGGCTGAGCTAGAGGCCAAAATCTACAGGTAGGCACTTCGCAAAAAACACCTCTGTTTTCTTTCAAAAAATTGGATGTGTCCACGCTGCGCTTTGGGGCGTTTCCTGTCACGGGCGCCAGGCCTACCCACACAAGTGAGGTATCATTTTTATCTGGAGACTTGGGGGAACGCTGGGTGGAAGGAAATTTGTGGCTCCTCTCAGATTCCAGAACTTTCTGCCACAGAAATATGAGGAACATGTGTTTTTTTAGCCAAATTTTGAGGTTTGCAAAGGATTCTGGTTAACAGAACCTGGTCCGAGCCCCACAAGTCACCCCATCTTGGATTCCCCTAGGTCTCTAGTTTTCAGAAATGCACAGGTTTGGTAGGTTTCCCTAGGTGCCGGCTGAGCCTGATGCCAAAATCTACAGTTAGGCACTTTGCAAAAAACACCTCTGTTTTCTTTCAAAAAATTGGATGTGTCCATGTTGCACTTTGGGGCGTTTCCTGTCGCGGGCGCTAGGCCTACCCACACAACTGAGGTATAATTTTTATCGGGAGACTTGGAGGAACGCTGGGTGGAAGGAAATTTGTGGCTCCTCTCAGATTCCAGAACTTTCTGCCACAGAAATGTGAGGAACATGTGTTTATTTAGCCAAATTTTGAGGTTTTCAAAGGATTCTGGGTAACAGAACCTGGTCCTAGCCCCACAAGTCACCCCATCTTGGATTCCCCTAGGTCTCTAGTTTTCAGAAATGCACAGGTTTGGTAGGCACTTTGCAAAAAACAGCTCTGTTTTATGTGATGTGTCCACGTTGTGTTTTGGGGCATATCCTGTCGCGGGCGCTAGGTCTACCCACACAAGTGAGGTATCATTTTTATCGGGAGACTTGGGGGAACATAGAATAGCAAAACAAGTGTTATTGCCTCTTGTCTTTCTCTACATTTTTCCTTCCAAATGTAAGACAGTGTGTAAAAAAGACATCTATTTGAGAAATGCCCTGTAATTCACATGCGAGTATGGGCACCTCGGAATTCAGAGATGTGCAAATAACCACTGATTCTCACACCTTATCTTGTGCCTATTTTTTAAATACAAAGGTTTTCTTGATAGCTATTTTTTACTCTTTATATTTCAGCAAATGAATTGCTGTATACCCGGTATAGAATGAAAACCCACTGCAGGGTGCAGGTCATTTATTGGCTCTGGGTACCTAGAGTTCTTGATGAACCTACAAGCCCTATATATCCCTGCAACCAGAAGAGTCGAGCAGACGTAACGGAATATTGCTTTCGAAAATCTGACATTGCAGGAAAAAGTTACAGAGTAAAACGTAGAGAAAAATGTATGTTTTTTTTTCACCTCAATTTCAATATTTTTCTTATTCAGTTGTTGTTTTCTGTAGGAAACCCTTGTAGGATCTACACAAATTACCCCTTGCTGAATTCAGAATTTTGTCTACTTTTCAGAAATGTTGCAGTTTCTGGGATCCAGCGTTGGTTTCATGCCCATTTCTGTCACTGACTGGAAGGAGGCTGAAAGCACAAAAAATCGTAAAAATTGGGTATGTCCCAGTAAAATGCCAAAATTGTGTTGAAAAATTGGGTTTTCTGATTCAAGTCTGCCTGTTCCTGAAAGCTGGGAAGCTGGTGATTTTAGCACTACAAACCCTTTGTTGATGCCCTTTTCAGGGAAAAAAACACAAGCCTTCTTCTGCAGCCCCTTTTTCCCATTTTGTTGAAAAAAATGAAATTTTCACTGTATTTTGGCTAATTTCTTGGCCTCCTTCTGGGGAGCCCACAAAGTCTGGGTACCTCTAGAATCCCTAGGATGTTGGAAAAAAAGGACGCAAATTTGACCTGGGTAGCTTATGTGGAAAAAAAGCTATGAGGGCCTAAGCGCGAACTGCTCCAAATAGCCAAAAAAAGGTTTGGCACCTGAGGGGGAAAAGGCCTGGCAGCGAAGGGGGTATACACCAACAATATTTATTTCACAAATTGACAATAGAGACAGCACACAGGACACAAAAGCACAAAATCAATGGACACCACTCTCTACACAGCCACACAGTCTAGAAGAATCATAGACTGCAAAGTGAAAGTGAAAGTACACCCACTGTACATGATCTGTAAACAGGATATCCTATTACATCACTTCCTGAATAAAATGTCAGCCCTTTTTCGCGTTATGCGTCATATTTCTTTCACGCATAGTTTGTGCGTCATTTTTTTTGACGCACAGGAGTGAAAATTAGCACGCATCCAAATAATAGTAAATAGCCTGTACAATTATCTAGATGCGGCCTAATTTTCACTCCTGTGCGTCAAAAAAAAGACGCTAATTCAGTACTGGTGTACAAAAAATGATGCATAAGCTAGCAACATCAACATTTCAGTGCATGAACTGGTTTTGGGCTTTTTTTGTGTTTTTATGTTATGTTACATTTGGGACACATCAGTGATAGCCTGATGGCACCCACTATGGTGTTGATGGTGTATGTTCACATGTGTGACATCATACTGCAGCGGACCATGATCCGCTACTTCCTTCACAGTATTTTGACGGTTGGCTGACGCACTATATGTATTGCACAAATTGGGCATGTTTGGCATCAGGAGAGGATAGCAATGTGACGCACATATGTACAATACCTAAATGCCTTTGGCTCAATGTGTGTGCTGTGGCAACTAATGTATTTGTTGACCAAGTGTATGTGTATATCACATGATGCATTATTGCACATATGCTTGTATGAATGTGACGTCCATGTGTCCAACCTTAGATGCAAGTCATTGTGGAAATGAGAGAGGACATGAGTTAGTCATCTATGTAGCAACATCCGTAAAGTGGACTTCCACGATTTAGGGTAACGTAGACACCACATATGACAAAGCATGCACCAGATAGATGGCAGACGCTTGTTCATGTCAATGGTCCACCTTTTCAACATCCTATGTCCTAGAGTTTTGGTAACAGCTTCCTAGGCACTAGTTGGTGAATCCCACAGTGAGTCAGACACATGCATTGAGGAAGTGGGTACCATGTTGTTTGCCCAGACAGAAAAAGGTGAATCACAAATGTATGATGACACCACAGTTGAGGTCATATAACTGAGCCACAACTCTCAAGTGGCTGTGGTGGACCAGCAAACGAGGCAGCACGTGTCCACATATTTCCAGTGATCAATTGCACATAGGTGTCTTGTTCATGTGTGTGGTCCAATGTTGATCCTGTATATTTTTGGGGGTGTAATTTGTCACAGTTCGGTCCAGGACTCATCATGAGTCAGTGGCAGCTATTCCTGTATCTACTGAGTATCCTTTGTTGATCAATGTGAGTAAAGTGGATGTGGACATGAGAACCTACATGGGGATGGTCCCACCCTGTCACTAAAGATGTGTAATGAGACAGTCAACAGGGCAACCTTGGTGTGCTGAGTGAGATAATGTCTCAGGTGTCATGTTCCGGCAGGTGTCATTACAACATTTGTACGCAGGTTAGCCTCTGCAATTCTCACTGCATCTGGGAACATCATAGCCTCTGTGCTGATTATTCTCGCAGCTATTCACCACACACGGCCCATCAATATGTTGTGAGCAATGTAATTCTGTGTGTGAACTGTCAGGGTCCTGACATGTGTGGATTTTTCATGGATATTATCAGAGGTTGCTGATTCTGCTGAAGGCCCTGTACCCAATCCCTACATACGGCCCTGGGACACTGTCACACTTTGTCTTTCATGCATAAATGAGACCCAGACAAGGGATGGGCCATGAATTTTGGTTTTCACAGAGGATTTAACTCATATGGTACAGTTAAAAGGCAGATGATGCTATACAATGTATTTGGGTATGCATTGAAGAAGCACATGCCCAAATACCCCCAGATGAATGAGAGGTTTGCTAACGTAAGTGTGGTACATATGTAGACACAGGGATACTACGCACAGACAGATGCCAGTCAGGCTGACAGAATGCAGGGTGAATCAGGATCCAGCAATTTGACAAGTTACATAATCAGTGGTCTGACTAAGACTGTTTGGAGGACGAACTAGACAGTTGACATGTCAAACTGTGTATGTCCTGTGTTTTTGAAGGTGACAAATGAACCCAAGGGCTGTGTTACATGGCTTAATTAGTATCAATGCTTAACGGTGTATTTGACAAAATGGCAACTCCTATGCTGTTCCAGGCATCAGCAGGGGCAGTGCTTGTTGAAATGGGTGGTGTGCATGGAGGTGATCACAGGTGTGGGCTGCATCTGTTTCTCACAAGTCCTGTAGGTGAGATGTGCATTCTAATGGCCAACAGACATGTTCACTCGGGAAGCAATCTACAGGTGCTAACAGGGCTTGGAAACTAGAAGCCAGTGTATTAATTGACCTGACGTCCATGCAGTCAGATGTTCTATGACAATGGCATACCATAGGAAAGGGTGTAGCACACTGGATTGCTATTGACAAGCTGTGTGTGTAGAGGAGGGAATATCAGGGTACACATCTTAGTATTCCAGGGACCTCTTCAGACAGGTGGGTTGTGACCAGGTGCATGGGTGTGTCAGGAGTTAGGAAATGGGCTGACATGTACATGGAATGTCATGTGCGCAATGCTGCTCATATGTGTGGCACTTGTGCTGTCTATGTACTGCTTCTATGGAACTCTGGTCACAGATCGTCCTTGCAAATATTGGATGCAGTTGGACTTACTGCTGTCAAGGGTCTAGTCAGACATTCCTGTTACTGATGCAAAAGCACATCAACTGCCTCCTGTATGAGGCTTGTTTTCCCCTTATTGAGTGATGGTGTCTTAGTTGTGTGCCATATGCTGCGTTGGACCATGGATTCAACATGTATGTGTGAAATAGGTGTGGTCCTCTGTTACTGGCCTTCAAAGGAGAAATGTACATGATATATGTCATTCACAGTGTGTGTGTATGTGACCATTGTATGATACGCATCACATTAGCTCTGGGATTTTCAGTGTCCTACTTGGTATATCAGCAATGCTCCATGAGGCAACACTCTTAATCTGATAGTTACAGATGAAGGTGTCCAAAAATGAATAGCCAAACGATGATATGGTGATTACTTTAAATTAGTTCATAAGTGATGATGGTGATTATATTTAAAAGAAATTGTTCACGATATGTCGCCGCCTGTGTAAACCAGCGGCTGTGTTCTGTTGTTCCCCCTCATGTTGCAGGCCACCATCCTCCTCTTCCTCCTCTTCAGGCATGTGTGGCTCGGGTTCCAGGAGGGGAATGTTCCTTTTCATGCAAATGTTGTGCAGAATAGCACATGTTAGGATGATCTTACAGACCATCTCCGGGGAATATAGGAGGCTACCACCAGTGATGTCGAGGCACCGGAACCTTGACTTGAGGATGCCACAGGTCCTCTCGACTATGGTGCGTGTCCTCCTATGTGCATCATTGTAGGCACGCTCTGCTGCAGTACTCGGGTTGCCAGTAGGTGTCATTATCCATGGCTGGATGCCACACCCCTGATCAGCTGCAAGAGAAAATGAAGGGGATCATGTTGATGTAGCTAGCCCTATTGAAGTGACCTTTCATGGCAGTAGTTGTCTTGTGTTGCCTGTGACTCTTTTGTGTTATTATGTTGCATCCAAGGCTTGTAGGATGTACCATCTGCATTGTGTTGGTTCCTTGGCTGAACGAGTGTTTGCCTGCTGACCGGTTGTCAGCAGTATGTTTTGGGATTTGCAGTACAGTGTGCCCTCCCTAGCATTGTGACTAGTGATACAGGTGTCCCTGTGTCTTCACTGGGGGTGAGATGATAGTTACATACACAGGTTCAATTTGACGGTGTTGTTAACACGTTCATATCAATGTACCCTGGACATCCCATACCTTTAGACTTATGCAATGGATTAATGTCAACGTCATTGAGACACTTACAATTTGCAAGGTGACATTTAGGCAACCCACTCCAAACTTTGTGATCTTTGACGTCTTAACATTAGACTGTACACTAATTTCAAATGTGTGCCAGGTTCAATGGTGACCTAAGAAACATGCCTAGCAGTGTAACGACCTCAGTGTGTTCCTGTCGGCATGTTGCTGTTGTGGAGAATGTGTTGTGTGTCCTAGAGGTGCAGGGTGTATATAAGTAGGTTTTTGTACTTACCAACAAGTAGTCCATTGCCATACCGTCATTCCTGGAAGTGTTCATTGATGGTGCTGTGACGGAAGATGAATGAGTCATGGACACTCCCAGGATATTTAGCCACGATGTTGGTGATCAATCCTTGGTGATCGACAATGGCCTGCACATTTATGGAATGTGTGTGCTTCCTGTTGGGGTAGAGGTGTTCAATTGCAGCAGGTGGCACAAGGCGTACAAGTGTGCAGTCGATTGCACCAAGGACGTGTGGAAAGCCACTAATGAGGAAGAACCCCTGTTTTGTTTCCTGCTGCTTCTGCAATGTGTTAGGGAAGCAGATGTGGCGGGGTGTAAGTCCAATGATGGCATCCAGTACTTTGGGCAAAAAGGCAGAGAATGATGGCTGTGATATTCCGGCAACCAGGGCACCAGTTGTTTGAAAAGAGCCACTTGCCAGCATGTGAAGTACGACAAGCAGCTTGGTTTCTGTTGGGATGGTGCGGGGTGTCAGCAAGGTGGGTGCCAACTGCGGCTCAATGTTGCGCAGCACCTGCTGAATGGCCTGCAAGTTCAACCTGTACCTCTGGAAGATGTTGTGTTCCCTGAGGCCATGAAGGGTTGTTCTGGGGCGGAATATCCTCTCCTGCCTTCTGCGCTGCCTTTGGGGTCCCTGCTGGTGTTGTGGTAGCTGCTGTTGTAGCTCCTGGGGTCTGCGTCTGCGTGCACGCTGGATAAGAATCACCTCAATGTCTCCCTTTTGCTGCTCTGCTGCTCTGCTGCTCTGCTGTTGCTTCTGTGTGTTCTGATTAAATACAGGTGTGTTTGCCCCCATTTTAACACCTGCCCTGACCCAGGTGTTAAATTTTGATGAAATTGGGCTGTGCTTCATTTTCCGGGTCCGCCTCCCGGTCGTGCATCATTTTTGCCCGAAAGCATAAATAGGACGCACGGCCGTTTAAGTCATTTTTTGGACGGGAACGCCTACCTTGCATATCATTAACGCAAGCCGGGTTGCCGCATCCAAAAAATTACGCACACTGCGGAATTTTGTTGTCCTCGGGCTCAGGCGTCAAAGTTTAAATACAGGGCAAGGTTTGCGCTGAATGTGCGTCAAAATGTTTGCCGCACATTCGGCGCAGACGGAGTATAAATATGCCCGAGGTGCTTTTAATTTAGTGGATCCCTGCAGCTTTGGTATTTTCTTTCAGAGAAATGTGAATAAAATATATGTTTTTAGCCAAACTTTTAAGTTTACAGGGGCATTGTGAGTAAGAAAATGTCACAGGATCCACGTGAGTTTCACCACTGTAGACTCGCCTAGGTGTCTAGTAGGTTTTCTTGTCCATCAGTTTACCTCAAGCCCGAATCATGTAACCATTCAATATGGCAAATGAGACAAAATTGGGATTTACCTCCATTCCGCTGGCCCATATGTTAAAACTACACCTAGAAGAATAGACATTTTCTCTCAGGTGCCATGGGGATGGGAATGCATTAGTTTCCAGGGAACAGAAAGACTGCTTGGGCTTTAATGGTGGTGTAGCACCCTACGTCAGGATGGGCTGGTTTACATCACATTATTTCTTTAAAAACATTCTGGCATCCCATGGGCTTGCTGCCCTGCCCTCCACTTAACCTCCCCCGCCCTGGGGAAGGCAAGTTGGGAACAAACTCCCCCCTCTCTGGGGGCACAGGGCAGAAATACTGTGTAGGCGATTTTGGGGTGGGCTATAACCCAATGCCTGGATGGGATGCCCCCACCCCTTTTTCTTTGCCACACTGTAAAACCCCTGATGTCAAATTGGATTTCTACCCCTAATAGGTAGATTACAAGTAAACCTTCCATCGGGGCTGATTTCCTATCTATCCCTTAGGGGGTAGAAGGATTAGCTTGCACCTTCTAGGGTCAGGGTATGCCCCAATGGCGTCAATACTGTCCCCATTTTTTCTTGGCACCATTTCGACATCCCTGATGTCTAGTGGCCTTTGTGCCCCCCAGGGATGGGGGTAATTTGGGGGCAAACCCCTATCTGGTCCTGGGGAAAGGGGGGGGCAGGAAAACTGTGTTGCCCCTTGTGGGTTGGACTATGGCCCAATGCCAGGGTGGGCTGCTCCCACTAATTTCCTTTAAAAAATAAATAAATTCTCTGTCTCTTTTGGGCTTTCTATTTTTCGGGGGCAGATTGGAGGCAAATCCCCCAATCTGCTTTTCCCGCGGGGCAGAAAGAGTGTATTGACTTCTTAGGGTCCCCCCACCCCTTCCTAAACACGTTCTCATAAAAAGAAGTCAGCGAAGGCAAAGTGAAATGATAATAGGTTTAAAAGAAACAGAGCTGGATGTGTTGCAAAGGCAAGAGATACGCTGATTATTACCGTTAACAAACCTGTCCATGCAAGGAGGAATCAGGGGCTGTTAATCTCAAAACATTGAACTAAACATATTATGGTTGTTATGACCATCTTGTAAAATTGTGTGATTGAGCATCATGTCATTTTCTGGACATTTTCTTTGAACATGCGAATAGAGAAATAATTTGTTTATTCATTGAAAATGTGGGTACCTGAAACTAAATGCAGGACGAAGTGAACAACGTAAATGTAAACACATTATTAGCACAAGCACGGTGCCTTCGAGAGCGGCCTTACCTGTTTATCTTCTTAGCGGTTTGAATAATGAGGAAACAAAACACTAGCGCTGAGAGTTACTGACATAATTCACTCGCACAGACACCCAGCTGGAGGACAAGTTGACCTCTATGTGACTGTGCCAACTTGCGGTATGTTAGAGAGGTTTGTGCCACTAAAAGCACGCCTTTCTTGCGTGGGCCTTAGTTAAACACCTGAGGCAAAATATTTTATGCTTAATCTTTATTTGCCAAATTAATGCACTATAGGCAGGTAATGCTGTTAGCCAACCATTGCTTCCGAGATGTCGTGCATTAGGCATCCTTTAAGCTTTTTCTGCCACTTTGCTCTCGTATGCTGTAGACGCAAGGCAATAGTAAATGGCACCCCAAGCTGTTGAGGCATAGTGATATCTTGGTCACACTCCATTCACAACACTTTTAGTTACTTTTAAACAACTGAAGAACTGTTCCATCTTGTAGAGTCCGACTGGACTTATACTAGTATTTAACTATGACATGTTTCCACCAGCCACTCCTGCAAATAAAAGGTCCAGGAGCACGTTACTAGAACCAGAACCATGTGTCCCTGTTGTTACTTTTAGTAACATGAGGACCTAGGACCCCCAACAATACAATGGCAATGCGTGGGTCTGACCCCACGTGCCCGCTGGAAGCAACTCTGCTATCATTTCTGGGGGTGTGGGTGGTGCCCACTACTAAGGGCACACCTGCACCTACTGCCAGCAAGACGTGAACTGCACAGGGCGAGAAGGCCACCCAGTGCGAACACTTGGGTCTGCCGGTAAGGCCTGTGCAGCCGCTCGCATGCTCATGCCCCTGAAGCCTTGCCTGCCGTGAGCCAGTACGCAGAGACTAAAGGGCGATGTGGCATAGCCAGCATAAAGCACCAACGCTGTCTGAAGTGTTTTATTTTTATTTATTTATTTATTTATTTAATGCGTTTTTATATAGCGCGGACTTTTACCCGAAGGTGTCAGAGCGCTTCACAATAGGCAAAGTAAAGATACAAGAGGAGACAAATTACAAGTGAGCCTGTTACAAAAACAAGCGTTAAATTACAAGAGGCAATCGTGATAATTGTGCACGTATCAAGAGCAAAAAATAAATGAGGTAGCAAACGATACGTTATGAGAGGAAAAAGTGACGTGTGCAGGATACAAGAGAAAATAAAGTACGAATAGAGGTAAAAAAGTTGCAATCAATGGTAGACACTCAAAACACTAAAACAATAGTTACGTTACATGAGGCAGTGGTGGCCGTTGTGCATGTATCAAAAGCAAACAAGATATAAGAGGTAGCAAATGATACGTTGAAAAGGAAAGGTGCCGTGTGCATGTTACAAACGAGTACAAGATACAGGTAGAGGTAAAATACTGCACTAAATGGCAGACACTCAAAACACAAAAACACCCTGGGAAGGCACTTCTATAGGCATGGAGAACAGAATATCCTATAATGGAAGGACTTCCTTCTGAAAACAGAGGGCTTGAATTAACTTAGGAGGTGTCTTTGAAGGAGGAGAGCTTTGAGGTCAGTTTTGAAGGCCTGGGAAGAGGTGGTGGTCCGAAGCTGAGGCGGAAGTGAGTTCCAGATTCTCACCGCGTTGCCTGAAAAGGATTGGGCCATCAATCTTTCCTTCTTGAAAATGGGAGGTTCAAGCAATAACTTTTCTGCATTACGTGAAGGTCTGGAGCCCCCAGAGAGTTTCAGTTTATTCACCAGGTAGCGAGGGGAAGAGGAGTGCAAGGCTTTGTGGGTGATACATGCAGTTTTGTAGATCGATCTTGCCTCTATGGGAAGCCAACGGAGGGTGGATAAAATGGGTGTGATGTGGTCGCTTCTTTTGGCCCCATATATGAAACGCGCTGCTGAATGGAGAATAGACTTCAGGGGGGAAAGGTGGGATTTGGGAAGGCCAGTAAGAAGAGAGTTGCAGTAGTCCAATCTGGAGAGAACCAGCGCTTGGACCAGGGTTTTAAGGTCGTACTCCGGGAAGAAGCGACGAATCCCCCAAAGAAGGCGCAGTTGGTGTCGAGCAGACTTTGCTATGGAGTTAATGTGGGAGAGTAGATTAAGTTTTTTGTCGAGAATGACACCCAGGGATTTTGCGCTCTCGACAATGATGGGCTTATTGTTCATTAGATTGATGTGTCTGAGGAGCTCCCATACAACAGTACAGCAAGGGCGAGCGCCGAGTGCTGTGTGCTCCCATAGGAAGATTGCCCGGTACTGCAGGAAAAGAAAGTGAGTGTTTGCCTCCCGCTGCAATGTTAAAGCACACACATACCCCCAGCGAGGCAGTTTGCATGCCTCAGACAGAGGCGGCCACTGTCAAAAAACCTTGTCGCTCCCGCATCCCTCACTTGCCAGCCGTGCACAGCACATAAAAGAAGGAGTGATGCGGCTCGCGCGAGAAACGCCCTGCTGTGAGGACCTGAGGACAGTAGCAAGGGGTTACAACACCACCCAGAGAGGGTCAAATGCAGATGCCCCACCCTCAGGCGAGATGGGTGAGGATCGCCCTCGGCTGCTCCCAGAATACATTTCCAGCGCTGCCTATCTCGCCATTGCTGTACGAGCAAGCATCGGTCCCCCAACCCCGCACCGTTTCAATTACGGGCGCAAGGACAGGAATGAGCCTCCAGGGGGACAGTGGCCTGGAGAGGAGCACACCCCGGACCCAACACCACGAAGGACACAGTTCAGGTCCGCATCGGCATCTCCTGCCCTGAGCGGCCTGCTTCACTGGGGAAGCTGCTGCCAACGAAAGAGAGAATACAGTGCACCCAGTGGTAGCTTCTTGCACCACATCTCGGCCCTGACAGAGCAAAGAATGTATGCAGGCGAAAAGCTGCCCTGCTGCCTGCCACTAACAATGAGTGCCTAGAGCGCTGTATGCTCACAGGTGACCATTTGCTGCCACCACTGGAAGGAAAAGAGACAGTTTGCCTCCTGTGACAACCACACTGCACTGTCTGTTGGATATCGTTTATGCCAATAGGGGAGAAGAGCAAGGCTGCACCTACTCTTAGAAGCACCCCTGCCACATCTGCAAACAGCCAGCACTGCATCTGCATGCCCCCCTAATGGCAATGGTCCACAGCAAGAGAAAAGATGTGCTGAGTCTTGCTGCAACTGCGCCAGAGTTTTCGGTGCCCAGTGCCTCAGCATGAGAAAGTAGAGACTGACCACGAGGAGCACTTGGTGCTGCATGCACAGTCCCTTACTGTCGTATGCCACCACCGCAGTCAGGAAGATGGCGCCACACATCCCTGGTGGTGAACGGCCACCACCACCTCAAGGGAAAGTAACCGAAACTCAAGGCACCAGAAGAGGGTGCTCCTGACAACAAAGCAAGATCGTAAAGTGAGACGTGCACATAGGGCCACATCAGTGAACCTGACAGTTCTGGCAGGAGCCCAAGAGGTAGACAGAGCTCTCTGAGAGTGAGACTCAGTGCCAATTGTAAGAGGCCACACCAGCTGTCCACATAACACCAGCACCAGATGGCCACCTTTGGCCTCATAGTGAGCATGTCACGAGGAGTGACCGACTCTGCCAAATAATCCAGAAAGGAGGGAGGGTCAAGCATGGCGGCAGCACAGTCTTGAGGCGCGAGAACTGCACCCTTGAGTGAAGACAAGAAGGGAACTGTGACCCTCCAGTCAGAGAGCAGACCACCAGGTACATCCCTCAGGAAGCGACAGGACCAGTGTGAGGTCCACAAGAAGAAGAAATCAAGTCCCACAGACAGGACTAAGCCATTGAGCGCTCTATGTGATTCAACATGCGACCTGTGGCTAAACCCTACCTCGAGAACAGAAATGGAGAGAAGAGAGAGGAACGTGGCATGATGCCACGTCTTGAAGAAGGTATGAGGAAGAAAAGTGTGTGACTGGCTTGCCACACAGAAGATCATTAATGCCACAGGTGAGCAAGAGAAAGGGAGACGAGTGATAGGACTGAGGACTCATACCAATACTGGAGAGGGCATCCATCAACACAAGCCAGCCACTGGAGTGAACAAATGTCACTGGAGACAGCTCCACGGGAGGACCAACTGTAAGCCGCCAGCACGCACACACCACATCCAGGCCCCACACTTCTCAGTGCAACTGTCAAGCCCCCTGTCACTGGCTGTTTGACATAGATGACATCCCTGCTGGTAATTGCACATGCTGACTGAGAACTGCAAGTGGCTACGAAGTTCCTCGAATCATTCTTCTCTAACCAAGACACCACCACCTGTTGATCTAAATATTACTCTGTAAGATTGTCATCCTTATCAGGTGCATCACCCAAACCAACTAAGGAGCACTGCACCAACATAGTGGAGCAGTATATCAGCAAAAAGACCAGAGGTTGGCAAGGCATTTCTGGCACCATGGGCACAGTCCACAAGGTCCCGTGGCAACCCAGCAAAAGGGCCTGAAGGAGTCATCCTTTCATCCATATCATGCTTAGTCTTTGAAGGTTTGCTAGCCATGGAGCTATCCATGGAGCCTGAATGCCTTCCAAGAGATCCTTGTAGTGGACTCCCCGCCGCTCCTGATGCACCTGCATTGAACTTTGTAAATAGACTTCACCATTGCTCAAGATGCAACATCCCAGTGGTCTTTGTAAATACACTCCAACACCGTGAGCCCAGGTGGAACAGGACCTACAGTGCCCAAGTGTATTGTAATGTCATGGCTAGCGATTGAATATTCTGGTTAAACTACAGTAGTGTGCTGTGATGCTGAGTGCCCTAGCTGCACCTGTCCATGCAACATGCCCGGTGGACTGCTGAAGAGATTCAGTGGTGTTTATAGGAGTGTTTATGTTTCTCTCCCACAGGTTGGACTTGTTTGTTTTTTAAATAAAGTTTGGGAGGGATGTAGAGTCCGGCTGGACTCATACTAGTGTTTGACTATGACGTGTTGCCACCAGCCACGCCTCAAGGGCTGGTTTCACACTACCCCAGACACATCCATTACAGGTGTCACCAGTCAGGTGACCCTGCTAGTAAAAGGGTGTAAACGCACATGTACGAGGCCAGGTATTAGCACCGGAACCATGTGTCTGTGTTGTTACTTTTAGTAGCCTAGGGCCCTCAACATTACACATCTTGCTCATCTCCTTCTCACATGCACATTTGAACCTACCTTAACGTATTTTTATTTCACAGTGTCTGGGAAGTGGAACTGCTAGGCTGCTTTTAGATCTGTTTCGATTATAAAAAATACAATACAGGGGTGGCTCCTTCACATTAGCGAAGGAGCGTCGGCCCCCTGGCTAAGACAGCAGCTGAAAAGTAAAACAATAGCTTACTGTTGTTTTATTTTTCAGCTGCTGGCTCAGCCAGCAGCATGTGCAGGGAGGGGTGGGCTGAGCCATAGGAGGAGGAAGATGGGATGGGGTGTAAAGTGCACTTAAGTGCGCATGTGTGTTTGGCCAGCCATCTTAGGCCGACCAATTACACATGCGCACTTAGGTATCTCCAACCCGGCTGTCTTACACAGCCAGGCTGCAGACCAAGCCACTCAGACCAATCCTGGCACTGCTCTCATACTAGGTGTAGCATGAGAGCAGCACTAGGATTGCATGGGGAGCCTGTGCTGGTGTCCTAGGGACTGCTGGGACATCAACACCATTGAGAGGGAGCAGGAGAGAGGCGGCCGGTGTTCGAAAGGTATGTTTTTTTTGTTTTATCATAATTTCATTTTTATTTCAGCGCCCAGTCTCCCTCTGCCCCTCCCCTTCAGATATGCGGGGGCGGCCGCTGACTCTACACACCTAGAGAGGGTTTTAGTCAGCCATATTCAGCCATAGATCTGGTGTAGTCATTCATGTTTTGCTCAGCCCACCATAGCATACAGCATGGGGCACAAGGTCAACCCCTTCAGCCACTGGTTTAACTGACCTGACTGTGAATGACAGCATTCCTCTCTTGTTCATTTTGCATATTCGCACAATAGGTAGTGATTACTGGTGCAATGATTGCTTCTTCCACATTATAAATACAATATATATATATATATATATATATATATATATATATATATATATATATATATATATATATATATATATTCACTTAAAAAACAAAGGATACATGGACATTATAGTTAGGCCCACATTTTAAACGTACAAGAGTTATTTCAAGTAACTATACTCGCGCCCCTGCCATGCACAGTTTGTTTCTCAGTAATTTTACTACAAATTGATATTATCAGTGATGTTAGTAAAGATGTCATAAGTGTTATAATATGTGGGTAATTAGCAATGCATGGCAAGGGCCGGGAAAAAGGGGGGTCTCAAAATGTTTTTTCCCCATGCAAAGTCTATGTAGATTTTGCAGTTTTAAGACACAACTATAGCCTGAACCTCTGAACAGGATTACATCAAATTTTACAGAAAGGTCGATCTTGGTCGTTAAAGAACCCTTTTTGTAATTTGATGCAAATCTGTTCAGTAGTTTTGGGGTTATTAAGGGAAAATAATATAGGTACCCGTGGGGGATCCGTGGGTACCCATGAGTACTCGTGGATCTGGTTGAAAAGTAAAGCCCTGATTGGCTGGCTGCAACCTGAAAAGAAAGATGTGGCCATCATTTTGTTTCTTGGCTGTGTTCCCAGGGAGAAAACATAAATGAAAACACATATAAGGGGCCAGGATAGAGGTATCCTGACCTCATCGGGCACATGGAGGGGTCATTGAGGAACACCTCATGGGCAAACAATTGCCTTTTTTTTTTTGGCCGATCCACCAGGATGTACCGTGCGATCCCATACTGTAAATTTGCAATGGATCCTCACCAACTCACACACCATACCCCCACTGTGCACCACCAAAGGCCATACGCATCGTTGGTGGTCTTAGCATACACTAAGTATATACTACTTTACATTAAAAAACATAGAAATTCACTGAAAAAAACAAAGGTTACAGGGCACTTAAAGTTAGGTTGATGTTTTACCCACACAAACTATAAGAATTCAGCAGTTATAGTTATACAGATACTTATCATCATCAACTTTATTTCGATTTCCAGGATCCTAAAAGTTCAAACATTAATCCATACCAGCAAAATACGAAAAAGTTTTTAAAAAAAACAATCAAGCCAACATACAATAAAACAAGAAGAGCTCGGACACTGTCATTTCTAAATTTACATTAGGGCTGTTCCAGATATCCTGATTCAAGGACAATAATACATGTATTTCATACACTCAAGTAGTCAATTTCGTTAATAGAGACGAGACTTGGGGAAACTCCAGTACTTAAAAGGCTTACAAGAACAAACCTTTTCTAAGCCTTATAGGACTTTTTCAAGCACTGCTTACTATCCTGTTATGAAAAGTACATTAAATCAATCCTAACAATGTATACAAAAATGTACAGTAACCATGCTTAAAAGGATCAATTCTTATCAGAATTCATCAATTAAAATGAGCACGCAAGGAGCCCAAAATCAGAGTACAAATCATGCTCAACGGTAAACAATACTATAGTGTGCGACCTCCTACTTAAGAGTAATGACATCAACAATAACAATAATAGACTAATTTGAGATAGTTCTAATAAGGAGACTCAAAAGTTTCAAAAACCACAGTTCACTAATTCGGGATGTGCACAAAGTAGGAAAGTGAAGTAATCATGGTTGGCAATAGGACCACTGAAAGATGTCAAATTGGAGTGGACTCAATTATTTCGGTTATGCTGGACTGCGTACAAAACCTTAATATAATAAAAATATATCCAACCAGGGACCCAGTTCGTTTCAGCCCATAGGAGTGAGAGAAACAGAACACCACAAAAACCAGCTTCATTGTGCGCATTAGGTGCACTTGCCTCACCTGACCCAAACAGACATCAGAAATTTGGCAACGGAGAAGACCACCACTCTGCTAGTGTCAGCTCTGAGGATCCTAAAAAGCCTCCATGTGCGGACTATTACCCAAATTCCTGCATAGAGGGGCTATCCACTTTGCTCGTTGACAAACATAAACTGGGCAAAAGAATACAACATGGGTAATGATTCTGGAGCATCTACACAGGCAGAGCACAGGTCATCCTAGGAGCCGTCTTCTGATCACTTACTACAGACTCTTTTTGGTGGGAGGGTCTTATATCTAAACTGAATATATAATTTACGGGCAAGAGGGGGAATAATTACATCAATGGTGAGTTTATACCGGGAACAGGGTTTAACATCTGTGAACACCATGGTTAAGGTTCCTCTGCACTAACCACAGTTTGGCCAGCTACATTGTCCCAATAGGTTTCTTTTAGCCCTGCTTTAAAAATTCCTCTCCTCTGGCAATGACCAAAGCTTCTCCAAACCCAATCTCCCCAGTAATGATTTTTCAAAGGCCAACTACGGGATTTCATGGACACGTGCTGGAGACATAAGATCTCTGAGACTCACCCGGTACCATTCAAGGGCTGGCAAGATCAACAATTGAGCTAGTACGTCAAAAATCTACACTCTATTTTCGGAGAAACACCCCTTTGTGCCAAATCCAATCCAAACACACCAGAGTCATTGATTTGCTCACTGAGAGTCCCAGAAGGGATCTAATGAACGTATGTTCGGCCCTTAGCAAAGTTTTAGATTTCACACACCCCAAGATTTATGTGCCCTACGTAGCAGGCCCTAGGGCCTGATACTATAGATCTCTAAAGCGGGTGCCATCCTCTTTAATGATGGTCATCTATGCATCTAAACTATGCTTGCAGTATGATGAGTATGCATATTTTGTAACTGGGGAGCCCTGTTTAAATTTGGCATTAGTCTTACACTCAAGTAATAAAAGACTGGCAACAGGTCAATTGAATTGCTGCCACATACATATTTCTCTTATAATTATTTTGTTTTTTGGGGGCAGAATATCATAAATTCAGTTTTTGAGCTATTCATCTCCAGCCCCCGCTCAGCACAAAAGGCCTTAAAATTATTAAACAATTGCTGTAGCCCCTTGGGGGACTTGGAGACCAGAAGGGTTTGTCTGCAAAGAGAAGGGCTGGCATCCTCCTGCCCCCCAATTTTGGCGAGTCACACCCATCCTTGTTTGAATATTCCACTGCCCCATTAATATGCATTAAGAACAGGGAAATGGCAAGGACTCAACCCTGCCTGCCTTCACGTTTCATCCTGAAGGGTGCCATCAATTACCCCTGTTCTCCCCACCTGACTCAGGTGTACTTTTCAGTGTGGAATCACACTAAGATATCTAATAGGTTTACCCGGAAACCCATTACCTCCAGAACCTTCCACAGCTTACCCTTAGGAACCATGTCAGAGGCAGCACGTAAATCAAAAAACAGTTTACCCCTGTTGATTACTGACGTTTACAAAAAATACAAGTAAAATTAAAGACCTGGTCCACAGTACTGACATTACTCTAAAACCCGCCTAGAAATCAGATAACACACCATTCTCATGGATCCAATCTTGTAAGTGGGCAAGCACTTGTTTACTAAAACTCTTCTGTAAAGCATCAATTAAACTGATGGGCCTATAGTGCCCAGGATCACTGTGATGCCCCTTCTTAAAAATTGGTATGATCTCGACGATTTTCCAGGAGGGAGGGATCTCCATATCTAGTAAAATTGCATTGGTTAGAAAATTATCTTAAGGTCCCCATACATCCGGATTAGCTATATAAAGATCATTTGGGATTTTGTCCAGCCCAGGAGCTCTAGGTGCAAGACAGAAATTAATACCTGCTCAGGTTTCACTTAAATCAAATTCGAGTTAAGTTGGAGTGGGTGGGTCAGATGCTAACAGGCAATCTTCACCATCCTGACCCAAGTCAAAGCTCCCAGAGTATAGACTGCTAATGTAGGCTACCCACTCTTGGGGTTGGACACAAAATTGCAAATCTCTCTTAATTCCACTGGCACATACAGAACCTAGTCCCCAAAAAGACTTGTTGTCTTTGGCTGTCAGTGCATTATCCCAGATTGTTCTCCAAGTCCCTCCAGTTATTCCCTAGAATGTGTTCTACACCTCAAAAGCTCTGGTCTCCATTTGGAATTTGCTGCTACTAAAAGCTCTGCTTATGCTTTGTTATGCCAAGCCACCTTATTTGTTGTTTTACTAACAACCTTTTTGCCCTTGGCTAAAAGTCCCCTGATCTATGAGTGAAGCACCTCATGGTTATCCTGCAATACATGTTTTCTAAGTTCAGGGGCAGGGCCTTCCAACTCTCGGTTTCTGCCTTAACCTTCCCAAAAACAGACTCCAGGACTAAGGGATGCTTGACCATCCATTCCCACGTAATAGCTTTGCCATTGTTATTATGTGAAAGCTCCTCAATATCCAGACTGTCCATGATTGAGGGTTTCTGCATATATTACCCATTGGCGACCGGCAAAGAGCATTGTGCTCACTCTCCACCCTTTCCTCTACTAAAATGTCCATTAGAAAAGGCCAAAGATGTAAATCAATTTGAAAGTAGTAAATTCTGCTTGAGTGGCCCGGTCTATTAAAGGTTATGTTGCCTTCCCCGTCAGAGGGTGTCCTTCCATCAGCTGCTTGCGGGTCAAAATTTAGCATCAGTGCCAACACTTGAGCTGCCCTAGGTGACCATCTCACAGAAGGACGTTCAATATGTGGAATCTTCCACTATCTATCATGGTCTGCAGTCAAGTCGGGGGGGAATGCTGTCATAGGTTCAAAGGTTGAGTTGAAGTCCCCAGCCACTATTAAGTATGTGTTTCTGGATACCTCTGAGAGAGTATTCTCCAACACGTTTAATACAATCTTTTCTACATTATGAGCTTCAACCCTATTGTAAATGTTAAAGATGTTTAAGGACATACCTGAAGGAAGGAACCAACTGATTGCTTGTACATTTGATGAGTCGATAGGGATGGACCTAATTGTATATTGGAGTAAGGGCTTAACCCAGATTGCAACCCCCAACCACCTATGGTCTACCCTTACTTGAATGTACCGCATTTGCAAAAAAAGACGTGAACCCATTCCTGAAAAAGGAGATAGAGCATCACATATCCTGGAATAAGCAAATATTATTGCCATCTATGAACTGACCCGAGTTTGGTTCAGAAAGCAATTCGCTGATTCCTGCTACATTCTAGGCCAATATTTTAGTCTAGTTCCAAAGGCTTCACTTGGATGATAAAAAATCACATTTGCTTGGGGGCCCAGCTAATTTGTTGCTGCTAGTGACCTCTGCTTTAAGTCTGCTATTACTTCCCCCTTCTTCTCTCCTCAAGGCAGGGACACCATGCCTACATTCGATTGAGTTCACTACATGAGGCCATACACAAATTCAAAGTCCCAATTCCTGAGACAATGGTTCCCCCAACAATAACTCATTCACAGATCATAAAATTGTGGAAAACTCTCTAATCTCAGTCAGACTGTTCCGTTAGTCTGTCTTGGTTCAGAATTGCCCTGTTCTTTACTAGCAACACCTTTTGCTTGATCCAATTGGGCTTCAAACTCTTCTTGGGGTATATAATTGATCAAAACTTGAGTCTTGGCACTGCAAATAAATCATGAATGGATAGTTATTAGGCCCTCCACCAGATCTTTGGGAATAAAGACTACCTTCACCGAATTATAAGGACCCCCAGTAGAAACCATCCTCTCAGCACTGATCATATCACTTCTGATAATTGAATATTAGCCAATTCATGAATTTTTTAATTAGTGAGACCTGAACTTCTTTTGCACCAGCAGTCATCTTTAGGACCTGAACTAAATAAACTACGGAACAATTGAAATTTTCAGTGGCTCAATAATAGATCACTTCATGTCACACCCCCTTGCTATGAACAGGTTTGGGATGCTGCAATCATGGTCGTACCATCGTTGCCTTAATCCCCAAATCCCCAATCTCCAAATCCCCAATCCACCCCCCTGACGGGATAATTTTCTTTGGTGTCCTGCCATGGGAATTCTGGGAGGGGCTCCCATGCCTCCTGGACCGTCTAGCAGGCTTTTAGGAGGAACAGTCAAAGTTGATGCAATTGTTGGGTTTGTGCTTGAAAAAGGTCAGGGGGTAAAGTACACTGGGACCTGTGGATGAGGGATCCTGGTTCAGCCTTTCACTTGTGTCCCCACCGACCTCTCCCAAGGCCATCACTCTAAAAGAGGTAGCATTCTGATCTAATACCCCACCAACCCTTTTTACCAACCCTTCGACTAGTTTTTTAAGGGTAAAGACTTCTTCCTTCAACCCACAAATAATGCCCATTAAACTTTCAAACATCTTCTGGGCCCCTTGGATTCCCCACTTATCATATTCCTGTCCCTCCCCTTGCTGGGCACTTCATCAATATATAGGGCAAAATAGAGACTGTGGCACTCAAATGATACATTGTTCTGTTCAAGCGAGTGGGCCCCAACAGTGGAGTTACAAGCTGGAGACTTCAGGGAGATACCAATTGGAGGCTCTGCAATAGCACAAGTCAGTGCCTCCAAACACTTACGGGCTACACTTTTTGGTTTCATTTATTGATGGGGAAGGGAGTGGTGGTGAGGTTGTGGTAGCCAGTGGTGAGTTGGGTTGACAATCTCTTCACACTCTACCAGCAAATTATCAGTACTGTCAATTACACATTTATTGACTGCTGAGTTTAGGGATGTTTTAGCTTTAGCAGAACCTGATGCTACCCAAGTGCCTCCCTTTTACCCAACTTAGCTGGAACTGTGGTAGTAAGGGGGAGCATAACACTACCCTTCACCAAAAGAAGTAA
Organism: Pleurodeles waltl; assembly: GCF_031143425.1. NCBI lineage: Eukaryota > Metazoa > Chordata > Amphibia > Caudata > Salamandridae > Pleurodeles > Pleurodeles waltl. The sequence goes on along the minus strand of NC_090439.1, from coordinate 638,386,226 downwards.
ACGCTTGGGTGTAGCTTTGACCAAAATGAAATATTAAAAAAGCCTTCAGAGTTAACACAAAACAAAAATCCAACCCCTCCCACTTAGTCAACAACTATTAGCGTGCAGAAAATATCACAATGGGATAATGATTAGCCCCTCAAGTTCAAGGGTTGGTTGTCAAATAAAACAATAAAATAGATTGCAACGTTTCTGCCACCAAGGGGATAAAACCAACCAGTACCTTGCCAAAAACAGTAGGAGTGTGGCCCAGCCCAGTATCCTAAGGGTTCTGATGGGTGTGGATGTGTACACCCCTGGCCTGGGCTTCCCTCGGCCATGGCTCAGTTACATCCCATGCAGTGGGGGAACCAGGTGTGCTGGGGGCGTGGCAATGTTGGCACCTACTCTGGTGCAAGAGTTATTAGTCCAGATAGTCCCTCTGTAATCAGTGACCCTCGTCAGGTAGAAGCATCCCACGCTGCAGGAGAAGAATGTACAATTATATGCATAGGGCAGTGGGTGCAGCCCTGGCAACATCGGCGCCTCCACTGGCTCAAGGGCTTCTGGTCTAGGTAGTCCATCTATAATCAGCAGCCCCTGCCAAGTAAAAGTGTCCCGGGCTGCTGGGCAACTAGGAACACTTATATGCACAGGGGCAGTTGGCTTGTCCCTGGCAATGTCCATGTTTCCTCTGGTACAAGGGTTACTGGTCCAGGTAGTCCTTCTGTAGTCAGCAGCCGCCACCGGGTATGTATAGTCACACAAAAAATGCAAAGGTGAAATGGACATTATAGTTAGGTGAATATGTCAGTGAAAACATACCTATTTAAAAGAGCAAAATGATTGAACTTCACCAGCTATAGATATCTCAAGTAACTATAACTCATGCCTAAAGCCAACATGCATCTAACTCCGAGTAGAAGTTTCATCTGCAACCCTCATTAAGTCACTAATTAAGTAACTTCCTGCTTAGTGCTGGCAGCGAAACGGTGAAAACAAGAAATCTGTCCAACAAACTAGGAAAATAGGATTTCAGGTGGGAAACTAGAACCAGAAGACCTTTCTGGGCAGATTGTATTTAGTTAGTTCTGCTTGAGGTACGTCATATGTAAATAGTTAAACTGGACCAAATTAAACCTGGCATCATCAGTGTTCACAAAATTAAACATGCAGCAGGCTCCATCAACATCTAGAAATATGTTTGGCTAACATGTGAGTTCCAGCTCACACTTAAAAATCTTAAAAATCAAGTTTGACAGACAGTACGTTTTGGCACAGCTTAATTTGTAACAAAAATAAATACGTGTGAGAGTTTGCATAAGAGCCAACAGTACCTTGCACCAACCATTGCTCCTGTCAGCATTGGAAATGACCGTACCAACACAACTAGAATCCATCACACTCCTACAGGTAAGGCAATTTAGACTGTTTAAGGCCACCAAAGCTACAAAAATGGCTTGGGCAGCAGGCATTACTTATTTTTAATGTATATGGAATTCATAATCTGTTGTTGTGCTCATCTCTAAATTAGAAAAACGTCGCTACCATGTGGAAGACTGTCATAACTGCTGGTGGTGCCAACTAAGTGCTATGCCAAGAATCTAAAACTACCGTCTCAAATTAAGCACTGACTTTTGCTAATGGCTGACAGAAGTTCAACTTTGAAATATGAACTATGAGTAGGAGGGTATTAAATGACAATAAATGATCAGTGATTGGTGGGTTAAAGCGAGATCCCAATTCTCACGTGTTTTCTCTGGACTCAACTGGCGCATATAGGGTCATCACCGGTCTGCCCAAGTATAATTTGTTATATGAAGTGCACTGACGAGGATATTAGAAACACACTGCCACTCTTTAATGATAGCATGTACTATTTCCCAGGTCAAAAACTGAAACCTATAGCTCTGAATGGAAAGCATCCCTGTTGCATACACTTTTGTGTGGTGCTTGATTTCACATTTATCTTGTCCTCTTTCCTTGTTGCAAAGACCTTAAAATTCTCGACCGAACTGATTGAACTCATTTTCTCCACTGAGCAGGACCGTGCTGGGACTCCAAAGCAGCCTTGGCAAATTTTTGTCATACCAGTCCCAATTTAGTGTGCAGTGAACTAGCGACCCTGGACACTGCAAAGGGGTTTGGAGGGGGGAGGATTTCTCCCCCACCAAAGAAACTTTGGAAAACAATTGCATAAATGGTACATTCTACAGCACATTTCTTTACAATATGTTCAAATGTATCAACTTTTGAAGCAAAATTAATGATTATCTTGCACTGCACTGGCATAATCAGTGTAACCCAAACATTCATTCTTACAAAGAACACAAAAAGACCGTTCAGAGAATAGAAACAGGAGGACAGAGAACCCAGAAAATAAAACAGACTAATCACCATACAGTACATAATGAGCAAGTGAGCCAGACCACTGTATGGTGGGCTTGGAGGGGGTGTTTCCCCCCCCAAGAAAATTCACAAAGCATGGCGTAATTGGTGCATTGTACAACACATTTTTCACTATACATTCAAATGTATTATTTTTTAAAGCATAACAAATGAAGACAATACAGTGCGTCTAATCATTCCCACAGATGTTCTTAAACAGAACACAAAAAGATAGTTTGGAAAATAGATACCAGAGGATAGAGAACAAAAAACAACAAACCAGATCAGTCCCCGTAGGGTAGATACAGAGCAAGCGAGCCAGAAAACTGCAGAAGGGGCTTGGGAATGGGTTCTACCCCAATGAAAAATTGAAAATAAAGGGCAAAAATGAGAATTTTACAACAGATTTTTCCTCATATATTCAAGTTATCTAAGCCCTGGAAATGTTTGGCATGGAAGTGGTGTAACAAACTTTATATAGAAATATGATAAAGCTTATTCAAAATTCAAGAAAGAGCACTTCTATAACATGCAGAACCATTTCAGCATAGTTCATCGTTCATCGATAATATCTCTTCACTGAGAGGTATTTGTTAAAAGTAATAGTTTTTGGAAATAAAACGTAAAAATATTCTTCTCTCCCTCCCCCATGTCGCCGGCCTTCTTTAGCGCTTGTGGTGCCTGGTGCGACAATCTTTTTTTGCCCCCCAATCCCTAAACCTCCTCCTCAGATTTCCTCTCTACCTCCCTGGAAAAGTGCATGTCATCTCTCCATAGCCCCTCTCTCACGTACATTTCATTTGTTTTAAAGCTCTGGTAAAGAATGGCTTTACTTATCCATCCAGCTATCCCCGTCAAATACAGATGTGTTCTTTGCAGCAGGCATATTAACCTTCTGTGCTACTTTATGAGTAGTCAAAACTACCACTAGAAAAAAATACAATCTCTCTCTCTCTCTATAGCACGAAGAATGGTCATAAAGGTCACCTTGGCATTCTTATTGCTGCCTGAAAGCTGGACGCACAAGGAACTCTGCAGCAGGTATATTGTAAGTTATTGTTGAACACAGCACCTCCCCTAAGGTTAGTGCTCTCTCCCCTAGGTCAGCGCCCTGTACCGGCTCTGCCGATTACATTAGTGAGTAAGATGCATGTCAGTTGCCATGTGCACCCTGTATGTAGCCTAGATTCTTACATGGAGCAACATTACAATCTATATACATCAGGCACAAGAAAGGAGCCTGTATAGCACACGGCCTGAACTCACAATATTATGCAATAAGGAAAAAGTAAGCATGGTTAAATAAAATATTTGCCTAAAATTGTCAGTTTAGTCATGCAGAAAAGTTGTGAAAATTACTAGGTTTTCTGATTTCAATGTGTGCCTTTCAGGCACTAGTTTGACTTCTAGTTCCCTCTCCTGCTATACAACACACACACACATGCACTCACACAGTCCTGTTCTTTACACCAAACAACTCCAACTGATTAACACATGTGAAAGGTATAGGCGTGGTGTAGCAGAATTTTGGCTGCAACCTTCGATGTTATGATGTTAGAGAACAGTTATCACTGAAACAATAATGAATTTCTTGATGAAGATGTTTTAAATGTTATATGTTCATGGTGAAAATTGCAGTTCCCCTTCATATCTACTGACATGTATTAACAAGTTATTTCACTTTTTCAATTTACTGTAACATGAAATTAGATGTGATTTATTAATGATGATTTTATTATTGAAGCATTTATCTATGTTTGTTCACTGTGAAGAAAGTGTGCCATTTTAATTATGCTTTTGTTGAGGTGTGTTAAGGCCTGTTGGGCCCTAGAACGGTGTAGCTTGGGAAAGTTGTCTTCATGTTTTTCTAATGTGTCATTTCTTTCAGATTTTGTTCACATGAAATGTTACTTTGGAAATATATGTGCTATTGTCTTATTTATGGAGAGCCTGAGAAAGTTACCTTGAGGATGGTACTCTTAGAGACTGAGAACATGAAAATTGGACTTATTCATAAATTGTTGCAAAGTCGTACAGGATAGCAAAGATGAATCCTTCCCATGATGGTCTTGGGTACTTGCCTGGATGTTGCAGATGTCTGTCGCATGATGTGCTATCATTGGACAATGAAACCTTTAGATCCATAAGGTGTTCCAAATAGACAAATCACCATTCACTTTGGACTTTAATTTACCATTTTCAGTTAGTCACAGGAGAGACTCATTTGAATTTGAAAGGTACAGATCTCTTTTCCCTTGCCCCGCACTTTACCAATGCTTTCTGAGAAGAATTACATTTTCTTTGATCCATAACAAGACTCTTGACCAAGCTTGTGAAATACTGATATCTTTCCTTTTTAGTTTCTTTTTGCCAACCTTAATTAGCTTTATTTTACCCCAGATGTCATTTTTTCAGCTTCTTTTTGTCCTTCATTTTCTTTTTACTTGTTTCTTCCCATGTTTTGTAGCCCAGCACATGTCGTTTAGTGACTTGTCATCTTTGAAGGGATGGAATCCCCATTGTTTAGCTAGCTATTTAGATGATTTCAGTCTGCACTAATGCTTAGGCAAGTTGAACAGCGTTTATTTTCTGAGCATCAAGCCCTGCTATTGATACTGTATATTGCACTTATCGAATGTTTAGTTTGTCTCATGTTAGTCTGCCTAAACGTTTTTTCACCTATGGTGATACTGTATCATTATGGTTTGGTTTTGAGAATGGTTTAGAATAACCTAGGTATTAACTTGTAATAAATAAAACCCTTTAACTTTATTTCCGAATTGGGTTTTCAATGATTGGCCACAGTGGTCATATCATAAATTAAATGTTGATTGATCTCTTACTCCATGCCTAGGGTGAAAAGATGTGTTCACCTCGCTCAGAGCATACCTAAAAAAATGCTCCAGCTGGGGAAACATGAAGGGCAAACTATAGTAGCCTAGCAACATAGTGCACTCGGCAATTACAGAACCCCCATTAAAAAATAAAAATAAAAATAACGAGCAGAATGAAAATCTGGGGGGCTGCACTTTGAGGTGAAACTCGACACCCTCAGTTCCCGCCTAGTTGTTTCTCTTGCAGCACCTTAAAAGGACAACATTACATGGAATACAGTAAGTGGCTTGGATATTGTTCCCCCTCCTGCAAAAGACTAATTCCTTGAAACTCCACAAACCAATATGCAGCAGTGTGAGAAACCTGAATACTGCGTGCACTTATTCATTATAAATAACATCTGTTAAAAAAAATCAGAGGTGACAGAATTAGTATAAATGCTCCAGTTTCTTTGGAAAACATGGACACTGACTCATATAGATATACACAAGTTAATTCCCTTCCTATTAAATTGTCAGTGAACCAATTTATATATTACCTCAGAACTTGGAACAGGCACAGTGTTTTAAATTTAATTAGGTGATTAAGGAAACAGGAGCCATTATGAACCATAAGCAAAGGGCAAGGGTTCGGTGATGTGTGTCACACATCACCAGTACTTACCACATATAGCTGCCACTCAAGGACCAGGATTATGAAAGATCTGGGAGCTGAATGTGAAATTGCTTAACTCGGCCTGGGCTTCCTTGGCTAATGGGTCTGGCTGTCTGCATAAGGAGGAGAGGCCATGTGATGTCACTTGGTGACAAGGGAGGGCCTTTTAAAGTGAGAGGCTGGGCAGCGCAGGAAAGGTTAATATAATTATCCTATGGCCATCTTTTTTAGCACTTACGTGTTCTACTACAGATTAACAGCCCTGTGAGCAAACAAACCACTAGGGGCAGTGCTACATTTTATAACTTGTTATAAACAGCTGCAGTACAGTGCACATGATGTGAAGCACTGGAAACTGGCTCCAGGAGGCTGGTAACTTTAGGTGAATGGAGTGGCTTGCTGGTATTATTACTGGTGGCCAATCATGAAGCACCGCTGCAAAATTGGCCCCCATTAAAAAAAAACGACTCCCATTAACAAAACTGCCCCTAATCTTCCAGCACCTAGGAAGTTGCCCGGTACTGCCAGTTGGAGTCTGCCAGTTAATTGAGTAATAACCTGTGCATCTCTTGGCAGGGCAGCCTCTTTTCATTTCTTTGCCCCCAGATGTGCACCGAGTACTTCCTCTGACCAGGCATGAGCAGAGACTATAAATAAATGGCCGCATGAGGTCTTCCACCTGAATTGTATACCTATGTGTGCATCACCAATTATTGCGCCAGCCTGGGCCATATCATTTATCCAGGTCACCAGTGGCCTCGCCATCCAGGCCACCACATTGGTGATGAAGGTCCTGTGCCCAAGTGCCCTCCCTCAATAGTAGACTGCAATGCTACGCACCACCCTCACATGCTTGAGCAGAAGCTCTGCACCTGGAGTGCGTAGCTCCTCGCCCTGCGACCTGCACTCACTGCTGCAGACGTTGACATCAGCAGTGCCTACGTGCCATCTGGGGTCCTTCTCCAAATGTTTCTACATCCTCCACTGTGTGGCTGGTGTGCCACCCTGTCAGTGGATTTTGTGTCTGCCTCCCCTCCGGCCTGCTGACTGCCACCGTGGTTGGCCCTGAAGCCTGGCTCCTTCATGTTCACAGGAGTAGCAGCAGGCACAAGACGAATATGCAAAGCCAGACTCAGAAATCTGCCTCCATCAGGCCTGCCTGATTAACAGTTTGGCTGCAACAAGCATTTTTTTCATGATCCTGGGCATCTGATCTGCACATCATTTTAACACATTTGGCACACGTGAATGTTTCCTCATGGTGCACCATGCATAGACTGTCTGCCTGCCCTGCATGTGTCCCTCCACTCACAACCTGCCTTCTGCATACACCTGCGCACAGTCAAGGCCTGCTGCTGCCCAGCACATACCTGTGGCCAATCTGGCACCATCTCAGATGATGTCCATGTGACCCATATTTGTTTGCAGTACAGGTGCAGAAATGAAAAACAGGCCTCCGAGGATGATGCGCATCTGGCCAGCGCAACAGCGGAGTGACAACCAGAGACCTCCAGAACACTCCATGCAGGTAGCACTAGTGATCCTCACACTTGTCAGCCATGGCAGATGACTCAGTACCAGTAGCAAGCCCCATACAACATTCACAACAGCATACAATGGTTTGGCCACTCCCACCATTCAGCAAACTGGCAGACCCTGACACAGCATCCCCTCATTGGAAGATGTGGGTGGGGAGGCAGGAAAATAATGTAATTTCCACTCATGAACAAGACGGAGCAGTGAAAAGGTCTCACAAGGAGACAAAATATACAAACTTTTCAGACACTTCCCAAACTCTGGTGTTATTGATGAATACAGTGCCACCGTGAGAGCACTTATCGCTCATTTCGTCCCACAAATGAATCCATATTTAGAGTGTTTTAAGCTCTGCCAGGTGTTCCAGAAATAGGGAGAATCGATTGATAGGGAGCTCAGAGAGCTTGCCAGCAATGTAGGGCGAGTGACCAACCCAAAGAAAAACGAGCTCAGATTATCCAGGTCACAGTCACAGGGCCTCTCAGCCACCAGGGCCACCAAAATGGACATGGCGATAACAGAGCACCCGAAATGGCCCCCATGATTAAGATGGAATCGCTGATGCAGTACAGACACAAAATACAAAGCGGAGATCCAGGAAGTACACCCTTGCAAAGCAAGGGGCGCGCTGCGCATATTGCAGATGTGAAGAACATGCCCCAAAAGACTGCCCGGCACAAGAGCAGGTATGCTCCAACTGTGAAAAATTGAACCACTTTGTGACAGTCTGCAGAGGAGGCCCCCGAGGGAAAGGGGCAAAAGGAAGATGCGACCCCATGACAGAGGTGAAACTGCTTTCATTGAAAGGACCACAGTCACCAGAGTCAAGTCATCATGCGTCACAGTACACACCTGAAGACTTATTTTCTGATGAAGAAGTCTTCCTCATCTTTTTCACAAATAACCTAAAGCACCACCTGAGACCTCAGCCAGCCTGTGTGATCAAAGTAGCATGGTCCCAGGTAAAAGCACTCATATACACTGGTGCCTCGGTCAACGTAATGAGCTTGGAGCAATACCAGTGCCTTCAACCGCTCCCAACACTGTCACCATCTAACACAAAAATCCTCACATATGGGAGCCTCGCACTTTTGCCACTGAAGAGACGCATGACAGTAAGCGTCAATCCTGATGACGAAGAGTTTCTATCCACGTTCCACATTGTTGACAAGGAAGCTGAAACCCTTCTTGGCAGCCACTCAGCAGAAGACCTAGGTCTAGTGTTGTTTTTCAAAAGTGTGAAAGCATTTCATATAGACGATCTACTGAGCCAGTTCCCTGAACTGTTTGTTGGCCTAGGGTGTCTGAAGGCCCCACCAATCAAATTGCACATTGACAAATCAGTGAAGCCCATCACCCTACGACACCGAAGCATCACCTTTCACCTTTGTCCACTGGTGGGGCAAGAACTAGACAAGCTGGATGGCCAAGGAGTAATAGAGAAGGTGTCAGGGCCAACCCCGTGGGTATCCCCGATGGTGATCATGGAGAAGCTGAAACAGCCGGGGAAGATACTGCTATGTATCAACATGCATCTCTCCAACCAAGCAATCAAAAGGGAGAGACACATAACACCTACTATAGACAACATAATCGATGGCCTACATGGCTCCCATTGTTTTTCCAAGTTAGACCTAAATGCAGGATATCATCAGTTGTGGCTCTCTGAAGAGAGTAGGTACATAACCACTTATTCAACGCACCTAGAACTTAGGCAATATACACGTTTAAGCTACGGCATCTTCTTCACAGCTGAAGTATTCCAGTATGCCACACAGGAGACATTATCAGGACCTCAGGGTGTCAGGAACGTAAGTGATCACATTCTCATCCACTCCACTTCCACAGAGAAACACCACCAACATCTGAGGGACACTCATAAATTCCTGGCAGAGCATGGTCTAATGCTTCACAAAGAGAAATGCTCATTCTTTCAGATTTCAATTAAATTCTTCGGGTACATTTTCAGCCAAGAAGGTGTTCAAATTGACCCACAGAAGTCCCAGGCAATAAAGCAGGACCCTGCACCGAGAACTGTAACAGAAGTGTGGAGCTTCTCAACCACCTATTGTGGAAGATTCATATCAAACCTAGCCATGCTGGCTGAGTCGCTCCAGGCCCTAACCAAAGCCAATGCTCCCTGGTCATGGAGATGCAGAGAAGAAGAGGCGTTTCACGCACTCAAAAGCTGTGCAAGACCACAATGGCGTACTTTGATCCAAAGAAGAAGATGGAGCTCCTAATAGACACCATCCTGTTAGGCCTGGGAGCTGTTTTGACCCGGAATGTAGAGCCTGGCAAGTGGGCGCAACTTGCTTTTGCAAGTAAAGTTCTCACACAGACTGAGAAGAGCTACAAACAGATTGAGAGAGAAGCCTTCGCTATAAAATGAGCCTGTGGACATTTTCACCTCTACCTCTGTGGAAAGCCTTTCGGAGTGGTCACCGACCACCAACCACTTGTTCCGTTATTCAAGGGTACTGACCCACATCCTCCCCAAAGATAGAATGCTTGGCTATCCAACTTCAACACTACCGCAAGGAGGTAACATACCACCCAAGCGTGAAGAACCCAGCAGACCTCTTGTCCTGACACCTGCAGCAACCTGCTGAAGTGAACACGTCTGCTGACGAGGCGGCCGAGGAATTGGTGCAAGTGTTGGTCCACAACACCTGTCCCAGAACACTTGACCTGAAAGAAATTTCGGATGCCACTGCTGATGTGCCCTACTGGCAAAAGTCAGACGTGCTCTAAACAGGGGCTCCTGGCAAGACTTCCTCAAAGATGCCAATGACTGGATTAGCCCAGACAAAGACAGTCTGAGAACATTTTTTAGGGTTCGCAATGAACTCAATGTGACCCAGGATGATCTCATATGGCAAGGACACCGTTTAGTGATCCCCAAAAGCCTCCAACAACGAGTGACAGAGCTAGGCCATGGAGGACATTAGGGCACAGTGAAGATGAAGTTGCGCAAGCGAGAGAAGGTGTGGTTTTCCTGCCTTGAAACCACAGTAGATGACCTCATGAGGCAGGGCCCAGCCTGCCAAATACGTACACCTGAAGTGCCACCCTGGGCTAAAGTCATTCTTGATTTTGGGTGATTCCCAGATAAAAGGACCACTTTGGTCCTGATAGATGGGTACTCAAAGTATCCAATTGTCAAAGTAAGTGACTCCACCGCCTTCACCTCTATTCCACCTATCTTAGAGAAGGTATTTGCAATGTTCGGACTCCCTGAAAAGATTAAAACCGACAATGGGCCACCCTTCCAAGGAGCAAAATTCCAAGACCTGCTGAGGAGATTAGGCATACAACACTGGCGAATCACCCCGCAGTGGCCACAGGTGAATGATGAAGTTGAGTGCTTCATGCACACGTTTCACAAAGCCCTCTGGATCGCCACACTTGAAGCAGTTGACTCAGAGCTCAGTCTGCAGCTTTTTTTGAGCGAATACCAAGGACCCCCCCACTGCATCACACAACGGACACTGTGGTCACTCATGCTGAAGGGGGAAAGACATGACACCCTTCCAACCTATCCAGGGTGGTGGCCATCTTTATATTGCCCCAACAAGACCCAGGCAAGAAGGCAAGAGACAAATGATCGAGCAAGCAAGAAAAGACGTGCAGTGACATGGCACCTACATCCCGGCAATCAGGTGATCATTAGGGACAGGAGGTCCAGCTGTAAATTCAGAATGCCTTATGAACCTGGGATATGGACAGTCATAAGCGTGGCTGGCACCATTGTCATGGCACAGAAGGGAATCTAGAAAATAATCTGGAACATCTCATGGTTCCAAGGGGTAACCTTCACTGAATCCATAGGAGCTACTTCAGACCTCGATGACACCAATTGGGAACCACCACAGGACAAACAAGAGTCAAGAGAACCAACACCCAGTGACCCTAGCTCTGAACATGGCATCCGAGGACATCAGTCGGACCACCCTCCTACTACCCAGGTAGAGGTGAGCCACTCTTGTCACCAGCGGTATAGTCTCAGGTCCACTCCACCACCAAGTCAGAGACTAAGGGACTTTGTTTGTGGCACAACTGGCTGAAGATTCACACCGAATTAGGGAGGGGTGTAATGAGCTGTGCAGCTCTTTTAGGCGGGGTGACCTCTTGTAATTTCTTTTGCCCCAAATATGCATCGGCCAGGTGTGGCTAGAGGCTATAATTAACATGGAGTCTTCCACCTGAATTTTATGCCTAAACGTGCATCTCCAAATATTGCAGTTGACCTACACCATAGGCCATATGTACGAACACATTTTCCCATAGACACAGAATGGGCAAAACTGCTTGCTACATCTGGCCCCATATCACTTATCCAGGTCACCAGTGACCTCACCATCCAGGCCACCATAAGCTGCACTTTACCAAAAGGCCAAAGGGGGAGATGGTTTGATCCATTGGTTGTTTGGTTTAGGGCAGATCATGTGATATGAATGGAATGGAATTCAATGTTATAGATTAATTTATTAACGTATCCAGACATCCTGCATGAATAGCTTCTTTAAAATTTGGGGATAGGTTAGATTAAGTGAAACATGGGCGGTTTGAAAATAAAGTTCAAACATTACAGCAATACCTGGGCCAAAAAACATATGTACTGCTAGCCTTGATGATGGCTCAATGATAAGGAGCGCTTTACCATGGCCTTGAAAGCCAAGAAACCTGCAAGTAAGAGAAATGTTAAGTTACTTGAGTCTCTTTTGAAATTGCAAGTAATTAGGGACAGTATTTGGCCCCTTAAAAAGCATGCAAGATTGAAAGTGAGCTCTAGGGAATATAAATTGCACTTAAAAATTATAATATCAATATTAAAATATACTATTATGAGAGCTACTGGAATTTTGTGGTTTTGCAGCTGCAGCGTTTTCTGCATAATTATGCCACATTATCTATCATTTCCTACATAATATGCAGATTTTACAAAAATAATTGCTTCTAGCTCAAACAGATCAAAAGTTACAAAAAGCACAGTGGAATATGTTGTCATGCAATGGAGGGCCCTTAGTAAAAGTTGACTCATCTGCATTTTCCAAATTACTGAGTATTTGGGTGTTAAACTGGTACTAATGAGGTGAAACATTTGCCCAGTGTCAGCCAGTGTAAAAATAACAAAATAGTTAATTAATATTATCACAAAATATAGCATATCATGCCACATAATTTGCCTTTTCTTGGCACATATTTTAGTCAACCATGCTGCATAATTTGGTTCTTCCCTGCCACATACTTTTAATAGCCCTTTTATTTAGTAACCCTGAGTATAAGTCATACCTTGGAACAATAGAAAAAGAAAAGTATTCTCTTTAGTTGCCAGAAAAAGTACTGGGTCAAATGTTTCATTTGCGGAAATGTAATACAGTGAGCAATTAGCTTTAAGTAGCTTCATGTTTGACTATACGTTTGGAAGCTATAAATATCATCTTTAAACACTCATATATATAGTGGATCCTGGCATTCGCTCAAACTTGTTGACTGCAGTTAAACTTAAACTAATGCCCTCTGTTGTACACTCAGGCGAGGACTTCCCACTGAAACTGGCCAAATGGCAGAACTAGTTGTTTATGTAAATCTAACACTATTCATGAACTGTCAGATGCTCATGCCTAGATTTACTGAAAAGTCCACGCAGCAAGATAACTTTCTGCACTGTATGACAAGAAGTGAGCAGGAATGCGCCATATTTACTAAGATACGACGCATGCCTGCACTCTCCCTGCACTGGCATACTGAGTGCTGCCTAGCACCAACGCAGACACCCTTACACCATGGTGCAAGAGTGCCTGCATTACAGGCAGAATTGTTTTGTGCAGGAAGTTACACCTTTGTGCACAAAAACAAACCTCAGATGCGTTTGCCTCTTTCTACCTGTGCTGCAGAGGAAATAACGAGGAGAAATAAACGTATTTCTCCTTGTTGCATCTCTCTTGGGATGGTGTACCTTTCTGACACACTCCTAAATTTACTATTCATAGTAAATCTGGGAATGTCCAAAATCCATGGGTGGATGCCTGAGAACGCCCATTCTCCAACAACAGAATGCTTTCCCAATGAAGAGTGACACAAGGCAGAGACTTGCGCTACTCAGTAGTTACTAAGCCACGCAGAGCCGCTCAAGGTGGCTTAGTAAATCTGACTTAAACATTCGTTATGCCTTGCATCACCTTGCAAGAAACAAGGGCAATGCAAGCCCTTAGTAAATCTGGGCCGAAGTCTGTACCTGACCCTCTGCTCAGAAGTAATTCTGTTCACAAAAAAAGGCTTCCATAATCCGACATGTGTAGAGATGCGATGCATGTTACGACGATCATGACCTATTTGTCCGTCTACGTTTACTCAAAGCTTACATTTGACTTTTAAAGTTTGGAAGCACAACGTAAAAAATAAACTTTTCAATTTTTAGTGACATGTCACAAAGATAAAGTCGCACACTGTCGATGCAGCGTCTTTGCAGGGTTGTTGACACTTGTTTGTCGAGCACAAAAGTTCGGGATTTCCATGTATGGTGTGTGAGTGCAATCCGAGTGGCGCAGCCAGAGCAGTGTCAAGTTGTCTGCCGTGATAAGGCTCCAAACAGGAAGTCATGAGAGGTCAGGAAGGAAGTACTATCGGCCCTGACAGAGGCCCCGAGCTGGAAAGCCAGCAGTGTCCCGTATTCCTGCTGTGTAATAAGCAGCAACTACAGAAGGTTTTCAGAGATTAACAAACTTAGATTTGTGTAGGCTACCAAAAGAAATCACGTTAGAGTTATTACATAATCATTGCTGTGTGTGTTGTCGCGCAGGAGCCTGTGACAGTAGAAATGAGTGGATGGAAGTTAATCAGCGCATTACCGGTCCTGAGAGGTAGGCAAACTTGTTTATGGCAATTCACGGTGACCCCGGGCATCTGGGAGGAAATAGCTTCAAATGCTAAACGTAATCCATTATGCCACAGCTGGCACTGACTAACTTAGCTTATTATTGGCCCGCTTCCAGGGTCACCTGTTTCCCTACAGTTAGAACTTGGTAATAAGAGAGCACAGCATTGTGCAAGGACCCCAAACGACGTATTCAATAATTACTTAAGTACATATACAGCAACGGTTCTGCCTGCGTGAACACATTGCTTTTAGAACAGAACTATTTTATGCAAGAGGATTTTAAAGCGTATGTTCGTGTGAGTGCAGAGGCTTCTGTAGTAGTTATCTCGAAGAGTGTTCTGTCCCTGACTTTTCCATACAAATGGTATCAGTTGTGAATGAGCATTCATTTATGTGGGTGGTTTTAGTGTAGACAAGTAGTTCTTTTATTGATTTGCAAATATAGTTTTTGAGAGGTTTAATTGCCAAGTGTTTTTTCTGTGATTCCTGGGATAGGTTACTCTTCAGTGCGGAGGACGAGTCGCTCATGTCCTCTGTACTACCTCACCTGCTTGGAGGACGTGAATGTCTCATCTCGAGGGAGGGGAACGATAAACCTCCACTGCTTTCACTGGAGGCTTCCCCGTAGGACACCAGTGCTGTTTTTGTGGGGGAGGGAGCCTTTAGCAAAGTGGTTGTATCGCCCTTAGGGCACATAAACATCAGCTATTTTCCCTTCCCTGAGGTCGATTGGGCCCTGCCCTTCCCCGATCACATCTCCCCCTTGGAAGGCACAATAGCTGAATTACTTTGGGATTTTGTTTGCACCTCTGAGATTTATGCCACCAACCCCCCTTGTGAAAAATCGAATGGATGGGGGGCACTACTGGAACTGTGAGTCTAAGATGTAAGCCCCCTTGGCATATAATATTTTTGGGGGCAATTTAATTCTAACCATTTCCGTTCCCTTGGGGAGGTGATCAGACACCAGCTCTCCTCAATTGCTCTCCGAAAGAAGGTAAAATGGCACCTGCCTTTTGGGATTTGGCTTCTCTGTGTCCACGGCAGTGGCGGGGCGAGACAGGGTGCAACGGGACCAGGGGTGGGGTTAAAAAAAATAGTAAAAAATAAAAAAACACTTACCTTCGAGGGGAGACGCGTTCGTCTGCCCTCCATCCCCATCCTCTTCCAGTTCCCGGGTGCACACAGGCTCCCAGTCAATCACAACGCTGCTGTCACCAGCATGATAGCAGCTTTGTGATTGGTCGGAGCTGCCTGCTTCACGCTCAGACTGGGAGTGGGAGCCTGTGCATGTTCTCCGCTCGGCTGTGCAATACAGGCGGGTAGAGAACATGCAAAATGCACATGTCTGTTTGGCCGGCCCAACACGGCCGGCCAAACCTACATGCGCACATTGTGGTGCATAGCCCTCCTCTGGCCCCCACCCTCCAGCCCAGCCTCGCCCCGCCCCTTACTCCCAGGAAAAATAAAATGATAATAACGTGTGCCTACATCATTATCATTTTATTTTTCCTTTTTCCAAAATCCAGCCACCCATGGTCCATTGGCCTTGAACCACCTCTACCCCCCCACACCTTCCCCACCACCACCTGTGCATGGTGTGGGGCTGGGTGCCTCAGGGTGGCAGCCTGCAAGGAGTTGCAGACAGAGCCTTACTGCAAGCCAGACCCTGTGGCGAACCCCACACTGCATAGATGAAAGACTGCACAGTGTAGTATTGGCTGGCTACAGAAATGTTGGCTGCCTCTGGGTGGGTTGACAATGGTTACCAACTCCCTGCTGGCACGACGAAAGGCTGCCTGCGGGTGGATGACTATAGGGCCCAGCCTGAGGCCTGCCCTGGCCCTGGTGTCAATCCCCTGCTGCACATGTCCAAAGGCCGTGCACAGAAGCGGGTTGGCAACAGTGGCATTACATATGTAATAAAATATTACTTACATTAAAAACCTGAGAAGTTCACTGAAAAAAACAAAGCTTAAGGTAACGTTATAGTTAGGTGAAATGTTCAGTAACAATGTAATGTTTTAAACTCTAAAAACCAAAGACCTTTATCAGTTATAATTATGTCAAGGCACCATAACTCGTGCAGAAAGGTAGCTATATCTCAGGCCCTCGTCATACACTGCTGGTTGCCTCACAGATTACTTCACTCATGACATATTCTATTTCAACATTGACAATGTCACTGCAACATTTGTAGTAATGTTATTGATGAGAAAACAGTGTATGGCCGGAGCGCGAGTTATTGTTAACTTAGGTCGCGAGTTATAGTTACTTGAGATAACTATAACTTGTGATTTTCTGTGATGTTTACTCTGAATTTTTCCATAGGAAATTATTTTTTTTGTATGCCTGTATCTTTAACCTTGCTTGATAATTCTTCACAAATTTGGCAGGAAAATAGATCTTTTGTGTAAATTGTTTCAGTAGTTTGAGCAACTGATGTTCAAAAATGTTGTTTATATCAGGCTGTGGAGGACACATGAAGGTGACAGATCTCATGCTGAGATCTGATTGGCTGCCATCACATCAACAAGGATGTGGTGGCATTCGTCTTAAGACGTTTCTCAATCAACTATAACTTGTGCCCTAAAGTAACTATAACTCATCTTAACCTAACTATAGCGTCACGTTAACCTTTTTTTAGTGAATTTCTAGGGTTATTTAATGTAAAGTTGAGATAACTATAGGTGCATTTCAGTAGGTTTGTGTATTTGAAACAGCATTTTATAACTGATATCTTAACTTAACTATACCGTTGCTTTAATCTTAGTTTTTTTCTGTGAATTTTTATACATACATACATTTTTTTTTCCATAGGAAAATTAGACAAAGCTGCAGTCCAAACAACTGAATGGAATTACACCAAATTTGGAAATGCAAGATCTTGGTCCAGAATGCATGCAGCCCCTCTCCACAAGCCTTTCACAGGCCCGGGAAGCCCCATCCCCCGGGGCCAATACATTATATTTAAGGGGAAGGGGGCTAGATGCCCCACTCCCCAAGCCTTGAACAGGCACCACGGACCCCATCCGTGGGACATTGCTGTTTTCTACCCAGGAGAGTCCTGGCATACCCTGCACACACTCTCATCGACAGAAAACATCACTTTGTTCTCATTGGGCGGGAGCAATAAAAATGCTTCTCTCACCTGGGTGGGAGCTAAGTTAGTGAGCCAGCTTCCACTAGCACCCAGTATAGTGCTGGCTGGAGAGCCGGCTGGAGCCATGGGGCCTTGGAGTCCCCCCCCGGTGGCCTTGAGAAGTAAAGATGTAGGTGTCCCAGATGGGCACCGGGACACCCAAAATGTAATTACAAGAAGAAGAATGAATACGTAGCAGAAGCACTAATCGTCAGTGCAATCTTTAGGTCTTCTATTTTGATATGTGCAATACCCAGTGTGCCATCTGTCATGAGCAGAAATTGATTGTTGATTCTGCAACAAATACTGCATTTTAATGAGAAATCTGCAGCATTGCAACAGAACCATCCGGACTATTACAGATTGTTCAAAACTGGGCCTGTCATCGAACACTTCTCTGCCACGTTCTCTGAGCTTTATACTTTTCAAAAGGCAGCTGCTATTCAGGCGGTATATACCACGCAAGGGAGCTCAGTATGGTGTGAAGCTTTATGTGTTGTTTGAGCGCTTCACTGGTTATGCCCACAGCCTGGGGGTGTATATAGGAACTGACACCAGTCTAAATCCTATTAGTAGCCCTTTCACATTAGGAACTAGTGAAAAGATTGTGTGGGATCTTGCAAAATCATGCTTTCATAAAGGTTAGAATTTTTATGTGGGCACATTCTATACAGGAATTCAGCTGTTTAGTGAGTTGGATAGCATTGGTGATGTGGTGTCTGGGCTAATTCATAGTACATTCAAATAATTCTTTCATGGGCTTGTTTGTAAAAATCCCCCATAAGTCAGGACAGTGCTTTGAGTTGCAACTCCCAGCTGTGAAATTCTCAGACAGGTGGCAGTTACATATGCTCACTACAATTCATGATGACAGCAGTTCTTTGGTCACAGTTTGGGGACAAGTATATGTGTGCATACTCGAACATAAGATGTAGATGGACACAATTTATAAAACTAACCAACTACTTCAACCATAGGAAGCTCCCCGTAAAATTTACACATCGTTCAAGAAGTTGTCTATCCACTTGATCCATTTGTCAACGTTATATGTTAATGGTGTCTATTGCCGGACTATCACAGGAAGACTGATACCGTGCCTTGACTTCAAATTGGCTATTATTGTTAGTCTCATGTCTATCACATGGTCAAGAGTACATAACTGGTGGCATTTTGCTATCTGTGTAAGTCTCATGATGCTTGTCAATGAGGAATGTTATATATTCATCCTTTTCACACTTATGGTTACAATTGCTTTCAATGTGACAGAGTAAAGGTTTGATGCTCATTCAAATGCATTCAATTGTGATTTTGCTTACAGTGTGGTTGGGGTATTTAGGCCTAGGATCGCCTGGCACTCAAAAAACCCCACCAGTCTCTGACATTTCTGAAATGTATATACTGAGGGGAGTCTGGAGTGATGTGGCTTTTGTAGGCTCATGCATGCATGTTCTCTTACCTAAGTTGAACTGTGTTTGTTAAAAGGTATGGGTTAAAAAATACAAATAAAATTAATGTTATAGAAAAACTGTTGAATATGCAGGAAATGTTAAAAGTGTAACCAATCTGCATTTCCATGCATCTCCCTATGAGAACGGTACCTTAAATGTATGGGTGGATTTATTGCGTGAGGCAAAAATGGACCAAATTAGTGACCATGTGTCAGAAGGAACCCCTTTCAGAGGGCCACAGGACAAGCTGATCTACTGGGCACAACCGTGGGAGTTGAGGCCTTTTACTCCTGATGTTCCAGGCTCTACTTACTACGGATCTCGAGCAACTGGGACAAGTATCCCTACAGCACTTGATTCTCAGTAGTAGCGTGGGTGGAGCAGTTCAAGGCTTCTTGGGGGAGGTAGAAACAGGAGGGTAGCAACAATAGATGATTAAGTCAAATGCTTCATTTTTTTCTCAAAAAAGAGTATTTACATATGAACACAATGTAATATATGGCAAGGATAAACAATTTACACAGCCACCTGAGGTAAGGGCTCTAGTGTTCAATAGGCAGGTACCTGAGTCCCACTTTCCTCTCAGTAATGGTAGTGGTTATACCCCAGTCACTAAAGGTAACAGTAAGAAATTGGGCTACTGGTTAAAGGGGCGTGAAACCCAACTCAAGCATCCTTGTCGGGGTGCGGCACAACTAGACCCAATTTAACCTGTGCTTAACCCTGTGGTAGCTTGGCTCAGAGCAGTTAGGCAATGTGTAAAGCAGCACTTAAATCAGTAATAAAATACAAACACACCAGAAGAAAAACCCTGCACCAATTTAGTAAGATAGAGTAAACTTCAATAAAACAACACAAATCCAATCAGTAGAACTGGATATATGCAGGTTTAAAGATTTCAGTGAAAAACAGCACCAAAAAGTACAAAGTGACAACTGTGAATATCTGGTTGCTCTAGACAAGGACAAAGTCACAAGTTTTGGACAACCGCAATGGAGTGTGGGCCAGCTAAAGGGACCCAGTTAGGCCCGCTGAGCAAGAGTATCTTAAATCCTGTTTGCAGAGTGCCGCAAGGTCCCGTGTTACGGATGCGTCATGCAGCTGAAATGATGCATTGCTGCAGAGGAGCTGCGGTGCAAGATCCTGAATCATTGTCGAGGATCATGTAGACGAGGGCTAGTGTGGCAAAGTCCATCATCAGGGGTGCATTCCACAGCCAAGGCAATACATTGGTTCCAAGGAGATGTGAAGCTGCAATCCAACAAAGTGTGTTGTTTTCAAGGCTGCTCTCAACGAGAGATTTGTTCTGCAAGGGCTGCATCAGGGAGGCATTGTGCAGCAGCAGTTCTGATGCAGGCTGTGAGGTTAATGTGGACTCTTTGCGTTGGCAGAAGCCTTGCAGCAGAAGCAAAACATCATTTCTGCTCAGGGTTGCACCATGCAGCTAAGGAGATGCTTTGATTCTGCTGGATCCACAAGTGGGCTGGCCAAGCACATTCAGGCCCTCCTCCAAGGGTCCAGAACTGGGGTGGCAACACTCGACAGAGTAGGACTCACAGATGGCAGAGTCCTGGTGCTGAGTTCAAGGTTGTTGGAGCAAACTAGTGTTGCGCCTGCTAGGATTGGGCTGCGGGCTGCAGCAGGGGCAGACTGCAGCAGCCATAAAGCAGCAGCCGACCAACAGGAAACTGCTTGGCATACTAGTGTTTTGCACCTTCAGTTTCCTGCCATCGGCCTCTCTCACATTTCTGCCTCTGGGTCACACACTGTGTTTGGCTTATTTGTCATTTCTTTGTTGGCTTTCCTTTGTCACACAGGGATATTTGGAATTCCATGGAAGCTGCTCCTGCTAATCTCCCGACTGTACCTGAAGAAAGAGTTTGGACAATAAACAAATACTTTAAAGTATCATGCTACAACCTACATAGTGGTAACGCAAGCTGTGCTGCTTGTCTAATTTAAAAATGCATATCCTTATCTAATGTAGTGTCTCTCTCCTAGGACTTCTTAATCAGTTCTTCCTGCTTCTACTTTTTAGCCCTTTAATCTTGGCACCTAAAGGAAAGGAACCTTGAGAACCATTTGAGTCCTTATATTGCCCATACTTAGGAAAATATGCACACTGCTCGTTTGTTGTTACTGAATGCGCATACTCACCTGCTATCACTCTGTATTTGGTCCTTTTACATTTGCAATCAAAATAGGAAATCCTGTGATAGATTAACAGGATGGTTTATTACTAATTCTGAAACTGTGAAAACATAAGTACAAAGGACTCAAATAGGATTGTTACTCAATAGTACACTTAGAGCTCATTTGTGTACTTTTAACAAACCTAACATAGGTATGTTTAATCATTACAGAAGCATATGAGGCATGATTAAGATACTTACAGTGCCACTCCTATGATTCTATGCTCTTTTGTATTTCTATAGATCCCACTCATCACCCATTAATCAAATACACATCCGTTAAACAGAAGGGCTGATTTACTCAGGTGTTTTAAATAGCAAACTAAAGCTACACTTATTCTTTTCTTGTCTATAAATGGCATATTAACTGATTCCTTCTTTTCTTTCTCACCCAGGAAGCCATAAAGAATTCAATTGAGTAGCACGTACATACCTGTACTGACTGCGCAGGCCCTGTGTCTCTTTGTCTTCCATCCCCATTTACCCAGATTGCTTTGACATTGTTGGACTGTCCCAGTAAAGACGGAAGTTGGGAATATACTTCATTTACTTTTTATCGCTCCTGCAGAAAATCCAGGTATGATTTGACAACTAGCCCTTGGAGTCACTCTGGGGTCCTGGGTTCAACAGATGTAGGTCAAGTCTAGTCCTTCTCACCCAGGCAAGAGGGAAGCAGGCAGCAGATCAGCAGTCTTTCAGAGTGTGAGAAAGTAGCCTCTTTCTAGCCTTGTTACCCCCACTTTTGGCCTGTTTGTGAGTATATGTCAGGGTGTTATCACTGTATCACTGGGATCCTTCTAGCCAGGGCCCAGTGCTCATAGTGAGGACCCTATGTTGTCAGTATGTTTGTTATGTGTCACTGGGACCCTGCTAGCCAGGACCCCAGTGCTCATAAGTTTGTGGTCTATATGTGTTCCCTGTGTGATGCCTGTCTCACTGAGGCTCTGCTAACCAGAACCTCAGTGGTTATGCTCTCTCTGCTTTCCAAATTTGTCACTAACAGGCTACTGACAAAATTTACCAATTCACATTGACATACTGGTACACCCATATAATTCCCTAGTATATGGTACTGAGGGACCCAGGGTATTGGGGTTCCAGGAGACCCCTATGGGCTGCAGCATTTCTTTTGCCACCCATAGGGAGCTCTGACAATTCTTACACACACCTGCCAGTGCAGCCTGAGTGAAATAACATCCACGTTATTTCACAGCCATTTACCACTGCACTTAAGTAACTTATAAGTCACCTATATGTCTAACCTTCACCTGGTGAAGGTTGGGTGCAAAGTTACTTAGTGTGTGGGCACCTTGGCACTAGCCAAGGTGCCCCCACATCGTTCAGGGCAAATTCCCCGGACTTTGTGAGTGCGGGGACACCATTACACGCGTGCACTATACATAGGTCACTACCTATGTATAGAGTCACAATGGTAACTCCGAACATGGCCAAGTAACATGTCTAAGATCATGGAATTGTCCCCCCAATGCCATTTTGGCATTGGGGGGACAATTCCATGATCCCCTGGGTCTCTAGCACAGTCTCTAGCACAGTACCCGGGTACTGACAAACTGCCTTTCCGGGGTCTCCACTGCAGCTGCTGCTGCTGCCAACCCCACAGACAGGTTTCTGCCCTCCTGGGGTCCAGGCAGCCCTGGCCCAGGAAGGCAGAACAAAGGACTTCCTCTGAGAGAGGGTGTAACACCCTCTCCCTTTGGAAATAGGTATGAGGGCTGGGGAGGAGTAGCCTCCCCCAGCCTCTGGAAATGCTTTGATGGGCACAGATGGTGCCCATCTCTGCATAAGCCAGTCTACACCGGTTCAGGGATCCCCCAGCCCTGCTCTGGTGCGAAACTGGACAAAGGAAAGGGGGGTGACCACTCCCCAGACCTGCACCCCCCAGGGGAGGTGCCCAGAGCTCCTCCAGTGTGTCCCAGACCTCTGCCATCTTGGAAACAGAGGTGTTGGGGGCACACTGGACTGCTCTGAGTGGCCAGTGCCAGCAGGTGACGTCAGAGGCTCCTTCTGATAGGCTCTTTCCTCTCTTGGTAGCCAATCCTCCTTCCTTGGTAGCCAAACCTCCTTTTCTGGCTATTTAGGGTCTCTTCTTTGGGGAATTCTTTAGATAACGAATGCAAGAGCTCACCAGAGTTCCTCTGCATCTCCCTCTTCACCTTCTGCCAAAGGATCGACCGCTGACTGCTCAGGACGCCTGCAAAACCGCAACAAAGTAGCAAGACGACTACTAGCAACCTTGTATCGCTTCATCCTGCCGGCTTTCTCAACTGTTTCCAGGTGGTGCATGCTCTGGGGGTAGCCTGCCTCCTCTCTGCACCAGGAGCTCTGAAGAAATCTCCCGTGGGTTGACGGAATCTTCCCCCTGCAACCGCAGGCACCAAAAGACTACATCACTGGTCCTCTGGGTCCCCTCTCAGCATGATGAGCGTGGTCCCTGGAACTCAGCAACTCTCTCCAAGTGACTCCCACAGTCCAGTGACTCTTCAGTCCAAGTTTGGTGGAGGTAAGTCCTTGCCTCCCCACGCTAGACTGCATTGCTGGGTACCACGTGATTTGCAGCTGCTCCGGCTCCTGTGCACACTTCCAGGATTTCGTTTGTGCACAGCCAAGCCTGGGTCCCCGACACTCCTTCCTGCAGTGCACAACCTTCTGAGTTGTCCTCCGGTGTCGTGGGACTCCCTTTTGTGACTTCGGGTGGACTCCAGTTCACTTTTCTTCCAAGTGCCTGTTCAGGTACTTCTATGGGTGCTGACTGCTTCTGTGAGGGCTCCCTGAGTTGCTAGGCACCCCCTCTGTCTCCTCCTCCAAGTGGCGACATCTTGGTCCCTCCTGGGCCACAGCAGCACCCAAAAACCTCTACCGTGACCCTTGCAGTTAGCAAAGGCTTGTTTGCGGTCTTTCTACGTGGGAACACCTCTCCAAGCTTCATCGCGATGTGCGACATCCATCCTCCAAAGGAGAAGTTCCTAGCTCTCTTCTTTCTTGCAGAACTCCAAGCTTCTTCCAACAGGTGGCATCTTCCTTGCACCCTAAGCTGGCATTTCCTGTGCTCCTGCCCACTCTCGACACTGTCGCGACTATTAGACTTGGTCCCCTTGTCTTACAGGTACTCAGGTCTGGAAATCCACTGTTGTTGCATTTATGGTGTTTGTTCTTCCTGCAGAATCCCCCTATCACGACTTCTGTGCTCTCTGGGGGTAGTAGGTGCACTTTACACCTACCTTTCAGGGTCTTGGGGTGGGCTATTTTTCTAACCCTCACTGTTTCCTTACAGTCCCAGTGACCCTCTACAAGCTCACATAGGTTTGGGGTCCATTCGTGGTTCGCATTCCACTTTTGGAGTATATGGTTTGTGTTGCCCCTATACCTATGTGCTCCTATTGCAATCTACTGTAACTTTACATTGCTTGCATTACTTCCTTTTGCTATTACCTGCATAATTTTGGTTTGTGTATATATATCTTGTGTATATATCTTATCCTCATACTGAGGGTGCTCACTGAGATACTTTTGGCATATTGTCCTAAAAATAAAGTACCTTTATTTTTAGTACTTCTGTGTATTGAGTTGTCTTATGATATTGTCATATGACACCAGTGGCATAGTAGGAGCTTTACATGTCTCCTAGTTCAGCCTAAGCTGCTTTGCCATAGCTACCTTCTATCAGCCTAAGCTGCTAGAAACACCTCTTCTACACTAATAAGGGATAACTGGACCTGGCACAAGGTGTAAGTACCTCTCGTACCCACTACAAGCCAGGCCAGCCTCCCCCATTCAGAGCAGCAGTCCAGCAGCACAGCAATCCTTCTTTCTGGCAGAGTCCACAGGTGTAGAAGTATACTGAAGTGTTGGTGTCCAAGGTCCAATATTTATACCGAGGCCTTCCATTGAATTTGGAGAAGCTTCTGGAGGTTTCCCTTTGAAGTGCACATGTTCCTGCCTTCGCTACCCTGGCTCCAGACTAACTACAGGGGGTATGCACCGATTTGTGTGGAGGTAGGACACAGCGTATTCAACTATAAGTAGGTCTATTCACAGCTCCGCCCTCCCACCCTCCCAGTGATGGCCCATCCAGGCACACCTGAGCTCTCTATTCTGTGTGGCTGACTAGGAGTAATACAGAAAGCTCAAGTGTCAGCTACACCCAGCCTTGTGACCTACAGGTATGCTGCAGGTACTTAAAAGGCTAAGGTAAGAAAATGCCAACTTTCTAAAAGTGTCATTTTCAAAATTGTAATTTAAAATCCGACTTCACCATAAGAGAGGATTTTTCATTACAGTTCCAAAGACACCAAACATGAACTTATTATGCATTCCAATTTGAAAATTACAGCTTATTAAATGTTATAAGGTAACTCCAATGTTATCCTATGGGAGATGTAAGCCTTGCAGTAGTGAAAACACAAATTTGACAGCTTTTCACTACCATGACATGTAAAACTTAAAAGTACATGTCCAAATTCCTAAATGCACTGCACCATGCCACCTGAGCTGTCCAGGGCCTACTCTAGGGGTGACTGATATGTATTAAAAATGAAGGTTTGGGCCTGGCAAGAGGTTTATCTTACTAAGTTGAAATGGCAGTTTAAAACTGCACACACAGTCTGCACTGGCAGGCCTGAGACATCTTTAAAGCGCTACTTAAGTGGGTAGCAAAATCAGTGCTGCATGCCTACTAGTAGCATTTACTTTACAGGCACTAGGCACTGGTAGTGCCACTTTACTAGGGAGTTATAGGTAAATTAAATATGCCTTTTGAGTATGAGCCAGTTTTACAATTTTTTAAGGAGAAAGCACAGCACTTTAGCAGTGGTTATCAGAGGTAAATTGTGCAGAGTCATAAAGCCAGCAAAACAAAGTCAGCATATCAGGGGGATGGAAGGTAAAATGTTATGGGAGAACCCTGCCAAGGATGACAGGTCTCAGAGTGACATTTAGTTTAAGCCCCAATAGCAGTCTGAGGTCACAGGAGTCCCACTCTACTCTTCTCAAAGTCAAAGGTGTACCTGGGCCTGAAGCATTATGCAGCAGAACACATTCTATGAGGGCATTTGACCCCGTGATCTATCATACTCGCTTCTACAGGGATTTTGCATTCAGAGTCTTTGGGAGCATTTCAGTCATGGAGTTTGCGAAGAGCTTCAGAAGCTGCTGTAGTTGAGTAGCACATGTGGCTCTCCAGGGGCGGAAGCTGGGGGTTCATGATGCTTCCTCTGTTGAGACGGTAAGTTCCTCCGATCCTTGCCACACAGTGGCGGTTTGATGTATCCATTTCCAATCCTCAGTCAAGTGTTCTGGCCCACACGGGCACCACGGGGGAGCTCTCCTCTTGATGAAAGCTTGAACCAGGAATTGCTCTTTGTTTTTTCCAGTGCCCCCACGACATATGGGTCATCACCTTACTCTGCACATGGTGATGGCTCGATCTACATAACAGTAACTTCCTCTTCATGGCAGCCACCTTTGGAATATAGGGTTGCCTACTTTACACGTCAACTACGCTCTGCCAACCTCGCCCTCGCCATCGTCCCCCGAATCCAGCGCAAGACCTCTGGCGGCAGATCCTTCTCCTACCTCGCCGCCAAGACCTGGAACTCTCTCCCCACCTCTCTTCACCAGACCCAGGACCTCCTCACCTTCAGGAGACTCCTCAAGACATGGCTCTTCGAACGTTAGCAGCACCCCCCCCCCCCCCCCAGCGCCTCGAAACCCTAATGGGTACATAGCGCGCTTTATAAATCTTTGATTGATTGATTGATTGACTCTCTACTCAGCGGTCCGATCGGCACAGCAGTAATCTTTAAGGTGGTCCCCTCTGACATACATTTCACCAACTTCAACCTGCACACAGGCGACAACCCAAACGGTGCAGCAGCCTTTTCTTCACACATTGTTACAGGGATCCACTGGCCAGAATCTCTAACTGGACCTCTCTTCTTTCAAGCCCTCTCCTCTTCCTCATAGTGCACACTGGTCTTGGCAAGCAGGCACTCTGGTGCTCCAGGTTCCAGAGGCATGTGGTCTTGCATTTCCCTGGGTGATGTCCTCTAACCCAGCTGGGTGACTGGCAGGCCTTAGCCAACAGCCCTGGACACAGGCAAAAGTCTTGCAGAGCTTCTCCTCCTTGCACAGCCTGACTGGCTGCTTGAAAGTTGGCAATCCTGAGGGCCATAAGCTCTCCTCTTTATTGTCCATTTCCAAACAGCAAGTGTGATTTAGGGTCTGACTCTTTTAATTTTGTGTTGGTGGTCTGCTTCCTATATAAGTTCACACTCTGCCTTGCCCTTCTTCCATAAAGCAGTCTATCACAGCAGGAATGACCCCAAATCTGATTGCCCACATTGTAGGCCATGGGTCTGACCAGAGGATCACAGCTGTATGTCAGCCACAGTGATACGTTCATCATAAGGTTACCTCAGGTACCCAGCCCTACTCTTTATTTTTCTCCCATCAACCCCATCTCCTTATGAGATATACACGGGCCCTTTCAAGTGACTTCCCCCTGAAACAAAGAGCGCCCTTTGAGGTGTACTGAAGAGCCTGGCTCTCCTCCCTGCAGTAGGTGTCCCATCCTTCTCACAAGAATTTAGCAATCCACAAATCTGTCTGGGAGGATTCCCCTACCTCCTCATCATCCTCCTGTCTGCCCTGGGCCTTGATGTAGGCCAATGGTGAGTTAAACATCCTTCAGCAGAACTTTACATGAGTTAGCCTGTAGGCTTCACTCCAGTGAGGCCAGTAAAAAGGCTTGTTCACTTCTACTGATCACTACACACTATACTGCCACCACAATGCTTGTGGTACTTAACTCTTAGTAAAGGCAGTAGCCTTTTAATACTGTGAGGGTAGCACTTTTGATGCCCTCACTGTGTAACAAGACCGTAGTCCATGAGACCGTCCTATCATGATGCACACATGTGATCCATGTTCTTATATGACAACAGGAATCAGCACCAGGGATCCTGACATCATTTTAGCTGAGGCACTCTAGAAAGGGTGCATGTCCATCACCATATAAGGGACTTTTCCGTCCCAACACCATGCAAAGACCACATTGATACTACATTGACTTTAAATTGTCATAGATTTTAGGGTCGGGCCTGCGAGTGCATGTGCTAGCACATGCATTTCGCTTGCAAGACACTGTTGTGTTCAAGTAAAGGGCTTGGAGCCCCCCTGTCACTCACCATTTGATGGTTTGCATGGCACTCTTCTTTACAGCCTCGTAATTCATCAAGGCACATCTGGCATAATTTCCGTTCCTCTGTGTGGAGCAGGGATCAAACACTCATTGATTTCAACTTGATTAGTGCCCATCCACTGCTCCCGATATGAACGAGGTGCAAATTTGTTCTTTTTAGCTTCTAGTGCCTCACAAACAGAAGTCTTGTGACTGGCAAAAAATGTGTCCAGGACAAACAAAATTGCAAAGTTTTATTTTTTTAAACGGACTTTCTTTTATTTTGTTAAGTCATCTTTTCTCAGTTTCCAGTCAATTTGTCTTTTGTTTTTGCTCACGGGTGCTGTTGTCAAAAAATGACACTTGTTCAAAATATGCAAGACCGTTTGCATTGCAAATGCTTGTTATTTGTTCCTGTTTTGGGTAACGGGACCAGCCACATACTTGGGGTAAAATATTTATCAGGAGAATTGTGGGAATGCTCAATGGTAGAACATTTTCTGATCCCCACATATTCAGGAACTTCCCCTGTTAGCAATATGAGAAAAATTGGAAATTTTTGCCAAAGTTAAAAAAAGGCTGGGGATCTATGTAGGCCAAGTTACTATGAACTCCCCCACGTGCATAGTTTTAAAAAGCATTGGATGATGGGCTCAAATTCCATTGCTACCATTGCTACATACATCAACAGAAAGACTGAGGGGCATATTTATACTCCGTTTGCGCCGGATTTGCGTCGTTTTTTTTAACGCAAATTCGACGCAAAACTAACCCGATATTTATACTCTGGCGTTAGACGCGTCTAGCGCCAAAGTCCATGGAGTTTGCGTCACTTTTTAGCGTGGACACCTACTTTGCGTTAATGATATGCAAGGTAGGCGTTCCCGTCTAAAAAATTGACTCCGAGGCATGTGCGCCGTATTTACACTCCCGGGCAAAATTCACGCCCGGGAGTGGGCGGGTAAAAAAAAATGACGTCCAGCTGCTTTTGCGCCGTTTTTTAGCGCCTGGTCAGGGCAGGCGTTAAGGGACCTGTGGGCTCGGAAGGAGCCCAGAGGTGCCCTCCCATGCCCCCAGGGACACCCCCTGCCACCCTTGCCCACCCCAGGAGGACACCCAAGGATGGAGGGACCCATCCCAGGGACATTAAGGTAAGTTCAGGTAAGTATTTTTATTTTATTTTTTTGTGGCATAGGGGGGCCTGAATTGTGCCCCCCTACATGCCACTATGCCCAATGACCATGCCCAGGGGACATAAGTCCCCTGGGCATGGCCATTGGGCAAGGGGGCATGACTCCTGTCTTTGCTAAGACAGGAGTCATTTCAATGGGGGTTGGGAGTCGGAAAAAATGGCGCAAATCGTGTTGAGGCGATAATTTTGCCTCAGCCTGACTTGCCCCATTTTTCGGCGCCCAAGCTCCATATTCCCCTACGCCGGCGCTGCCTGTTGTACGTCATTTTTTTTCACACACACCAGGCAGCGCCGCCGGCTAACGTCATTGTATAAATACGGTGCCCGCATGGCGCTTCAGAATGGCGTTAGCCGGCGTTAACTTTTTCGACGCACAACTGCGTTGGCGCAGTTGTGCGTCGAAAAGTATAAATATGGCCTTGAATTTTCAAGGAACAGTCTCCAGGGCTGTCATAGGTGACTGACCCAACTACATGAGTGGGCTACCGTTTTTTTCAGGAGACATGGAAACACTGCGGTGGTGGGACATTTATGGATTACTGCAGATTCCAGACCTTCCCTCTCAAAAATCTGTAATATTATCTTAAGTTTATTTGCAGGGTATGCTGAGTAAGAAATAGTGGGGGGATTTGTGTATGCCAGACCAACCTGCACTCGTCACAGTATCTAGTTGATTGCCCAGAAGAAGTGTACTGTTTTCCACAAGAGAAGAGTTGGGTCCTTGATGGTATGACCTTAGTGAATCCCAGTATATTCCAGACCTTTGCCTGTAAGACTCCTGAAACAAATCTTCACTTTTAGACAATGTTTGAATTTTCCAGGGAAATCTGAGTAAGATAAAGTCGTGGGATTCTCGTAAGCCTGACAAACCTGAACTCCCCCAGGTGTCTAGTTTTCAGAAATGTCTGAAATTGTTATGTTTTCCTAGGTGCTGGTCATCCATGAGCCCAAATACTGCAGCTACCCACATTGCCAGAAAGAGTAAAATTGCAAAATAAAATCTTGACTGCTATAAAACTGAACCACTTCTCATATGCATTGTCTTTGACTGTCCAATCCAGAACACCCAAACAGCGCTGTACAAAGGTGACAATCATGCATCATAATGGTTGGCGGCAGGGCAAAAATCAACAGAGATCCACAACTGTAAATTTAATGTTGTCTCTTTTTACAACAAATAATATTTGTGGTACTGGTCTGGATTTACAGCTCTCAAGAGATTGCAGAGATGGGACGTATAGTATGAAAATCATTATACCTAAAGCAAATACCACAGAACCTGCAAACTTTTCAAAAGTCACGCTTGATAGTAAAAACAACTAAAGCAAGTAGTTTATATATAAAAAACAGTCACAACTGAATAGTCACATTTCAAGTACTAAACTCTTTTAAGCCCAGCATGTTTTGTGATCAGTACAGTAAAACCATGGCATGCCAATCACACTCATGCCTATTTTCCAGAGTTTGTGGAGGATCCTTAAACTGTTATGGGCCATTGCAGAGGTTGAACGGGTTCCGAAGCTTGTATTCATCTCCATTCAAAAAGTTCTTTCTTATCTGCCATCAACCTGCTGTGGGCGATTAGCCTCTGATGTGCATGGCTTCTACCATGCTCAATGGGGGTTGGTTGTGGCCAGGATTTTCACCCAACTCAACAGGTGTGGCCAGCCCCAGCTTTTCACGCCCTTTGGCCAAGCACAATGCGGACTGACGCAGGGCCTGATCTTAAGTGAGGCCATATATCTAAAGTGCCATGAGCGCTCAACCCCTACTGTACATAGCCTTCGACTGTACACAGCAGTGCTGACTTCCAAGACTGGCTTTGGGCCAGGCTATGCGCTCAACTGCTGCTGTGTCTAACCCCTGCTGCATACAGACCTTTGCAAGGCCTAGCGCTCAACCCTCCCTGGTTGGCTAGTCCCTGCTGTGCATGTCTTTCAGCTGTGTGCAGCAGGGGTTAGCCACAATGCCTGGCTTACAGCAAGGCTTTGCACCCAACTTCCCGGGAGTGGCCAACCCTCGCTGTGCATAGCCTTCCATAGTGTGCATTGTGGTTTGGCTGCAACAATCTGCCCTACCACCAGGCACTGTTGTCAACCTGCTGGGCAAGGCCAACACCTACCTGCCGTGTAGAGTCCAAGTGAGTTGGCCACCAGGACTTGCCTTCAGCTGGCCCTGAACTGAAGACACCACAGGTGGCCAACCCCTTGCAGCAGCTAACCCCACAGGCTCTATTTTAACATTTGTAGAATTTGCTGATCCTATCATAGATACTTTCACCAGCTTGTATACAGATTGTGGCCTTTTGCAGTGTCAACTAGAGCAAGAAACAGCCAGTTGCATTTGAAGGTCATTTTAAGAATTGGTGAAAACGTATGGGTTATTTGATTTATTGAGTTATTTATTGGGTTATTTGATTTATTGAGCCTATATAGCTGTAAATTAACTAATGAGTGACACTGTAAGGTCAACCACTGGCAGCACCTCTGTGACTAGTCTGAGTATACAGGTATCAATGAGAACATGCATGTCACCTTACAAGCCTACCATAACAGACAGCAAAATTCCCTCCACCTCTCCAACAATACCCACACAGTCTTTCTTACAGTTTTTCTTGCTGGGTCTTACCAACCCAACACTCTGGCAGCCACACTGTTTTATCTTAATAGCCAAACTTCCAAGATCTACCAGAAATCCATTTCCAACCAGTGGCAGTATTACAAACAGTGCCCTGAGAGGCGCAATAGGGTAGTGCACCCGTTTTCTGCACCCCTGGAGCAAGTTGCATCACAGAAGAAAGTGCAGATGATTGTGCATCCTCTTTTGTAATACAGATAGCACCTGTGCACATAGAGGCCTGATGCTATCTTCAGTGGTGGTTCCCTCATTAGCACAAGTGTCATGGCCCATGCTAATGTGGAAAACACTTTGCCTCTTCGTCTGCACCCTATTATGAACATAGGCACAGTGGCAAAGAGGCCATCACGAGGTGCACTGAATGTGCGCTACAAAAAGGTGATGTACAAACATTGCGCCCCTGAGCGCCATCCTTTCAAGGAGGGTAAGAGAGTCTTATAGACCCCCATGAAATCTCCCTGCAGGTGGGTACAGTTACTTACTGCATCTCCCTGCAGGGTATCTCTGTTCTCTCTTTAAAGTGCAGGCTGGTGCTGATTCAAACAGACACTCCATATTTCAGTAATGCTCTGCCAATGGAGGCAGCACAGGACTTGTAATAGGGCTCTCTCTGCCTGTTTACTCCCAGTGCACCTGTTTAAAGGTGTGCTATGGTGCAGAGAGGGACAGTGCACCCATTATGTAATACAGGCTCTGAGCTTACCAGTTCTCACTGTGCTGGAGCTATTTGTCTCCCACTAATATCCTTGACCTGTTGGTCTTTCTTCTACATCCTGGCGGTGCTACAACCACAAAACAAGGGAAATATGAGATCAAAAAATGTTTACTGGGTAGACAGTGAGTCCTGCTGACTAGTAGTGAATACAAGGGTAGAGACATTATTCTACATTTGAATGGTATTTGTTTATTTGTTTTGCCACAGGTAAGTATTTGAAGGGCTTCTGGTGGATGTCATAACTGCGAAGCTGAACGCCGAGTGGTTTACAGATGTCACCTGAACCCAGCAATGTCAATAAGGACCACTTTACCTGTTATGTATTTTTTTAACTGCAAGTTTATTTTGGCGTAGTTCACTTGTAAATGCAGTTATCTTCGAAGTAAAGCTGGATGGAGCTGGAATGTTTAGGTTTTGTTTACCTTGCTTGAATAATTTGGTATTCAAACAATCGGCAATGGTGAGGTTCAGTGAATTTACGGATTCTGTATTTGAGGTTCTTATTGCATAACTATGGAACTACTGGATTTGCCAAACAATTTACAAGTTTATAAAAAATGTTGTTTCTAACTCAAATGGTTTGAATATTAATGCCAAAGAATGTGCTGCATAATCTGCATTTTTTGTTCAAATAATTTAGATAAATTTGCTAGATTATTTGAACCTCCATGTTCCATAATCCTAGTAGCACTGATAATGTTAAAGCTGTGCAAAGTGGTTTGGGAGCTGTCATTATGATTGAACCATGAACCATTTCCCATATTTCAAGGTTACCTTTCAAATATGGGTGCTATACCAATGTGATTTATACAATAAAAGCAAGTAAAGGTGTAAATATATATATATATATATATATATATGTATATATATATATATATATATATATATATACATATATATATATATATAATCATAACGTATTTTGTTATTTATTTATAAATAAATGTCCCTATTTTCGACATTGCAGGATTTTCACTTACCAGCCGATCAAAAATACCTCGCCAGAACATTGGTCTTTCGCCCTCCACCACACTCACACTTTTCGTTAAGCCTTGGAGTGGGTTGGGACTTTGTTTTTGTGCTTAGTTTGCTAGGAGTAACACTGTTTACCACTGCAGCTCTAGAAATGATGTAGAACATACCTGGAATTCATAGAGCTTTGGTGAGTTAATCAATAGATAGTGATCTGAAAGCTGCAACCTCCCTGTGTTTCTTCTATCCACTCTGCATCATCTCAGGTGCTGTAATCCTGTCTGCTGCGTGGGGGGAGGGATGGGCGCGCCGCCTTCAGTTTAACCTGCCCTCGTGGGATTTGCTAATTTTACAACACATGACGTTTCTGGGGTACATTGGCAATGTGGAGCCGTAAGCCATTTATCTGTTAGTAATGACAATGTCACTGTGTTGTTTGGTTTATTATTATACAAGATAGAAGTGTACAACGTGTACTTAATCCATGGCATGCTGCAATACCATAAGAGCAAAAACAACAGATGATGGACGGAATGCTCACACCACCCCAGTTTGGACCCAGCCATATGCAAATCAGTCTTGACCCTGTTCCCCATGTTTTTGCAATAGGATAAGAGACAAGGTCTAATAACAGTTATAAAATTAGGGGAGAAGAACAGTGTTTTCTCTGGGTCTGAGTCATAGACAAATATATACACACTGGGGCATTTACTGCTATACATTGAAACATTGAGGATGTGATTTTCTCTCCAGCTCCTTAAATATTCCCTATGCACGTGACCCCGCTCTCGACTTTCCCCAGGCCTGCCTAATCCTGCCCCCCTCCCTCTGTCCCACACAACTTCCCAGAGGAAGAATAGTCTGCGACTAGCTTCCCCCAGGACCCTCCCATGTGGTTCATGGCAAGTAAAAACTATTATGGCCTGATTAAGAGTTTAGCGGATATCCCGTCCGCCCTACTATGATTTCCATAGGATAAAATGAAACTTGCCTTACGCATATTTCATGGTCTTACAAAGATAACAGCGTTTGTTCTGTATTTATGCCTCATGCTAGAAATTCCTTTTCTCTCATTCTGTACCGGGGTGCTACAGGGAGTACAAAAGTGGCACACTTTATTAGATAATGCAACTGTATTGCTAAAGTCACAACTAACGTTTCTTTTGGAATCAAGTTCATGCCATTAAAGTTTGTATAATTTGAACCAAGCAATGAAGACTCATTGCAAGGACATAGGACAGAAGAATATGAGCAAATTAGAAGGGATATATAAAATAATCCAGGAGGGAGAGGACACCGGAAGGGTGTAGTCACCCTCAGGGACAGTAGCATTGACTACTGCCCTCTGACCCCTGTAATGCCCCTAAACCCAAGATTTGAGGGCTCCCCTGAACCTAACTCATCAGATTCATGATGACCTCAAGAAGATGACAAGAAGAAAGAAGAAGGACTGCTAAGCTGACCTCCAGAGAAGACTTAAGACACCAACTGATTTGGACCCAGCCCTACCGGCCTGTCTCCAGCTTCTGAAGCCCCTGCTACAAAAAGGTGACGCATCCTGCAGGACCAGTGACCTCTTAAAAGCCCCAAGAGGACTGCCTGCACCCCAAAGGACCAAGATCTCCAGTGGACAGTGGCTCTGTTCAGAAAAAACTCCAGCAAAGGACTCCAGAACTGCCCTGGATCCGCAAGTCCTGCCCACTCTGCACCTGATGCCCACGGCCCGTGTCCAGTTGGCCCTCCAGTCCAGAGCAGATCCCCAGAAGATTCTGACCTAGTGTCCACACTGGGTTGACCCCTCCTGGCCAAAACGATGATGCCTGCAGCCTAAATCTAGAGGACCCCACTGACCGTGAGAGAACCAGATGAAGATTCCCGACGCCTAAAGGTCCCCCTGCACCTGAAGCCCCAAGACTTGGGAAATCCGACCACGAGTACAGCAACGTTCAGCAGGTGGCCCTCCTCCTTGTCCAACTTGTGGTTTTCCAGAACCGCCACAGTGGACCTAACCTGCTGCATCTTTGTAACTCCTGGGGTCCCCTATTGAAAAGTATTGGGACCCGATGCTGTGTTTGCACCCTGCACCCGGCTGCCCCTGCGCCTCTCAGGGAGTGTGTTTGGTGTTGACTTGTGGCCCCCTGGTGTTCACCTAAACCCCCCAGGTCTGCTGCTGAAGACGCAGGTACTTACCTGCAAGCAGGCCTAATTCCGAGTGCCCCCAGTCTCCATAGGAGCCTATTTCAAATCTTGTATCATCTTTGACCTTTGCACCCAGCCAGTCCTGTGTTGCTGATGGTGGGTGTTTGGGATTAACTTGAACGCCAACCTGTGGACATCCTAATCCACGGAGACTGGAACTGTAAGTCTTGCACTTATCTCAGAACCGTACTAACTTTTTTTTCCTCCCAGAAATGTCTCTGAAAATTGCAGTGTCAACTTTTAAAACAAATATTTGCTATTTTCTTGAAAATCATTTAACTTGCCAAATTGAAACAAAGTGGTGTTGATACATATGCTTGATACTTACTTGCAAATGTACTTACCGGCAAACTAAATCTTGTGGTTCTAGAAGCAAAGTTACAAAGTATATTTTTGCCATATAAAAACAATTGGCGTGGAGTTAGTCATTGAGTGTGTGCTTCATTTATTACCTGTGTGTGTACAACAAATACTTTGCACTACCTTCTGATAAGCCTAACTTCTCAACCACACTACCACAAAAGGGAGCATTCGTATTATCTACTTTAGCCGCTGTTAAGCACCTGGGGAACCCCTGGACTCCGTGCACACTATATCTCATTTTGATATAGTATATACAGAGACAGTTTCCTACAAAGTATGTCATTCACTGAGGTTTGTCATGCATTTCATGCATTTATGAATACAGCTGGTTTTGGTCACACAAAAAAAGGGAGCACACTGCCTCACACTCCAGCATAAAATAGCCCCAATGCATCATGGTAAATGCAGTCATTTGATTTAAAGATAGAAACATTTTTCAAAAAGTCTTTCACCTTAAGTAGGTGCAGCAAGTGCCGTATCTCTGGACACGTGTTTCTGGCTTTCGGCTGTCATCAGCAGAGAGCGTATGTAACTGAAGGGGTCGCTTGAAATGCCGCCAAACGTCTTCACAGGTTTTTGTACCACTCAGTAGGCCCACAGGTGTATCGCCAGTGCTCGTCAGCAAGAGGCTCACGGGAGCCGTCATTTAGACATCCAAAAAGAAAAAGGGAGCACACTGCCTTGCATTCAAGCGGAAAATAGCCCCAAGGCATCATGGTAAATGCAGTCATTTAAATATAAATAGCAAGAATTTTTCAAAAAATTATTCACCCTTAGTAGGTGCAGCAAGTGCCGTATCGCTGTAGAAAGTCTTTCACCTAAGGTAGGTGCAGCGAGTGCCGTATCTCTGGACACGTGTTTCTGCCTTTCGGCCGTCATCAGCAGAGAGAAAATATATCTGAAGGGGTTGCTTGAAATGCCGCCGAACGTCTTCACAGGTGTTTGTACCACTCAGTAGGCGAACAGGTGCATCACCAGAGCTCGTCAGCTCGTAGGCTCATGGGAGCCGTCAATTAGACACACAAAAAAAGGGAGCACACTGCCTCACACTCCAGCATAAAATAGCCCCAATGCATCATGGTAAATGCAGTCATTTGATTTAAAGATAGAAACATTTTTCAAAAAGTCTTTCACCTTAAGTAGGTGCAGCAAGTGCCGTATCTCTGGACACGTGTTTCTGGCTTTCGTCCGTCATCAGCAGAGAGCGTATGTAACTGAAGGGGTCGCTTGAAATGCCGCCAAACGTCTTCACAGGTTTTTGTACCACTCAGTAGGCACACAGGTGCATCGCCAGTGCTCGTCAGCAAGAGGCTCACGGGAGCCGTCATTTAGACATCCAAAAAGAAAAAGGGAGCACACTGCCTTGCATTCAAGCGGAAAATAGCCCCAAGGCATCATGGTAAATGCAGTCATTTAAATATAAATAGCAAGAATTTTTCAAAAAATTATTCACCCTTAGTAGGTGCAGCAAGTGCCGTATCGCTGTAGAAAGTCTTTCACCTAAGGTAGGTGCAGCGAGTGCCGTATCAGCTGGTTTTGGTGGTTTGAATGTTTAACCCTGGACTTGTCCCCAATCCAAACAACATGTTCAGTACATTATTTGGGAAACTGAGTAACACCTTTGAATATTGCGCACAGAGATTGGAATTTTCTCTTTCCATATAAGTATGTGACATTTCAGCAATGTGAACAAAACAGAAGCGACAGAGCATAGTCCAGCACTGAAACAAATATAAATACAAAAGAAACCTATTGGCAGAGGATGGCACCTTGCCATTTAGACCTTGGCCTGGGTTCTACCAGCCTACCAGGTCAGAAGATGCTCTTGCTTCCTCTCCTCTGGTGGATGACTTCCTGAAACGTTATGAGTTTCAGGCCTGATTTATACAAATCTGTCTGCCTTCAGGGCGTCAACTGGTGCAAGTGGATACCTCAGAGAATCTACTGGTGCAGTGGGTGCTCTGAAGGCAAATAAGTGTACAATGCGGGTGCGACTTTTTGTTGACCCAAATCATCACTTCTTCATTTTAGTTAAATAAACTCTCAAAGTGAAAGCTTGATGTATCAAACACAAATGCAATAAACATGACAACTAGGGAGACTTCTTCCTGCGTGTCAGGCCATTGTGAGTTCTTCCTCCTTGGATCCACCAGGCCATGTGTAGCATATCTTGGCAGGGAAAATGAGTGATGATCCCCCACCCTAAATAGGGTGGCCAACCATTACTGTGGTGGCCAAGTGGTGGATGAGCCTCCAGATCAAGGCTTCCTGATCACAGAGCTAGCTGTGCCTCTTCCTTTAGAAACCTTGCAGTTTCACTAGCATCTAAATTGGATGGGTGAATCACAATTTTGGATGGACTGAAGAATCACAAACCTATTGTGGTGTTTCCAATCCATCAAACTCTAAATGAAACCCTAAATCTTTGTATGAAGGTGTAGGGAGTGAATTTGACAAATTAAGCCATTTTCCCATGAAGATCAACACAAACCGTAACTCTATTTTGCAGTATGCAGATGACTAAGTGATTACAGATTGCATGACTGTATGATTACATAGGTCTCTATAAACATGAGAAGTGTGTAATAAGCAAACAGAATAATTATAAATATGTCAAAAACCAAGATCTTGATCTTCATTCATAATCATTGCAAAATCTGGATTTGTTAGCTAAACATCATGCTTCCACCTACAATTATCTGTTGCTATATGTCAATGAATACAGCAGTCACAAATGTATTCTTTTAATTTTAAAAAGTATAGCTTCCACTTTGATTTTCATATTGAAGAGACTTTATGTTAAATTAACCGGTGTTACATCAGTGTTTTTGTAATTTAAGCTAAGTTGTTATCGTCATTAGAATACAGATTGGAAACCTTGCGTGGGAAGTCCAATTTTTAAAGATATGTTTTTGGGCCCACATTGAATATCTGCAATCTCGTAAAGAGTTAGGTAGAATTAGATCACAAAAAGAGAATAGAATTTGTGTATGTTTGAGTTATCTAGAGGCCTAACACAAGGATCTACTCCCAAGAACTGAAAGTGAAATTACATACTCCCAATTCAAGGGCATGTTTGTATATATTGAACACGCTGGATATGATTCTTACTCAACAGGAGATTCTCAAGGCAGCTTAAGCAAATCTAATACCTGTCAGGCAAGGTGTAAATGTACTCACTTGAGATTTTCCAAAACCCTTCTTGCTGAAATTAGGAAGTCCTGGCATCCCTTGATAATTGTCAAGTGGGACTATCATTTGTGTGGCTACAAAACAGAATCATTGCTTTATATATTGTATTCTTGTCCTGAATTTAACACAGACCTAGTACCTGGATAAAGTTCAACCTGGCTGGGGTCTGTTCTAATAGGGTTGCTACGCTCTGATGTTAGAGCAGTAAAAATACTTAGCTGCCTCAAAGAGTAGTAACATTTATTTTCACAGTTTTCATATGTTTGATCTCAAATAACTCAGTTAGATCTCTGACATGTAATACAAGTGTGTGGAATATGCTTGACCTGACTGTATTTGTTTATCTATCTATTTGGCTTATCTCCAGCTGACTGAAGCTTTGTTAAACCTGCTGTTCTGTTTTTGGCACACATTTATGATAACATATCAGATATGCTATTACCCAGGCAACAGTAACCCTATAGCCTATTCTACTTAAGCCTGGGTGGAATGCATAATTTGCAACATTTTAGAAATTTTGCTGTAAGAAATGTACATGTAATTACAGAGAAAATGTCATTATACCACGTCACATAATGAAAATTCAGTTCCAGGTAAATTGTAACGCAAGATGCACAGAAACGACACCATCACCACAACTGCAAGAAGCATTTTCCCAATGCGAACTGCTGTTCTTTAATGGGGACCGTCAATAAACCCTTTAGGTTGCTGCTTTACCTGAGTGGAAAATTCCAGTAATGTTTGAGTGTGAAACTACAATTCCAAATGTGAGCGGATGGAAATGCGACTGGAAAATGAACTCAAAAATCAATTTTAAAGTTGAATTTTTACCTGAGTGGACCATAGGGTGATTTGTTTTTATTTTAAAGGAAGAAAGTGCCATATTGATTGTAGGCTTTTGAGCATACAGAAGCAACTTCGGTTTCTTGTCCTGAAGACTCTTCACTTTGCTTTGTTCTGTCCTTGGTCATTTTGGAAAGAAAGCAACACCATCTGTTTGTTTCAAATCTCTGCTGCATCCACACTGTTGGAATTTTCAAATGCAAATTATAGTTGAAATTAAAACAATCTCTTGGTGGAACTTGAACTAACTTTCTATGTCTCCAAGGTATAGGGTTAAAACAAAGATGGGGAAAATCTTCAACCAAACTGTGAGCAAGGTGTTGGGTTGCAATTCCCTATTCTTGCACTCTACAACATCACCCACACCGATTGCCTACATAAGTAGTATCATCCAAAGAGACTCTTTCCTGTGGGAGAGTAGTACCCCACACCACAGACTTCATTTATGGTGTGAGGAGTCTGATACCTAACAGTGTGTGAGGGGTTCCATCCAAAAGGAAAATTGCTTCTAGAACAATAGAGGCAAAGCCACATTATTAAAGATAGGACCATGTTGACACTTGATCACTAGAGTTCAAGTCCAAAAAGTGGTGCTGTGTAACTTTAGAAGTAAGTACTCTTTGGCCTTCTTTTCTGATTTCTACTGCATCTGAAAAATCAACACACAATC
Source organism: Pleurodeles waltl (assembly GCF_031143425.1). Classification (NCBI taxonomy): domain Eukaryota; kingdom Metazoa; phylum Chordata; class Amphibia; order Caudata; family Salamandridae; genus Pleurodeles; species Pleurodeles waltl. Next base: position 638,345,188 of record NC_090439.1, on the reverse strand, counting down.
ATGGGGAAAGAGCATCTCAAGAACATAGCGTGGTGAAAGAGAAGAAGTTCAACTGATAGAAGGAGTAGATGGTGAGGAAGAACAGGGTGTTAACTGTGGTATATTGGAGTAGCCGCGCCGCGCGCAGGTCTCCACGGAGATGCCGAAGGAGAATCCTTGCGCGGTCTCCGTGGAGATGCGCGGCTCGCGGACGGGAGAGTTGATGGTTGAAGCTGATGAAGGAGGACGAAGAAGCTTTGTCGATGGCTGGGGCATTATAAAAATAAACGTACCTTTTTAAATGGTCTTGTTTGATTCCTGAGCCCTTGTACTTTACACTGGCGACGAGGGTGGCTCAATTTTTGCCCCAATATCAAGGAAGAATTTTATAATGGTAAACCGAGGTCCAATTTGATGGACACTGGAGTTTTTCCTTGAGTTTTCAACGCGAGGAGCGCACAGACGAGTGAAGTGCACTGGAGTCGAATCGAGGAAGTGAAATGAGCTGGATTTCGTGAGTTCACGGAGGCGTGGTTTCCTCTTAAAGGCATGGTTGGAGAACAACGTTAAAGGGGAGGTGTCTCTTCTCAGCAGCATTGGCAATGGTTTCAAGATTTTCAGGAGGTGTGGTTTCCTCTTAAAGGGATAGTCGTGGACCACCATTAAAGGGGAAGTGTTGCTCTTTGTTCAACCGCATTCTTCATTGATGGACTCAATATGTTGGAAAATCCGTAGCATCTGTATGCGGTGTTAGGCACACCTTTTACATGAAAGCGAACCTGCCTGTCACATACATTGCATGGTGACGGGCACACCTTTTGGAAGTGGGATTTTGTTTGAGTAAAAAAAAAATATATATATATTAATAAGTTCTGTGTTAATTCGCCTGTCGTATACATTGCACGGTGAAAGCCACACCTTTTGGAATGGTTTGTGAATGAGTTTAAACATACATAAAATGTGAAAATGTGTGTGATGGATATTGTATAGGAAATTTGAGAAGTTAGGATTCTGCTTTCAGTCTACACTAACGTAGTTTATGTATTTGTGTTAGTTGTTTTAAAATATCTAGTATTTAAGAATGCAGAACGTAACACCCCCTCCCTTTTTCTTAAGCAGTCCTGGTGATCCTACTTATTCTTGGTCTAAGTGGAAGAAAATGTTTGTTCATTATGCTAGAGTGTGTGGGCCGACACTCAGCGCAGAGACAAAACATGTACTTTTGATGCACTGTTTAGGGGGTGAAGATCAAGAGGTACTTGAAAACCTACCAGATTTAAGTCTTGAAGAATCTAGAAATTTAAATGAATACGAATTGTGCATTAGAAAGTTGGACAAACATTATATACCAAGAGTCAGTACGATAATGGAGAGGTACTATTTTGGAAGAAGGGAACAAGGGAAAGATGAATCGGTGGAAGAATACATTACTAGTTTGAGCAAACTTGCAGCCTCTTGTAAATTTGGATCTTCAGTGGACGAAAGAATTAGAGATCAATTTGTACTTAGGTGCAGTAGTGACAAAATTAGGAAAGAATTGTGGTTAAAGGATGAACCACCTTTGGAAGAAGTGATTTTGGTAGCAAAAGGAGTTGAGCATATGCTTGAATGTGTTAAAGAACTAGGCAGTAACAAAGTTATGACTAGTGAATCTTCAAAGGTGGATGAGGTGATATGTGAAGTAAAAAGCAAAGAACTTAATGCAATGAGGAAAAAAGATGATGAGTCTAAGTTTAAAGGAGAATGTTTTTGATGTGGGAAAATTGGCCACAAAGCTAATGCTAGCAATTGCCCAGCCTTAAATGTAGTGTGCAATGGCTGTGGGAGAAAAGGTCACTACTATAGATGTTGTCGTAACAAGAAGAAGAAGTATGGTAACAGCAACACCATGAAAGAGATTAAAGAAGTGTCTCAGGAAGTGGTTTTCCAAGTTAAAACATGGGAAAAAAGTGAGGAACATCCAAATGAAGTGATGAAAGTAGAGGGAGTTGATCTTTTGATGAGGTTTGATTCATGTTCACAATTAACAATAATTTCCAAGAAAAGCTTTGACTTATTAGCAATGAAAGTTAGGGTTTTAAATAAAATGAATGTACGCCCAGGTGGATATGGTGGTCAAACAATAAAAATGTTAGGATTCTTTGAGGGTCATCTTGAACTGAAAGGGAGACATTTAGTTGGTAAAGTATATGTGTCCAATCAGGGGGACAATCTTTTAAGTTGGGCACATCAAAGGTTGTTGGGGGTAGTATTGAATCCCAATGCACAGCCTCAAGTGCAAGTACAAGGATGTGGAAGGAGAGGTAATCTCTGAATTGCCTGAAGTGTTTTTGGAGAAGTTAGGTTGTCTAAAGGGATACAGACATAGAATTAGACTGAAGAAGGGTGCCACTCCGGTAGTAGCTAAAGTGAGGTAAATACCATTGGTGCTACAAGAGCCGGTGAGGTCAGAAATCAAGAGATTGCAGGAGTTGGGTATAATAGAGGAAGTGGAAGCAACTGAATGGTTGGCACCCATAGTTGTAGCAAGGAATAGAGATGGAGACATCAGATTATGTGTAGATCTTATGGCCCTAAACAGAGAAGTTGTAGATGACAGATTTCCTCTTCCAAATATTGAAGAAATTGTGTCCACAATTGGAGGAGCGAATTTTTTTTCCACCTTAGACTTAACGTCGGCATACCATCAGGTAGAGCTGGAAGAGAGTTCACAGGAGTTGACGGCATTCATCACTCCTTCTGGCGCCTTTAAATTTAAGAGGATGCCTTTTGGACTAGTATCGGCAGCCTCTGTATTCCAACGCATCATGCACAAGGTTTTGGGGAGTGTAGGGGGTGTGAAATGTTATCAGGGCGATGTTCTAATTTTTGCAGACACAGTCAGAGAACATTGGGAGCGTGTGAGGTTAGTTTTGAGGAGATTAAGTCAAGCTGGTTTTTACTCTTAAAAGGAAAAAATGTCGGTTTGGTCTAACAGAAGTTGAGTACCTTGGACATTTAATCACAGGGGAAGGGGTAAAACCCAAACCTGAGTTAGTCTCAACAATAAAAAAATGATTAGCACCCCAAACCAAGGAAGAAGTGAGTTCATTTTTGGGGATGGTAGAGTACTATGGGAGGTACATCAAGAATTTGTCTGAGAAGACAGCGAACATGAGACTTCTTTTAAAGAAAGGGAAGGAATTTATTTGGGACACTAATTGTGAAAAGGAATTTATTAAAGTTAAGGAAGAATTGGATAATGCTCCGTGTCTTCAGGCTTTTAAACCGGACAAGCCTACCTTTATTGTCACTGATGCCAGTGCGAAGGGTTTGGGTGCAATTTTGATGCAAGATGACAATGGGAAGAAGTGTTTAATTGCTTGTGCATCTAAAGCGTTGAGTGGAGCTGAGAAAAATTACTCGGTAATTGAAAAGGAGTCTTTGGCCATTCACTGGGCACTGAGGAAATTCAAGCATTTTGTCTGGGATACAGAGTTTGTTGTACTGTCCGATCATAAACCTTTAGTTGAGATATTTCGCAGCAAAGGTTTGAATTCTATTTCTGCAAGAATTAGGAGGTTGATAATTTCTCTACAAGAGTTCAGATTTAAAGTGGAGTATCTGCCGGGAGCGTTGAATTGTAGCTCAGATTGTCTATCCAGATTGGTTGTAGAGGATGTTAAGGAGAAGGAAAAAGGATTTCATGGACAGGAAGATAAAGATTGTGAATTATTCTCTGATGTGTGTGAAATTACATGTGGGGTGATATCTAAGTGTGAGTGGAAAGATGCAGTGAAGGATGATGTAGAACTGCGAGAAGTGTGCGAAGCATTGGAGAGTGGAAGATTTAGATCACTAAATAAAGTGTGGTTTTTGGTAAAAAATGAATTAGCTGTGGATGATGGCATGTTGCTGAGAGGCACAAGATTGATTCCACCTGAAGTATTAAGGGCTAAAATAATGAACCAAGCCCATGAAGGTCATCTGGGAATTGTAAAGACAAAAGAAAATTTGAGAGAGTGTTTCTGGTGGCCAGGAATGGATTTGGAGGTGGAACGTTTGGTCATAAACTGTATACAATGTTCACAAAGTGATAAAATATTGAGGACTCGCAATGTACCAATGTGTTGTAGGCAATTGCCATGTAAACCCTGGGATGAAGTTGCTATAGACATTGTTGGTCCATTAGCGGGTGAACATTCCACCCCGTATCTGATTGTACTGATAGATTTATTTTCCAGATGGGTGCAGGTCAAAAGTGTACATGATGTTTCCTCTTCCAGTGTGATATGTTTCTTAGAGGACATTTTTAGGAAAGAAGGTTTTCCTAAATCATTGTTATCGGACAATGGTCCACAATTTTGTTCCACAAGCTTTGAGAAATTTATGAGTGAGTGTGGCATCAAACACAAAAGATCAGCGATATATCATCCTGAGACTAATGGCGTGATAGAGAGATCTAATACATTTATTAAAGAAAGTATACAGCTGGCAAAGGCAAACACTTTAAATTGGAAGACGGAGCTGTTGAAGAGGATCACAAGTTATCGATTTTCAACGCATGCTACCACTGGAAAATCTCCTTTTGTTTTGTTCAAGAAGAGGTTACCTAACACCAAGTTGTTTCCTTGTTGGATGGAGGGGAGGAAAAATTGTTTCAATTTAGATAATTCTGATTGGCGGGACAGAGAATTAAGACTTTTAGAAAAAAGGAAACAAGAATTTGATGCAAGAAAGAAAGTTTCGGAAATGAAGCTAGCTGTAGGTGACGTGGTGAAGATTAAGGCACCCACTGGGTGTGTAAAAGATTCAAGTTTCACAAGACCCTTTGTGGTGATCAAACTATTTAAAAACGCTATAAAAACTTCTGATGGCAGAATTTGGAACATTAACCGTGTGGTTCGGATTAATGATATTGTACAAGCAGAGTTATGTAGTGGAAGTAAAAGCAGTAGCGGTTCTGAGTCAAGAACACAAAGTGACAGCTCCTATGGTGTTACTAGGTGTGAAGGGATAAGGAGAAGTTGTCGGAGGAAGAATTCTCCTGAACACCTGAAAGACTATGTTCTATCCTGAACAGCTGAATGACTATGTTCTAAATTTAATGTAATTTGTTTAAAAGGTTATGTGGGGGTCTCTGTTTGGAATGCAATTTTTTTGGGGGGGAAATCATATACTGTTGTGTTTGGTCCATGTTCATGATTTTCTATGTAGTTAAGATACTCTTCTTTGTTAAAAAATTTGTTCATTATAAGTGAGGGAGATGTGTGGTGTATTGGAGTAGCTGCGCCGCGTGCAGGTCTCCACGGAGATGCCAAAGGAGAATCCTCGCGTGGTCTCCATGGAGATGCGCGGCTCGCGGACAGGAGAGTTGACGGTTGAAGTTGATGAAGGAGGACGGAGAAGCTTTGTCGATGGCTGGGGCATTATAAAAATAAACGTACCTTTTTAAATGGTCTCGTTTGATTCCTGAGCCCTTGGACTTTACATTAACCTTTTCCAAAGCAGCCCTGTGACAGTCACACATAGCATGCATTTTTGTTGTTGGAGAGGGATTTCTTGAATTGTTGGATTGGCTCTGTCCAAAATGGAAGGTTCCAAGCTGGACCTATTTTTTCACTGTTGCTTTGCTGCATCATCACATGATGCAATTGATTGAAAACAATATGAAGGAGTGGGCTGTTCAGTCCATCCACCTCACAACGGACCTGTGGCCCAGGTGCTAAGTAACAGATTACATATGCATCACTGCACACTGGATTGCCTTCAAGGGAGTGAAGCAACAGCTAACTGTTAGTCTCACCGTTGATGCTGGTTTTTTGGGCATTCAGCTGCATGCAACAGTTGCATTATTCACCATGGAGAAATTGCTTACAGCTGCCGATATCTTGAAAAAATTTAATACTATGAATGGCTTCAACCCGGAGGTCTCAGCATTGGATTTGTAGCCACTGTCAATGGCAGTAATATTGCCAAAGCCAGGGCTGATGGAGGATATTTCAGAGTACTGTGTTTAGTGCATTACATAAAATTAATTCCTCAAAATCTGTACTTCTCCCCTGTCAAAGAATTTGCAAGTGTTTTAGCGATTTATTCGAAGCCCAAAACGAGTTGAGGATCATTCAGCTTGATACTAAACTACCTGTAAAGTGTCAGGAATCCCCAAGGTGCCTCCCACGTTATCTATCAGCATCCCCAGGGATTAGGGTTAAATAATATCTCTGTTCTTGGTTAAACCTTCATGTTCCTAAGTAAACATAATGTGCTGTGTTACACAATTGGTTTTATCAATACTTGTTTTACCAATGCTTGTTTGCTAATGTGAGCAGGTGTCGATATGTGCTTCTAATTGGGTGTGGTGACTCATCCACATGTGGAAACTCAACCGCGTTCCTGATTGTCTATAAATAGCAGAGTGAAGCATGCCTCCCTGCTTGACTTGGTTTTTCTTCCTGGTCTCAGCACCTGACTTGGCAGTCCAGCCACTGCTGTCATCCTCGTATTCAGGACTTTTGAGGCAATAATTTTCTTTGTTTCTGTACCAGGCATTCCTCCAGCACTCCGGAAAAGACTGCAGCTAAGTGACTAGTATTCTCCAGGTAGTTTGTTCTTTGAGCGCAGCGCTTTCCTGGAACAGCTGGTGTATTTCAGACCTCGTATTTTGGCAGGGTGCTTATCATGAAGAGACAAATGAATTTCTGAACATTCTACATTATTATTGTAGTTACTTGCCTAAATGTGCTTCAGGAAATCTGCTTGAGCTCAAGTACTACAAAAAGTGACAGTGCAATTTTAAAAGAGCATTTACGTGACATTTCTTTCTCTAATAGCGTAACTCTTGGATTTAAATTGTGTCATTCATGCCTGTGTTTCAGGTTTTGGGAATTAGCTTTATGAAGGGTTTTTCGCACACACACACAATGAAACCAAACCAAACTGTGCCACCCTAACTGAACCCAGAGTGGACATTTGTATTTCTTGGATTGTTTTTGTTCCATTTAGTTTAACCCTATGCGTGCAGGAAAGTTATATGTGGTATAATTAATGCCCTTGTTTGTCTTTCTTGTGCATGATAAGCGCAACCACTGTTCTAATTGTAGTGTGCAACAGTGAATCTCTGTGAAGCCAGCCCTACTGTTGCAGTACTTATTGTTATGGTACTCAGTTTGTTTTTTTTTGGTAATGCAGTGTTAGTAATTGTGCCAACAGTTACTATTATCCGAGAAAAGTGCTGGAGCATCCCGGTGTTCTTCTACCGCTCCTGTGCCCATATCAGAAAGAGAGATTCAGTTTCAAGGAAGTTGAGTGCAATAACTCTACTATCACTCTGTCAACAATGACCTGCCCCCCGAAGATACAGGGTGCCTGGCTGGACCGGCAAGACGTAACAGTGTTTTGTCTCTTTCTCTTCCACTTCCCCTTTCCTTTTGGGACACCTGCCTGTGTCCACCTGGAAATGCCGAGAGGAGTTCCAGGAGGTCGAGGGGCATACCATCGCCCCTGCAGACATCGTGCTTTTCAGGTGAGTGGCCCCGCCTCGACATAAAAGCCCTCATACAGAAGATGTCAGCACATTTGAACTCAACCTTCTACATGCTGCAACTCCGGTTTGGGCAGTGCAGGTCTATCAATAAATATGTAATTCAAGGCAAGGGGATGCAGCTACCAAAGCCATGGCAATGCAGGTGGACAAATTGGGGCTGGTAGAGTGCCTGATCCACATGCTACTCCCTTTTGAGATTATGACATGGGAAGTCAGCAAGGATGACAGTGCAGTGAGCCAAGTGATCCCGTAGTTGCACCTGCTGCAGGAACATTTGAAAATGGTGGAAAAACATTTAGCAATGTTAATGAAGAAGCAGTTGCTTTGGTCAACAGTTCAATTATTCACTTGAGCACTAATCAAAGTCTGATCAAAAGGAATTGCATCCTCCACAAGATGTATCTGTGCCACAATACTGGATCCACTGGCCAATTCCCTCCTTCATCAGAACTGGATGTCTCAATTTACAAGTCTTTGTTTCATCAGGAAAGCAGGTGATCTAGAAGAAGAATAAATGCAAATTCAAGGCCAAGCAGAACTGAAGTACAGCCTTCAACATTCAGAGAGGTTGTGCTGTTGACTCTATCTCTGCAGCTTTAACCAAGATCATCACTGTCTACTAAACCTACAGCAACAACAACTTAAACTTCACTGCCTTCCTCTGCAATGGGTTAGTTTCATATGGCAGGACTTGAATCAAGTGCACAGGGGCAGGGAACTCAGACACAGCAAGTGGTAGCACCAATGGCAATTGAGAAGATAGTCCAAACTATCTGGATGACCCAACAGAGGTGTGCCTGAATAAAGACTCATTGACCTGTTTGCACAGGAATAAGGAACAATGACCTGAATTCTTCTTAGGTCCTGAGTTCTAAGGTTCAAGGGCGGCACCTAAATTCTGAACCTAGGGGTGGTAAAGGGTATACCAGCACTTGGCTACTCACCTTTATGGTGACTACACCCTTTTTATGACCACTTCCGTTGGGAAGTGGGCATAATTCTAACCCTAGTGGTGTATATTCCTTCCAAACAAGATAGAAGAATTTAAAAGGTAGTGTCCACTTCAGTTCTTCCCCCTTAGGGGTGGGTCTGGCATGCAGTGGGCACATCTTCTATTCTGCCTAATTTTCCCCCCGGGTCCTGCTGCCAAAAATAGGGTCAGGAACTGGGGTCGGCCTTCTCTACTATTTGGAGAGGTCTGGGTCGCATTACAAAGGCTGCAAAGTCTTTGAAGCTCCCGGCCCTAGAATGTACATCCTGCCTGGACGAGGTGTTAGCACCTCTGCCCAGAGAAGGCCTGTGTTCTGAGCCCTCCAGAGCGTTGGCTCTCACATCAGGGGGCCAGAACTCTGTCTAAGGTGGCTGCACTGGTTTTCACCAGTCAGTGTCCATGTTAGGAGTTGGTAGGTTTTCAGGGGGCACCTCTAAAGTGCATGTATTATTAAATTCATCACTAGGTTCAGTGAGAGTTTATTAATATGAGATGTTTGATACCAATCATCCCTACTATCAGTAAAACCATCATGTAGCTTGGGAACTCGTAATTATCAGTGTCCAGCACATGTCCTTAAAATGGCTTCCCTTTTCACTTGCTATGTCTGAGAATCAACAAAGACATAGCAGGGGCATATCTGCTTCTGCAGATATGCCCTCCCATGTAATACAATTCACCCTGCCTTTAGGACTGGAAGGCCTGCTAGTGACTTACATATATTCCATGCAATGTGAAGGGGACAGGGCATACAGGCTGTGTGCCATGTCGTGTAGTTCTGCACCAAGACACGCAGCCTGAAAAAGCAGCACTGTGTGCACTTAGTGAGAGGGTCCCTGAGGTTGGCACAATTCATTCTGCAGCCCTCAGGGGCCTTCCTTAAGTACCCTATGCCCTAGGTACCAGGGGTACCATTAACTAGTGACTTACACTGGTAGCTAAAGGTTTGCCAATTGGGAAAAACGACTGTGCGTTTTTTGGGGAAGGAGATCTGTCACTGGGGACCTGTTTAGCAGGGACACAGTGCACTTTCAGTCGGAATTGCACCAGAAACCAGGTAGAAAGTGTGTGGGGATTGACATGTCAAAAGAGGCACTTTCCTACAATATGAATACAATTATTACTGATGTTTAGGATGGGTGCTGCTCACTCTGATCAAGATATTAAAGAAGGGGTTGGGTATGGTCAGGTTTCCAACACTGATTGCAGAGGGTTGGACTGGAGGAGGTATGGCCTCTGGCAGGAGCAGCTAGAATATACAAGGAAAGAAGAAGAAAATATGAATTGTAGTACTCAACACAAATACCTTTGTATATTGTCAGGCAGTAACATTGCTAATCCCCAGTGGTCACTGGATTTTTTATGTGGTTCTTTATCACAGGGCCTTTTCCTCATACATAAATCGCATAAGGCGGTATGTGGTATGAATTAATTCATGACCACTACCATAATCAAACATAGATTTTTTTTTTTTAAATGGATTAAAAGTTAAAATGAATTCATTGGTGACAGTCACTTTCACTACACACATAGGGCCTCATTACCAGTCTGGTGGTCACTAGACCACCAGACTCGTGGTGGTGGTCAGGATCTCCACTGCTGTGGCATTCTGACTGCCACATGATGAGGTTGGTATTCAGACCACCAGAGTACCTCGTCTCCCCAACGGGTTGATGGCGGGTGCGGGTTGCAATCAGACAGAGCTACTGATTACCACCTGGTTCTCTGCCAGCCTTTTCATGGCTGTTTTACCACCATGAAAAGGTTGGCAGAGAACAGATGCAAGGGGCCACAGGGAAGCCCCTGTACTGCCCATGCACTTGGCATGGGCAGTGCAGGGATTCCCCCTGCCCAGCACCACTGCAATGCTCACTATCTGCTACGCAGACAGTGAACATTGCGAAGGTGCTGGTGCACCCTGCAGGTGACAGCATTGCCACCGTCAAGATTTCAAGCCGAAGACAATGGTGCCACCTGTTTCCTGCTGGGCCGAACGGCGGAAACTGAGGTTTCCACCCCTCAGCGTAGCGGGAAACACCTAATAGGTCTGGCTGGGTGGTCGCCATTACGGTGACAGCCACCCTGTCAGAAGTTTGACGGACGTGATAACCAATCCGGCAAACTCATAACTGGGCCCCTAATGTTTTAATTAAAAATGAGTGGGCTACATAAATATACATTGCTTGGTGCTAGAAATGTATGCTGCATAATTTATTTGACTATATTTATATATCATGTAATATTAATGGAGCCACCCTGCAAGGGCAGCATGATTTTTTGGGAAACAATGGCATACCATAAAGTCCAATGGGGCAGCACATGTTTTCAGGAAACTAATTACATGTCATAAAGTCCAATGGCCCTGATATTATCCTACTCCCTCCTGAGTCCCGTCGTTAATCTAAATTGAGGCCCTCATTACAAGTCTGGCAGTCCTAAGACTGCCAGACCCCTGGTGGGGGTCTGACCGCCACCAATGCGGTGGTCCAGCCTCCACATTATTACTGTGGCAAAGGCGCCACGGTAGGACCGATGGCACTGCCACTTTTTTGCTGACCGACGGCATGGGGGTGCCAGTGGTCTTAATTCATTAGGGCAGCGCTGCAATCAGCACTGCCCTGGGGATTACGAGTCCCCTCTTCACTGGCTTTTACATGGCGGTTGCACCACCATGTAAAAGCTGGCGGAGATGGGGTGCCGGGGGCCCCATGGGGGCCCATGCATTTCCTATGCACTTGGCATTGGCAGTGCAGGGGTCCCCATGGACAGTCCTGTCGCACTTTTCACTGTCTGTTCAGCAGACAGTGAAAAGCACAATGGGTGCTGTTGCACCCGATGCACAGCAACATTGCCGCCGGCTCAATTACAAGCTGGCATCAATTTTGTGGCCTGTTTCCCGCTGGCCCAGCGAGAAACTCGTAATAGGGGTTGTGGGAGGGCACCGCATAGGTGGAAATCCGACAGCGGCAGTAGTTTGGCTGGTGGGCTTTTCCAACCGCCAAACTCATAACCAGGGCCTGAGTCCCAAACTACACCCCCACACCAAAATTCATTAAATGCATGACAGATATTTTATTCCTGCGCTATACAGCTACTAAGTGTTGGATAAGGTATGTTCTAATTAAATGTCATGGCTTGTGCTAGGTTTAGGTTTGGCTATGGACATGGGTGATCAAACATGTAGCAGGCTTAGGTGTATGGTTGATGAACAGTAGAATATGGATCCATAATGGAAGTCTTGAAAACTAGACTCTTGGGAAGAAATTGTGGTAGAAATGGGCATGTGCTGAGATATAATTCTAATTTGTGGGTTAGATGGAAAAGATGGAGGAGGTGGTAGGTACGAGTGGGCACTAAGAAATCCACCTTTTTGTCTACCAATAGAGAGGTAGAGAGGCTGAAACAAACGTAGCTAGCTAGATTTTTATAAAAAGATTGATATCTGGGATTGGAAACAAAAGTGTAAGAAAGTACCCTCTTTCTGGTATGATTAACCCCACTTTTGGCCTGATGTCAGTATGTTTTTGACTGTGTTCACTGGGACCGTGCTAACCAGGACCCCAGTGACTGTGCTCTCTCCTTCTAAATTTGGTTACTGGGACTTCACACACCCCATATTTGGCATACTGGTGTCCCCATATAAGTCCCTAGTATGGGCTGAAGCATGTATTATGCCACCCATGGGAGACCATGTAAAATGTGTTTGCAGGCCTGTCACTGCAGCCTGCATGAAAAGGTGAATGCATCCTTTCACTTCAGTCACTATACCAGGTCACTATAAGTCACTCCTGTGGTAGGCCCTCCTAGCCGAGAGGGCAGGGTGTAGGTACCTGTGTATGAGGGCAACCCTGCATGAGCAGAGGTGCCCACACAAACTCCAGCTCCATTTTCCTGGACTTCATGAGTACGGGGATGCCATTTTACGCGTGTACTGGACATAGGCCACTACCTTTGTCCAGCTACATAATTGTAACACTGAACCTGGGCATGTTTGGTACCATACCCCAGTACTGTTGCCAGTGTTGGTTGTATGATTCCAGGCACTCTGGGGGTTCCTTAGCGGACCCCCATCATTACTCATACCAGCCTTCTGGGGTTTTCCAGGAGGCTCATGCTGCTGTCACCCCTCAGACAGGTTTCTGCCTTCCTGCTGCTTGACCAGCTCAAGCCCAGGAAGGCAGAACAAAGGATTTCCTTTGGGTGAGGAGGGTAACACCAGAGGAGGCTTCTCCGTTAGGGCGGGGGAGCGTTCCCCCCCTCCAGCAGCAGAAGCTGCAAAACCTTTCACAACGAATTGATAATCAACTATGTTTATTATCCCTTCATTGTGAAAGGGGTGGGGCCATGGGGATGACGAGCAGTGAGGGGAGTTCACTGTGCACTCCCCTCAGTGTGCATGTATGTTTGGCTGACCGTCTCGGCCCGCCAAATACACATGCGCATTAGGCTCTCTCCAGCCCGGCACTGTGTTGCCGGGCTGGAGAGGGCCAGTCTACCTGGGAGCGTCCTGGCTGGGCGCTCCCAGCCAATCCTGATACTGCTTTGAGCAGCATCAGGACTGGCCGCAGGGCAGGCTGCGAGCCTGTGCCTGCAGCAAGAGGGAGGAGAGGAGCGGCGAGGAGCTAGGTAAGTTTTATATTCTATTTTTTTTTTTTTATTCATTTTTAGACTTGAACCCACCCCACACCCACCCTGCCCCGCTCTTTATGAGCAAAGTGAGCCGCAACTGGGCAACACCCTTTTCCCTTAAAAATAGGTGTTACATGGCTTGGGAGGAGTAGCCTCCCCAAGCCACAGATATGCTTTGAAGGGCACATTTGGTTCCCGACTTGCATAAACCAGTCTGCACCAGTTCAGGGACCTCCAGTCCCTGCTCTAGTGCGCAACTGGACAATGGAAAAGGGAGTGACCACTTCTCTGTCCATCACCACCCCAGAGGTGGTGCCCAGAACTCCTCCAGAGGACCCCTTGATTCTGCCATCTTGAACACAAGGTGTGCAGAGGCCTCTGGGAGCATCTGAGTGGCCAGGTCAGGCAGGTGACATCACAGCCCCCTCCTGATAGGTGGTCACCTGGCTAGGGAACCAATCCCCGTTCCAGGGCTATTTAGGGTCTCCCTCTTGGGTGGGTCCTCAGATTTGACATGCAAGATTCCAGCAGGACTCCTCTGCAATGTTTACTTCAACTTCTGGCCACGGGAACCGCAACTGGACTTCACAGGAACCTACAGTCTGCAGCTCCAGCTATGACTTTGCCCTGCAACATTCTTTCTCCGGCTCCTTCCAGCAACTGCAATATTTCCCTGGCTGTGCATCCTCTGAGGACAGCAAGTCTCCAGTCTTCGCTAAGAAGCAAGAAGGAATCTCCCTTTGAGTGAAGGAGTCACACCCCTGCATCCGCAGGCACCAGCTGCAACTATGACCGGCTGCGTGGATCCATTCTCCTGCAAATCTGCATGGATCCCGCAACACAGGTGGTGGTGCTGAATGGTCCCCTTGGTCCCTTCCACCAGCTATCCGACTTTGGAGGTGTGGGTCTTTGCCTCTTCTTGCAAGACGGTACTCCAGACTCTTGAAGCTACCAAGGCTGTTGACTCTTCCAAGGGATCTTCAGGCTCCGTGTTGCCCAGGCCTCCAGCACTCTTCCCTGCAATGTGGGTCTCCTGCCTGCTGCTCCAGCAACGTGGGACTCCTTTCCAGGTTTGCTGAGTGGGCTTCACTGCGACTCCTGTGCCTGCTGTCCGTGAGTTGCCTGTGGGGGCTGCATTGATGACTTCTTACTCTCCTGATTGCTGGGGGGTGCCTGGGACTCCCTTCCATTGGTTGAGTCCCCTCGGACCTTCCTGGTCCTCAGCAGCTCTGCAAATTTTCTTCTGCAACTTTTGCCTTTGCTGAGGCTTGTTGGTGGTTTTTCCATACCACTGATGTACTGCAACTCTTCTTCCGATGTGGAACATCGACTGCGTCACTCCTGGAACTCCTCTTCTGCCCCTGTGCTGCCTAGCCGATTTTAGTCCTCACCGTCTACCTGGTCCTGGATCTCCAGAAGGATGGGTAGTGGCTCCTGCCCCAACTGGACACTCCAACTGGAACTGGACTTGGTCCCCTTCATTTGCAGGTCCTCTTCTGTCTGGATCCATCTTCTGTTTCTTGCAGTCTTGCTTGGGTCTTGCAAAGTCCTTTTTCAAAGTTTCTCTGTGGGTTTTGGAAAAAACAGGTACTTACCTCTTCCCCTCTGGTCGCTGGGGGTCACTCTGGTACTTACCTTTTGGGGTTCCTAGGTCCTCCAGCTCCCCTCTACAGATTCCACTTACCTGGGTGGGTTACATCATTCGCATTCCATTTTTTTAGTATATGGTTTGGGTTCCACCTAGGGTCACTATTGTCTATTGCACTGTTGTCTATTGTATTTGCACTGTTTTCTATTGTTTTGTATGCTCTTTTCTTACAACTAAGGTGTATATATCAGTGTATATACTCTCCTGCTAACAGAGTATTGCCTATATAGCCATATAGTATTTTAGTATTTGTGTCACCAAAATAAAGTACTTTTATTTTTGTAACACTGTGTAGTTCTTTCATGTGTGTAAGTGCTGTGTGACTATAAGTGGTATCGCATGAGCCTTACATGTCTCCTAGATAAGCGTTGGCTGCTCATCCCCAGTTACCTTTAGAGAGCCTGGCTTCTAGACACTGCCTACACTTCACTAGTAGGGGATTCTTGGCCCTGGTATAAGGTGATAATACCATAGGTACTCACCACACACCATGCCAGCGTCCTACAAGAAGTAGCAGTGATCAATGAGAAATGAAACTGTTAGAAATGGGGTCTCTAGTTGGAAGTCATTTTACACCCTATCGAAGTAGGGACCTTCACTCTAGTCAGGGTAAGTGAGTCACACTCCTAACATAACCCATGCTCACCCCCTTGGTAGCTTGGCACAAGCAGTCAGGCTTATCTCAGAGGCAATGTGTTAAGTACTTGTACCCACACACAGAAACACAGTGAAAACACTTCAAATGGACACCACACCAGATTAGAAAAATAGGCAATATTTATCTAAGTAAACCACGACCAAAACCGCAAAAATCCAATATACACAGGCAAAGATATACATTTTAAAATATTAGATCCCACTAAAAGCACTTAGAAACATAATAGCTCTAGCTGGTGCTAATACGACCTCATGACGGAGTCGTTCCCAACAGTCCAATGCCACTCACGAGGGAGTGTGGTGCCATTCACAGAGTCGCACAGGCCTCAGGTACAGTGCCTAAGAAATGAGGCAGAGTCAAAAACATGGCAAGGAGTCGGGGACGTGAGACGTTGCTGGGGCATGTGCGGCATTAGTTCCGTACTGCTACACAGGAGGTGAGGCGTCAGTTCCTTTCTGCTACGCAAGGGAGGTGAGGTGTCAGTTCCTTACGGAGGCAGTGGAGAGGAGGTGGCAGAGAAGCATCGGTTTCTTACGATCTGGTGGGGTTGATGAGTCCAGCGGGTCAAGATGCGATGAGTTGACTTTGCAGTGATGCGGTTACACCACAAGGCGGAGTCAGGTGTCACGGACGTCGGTGACACAGCACTCGGGACACACAATGTTACAGGACTTCAGAGGCTCTGCAGAGGTGTCGGACCTGCGGTGTCGGTCGTAGTTGTCGCACTTCAGCAGCGACCACGGCTTTGGGTGCAAGCAGCTGTGCATAGTCGGGGAGTGGCACTGTTTCTGGTATCATCTGGAGTCAGTGTGCTTGGTTCTTCTTTATTTTTATGCCAGACATCACTCCCAAAGGCTCAGGAACTGGAGTGGGCACCTCTTGGCAAGTCAGGGTCCTCAGCAAGAGAACCCAGGGGGTGGCGGGTGAAGTCTGTGTTGTCCCTGGGACTTCTTAACAGGAGGCAAGCTTAGTCCAAACCCTTGGAGAAACTTAAAAAACAGGATACACAGCAAAGGCCAGTTTTTGTCCTCTCCAAAGCAGAAGCAGCAACTGCAGGCCAATCAGCAAAGCACACACAGCAAAGGAGCAGTACTCCTCGTCGCAGCTCTTCAGCTCTTCTCCTTGACAGAGTCTCCTCTTGATCCAGAAGTGTTCTAAAAGTCTGGGATTTTGGGTCCAATACTTATACTAATTTATACCTTTGAAGTAGGCAAACTTCTGAGGAAAGTCTTTGTAGTGCACAAGATCCTGCCTTATGTGCCCTGGTCCCAGACACACTTTAGGGCGTTGGAAAATTGCAGTGTGTAAGGACAGGCACAGACCTGTTCAGGTGAAAGTGTCAGCTCCTCCCACCACTCTAGCCCAGGAAGGCCCATCAAAATATGCAAGGCACACCTGTGACTGTCTAGAATTAATTCACAACCAGCCTGTGACGGGCAGCGCCGGCCCGTCCGTGGAGGCAGCTTGTGCTGACACTGCTGTAGATGACCCGGAACTAAAGAACGGAGGAGCCAGTCCTTTTTTGCTTCCGGTATTAAAGGGGGCACGGCGTGGAGGTCAAGAGATGAAAAACGCCAACGAAGAAGGAGGAGGAACAGCAGATGAAGAGGAGAACGCGGAGGACGCCGGATTTTCAGAGAGAGACGACGAACAACGGGAAAGGTACCCGGTGCAGCACCTAGAGACAGCTGAAGGTGAGGATGCGACCGAAGCCCTGACAGCTGCGCAGGAGGCGCACAGCGAAGACTCCAGCCACGCTTCAGGAGAAGCATGGCATCGCCAGCTGTGTTCTGGAACGGGTTAAGGGGAAAATTAAAAGGGGGCTGGTTGGGAGGGCGACTGAGACGAGTACTAGAAGGGAAGTGGGAAGGACTGAGAGAGGGGGAGAAGGAGAGAAAATATGACAGAAAAGCATACAAGAGACCAGAGGTAACGAGAGAAAAGAAAGAGAAGCCAAGTAACAGTAAATAGACACAGGAGATACAGAAGGCTTAAAAAAAACAAGGGCAGAGAGAGAGAGAGAGCCAGAGAGAAGGAAAGAGAGAGAGAGGCAAGAAGCGAAAAGAAGAAAGAGGAAGGAAAACCTCAAAAGAAGGCTACGAGAAGGAAAAGAGAATAGACTAACAGGAAAAAGAACATAGGAGAAAAGACAAAACAGGAGGCAATGACGAACGGCCATTAAGAAGAGCGTAGTTGATAGAGAAAAGACAGGAATAGAAAAACCAAAAGAGAGGAAAAACGTCAGACAACCGAGACACAACATAGGAAGAAGTAGTAAAAAAAGGATAAGAAATAAGGGAAAGGACTTACCGTTGCTTTATCTTGTTCTTTCCAACATACGCCTCCTGGGAGCCCTGGAAGAAAGAGACAAAGAAAAGGAGACTTGAAATGCCACGAAGGACAGACAAAGAGTGAACACCAGAACATATGCAAAGGTCCTGTCACGCCAGAAGTAACTATATCAATAAAATTCACCTGAACTCTTATCTCACTGCTTTTGTGTCGTCACTGACCTACTCGGTCACACAGCCCAACTGTCATCCTGACCCAAATGTGAATTCCACCGCCAGTCAGAGGCACAGAATGGTTAAGCACGAAAATGCCCACTTTCTAAAAGTGGCATTTTCAAACGTGCAATTTAAAAACCAACTTCACCAAAATATATATTTTTAAATTGTGAGATCAGAGACTCCAAACTCCATATCTCTATCTGCTCCCAATGGGAAATTAAACTTGAGATATTTTAAGACAATCCCTGTGTTAACCTATGGGAGAGATAGGCCTTGCAATAGTGAAAACCGTTTTGGCAGTATTTCACTATCAGGACATGTAAAACACACTAGTAAATACCCTACCTTTTAAATACACTGCCCCCTACCAGGTCCAATAGAAAGCTACTCACCAGTCCTCCCAGATGCCTCTTCTGCCCCTCCTTCACTAGATGGTCTGTGTCCTCCTCAGCAGCAGCCTGGAATGCTTGGGGATCGAGACAAAAACATAATGGACATATGAGAATATCACTACCAACCACAGCATTTTGCACAAGTTAAAAAACAATACGTAACAAAACTAATGTGAAGTTATAGCTATCCAAACTATCACTTTAAATGGCTTATTTGACATTTTAAAAATCAAGAAGTCAAGACTTCAACATTATAAAAAAATAATAAATTAGGAAAATGGCTAGGAATGGATTGGAAAAACAATGATGAAAGGAGGGGAGGGAAATGTACAGAGGATATGGTATTGGTATTCATGACTTTATGGATCTTTGCATGACGGGGGTCACGGAGTCGGCATTGTGAGAGTTAAAACTGTTGATCTACATACAACATGCTTTTGGGATCCATGGCCATCTATGTGACTGTATTATAGTCTACTTGCTCAATTAGGACTCTTGTCAACCTACATGTTGTGAGCTTGCATTCCTTCCTAGTCATCTCACAATCTTCTATTACCATAAGATATATAAAAGAGGGATGAGGGAAAGGTAACTGCAACAGTAACAAATAGGGGAAAGTGGGAAGAAAGCTACAGACAGGACAATGTCAGCTGCAGAAACAAAGGTAATATTAAAAAAAGAAATGCAGGGAGATATGCAGGGTTAACACAGCCACTAACGTAGATAAGGGGATGTTGGAGAATATGGAGGGTCATAATGCATACTGGTTTTTAAAAGTAAGAAATATTTTACGTGATTTACCAGCACCAGCAGGAATGTCTGATGTGGAATCTGTGGTATCACTGTCAACCTGGGCTGTGAAGGTTTCTTCCCCTTTTTTGGTTCTCTTCCATTGTCCTAAAAAGGAGGAAGGCTAAAGAGAACACTGATCAGTACTTAGTAGTATTATCTAACAAATGCCATTATACAGGCAAATATACCTTCAGCCCAACTAATCAATCCTTTTCCTCCCTTCACCTCCACCCGAACATTTAAAATAGTTCTGTCCTGCACATTGTGTCCCACAAATTATATTTCTCCTCTACTCTCTTTGTAAATGTTTGCTATTTGGTAACTGAGAAAGCTATGGGCTAGCGACACAGCAGTCATGGAGAAAACCAACACTCTTAATATCAGACTATCCTCCTGACATCCTGTTCATCATCCTCAGTATACTGGGCAAACCGTGGAATAGGATCCAGGCAGTATGATTCACTTGATATCCACTCCACTCTTTCCATATCCTTTAGTACTACATTCTCCCTGTTTGGCTGACAACATGCCCCATTATTCTCTGGACCACATTCACTCCCCAAAGTGTATACAGAAGCGTATACAGAAACACCAACGTATTACATGCCTGCTCTTTTCAAATAAAGACAGTAGACGCAGGCACTCTAGTGTATGGAGTGCATTTATTTAGGTGAGTTAAAGCTCTGAAATGAGCTCTATTTACTGTGAACATGGTGCCACACATATAAACATAAATAAATGTACATTTTGCACCAGAGGGCCCATGTGGGTCCACAGTCTTTGTTTCAAAGGATTGTCCAAACAATTAAAAAATATATTAATTAAATGATTATATAGGTAGGTAGTTATAGTTAGGACCTAGTTTTCATAGGAAAACAGTTTTTTGTTTTGCTAAGAACTTTGGCGCCATTTAATGAATCTTCACAACATTTACAAAACTAGTTGCCACTCACTTCAGCTGCTGTCTTGAAAGTTTCAGGGTGAATCATCAAGTGGAAGTCGAGAAAAAGGCGGAGTTCCAAGGCCTTGTTTTCCCCATGAAATTTCCCACAGGGATTTTAAACACGACCACAGTCCAAACTGCTGAACAGAATTCTGTCAAATTTTTCAGACAGCTAGTTCTTAGTCAAGAAAGATCTCTTTTCATGATTTGGTGTAAATCCACCCAGTAGTTTTGGAGTTATTAAAGAAAAAAGAATTATGCATGTCGAGAGATGCAGATGGTCCGCAAATCCAACAAATCTCAAAATGAGATTGATTGGCTGCCACCACGTCATCCAGGAAGTGGTAGCAGCCATCTTGGGAGTCGGACATGGCTGAGTATCAAGAAAAAACACCAAAAAACATAACAGGACAGGGGAGGAATACCCTGACTCCTAGGCCTGATGGTGGGATCCCACAGGGTCCCCGCCAGTGGGCAAAAATGTTTTTTTCACAAATGTGCAGAGAATCAGCAGATCCAAAGGAACATTTTTAACAAATCAAACATGGGGGGGATTTCAAAAACGCTTTGGGGAGAGGCGGTACACATGGCCCACCTCACTCGGCAAATTTTGGACCTGGGGACCCCTCCCCCCTGAGCCCAGCCTTATTTAATAGCGGGAGGTGCCCAGGCCAATTTCGGCTCTGGGACCCCCATCCTTGGTTCCTGAAAAATGAGGGTGAGGGGACCACACAGACCCCAGGCCAATTTTGGCCCAGGGACCCCAACCCTCAGGGCCTGGCCATGAAATAAATGAGAAGGGGGCTTTTTTTGGCCCCAGGGGCCCCTATCCCTGTTGCCTGGACGTGCAGACAAATGAGAGGGGGTTGCATTGACGTCCTCCCAGAGCCATTAATGGACCTGGGGACCTCTTCCCCCAGGGCGGACTCCATCTATGTCCTGAGGTGCCAACCCCTGGGACAAAACGGTTTCTCTGCCCACATTGGGGCAGCCAGGGAATCCTGTGTTTGCCCTCGCTTGGTGGGAGCAATTTCAATGCCCCGCCAAGTGAGAGCAAATGCTGATTCTGCTCCCAGTGGGCGGGAACATGAAAAATTCTCCCACCTGCTGGCAGTGGACTTTTTATCTGCTTCCCTGACCACACTCATGCGAGCAGGGAAACCAATAAAAAAATGTCTCCCGACGGGAGCAGCATTTTTAGCTGCTCCATATGGTTGGGAGCATTGACATCTCACTCTGAAGGCAGGGGACTGCCTGGGGCCACAGGAGCATTAGGGCTCCCCCCAAGGCCCTCAACTAGGATGCAGTGGGTGCCCTGGGTGGGCTTCGGGGCACCCACCCTTTATTGGCCATGCCTCGGGGGATGGTGTCCCTGGGTCTGAAAACAGCCCCCCTCCCACTTGCCTAATTAGCCAGGCCATAAGGGATGGGATCCCAAGGACTGAAATCGGCCTAGGATAGGGTGGCATGCGGCCAACCCCTCCCATTATTAATTGAATAGGCCCCGGGGATGGGGTCACTTGGGCCTATAGTGGCCAATATTGACCTGAGGAGGGGGGCTGCCTGCCCCCTCCTGCTTTGTAATGTGCCCCCTTTCACCATAAATTGAGTGGCTGGCCCTGGGGGATGGGGTCTTTGTGGCCAAATACAGTCCTGGGAGGGGGGGGTCACTTACTCTCTCCCCAAAAGAATGTGGCGGGCCCCTGGGGATGAAGTCCCCATACACAGAATTAGTCTCAGAGAGGGTTGCTGTGTGCCCCTCTCCCGGATTGGCTGCCTTGGGGGAAGTAGGCCCTGTGGCCAACCCCCTGCTGCGCACGGCTGACAGCTGTACACGGTAATGGTTTGGCTGCATGCAGGGGGTTGACTACAGGGATTTGCAGAAGGCCAGGCCCTGTGGCCAACCCATTCACCTTGCACGGCCTAGCCTCAGTGCTTGACCGCAGGACAGGACCTGTGGTCACCCCCCCCATCTCACACGGCCAAAGGCCGTGCACCATGTGGGGTTGGCTGCCCCCGGGGGGGATGGCTGCAGGGTCTGGTCTTTGCCCATGCACAGCGGCATTTGGATTAACGTGTGTTAATTAAATATTACTTTACTTTAGAAAAAACACTAGAAATTCACTAAAGAAAACAAACATTACATGGACATTTTATTTAGGAAATAGAATGTAAAAAACCTTACAGATTCACTGAAAAAGACAAAGGTTACAGGTATGTTATAGTTTGGTTCAGATTTTACACACACAAAACCATGGCAATTGAGCAGTTATATTTGTCTCAAGAAACTATAACTCCCGCCCACGCCATGTAATGCTATGACATCATGGATAATATCACTGCAACATTTGAAATGAAATTATTGATGAGAAAACTGTTAAGTTCCCTTAAAGCTAGATCTGTTGGCATTGCCGGTGTGTCTTAGGTCTGGCATTAGCCAAGACTTTTGATTTGACTAAACTTATTATATAATGTAGATGGGGACAGATGTACAATAGTTTTTTTTGCAACTCACAATTTACAATTTTTGGTGAATTGCAAATTGCGAGTCGCAAAACAAAATGTACAACAGTGTCTGGGACACTGTTAGCGATTCCCAAATGGGTTGCAAGGGTCCTGTCTCATTAATTTTCATGAAGCAGTTCACAGTTTATGACCCATTTGGGAATGGCCGCATTCACAGAGATGGTGGCCTTCTGAGGTCAGCAGACCACCATGTCTGTGACTGCTTTTTAAATAAAGCTGTTTTTTTTGTTTGAAATGCAGCCTGTTTTCCTTAAGAGAAAACTGGATGCATTTCAAAACTAAAAATGAACAATTTCAGTTTAAGTTTATTTCAGAGCAGGCAGTGGTCCATGGGACCACTGCCTGCTCTGAAAAAAAGTTGGTGCCCCCATTCACCAAGGGGAATGGGTCCCTTGGGGACCCATTCCTGTTGGTGGATTTGTTACCACCAATTTGAAATTGGTGGTAACTGCAATTGTTTTGCTACCGCAATCATGGTCACAAAACAATTATACATGGGTCTGCGAGTCGCTATTAGGAAGGACACCCTTGGAACGCCCTTTCCTAATAGCCAGTCGCAATCCCTATTTTACAAGTCGGTAACAGGTTACTGACTCGCAAAATAGGGATGGTACATGCTACAAAGCTATTTTGCAGTCGCAAAAGGCAATTTCACCATTTGCAACCACAAAATAAATTTGCACATCTCTCCCATAGTTACAGGTACTTTCAGCCAGCTCTCCTAGTCCATTAGACTGTTGTGTTACTCACAAAGGGCCTGATTCACAAAGGTAAATAGACACTTTTCAAGAACTATATGCAGATTTTTATGACTCTTCATGTCCTATCTTTTTAGATGCAGAAATCTCCGCACATAAAAAGCTGACTTGCATAGTTTTAAAATTCCACACGTAGGCTCATATTTATACTTTTTTTGTGCCGCATTTGCGTCACTTTTGGATGCAAAAGTGGCGCAAACTTACAAAATACAATTATATAGTGTAAGTTTGCACCACTTTTGTGTCAAAAAATGACACAAATGCGGCACAAAAAAGGTTTAAATATGGGCCATAGTTTGTGAATTTCACTTAAAGTGTAAAATTATACAAAGTGAAAGTTTGCCTTACTGAATCAAGCCCAAAGTTGTTCTGCCCAATAATTCAGACAGTGTAGTGTAATATGTCAGTCCACTTCAGCGTTTGGCTAGCTTCCATGTGATTGATTGCATTCTGCTCTTTCACAATGAACACATCTGCATACAATGTACAGCAAGGATAACTACGGCAATGTTTGCATTTCAGAAACAAAATACTTTAAAGGTTGTTTTCCTTATTTTAATGTTTTAGTGCTGCTTAAGTATTATACTTCCATGTCTCTTAATAAAAGCCTGTTGCGTTTTCCCTATAGTACCAGGCATAAGCCCATGTTTACCTAGTAAGACAAGGGTTTATTAACTTTGTGGGAGTAAATAATATGCTCCTCCCATCAGTACCTTTCTGTTTTGTTTCACTGACTTTCATCCGCCTGGCTTACGCATACGGCTATTAAGTGATAAATAATGCATTAACGTTTGCAGGGAAACAAAAAACATAATTGATGTGCAATGCAGGAGTATGCAAAACGTTGCAATCTTGCAATACCAGAAAAGTGCAAACTTGGGGTGTATGGGACGGCTAAGAGGAGAATCTATGGCAGAGGAGGGGAAACCAATAATGAAATCTAAATTAAGGCGCTGTTCTTTTTGTTTTCAAGTATTGTTATTGGAGAAAAATTCATCAGCATACAATACAATAATAATGGCACATAGGGTAAGTTAACTACATCAAGTCACATCACGTCACAAATATAGCTCTTAGAGAAATAAGCATATGGGAGCAAAAGTAAATGTCAGGTGCCTTGTAGCAAGGGATAGAGGAGGAGGTATGAAAGATTGAGCTAGAGAGTAAGAAGGAGCAGAAGGGGGAGTGGAGGCAGAGGTATTGAGACAACAAATTGCAAACCACTTTAGCAAATCAGAACACAAGGAAAATTACACATTATTTTACCTTAACACACAAGCCCTATCACATTTCTTAATTAAAAAAACGTATTCAGCACCGTCTATGCTAATACCATCTGGAGATGTTCTAACAAATATGAAACGTTTAAACAATGGAAATTCCATAGAATGAATGAACTAGTATGCACAACAGAAGGCAGTGAAGATACCTTGATAATGTTTCAAATCATAGGCAACAGGAAAAAGTTCATTAACCCCTACGGTGCCCTGGATGAGCTGATCTCGCCCTCGGCCACGGTAGCCGTGTGCCGAGGACGAGACCATCTCATCCTGCACCGGGCCCACGGGGGAGCGGTAGCGCTTCCCACATAGGCCTTCCACTCACCCCCCCCAGGGCAGGGATGGAAGGGGAATCGCAAAGCATTTCTCTTCCGATCTGGGGTGGGGGCAGGCAGAGGCATGAAAGGAAAGGCCTTTCCTTTCCTTTCATGTCTCTTTGAGCATTTCTGAAGCTGATTTTTTTTTTTTTAACAACGATGTCACTAAAGGGTAGCGGCCCTTTAGGCAAGGGTCGCTCCACTGGGAGGCAAATTTATTTTAGGCCATTTCTTCCCCCTTGGGGGCAGATCGGCCTATTTTATTTGGGCCGATCTGCCCCCAGGGGGAGTAGAAACCACTTGACACCAGGAATTAAAAAAAAAAAAGATTTTACTAATGGGGAGCGACCCCTTAGGCAAGGGTCACTCCCCTAGGAGGCAAATGTATTTTAGGCCATTTCTGCACCCTTGGAGGAAGATTGGCCTATTTTTGGAAGGGCCATGGGGCAGAAAGCCCAGCAGAGACAAGGAAAGATTTTTTTTTTTTAAAAAGAGGGTGGGGTATGGCTATACCTCCACCCCAAATAAGTGGGGACAAAGTTGTTCTGCCCACGGGTGGGCAGATGGAGCAATTACCCCCGATCCACTCCTCTGGGGGCAGAAAGCCTACTAGATGGCGGTGAATTTAAAAAAATTCAAAGATAGTGGGGTGGTGGCCACCAACCAGTATGGGCTTGGTTAGACCCCCATCCCAACTAAAGGGGGTATCAGTCTTTCAGCTCTCCCCCGCACACTAAAAGATCTCATCCCAACGGCAAGCAACAGGACATTTGATTACTTTGGGTTTTGGTTTTACATTTGAGCCTTGAGAGCTTGTCTAATTCTCAAATTGTCCCACTTGGAATGGTGAGGGCTGCACTTTTTGGACTTTGGAACGCTGCCATGTAGAAAAATCTACCAGAACTAGACACATCTGAAAACTAAATGTCTGGGTGAGTCCAGGGTGGTGTGCTTCACATGCACCCGCACCATTTTCATACCAACAATGCTCTGCAAACCTTCAACTTTGCTTGAAATCACACATTTTACCCACATTTATGTGATGGAACCTTCCAGAATCTGCAGGAATCCACAAAATTCCTACCACCCAGCATTGTCGCATCCATACCGATAAAAATTCTGTCCCACTTGTCAGCCTAAAAAAGTTTTTTTTCTAAACTACCCTTTTGGACCTGCTTTGGTTCCCCCTCAATTTTGACATGTTTTTGGCTCTTCCCTGTCACAGGCACTTGGCCCACCTACACAAGCGAGGTATAATTTTTATCGGGTGACTGAGGGAAATGTTGGGTGGTAGGGAATTTGTGCCGGTCCAGTGATCCCCCAAAGAAATGTGGGAACAATGTGATTTTTTAGCCAAATTTTAGGTTTGCTGAGGATTTGGGGTAAGAAACCACTGGGGGATCCATGCAAGTCACACCTCTCAGGACTCCCTTGGGTGTCTAGTTTTCAGAAATGTCTGCGTTTGGTAGGTTTGCTAGATGGCTGATGAGCCCAGGCCCAAAAACGCAGGTGCTCCCACAAAAACAGGTACTTTGTATTTGATCATTTTGATGTGTCCATATAGTGTTTTGGGGCATTTCCTGTCACGGGCACTAGGCTTACCCACACAAGTGAGGTACCATTTTTATAGGGAGACCTGGGGAAATGCTGGGTAGAAAGAAGTTTGTAGCTCCCCTCAAATTCCAGAACTTTCTGTCACCGAAATGTGAGGAAAAAGTGTTTTTTTTGCCAAATGTTGAGGTTTACAAAGGATTCTGGGTAACAGAACCTGGTGAGAACCCACATGTCACCCCATTATGAATTTCCCTAGGTGTCTAGTTTTCAAAAATGTATAGGTTTGCTCGGTTTTCCCTAGGTGCCGGCTGAGCTACAGGCCAAAATCTACAGATAGGCACTTTTCTTAGGGAAAATGTGATATGTCCATGTTGTGTTTTGGGGCATTTCCTGTCATGGGCATTAGGCATTTTTATTAGGAGACTTGGGGGAAAGCTGGGTAGAAGGAAATTTGTGGCTTCTCTCAGATTACAGAACTTTCTATCACCGAAATGTGAGGAAAAAGTGTTTTTATTTTGTCAGATTTTGAGGTTTGCAAAGGATTCTGGGTAACAGATCCTGGTGAGAGCCCCACAAGTCACCCCATCCGGGATTCCCCTAAGTGTCTAGTTTTGTAAATTGTACAGGTTTGGTAGGTTTCACTAGATGCCGGCTGAGCTAGAGGCCAAAATCCACAGCGAAAAAAGGTGTCAGATTTCAATGTAAAATTGTAATGTGTCCATGTTGCGTTTCCTGTCGTGGGCACTAGGCCTACCCACACAAGTTAAGTACCATTTTTATCGGGAGACGTGGGGGAACACAGAATAGCAGAACAAGTGTTATTGCCCCTTGTCTTTCTCTACATTTTGTCCTTCCAAATGTAAGACAGTGTGTAAAAAAGGTGTCTATTTGACAAATGCCCTGAAATTCACATACTAGTATTGTCACGTAGGCTCTCATTATTCTAATGAGACTACTGGATTTTGAGCGGCAGAATCGCCCGTGGCGTGGGAGACTGAGTCTGACCACTGACACCCGTCGCTCCAATCCGGGTTTTGCTCCGGCCAACTAGCAGTGCCTCATCCCTACCCAAGGGCAGGGATGACTGGGCAGCCGAGCGCATGACATAATTGATTTCTCAGGGAAGCCGTGGTCACTCAGGTCTCATCCGTTTCTCTCAGTTACCATAGTCTTATATATAAAATGACAAACAGAGGCAGTATATGTTTCAATACTGATTTTAATAAAACAACTGCATCTTAGATAGCAAAGCATGAGCTGCAATAACCAGGACAACACAGCATGACAGTATTAAAATTGTGACGAGGAAAGTGAAGCATAAAAATAACGCTATCATATTGTCATTACGGTCAATAGACTAACTCCTACCTAGGCTATGATAGAGCACAGCGTGTTAAATTCTAATTCTGCCCTTCAGGTTCCCCTGGGAAGACATCATCCCCCATACCTGAGCAAAGGCCTGTAGTCTGCGTTAGTATCTGTAGCGAAGCTTTCGGCAATCAGAATACTGTTGTGGTTCTCTGGCTGGAATCTCCCTCTAACGTGTAATGGACAGGGAAGTGTTTTTATAATAACACAGCTGATGTCCCTACGTAAGGATGTGTGTTTTCTATGAATGTTGGAGACTAAACTTATACCACGCTCACCGGCAATGTACCGTGCTGTAGCCTTAGAAGAAGCACAGAGTGATCAAGAATGTCTTGTTTGAGAACAGAGTGCTGGCCATGCAAAAACAGTTAGATAAACAGAAAATAAAACAAGACCATAAAAGTGGTTATTGTAACAATAATAAAATAAAGGCGAATAAAATATATCTAGGTTAGAGCGCACAGCGGCTTGGCCTAGTGTGTTAAAATAACGTGCATGGAGCTATAGCTAAAATGGCTACACAACACCCTCTCCTTGTCGGTTGAAGGTGGTTCAAAGCCTAATGACATATATAATTGCTACTAAAAAGCTCAACCTAAGATATACATGTAAAAATTAATGTCAATTATGACAAGTTGAAGGGACATGTGAGCATATAAAAGGACAATTTAAAACGTGAACATGTGGCATAAAAAGACCGAATTTCAAGAGTCAAAGTTATTTCTGAAAAGTTCCAATCGATTTTGGGACCATAGAGGAAAGGAAATCTTCCACTTCGGCAGGTGTTAAAGTTGGAAAAGCATCGCCGAGAAGGACCAAGGAGTGGTCGTGTTCCATAGCCTCAGCTTCAGCCAAGGCGGTATTCCGTGGTGTACCCAAAGATGAGTTAAGAGCCACATCCTCCAGGAAGGGCAACTCATAAGTAGCTTCCTGTTGCAAATGCAACCTCAACGCGCATGTCTGGCAATGAGCCCTTAGCGAGAACATCAACAGATCAGCGTCCAATGACAGAGACCAGTCACACTCCAATTGCTGCAGGAGTGTTGCTCCAAAATACTGCATCATGCGTTGACGACACAGCTGCGCTGAAGGCAGCGCTTTCATTCCTCCTTGTTGCAGCGGGACAGCCATTGCGCATAAAAAATAGCAACAGCAAAATGCCAGCCAATAAAGCCAATGTTATTGGAAATCTCCCGAAAATACTAGAGAAAATTGAGTGGATGGCTGATGGTATTAGACCGAATATGGAGGAGAAGGTGTGCATGAAACCAGAACCAACAGACTTAAAGAGGTTTGCGATTCCAGTTGTACTGAACGTATTAAATATCCGTCCCACAAGTTCACCAAAGTTTCTCGGAAAGTTTGTACTTAAAAGGGACTGTGGCCCTCATTCCAACCCTGGCGGTCTCTGACCGCCAGGGCGGAGGGCAGCGGAAGCACCGGCAACAGGCTGGCAGTGCTTCCCGGGCTATTCTGACCGCGGCGGTAAAGCCGCGGTCAGAAAAGGGGAACCGGTGGTTTCCCGGCGGTTTTCCCCTGGCCCAGGGAATCCTCCATGGCAGCGCTGCTTGCAGCGCCGCCATGGGGATTCCGACCCCCTTCCCGCCAGCCTGTTTCTGGCGGTTTTCACCGCCAGAACCAGGATGGCGGGAACGGGTGTCGTGGGGCCCCTGGGGGCCCCTGCACTGCCCATGCCACTGGCATGGGCAGTGCAGGGGCCCCCTAACAGGGCCCTATACAGATTTTCACTGTCTGCTTTGCAGACAGTGAAAATCGCGACAGGTGCCACTGCACCCGTCGCACCCCTGCAACTCCGCCGGCTCCATTCGGAGCCGGCTTCCTCGTTGCAGGGACTTTCCCGCTGGGCCGGCGGGCGGCCTTTTGGCGGTCGCCCGCTGGCCCAGCGGGAAAGCCAGAATGCGGGCATTCGGCAGTAACCGCATGGCGGGCGGCGACCGCCGCCCGCCGCGGTCAGAATGACCGCCTGTATCTCTGCTGACGACCTTGCCACCTGAAGTGCGTAGGTCTTGCGTGCAGATGTAAGGGCCACAATAAAGCCTTAAGTCTTCTCAACTTGTCAAAATTCACGTTAGAAGTAGCAATGTGAGGCCAAATCTCTGCCACCCCTTTTATTTGTGCAGGAGGAAACAGTACATTCCTGCAGCATGTAACAATCTTAGAGACCGAAACAACATAAACTATTCCGGCTCGCATCCCACAACAGTCTTCAACATTGAGGATAACATTGCTGCCGTTTGAAAGCACCTGAAACGAAGGTCTAATCAAGAGGACAGGAACTCCCTTCAGATAACAAGCTAAGTTTGCTGCAGACGTGATACATGCCCCATGCAAGGACAGCTGTTTACAAACCATTGAATGACTGATTGAAGTCTCACATTCACTACCGCTAAGAAAGACTTCTTTCATGCCACTGAGACATTTGTACGAGAAGGGTAGCTCCCACACCTCATGGATGTAATTATCTCCCAGGCTTTCATATCTTCCTACCGGGATGTGATTTAAACAGGAGGTGAATTGAAGTGTAGAAATAGGCAGATTAATGACCCCGTGTATTAGCCACTCAGCAGATGGTATTTCAGCCACAGTAAAAGGCAACTTTTCAAATTTTTCGATGTTTAGCATGACATAAGTCGTTTCTTTCTTAGCCATTAGTTGTTGTTGTCGCGTTAAATTAAAGGAAGAAAATATTTCCCTTGCGCTGACATGTTTTCAGGGAACTCGACCCGCCATCAGTGTTTGAAGTGTCCAACCCAACTGCATAATGGACCTTAACTGACTCTGTCCGTGATGTAAGGAAGACATATCTGTTTGTATAATGTCTATAGCAGAAGAGACAATGGGCCAGATGTAGCAAAAATAAAAATTGCGACTCGCATTTTGCGAGTTGATGCGACTCGCAAAATGCGAGTCGCAATATGTAATGCCAGGAAAAAAAACGATCCGATTTTGCGACTCGCAGCCGGACTCGCAACGCAGTGTGCGAGTCCGCAGATTGCGAGGTCGCTTTTTGCGAGTGTGCAAAAAACGAACTCGCAATTAGCGAGTAGGTGTCGCAAATTGCGATTTCCTTGAAAATTGCTTGCAGGTGCAGCAGAACACTCCAGAAACCACACCAGAACACTCTGGAAACACTTCCTGGCACATGATAATGACATCACAGCCAGGAAGTTTAGAAATACACCTGGGAGGAGGGAGGACCACACCCTTTTATAACTGCCAGTCTTCACACAGAACAAACAGCAGCTGCCATGGAGGGAACCCCAAGAAAGAGGAAGCTCACATTTTCTGAGAGGGAGCTGGAGGTGCTGACAGAGGAATGCTGTCAGCACCATGATTAGCTTTTTGGGAGAGCAGCCCTCAATGTCCCTGAGGCCACAAAAAAACTACTCTGGCAGGACATACAGGATAAAATCAATTTCCTGGGTGTGAGCCACAGGACAATCGAGGACATTAAGAAGAGGTGGTATGACCTCCGCTCCCGGGCCAAGGAGAGGGTGGCAGAAAGGCTCCGGGAGATGAGAGGCACAGGAGGGGGACCATCATCTGTGCCACCACCCACACCCCTGGAAGAAAGGGTGGAAGGAACATTGGACCAGGAGGCAGTGTGTGGATTTGGGGACCTGGACACCTCAGAGCCCGGCACATCAACCGGTGAGTACCATGTGATAAGCCTGTACCCCTATCAATGCCATACTCCCACCCACCATGTACACAAGTGCATGCACAACCAAAATAGCTCCATTTCAGGGTAGAAATTGCCAGAATGATGCATTATGGGAAATGTAGTCAAATAGGCAGTTCATAGGCAAATGTTTATTAGGATGTGTGCAATAGATAGTAGACACTGACAGTCTGTTCCCCATGTCCCACAGGTCTCCAGCTAGACACCCCCAACACCCCAAGCACCCAGGCCCAGGAGGACACCCCAGGACCCGCCAGCACCCCCACCTGCACGGTCAGCAGCATCCCTGCAGTAGCAACACCTGATGCAACAATCACGCCAGAAGCTGCCCCAGCAACAGGCAGGGAGGACACAGGTGGGAGCACAGGGCAGCCACCGCTGCGCAGGCGTCGCAGGACAAGACCATCTGGGCTGCAGTCTGCATCCGGGATACTTCCTCCAACCACCAGTGAGGCACATCTGCTGCGTGGTCAGCGCCTGCAGAACAGAATTTTGGGCAGGATCAGTGGTGTGCTGCACCGCTTTGTGCGAAACAACCATGCAAGCATGCAGCACCTCAACAGACGCATGGACATGATGTGCCAGAACACTGGGGACCTTGCCCTTCCCATTAGGGAACTGGCGGGAGGACTGCTGGCCCAGGCAGAGGCTGGGCGGCGCAGAGATCGGCAGATAATGCACCGACTGGACAGGATGGCCACATCGATCGGCAGGCTCGCCATTAATACAACAGGCCTGTCGAGGAGGACAGTTGGGCTGCAAGTAGAGATGGGCCATTTTGCTGGGGATGTTGCCAGGGGCCTGGGACGTCTCACCCACATAATCGAACTTATGGAGACACGGGAAATGTCGAGGGCCACAGGGGAAACACCCCAAGACAGTGAGGAGGGCTCAACAGTGAGCAGTGTCTCTGCCACTGACAGCAGGGTGCTCAGGAGTGGTAGGCAGAGCACCACGGACGCAGCAGGGACCAGCCAGGCTGGCAGGAGGGGCAGGAGATCATAGATAACACCCAGGACCATTAAATGTGGCACATGGCGTTAATGTGCCACATGACTGGTTGGCATTTTCCTACCCATGGACAATTTCGACTTGTATATAGTTTCTTTATTACAGTAATAAAACAGTTATTTTTGTTCCACTTAACAAATTGAGTTTTTGGTCAATAGGTGAGTATGGTGGGAGTTGACACGTACCGTCCAAAATATTGTGTAGCAATGTGGTCCCGTCTCAGTCTGCCTTGATTAGCTATACTCCTATCCCCATGATGGCGATGTGGTTGTTCTTGCTCTTCATCATCCGGATCTGGGTCTGCAGGGGTGAGAGGTAGCCCACGTCGGGTGGCTATGTTGTGGAGGATGGCGCATGCGACCACAATTTTGAATGCGGTAATGGGGGTGTATTGGAGGGCGCCTCCACTGCGGTGGAGGCATCTGAATCTTGCCTTCAGGAGTCCGATGGTGCGCTCTATCAGGTTCCTGGTCCTCTTATGCGCACTGTTGTATTGCCTCTCTGATTCAGTGCTGGGTGTTAAAAACGGAGTCATGATCCAAGGCCTGAGAGCATAGGCACTGTCACCTGTTGGGCACAAAAGTACACTGTTAGGAAGTCCAGATAGTCGTGCACAGTGACCTGTGTGTATGTCTCCAAGTGTCTGTAGCTCTACCTAGGAGGTAACCGTCTCCGAATTCCCCACGTTCCAGGCGTTGATGTATCCCACTATGCCTAAAAATGTATAAGTCATGGGTACTGCCTGGAAACTTAGCTACGATGTCCGTGATGACATAATGGGCATCACAAACAACATGTATGTTGAGTGAGTGGGTACACTTTCTGTTGCGGAAAATGTGTTCCAGATTTGCAGGGGGGCATATTTGAATGTGTGTCCCATCTACACACCCTATGACATGGGGAAAGTGGGCAATCCTGTAAAAGTCCAGCTTGGTGCTGTTCATTTCTGCCTCATTCCTTGGTAAGTATATGAAGTGAGACATGTGCGTGACTAAGGCATCTAGGAAGGCCCTGAGGAACCTTGACACTGCACTTTGGGATACCCCACCTGCCACAGCAATGACCCCCTGATAGCTCCCTGAGGCCAAGAGGTGCAGTGAGCATAGTACTTGCACATGCGTAGGAATGGCGCAGCCACGCAGAGTCTGGTGTTCTAGCTGTGGTTTGAGTAAATCTATTAATTCTAGAATGGCTGCGCTGCTAAGGCGGTATTTGTCATAGATCTCCTCTTCAGTTTGCTGAAAAAGAGTCTGCCTGGTTCTATATATCTTCTCCTGTCTGTGGCCCCTCCTCCTCCTCTGCTGGGCTGCGTAGACTCTCCTCCTCACTGCTATCAGGTATATCTCCGCCATCTTGAGTAACCCAGAAGGCTTCTGGGTCCCCTTTTATACTTTGGTAATGGTTACCACCTGCTCTGAGTTAGTGGTAAATGGGACATGCAAACTGGGCTTTTTGCGACTAGTCGCAATTTGCGAGTTGCAATTGCATAAGGTTTGCGACTCGCAAATTGCGACTTGCTATTTGCGGGTCGCAAAATGGGGTCGCAACGGATGCAACTCGCAAACGGGTCCCATCGCTTTTTGCGAGTCGGAAATGGGCTTTTTGCATTCCATTTCCGATTTTGCAGTGTCGCAAATTGCGATTCTGCCCATTTGCGAGTCGCAAACCTTTGCTACATCTGGCCCAATGTTATTTAAAGGGTATATCTGGTCGGACAGGGTAGTAATCCCATTATTCACAACAGCTAATGCCTTTTCTAGATTTTCCTGGTCTATTTGCCTTAATCGGACAGCTGCTTCTTGTTGGGAAAGCTTCCAAATTTCATTATATACTTCATATAAGAAACGCTTTCTGCTGTGTTTTCAGGGGCCTAACAGGAAATCCTGTAAGTCGGTATTATTAGACAGGAGACTGAGGTGTTCTCTAACCGCATCTAGTGAGGAAGATCTTAACCACTGCTGGCATAGTTTCCCTACTCTGTATGTTGTAACTATACCCGCATGTTCAGATGATATAAAGCGAGGGTCTGGCCTATTATTGTAGTTCTAAAACCCCCACAGAGTTGATAAAACGTTGGTGACACCCATTGGTATTTACTGGCCACAATAACCACCCGCCAGGACGTGTCAGTGAAACATTAAAT
Source organism: Pleurodeles waltl (assembly GCF_031143425.1). Classification (NCBI taxonomy): domain Eukaryota; kingdom Metazoa; phylum Chordata; class Amphibia; order Caudata; family Salamandridae; genus Pleurodeles; species Pleurodeles waltl. Next base: position 638,310,461 of record NC_090439.1, on the reverse strand, counting down.
GTACCCTTCTGGACCCATTTGTCGAGCTGATCTTCAGTTGCATTTGTATATGTTTTGCCACTTTTAAAATCTTGCAGGGGCAGGTATACTGGGTGTGTTTAATTCTTTGTTTAATTCTTTGATCTTTGCTAAGCCTAGACAACTTGTTTGTTGTACTGTTTCATTTAAGAACATCATTTGTACATCATTTGTACAGGTATCAGGCATGCTCTGAATTAAGCTTTCTTCCCTCTTATTTGCCGATGTCTAGTTCCCCACACACTTTTTAAGTCAATCGACTTCAGCCAATATTCATAGCCTTCTATAGTCAACCGGGAAACAAAGGAATCCGAATATATGAATTTTGTATTTGTCAATAATATGTGCATGTTTTTAGTAGGTGGCAATTTAAAATAATACGACTCAGCATTTTTAACATCATGCCCAAAAAAATATGTAAACTTTTCAGAATATGTTTTGGAACTTCCTTGTGGTGGAGTCGGACACTGTTCCCATTGTGTATAATTAAAAACTGTTCTGGGGCTGCTTGCTCTGTGTATGAAATGGTGCCCATAATAATTATAGCAAAACATATCACCATAATTTTCTTTATATTGATAAACATCTTCGTTTTCAAATACAGTATAATACTGTAATTCAGCCATCATAAAATCAACTGTTTTCACATCCCAATCATCAGAAACAATGTCTGGCATTATTATATCATTCATGGAAAGTTTGAACACATATGGTATTTGAATGACCTCCTTAGGGCCGTATTTATCAAAAGTTACTTTATCCCAAACATTCCCATCAGGAATTGTAATGCGGAAATGTTCACAAAAGGCAAGTCTCTTTGGACCTTGTGTGATGAAAGATGTGGTTTTAAGACCTCATCCACCAGTTCAACTGTTGATTTTTTAGGAAGAAAATGACCATGTATTAACAAAAAGAAAGCGATGACAAAACCAATCCAAAGTGGGAAAGCTAGTACAGTCAAGGAAAGCCACAGATAGTTCCATGGAAAAATAAAGTATGTTACTTTAAGCCAGTTCATTAGCTTACGTGTTCTTGACAGTTCAGGTGTTGAAGAGGCGAATGAGTCTGAGACGTCATCATTGATGTCAGCAAAATATCCAGAAGCAGTTTGTGCAAAAACTGGAGCTGTATTAATTGGTGGAGTTGGTGTTTCTCGCGATGGCACAGAATAAATAGCACCATCCGTTTGTGTTGAAGCTGTATCAAATCGATCAACGATTTTTGTATTATTTGATGTTAGTAGAACCAATGCAAGATCATTTTCCACCCTCCCCAAGCTTGGAGAGGTGTCGGTGTTGCTACTCCCAACTTGTAGAGGAACATCCTGACTAGTAGTGAGAGGGATTCAGGAACTACTGGTTGTTCCTCTTGGTCTGCTGTGCAGGATCGGCCACATGGTGTAGTTTGACATTGTCGATGGAGACAAAACTATTTTCTTTAGCACCTGCCAACGGCAGTAGAATTACAGTTCTGGTACAGTGGATCCCCAAGATTGGGTCTGGTGCTCGATAAGAAGGACCAAATTCCTTTTTCACAGTGACCTTTTCACATACTAGATCTAGGAATCCAGCCGGTAGATGTTACAGGTACATCCTTAATTCCTACGGAGGCAGTACTGGCAGAAGAGTTGTTGTCACTGAACTGTTGTAATTCCTGTAAGACAGTTTATTTATGTCAAAAGGTGTTTCTGCTGCCTCCATGCCAGGACCATCAAGATCTGGAACATACATTTGAGTTCCAAACAGGCACTCATATGAAGTACGACCCCCCAGGGACCTTCTAGGCAGATTGTTAAGTGCTCTCTGAACTCCATACAGGTGATTAAGCCAACTACGACCCGTACCTAAGACTCTGGCGTTAAGGATTGCTTTAAATCACAGTTTAATCGCTCCACTACACTATTTCCCTTGGGATGAAATGGGGACGAGTACTGGAGTTGGACCCCCAACGAAGCCATGGCGTCCCTGAATGCCCTTGAGGCAAAAGCAGGTCCTTGGTCCGAGTGGAAAGCCGCAACTGCATATATACCGATAAAGACTTGCAAATCTTTAATAACAGTCCGAGCGTCAGCCTAGAGTTGTGGCCACACCCATAGAAATCAGGAGCAAGAGTCAACAGCGACCAAAATATACTTATATGCACTGTCTGGTGTTAGGGGACCGCAATGGTCCAAGTACACACATTGTAAAGGTTTATTTGAAATCAAGAGGGGTGTCTGCGGCGGGCGTTTGGCAGTTGAAACTTTAATTTGTTGGCAGATGTCACAACAAAGGACATACTGCTTGGTCTCTTTGTAGAGGCCTGGCCACCAATAGCGGGCTTGTAAGATTGATATTGTAGTCGCCACACCAGCGTGGGCAGAAGCTACCCCTTCATGCGCTGCTTTAATCAATTGTGGTCTTATATCTCTGTTGGGAATATATTGCACACCTACGCCTGGTATCTTAACTTCAGCGTTCAGGAAACCTACCATTCGGTAGGAATATTTGTCAGGAAATGCTTTTGGATAGGGCATACCATCAGCCGTAGCTTTCATGGCAGCCCATATGTCTGCGTCCGGTTTCGAACTCAACCGAGTTACTGCAGCAACAGCAGCCACAGCCACTGCTGGCTTTGCGGCTTCATCAGTCAGTGTATTCCCAGCAACGTGTATTCCAACGCGCTGGTGTCCAAGTGTATGTACAACAAGGACATTTGGTAGCATTTCCTTTAGATCCGCTACTTTCCCCCACAGAAGTCTGTGTTTAATGGTGTTGCCTTTAGAATCTCTGAACCCATTCTGGCACCAGTAATGCAGTATTCATTGAAGGGCTGGACACAATAAGACTAATCACAATCAGTGTTATACTGTGCAGGCTCTGTATGTTCCAGTGCCATAACCAGAGCCTTGAGCTCTGCTAATTGTGCTGTGCAATCCCCTAAGGCTTGCGTAAATGCATGGAGTGGACGGAACTTATTGTCCTCCACATAGTCGCTTACGACTGTGCAAGCAGCAGAGTATTGATGCTTTGTGCCAATTGCAGGCTGTGCAGAGCCATCGGTGTACATGACTCTGTGATATTGTTCAATAGGCAAAGTGTCTGCTGGAATTGGGTATTCCAGCTCGTATTGCAAAAATTCTTGAGTTTGTAACTTTGGGTCAAAGATGTAGTCCACATCAGTGTCTGTCAAAGACGTGGCCCACTGTATCCAACGTGGATGTAATGCTTTAGCGTTTGGGACGCTTGCTTTTGTAACGGCCTCTAGGGCTGGAATTGGACAAACGACAATAATGCGTTTGCCCTGGGCTAGAGGTCTTTCTTTAAAGACAGCCATCTGAACAGCAGTGAGAATTTTTTCTGTGGGAGCAAAGCGTTGTTCTGCTACTTAGTACAAATTTAATTTGTAAGCTATTGGGATAGTCCCACCCTCATTAAATGTTACATAAGTGAAACCAATGGCCCCAGCGATTACTCTGATGACCAAGTGTGTTTTGTTGTCCCTTGTGTGTAGGTGTTGTGCTGCAAGCATGTCTGTCTGCAGTTCCCTAAGTATTCATGTGTGTTCAACTGTCCAAAATTTACTTGAAAAGTCAGGATGTATTAAGTCATATAAAGGTTTAATGCGTGATGCATAATCTGGAATGTAAGTTCAACCAAAATGTAGAAAACCCAATAGAGATTGGAGTTTTTTATCGTGTTTGGAGGTTGCAGTTGTGCGCATTTTTCTAAGAATTGTGGCGCTAGGCTCTTTCCTTCACTTGATAGCTCATATCCCAGGAACAGGACGCTAAGGAAGGCAATTTTTGTTTTTTTGAAGTTGAATTTGTAGCCAAATTCACTAAATCCGATAACAATGCGGGCTACCCGTCTTAAATGTTGTAGTAATTCATCATCCGTAAGATAAATATCATCTACATAGGACAATGCTTCAGGGTCAATCTTGTGCAGAATTGCAGTGACACGAGCTGCGAACAGTCCTGGGATGTTCTTATACCCCTGAGGTAAACAACAGGATTTTTATCTGGGAGCCTAGTGCACTGAAACTTGTTAAGTCTCTACTCTCAGTCGCTATATTCTGGCACAAAAAAAATTGGAAATATCCAGCATTGTTTTGTATTTTTACATACTATATTATTCATTAGTGCTGTACTATGTGAATTTTGTATGGCATATGTGTGTGTATGACTGTTTAAGTGTCTGTAGTCTAAGACTATTCTGTCTGAATGGTCCGGTTTGGCTACTGGAAATAAAGGATTATTCATTGGGGAGACAAAGGGTTCAATTACGCCCTGGTACTCTAGTTGTGTGAGTATTTCTCTCATAGGTGCTTTTGCTTCATGTTTTATTGGGTACTGAGGTTGGGGTTGAGGTTAATTTTTAATGGGAATTACATGGTAGGAGGATTCTTTATCCCATCCTACATGATTGCGATATAAAGCAGGTGCCTGTGCCAAAGCCCAATCAATGGCATACAATTCAGTGAGTTCCTCCGGTACAAGGGGCGAGAAAGAATGTTTAATAACATCTTCTCCATATGGGCAGATACGGACAAATTCAGGTGGCCAATCTTGTTCGACCAACAAAACATCATATATGTTTACTACGCGATCACAAAAGTTCGCGTCTATTGTATGTTCAATGTCTCCTTCTAACTGTAGTGTAACTTTATACACCCTATCAGGCGTGGAGACACGCGTGTCCGCAGTTTCCACTTGTAGAAAGTAATCAGTTGCTTTCACCTCCAGATGCTGTAGAAGACTCCGGCAAACTATTGTGACCTCTGCCGCGCTGTCTATCAGTGCTAGTGCCCACTTCCTGTTCTTCAAGAGGACCCTCTTCTTGAGTGGCATGTCGTACTGCGACTGCTGCCACCTTTTTCTTTTTAAATTGGGGTTTTTGTTGGGGGAGGTTTCTCTTCCTTTTTAATTGAAACCTCTGATGAGCGTTGTGATTCCTGTCTCGGTTTCACGTACTCTGTTCTTCGCTCTGATCGCCCACCTGTCTCACTTTGTTTTTCCGATGAGTCCTGAAAGGAACGAGATTGGCGTGTATCAGTATATTGATATCTATCAGGCGTCTTTATATTATCTCTATTTCTGAGATTATATCTATTCTGTGGGGTCGCAGAGATTCTTCCCTTTCTTTTTTAGGTGTTTGTTGTTTTTTATCCCAGCTTTTCTTATTACCCTCAGGAGCTTGCTTGGAAAAATCTTTATTACATTTGCCCTGAAATTGTGATTTAGTTGGTCTGGCCCCTAGACTATCTCGACCAATGCTATAATAGGTCTCTGCAATAATCTTAGGCAGCTCGCATTCCTGATCCTGTTGAGGAACATAACGGAGCTGCATGCACACAGCTAGTGCGACTGCTTCCCCTTTAAGATTACTTAAAATAATTGAGGATACTGTGGCAAAATTGCCCATTAGTTGCATCCACAAATCCAGGGCCGGGGCAGCCCTGTATTCATCTTGAATTTGCTTCAACACTTCCGGTAAATTGGCACGTGTTGGTGTACATTGTGCAGTTGTATAGAGTGCGGCAAATACCGTGCCCCAGGTATTACAGTTATCCACTGTAGGGACCATCCCAAATGGCAAGCACATCGTTAGAATTCTATGTTTATCCTGAGTTCCCGTATGGAGAAATACTGCTTCCAGCGCATTTATTTTTTGTGCTAACCAAAACTGAGTTTCCTCTCGTTTGGTGGGTACTTTACCCATGATCGAATGTACAGTCACAGGGTTTATACCTGGCGTCACTGCATGTGGTTGTGCTGGAGCAGCACGTGCTGGGTTTGTATTTAATGTTTGCATCACAAAATGTACTACTCGTCTATATTTCGCTGTTAGTTCAGTATATAAGCAACAAACCTCAGCTACTGCTAAAGTCTCTACTGCAGGGTGTGGTGTATAGGTGGCCAATAAGGGCCAGGTTGGACCATCATTACTTTGAGGACCTAACCTTACTGGTAATATTGTGTGGGGTAGGGTGCCATCAAGCCAATTACTATGTACTTGATAAGATGAAGGTATTTCTAAATATGCATATGCCCTGCATTGTCCCGGTACGTTTGCAAGTGTATAGTGATGAAATGTATTTGTGTTCCCATCAACTGCTGGAAATGTGACCCAAGAATAGAAAAGTTCTGTTCTATAAGCTGGATGGGCGTCCACCACAAATGTGACTGGACACCTGGGCCGTTAGGCCATTTGCTAATAAATGTGTAGTCAGAGGTTGTCTCATATTGACTGCTATTGCTACCTGCTGTGGATTCGCCATGCTAGATAGAAAATATGTTCAGAGAAGGCACACCAAATAGGGTTTTTCCTTTTAGAGTTCAAGTTGAACAACCTCCAGCACTAGGTAGGATAACCTACGTAGCTCTGGCGGAAATCCTCAGTACCACGGACGTCTCCGTATACAGTACTGGGGTATCATTGTATATAATGAGACAGGGATACTCAGGAGGACCCGAAAATTAGAGCCTGACCAAACGTTGGCGGTGCCATGTCGCGTAGGCTCTCATTATTCTAATGAGACTACTGGATTTTGAGCAGCAGAATCGCCCGCGGAGTGGGAGACTGAGTCTGACCCACTGCAGGTGACACCTATCGCTCCAATCCGGGTTTTGCTCCGGCCAACTAGCAGTGCCTCATCCCTACCTGAGGGCAGGGATGACTGGGCAGCCGAGCGCATGACATAATTGGTTTCTCAGGGAAGCCGTGGTCACTCAGGTCTCATCCGTTTCTCTCAGTTACCTTAGTCTCATATATAAAATGAGAAACAAAGCCAGTATATGTTTCAATAATGATTTTAATAAAATGACTGCATCTTAGATGGCAAAGCATGAGCTGCAATAACCAGGACGACACAGCATGACAGTATTAAAATTGTGACGAAAAGAGTGAAGCATAAAAATAACGCTATCATATTGTCACTACGGTCAATAGACTAACTCCTACCCAGGCTATGATAGAGCACAGCGTGTTAAGCTCTAATTCTGCCCTTCAGGTTCCCCTGGGAAGACATCATCCCCCATACCTGAGCAAAGGCCTGTAGGCTGCGTTTGCATCTGTAGCGAAGCATTCAGCAATCAGCATACAGTCGTGGTTCTCTGGCTGGAATCTCCCTCTAACATGTAAGGGACAGGGAAGTGTTTTTATAATAACACAGCTGATGTTCTGAGAAAATGTCCCTACGTAAGGATGTGTGTTTTCTACGAATGTTGAAGACTAAACTTATACCACGTTCACCGGCAATGTACAGTGCTGTAGCCTTGGAAGAAGCACAGAGTGAGCAAGAATGTCTTGTTTGAGAACAGAGTGCTGGCCTAGGCAGTTAGCTAAACAGAAAATAAAACAAGACCTTAAAAGTGGCTATTGTAACAATAATAAAATAAATCCGAATAAAATATATCTAGGTTAGAGTGCACAGCGGCCTGGTCTAGTGTGTTAAAATAACGTGCATGGAGCTATAGCTAAAATGGCTATACAACAGTATGAGGACCCGGAATTCAGAGATGTGCAAATAACCACTGCTTCTCAACACCTTATCTTGTGCCCATTTTGAAAATACAAAGGTTTCCTTGATACCAATTTTTCACTCTTTATATTTCACCAAATGAATTGCTGTATACCCGGTATACAGTGAAAACCCAGTGCAAGGTGCAGCTCCTTTATTAGCTCTGGGTCCCTAGGGTTCTTGATGAACCTACAAGCCCTATATATCCCCGCAACCAGAAGAGTCCTGCAGACAGAACGGTATATTGCTTTAAAAAATCTGCCATAACTGGAAAAAGTTATAAAAGAAAACGTGGACAGAAATGTTTTTTTTTTACCTCAATATTTTTTTATTTTAGCTGTTACTTTCTGTAGGAAAACCTTAAAGAATCTACACAAATGACCCCTTGCTAAATTTAGAACTTTGTCTACTTTTCAGAAATGTTTAGCTGTCCAAGATCCAGCATTGGTTTTGCACCCATTTCTGTCACTAACTGGAAGGAGGCTGAAAGCACAAAAAATAGTAAAAATGAGGTATGTCCCACTAAAATGCCAAAATTGTGTTGAAAAATGTGTTTTTCTGATTGAAGTCTGCCTCTTCCTGAAAGCTGGGTAGATGATGATTTTAGCACCACAAACCATTAGTTGATGTCATTTTCAGGGAAAAAAACACAAGCTTTCTTCTGCAGCCTATTTTTCCCATTTTTTTTTAAACAGATTTTTCTCTATATTTTGGCTAATTTCTTGGTCTCCTCCAGGGGAACCCACAAACTCTGGGTACTTCTAGAATCCCTAGAATGTTGGAAAAAAAGGACGCAAATTTGGCGTGGGTAGCTTATGTGGGCAAAAAGTTATGAGGGCCTAAGCGCGAACTGCCCCAAATAGCCAAAAAAAGGCCTGGCACCGGAGGGGAAAGCTGCAGGCAGCGAAGTGGTTAAAAGCAACATATTTATAACAATGGAAATAAAACATTATGCATCAGCTTGACTGCTGTGCAGAGCCTGTGTGGAGAAGATGCATGCAAGAGGGAAGGCAAGAGGCGGTGACAGATGGCATCCATCTTGTCTACGACGGCATAGAACAGGATAACATGGCATAACTAAAATTCATTAATCATTCACACGTCTATACATTATATAAAGTTCATACATTTCAAATGTAAACTATGTGCAAAATCTAATGAGAAAAAAGTCATGTTAATTGTTTTATTAATGCATAAAAAATAAACCCTGAAAACAATCTAACACTGTCCTAGAACATTCCTTCCTTGAGAATCGAAATGATCACTAATGGCCGGTAGCTTTCTCTACCTAGCAACCTATGTCATCTTTCAAATGTCCACCTAATGCTTCATCGAACATTGGATTGCTAGGTGGCTCGTTTCTCCTCTTAGTCATAATCCAACCTTTTCCTTATGGCCGTTCTGTTCTAGTATAAAGAGAAAGATGTTGTTCACCAGGGTCGGAAAAGCTTTTGCAGATCAGCTTGGACTCTTGGGACATTCTCCCCCGGAGCACTTGATGTACACCCTGAATATCGAAAGCAGAATATCGATGGCACAGAATACTGAGGACAAAATAAAAAAAAATGAAATATCGATAGGTAAGTAAGTTTACATTTTCTATACCTAACTCCAAATATATGTACCCGTGCAGTATACGTATGCTGAAGGTACAGAGATGTGGAATAAGATATAGTAAATCTACATTTCTGGGGGTCGATATTCAATTGTCCTTTCCTTTAGACGCCCCCTTAATTCTAGGTCTCCTGGCTAGTGGCACAAAAATGCTCCACAGTTTTATAGAAAACAAGTTGCTCAATGAATAGGCAATTGTTTTATAATGCTGTCACATTACATTAAGTTACAACACATTACGTCATGCAATGTTAGTTATGTTATGTTATGTTACATCATGGTATGTTATTTCCCACATCCATTAAAACCTATTTGTCAAGATGGATCACTGTGCCCTCATACACTCAGCTTTTGCAAAACATTTGAGGACATTTTTGGGCTTTTGTATTGAGGTCCTCAAAAGTCATTGAGTCATCAGAGCAGATGGTGGGGCCCTCTTTGCACATTTTACCCTCATGATAGAGAGTTATTAAGGAGGAGATCAAGGCGTTGCTAGTCACTCAATCCCACCAGCAGCACAGATAAAGCACAAACAGGATTAGGGAAAATCTATGCCTATCATTACCAGCATATAAAGGATGAGCTTTGCATTAAATGAAAGTTGTTTGGTAGCTGTTACATAAGATGTGGTACAATACTGAATAATGGTGAGCTGAAAACCGGCAGAAGACATGAAGTTACATCACAACAGGTTTCTTGCTTGAACCAATGTAAATACACGTCCAAGATTCCCGAGACCAAGGATTCCATCAACAACAACAGGGTTTTCGGGAAGGAGAGAAATCGTACCATGAACGCATGCCTGGCTTGAGGCACAGCCGTTATCTTAATGAGTAGATTGGAATGGCTCTATCAGCCTGCACCGGGGATTTTCTACAGAACCTGTCACCCACGTGCCGTAAGCAGGAAAAGTTGGGGGGGAAGTAATATTGCACTAGTGACGCAACTAGCGTATGGGATGAAATAATGCTGTGAGCAACCGATGGGGTGTTATCATGTTGATCCCCGCTCTGATGGTGTGTTTGGGACTGCCCACCATCACGCAGGAGAGAATGAATAAATGCCTGGCCAAGTGGGTGGGGTTTAGGAGACTGCCTATGCCGGGACCAGTGCAACAACCACTATACGTGTTGCAACCCTGCGGCAGGAACACACGGTACAGCGCACAACACAATAATTGTCGTTGAGGGTAGTTGTGCTCACTGTCGGCATTGCCTGCCAGCAGGAAGGCCGCCAGACGCGGCAGCTGTGTGCTCCATGTGGAGACATGGTGCTCGTACCACGTGGGATGGTTGTGGAGGTCACAGGGAGAAACAATAAGCACAGCTGGTGCTCTAAGAGTGATTTGCGTGCAAATGAAGCACTGTGACATCCCCATCAGTGGCACTCTGCGCCCTCAGTGGATGCCTGATGGTACAAGGCCTAATCACCTGGCCTCAGTGGACACGCTATGGAGCAGCACCCACGTACTGTGATTAATCCAGTCCTGGGGAGGAAAAGAGAGGGCGCTCTCGCCTGAGTGACCCAGTTACATTGAAGTGCCGCCTGCAGCATCCACATCTGTCAGCTACAAAGTGAGGTCAGTTCGACCTGTGCAGACCCTGCTCAACACTTATAATGAGAAAGTCACCCCAAACAGTTGTACCCAGGGCCACACCCATACCCCATGTGAGGCCCCTGTCAAAGAGATCTGTGTGAGAGTAGCCCCCAAGGGGAGGAAAGAAGACCCCAGTCTTGCACCTTTGGAAACATTCCCCCCATTGAACCATTTATCATTGAAGCATCCAGATGGCAGGACTGGGTAGAGAGAGTCTAGTTATACTTTGAGGCAAATGACGCTGATGACGACAGGAAAAGATCCATGATACTACATTTGGGAAGCAAGGTCATCCACAGGATCTCCAAGACACACACAGAAACAACGACGAAAACAAAGGTGACCCTCATAACGGCACTCACTGCATATTTCAAACCCATGGCCAACCAAGACTATGAAAAATGTATCTTTCACAGGCCAGACAACAAGCAGAGGAGTCCATTGATATATATTACACCAGGCTGAAAGAGTTAGCGAGCACATGTGATTTCGCCAATGAGGTGGAAGAAATAAGAGGTCAGATAATCCAAGGATGTGCATCAGACCCACTACACAAGCATATTCTACAGGAACCAGGCAAGTCCCTGGCAGACATTCTGAGTGTGGGCCGAACGAAAAAGCTGTACAAAGCCCGTGCTTCCCATTTGGAAGCAGCCCTCCACAAATCGATAAAGCCTGAGCCGGTTAACGCCATCACGCCTACACCAGCATCAAAGAATATCAAAACAGGAGGATCCTCACAAAGACCATGTAGATACTGTGGCGGCCCCATGCACCACCTGACGGACTGTCTTGCGAAAGGCAAAAAGTGTGCAGGGTGTGTTAAATACAACCACTTTGCAAAAGTGTGCCGCTCCAGCAAAACGAAACCACCTCGCTCCACCGTCAACGCTGTAGCTTACTCATGCAAACAAAACAATGACATGGACGGTGATGAAAATGATGGACAGACCATCCACTACGTGCCCACAATAGGAGCAGCCACTCACACTAAACGCCAACTACCACAATGTCAGATACAAATAGTAATACACCCATACTAGCTACTATGGATACTGTAGCGTCCATTAACCTAGAAACATACCAACTGCTACACCCTCCCCCAACTCTTCAGAAAATGATGATCAAAGTCTATGGGTATGGACGGGTGTTAGACCTGACATGCCTTAGGGTGGTCACCCCTAACTTTTTGCCTGCCTCCCTCCACTTTTTGGACTCTGTTTTGCTGGCTTTTAGACTCTGCGCACTTTACCACTGCTAAACAGTGCTAAAGTGCATATGCTCTCTCCCTTTTAAACATGGTAGCCTTGGATCATACCTGATTGGACTATTTAATTTACTTATAAGTCCCTAGTAATGTGCACTATATGTGCCTAGGGCCTGTAGATTAAATGCTACTAGTGGGCCTGCAGCACTGGTTGTGCCACCCACTCAAGTAGCCCCTTTACCTTGTCCCAGGCCTGCCATTGCAAGGCCTGTGTGTGTAGTTTCACTGTCACCTCGACTTGGCATTTAAAAGTACTTGCCAAGCCTAAACCTCCCCTTTCTCCACATGTAAGTCACCTCTAATGTGTGCCCTAGGTAACCCCTAGAGCAGGGTGCTGTGTGGGTGAAAGGCAGGGCATGTACCTGTGTAGTTTACATGCCCTGGTAGTGTAAAACTCCTAAATTCGTTTTTGCACTACTGTGAGGCCTGCTCCCTTCATAGGCTAACATTGGGGCTGCCCTCATACAGTATTGAAGTGGTAGCTGCTGATCTGAAAGGAGTAGGAAGGTCATATTTAGTATGGCCAGAATGGTAATACCAGACCCTGCTGACTGGTGAAGTTGGATTTGATATTACTATTCTAGAAATGCCACTTTTAGAAAGTGAGCATTTCTTTGCACTTAAATCTTTCTGTGCCTTACAATCCACGTCTGGCTGGGCTTGGTTGACAGCTCCTTGTGCATCACTCAGACACACCCCAAACACAGGGTACTCAGCCTCACTTGCATACATCTGCATTTTGAATGGGTCTTCCTGGGCTGGGAGGGTGGAGGGCCTGCTCTCACACAAAGGACTGCCACACCCCCTACTGGGACCCTGGCAGACAGGATTGAACTGAAAGGGGGCCTGGTGCACTTCTTAGCCACTCTTTGAAGTCTCCCCCACTTCAAAGGCACATTTGGGTATAAAACAGGGCCTCTGCCCTACCTCATCAGACACTTGCTGGAGAAGAAACCTGAACCAGAACCTGCATCCTGCCAAGAAGAACTGCCTGGCTGCCCAAAGGACTCACCTGACTGCTTTCTACAAAGGACTGCTGCCTTGCTGTTGCCCTGCTGCCTTGCTGAACTCTTGTCTGGCTGTAAAAGTGCTCTCCAAGTGCTTGGATAGAGCTTTCCTCCTGTTCCCTGAAGTCTCAGGACCAAAAAGACTTCTCTTTTTCATTTGGACTCTTCGTGTGCCGAAATTTCTACACACAGCTTGCTCCACGGTGAGAAAAACGCCGCACACCGACGCTGATCGACGCAACGCTTTCGGGAAGACCGGAACTTCGACGCACGGCCTCGCAAGGACAATGCCGCCTGACTTCCAGAGGAGAAATCGACGCAACGCCTGCCGTGAGATCGAAACTTTGACACGCAGCCCCGCGGAATGACGCGCAGCCGGAAAACAAGCAGGAGAATCCACACACAGACCCCGGGACATCTGGCAATCCCGCGACCAACAAAAAGAGACTGTCCGCGTGCCGGAAAATGACGCACGACTTCCCCGCGTGAAAAATAACGACGCAAGTCCTTGTGTGCAGGGGAGAAATCGACGCACACACCATTTTTCCACATATCTCTTCTTCTGCGGCCCTTTGCGGAGATTTTCCACTTTAAACCAGGTACTTTGTGCTTGAAAGAGACTTTGTTTGCTTTTTAAAGACTTAAGACACTTTGGGCCATATTTATACTTTTTGACGCAAAACTGCGCTAACGCAGTTTTGCGCCCAAAAAATTAGCGCCGGCTAACGCCATTCTGAAGCGCCATGCGGGCGCCGTATTTATTGAATGGCGTTAGCCGGCGTTAGCGGACCGACGCTGCCTGGTGTGAATGAAAAAAAAACACGTACACCAGGCAGCGCCGGCGTAGGGAAAAATGGCGTTTGGGCGTCCAAAAATGGGGCAAGTCAGGCTGAGGCAAAAAAATCGTCTTAACTCGATTTGCGCCATTTTTTTTGGGCGCCCAGATGCCATTAACATGACTCCTGTCTTAGCAAAGACAGGAGTCATGCCCCCTTGCCCAATGGCCATGCCCAGGGAACTTTTGTCCCCTGGGCATGGCCATTGGGCATAGTGGCATGTAGGGGGGCACAAATCAGGCGCCCCTATGCCACAATTATTTTTTTTTTTAAATACTTACCACAACTTACATTTTCTTCCCTGGGATGGGTCCCTCCATCCTTGGGTGTCCTCCTGGGGTGGGCAAGGGTGGCAGGGGGTGTCCCTGTGGGCTTGGGAGGGCACCTCTGGGCTCATTCTGAGCCCACAGGTCCCTTAACGCCTGCCCTGACCCAGGCTCTAAAATCCGGCGCTAATGCGGGTTTTTTAGTCCCGCCCACGCCTGAGCGTCATTTTTGCCCGGGAGTATAAATACGACGCATATGCATCGCAGTCATTTTTTAAGACGGGAACGCCTACCTTGCATATCATTAACGCAAGGAAGGTGTTCACGCAAAAAAATTACGCTAACTCCATGAACTTTGGCGCTAGACGCATCTAACGCCAAAGTATAAATATGGAGTTAGTTTTGCGTCGAATTTGCGTAAAAAAAAACGACGCAAATTCGGCGCAAACGGAGTATAAATATGCCCCTTTATATCACTTTTCAGTGATATCCCTACAATTTCACATTGCATCTTTATTCGTTTTGACCTACAATTATCCAGATAAATATTATATATTTTTCTAAACACTGTGGTGTATTTTTGTGGTGCTATATGGTGTTATTGTATGATTTATTGCACAAATACTTTACACATTGCCTTCTAAGTTAAGCCTGACTGCTCGTGCCAAGCTACCAGAGGGTGGGCACAGGATAATTTTGGATTGTGTGTGACTTACCCTAACTAGAGTGAGGGTTCTTGCTTGGACAGAGGGTAACCTGACTGCCAACCAAAAACCCAATTTCTAACACTGGTGATCAGCGGTGAGGATAGGACTTGTATTTGTGCAGTGACATACAGTAGCTAAGTATTTCACTACCTACCCACAGTTGAAGGTCAACTTGGTTTTTATCTCTTGTTTTGCATATTCGTTTCCTGACAATTTTCAAAAACTAAATCCTGACTCAACATGTCTCTGACTGGGTCTCAAGTAGGAGACTTTGACCTAGCCCTGTTGGATACATATACGGTCAAACAGCTAAGAGGGTTCTGCAGGGTGATGAGAGTACCCACCCAAAGGGGTTCCAAAAAGGAGGACTTTCAAGTGGCGCTGAGGGCCTGGGCAGAAGCCCATTTAGAGGAGGATGATGAGGAAGAGGAGCCAGAAAATGACCCCTCAGAGGATTTGTTGCTATCAGTGGATGATGTTACCACTGCAATTGTGCCCCCTTCCAGACCAGGGAGCAGTGTCTCTGTGCAAAGCCTGACCGCAGAGGAAAGGAGAGAAGAAAGGGAGTTCCAATTGCAAATGGCAAAACTGAAAATTGAGGCCCAGCAGGAAGACAAGAGGGAGAGAGAGAAGCCAAACAAGCTGAAACTGAAAGAGCAGCCAAACAGGTGGAAGCTGAAAGAGCTTTGGCTGAAAATAAACTATTGTTGACTTTCAAGTGGCGCTGAGGGCCTGGGCAGAAGCCCATTTAGAGGATGATGAGGAAGAGGAGCCAGAAAATGGCCCCTCAGAGGAATTTTCACTATCTGTGGATGGTGTTACCACTGCAATTGTGCACCCTTCCAGACCAGGGAGCAGTGTCTCTGTGCAAAGCCTGTCCGCAGAGGAAAGGAGAGAAGAAAGGGAGTTCCAATTGCAAATGGCAAAACTGAAAATTGAGGCTCAACAGGAGGAGAAAAGGGCAGAAAGAGAAGCCAAACAAGCTGAGGCTGAAAGAGCAGCCAAACAGATTCAAGCAGAAGCTGAAAGGGCAGCCAAACAAGCGTAAGCTGAAAGAGCAGCCAAACAGGTGGAAGCTGAAAGAGCTTTGGCTGAAAAGAAACTATTGTTGGCTCATGAACTGAGTCTCAAGGAGCTGGAGATCAAGGCGAGACAGTCTGAATCCAGCCATAATGATGGCAGCAAACAGACAGGACCTGCTGGAGAAAAGAAGGTTCGTATACCCAAAAATGTGGTGCCCAGTTTTGTGGTGGGAGATGACATAGATAAATGGTTAGCTGCTTATGAAGTTGCACTAAGGGCTCATGAGGTTCCTGAAGGGCAATGGGGGGTAGATATGTGGGGTTATGTGCCGCCATTGGAGAAGGACACACTTCTCACATTGGATCAACCTGATCAAAACACATACCCACTTCAGAAAGCCACTTTACTTGCCAAGTTTGGGCTGACCCCTGAGGGATACCGTTAGAGGTTCAGGGACAGCACCAAACAAACCACACAAACATGGGTAGATTTCTTTGACTTTTCCAGTAAGGCACTGAATGGATGGGTGCGGGGCAACAAAGTAGATAATTATAAAGGATTATATGACTTGATTTTGAGAGAGCATATGCTCAATACTACTTATACAGAGTTGCACCAGCACTTGGTAGATAGTAAGCTGACTGATCCTAGGAAGCTTGCTGAGGAGGCGGACCTCTGGGTTAGCACCAGAGTGTCCAAAAAGGTACCTGGGGGGACACCCACAAAGGTGGTCAGGGTTCTCAACAGAAGAAAGAGGGGGAGATAAACTTACAGATAAGGAACTCTCCAAAGGCCCCCAAAAGAATTCCCAGGGAGGGGGTGGCAACCATTCCTTTTCCAGATTTGGGAAAAAGCCAGGGACTTATGAGAAATCAGGGAGATCCAACCCCAAATGCTTAGAGTGTTACCAGTATGGTCACTATAAAGGCGACCCCCAGTGCTCCAAGAGGGCACCGTCCACTACTGGACAGACCCCTGGGTTGACTAGTGTAGCGCTCGGGGGGAGATGGACCCGGATAGCTTTGGGGAGCAGGTAGAGATTTCCCTAGTGTCCCTGGGAGAAAGAGAAATGGTGCCAAAGCCCACATGCCCCAAAATACTTCCAAGTACAGGCAGTGGGTCACCATTGATGGGCAAAAGGTGGAGGCTCTGCGTGACACAGGAGCCAGCAGGACTACTATCAAGAGTCAGCTGGTGTCAACAGATCAGATAGTCCCTAATACATTCCACCAGGTCATAGTCGCTGACAATCGTGAGAGTCACCTACCGGTGGCTCTGGTTCCCTTTGAGTGGGTGTTGGGGTCTCTGGTACTCTGAAAGTAGCTGTGAGTCCTGCCATGTCTGTAGATTGTCTGTTGGGCAATGATCTTGAGCATACTGCTTGGAAAGAAGTAGAGCTCAGATCTCATCTGGAGATGTTCGGGTTACCTGAGTGGGTCTGCATGACCACACGGTCCATGGCTGCCCGGGAAGGGAGTCAAGGGCGTCTGGAGCCTGGAAAGATGGCCCAGACAGCTGCAAAGAGGAAGGGCACGAGGCGCGGGAAACCCACCTCAAGTGTTCCCACGGTGGTAGATGAGGCCCCTGAGGAGGAGGAGGCCCCTGAGCCCACTGGGGAGGACATAGCGGACCTGGGTAACCTACCTGAACTTGCTGGTTGGCAAGTAGAGGGAGGGCCAACCAGAGCGGAATTCTGCAAGGTGCAGAAGGAATGCCCCGCCCTTGAGGGTCTGAGGAAACAAGCCACAGCCCAAGCAGCAGGTGACGCCTCTGGCACTCACCATATTTACTGGGAGAATGATCTCCTTTACAGTGAGCGTAAGGTTCCAGGTCCTGGGGCAGACCGTGTGCTGATGGTCCCCCAGTGTTACCGGAACTTCCTACTGGGTCTGGATCACGACATCCCCCTGGCAGGACACCTGGGCCAAGACAAGAACTTTGACAGGCTTAACACCCACTTCCATTGGCCCAGAATAAGGACAGCCTCAGACAACTTCTGCAGAGCTTGCCCCACCTGCCAAGCTAGTGGGAAGACAGGGAAGCGGCTTAAGGCTCCCCTGCTCCCGCTCCCTGTCGTTGGCACCCCCTTTGAAAGGGTGGACATCGACATTGTTGGTCCCTTGGACCCCAAAACTGCCTTGGGCAACAGGTTTATCCTGGTTTTGGTGGACCATGCCACCCGCTATCCAGAGGCAATCCCTCTGAGAACAGTGACTGCACCGGTGGTGACCAGAGCCCTGTTGGGAATATTTACCCGTGTGGGATTCCCTAAGGAGGTTGTGTCTGACAGGGGCACAAACTTCATGTCTGCATACATGAAGTCCATGTGGGATGAGTGTGGGGTGACCTACTGGTTTTCCACCCATTATCATCCTCAATCCAATGGGCTTGTTGAGAGATTCAACCAGACCCTGAAAGGCATGATTGGTGGCCTGGCTGATGGCATGAGGCCTAAGTGGGACGTCCTCTTACCCTGCCTGTTGTTTACTTACAGAGAGGTGCCCCAGAAAGGCGTGGGGTTCAGCCCCTTTAAGCTTCTCTATGGTCACCCTGTTAGGGGACCCCTAAGCATTGTTAAGGAGGGCTGGGAGAAAGCTCCCAAGTCACCTCCCCAGGATGTGGTCAGCTACATGCTGGCCCTCCGCAACCAAACCCAACGCTTCTGGAAGCAGGCCCAGAGTAACCTCGAGGCCAGTCAAGAGGTGATGAAGGAGTGGTATGACCAGAAGGCCACTCTAGTTTGAGTTCTCACCTGGAGACAAAGTTTGGGTGATGGAGCCAGTAGAGCCCAGGGCTCTGCAGGACCGCTGGACTGGCCCCTTTGAGATCAAGGAGCGTAAAGGGGAGGCCACTTACCTAGTGGACCTCAAGACCCCTAGGCACCCCCTAAGGGTCCTCCATCACAACCGGCTCAAACCTCACTTTGAGAGGTCTGAGGTCAGTATGCTCCTGGTCACAGATGAGGGCATGGAAGAGGAGAGTGAACCTCTCCCCGACCTCCTCGCTGTCGAAGAAGGGGATGGGTCAGTGGGGGGTGTCATTCTCTCTGACTCCCTGACTCTAACCCAGAGAGGGGACTGCTATGAGCTGTTAGAGCAGTTCTCCCCCCTGTTCTCCCTTACTCCTGGACTAATCCACCTCTGTGTTCATGACATTGACACAGGTGACAGTCCCCCTGTAAAGAACAAAATTTACAGGTTGTCGGATAAGGTGAAGGCCAGCATCAAGGAGGAGGTCTCCAAGATGTTGACTTTGGGGATATTGAGAAATCCAGTAGTCCCTGGGCCAGCCCTGTGGTATTGGTTCCTAAGGCTACTGCCCCAGGTGCGAAGCCAGAGCTCCGGTTCTGTGTGGACTACCGGGGTCTCAACTCAGTCACCCCGACTGATGCTCACCCCATCCCCAGAGCTGATGAGCTCGTTGATAGGCTAGGCGCTGCCAAGTTCCTGAGTACGTTCGATCTTACTTCAGAGTACTGGCAGCGGCCTGACTGAGGGGGCTAAAGAAAGATCAGCTTTTTCCACCCCTGATGGCCATTACCAATTCCGGGTGATGCCATTTGGGCTGAAAAATGCCCCCCCTACCTTCCAACGGTTGGTTAACGGGGTCCTAGCTGGTAAAGATGCCTTCTGTGCAGCTTACCTGGACGACATAGCTGTCTATAGTTCCAGCTGGGAGGAACACCTGCTCCACCTCAAGGAGGTGCTTCAGGCTCTGCAACAGGCAGGCCTGACTCTCAAGGCTAGTAAGTGCCAGATTGGGCAGGGTTACGTGGTGTACTTGGGACACCTAGTAGGTGGTGGCAAGGTGCAGCCACTCCAGGCCAAGATTGAAACTATCAAGGCCTGGCAACCAGCTAGAACACAGACAGAGGTGAGAGCCGTTTTGGGCCTCACTGGATACTACCGCAGATTTGTCAAGGGCTATGGTACCATTGTGTCCCCCTTCACAGAACTCACTTCCAAGAAACAACCTAGGTTGGTGAATTGGACAGAGGCTTGTCAGAAAGCCTTTGATTCTCTGAAGGAAGCCATGTGCACGGCCCCCGTGCCCAAGGCCCCTGACTACTCCCAGGAATTTATTGTGCAGACAGACGCTTCAGGGCATGGCATAGGGGCTGTTCTAGCACAGCTGAATGAGGAGGGCTCAGACCAACCAGTAGTCTTTCTTAGCAGAAGACTATTACCACGGGAACAAAGGTGGAGTGCTATTGAGAGAGAAGCATTTGCTGTGGTCTGGGCACTGAAGAAGCTAAGACCCTACCTGTTTGGGACTCACTTCCGGGTTCAGACAGACCACAGGCCCCTCAGATGGCTCATGCAGATGAGGGGTGAGAATCAAAACTCTTGAGGTGGTCCATTTCCCTACAGGGGATGGACTTTACGGTGGAGCATCGCCCAGGGGTTGACCACACCAATGCTGATGGTCTCTCCAGATACTTCCACCTTAGCGATGAGAGCTCCCAGGAGGTCGGGTAGCTCTCCCCACTTTCAGCTGGGGGGGACACATGTTAGACCTGACATGCCTTAGGGTGGTCACCCCTAACTTTTTGCCTGCCTCCCTCCACTTTTTGGACTCAGTTTTGCTGGCTTTTAGACTCTGCACACTTTACCACTGCTAAACAGTGCTAAAGTGCATATGCTCTCTCCCTTTTAAACATGGTAGCCTTGGATCATACCTGATTGGACTATTTAATTTACTTATAAGTCCCTAGTAATGTGCACTATATGTGCCTAGGGCCTGTAGATTAAATGCTACTAGTGGGCCTGCAGCACTGGTTGTGCCACCCACTTAAGTAGCCCCTTTACCTTGTCCCAGGCCTGCCATTGCAAGGCCTGTGTGTGCAGTTTCACTGTCACCTCAACTTGGCATTTAAATGTACTTGCCAAGCCTAAACCTCCCCTTTCTCCACATGTAAGTCACCTCTAATGTGTGACCTAGGTAACCCCTAGAGCAGGGTGCTGTGTGGGTGAAAGGCAGGGCATGTACCTGTGTAGTTTACATGCGCTGGTAGTGTAAAACTCCTAAATTTGTTTTTGCACTACTGTGAGGCCTGCTCCCTTCATAGGCTAACATTGGGGCTGCCCTCATGCAGTATTAAAGTGGTAGCTGCTGATCTGAAAGGAGTAGGAAGGTCATTTTTAGTATGGCCAGAATGGTAATACCAAACCCTGCTGACTGGTGAAGTTGGATTTGATATTACTATTCTAGAAATGCCACTTTTAGAAAGTGAGCATTTCTTTGCACTTAAATCTTTCTGTGCATTACAATCCACGTCTGGCTGGGCTTGGTTGACAGCTCCTTGTGCATTCACTCAGACACACCCCAAACACAGGGTACTCAGCCTCACTTGCATACATCTGCATTTTGAATGGGTCTTCCTGGGCTGGGAGGGTGGAGAGCCTGCTCTCACACAAAGGAATGCCACACCCCCTACTGGGACCCTGGCAGGCAGGATTGAACTGAAAGGGGACCTGGTGCACTTCTTAGCCACTCTTTGAAGTCTCCCCCACTTCAAAGGCACATTTGGGTATAAAACAGGGCCTCTGCCCTACCTCATCAGACACTTGCTGGAGAAGAAACCTGAACCAGAACCTGCATCCTGCCAAGAAGAACTGCCTGGCTGCCCAAAGGACTCACCTGACTGCTTTCTACAAAGGACTGCTGCCTTGCTGTTGCCCTGCTGCCTTGCTGAACTCTTGTCTGGCTGTAAAAGTGCTCTCCAAGGGCTTGGATAGAGCTTGCCTCCTGTTCCCTGAAGTCTCAGGACCAAAAAGGCTTCTCTTTTTCATTTGGACTCTTTGTGCACGAAAATTTCGACGCACAGCTTGCTCCGCGGCGAGAAAAACGCCGCACACCGACGCTGAGCGACGCGACGCCTTCGGGACGACCGGAACTTCGACGCACGACCTCGCAAGGACAACGCCGCCCGACTTCCAGAGGAGAAATTGACGCGTCGCCTGCCGTGAGATCAAAACTTCGACGCGCAGCCCTGCGGAACGACACGCAGCCGGAAAACAAGCAGGAGAATCCATGCACAGACCCCGGGACATCTGGTAATCCCGCGACCCACAGAAAGAGACTGTCCGCGCGCCGGAAAACGACGCATGACTTCCCCGCGTGAAAAATAACGACGCAAGTCCGTGTGTGCAGGGGAGAAATCGACACACACACCATTTTTCCACTTATCTCTTCTTCTGCGGCCCTTTGTGGAGATTTTCCACTTTAAACCAGGTGCTTTGTGCTTGAAAGAGACTTTGGGGGTCATTCTGACCCTGGCGGTAAATACCGCCAGGGCCGGGGTCGGCGGTAGCACCGCCAACAGGCTGGCGGTGCTCCGCCGGGCATTCTGACCGCGGCGGTACAGCCGCGGCCAGAAGCGGAAAGCCGGCGGTGTACCGCCGACTTTCCGCTGCCCATGGGAATCCGCCATGGCGGCGCAGCTTGCTGCGCCGCCATGGGGATTCTGACACCCCATACCGCCATCCTGTTCCTGGCGGGCGGATGGCAGTATGGGGTGTCGTGGGGCCCCTGGGGGCCCCTGCAGTGCCCATGCCAATGGCATGGGCACTGCAGGGGCCCCCGTAAGAGGGCCCCACAAAGAATTTCAGTGTCTGCTTTGCTGACACTGAAATTCGCGACGGGTGCAACTGCACCCGTCGCACCTTTCAACTCCGCCGGCTCCATTCGGAGCCGGCTTCCTCGTGGGAAGGGTGTTTGCCACTGGGCTGGCGGGCGGACTTTTGGCGGTTGCCCGCCAGCCCAGTGGGAAACCCAGAACGGTCTTCTGGCGGTTCCAGCTTGGCAGGCGGCTCCCGCCGCCCGCCAAGCTTAGAATCAGGCCCTTTATATCACTTTTCAGTGATATCCCTACAATTTCACATTGCATCTTTATTCGTTTTGACCTACAATTATCCAGATAAATATTATATATTTTTCTAAACACTGTGTGGTGTATTATTGTGGTGCTATATGGTGTTATTGTATGATTTATTGCACAAATACTTTACACATTGCCTTCTAAGTTAAGCCTGACTGCTCGTGCCAAGCTACCAGAGGGTGGGCACAGGATAATTTTGGATTGTGTGTGACTTACCCTGACTAGAGTGAGGGTTCTTGCTTGGACAGAGGGTAACCTGACTGGCAACC
Source organism: Pleurodeles waltl (assembly GCF_031143425.1). NCBI lineage: Eukaryota > Metazoa > Chordata > Amphibia > Caudata > Salamandridae > Pleurodeles > Pleurodeles waltl. The sequence goes on along the minus strand of NC_090439.1, from coordinate 638,287,474 downwards.
AAAAACCCAATTTCTAACAACGGGGTACACTACTTATGATCCAAACACTTATAACACATGGATCATCATCACCAGATTCCCTCATCTATGTAACTGAGGAGGGCCACGGCATGTTGTTGGGGTGTTTGCCTTCAGAGTTCATCAAGAAGAAGCATCACGTATCCTAGTGGAGTTCCCAGAAGTATTCACCTGCATTGCATGCCTGAAAGGGAAGAAAATAAAACTACATATTGACCCATCTGTGCAGCTGGTCACCTGAGGCCTCAAATCCAAAAAGAACTGGCAAAACTGGAAGCTACTAAAATAATAGGAAAAGTATCTTGACTCACCCTGTGGGTGTCCTCCATCATAATAACCAGAAAACCAAAGCAACCCGGTGAACTACACATATATGTTGATATGAGACTCCCCAATGTGGCTATCAAAAGGGAACGCCACCTTACTCCCACCGTTGATGATCTGATAGGAGAGCTAAGGGAGCGTGTTGGATTTCAAAGGTTTGCTTTAGATCCGGATACCATCAGCTAATCCTGGCGCAAGAATCAAAGTATATTACAAACTTCTCAACTCAAGTGGGATTGCAGTGACACCGACAACTACATTTTTGCATCTCCAGCGCTGCAGATGTATTTCAGACCACAATCCGAGAGCTCCTGGTAGACTTGCCTGGCATTGTAAACATCAGTGATGACATCTTAGTATACAAAAAGTCCATCCAGAGCACAATGATTGGCTGCAAAATGTCCTCCAAAGGCTAAGAGACTCCGGACTCACTCTACACGAAGGAAAGTGTGAGTTTCTCCAGCAATGTCCACTTTTTTGGATGAACCTTCTCAGCAAAGGGGTTGGTGCTGGATCCTGAAAAGAAATGCGATGTTAAGGAAGCAGCCCCCTGACCACCATGGGCCTAATTCTGAGTCTGACGGGCGGCGGAGGCCGCCCGCCAGACTTCCCCCCTCCGAAATACCGCTCCGCGGTCGAAAGACCGCGGAGGGTATTCCGAGTTTTCCCCTGGGCTGGCGGGCGGTCTTCGCAAGACCGCCCGCCAGCCCAGGGGAAAACTCCCTTCCCACGATGACGCCGGCTCGTAATAGAGCCGGCGGAGTGGGAAGGTGCGACGGGTGCAGTTGCACCCGTCGCGTATTTCAGTGTCTGCTTTGCAGACACTGAAATACTTTTAGGGGCCCTCTTACGGGGGCCCCTGCCGTGCCCATGCCATAGGCATGGGCACGGCAGGGGCCCCCAGGGGCCCCGTGACTCCCCCTCCCGCCATCCGGTTCCCGGCGGGAGAACCGCCAGGAACTGGATGGCGGGAGGGGGAGTCGGAATCCTCCATGGCTGCGGAGCGCGCTCCGCAGCCATGGAGGATTCCTACGAGCGGCGGAAAGTCAGCGGGAGACCGCTGGCTTTCCGCGTCTGACCGCGGCTAAACCGCCGCGGTCAGAATGCTCGTAGGAGCACCGCCAGCCTGTTGGCGGTGCTCCCGTGGTCGGTGGCCCTGGCGGCCACCGACCGCCAGGGTCGGAATGACCCGCCATGTCTGAAGTCCGCAGCTTCTTAGGGATGGTCAATTACTGCAGCCGCTTCATACCAAATCTGACCAATTTGACACAAACTCTTCAAGAACTCACAAAATCTGCAATTTTGTGGCACTAAGGAGAAGAACAGGAGCAAACATTCCATGCCACCAAAGCAGCCTTGCCGGCTCATACCACGCTGATGTACTTTGAGCCCCAAAAAGAGACCAACATTGCAGTTGATGCTGGTCTAAAAGGACTAGGACTGGTGTTATTGCAGTGATCTGTAGACAGAGAATGGGCACCAGTAGCATTTACAATTCTATCCCTAACGGAGTATGTATACGGCCAACTGACCACAAGCCCCTGATTGCACTTTTCTGTGGGACTGCATCCAAACCACCCCAGAGAATTGAAAAAATTGATGTTTCAGTTCCAAGAACACAATTGTCAAGTAAAGTATCAATCAGGCATCACCAATCGGGCCGAATACTTGTTGAGGCATCTTCGAGCTGTTACCCTGAGAGAGGACAAAGAAACCAAAGAAAGACAAGAATACGTGCATTACCTCATTGATCACTTTCAACCACTGTCAATCTCAGTGGAACAAATACGGCAAGCCACAACTAATGATGAATGCATGCAGATGATGCTGGAAGAAGTCTGGACTGGCCAGTGACATCGACTCAAAGAAAATTGGACACAGCATACTCCAGAGGCCCAACTCATCCTGAATAGTCTCTACCATGTGCGTCACAAACTGTTTGCTGACTCTAATGGCTGTCTTCTGCAGGGCCATTGACTATTAATCCCTGCAAGCCTTACGAATCATGTTGTACAATTGGGCCATGCTGGTCATCAAGAAATGGGCAAAATAAAAAATTGGCTACGCATGAAACTGTGATTCCCGCTCATGGAGGCGCATGTGGAGACCCTGGGACGATCATGCACATGGTACCAAGGCACAAGCGGGTCCTCCCCCCCAGCTCCTGTGATAACCAAGAAGGGACTCCAACAGCCTTGGGTGTGTGCTAGCACTGACTTTGGGAGCTTACCAGATGGGAAGATTGCCATGGTGATCATCAAGGATTACTCTAAATATTCAGAAGTTGATATCATCATGTCTCAAGGAGCCCACGAGGGACTGCCGACATTGAAAAAGACCATGCCACTTATAGCCTGCTCCGAGAATTGAAGACTGACAATGGCCTACCATTTTATGGCCAAGGGATCACAGAATACTTTGAGGCCCGTATTTATACTCCGTTTGCGCCGAATTAGCGTCGTTTTTTTCGACGCAAATTCGGCGCAAAACTAACGCCATATTTATACTTTGGCGTTAGACGCGTCTAGCGCCAAAGTATTGGCAAATAGCGTCATTTTTTTGCGTGAACGCCTTCCTTGCGTTAATGAGATGCAAGGAAGGCGTTCCCGTCTAAAAAAATGACGGCGACGCAAATGCGTCGTATTTATACTCCCGGGCAAAAATCACGCCCGGGAGTTGGCGGGTCAAAAAACCCCGCATTTGCGCCACTATTTAACGCCTGGGTCAGGGTAGGCGTTAAGGGGCCTGTGGGCTCAAAATGAGCCCACAGGTGCCCTCCCCTGCCCCCAGGGACCCCCCCTGCCACCCCTGCCCACCCCAGGAGGACACCCAAGGATGGAGGGACCCACCCTTACATTCAGGTAAGTTCAGGTAAGTATAATTTTTCATATTTTTTAAATTTTTTTGGTGGCATAGGGGGGCCTTATTTGTGCCCCCCTACATGCCACTATGCCCAATGACCATGCCCAGGGGACATAAGTCCCCTGGGCATGGCCATTGGGCAAGGGGGCATGACTCCTGTCTTTACTAAGACAGGAGTCATGAAATGGCGTCTGGGCGTCGTAAAAAATGGCGCAAATCGGGTTGAGGCGATTTTTTTGCCTCAACCTGACTTGCCCCATTTTAAGACGCCCTAACGTCATTTTTTCCCAACGCCGGCGCTGCCTGGTCTACGTGGTTTTTTTATCACGCAAACCAGGCAGCGCCGGTCTGCTTGCGCCGGCTAACGCCATTCCATAAATACGGCGCCCGCATGGCGCTTCAGAATGGCGTTAGACGGCGCTAAATTTTTTGACGCTAAACTGCGTTAGCGCAGTTTAGCGTCAAAAAGTATAAATATGGTCCTAAGTCTTTGGATTTCATCTACCAAAAGGTCACCCCTCGTTTGCCACAAGCCAACGTGGAGGTAGAGTGCTTCATGAGGACACTCAATAAGGCCACCAGGATTGCGCATGCCAATCAACAGCCATATGAATGGGACATATATTAATATCTTCGTGAATATTGTCAAACACCCCATTCCACCACTGGGCAGGATCCAGGGCATATACCTATGGGACGAGTGGTGCAAGACTCAGTTCCACATCACTATAAGTGGATCACTAGCCCTGTGGACAACCAGCTTGTCCTGACTACACAGTGTGCTGCCAATGACTGAGCCAGCAATCGCTACCATGCCAGACAGTCCCTCCTCAAGGTCGGTGACCTAGGGTTAATAAAGTACTGTTGTCCGGTGTAGGAAGATGGCTCTTTTTAGTGAACCAAAATGAGGAACACTGTGCAAAGAGTCCAGACAAACCCCAGAGGTATCACAGAGGCACAAATGACATCCCAAATGCTCTCTTTTGCGGTAGGGTGGTCGAGCAGTTAGGCATATCAGAGGGTAGTGCTAAGCATGTAAGGCACACACTCATACATTAAGTGAAAAACACACTCAATACAAAAATCTGACGCCAATTTATCAAAATAACACTACTTTTATATAAACTTTGATACCGGGATCACCAGAATCAGGTGAGTACTTTTCGTGATATACATTTCTAGAGTTTTTAAAAGTTGACACACTACAATTTTTGAGTGCGGTAATGTTAAGCTATGGGGGAAAAACATGTATTGCATTTGAACACTTCACAGCGACTTACAGGATTGTTCTCTGAGACTTAAGGTGAGAAGAAGGCAAGGTCCAAGGCCTCATCAACAGGTCACCTCTGGAGGCTCTGGGACATCCATGTGTAGAGGGGTGTTATGGTGCTGGGTGTCCCATTCACTTAAATGGGGAGTGGTCCAGTCACAAAGTTACTGCAGGGTTGGACTAGAAGGTCAGTCCAGAGGAACCCACATGGAGGATCAACCATTAAAGTGCTCTGGCACATGGGGACACCGTCGGTCCACTCCTCCTCGGGGTGAAGGGCACGGGTGCAGTGGTCTCTTCTAGCACTGGGTCCAGTACTAGAGTTCTTCGCGGTTGCAGGGGGGCCAGCAGAAACAGTCTGCAGGGGTGCAGTCTGGCCAATCCAACAAGTGAGCACAGGTCTTACGAGGCTGGGAGACATGGGGACACCCTTGTCCTCTTCTCTTTTTTCTGGGGCGGATGGTTGCAGAGGTGTCCTTAGGCTTTGGGTCTTTGTCTCCTGGTCACTAGCAGGGGGGCCTGCAGAAACAGGCTGCAGACGCCATTGGAAATTCCACAGTGGGTGCACTCAAGGTGGACTTCGTCTCTGGAGGGCCTGGAGACCATGCGGACACCGTTGGTCCACTTCAACATAGGCTAGGTGGCACAGATGCAGTGGTGATGTCCAGCATCAGGTTTTTGGCAGTCCCGGTCCTCTCAGTTCTTTCTTGGGTGCCTGAAGATGTAGAGGAGCAGCTCCTCTACCCCAAGGGACTATTTCTTGGTGATTTGCAAAGCACCAGCAGCTCGCCCAGTTTCTTGCAGGCTGCAGTAACAGGACATGTCAGTTGCTTGTCGAGGGTCGGGTGCAGCAGACAGGCCAGCAGGATTGGCGCCAAGTCAGTCATGCTCCTCAGATATCAGGTTTGGCAGGCCTCTTGTCCACTCCTTCTTTTGTACTCAATGAAGATCTGAGGATCTGGTGTCAGGGAGTCCCCTAAATACTCAGTTTAGGGGGTGTAAAGGGGAGTGAAGGGTGGTAGCCACTGGGCTACTTACCCTTGGGGTCACTACACCCCTTGGATGACCACTTTATGTGGGGAGTAGGCATCATCCTATCCAGAGTTTCTAAATTCCACCACGCACAAGATCACAGACGTTGTAAGCAAAAGTGTCCAGCGTGGAAGAGCGACACGTCTCCTGCATAGCTAATTTCCTACCTGTCCTGGTGCCAAATGAGCCCAGTGGGAGTCGGCACCCTCCTCTAAGGAAAGCCAGTTCTGCATGCCAAAGATTTTGGGCTTCTTTGAAGCTGCCTGCCTTGGAATGCAGAGTTGCCGGTCATCCTGTTGGGAGGGGTGTGTTCACACCCCGACCAAAACAGGCTTTGTTTCTGACCTCTAAAGAGCAGAGGCTTTAACCCTGGGAAGTCAGATTCTTGTCTGTTGATGGCAGACTGGCCAGAACTGGTCAGTGAGCTCACCAGCAATTGGTAGGTTTCCAGGGGGCACCTCTAAGGTGCCCTCTGGGTACATGTATTAATAAATCCATCACTGGAATCAGTGAGGGTTGATTAATATGAGATGTTTCATACCAAACATCCCTAGTTTCAGTGAAGCCATCATGTATATGGGGAACTTTTATTGACCAGTGTCCTCCAGATGTATTTAAAATGGCTTCCCTGTTCACGTCCTATGTCTAAGAATCGACAAACATATAGTAGGGGCATATCTGCTCATGCAGATATGTCCTCACATGTAATATATTACACCCTGCCTTAGAGCGGTGAAGCCTGCTGCAGTGGTGACTGACAAATATTACATGCAGTGCTAGGGGACACGGTACACAGTGTGTTTACCATGGCATGTTTTCACTTCAAGGGAGCACCTTGTCACTCAGTCTGCAAAGGCAGTCTGCATTGGTTTGGAGCTGGGCCCCTTAGAGTGGCACAAGTTGTGCTGCAGCTCTTAGGGGCCCTCTTCAGTACCCAGGCACTAGCTACCAGGAATACCTTTTACTAGAGAATTATAGAGGTGCTAAAGGGCCTGGCCACTTTCGGGATCGAGTGACCAGGTGTTTTGTTTTGGGGAAGAAACACTGGCACTGGGAACCTGGTTAGCAGGGGTTACTTCAACCAGTACCCAGTTTCCTACATCTGGGTAGCAAACTCAGGCTACCTTTTTCGGCCATCACTCGTATCCGGGACATTATGGTAACTGCTCGATGAGGTGAGAAAGAAGTTTCATGGAATGTGTTGCACTTTAAGCACTTCCACTCATCGGGGCATCCAAGGCCTGAAGATGAAGTGACTGAGGATGACTTTGGTGACATTGAGGGGACTTCTGTGTGTGACTTCCCTCCCTGCATCCCTCCCATGTCCCAGAATGAGAATAGTGATGCTGTCACTCAGGTTGGTAGTAACACTGAGGCAACAGTGTGTATGCCATCAGAAAAACCAGGGGCCTGCCGCAAGCTCAACAAGTATCGTTTGAAAAGTAATCCTGCACCCTCCTCTCAGTTGAGGGATCATGTGGTATGACCATTCTGCCTTATGGTTTCATATAATTTTTTACTCATTTTTCTTGTTCACCAAAGAACTGATACCAACTTGACTATTGATTGATGGCTTTCTTACCAGTAACCAGTGACTGAACTTATGTCACTATGTTTAATGTTAAGGATATGGCTGTTTTAAAATAAAGGCAGATTGTAATGTTGTGCCAGTGACACAACTAATGTATGTGAAGATATAAGCCCTCATTTTGAACTTGGCAGTAATCACCGCCGACCGCCGTGCCAACGGTGAACAGACCGCCAGTGGCAGTGGACTACACACCGCCGAATAATGATGCCAAAAAGACAAACCTCCAAAAATCCTGCAACCTCCACCCACCACCAGGGCCAATGACGGCAGAAAGGCAGTACAACCCACCCTGCCACCACCATGCAGACAAATCCTCCGCCCACCAAATAATGATGCACAAATCAGCTTGGCAGACAGTGAATGTCGAACGACCACTGGCGGTACGGACTGCCACGGCCAGCAATGGGACCCACAAACAACAAATCCACACATTGGCAAGTTTGAAACATACACCTGACACACATCCATAGCACTATAAAACACTTACATACACACCCCACAATCCTTTGCAACGCCAATAGCACAACAGATATTGACAACACATCATGCATGCACTGAACTCAACATCACACAAGTCAGACTCACAAATACACCCCCAAAACCCGTACATACCCCAAATACCACCACAAGCCATACACCCAACTACACAACAGCACCCTCACCAATACACCTACAACACACCACCCACAACACACACCATGACACCCCCTAAGCATCCCCGCTTCACAGACACGGAGCAGAGGGATGTCTGGACACAGAGGAACTCCCTGGCCCATCACACAGTCCTGGACTGTCACCCTCCATAAGCCCCACCCAGTATACCACTGATACCCCTACCACTCAGCCACCATCATCAGTGTCTCGCGGCCACAGACTGGCTGCCCACATGGACAGAGACCAGAGTCTCCACCCACCAACAGGCAGGATGATGAAGGGCCCAGTGCAAGTGGGACTGCCAGGCCTGTTCAGGGGACACATGCACAGGGGGCTAGGGCCAGTGGGACGGTATCAGTGGCCCAGGAAGGTGACCCAAGGAGGGATGCAGCAGCCCAGGAGGTGATATCTGAGGTCCTGGGAGCATATCACTATACCCAGGACAGAATGGGCCAGATCCTGGCCAACCTGGAGCAGAATCAGAGGCTGCAGATAGCACACCACCAGGAGGCCATGGAGCAATGGAAACAGCTCAATGCCACCATGGCCTCCATTGCAGGGATTCTGCAGCACCAGTACAAGAGCCAGCCTGAGTGCTCCACCCACCTGCAAGCCCCTACCACTGGCTAGGACACTGCCCTGCCATCTACATCAGCAGCAACCACTGGACTGGTGGCACTGCCAGAGGATACACAGGAAACCAGCACCCACACCCCTGCAGCCCAGCTTCACCTTCGCAAATGTGCCCTCAGGCCCAGATATGTCACTAAAACACCTGCCAAGACCAAGCCCAACGCCAGGAAGTGACTCTGCCCTGAACTGTCTCCCCTGTGTGCCACTGAGCTACATTGTTGACATGTCACTGCCATCACACCATCTTCCAATGGCCACATGGACCAAAACCCAGTGCTACCAACAGCTGAGCATATGTGCCTGAGTATGTTTATTCACCATGTGCCCACTCCCGTTCACTGTCCCAACACTTATGTATATATTGCCATTGAATAAATACACCAATGCACTCAAATTGTATGTCCCTCATCAATATGAGATATAAATTGTGATAGTTTATGCATTAGCCAGTTACTATCATAATCAATCTTTTATTGCAGGAGGCGATCCAACGCACTGTAGTGTCTGAAGTATTGCACACTGTACCTAATATTGGGTTCCCTGGCACTTGCCACTTCAGTCATCAGTTCAGTTTGTCACTGACAAAAGAAATCACAGTACATATTACATGAGACAGACTGTAACTTTGCAATGAAGACTGCAGCATCATTGAACAGTATCTTAGAGTCACTGGAAGTATAGCCGGATTAGCTGGGTCCTGGAGTTGAGATCTTCCCCCTCTTTTTCCTCACCATCACTCTCATCCCCTCTCTGAGGTTGCAGGGCTGGTTGTACAGCATCCTCCTCTTACAGAAGGGGGATAGCTTTCCTCACAGCCAAGTTGAGCAGCATGCAGCAGGCCACCACTATCTTACACACTTTGTCAGAGACAAAGCACAGGGATCCCCCAGAGAGATGGAGACAACAAAACCTTGCCTTCAGGAGTCCTATAGTGTGCTCTGTCACCCTCCTAGTACGTCTATGGGCCTCATTATAATTGCTCTCTGCATCTGTCCTGGGATCCCTCATAGGTGTCAGGAGCCATCGCCAAGGAAGTGCGTACCCTGGGGGTCTACAACCGGCAGAGCACCCACTTCAGGAAGTGGTGGGAGGACCTGGGGCGCTGGGCCAGGAAGACCTGAGAGGACCAGCTGGGGAAGGCCTCCCAATGAGGGAGGGGTGCCTGTCAGACCCCGACCCCCCTAATGGCCCGCATACTGGCTGTGGCCTATCCAGATTTGGATGGGTGCTTGAAGGCAGCACAGCAGCCACAAGGGGGTGAGCAGCACCACTGTTGGGATACCACTTTGATGGTTGAATTTGGGTGCTGTGGGATGTATGCATTGTAGTGCCAGGCACTAAGACAGGTGTGTCCCTGCAGTCCTGCCCCCTCCAGGTCCTTGGGATGGTGTAAGAGCTAGTTTTGGCAGGGTCTGTAGGCCTATGAGGGGTCCCCTTTCTGTCATCTAGTATTCATTGTGGCCTTATGGACTTGTAAGTACATTAGCTGGGCATGGTCTCTCATGGGTGTACTTCACACAGTGTGTCAGTGACGTGTTTCATGAGGGTTATTTGGTATATTCTGGGGCCACTAGTAAGGGGCACATCCATTACGCATGTTGTTTCTGCTTAGGGTACGTGCATGACCTGGGTGGGAGTGTGTATGAGCCACAATGTACATGTATTCAGGATTTGACATACTTTATTCTTGTTTTGTTTCCCCACCCCTGAGCTCTTGTGTCCTTTGTGTACATTAGCATCATCTGGCGAGGGAGCTGAGGCACCGGCAAATAGGGATGCAGCAGCCTACGGTTCCAAGGAGGCAGAGTCGACCAACGCCAAGGGGACCAGTGGGTTTGAGGGCGAGGGGAGTACCACGGGGGAGGCAACTACCACTGGAGGTAGTGACTCTGATACCTCCTCCAATGGCAGCTCCCTGGTGGTGGCGGACCCTACTGAGCCCACCCATTCTTTGTCATCTTCCGCCCCCCCATACCATCACCGCCCTCTCAGTTGCTCCCCACCGAGTTGCCCGTGCCCACTCACCAGGAGGGTGGGCGTCTCCTTTGCCCCATGCACCTCATCCCCTACCCCAGTGAGCCCTGCTGCCCTCACGGAGGAGGCCATTGATGTCCTGAGAACCATCTCTGTAGGGCAGACAACCATCGTGAATGCCATGCAGGGGCTGGCATCCCAGATGCAGCAATGCAATGCCTACCTCGAAGACATTCACAGTGCCATGTCTGGCCTACAGAGATCTTTTCAGGCTCGGGCCTCCTCTTTGATGATAGCCAGTGTCCCTGGTTTTTCCATCCCCCCTCCCACCACTTCTACCCACTCCCTTCACCCATCCCAAGCACACATACAGGCAGCCATGCACACAGATCAACACACAAGAAGCACACAAACACAAGCACCACACTTCCCACCACAAGCAGGCACACACCCAACATACCAAAGCACACACAACAACATCCACTTCCCCCAGTGTGTCAACCTCCCCGCCTCCCTGTCTGTCACCTCACCATGCACATCCACATGCACTGCACCCTCAGTCACTGCTGCTGCCCCCATTCATGCAGTCACCACAACATCTGACATCCAGCCATGCACCCCTGACACCACACCTGGATTCACCACGACTACATTGACAGGCACTTGTGCACACCCACCAGACCTGCAGACAACCAGACAACATCCATCTACACTGGCAGCCTGTCTTGTCCCACTGTGTCCACCCCCCTCCTCCCAAGACACTCAAACATTCACATACATCCACACCACACACATCCACCACACATAAACATACTATACAGGCACCTGCATCTACATCTGGCACACCTACACCTGATACGAGCACTCCCTCAACCTCCACTCCCAGACCTGCCTCCAAATCCCCTCCAACTGCACCTAAGAAGCTTTTCCTATCCCATGTTGACCTGGTTTGAACCTACTGGCCCACCCCGTCTTGTCTCAAAACGTGCCCATGTCCTTGCCCTGTCCACTCCTTCCTTGTCCAAGTCCACCCCAGTCCGCCCTTCCCATTCCTGTGCCCCTATCCCAGGGAGGAAGAGGCCCTGTGCTGCCCCAGGTCCCTCTGCCACCACCCAGTCCAGGCCTACTCCCCCTCCTTCCAAGGGCAAGCCCAAATCCCCTCCACCTCTGGTGGGCGGATTGGGCCTTTCTGCCAGCCTGAGGGCAGACTCCTCCGTCCTCGTCAGGACTACAAAGATAGCAGTGTGTGGATGGACCGCTACTTGTTTCTCATGTGCTTCATTATTTGGCGGTTCGGACCATCAGCCTGTTGGCGGTAGTTGCCGACACTGCTGGTGGTGCGGTGTTTACCGTCATGTACATAATGACCACCATAATGCGGTGAGCAGCCGTGGGGGTGTTATCATGTTGTTCCCGCTCTGTGGGTGTGTTTGGTACCTCCTACCATCACATTGGAGAGAATTAGTTCTTAATCTGTGTTGGTGGTTCCCAGTGCTCTGCACTGGCACTTATGTTTGAGGGCCGGCACTTATTTTCTGCCTCAAGCATTTACTGTGAGCAAAGACTCATTTGCGAAAGATGGAGGAAGAGCAAAACTAAAAAGCGTCACAAAGGGAGAAAGCAGAAAGCTGCAAGAGTGAGCTGAAGGGGCAGAGGGTGCCTGTAAATGGATTGGAGAGGCCCGCGATGTCTTCAGGATTACGCTGCCTCAGTATTCTGTGCTCTCACATTTAATTGCAGCAGCCGCGTGTTACAGAGAGCTTTGGGTACCCGCACGTTTTTATTTACAAATTAAGCACTGGAGAGAATGAGTAAATGCCTGGCCAGGAAGTTGGGCCTTAGGAGACCGCCTATCCCGGGACCAGTGCAACAAGCACCATACTGTGTCTGTGTCACTTGTAATTGGTCCCAACATGTGCGGCAACCCTGTGGTCTGATCAGCCGATACAGCGCACAACACAACAGGGGAGTAATAACTGAAGAAGGAAGTACAGACTAGGGCAAGACAGGCATTACCAGTCGTATCTACGTTCGCACCTCTGTGCAGTCGTCTCCGTCAACCTCACCCAGTTAATAATCAATTATATCAAAATAAAGTAACGCTTTCATTTAAAATGACACCTCAGTTTACCCCTTCTTCATATTTTACATTTCCATCCAAGATCTAATTTTGCGAATCAACCACAAAATCAGCTTTCAGGCACTTGCAATCATCTCCGCCCAGGTTATGCACAAGAATATATTTGCTTGGATATGTACATCCAAGTGTTCCATTTTTTCTTTGGCGAATTGTGTTTAATCGGATCTCTGAAATATGACTTTGGAGGCATTCCACTTCCTTGGCTAAGCCACGAGAGTGTTGTGCTCCATGCCAACGAGCCTTTGCAATGTGGCACCATGACCCAGCACAACTAAATTGGCTGTACGTAGGAACTCGACATTAGGCGCCCAAATCAATTTTATTGTTATCCCGAGCATGCACACTCTTACTGTGAAACAGCAGGTTCTCGCCCTGTTCCCGAAGAGAAGTACAGTGTGCTTAAGGCATGAGTGCTTCCAAAAAGCATGACATGTTTTCACGTGGGAAAAGGAGCTGTCCTTTTTCGTGTTTCTATTGCCTGGAGAGGACTGTGTGATGTGATAAATCCCCGAGAAACGTAACAGGACATAGTAGTGACTGAATGTTGGCAGAAAAATAAATATTTACTTGGCTTGTAAACAGAAAGCGCTATCATTTTGTGCAGAAAAATATCCAAGATCTAATGATGCCAAACCATCCTCTTAAGTGCATAACATGGATGCCCGGAAGAGATCAAAGGCGTCCTGTCCCTTGGTACGTGAGGAAAACTGGGGAAAGTACTATGGACGGAAGACGCTCATAAAACGAAGAGTAGATTGTTTATCGTTGTTTAAAATACAGCTTTGTTTGGACAGAGAAAGACTCAATCAGTGCGCAACATCGCCAGGGTGTCACTAATTACTGTATTATGAAAGTAGGAAATGGAAAATAAACCCTCAAGCATTCGACGCCTTAATAAAACAGTTGTACTCTTAGAGAAAGAGTGGTTCTTACAATCAGTCAGCACAGGGGGTTAAAGCACTTGTAGCAAACCAATGGGCACCGTAATAAACTGCTCACACCCAATTATGTAGATTTGTAGACATGGGGCCTGATTACAACTTTTGAGGAGGGTGTTAATCTGTCCCAAATGTGACGGATATCCTGCCCACTGTATTATGAGTTCCATAGGATATAATGGACTCGTAATACGGCGGGTGGTATATCTGTCACATTTGGGACGGATTAACACCCTCCTCCAAAGTTGTAATCAGGCCCATGGTCTTTATTTGTGGGAGCGTGGAGTAACCAATACATTTTCAACTATTAATCTCTGCAACCTTTGCCCATATTGCTATGGACCTTTGTGATATGTGAGAAGGTAAGAAGCTGCACATCCGAAATAGTCAATTTATGTCTCTCATTTACCTTTAGATTCTGAAGTCAATAAAGAGCGTTTGTATAAGGGTTTCTTAATCATTGCTTCTGAAAAATGTATTTTATCAATTAAATGCAAACTTCATAACATAGCATAAAGCAAGTCCCATAAATCTAATCCCTAATCTAATTTCCTAACATAATAGCAATAGTTAGCTGAACAACCCATCCAGAGTTTTCTCGCTCAGTGTACATAGAAATCTCAATAGCAAAGAATGGTTTGAGTGTGACACTATCAGGAATAAAATAGCAAAAAGGAAGAAGCATCTGAGAGTCTGTCTAGTTAGAAAGTCTGTCATTCTAAGGGGCATATTTACAAGCCCCTTGCGCCGTTTTAGCATCATTTTTTTGATAGTAAGGTAGCCTTTTCCCCGTGAAATAGTTACAAAGTGATGCAATGCATGCATTGCGCCACTTTGTTACCCCTTGCGCCACATTATGCCTGCACCAGGCATAATGTATGCAAGGGAGGTGTTTCCCTGTGAAGAGGCCCAAAAAACGGTGCAGTTAAAATTTCAAGTTTTCACTGCACCATTTTTTCCGTCATTTTTAATGCCTGCTCAGAGTAGGCATTAAAATGACACACCCATTATGCTCAATGGGCCTCCCTGAGCTTTGCTGCACTAGCGGCAACATTTTTGGCGCTAGTGTAGCAAAGCACCACAATAGTGTCAAAGATTTTGACACTATTGTGCTAATGACAGCCATGGTGTGCCGTATTGTAAATACGGCACAACCATGGTGTAGTTAGGTGTTGGTGGGGGAGGAGGGGCGCATGAAAGTGGTGCATCGTCTATGATGCGCCACTTTCTTGTAAATATCCCCCTTAGAGTCTTTCCAAGTCTGGCAAGGGCAAGAATGAGAGCGAACGAGTGAGTGAATGAGACAAGCAAAGATGCTATTATTTCCCTGGGACATCTTTATATATAGTGTACAATGATACAAAAGTTTTAGCAGTTTCACAAAAAAAATGTCTTCTGTCAATCAGAAAGTGAAAGTTCAGTGGGACAAGGTCAGTTCCTGTCGAGAATGTAAATTCTAACAAAGACCATTCTAAACAGATGATACAATAACTAAACTTGTAACTTTGAAAAATCAGCTAAAGTTCTAATCTTTATTGGTTTCTGAAAGACAGAACAATCACATAAGTGTTATGCACAAATACAAGTTGTCATTTTCACTCTCACAGGTCTTTACACTAGAAAACTATTCATAAATAAACAAGTATTAAGATTAGTTTAGCAAAATAGCAATTCCAGTGCAGGTCAATGGTTAAAATAAAAAAATACTTCTTTGTTAGCATAAGAAGTTTTCATCATGAAAAGTTATGCAAATGGTCATAATAGAGGCTAAGAAACATTTCAGCTGAGCAAGCAGTTTGGAATTTGCCAGCATTCACATTTTCTGTCAAGTGCATGTTGTGCAGGATTTAGTAAGGAAAATTCACAATTAATATGCAGCGGTTATTTAGGCCTACAATTCATTCATATGGGTTATTGTGTTATTATATTTTAGTTCTATTAAAATCTATAGCAACTTCTCCCATCTTATGGTTTGGTACCATCACAAAAATACCATTCATAACTGCATGTCAAAATTCACTTTTTCCTCTTATTCTTTCTCTCTCTTTTTCCTTTTCAAATGTTCTCTTTTTTACAAATCTCTTATATTCTTCATTTGTACCTTCATATAATTCTAAACCTTTCTTCATCTCTTATTAAAGTCTCTATTTCTCTTTTTTATCAATAACATCTTTATTGCTGTATATATTGCTAATGTAGAAAGAAAACAAGCTATTATTATTATTACAGGAACTAAAATAGTTTAATCCAGGGTGCCTGGTATGAGCTGGTCTCGTCATCGGCCATGGTTCCCGTGTGCCGAGGACGAGACCAGCTCGTCCTGCACCCGGCCCACGGGGAGCGCTAGCGCTCCCCGTTGGCCACTACCCACACCCCCCATCAGAGATGGAAGGGGAATAGCTTCCCTTTTCATCGTCAACTACCCTCACGCCCCCAGGGACGTCTGATGACATCAGAAGGCAATTGCGCACTGACCTCATCAGATTTCCCCTCCCATCGCGCTGGAAAGCTCAGCTTTCAGCGCAATCAGAAGAGAAATTGATCGGGAGGTGGAGGCAGGCAGATGCATGAAAGGAAAGGCCCTTCTGTTCCTTTCCTTTCATGCCTCTGTCAGCATTTCTGCAGCCCGATCGTTAACGCGATTGGCCTGCAGAAATACCCACTAGACACTAGGGATATATATATTTTTAATTTATACTTGTAAGAGGAGCAACTCCTTGAGCAAGGGTCGCTCCCGGGGGGGGGGGCAATTTTTTAAAGGTCTTTTCTGCCCCCCCCACGGGCAGGAACCTCTAAAGGCCAGGAATTGTTTACTTCTTCTTTTTTTACAGGAAGGGAGCGACCTCTTAGGCAATGGTCGCTCCCCTGGGAGGCAAAATTATTTTAAGCCGTTTCTGCCCCCTTTGGGGGCAGAGTGGAATATTTTTCTTAGGCCAACTTACCCAAAACCACTTAGGCAGCAGGGATTGTTGTGTGTGTGTTGTTTGGGGTGGCAGCCCTTTGGGCAAGGGTCGCTCCCCATGGGGGCACATTACTGTTGGCCATTTCTGCCCACCTTGGGGGAAAATCGGCCCATTTTTGGAAGGCCCATCTGCCCCCCAGAAGGGGCAGAAAGCCCAGCAGAGACAAGGGAAGAATTTTTGTTAAAAAAAGAGGGTGGGGTTACGGCTATACCCCCAACCCAAACAAATGGGGACAAAGTTGTTCTGCCCACCGGTGGGCAGATGGAGCAATTACCCCAAAAACACTCCCCGTGGGCAGAAAACCTACTAGATGCCAGGGAATAAAAAAAAATAAAAAATAGTGAGTGGCTACCAACCAGTATGGGCATGGTTATGCCCCCACCCCAACTGAATGGGGTAACAGTCTTTCAGCTCTCCCCCCTCACACTAAAACATCTTATCCCATGGCAAGCAAGAGGACATTTCATTATTTTGGGTATTGGTTTAACATTTGGGCCATGAGAACTCGTCTAACTCTCAAAACCGTCCCACTTGGAATGGAGAGGGCTGCACTTTTTGAACTTTGGGACGCTGCCATGTAGAAAAATCTACAAGACCTAGACACATCTGAAAACTAAACCTCTGGGTGAGTCCAGGGTGGTGTGCTTCACATGCCCCCAACACCATTTTCTTACCCACAATGCCCTGCAAACCTCCAACTTTGCTTGAAATCAGACATTTTTCCCACATTTTTGTGATGGAACCTTCCAGAATCTGCAGGAATCCACAAAATTCCCACCACCTAGCTTTGTCGCTTCTATACTGATAAAAAATATGCCCCACTTGTCAATCTAAAAAGCTTTTTTTTCAAACTGCCCTTTTGGACTCACTTTATTTCCCCCTCATTTTCAACATGTTTTTGGCTCTTCCCTGTCACAGGCACTTGGCCCACCTACACAAGTGATGTATCATCTTTACCGGGAGACTGAGGGGAACATTGGGTGGTAGGAAAATTGTGCCAGTGTGGTGATCCCACATTGAAATATGGGAAAATGTGATTTTTTAGCTACATTTGGGGTTTGCTGAGGATTCTGGGTAAGAAACCACTGGGGGACCACGCAAATCACACCTCCCTGGAACGGGTGTCTAGTTTTCAGAAATGTTTGGGTTTGGTAGGTTACTCTAGATGGCTGCTGAGCCCAGGACCAAAAACGCAGGTGCCCCCACACAAAAACAGGTAGTTTTGTATTTGATAATTTTGGTGTGTCCGCATGGAGTTTTGGGGCATTTCCTGTTGGGGGAACTAGGCCTACCCACAAAAGTGAGATACCATTTGCATCCGGAAACTTGGGGGAACACTGGATGATGGGAGTTTGTGGCTCCTCTCAGATTCCAGAACTTTCTGTCACCAAAATGTGAGGAAAAAGTGTTTTTTTGTCAAATGTTCAGGTTTACTAAGGATTCTGGGTAACAGAACCTGGTGAGAGTGCCACAAGTTACCCCATCCTGGGTTCCCCTAGGTGTCTAGTCTTCAGAAATGTCCAGGTTTGCTAGGTTTTCCAGTGGCTAGAGGCCAAAATCCACAGCTAGGCACTTTGCAAAAAAAAAAGGTAAGTTTTCTTTGGGAAAATGTGATATGTCCATGTTGTGTTTTGGGGCACTTCCTCTCCCTGGCATGAGGCCTACCCACACAAGTGAGGTACCATTTTCATCGGGAGACTTGAGTGAATGCTGGGTTGAAAGAAATTTGTGGCT
Source organism: Pleurodeles waltl (assembly GCF_031143425.1). Lineage (NCBI taxonomy): Eukaryota > Metazoa > Chordata > Amphibia > Caudata > Salamandridae > Pleurodeles > Pleurodeles waltl. The sequence goes on along the minus strand of NC_090439.1, from coordinate 638,269,341 downwards.
CCTCTCAGATTCCATAAGTTTCTATCTTGAAATGTGAGGAAAAAGTGTTTTTTTGCCAGATTTTGAGGTTTGCACAGGATTCTGGGTAACAAAACCTGGTGAGAGCCCAAAAAGTCACCCTATCCTGGATTTCCCTAGGTGTATAGTTTTGAGAAATGCACAGGTTTGGTAGATTTCTTTAGCTGCTGGCTGAGCTAGAGGCCAAAATTCACAGCTAGGCTCTTTCCAAAAAACACATCAGATTTCAATGTAAAAATGTGATGTGCCCATGTTGCATTTCCTGTCGCGGGCGTTAGGCCTACCCACACAAGTGAGGTACCATTTGTATCAGGAGACTTAGGGGAACACAGAATAGCAGAAGAAGTGTTACTGCCCCTTGTCTTTCTCTAAATTTTTTCCTTCCAAATGTAAGACAGTGTGTGAAAAAAACATCTATTTGAAAAATGTCCTTGTAGGATCTACCCAAATGACCCTTTGCTCAATTCTGAATGTTGTCTACTTTTTAGAAATGTTTAGCTGTCCAGGATCCAGCATTGGTTTCACACCCATTTCTGTCACTAACTGGAAGGAGGCTAAAGGCACAAAAAATAGTAAAAATGGGGTATGTCCCAGTAAAATGCCAAAATTGTGTTGAAAATGTGGTTTTCTGATTGAAGTCTGCCTGTTCCTGAAAAATAAGAAGATGGTGATTGCAGCAGCACAAACCCTTTGTTGATGCCATTTTCAGGGAAAAAAACACAAGCTTTCTTTTTCAGCCCTTTTTTCCCCACTGTTTTAAAAGAAAACAAAACCTTCGCTGTATTTTGGCTAATTACTTGAAGTCCTCCAGGGGAACCCAAAAACTCTCAGTACCTCTAGAATCCCTAGGATGTTGGGAGAAAAGGATGCAAATTTGGCATTGGTAGCTTATGTGGACAAAACTTTATGAGAGCCTAAGCGTGAACTGCCCCAAATAGCCAAATAAAGGCCTGGCACCTGAGGGGGGAAAGGCCTGGCAGCGAATGGGTTAAAGGATCCCTCCTCTTACTGCCTTATACCAATTGCCAATAGGAGAACATTCTTTTTGTTAAACTTTGCACTCTGCTAGTGGTTTCTAAAGGTTCAGGATCAAGTTTGCGAGCAGAAATCTTTTTTGCATATTCCATTATCTTCTTGCTTTCATCAGATATAATTACAACAATTTTCAACTTTCAGCATCTTGCACAATCTGCCTACCTCTGCCAATAATATGTTTAAAGCATAATGATTTTGAAGGACCATAGATCTGATAACTATGAGCTCAGTTTTCTCTACCAATAAAGCTCCAGAAGTACTAGTAGATAGTTTATCTACTACTGATGAAAGCATTCTAATTTTCTCATTATTTATTACTACTCCCACAGCAGGTATAATTGCTTCAAATATATCTTCTACTAATTGTGTCCCTTCATTTACACTACCTGTGTATCTGAACGCAGGTGTCAATGTTAATGCATCTAAACTCTGTGTATAATACATTTTCGGGAAAAGCAAACCCCCCCCCAATCAACAGGTAGTCTAAAATAAGCATTCTCTCCACCAATAAAATATACCCCAGGTAGTGTTGGATCATCGTCTTGTAATAATTTCCACATTCCTCTATACGATTTAAACATACAATCACAACTACGCTTCCCCACTGGTGTCTTTCATCCTCTAACATTTCTCTTGGACACACACTTTTCCCTTAAGTCTCTTTTATAACTTCAATTTAGAAGCAGATATCGTCTTTGTGAACACATCTTCCTCTTTTTCCATGCATTCCTTTGACCATCGTACTTCTTATATGCCCTTTTTGCAAACTGTTCATTTCTCTCTTGTAACATTACGACAAAAAGGTTTCTCTAACGGATTCATTAAGCATGTTAGATTTGTCTTATGAGCCTTAACAGTGTTAACGGGAGGAAACATGTTAAAGTAATACCATGCAGTCTTCATCTCCCCAGCTTGAGGATGTAAATTCAAAATCTTCATTAGGGAACTTTTGAAATAGCCATGTCAGAGTTTGATTAATAGTATTCAAAATAATGTGTCTATATACGAAACTAAGAAATATACTAATGAGATAGCATAAGAAAGTAATATGATGATAGGAAATTTATTCATCAGCTGAAGATGGCATGCGTGCACAGACGTAGCAATCCTTCACATCAATAGCTCTAGAGTATTCTTTTATTAACCTAGAATAAACACTTGTTGAGTAATCTTCATTCATGTAGTCTAGAAATGATGCTTTTAATTTACCTTTATTAATAACTGGGTTAGATATTGCATTAATAAACTAAATTACAGATTCCTCTGTCTCTGGTGTAAAGTATATATCTAGCACTATTGCTACTCCTACTAACTCTATAAATGTGAGTAAAATCCGTAAATAGAATTTGCATCTATTTCTATTAACAGTACACATTTCGCTACATTCCGATCTACTACCAACAAAAATGTTTGCTACACCAATTTATTCACTGTTTTTCCTTAAAAAGCTGAACTAGATTAATTTCTTCTTTTCTCCAAGTTAGTTTTCTTCAAACAAGTTTTCTATAAGTTCGTTTTCTTAGTTAGTTTTTTCAAGTTTTATTTATAGTAACCTTCGTATAGACTTCCTTAACCCTACCCCATGTTTTTCTAAAATATTAACCCTACTGTTTTACTTCTTCCTCAGACCTGGGTAATGCTCTTATCTTCCTTTAGTTTTTGATATTTTTTTTATTCTATATTTCAGCTTATAAGTTTGGTTTAACTTATGTTTTGAACTTTTGAATCTCAATATTTCTATTTTAGCTATTTTTTCTTTTTATTTTCAAGGAGGTTCAGGCAGTTCTTTGTTCCAACAAGCAAATCTGAAATTGGAATGTACAAAACTTGGCTCACATAGCATGTAATTCAGGTGCTGAATATCTTCAACAAGGTACTCTGGGCCTTCTAGATCTCCAGAGTGTTTGATGTTCTTCTTCTGAGTCACTTATACCACTTGATTCTGCTTCTTCTTTGATTTTTGGTGGTATGGATTCAACTGAAACACTTGATTTTAATTTCTTTTGACTGTAAGCTTTTGGCCATTCAGCATTATGAGAATCCCTTCTTGTCTCTGCTCCATAACGTGTATCTTCCTTAGGATCACTTTGCTGCTCTGTGAGTAATTCAAAGATTTCTTCTCCTGTCTGAAGAGCTCCAATGGCACTCAGTGAGATATCCGAAAATTGGACTTCTTCGCCTGTCAGGGGTTCTTCTCCCTTTTCTTCTGATTGTCTCTGATCACAGATCTTTCTTCTTTGAGTCTGAGTTTGTACCACTTGCAGTCGTACATTGAACAGTCTTCTTAGTTCTGGCTCATGGAACGCTATTTCTTCATAAGGATCCATGTTCTATGGCTATGTGAAGCATCCACCCCGTTTGGAATTTCAGCACACTTAACAACTGTATTTGTGATGAGAGTAACTTGGAAGCGGCCTTTCCAACGTGGCTCTAGACAGGACTTAATCACATGCTTTTTGATTAGGACCCAGTCTCCAGGACAAAGGTTGTGACATTGCTCTTGGTGTAGATTTGCAGTGACACCTTTAACTTGTTGAGAATCAGCACGCACCACATCAGCCAATCTCTTACAATGATCGAGTTCCATGTCATCTGTATGTTTACAAGTGCATTTGCAGGAACTGCATGTAATCACATTGCCTTGCCCATCAATATTTCATAGGGTGACAAACCAGTTTTTCTATCAGGTGTACTTTGTAGACTCATTAACACCAAGGGTAAGGCGTTAGGCCATTTCAATGAGGAGGATGCACATGCTTTTGCCAATCTTTATTTAATAGTACTGTTTAATTGTGCCACAAAGCCTGAATCCTCTGCAATGTAGCTTCAATTCATCTTCTAATACTGCACACAACATCTTTATAATCTCACTATTGAAGTGAGTACCTCAATCTGACTCTAGAGAAGCTGGCTCCAGCGAGACAATCAAGTCTCCTCGTTGAATAGGCTTCCACCCATCTCAAGAAGATATACACTATGACCAGGACATATCTCAGCCCATTACAAACAGGCCTCTCGATGAAGTCCATCTGCATCCAGTTAAAAGGACCACCTGATCTTCCTACGTGACGAAATGTAACTTGTTTTCGTTTGCCTACATTCATTTGTTGACATGTCACACATTAATGACACAATTCTTCTGCTTGTGCTCTAAACTTGGGATTAAACCAGTGTTGATTCTCACCATGGCATTCCTTCCTAAATGTGTTGATCCATGGACATTTCTTATCATTGGGGATAGTAAACTATCTGGTAGTACTGGTCCTTCATCTACTGAAACCCAGATATAATTTTCATTCTTCTCAAAACCTGCTCTGATCCATCCCTTTTGTTCTGTTTCAAGCACACTTTCCTGCTTTCAATTCAATTCATCCCAAGTGTCTGCAATTTTATGACATCAATTTCAGTTGGGAGTTGCAGAGCTTCCAATAGTCTCTTTTCATATTCACCATTTCTGATTGGTGAACCAGACAAGGTCATAAAACCTCTCTATAACCATAACTGCCCAAAGTCATGGACCACACCAAAAGCAATACTGACACCCTATAAATATAGTCACTCTCATGTCAAGCTGCAAGCTCTAGTAACAGCAATCAATTCTGCAACATGTGCTGAGGAAATTCCTTGAAAGCCCTGATGCTTCTATTATCTCTTGGATTGTACATACAACACAGGCAGCTCTCAAAGAACCTTCATTTGTTCTTAAACAAGGGCTATCCACAAATAGAATATAATCAGGGCTTATTAATGACTTATCTTTTATGTCTGGTCCTGGCGTGGTGCATAGATCTGTGACATAATGGCAGTCATGTTAACATTTTTCTGACTCATCTGTTTTTTAGGCAACAGTAATAATGTACTTGGATTCAAGATTTGACATCTTTGCAGTACAATATTACTCACAGCAGTATCTGTTGCACATACTTGGTGAGATGCAAATTCATCATATTCTGAGTCTTTGTTCTGGTAAGCAGAACTTCAACCAAGCGAGGTATCATTACAGTTGAAGGATATCCCATCACTATGTATTCTCATGTTTCAAGACTCGCACTCATTGCAGCTACTGCTTTAGGACCTCCAGGAAACGCAGCGGCTACAGGATCAAGGGTGACAGAAAAATATGCAATAGGATTTTTAGCATCCCCATGTATTTGTGTAAACACTAAGAGAGTGCATTTCTCCCTCTCACTGAAAAACAACATGAGGGGTGCTGGGGCACAATAGAGACTTTCTCTCAGCTCTTGGCACACAACCTGGCTTCGATCCATCCCGAGAGTCATGCATTTGTTATCCCATGGGATTGGATCTGGTACATCTTTGTGTGTCAACCTCAGTAAAGGTTTTACTACCAAAGAAAAGTTGGGCATCCACTGTCAACAGTAGCCAACCATCTCCAAAAACATCCTGACTTCTCGCTGTGTTTTATGAGGATTAATTCGTAAAATGGCTTCAACTCTCTCTCGTGACACTTTTATTGTTCCTTTTTCAATGACATGTCCCAAATATAGAACTCTTTTTTGACAGGATTGCAATTTATTTGGAGACACTATTGGGGTCATTACAACATTGGCAGGCGGCTACCGCCGTCCGCCAAGCTGTAACCGTCGTGCGGCCGCCAATGCAGCCGCACTCCCGCAGTGCCCATTTGGACATCCCCGCTGGGCCGGCGGGCGGAAACCAAGTTACCGCCCGCCGGCCCAGCGGGGATGTGGGCCGCAACATGGGAGCCGGCTCCAAATGGAGCCGGCGGTGTTGCGGCCGTGCGACGGGTGCTGTTGCACCCGTCGCGCTTTTCACTGTCTGCATAGCAGACAGTGAAAAGCTGCATGGGGCCCTGTCAGGGGGCCCCTGCACTGCCCATGCCATTGGCATGGGCAGTGCAGGGGCCCCCAGGGGCCCCACGACTCCCCATACCGCCAGCCTTTTCCTGGCGGTTCAGACCGCCAGAAAAAGGCTGGCGGTTGGGGACTCGTAATCCCCTGGGCAGCGCTGATAGCAGCGCTGCCCTGGCGGATTACAACCGCCGGGGCATTGTGGCGGAAAACCGCCGGCCCCGGCGGTGCAACAGCAGCGCTACCGCCGCGGTTGTAATATGCCAGGAAGCACCGCCAGCCTGTTGGCGGTGCTTCAGTCGAAACAGCCCTGGCGGTCTTGGACCGCCAGGGTTGTAATGACCCCCTTTATGTCCACTTTCTGCCAAATTATTCAATAATGCAATGGTATCATTTTTGCAACATTGTTTATCTCTGATGCTACAAGTAGATCATCAATGTACTGCACCAGGACTGAATTACAGGGCATTATCAATGAGTCTACATTCTTTTTAAAAATCTTATTAAAACTTGCCAGATTCTCGGTATAGCCTTGTGGGACACAACACCATCCTATTACTTTCTCTCTGAACAGAATCAAGAAGCAAGCTTGGTAAAGATCAATTACTGTTAACCATTCACCTGTACATGGAATTTGATAAAGTATGGTGTCTAGATTTGGTACCACAGGACAACATTTGATTGCAGTATCATTCACCTTTCTCAAATCCTGATCCATCCTGAACTTGCTGTTTGTTTTTTTGCAATCCCATAATGGGTAAATTGCATGGACTCCTGATTGTTTCTTGTAGAATCCTTTTCTTAATCATGTCGTCAATTATTGGTGTTATTCATGCTATCACTTAGGAGTCATTTGATAAAGTGGTATTCTTGGGAAAAATTGCATTTGGTTTAGTACTTATTTTGACTGGTTCAACTCCTTTAATGAATCCAATGTATTTTCCAGTGAAATCCCATACTTGTGGATTCACTGTTTCTTTTAAATTTGGAGGTAAATATTCCACTGCTAATGTTGGGTAAAGCCTTTCCGTTTCCTGTTGTGCCAATTTAAACTCAAAATCTACATCATGGGTTTGAAATTCAACCCAATTTGGTGTACAATATTTTGGGAAGAGACCTACTGTCTAAACTAACTTGTACTATTCCATGTTGCACCAACCAGGATTGAGTTCTGTGACTCTCTGGTTACACACACAGGCAGCTGCAGTGACTGCATTAACCAACTGAGCTTCCATAACATAAAATATTGCAAGGTGCCTTGCTGCACTACGCTGCATGATTTCCTAAAAAAATAGGCCCCAGAACTTCTAAACCTTATATTGAAGCAAATGAAACATCTTTTTACTGATTAAGGGCCTCATTAGGAGTGTGGTACTCTGACAGTAGGACCGCAGCGGTCGCGGCCGCCATAAGAACACCATGTAGGCGATAACCCAACACCTGTATTAAGAGTTACACTGAGAAGTCCACCAAACAACAGCCACATTTCTGAAACCACTGGGACACTGAAGGATGGAAAAGAGGCTGTCCCACCACCAGCACCGTCAGCCCAACATAAATCTACCCATCAGATTATGATCCACATATCACGACAGCGGTTCTTCCATGGTGGAAAATATTGGCACTGCGAACCGTGGTGGTCTCAACTCACATCACAATAAACACAGCACCACATTAGATAGTTTGGATACCCCACACCTGACACACATCCTCACACATGATACACCTACACACTGCACTATATTACATACCCCTACACAACCCACAATCCTTTGCAACCTGAATGCCACACACAGCCACAGACAAGCTAAATCGTTCATAGAAATAGAAAAAAACATTAGTCATCCACATACATTTCACTACGCACACATCACACACCTGCACAACATACACAACACACATTTTACTACCACACACAATCCACAACTATCAACCACTCACATCACAGCACCTACAACTCACTATTTACCTTTTACTGCAGCATTATTTCTTTGAACCCTACCAAACCGTCTTCACCACCGCTATCATGTCCCCACAAAAACACCCACATTTCACAGTTGAGGAGTTTTAGGTCATGATGGACAAAATTGTCAGGGTAGAGCCACACCTGTTTGGAGCACAGGTCCAGCACAGTGCCAGCAAACATCTATTGCCAGGAAAATAGAGTTGTGGCAAAGAGTAGTTGACAGGGTCAATTATGTAAGTAGTAATCCACGCACAAGGGAGGACATCAGGAAGAGGTGAACGACCTCAGGAGAAAGGCATGTTCCATGGCATCCAGGCACCAGCTGGCGGTTATGAAGACTGTGGTGGGCCCCCACCTCCTTCCCCTACTTTTACATCTTGGGAGGAGAAGGCCTTGGACATACTGCATCCTGAGGGCCTGACAGGAATACCTGGGGGAGTGACGTCCGATAAGTCCCCACAAAATCCATGTCACCCGATTGTCATGTCCTGCATGCTCCCTCACCACCTTAACCCACCCCAATTCACATACGACCCACTAACCCTCTGTCCAACTGTCCCAACCTCCCTTTCTGGCATGCCACATGTCTACTAAACTAGCCTGGCTCCACAGCCCTTGGAAATGGCATGTGAAGTACTGGCAAGCCATAGCACTCCAATTTACAGAATGCAATATCCCACCATTGTGAACAGAACAGTGCATAAAATGTGAGATGTCATGCTTGTGAAACTAACTACCAATATAAGCCATCTTGATTGTGCAAGTGTGAAACAGTGAATGGCACAATGACAACAATGCAATGGCCCACTCCCACAAGCAAAACACAGCTATAGCGGAGTACCCAATCACAATGCCCTTAGAATAAAGATTCCTAAGATTGAAATATACCCAACTGGGGTGGAAATCTAGATGCCAAAGTGGATGCACATGCAGTACATCCAGTTACAGGTAAATGTCTATTGCTTACTACCATACTGTGTCACTACTCTGACACTATTGTGCATTGTATGATTTTTTTTGTGCCATGTATCATGTCAGACACTTTAGTAGGCAACAAAGATGAAAACCAATGTCAATAATCAGACAACATAAGATGGTATCAGCAGTCCAATCACTGCCAATATCGTTTAACAGCTACAAGCATGTTGCATCTACATCACAGGCAGCCATTCACCCCCAAACCTGTATCCCAAGGATTGTATTATCCATTGTGTGCCCCACAGCACAGGTACCTGAGTCTCCTCTTGTCACACCTGACAATGATGGACCTGCCACCACTGGAAGTGGGCACACTGTGCCAGGGGAACAGGCACGTGGGGGTAGGGTGGGTGGGAAGGATGGTGTGGGCTAGCGGGTGGGGGCCTAAAGGAACAATACTAATTAGGAAACCATCTCCCAAGTCTTGGGAGCATACCGAAATTCCCAAAGCATGATGGGCCAGGTAATCACCATGATGTGGGAAATCCAATAGCTTCTGAGGGACCACCACCAGGAAGTCATCATTCATCCCACATCTGGCCTTGCCAAACTGTTGTATGAGAGGCATATAATGACTCACTGTGCCCTTCAGGGTGCCACACAAGCCACATTGATGATGGCCATATGATGTAATGTAATTCCTGGAAGTGATGGAAATGTGAGTGTCGTGTAGGTTCTGTATGCTCAGTCTGCAGAGACCAAGGCCTGTCAAATGTAACTTCTAGTATGGGACATAGTCCATGCTGGGGTAGTGGTACTGTGGCTATGCAACTGTGGCACTGTGCCCACTCCCTGTAGACCTGCAGATCCTGGCATGTGGGCAATATTACGCTCTAGTGCAGAGGTCTTCAAACGTTCTGCTGCTGGGAACCCCCCTCAAAATGTTTTAGATATAAGGACCCCCTCCTGGCAAACATTTCTAGGACCTGGAACTCCTCATCATCGACAATCATAAACATCCCCAATTCCCACAGCAAATCATTTTTATGGTGAGGAAATAATATTAAACAGTGTTTAGCAAGACAAAGGTCAGTGAGTGTGGGGGTGTGGTCAAAGGTGCGGCTAAAAACAAAGGTCCTAATTTATGAGGAATTGGCGTAGGGCAGTACCGCAAGTCTTCTTGCTGCACTGCCCTACACAATATAAAAGGGCAGGAATGTACCGTATTTATGAAATACAGTGCACTCCTGTCCTTTCCCCCTGCGCTGGTGCACAAATTGCAGCCTAGCGGTAACGAATGCAGGATTATTTTTGTGCAGGAAGAGCTACCTTCCTGCACAAAAACAATCCTGAGAGGCATTTTTCTATTTCTATATGTGCGCCAGAATGCAACACACATGGAAAGAGGAAAATCTAGGAGAAATTACAACATTTTTCCTAATTATGCCTTCTTTGCAGAGATGTAACGTTTTGGCACTGCTCCAGTTTATGTGATTTTGTCTATCTGGGGCAGTGTAAAAACCCCTGGGTGTTGTGTGGGAACACCCATCACAACACCCATGGAAGGCCTCCTTGACGCAAAGTAAGGCAACACAGTGGCTTGCGCTGCTTTGCCTTACTCCATATGTATGAGGCCATGCAAAGCCTTGCAGGGTGGCTTTGCATCACCTCAGAGGTATGATTGAGAGGCTTGTGCTGCTAGAGCATCAAAAAGAGTGATGCTCCAGGGGGTGCAAGCCTCTAATATATAAGCCCCAAAATATTCTGTAATTTTTTTAAGTCTTTCATCGTAGGTAGCTACATATAAAATAACAGCAAACTTAAATGAAAACTAAATTAAAGAAAGTTGTTACTCATTGGGAAATGCACTGTAGTGCATTATGAAACCTCTATTAGTTAATGCACCGCAGAGGTTTGTGTGTAACCGGGGAGCAACAGAATTAAATTGTGGTTTGTGGAGTGGAGAATAGTGACTTGTGTATTTTTAGTGGCATGAGGTCACAACCTGTGAAAGAAAGCACTGTGAATATGTAAAGCATTATTTAATACTTGGATTACACACAGTATAAGATAAGCCACTACAAAAAGGTTTAAGATAAAAGGGTGCTTCCAAAATGTAGATTTAAGTAATACAAGACATATACAATGTCATTTTTTAGTAGCTGTCCCTTTAACACTTCCAGGTGAAGTAAGCCATATATAAATACAATTACGATTAAAAGCACACACCTCACAGCACAGTTGTTGTCTCTTTGCACTACCACTCAAAAAGAATAAATGTTTGTCCTCACAAAGCTTTGAGTGACTCGATCATTTAAGGCCAGAACCAGCATCTTTTACAGTTGCAGATTACCCTTTAAATTTGCCGATCTACTTGTGGCGCACATTTTCATTTTATTCAGGAAGCAGGCGCCCTAGCACAAAGGCGTCTTTAGCTCTCTGTGTGGCTTCGTTTCACAGCACAGGAGACTAATTAATCAAAGTTCAGCTGAGGACTTTTAATGATCAGACAGAGGAAGTGAAGCTGGGGAAATGTTCTACCCCCTGTCCAGGACTCAAAGGCCTCCCTTGGGGATCGCGACCCACAGATTGAAGACCTCTGCTCTAGTGGCAAAACGTGGCCTAACTGCCTCAGTCTGTTGACTAGATTAGGAATGGGTATTGAGGTAAATCCCTGAACAAAGACATATGTGCATTTTGCATCATTGTCAATATGTGTCATTGAATTATTATTCCCAGAGCCCTGTTGTCACCTCCACATAAGTCATTTTTGTCCAGGAAAGGTGTATTGCACAACTGAAACAACCACAGTGCAGATGACATGTGACTCAGTGGCTTGGCTACATGGCAAAAATTAGACCAAACATACCTTTGTATGTTGGATGCCATTTCTGTAGGTTTGCCACATATGGTCAAAACTGTGTTCTGTGGTACAGGTACATACCACAGAAGCCCACCCTGAAGTGGCATGAGCCTACATCTGGTAGGCCAAATGTCCTCACAAGCACAGGGAAGAGACTTTCCATGCCCAAAATGGCAGCCCTTTCATTGTCACTCAAGTCTTAGCGTGAAGTCTGTACTATAGCAGTGGCCTGTAGGGACTGTATGCAGTGAGTCATTGTTGCAGAGTGTAAATGTGTCTGTCTAGTCAGGCCCAAAGAGTTTACCATTCAGAAGCCACAATGGTGGGTAGTGTTTCACTGTGGCTCACATCACAGTACATGTTGCTTGAGCCTGGGCTACCTGATGTCAGTAGGCTTGCTTGGTCAGTGTAGGCAATGAGCAGGGTAGTGGGTTAGTCTGCAGATGACTCCAAAAGAGTGAAATCATGTCCTTGTACTTACCAGCATGTGTACTTTACACTTGAGCTGCGTGTGGCAAGTTGATAATGTGTGCTTGGTGTTTCTGACATGTGTGTGACACAACCATTTGGGCACAAACTTTTGATTTGTCTCTTCCATTCGTATAGGTCAATGCCCATCAGAAGAAGGGGATTTGGAAAGCCATCGCCCCGAAAGTGAAGACCCTGGGGGTCTATAGCTGGTGGAGCACCCACTGTTGCAAGAGGTGGGAGGACCTGAGACGCTGAGCCCGAAAGATCGCTGAGGTCCAGCTGTGGCTGTCCTCCCCACATTAGGGGAGCCTAACCCCCCTAATGGCACGCATTCTAGTGGTGGCCTACCGGTGCTTGATGGGCATGTGAGGGGAGCACAGCAGCTACAAGGGGATGTGTCCAGGGCATATTCCTGCTTGTAACATGGTCAAGTTGATGTGTTAAATTCGGCCATCTCCCCCTGAAGATTGGGGATGGGCCATGTATGACACACAAGATGACTAACTGTTTGTGTCGATATGGAAGTTGGTACATGCTGATGTACCTTGCCTATTAGCCCAGTGAATTAGGACACAACTGAATACAGTCCACAACCAAGTTACTCTCCAAGGTGAACACATGGCTGAGTATAGTGATCGATCAGGTCATGGTGTTTGTTGTCTGTGTAACTTGTACACAACAGTCCACTACTCTGCAGTGTGACAGCCCAAGCAACATGAAATAATAAATCACTGTCCTCAGCCATGTGTCTGCTCAACTGAGTATATTGGCATCTGTTCCCCAGAGGCTACTTGTTTCCAGTGTGTCACGAGTGCTGGTGCTTCACTAATATCTGTCATGTGAAGGTAGCCATCATACATATGACAGAGCATACATTGCTCTTTGTGTGTAGTCACAGAGTAATACTTTCCCTTGGTAAGTGGGGAACGTCCATTGAGATGATTTTGGTGACATCACAGTTGCCATCATTCCTTGTGCCCACATTTTAGCATGTGTTCCTTTCAATTTTGCCCAATCAGTTTCACTGTTGTTTCATGCATGGTCTGCCTGTCTTCATTGGATGATGTCTGTATTCCCTCACACATGTGTGCATGGCAACATGTGTTTGGAATTGGACATATGTCATGGGGATACATTTCATGTGGTTCCACAGACAGGAGTGTGTCACCGTTGATTGGTGGCTCACACATACCCTCACCCATCATTGCATGTTATTTGGCATGTACAACAGCAGTAGCAATGAAGGAGCTGACAGGTACAACTACAGTGTTTACACACAATTTGCATTTCAATGCCATTGATGAGGAAACATATTGCAAAGTACTATGCACATATGAAATGGGGAACGTTCATTACCTAAGTGTTAGCATGCATCATGGAGTGACTTGCAGTTATGTGGGAATCATATGTGGTTGTGTACAACCATCCATGCAAGGGAATTTGTGTATGCATGACAAAAATGGAGACATGGCTTCCCATTGGGCAACATGGTGAAGGCCTTCTACAACTACTTGTGAATTCCTCAGCCTCTCCAACATTCAAAGGACTATTGGCTTCTAGTGATGCAATCAGAGTATGGTATTGCCAGGGGTACCAATCAAGAGAGGTGTAATCATTGGGGCTAGCTGATTCATTGTGTTGTGGATTTTCTAAACATATCTCCCTGACATTTTGCACATTTTTTCTTCAGGCTACTGTACTTCTGTCAGCAACATTGCAGGATTTTTTTACCATCGTTTTTTCATGATGTGGTATTGGGTATGTGAAGATTAGCTGGATGCATGACCTTGTGTGGGATCTGTTTACATGACCTTGGCAATGCCCTACTATTGTATGACAACAGGTAACTGAGGAATGCTATATGAGGCAAACCATTGCAGGTGATAATGTCTTCTACTTGTTCAATGGGAACTGTCATTGCACAACTTCACCCATGCAATTGGAGTTGTCTATGATCCTGAATTTCCTGTGGCCAACTGTTAACAGTTTCTGTAGCATGCATGCATATGGTGTGGCACATGTAGGAGCCAAATTGGTGTAGCTTGTTGCTGGTGGCTACTGTACAACATGGTAATGTTTGCTAATCACAAATGTTGTTCAAGTGTGGTCAGAAAAATGTAGTGACCCATTTTTTTCTTTGTAATTTCAGCATCATCGCAGGCAAGCAAAGGAGACAGGACGGAACCAAGTGGGGAAGCATCTGGCCATGGTACCTCTAGTCATTGACACGAAGGGACCCAGTGGCCCAGAGAGTGAGGGAAGTGCCATGGATGACACAGGATCAACCTCATCATCTTCTGATTTTACTTCCAGTGGCCACACCCTTGTGGTGGCGGACCCATCAGGACCTGCTCCTGTCCCATCTTTGTCCGTCACTCCCAGTTCTATCACCACCCTCCCTGTTGCCCCCCACCCAGTTGAACTTTTCCGCTCACCCAAGAGGGTGGGCGTCTCCTTCACCCAAGGCACTTCACCCCGTTACCTCTGCTGCCCTGAGTGAGGAGGCTACTGATCTCCTGAGGAGTATCTCTGGAAGTCAAACTGCTATTATAACTGCCATCAAGGTGCAGGGAAGCCAGCACCAGCAGATGGTTTCGTACCTGGAAGGCATTCACTGAAGGCAGCCATCCTCCCTCCACAATACTCCCCCCACAACCTACCTCTTCCTATTCCCTTACCTGTCCCAAGCACACAGACATATCCACACACATCCACCTCAACACACACAAGCAGCACACATAAACACAAGCACCACAAGACACACCTGTATGCAAGCACTCAAAATCACCCACATACACCACAACAACAACACAAGCCACCACCACAACACCCATTTACACATCCACCTCACCCACCATATACCCAGGCAACAGCTCACAACCCACAGACCTACACACCTCAGACATCATACCCCCAGACACCACCCCAACACACACAGACACAGTCACCACATCCACCATACCCCCAGACGCCACCCCAGCACCCACAAACACAGCCACCACATCCACCATACCCCCAGACACCACCCCAACACCCACAAACACAGCTACCACATCCACCATACCCTCAGACACCACCCCAACACACACACATCCACCACTCCCACATCAACCAGCAACTCTCCCTCACAGCCCTCCAGGACACGCAAATGCTCACACTCACACACACAACAGACACCACCCAAAACCAAACAAAACTCACACACGCACATACCACCTACAGGCAAGATGACCACTACCTCAACCTCCCAAGCCTCAATCGCTTCTGCAGATCCTACCCGTTTTTCCAAGGAAAGTTTCCTTTTTGACCTTGCCATTTCCCCTGTGACCTCTACCCCTCCCAAACCCAAGAGGACCCTGGACCACATCCCAACCCATCCCTTCCACATCGAAGTCCTTCCGTGCCCTGTTTGCAAGCAACCATACTCCTCCCACCCCAAAGAAGAAGCCCACCCCTCCTAAGAAAAAGCCAACTTCTCCCACACCCAAACCCAACCTTCCCAATCTGACCACAACCCACCCAAGCATGGTCCCTGAGGTGCCTGCATGACCACTTGATGTCCCTTCCTGTGGAGGTTCTCTGGCAGTGATTGGAGTCAAGATGGAGCACAATACTGTGACTGGACTGCCATTTGGACTGGCTAATGGCCTTTGCTCTTAAGCATTTACTAAAGTATTTATTAAACCCAAGTTGTTTTTTGGGTACACATTTGTCCTGCTGTTACTTTTCTACCTTTTTGTTGCCCCTGAGAAATTTGTGGTGAATGCCTACAGTTGTGTGTGTTTCATCCTGTTTGCTGACCATTTGCTGTGGTTGGCAAGAGCTGACTTTGTGGGCAGTGCTGGTGTCACTCAGGACAAGGATAAATGTTCACTGAATGGATATGTGGATATAATCCACTTGGGGTGTCAGTGCATTGTGTTTTGTTTAATATGGTAATTTTTTCATCTAATTGTATGACCCTTGCTGTTGTGTTTGCTTTCTTGACTTGCACTTACACATTTGGCAGCTAGGCATGTCACGTGGCTCTACTATTGGTTGTCCCTGAGATACATGAAGGGCCAGTTCCTGTGCAAATGGTGTTTTAGGGACATGTGTTAAGTTAAATATGTCCCAGGGCAGCATCCTTCCAAGAGTGCTTCTGATGCCCCTATCCTAATTGTACAGGTATTGTTTCCATTGTAAACTTTGGATAACTGTCTCCCAAAATATTGTGCATCCCACTGACCTTCCATTGAGGATGATATATGTGTGTCCATTACAGGGATGTTTCATGGAAGGGGTGTTTGTGTTAAATGACACATCTGTGCATATGTGTCTTCAATCTCACGGCAGTCTATGGCATGTGAGCAATGTAAGGGCGTCAGTTTAATTATGTGTTATGTTGATGTGGTGTTGCTGTTGTGTGACACAATGTTCTGTACACTTCACTGTCCCTGAAACAGTGATGTTCAGATGTATGTTTTTGTGGAGTGTGGCGGTGCAGTGTCAGTGACCTGCCCAAAGGGGGTGTCATGTGGCTGTGAATGGGTCATTCGTTGTGTACGACTCTGACCCGAAACACAATGACAAGTGTACTTGATCCACGTAGAGTAACCTACATACCAGGTGAATGGCAGCACCTCGATCTGTTGGTGAGTTTCGGTACATAGATAGGTGTGTGTTCTTACCGTCGGTTGCGTCCATGGCAGCATGGACTTTGTGCTCCATCTATGAGCTGCGGCAGGACATATGATTGGCTCCATGGCAGCACAGGACGTGTGACACGGCCTGCAGGTGAGTTCCTTCCTTTCATGTTTCCGCCAGCTGGAAGATGGTGGTCAGAACGCCACAGTCACATAGGCAGAAGGCAACATCATAATGTGTCTGGCAGAATGGCCTTATTGGCCTATCTCACCGCCCCTGTGGTTGGACTGCCGCCACCGCCATGGCAGTCCATGGGCAGCCAAACTTGTAATCAGGCCCTTGGTTACAGAAATACAAAAGCAGCACCACATATATATTAATCCTAATAATCAGCTATTTCCAAGGTTAAAGTTTCCTACTCACAGAGTTCTGACAGCATTCTATGTAAGGAAAATCTCAAAACAATCTGACAGAGTTTCAGAAGTAAAATGAAAAGTCGCCTCTGATTCTTAAAACCAGGGGTTTTAAACAAATATTATGCATAAGAAATTAGCAAAACTGCAGATTCAACATGACATGATCATGGCTAGCTCACATTGGGCAAACCAGAATAAACAATGTCACAGTCATTATTTGTTAGCACTAAGACATTTCTTAAGGGTAAAGTAAATCTCCCCTTATCCCCTCAGCAATGGCATTCTGGAGAAATACATTGTGAAACATTTTCTAGACAAATGCCTTTACAAAATAATGCCTTCAGTAGGCCTGTATCAGAACTTCCAGCGGAAGTTCTTCAGAACAAAACAGTCCTTAAATGCACACTTTCTAACCAGTGGTACAATTGACATCACACCTGCCATGTCTGCAGAACCTGTGAGGAGAGAACGTTCGTAGTGGGTCTCTGATTGGATGGGGAATGAGCAGGACCAGGATGAAAGAGAAAACAGAAAACACCATCCATTTCTAATAAAATGGTGTCTCACTCAAAAACATGACATGGCTCACTTATGTTTAAGAGGGCAAATTGTGTACCAGTGTTTCCACCAAAGTCCATGGTTCAAAAACCATAAATTCGAAATCTCTTCCAAAAAGATGGTCAAGAAGAAACAATGCAGTCATATATCTATCCAGTTCTCCAAATGGATTTTTCGTTGTCTTTATTCACAAATTTCTTTACGTCACTTCAGAAAGACCCAGCCAACGCATTTCATCCACAATACAGGGAATTCATCAGGGCCTAAAAAACACACAAATATAAACATATAAAACATTGATACAAATGTATTTGTATATGTTTTCTTCATTTTACTAAAACATTTTTTATACCCTTATAATAATCTAAAATCAATATACATAACTCCTCAAAAACCAATCCAGTTGCCCGCCACCTAATCACAACTCAAACATCATCTATATATTGCTTCTTCTTGCCACCCTTTCTCATAAAATCTAAGATTTTCAAGACCTATTTTGTAATTATTTCCCATTTGCATCCAATCATGGATTATTCCTGCATGTAATTTAGTTGACAAGAATAGAACTCATTAACTTCTCACTTACAAACCATGGGCCAGATGTACAAAACTTTTTGCACGTCGCTAACAGCGTATTTTGCTGTTTGCGACGTGCAAAAAGCACATCGCGATGCCCAATCCCCGTTTTGCAATTCGGTAACCTGGTTACCGATTTACAAAACGGGACTGCGAGTCGCAATTAGGAAGGGGTGTTCCCCTTCCTAATTGCAATTCGCAGCTCGATGTTGTATTGTTTTGTGCCCGTGAATGTGTTTCAAATGGGTGCTAACTCATTCGCAAAAGGGAAGAGGTCCCATTGGGACCCCTTTGTGAATGGCATTGAAAACATTTTTCCAGATGGTCCTATGGACCACTGCCTGCTCTGAAAAAATGAAATGAAAACGTTTCATTTTTTAGTTTTGTAATGCATCTCGTTTTGCTTACAGGAAAACGGGCTGCATTAAAAAAAAAAAAAACTGCTTTATTTAAAAGCAGTCACAGATATGGTGGTCTGCTGTCTCCAGCAGGCCACCATCCCTGTGAGTGCCGCGAGTCTCAAGGGGGTCGCAAATTGCGACCCACCTCATTAATATTAATGAGGTGGGCCTTTGCGACCCCCTTGCGAGTCGCAGATGGTGTCAGGGACACCATCCTACATTCTGAATTGCGACTCGCAATTCAGAATCTACTACATCTGGCCCCATGTCTTTTCTTTGTAAATCAAATCATAGCTTGATAACCTTTGCCTTAATTTTTAAGACCTATTTGATATTTATTTCCCGTTTCCAACCCATAATGGACTGGTCCTATACATAATGAATTTGACGAGAATAGAACTCAATGAAATTGAATGATTTATAGAGCACGGAATTTCTTCATAATTCAAAGCATAGCTTGGTGAATCTTTATATTGATGTACATTGTTACTGTTAAATAAACAAACAAAATATGTTTTATACCCTCAGTACAATGTCCCTGGTAAGCATGTTCCTCACCATAGATTCCATATTATACTTCACAATGCAAAGTGTACCTTGCCATAAACTATTTCATAATGACCCTTCTAAGTCCTCGGTTTCAACCACATGTATTATCTCTTATGCGCAACTAAATAACATCCGTTAGCCCATAAATGTAAATTACAAAAAACGCCAACATAATGTTGATCTTGCAACATGCGGCAAGTTAAGGCATGTGCGTCTAAACAACATCCTTCAGCCCATAAACCTGTACTGGAGAATGCCAGCACTATATATTTCTTATAAAATGCAACAACTTGAAAGATCCCATCATTAGAGTATACACAAAGTTACAAACACGACCATATTCACAGTGTTACATACATGAGCATCATCGCTGGGACAAACTCCGTTTTGCATTAGAATATTGACAAAATTACAAATGTGAACCTATTCACAAAGTTACAAACACGAGCATCCTCATTGGGACCGACTAGCCACTCGTAATATGCTGTTGACCAACACATGCCACGTACTCACTCATAAGATAATAATGTACGTTACTCACTTTACCTCGCTCCAAACACCCAACTTCTAAAACAAAACCTTTAACATGTAACTGAATAAAGCATGGACCCTCACCCTTCGCCTACAGTTATTAAACATTCTTACTTGTATCATCTCCTCCGATCTTAGATAAATAAGTCCATCGCCCCATAGCCTTTTCTCGTCCTGTCAACAAAATCATTTGCGTAATGCCTCTATTTAAAGCCCACATCTAATCAACTTCATCATGCACACTTGTGCTTCTACAACCTGCATAATATAAACACTAACCATAAGCGCCATCTTGGTGTTCCAGTTTAAGTACTTGTGTCCCATTCCAGACATCAATTATTCCAAATATCCTAAACAATATCAGCCCCGATCTTTCACATACAATTAAAACATGTTTGTTGTACCACAGTTGTCCTCACTCATACAGTATCTCTGTTCCAAATCTTTTTTTGCAACAAATCAGTACTTCAGCCTCCAACTGAGCAGTACGTGCTTCAGCAAGAAGCAGCTTTTTGATGTTTCTCATTCAATGTGTAAGCAGAAGCCATTTTGGAGGATCCATTAAATCTCAAATATCAGTCCTGGTCTTTTGCAAACAATTAGGACATGTATTTTATGCAGTTACCCTCACGTATGAGGTAACTCCATTCCCAGCCTTTTACTATAACACATCTATATTTCACCCTCGAACCTCGCAGACAATGCTTGTTGGTTCTCGGCAATAAACGCCATTTTGAGGTTTATCACTCAGTGTGCAAGTTGATGCCATCTTTCAGGATCCATTAAATCTACCACCTCAATGTAAACTGCAGTGTGCCTCTAATATAGCCTTCCATGTACCACACAACCACATATAATTGCGGGAACTGGTTCCTAAATCGTTATCCCCACAGTCTATGCCAGAGTGTTAACCCCTTTGCTGCCAGGCCTTTTCCCCCTCAGGTGCCAGGGCTTTATTGGCTATTTGGGGCAGTTTGCGCCTAGGCCCTCATAACTTTTTGTCCACATAAGCTACCCACGCCAAATTTGTGTACTTTTTTTCCAACATCCTAAGGTTTCTAGAGGTACCCAGAGTTTGTGGGTTCCCCTGGAGGAGACACAGAAATTAGCCAAAATACGGCAAACATTTTTGGCCAGATGTATCAAAGCTTTTTGCATTTGCAAACAGTGCGAATGCCCACTTGCGAATGCAAAAAAGCCATTTCAGAATGAATCAAAGGAATTCTGAATGCAATTTTAAGGAATCGCTAAAATAGCGATTCCTTAAAATTGCAACCCTGTTTAGAGAGTCGCAAATTGCGACTCCCTAAATAAGAAATCACAAATAAGGAGTCCTTATTTGCGATTTCTAATGCACATGTAACAATCAATTCCTTAATACGAATTGGGCATTTAGGGATCGCTATTTACCACCAAGTTGAACTTGGTGGTAACCACGTGTAAATTTAAAAAATGCATTTAAAATGAATTTTTAAAATGTACATGTAAAACACACATGCCCTTTTGGCATGTGTGCCCCTTACATGTTGTAAAAAAATATTTTGGAGTGCAGCAGAGGGGGCCTAAGGCCCCCAGCACCCTGGACTTTGCATTTCCAAAAATTGCAAATTCCAGTTAGGAATTCGTAATTTTGGAAATGCAAAAAATTTGCAAATATGGGCCTTTATGCCCATAGGTGCGAATGGGGGCCTGTATCGCAATTTGCGATTCGGTAATAGCATTTGCGATGTTTAAGAAATCGCTATTACCGAACCGCAAATGTGATACATTGCATTTTGCGAATCAGAAATAGCGATTTCTTAAAAATCGATATTTCCGATTCGCAAAAGGCCTTTTTCATACATCTGGCCCCTAGTTTTTTAAATAAAAATGGGAAAAAAGGGCTGCAGAAGAAGGCTTGTGGTTTTTCTCTGAAATTGACATCAACAAAGTGTTTGTGGTGCTAAAACCACCATCTTCCCACCTTTTAGGAACAGGGAGATTTGAATCAGAAAACCAAATCTTTCAACACAATTTTGGCATTTTACTGGGACATGCCTTTATTTTTAATATTTTTTGTGCTTTTAGGCTCCTTCCAGTTAGTGACAGAAACGGGTATGAAACCAGTGCTTGATCCCAGAAAACTAAAACTGAAACGTACACAAAATTCTGAATTCAGCAGGGGGTAATTTGTGTATATCCTACAATGTTTTCTTACAGAAAATAACAGCTGAAATAAACAAATATTGAAATTGAGGTGAAAAAAACTGTCATTTTTCTCTACGTTTTACTCTGTAACTTTTTCCTGCGATGTCAGATTTTTGAAAACATAATACCATTACGTCTGCTGGACTCTTCTGGTTGTGGGGAGATATATGGGGCTTGTAGTTTCATCAAGAACCCTAGATACCCAGATCCAATAAATGAGCTGTACCTTGCAATGGGTTTTCATTCTATACTGGGTCTACAGCAATTCTTTTGGTGAAATATAAAGAGTGAGAAATAGGTATCAAGAAAACCTTTGTATTTCCAAAATGGGCACAACATAAGGTGTTGAGAAGCAGTGGTTATTTGCACATCTCTGAATTCTGGGGTCCCCATACTAGCATGTGAATTACAGGGCATTTCTCAAATAGATGCCTTTTTACACACTGTCTTACATTTGGAAGGAAAAAATGTAGAGAAAGACAAGGGACAATAACACTTGTTCTGCTATTCTGTGTTCCCCCAAGTCTCCCGATAAAAATGGTACTTCACTTGTGTGGGTAGACCTAGTGCCCACAACAGGAAACACAACATGGACACATCACATTTTTACATTGAAATCTGACATGTTTTTTGGAAAGTGCCTAGCTGTGGATTTTGATCTCTAGCTCAGCCGGCACCTAGGAAAACCTACCAAACTTGTGCATTTTTTAAAACTAGACACATAGGGTAATCAAGGATGGGGTGACTTGTGGGGCTCTCACCAGGTTCTGTTACCCAGGAATCCTTTACAAACCTCAAAATTTGGCCAAAAAAACCCACTTTTGCTTCACATTTCAGTGACAGAAAGTTCTGGAATCTGAGAGGAGCCACAAATTTCCTTCCACCCAGCGTTTCCCCAAGTCTCCTGATAAAAATGGTCCCTCACTTGTGTGTGTAGGCCTAGGGCCCACAACAGGAAATGCCCCAAAACACAACGTGGACACATCACAATTTCCCAAAGAAAACAGAGCTGTTTTTTGCAAAGTGCCTAGATGTGGATTTTGGCCTCTAGCTCAGCCAGCAACTAGGGAAAGCTACCAAACCTGTGCATTTCTGAAAACTAGACACCCCAGAGGAATCCAAGGTCGGGTGACTTGTGGTGCTCTCACCAGGTTCTGTTACCCATAATCCTTTGCAAACCTCAAAATTTGGCCAAAAAACCCACTTTTTCCTCATATTTTAGTGACAGAAAGTTCTGGAATCTGAGAGGAGCAACGAATTTCCTTCCACCCAGCGTTCCCCCAAGTCTCCCGAGAAAAATGGTACCTCACTTGTGTGGGTAGTCCTAGTGCCAACGAAAGGAAATGCCCCAAAACACTATCTGGACTCACCCAGATGTTTAGTTTTCAGATGTGTCTAGGTCTTGTGGATTTGTCTACATGGCAGCTTCCCAAGGTCCAAAAAGTGCCGCCCTTACTGTTCCAAATGGGACGATTTTGAGAGTTAGACAAGGTCTCATGGCCCAAATGTAAAACCAAAACCCAAAATAATCAAATGCCCTCTTGCTTGCCGTGGGATAAGATGTTTTAGTGTGCGGGGAAGAGCTGAAAGACTAAAGACTGTTACCCCATTCAGTTGGGGTGGGGGCATAACCATGCCCATACTGGTTGGTAGCCACCACCCCACTATTTTTTCATTTTTTTTTTATTCCCTGGCATCTAGTAAGCTTTCTGCCCCCTCGGGGAGTGGATCGGGGGTAATTGCCCCATCTACCCACCGGTGAGCAGAAAAAACTTTGGCCCCATTTATTTGGCGTGGAGGTATGGCATACGCCCACCCTCTTTTTTTGAAAAAAAATAATCTTCCCGGTATCTGGTGGGCTTTCTGCCCACAACAATAGGCCGATCTGCTCCCAAGGGGGCAGATATGACCAACAATACTGTGCCCCAGTATTGCGCAAGGGGCTGCCCCCCCAATCAAAACACACAAATACACACACACCAATCCCTGGTGCCTGAATGGTTTCTGCCCCCCCCCCCGGGGGCAGATCGGCCTAATAGAAATAGGCCGATCTTCCCCCGCGGGGGCAGAAATCGCCTAAAATAAGTTGTTTTTATTATTGAATAAGGGGTGCGGCCCCTGGGCAAGGGCCGCTCTCCAGGAGGGGAATTTATTTTTATGCCATTTCTGCCCCCCTGGGGGCAGATCGACCTAATAGAAATAGGCCGATCTGCCCCCAAGGGGGGGCAGAAATTACCTAAAATAAATTTGCCCATCCCCAGGGGATTGACTCTTGCCTAAGGGGTCACTCCCCTTGCGTGAAATTGGCACACAAAAAAAAAATCCCCGATGCCTAGTGGTTTCTGCCTCCGTTGGGAGCAGATCAGCCTAACAAAAATAGGCCAATCTGCCTCCAAGGAGGTGGCAGAAATGGCCTAAAATAAATTTGCTCCCCAGGGGAACGACCCTTGCCTGAGGGGTCGCTCCACTTGTGTGAAATTGATGTAAAAAATAAAAATCCCTGGTGTCTAGTGGTTTCTGCCCCCCTTGGGGGCAGATTGGCCTAATAAAAATAGGCCGATCTGCCCCCAGGGGGGGCAGAAATGGCCTAAAATTATTTCATACCCAAGGTCGATTTTGTTCCCCCAGGGAGCGACCCTTGCCTAAGGGGTCGCTCCCCACATCTAAAAAAATGAAACAAAAAAACAAAAAATTATCCCTGGTGCCTAGAGGTTTCTGCCGCCCCGGGGGGCAGATTGGCCTAATAAAAATAGGTTGATCTGCCCCGAAGGGGGGCAGAAATGGCGTAAAACAAATTTGCCGCCACCCCCCTTGGGGAGTGACCCTTGCCTAAGGCGTCGCTCCCCGCGCATGAAACGGACACATTTCCTAATAAAAATAGGCCGATCTGCCACCAAGGGGGGCAGAAACGTCCTAAAGTTGATTTTTTCCCCCCGGGGAGCGACCCTTGTCCTAGGGGTTGTTACCGACATAAAAAAAAAAAAAGAAAATCCCTTGTGTCTAGCAGTTTCTGCCCCCCTGGGGCAGATCGGCCTAATTAGAAAAGGCCTAAAAATAAATTGCCCCCGGGGGAGCGGCCCTTGCCCAAGGAGCCACTCCCCTTGTTCAATAAGAAAAAAAAGCAACAAACTCCCTGGTGTCTAGTGGGCATTTCGGCTGGAAATGCAGAAAGAGAAAGGAAAGGCTTTTCCTTTCCTTTCATGTCTCTTTCGCACCCTCCACTTGATCGGAGGAGAAATGTCAAAGCATTTCTCCTCTGATCTGCACTGGAAGCTCAGGGGGGCAGCCTCTGATGACATCATCAGATGCCACAGGGGAGTCGGGGGTGGAAGGGGAATCAATTCCCCTTCCTTCCCTGCCCATGGGAGGGGGGTGCGAGGCCCCCAGGGGGGAGCGCTTCCCCGGGGGCCAGTACTTGGACAAGGTGGTTACGTCCCTGGCGCCTAAGAGCCAAGGCAGCGGGCGTAACCACCTCGTCCAAGGCACACGAGGGGTTAATGGCAGTGAGCCCAATCCTGCTTCATATTCAATGTCCGAACCAACATAATTTTTGTGTGTCAGCCCTTATCATAACTCATCTTGTACTGGAATTAACCGTAAGAAGACCATAACAATAAAATCTCTATGTCTGTACAATCAACTTACACTCACAACCCAATCTTGTTTCATATTCAGTGTTCGAATCAACATAATCTTTGTGTGTCAGTCCTCTAAATTTGTCATGACTAATCTTTTAGTAGAATTAAAGATTGGTAAGTCAAGACAACCAAGTATATATGCCTTTGGCAATCAACGTACACTCACAACGTTATAGGGCTCAATGATTACAATGGAACATTACATCAATCAATGTATATTTCCATGATACATATCCTCATCATACACGTAACAAGTTGGACGACGAGAAATACCCAACCTTATCAGGGAACGTTACCTAATAGTGATCTAAGTATCCCCATAGAAAATAGTGTAAATCACCTTCAGTGTTAAGACCTTTTTATACCGTCCTCAGTCTTCCCATCCACTTTGCTTCACTTTTTCTTAGGGCTAACTCATGGTTGCCTCCTCTAAGTCCAGGGCCTATTTTATGTATACTTTGAAAGGTAAATTTCAAATCCATAGACTGTTTCTCCTTCATATGTTGGAAAATCGGAATTCTAGTATCACCATGTCTTATAGCCCTCTGTTGCTCTTGTATTCTTAGTTTCAACATCCTGTTGGTGCTACCTCCATATATCAACTGGCAATTACATGCAATAACATAAATTGCATATGTGCTATTACAGTTGATAAACCCATTTATATGATATTTCCTAATTGCATTATAGGACAACCAACTGAGTTTATTAATACCCAACTGACATATATTGCATTCAGAGCAAATGTAGTTCCCTTTCGGCTGTTCTGGTAACCAAAATTTAGTGTTGTGTTCTTTACAGGGTGTGTAATTGCAAGTGATCAGATTTATAATTGTAGGTCCTCTCCTATATGTCACCAAAGGTTTGTCTGTTAACATGTTTGTCAGACCTGGCACCCCTTTTAAGAGCCCCCAAAGATGCTGTAAGATCTTATAAATGTCATGAAGTCATAAGTTGACACAAAAGCCACCTTTCTGCCCTCAACCATACAGATTTTTTTCCTTAAGGCAGTGCTCCAGTTCACTTTCAAGATCCTACTCTCTGCTTGATTAGCATAACCCCTTATGTTGAGTCTGATTCTTAAACTACGGATCTCTGTATTGAAAGTGGACTCCTCACTACAGTTACATCTAATTCTTACAATTTCTCCATACGGAATGCTATGGATTATAAACTTTGGATGCACACTATCTGCTCTTAATATACCCTTAGTGGCCGTCGCCCTCCAAATAAGCCTACTACAGATTTAATTCCCTTTAATGAACAGTTGCACATCCAAGTACGAAAGTAATAGACTCTTACTGTAATTCATGGTAAACTGCACATTGTATGGATTGTTGTTCACATTTACAAAAAAGTAATTTCACTGCATTAAAGAGCCGGTCCAAATAATCAAAATAACATCAGTGAAGCGCACCCAAAAAAATATGCGGTCCCAGACATGAACCTTCTTGAATAACCGCATAAAGAGGTTTGCATATGAGGGCACAAATCTGGACCCCACTGCTGTGCCCTGTACCTGCTGGTATTATTCCCCGTTAAAGAGAAAAAATTTATTAAGGAGAAAAAACGGTGCCATCTCTGTTAATATCCTTGAATGTTCCATGTAATTCGCACTTCTGAAACCAAAAAATAATTTCAGAGATTCACACAAATAATTTGTCGCACAGATTTACACATTTGAAGTACATCCACTGAAGAGTCTAATAAAAATAAGGTCCCTGTAAAAATGCAGAAAGTGGATCATAAGAAACCAGAACTAACCTTTGAGCATAGAAAATGCACCACAGTGGGAGAGATGGATGACACAAGCAGAAACATCTCTGACAACAATGGGCAATATAAAGGTTATGCTCTTTGACATGAAAATAATTATAGGAAGAATTAACTCAAAAATTGATGCAATGTTGGCTTGTCTAGATGAGATAAAGAAATGCATTAATAGACAGATACACAGAATTGATGAAACGGAGCATAGTATGTCAAACCTTGAGGATAATGGCATTGCTATTGATGTCTCCATCGCAAAATTGTAAAAAGCTTCAGCAATGTACACCGCTAAAAATTATGATCTGGAGGTGTGCACTAGGTGCAACAATATACACATTGTTGGGCTACCAGAATCAACCTGAATGAAGAAAATTGTACTATTTATTGACTCTCTCTTCACAGATATGTTTGCCAAAGATGCTGTGCTTTGTTATGTAGGAAGCTCATAGGTCTCTAGCAGCAAAACCATTGCCTAGTGCTCCTCCTGGCCTATCCTAGACTGACTCTTGAGTTACAAATGTAGGGACCTGGTAATCAAGTTTTATGTGAAAAAGGACGAATAGACCACTAAGCGAACAAGCTTTTATTTTTCCCAGATTTTATCTATACAGTACAAGAAGCAAGACGATGATTCTTACATACCAAGAAAGCACTGCAAGAGCTGGAGCCAAGCTACTCCAAGCTGTACCCAGCCAAACTAAGGGTAAATGCACTGAACTGTACACACTTCTTCATAAGTCCCGAAAAGGTTACAACATTTTTCAAGAAATTTCAGAGTCAGTGTTTCAAATGAAGGAGGTAGTTTATTACACATCTGAGTGACATAGAATAGTAACCAATCATTTGACATATAGAGACAAGATTACGCATGAAATTTATGATGTCAAAATTCTAAGTGCTGTGAACTGAGACTCCAATATGAGTGCCTACTTTCTTCAAACCAGGAGGCAGTGAGATGGGGTTTGTATCCAGAAGCTCGCCAGTTTAACATAATCATTAGATAATTGCTAAGGTAGTTGGAGCAGGTTTTCGCCCTCTAGTGCCCATCAGTGGCAGCCGATAATTTTGGCACATTGGGCCACACACCCACAGACACACATACAAACTCACTCACTCACACCCATGCATTCACAAATGTGCACACACGCCCATTCACAACACTCACTCACAACAAATTCATAAGTTTATACATACACGCACACAACAAACATTCAAAAACATAGAAATCACCTGCCCTGCAGCTCCCGAAGAGGAAAGCCTTTGGGGTCCCAGGAGGGTTGGACTGCTGCCTTCCCTCATTGGCTGACCTTAGGTGTCCTAATGAGGGCAGGAATTGCTGACCCCCACCCCACTCTATGATGAGGTGTCATTGATTGACACTCTGCCCTGGGCCTTTTCAGGGCTTAAAACTGAAGTCCCAGGTCCGAACAATTGGTGATGCTCCCTCTCGTTACAAGGGGAAAAGCCTTAAGGCACTTTTGCCAGGCTGAGGAGATCACGCCCACAGGGCTATGAAATCCCTTTCCTGGCAAAGTTCAGCTCAGGCAACCAGCATCCTGCACATTTAGCACATGTCTTGCTCCTGGCTGCCTGACCTGAACAAGAAGAGTGTCTGTCAGGCTAACAGTGGTTCAGCCTGACAGACCCCCTCCTTCTCCGCAAAAAGGTAAGGGGGCGTGGCCACTTCACCTATATGAACAGGCTGCAACTGGTGCCTATGACAAATTGTAGTGAGTGGTAAATCATGTTAATAATAATATGAAAGGTTACTGGAAGTTGAGGAATACCAAGTGAGTGGGTAGAGGTGATGGGGTAATGGGGAATGTTTTTCTGTATTCCAGCAAAGTCACGTCTCCTAAATTCCTGATCTCCTAAACAAGATGCTTAAGACTTCGAATCACCTAGGAAAAGATGCAATAACACCAAATAGAAACAAAACATTGACATGACAGCACTTAACCCAAAGTGTATAACCTAGAATGTTCAAGGCCTTAACAATCATAAGAAGCAATGGCTGGTATTGGCATACCTGGATAGAGTTAAAATCGAGGTTGCCTTTCTCTAGGAACCGCACCTCTACTCACTAAAGCCATCAAAAATCACACACAAATAAAGATGCCAGAGGTACTTTGCTTCCTATAGCAGCTGTGCATGTGATGTGGCCATACTGGTTTGCAACTGTGGTGCTTAATGTGAAAAACACATACTTGAAGGGAGCGGTGCCAGTGTTATCGGTAATACTGTGTGATCTACCATGCCCCATTGTCAATGTACATGCAACTACTGCAGAAACTCATAGTTTTTTTTTAGACACTCTTTACCTCAGACTACAGCAAATTAGAGTATCCAATGTGGTATGTGGTAGTGATTTTAACACTGTTAGATGAAATAGATAGATCAGGCCCCTGTAGGCACACAGCATATTGGGGCAGCTCACCCCTATGCCGACTGCTGCTAGCCTGTCAATTGAAAGATGTTTGAAAAATAAAAAACAGCACTCAATGGATTTGTCATATTATTCCACTGCGCACAATGGCAACTCAAGAATGTATTATTTTTTCCTGGGATTGACCACTGGGTGTTGAGGGTCACCTATATCCCAAGTACATTGCTAAATCTTTCTCAGGTGGTTATGGAGCATCTGATTCCAGTTAGCTGACCTTACTTTTCAGGATGTAGATTTTTTGTGCTCAGCCCTGCTAGATCACCAGTTTAAAGATGCGATCTGCAAAACCATACTAGAATTCTTCACAAAAAGTACTGGGTTGGTGTTCCTCTATACAATCCTATGGAAACGTCTAAAGGAGTATTGGATGTGAATAGCAAACTCCACACATTCGGGGATACTGAAGGCCATTAGAAACTAGATCACTGGAAGAGAAAATAAACTATTTGATCTAGAGCTGCAGAACATCAATGATGTCAATTTGCAAACATTGGGGGAAATAAATAGACTGCTGCTGGAACATCGGAAATGAGTGCACGGGAAGATCGAGATATTTATCTAGCTAAATAAGCCTAGACCACAAAATATGGGGAGGGCGAAAGACCTTGGAAAACCCTGGCTCAGCTACAATGGACTAATGCACAGAAACCCACTATAATTTGCAATATCCACACACACACACAGGAGGGGGATAGAGTGTCCTCTAGAGAAGAGAATCTATAAAAATGTGTACATTTTTATACTGAACTTTATACCTTGAAAGCAACTCCTTCTCCAAAGGTATTATGAAGTACGTAGGCGATGCAGTTCTTGCTGAAGTCAGTTCGCTGATTGAAAGTTTTCCAGGTGGTAAGATGCTGGGATCCGACAGCCTGACAGCTGAATTTTATATAACCTATAAAGACGTTCTGGCCCCACCCCTATTAAAAATGAACAATGAGTTTTTTAAGAGAGGACAACTCCACCCTCTCACTGCCAGGGAAGGAACTATAACAAGCCAGGAAAGGGTGCCACATACTCTGCTTCATATCGACCATTATCTCTCCTCAACTTAAATATTAAAATGTTGCTAAAATAAAAGCAAACAGGCTGACTTCATTCATGGATAGATTGGTGGTACCTGAAAAATCTGGATTGTTTCCTCCCACAATCTTCACATGCCCTGTGCACTGCTCCCACAAATACATTCTATGACAAAGGCCGCCACAGAGTTGTTAGACACCAAAATGCCTTTGATTCTCTAGAGTGGACTTTTCTGAGAGAGCTGATGGAGAGAATGATATTGGGCAACAATCTAATTACCCTAATGCAATTGCTGCATGCTAAACCGATGGTCAAAATCAAAGTAAACAACACTGAATCAGATATCCAGGGATACGAGGCAGGAGTACTCACTCACCCCTTTCCTTCATGCCTCGCCCATAGAACTACTGTCATGTAAAATAAGACAGAGGCATGCACATGGGGGAATATTGTTCCCAGCAAGAACAATAATAATCTCATTGTAAGCATATTATCCTATTTGTCAAGGACCCAGAGGTTGATCTGCATCCATTAATCAGAGAAGTAATAAAATATAGTAGATACTCTGAACTGTCCATTAATTGGAGAAAGACAGAACTGTTCCCCCTGATCTCTAGCACATTGCACCCAAGGTTGGAATATCACCTAAGGTGGAACAACACAATGGTTAAATACCTGGCATTTGTAAACTGCCAGTACATGAAAATTATGGCCCGGTCATTTATGAACTTAAGGACCAGATAGATCTTTGAATAAGATTGCTCATATCAATTGCAGCAGGAGTTGCCATAATAAAATAAACTTTAACATCCCAGTGTTGCTCAGCGTCTACTTTTTCAAACACCTCTCATCCATAATAATCAGACTCATATGGCCTGACAAACAACCAAGTGTCAGATGGGAGATCTTAAAACTCAAACAATAAGACTTTCACTCGGTTAATAGAGCCAGTGAAGAAATTAATTAGGTAGATACTTGTTGCAGGCCTACATACACACCATAGAAAGTTAATTGTGAGCAAAACAATACAACAATGAAAGTAAACTAATATGACCTCAGTTTGAGGGAGTGCTGTGGAATTTGCGGGGAGAGGATGTTTGAATCAGGGGAAAACAGGAGTGAATGACAGAGATGGCATTCATTTAGTCTAAAATTGTGTTTTACAGAGAAAGGTGACATAACTAAAACACATTGATAAACACACTTCTAAACATCATAGGAATTTAGTTTCAAATTATTAATCATCATTAATGCACAAAATGGAAACCTGAAAAACGTTTCCACATTACCACGAACCTGTTGTCAACTCACAACTCACAGCTATCCTGCTACTGTCATTGAAGCCCCGTGTGATGATGAGTTGCAAGAAAGGCCTCTTGCCGACAACAGACGATTGGCTCAAGAGAAGCAACTTATTGTAAAAACTCAGTAGAGATGTATCCACAAATGTTACCCTTATGGAGTTGCCCTAGAGATAAACAAAAAAGCAGGTAACCCACACAAGACTACTTAATTGCTTCTGAGAAGTTCTGGTACTCTCCGATTAAAAGTATCGCACATCTGCTGAGAAGTGCAGGTACTCTCCCTCTCAAAATAAAGAAGTGCAGATACTCAACACCTGGGAGTAGCGGCCCACTGAAAGCACTGATGGGTACCTTTGTAAGACTATTTAGAATGCCAACACCAGGCTGATACGTACTAAGAGAGCTGGGAGGTGGGGCTTCTTGGTAACCTAATCACCTCCTATCAGCTGAAGGTTGAGATGCAGTGATGCCAGCAATGTCCAATACCACACTCAGGTTTGAAATGTGCTGGATGTCCTATGTTTCAAGAGAGAAATGTGTTGCAAACCTACACTAGACAATGAGGCATTTGGGATGTGCTGCTAGAATGCACTAAGACGTTTGTGCCATAGTTGCAGTGATTCAATGAACTATTGTATTGTAATATACCAGGAACCTAAGTTTGAAAATCTAAATAAAGTGTAAAAAAAAGCAGCACAGGAAATAAGTTTAACTCTGTCTCTACAGTTTTGCTAATCAAGTTATGCTCATCAGGAGGGAAGCCATTGCCAAAAGTACAGCTCATGATTGTGAGTGCTATGGAAAGAAAATGGCACACTACTTGTGTATTTTCTAAAGTAGGACTTTGGATATCCCAGGTATTATCAAGATCAGAGCTCTTGATGAATGAATCAGTGAGTTATCATGAGGAGAGCAGAAATCTATATGAGTTAATCTTAGTGAGTCTGACTATTGTTATGATTAGAGTGTTGAGTGAGTGGATAACATTATTTGGAATGGATACTTTTAATCACTAATATTTTTACAGCTCCTAATGACTCTGTTCTGTTAGAACACAACTGTGTATTGACAACAGCACAGCTCTGAATATCCCTATGTTTTATCAAGGGCAGATGACTGACTTATTTTGTGTATTATTTTGGAGCAAAACTTTGAGCAATTCAGTACTCCCTAGAATAAAGTTCTGAGTGAGCCTGGACATTAGCCAGAGAACATCTGTGCGTTTCTCTGGTTGTTATTAAGAACATACCTTTGGCTGGCTCCCTGCATTATTTGGATCTGAGCTTTATCAAGCTAGATGTTCTAAAAGCTGAAACCATTGTTTAAGTCAGAAAATGACAATATGCAATTATAAATTCATGGCACATAACTTTGCAGAGTGTGTTCATTTTACCTGATCCAACATAAAAAATCACAGAAAGAAACATTAAAAAACTTTGATGCTACTCTCATTGCTTATAGACCAAAGGTTGACCCAGAGTAATTTATAGTAAAATATATTTTATAATTTGGACTGGGTTATCTCTGTTGGAGCAAGACCATGTCTGATTTCCATAAGGTTAATCTCTATCTGAAGTGGCACACAGAGATAAAAAGTTATGAACTGAATTGTTGCATAAATAACTGCAGGAGGCTAAGATTAATTTCAGTATAACATGCTTTTTGTGTTTCATAAAATGTGTAAAGGCATTATATCACAGCAAACTATGGATTGAGGTCCTTGTTTTGAAATCTTACACAGTTTTCTTTCTGAGACGCGTGTTGCTTATTGTTATTTCACCTCACACAATGTTTTGAATGGACATACTGTTGGCTCTGCTCAGCTGAACTGTGGGGAATAGGAAAATGTCATGTCAATTCACTATAAGGTCCATGTTTGAGTATAATCAAGTGGAGGTTTAAATGAGTCCATCTAATGTCAAAACATAAGCTTGGGTGACTAAATATAGGTGTTATCATTAAAAATCTATCAGGGTATTCTCAGGGGTGTTTGAACAAAATATCACAATTTTAATATTATGATACATAAATATTGTATCAAGATTATAGTTAGTACATAAATATAGTATCATAGTATATCAAAGTCAAGAATAGTATTTTTGGTATATAATATAATTTTAAATAATATTGGTTTATTCAATATTGTTTACCTAAATATAGTTGTAAAACACATGATGTTTTGTTTAATTTAATATATAATAGTTAAAATATTACTTGTAGGTGTTACTATTGTTAGATAATTGTTATTATATTTTATAATATAGTTTGTAATATTTAATGTTAAAATATTACTTTTAAATTAAGGTATTTGTTTATAATGTAGTAGTCGGTTATTTGGTTAGTAGTGGAACAGGTTGGAAAGTAAATTAAATAATAACTAATATATTTTGTTGTTTATTCATTTTGCATTGTAAATTGAATATTATACTGATTCATACTTATTTATATTGTTTAATTATTAAATAGTAAGTTATGTATTTACATTTAATTTTCTGTTTTTAATGTATATTAAAATGTTAACATTTGGATTAATAATTTATATTGTAGTAGCAGGTTTATGTAGGGCAATGGGATGGGACATTAATTACATTACACATAATACTATATTAATATTAGATTATTATGTAAATAGAGTATATGTAAATGCTTATATGTTTGTTAGTAATTTATATTTTAGTACTGGGTTGTTGACTTAGTATGGGATCACATTGTTAAGTTAATCAAATTATAAATATATTTATATTAATGTTAGTACATTAATTATGCAATTGATGATTAAATATGTAAATAGTTTTTTTTAGTCAGTGTTTTAATTATTATTGTTTTGAATTTACCAGTATATTTGAATGTTTATAGTTTGCTTAGTAATTTATAATTTATTAGCAGTTTGCTGGTTTTTCAGGGGTACAGGATGGAACGTTTTGAAATTATAATACCTTTTCCAATTAATTGTTTCATTGATTAATTTCTAATTATATATGTATCTTGTAATGTTGGACATATGTACATTGTGGGGGTTATTACAATTTTGGAGGAGGTGTTAATCCGTCCCAAAAGTGACGGTAAAGTGACGGATATACCACCAGCCGTATTACGAGTTCCATAGGATATAATGGACTCGTAATACGGCTGGTGGTATATCCGTCACTTTACCGTCACGTTTGGGACGGATTAACACATCCTCCAAAGTTGTAATAACCCCCTATGTGTTTATATCTTAATTTAGTGTTAAGTTATTTTTTTAATAATGTTTGTAAAATATATTTTTATGTGTTCTATTTAAACTTGTTTTTGTATAAGTAATAGTTTAAATTAAATTTTGTTGTATTTATTACATAAGTAATTTGTGGGTGTTTACTGCATTTATGGTAGATAAGTAATGTTCATGTAAACAATTTTATCTTTTTGATTTTAATTATTTATGCGTTTCGTAGTCTTACTTTTTTAGTGCTATGTAATGTGTATTTTTTATTTATAAAATGATTTTATTTATTTCTTATTTTAGCTGTGTACGTTGTGTACAAAATGATTAGGAGGATGAATGTTATATGTAGTCCCTCTAAATGCCAACATTTTCTGGAGTGTTGCTTACACTGAAGTATGGACAGTGAATCTAACCCCTCCAGAGTCCACCATTTTCCCTACTGTTACATAGATTGGATTGAGAATTGTAAATCTAACCCTCCAGAGTTTCACACTTTCCCTACTGATGCATATCCTGGAGTGGGAATCGTAAATCTCAACCCTATGGAGTTCAACACTTTCCCTACTGCTGCGTAGAGTTGAGTGGTAATAGTAAATCTTACTCCTCCAGAGTTCAACACTATCCCTACAGTTGCATGGGTTGGAATGGAGATAGTAAATCTAGCCCCTCTTGAGTGCAGCTCTTTTCCTACTGTCACTAAGGGCCTGATTACGACCTTGGCGGATGGGATACTCCATCACAAACATAACAGATATCCAGCCCGCCGTTTTACAGGTTCCATAGGATAATATGGAACTTGTAATATGGCGGACGGGATATCTGTCACATTTGTGACGGAGTATCCCAACCGCCTAGGTCATAATCAGGCCCTTAGATTTTAGTGGGAATAGTAAGCCTAACCTCCAGAGTCCAACACTTTCTCTACTGTTGCATAGACTGTAATGGGAAAAGTAAATCTAAATCCTCTGGAGTCCAACTTTTTCCCTGCTGCTGCATCAACTGGAGTATGAATAGTAAATCTAATCCCTCCGCAGTTCAACACTTTCCCTACTGTTGCTTAGACAGGAGTGTGAAAAGTGAATCTAGCACATTTGAAGTCCTACACTTACCTTGCTGTTTCATAAACGAAAGTAGGAATGATCAAATAATCCCTTGCTAGTTAAATAATTTATGTGACGTTTGTTAACCTGCAGCTATAGTATTTTTTGTATTGATATTTAATACTGTATGTTGTTATTTTTTTATTATTTCTATTTTTAATGTTTCTATTATTTTTCGATAAAAGTTTTTAAATGATTTTTGGATATTCATTATATTAGTGTAATTAATAAGTTATAGTTTGATATGTGTATTTGTTATAGATGTTTTTGGTAGTTAATATTATTTCTGTATTTTTTAAACATTTTGAATATGCTAATAACACGTGCACACATTATAGATGCACTACAGTTTTAGGCTTATTTTGTATATGTCATTTAAAGCATTATATAAAACTATTTTATTGTTATACTAATCGCACTCACACGATGAATGTGCAAAATCATTTCTACCTTCATCGTGCGAGCATGATTACTCTCTGAATGAGAGTGTTAGTTATTAAGATCATGATATTAAATCAGTCAGGGTATTAAAAGAAACACAGTGATTGCCCATGCTTATTACTTTATGCTGCACAGTTGAAAGTGAGTCATGGTATTAAGAACTGTGAGTCTGGTTATAAAGTTCTCACTGAATCTATGTTGTGGTTCCTGGGTACCATTCGGGCACACAAATTTCTAATGAGTCACTTTCAGATAATGCTAGCTGTAAAAAGCTTTAAAAGTGAATTATTTTATGGCAATATCATTGATTTATTACATATGATAACAAAGAAAGTCTAAACACATACTGATAAAACCATGACTTGGCCTTAACATAACGAGTTAAATTAATGCTTTGGGGAAAATGTGTTTTAAAAATGTCTTTTGTAACATATTTTTTAACCCCTTGGGTGCCCTAGATGTAACGGTTACGTCCTGTGCAGCACCGCTCGGGTGCCCAGGACGTAATTGTTACGTCCAGGTAGGGGCCCTCGGGGAAGCGATAGCGCTCCCCCCTGGGGCCTCGCACCACCCTCCCATGGGCAGGAATGGAAGGGGAATCGCTTCGCCTTCCACCCCCAACACCCCTAAGCCCCCTGTGGCGTCTGATGACGTCAGCATACGATCGCGAGCTGACCTCATCAGAGGAGCTTCCAGCGAAGATTGGAGGAGAAATGCAAGAGCATTTCTTCTCCAATCACATGGAGGGGCGAGAGAGGCATGGAAGGAGAGGAAAGGCCTTTCCTCTCCTATCATGTCTCTCTCAGCATTTCTGCTGCCCGATTGCGATGCGATCGGGCAGCAGAAATGCCACTAGACACCAGGGAAATTGTGTTTTTTTTAATTATTGAACAAGGCAAGGGCAAGGGCCGCTTCCGGGGGGCAATTTATTTTTATGCCATTTCAGCCCCCCCCGGGGGCAGATCGGCCTATTATAATCAGGCCGATCTGCACCCAGGGGGGGCAGAAACCGCTAGAGACCAGGGATCATTTTTTTGTTTGTTTCTTTAATTTTTTTATATGTGGGGGGCGACCCCTTAGGCAAGGGTCGCTCCCCTGGGGGCAATAATAATTTTAGGCCATTTCTGCCCCCCTTGGTGCAGATCGGCCTATTTGTATGAGGCCTATCTGCCCCTGGGGGTGGCAGAAACCACTAGACACCAGAGATTTTTTGTTTTTAGGTCAGTTTCACGTGAGAGGAGCGACCCCTTAGGTAAGGGTCGGTCCACTGGGGGGTCAAATTTGTTTTAGGCCATTTCTGCCCCCCTTGGGGGCAGATTGGCCTATTTTAATTAGGCCGATCTGCCCTCTGGGGCAGAAACATCTAGGCACCAGGGACACTTATTTATTTTTGTTTGTTTTATTTTTTTATATGTGAGGAGCGACCCCTTAGGCAAGGGTCGCTCCCCTGGGGCTAAATTAACTTTAGGTCATTTCAGCCCCTGTTGGGGGCAGATCAGCCTATTTTTATTATAGGGCAGAAACCACAATACACCAGGGACTTTTTGTTTTTAGGTCAGTTTCACATGAGAGGAGCGTGGGCAAGGGTTGCTCCCCTGGAGGGGGGGGGTTTGTTTTAGGCCATTTCTGCCCCCCCGGGGGGCAGATTGGCCTATTTTAACTGGGCCTATCTGCCCCCAAGGGGTGGCAGAAACTTATTAGCACCAGGGACACTTATTTTTTTCTGTTAGTTTTTATTTTTTTATGTGTGAGGAGTGACCCCTAAGGCAAGGGTCGCTCCCCGGGGGGCAAAATTAACTTTAGGCCATCGGCCTATTTTTATTAAGCCAATCTGCCGCCAAGTGGGGCAGAAACCACCAGACACCAGAGATTTTTTTTTTTAGGCCAGTCTCACGTGAGGGGAGCAACTCCTTAGGCAAGGGTTGTTCCTCAGGGGGGCAAATTTATTTTAAGCCATTTCTGCCCCCCATGGGGGCAGATCGAGCTATGTTTATTAGGCTGATCTGCAGAAACCACTTAGCACCAGGGATTTTTTTGTGCCAATTTCACGCAAGGGTCGCAACCCCTAAGGGAAGGGTCGCTACCCTGGGAGCAAATTTATTTTAGGCCATTTCTGCCCCCCAGGCCATATTTCTAAGAAAAGAAACCACTTAGGCACTAGGGATAGGTGTGTGTGTATATGTGTGTTTGTTTTGGGGGGCAGCCCCTTGGGCAAGGGTCGCTCCCCATGGGGGCACATTACTGTTGGCCATATCTGCCCCCTTGGGGGCAAATCAGCCTATTGTTGGAAGGCCCAGTTGCCCCCAAGGGGGGCAGAGAGCCCACCAGAGGCCATATGCCCACACCAAATAAATAGGGCCAAAGTTGTTCTGCCCACCGATGGGACGATGGGGAAATTACCCTCAATTCACTCCCCGGGGGGCAGAAAACCTACTAGATGCCAGGGAATTTAAAAAAGAATAGTGGGGTAGTGGCTACCAACCAGTAAGGGAAAGGTTATGCCCCCACCCCAACTGAAGAGGGTAACAGTCTTTCAGCTCTCCCCCCACCCACTAAAACATTTTATCCAACAGCAAGCAAGAGGACATTTGATTATTCTGGGGTTTGGTTTCACATTTGGGCAATGAGAGCTTGGCTAACTCTCAAAATCGTCCCACTTGGAATGGTGAGGGCTGCACTTTTTGGACTTTGGGACGCTGCCATGTAGAAAAATCCACAAGACCTAGATACATCTGAAAACTAAACATCTGGGTGAGTCCAGGGTTGTGTGCTTCACATGCACCCGCACCATTTTTTTTACCTACAATGCCCTGCAAACCTCCAATTTTGCTGAAATCACACATTTTCCCCACATTTTTGAGTGGAACCTTCCGGAATCTGCAGGAATCCACAAAATTCCTACCACCTAGCATTGTCTCATCTATACCAATAAAAATTCTGTCAGCCTAAAAATGTTTTTTTTCAAACTGCC
Organism: Pleurodeles waltl; assembly: GCF_031143425.1. Taxonomy (NCBI): domain Eukaryota; kingdom Metazoa; phylum Chordata; class Amphibia; order Caudata; family Salamandridae; genus Pleurodeles; species Pleurodeles waltl. The sequence continues at coordinate 638,229,496 of NC_090439.1, read as the reverse complement.
CTTTTGGACCCACTTTGGTTCCCCCTCAATTTCGCCATGTTTTTGGCTCTTTCCTATAACAGGCACTTGGCTCCCCTACACAAGTGAGGTATCTTATTTATCAGGAGATCAAGGGGAACGTTGGGTGGTAAGAAATGTTTCCCGGTGCAGTGATCCCACACAGAAATGTGGGGAAAATGTGATTGTTTAGCTAAATTTGAGGTTTGCTGAGGATTCTGGGTAAGAAAATACTGTTTTTTTGTATTTGATAATTTTGATGTGTTCACATAGTGTTTTGGGGCATTTCCTTTCGTGGGCACTTGGCCTACCCACACAAGTGAAGTACCATTTATATCGGGAGACTTGGGGGAACGCAGGGTCAAAGGAAATTTGTGGCTTCTCTCATATTCCAGAACTTTCTGTCACTGAAATGTGAGGAAAAAGTGTTTTTTCAGACATATTTTCAAAGTTGAAAAAGGATTCTGGGTAACAGAACTTGGTGAGAGCCCCACAAGTCACCCCATCCTGGATTCCCCTAGGTGTCTAGTTTTCAAAAATGCACAAGTTTGGTAGATTTCCCTAGGTGCCGGTGAGCTAGAGGCCAAAATACATAGCTAGGCACTTTGCAAAAAACAGTTCTGTTTTTTTAGGGAACATGTGATGTGTCCACGTGGTGTTTTGGGGCATTTCCTTTCGCAGGCACTAGGCCTACCCACACAAGTGAGGTACCATTTGTATCGGGAGACTTGGGGGAGCGCAGGGTGGAAGGACATTTGTGGCTCCTCTCAGATTCCAGAACTTTCTGTCACCGAAATGTGAGAAAAAAGTGTTTTTTTGCCCTAATTTTGAGGTTTGCAATGGATTCTGGGTAATAGAACCTGGCGAGAGCCCCACAAGTCACCCCATTCTGGAATTCCCTATGTGTCTAGTTTTCAAAAATGCACGGGTTTGGTAGATTTCCCTAGGTGCCGGCTGATCTAGAGGCCCAAATCCACAGCTAGGAACTTTGCAAAAACAGCTCTGTTTTCTTTGGGAAAATGTGAGGTGTCCATGTTGAGTTTTGGGGCATTTCCTTTCGCAGGCACTAGGCCTACCCACACAAATGAGGTACCATTTCTATCTGGACGCTTGGCGGAATGCTGGGTTGAAGAAAATTTGTGGCTCCTCTCAGATTCTAGAACTTTCTGTCACCAAAATGTGAGGAAAAAGTGCTTTTTGGCAAAAAATTTAAGTTTGCAAAGGATTCTGGGTAACAGAACCTAGTGAGAGCCCCACAAGTCACCCCATCTTGGATTCCCCTAGGTGTTTAGTTTTAAAAAATACACCGGTTTGGTAGGTTTCCCTAGGTGCCAGCTGAGCTAGAGGCCAGAATCCACAGCTAGGCACTTTGCAAAAAACAGCTGTTTTCTTTGGGAAAATGTAATGTGTCCAAGTTGTGTTTTGGGGCATTTCCTTTTGTGGACACTATGCCTACTCACACAAGTGAGGTACCATTGCTATCGGGAGACTTGGCGGAACGCTGGGTGGAAGATTATTTGTGGCTCCTCTCAGATTCCAAAACTTCTGTCACCAAAATGAGAAGAGAAAGTGTTTTGAGGTTTGCTAAGGATTCTAGGTAACAGAACGTGATGAGATCCCCACAAGTCACCCCATCATTTTAATTATGATGTGTCCACATAGTGTTTTGGGGCATTTCCTTTCGTGGGCACTAGGCCTACCCACACAAATGAAGTACCATTTGTATCGGGAGACTTGGGGGAACGCAGGGTGGAAGGACATTTGTGGCTCCTCTCAGATTCCAGAACTTTCTGTCACCAAAATGTGAGGAAAAAGTGCTTTTTTGGCCAAATTTTGAAGTTTGCAAAGGATTCTGGGTAACAGAACCTGGTGAGAGCCCCACAAGTCACCCCATCTTGGATTCCACTAGGTGTTTAGTTTTCAAAAATACACCGGTTTGGAAGGTTTCCCTAGGTGCCAGCTGAGCTAGAGGCCAAAAACCACAGCTAGGTACTTTGCAAAAAACAGATGTTTTCTTTGGGAAAATGTAATGTGTCCAAGTTGTGTTTTGGGGCATTTCCTTTCGCGGACACTAGGCCTACTCACACAAGTGAGGTACCATTTCTATCGGGAGACTTGGCGGAACGCTGGGTGGAAGGATATTTGTGGCTCCTCTCAGATTCCAGAACTTCTGTCACCAAAATGAGAGAAGAAAGTGTTTTGAGGTTTGCAAAGGATTCTAGGTAACAGAACGTGATGAGATCCCCACAAGTCACCCCATCATTTTAATTATGATGTGTCCACATAGTGTTTTGGGGCACTTCCTTTCGTGGGCACTAGGCCTACCCACACAAGTGAAGTACCATTTATATCGGGAGACTTGGGGGAACGCATGGTGGAAGAAAATTTGTGGCTCCTATCATATTCCAGAACTTTCTGTCACTGAAATGTGAGGAAAAAGTGTTTTTGGGGACAAATGTTGAAAGTTTGCAAAGGATTATGGGTAACAGAACCTGGTGAGAGCCCCACAAGTCACCCCATCCTGGAATTCCCTAGGTGTCTAGTTTTCAAACATGCACAGGTTTGGTAAATTTCCCTTGGTGCTGGCTGATCTAGAGGCCCAAATCCACAGCTAGGAACTTTGCAAAAAACAGCTCTGTTTTTTTTGGGAAAATGTGATGTGTCCACGTTGGGTTTTGGGGCATTTCCTTAAGCAGGCACTAGGCCTACCCACACAACTGAGGTACCATTTCTATCTGGACGGTTGGCGGAACGCTGGGTTGAAGAAAATTTGTGGCTCCTCTCAGACTCCAGAACTTTCTGTCACCAAAATGTGAGGAAAAAGTGCTTTTTTGGCCAGATTTTGAAGTTTGCAAAGGATTCTGGGTAACAGAACCTGGTGAGAGCACCACAAGTCACCCCATCTTGGATTCCCCTAGGTGTTTAGTTTTCAAAAATACACCAGTTTGGTAGGTTTCCCTAGGTGCCAGTTGAGCTAGAGGCCAAAAACCACAGCTAGGTACTTTGCAAAAAACAGCTGTTTTCTTTGGGAAAATGTAATGTGTCCAAGTTGTGTTTTGGGGCATTTCCTTTCGCGGACACTAGGCCTACTCACACAAGTGAGGTACCATTTCTATCAGGAGACTTGGCGGAACGCTGGGTGGAAGGATATTTGTGTCTCCTCTCAGATTCCAGAACTTCTGTCACCAAAATGAGAGGAGAAAGTGTTTTGAGGTTTGCAAAGGATTCTAGGTAACAGAACGTGATGAGAGCCCCACAAGTCACCCCATCATTTTAATTTTGATGTGTCCGTATAGTGTTTTGAGGCATTTCCTTTCGTGGGCACTAGGCCTACCCACACAAGTGAAGCACCATTTGTATCGGGAGACTTGGTGGAACGCATGGTGGAAGGAAATTTCTGGCTCCTCTCATATTCCAGAACTTTCTGTCACTGAAATGTGAGGAAAAAGGGTTTTTTGGGACAAATTTTGAAAGTTTGCAAAGGATTCTGGGTAACAGAACCTGGTGAGAGCCCCACAAGTCAACCCCATCATGGATTCCCCTAGGTGTCTAGTTTTCAAAAATGCACAGGTTTGGTAGGTTTTCCCAGGTGCCGGCTGAGCTACAGATCAAAATCCGCAGCTAGGCACTTTCCAAAAAACACGTCAGTTTTCAATGTAAAAATGTGATATGTCCATGTTGCGTTTCCTGACACGGGCATTAGGCCTACCCACACAAGTGAGGTACCATTTTTATCGGGAGACTTGGGGGAACACAGAATAGCAGAACAAGTGCTATTGTCCATTGTCTTTCTCTACAGTTTTTTCTTCCAAATGTAAGACAGTTTGTAAATAAGATTTGATAAATGCCCTGTAATCCACAGGCTAGTATGGGCACCCCGGAATTCAGAGACGTGCAAATAACCACTGCTTCTCAACACCTTATCTTGTGCCCATTTTGCAAATACAAAGGTTTTCTTGATACCTATTTTTCACTCTTTATATTACAGCAAATTAATTGCTATATACCCGGTATAGAATGAAAATCCATTGCAAGGTGCAGATCATTTATTGGCTCTGGGTACCTAGGGTTCTTGATGAACCTACAAGCCCTATATATCCCCACAACCAGAAAAGCCCAGCAGACGTAACAGTATATTGCTTTCAAAAATCTGACATCGCAGGAATAAGTTACAGAGGGAGGCATGGAGAAAAATTGCTGTTTTTTCACCTCAATTTCAACATTGTTTTATTTCAGCTGTTATTTTCTGTAAGAAAACCTTGTAGGATCTACACAAATGACCCCTTGGTGAATTCAGAGTTGTGTCTACTTTTCACAAATGTTTGGCTTTCCAGGATCCAGCATTGGTTTCACACCCATATCTGTCACTAACTAGAAGGAGACTAAAAGCAAAAAAAAATGTAAAAATGGGGAATGTCCCAGTAAAATGCCAAAACTGGGTTGAAAAATGTGTTTTTTTGATTCAGGTCTTGTTGTTCCTGAAAGCTGGGAAGATGGTAATTTTAGCACTGCGAATCCTTTGTTGATGCCATTTTCAGGGGAAAAAAACACAAGTTTTCTTCTGCAGCCCTTTTTTCCAATTGTTTGGAAAAAAAACAAATGTTTGCTGTATTTTGGCTAAATTCTCGGTCTCTGTCAGGAGAACCCACAAACTCTGGGTACCTCTAGAATCCCTAGGATGTTGGAAAAAAAGGCTGCAAATCTGGCGTGGGTAGCTTAGGTGGACAAAAAATTATGAGTGCCTAAGCGCAAACTGCGGCAAATAGCCAAAAAAAGGCCTGTCACCTGAGGGGGAAATTCCTGGCAGTGAAGGGCTTAAACATGTCAAGGTGGGACAGGAAAGGGGAATGCTATTCTCATTTTGAATCATCTGGTTCCTCCGATACTTTCTTTTCCAGTCTCACCATAATTGTTCAAAATCGTTATGCCTTTAGTAAAGTGGCCCTGCTCCAGCTATCTGACTGCATGAGACAGGTAGGCCTACAGGGAACGGAGGATATTTACATGACAGTCTTGATAGACCAAGGCCCATATTTATACTTTTTTAGCGCCGCGTTTGTGCCACTTTTTGATGCAAAAACTGCGCAAACTTACAAAATACAATGGTATTTTGCAAGTTTGCACCGCTTTTGCGTAAAAAAAATGACGCAAATGCGGCGCTAAAAAAGTATAAATATGGGCCCAAATTTCCTCATTTAGCAAATTAAAACACATTAACTGAAACGTGTGAATCTATGCTGAATAACATACTATATTACATGCAAATTTGTACTGGGTAATCACAGCATGGCAAGCACACAAGTAAAGTAACATAACTTACGACGGACTTAAGTTAGCCTGACTACTGAGAGCATGTTAAAATGTCAGGATTACTCACTAGGGTGAAAAGGCCTGTTTTTGCGTTAAACTGTTGCCTTGCAGAAGATGCTTTTCTCTTACACTGCAGATGCTGTAACATTCTATAACCCATCTGTTAACTAGTGAATAGGCATTTGTTATGTATTAGACAACTCATAGTGATGTCCTCACCAGCAGGAGAGATGATGGCAGGAAACATGACTTGTGGGAAGAACTGTCTGAACCACAAGATGTGCCTAGTATATATTTTCAGGGACTCAATTCTGTACTTCATTGTAGAGACGTGAGAAACTGGGGAAGTGTACCTGCTTCCAGATTTTTCTGAGAACTGATTGGTTCTTGAGTACAGGAAATGCAATATTTGCTACCAATGATGCTTTTGTCGAATTATGTTAGTATTTGTTCTTCACCTTAGGAGAGAGCAGGACTAAATAGAATAAACCCCTATCAGCCCTTTCCTTTCTTATCCAGAAACTAGGTACACCTCCTAATTTGTAGCTGGGAATAATTTCCAGCGTTGCAATTTTTCCATTGTTTAAGTGTGTAGGCTTCATGCCTATGCATTTTCATTCTCTCATCAGAACCCTTCATTTGAGTTTCTGGAACTGACACCTTTCCTTGCTTAGTGACATGGGCAATTACTTGCTGTATTTTTTCAATATTATTTGTAATTCTTACTAATGTCAAGTTCCTTGGATGTAGGAGGATTCTTGGACATTTATGTGGTTTTCTCTGGGGCTTTTTAATTCTTTCCACTTTGTAGCCAGCATGTATTGTGCCCTGTTTATTGCCTGTGGGGGCGGGGCTTTTTCAAGGCTAGACTGCAACATTTCTTTCTTGGTCTAAGGGCACTATGTCTCACAAGAGGTGTTTATATTTTGTGCAGAATTTGTAACTTAAGAAAATATATATTGTATTCTGGCCTTGAGGGGGCCCCACCTTGCGGGCTGTGGGTGCAGTTGGACACATGCTGGCTGCAGAAATGTTTAGGAGTCTTCTTATAAATTACAAAATATTGGTTACTGGTTGCCAGAAGATCCACCTTCAAGCTGTCTTGTATCATCCACAAAGCAATACATGCAACAGGACTTTTCACCAGGAACAAAATCACTGAATACATTCAACAAAGGAACCTCCGCTCAAGATTGGCACCTCGCCTCAAACCCCCACATTGCCAGAAAAAGACAATAGGTGGTACATCTTTTTCTATTTTAAGGCCAAACTGTGGAATTCATTACCCCCAAATAAAAGATCCACAGATAACTATCTTAACTTCAGAAGACTACTCAAGAGTTGTCTCTTTCCTACAAAACCACTATACTCAAACAGCAATGTACAGGGTATACCTGTGTATGTATGCATTTATAGTTTAATTATATGTATATATCAAGATATGAGTATTTCTTTGTACAAATATATATAACAACTATGGGCCTGCGCGGAGACGGTCGGACTGCCGCACTCCAGAGGGTCCAACTGTCATATTACGACCCTGGCGGTAGATCACCGCCACCACCGGGAACAGGATCCCTTAAGTGCTGATGGTGGGTGGACTTGTGGTCAGCCACGGCAACACTGAACCCAGCGCCACCGTGCTGATCACAAGTCCTGTTTACCCCAGCCTTTCCATGGAGGGGTCCCGCCACAGAAAGTCTTGCCGAAACACAGTGCCAAGGGCAATAGGGGTGCCCCTGGGCATCAGCAGTGCAGGGGCCCCTTGCCCAGCACCCTCAGAATGCGCACTGTCTTCTAATGTCAACACAAATGTAAAAATATACCTTGTATTGCTGACCACTTCCCCCGCCAGTCCACCACCGTCAAGTACATGGCCGCTGGACCGAAAGTAACATTGTAATACAGCGGGTGACAGACTGTCAGCTGAGCTGTCTTTTTGGGACTACCACCTTGGCGGTTTGGTGGTCTGACTGCTAAAGTAATAATCAGGACCTTGGATACCAGAATCCCCACTCTGGCAAATGGTAGCGGAGCGACTGTTAATGTCACAGGAGACATGGAGCCAAAATGTAACATAATGGTGTAAGGTTAGCAGGCAGTGCGCTTTCCGAGGGTGCTGGTGTGCTACGGTATTGGCCTCAGCTCACTTAAGGGGTCTGACTGGTGGGAACATCATAATACGATGTTCCCGCCGGTCAACCCGGCGGGAATATCGTAATACAACCTGGGGGAGGCAGCTGGTATGACGGCTGCCTCCTCCCTGCGGCTTTGGCGGTTGGAGTTTTCCAACGGCCAAAGTCATAATGAGCCCCTACGTTTTAAAAAAATATATGCATACTCCATTAGGCCTGCTGAACAAATGTATATATTACTTATGGATATATATATATATATATATATATATATATATATATATATATATATATATATATATTTAAATATATATATATATATATATATATATATATATATATATATATATACATACCTATATATAAATATATTCATATATATATATATAATTCTATGTTTAACATGTTCATAGGTCATTGCATAGTTTCTACATAAGTTGTTTGATTGTATGCTTAGGAGTCTCGGTTTTATTTATCAATTATAATTGGTAAATATGATCATAACCATTCATCTACAATCACTTCACTATTGAAATGTTAAGGAATAGATAAAATAAAATAAAAAATTAGTTATAAAAATACACACAAATAAATTACATTCAGATACTGCAACACTTGAAAGTCTGTACAAGAGGAAAATATCACTCTCTCCAATGCACTCCTCGGTATCACCCTAACCCTCTCAATCTATCCTCTGTCTTCATTCTCTGACTCATCCCAAACTTCATTCTACTACAATGGTCTCCAAAATAAGCCTTCCTAGTTTCTTCCCTCCTCTATCCCTCTTGGTTCACCCCAAATCTCATTTTACTACTATGATCTCCCAAACAACCATTCTAAATTCTTTCCTGGTATATCTCTCCTTTGATTCATCTCAAACCTTATTTAACTACTATAATCTCCCAAGTTCCTTTCTACAGACTGTTCCTTCCTCCATCTCGCCTTTTACTCACCTCAAACCTCATCTTTCTACTATGATCTCCCAATTAGCACTTTCTGGATTCTTTCCTCCTCTGTCCCTCCATCATTCTATTTACTGCAACCAAACGACTTACATGTCCACCGCTCAACGTAACTCATATTTCCCTATACTAATCCTTTTGAGCTCTGGAGTAGTGTGCTACTCACCAAAAAGCATTTTCGAGGCCTCATCAGGGGTAGTAAGTGAGTAAGGGCCAGATGCAGGAAACGATTAGTGAGTCGCAAACGGCAAAAATTGCCGTTTGTGACTCGCTAATCGCATTTTCCTATGCAGAAATGCATATTGCGAGTCGGGACCGACTCGCAATATGCATGCAATACCATTTGCGACCCCTTATGCGGTCGCAAATGGTATCGCAGTTACCATCCACTTCAAGTGGATGGTAACCCACTCGCAAATTGGAAGGGGTCCCCATGGGACCCCTTCCCCTTTGCGAATGGACCCAAAACAATTTTTTCAGTGCAGGCAGAGGTCCAAGGGACCACTGCCTGCCCTGAAAAAATACCGAAACGAAAGGTTTAGTTTTTTTTTTAAGTGCAGCTCGTTTTCCTTTAAGGAAAACGGGCTACACTTAAAAAAAAAAAAACTGCTTTATTGATAAAGCAGTCACGAACATGGAGGTCTGCTGACGACAGCAGGCCTCCATGTTTGCGAGTGCCTAGACTCGCTATGGGGCCGCAATTTGCGACCCACCTCATTAATATTAATGAGGTGGGTCATTGCGACCCCATAGCGACTCACAGACGTTGTCTGAGACACCGTTCTGCATACCAATTTGCGAGTTGCAAATTGCGAGTCGCAGGGACTCGCAATTTGCAAGTCGCAAATTGGCATTTTCCTACATCTGGCCCTAAGTGCTATATAAATACAATTACAATTGTATTGTATTTGGATCTGTAATGATGATAGCTAATCATTAATACTTACTGAATAAATAAAGAGATTGGAATTATTTTGATAATAAAACCCTTTACATCACACCAACTATCTTTATTGATTTTTGTGAAGCCCCAGATGGACTTTACTGTTCATAGTGTTTAATGAAAATGATTGCTCTTTCTCAGTTCTCCTGGTTGACGAACAAAGGACTATATGGCCAATGTCAAGTGCTATTTAATGATTATACTCGTAGACTTAGGGCCTGATTACAAGTTTAGTGGTCCGGGGACCGCCATGGCAATGGCGGCAGTCCAACAGCCATATTACAATGTTGCCGGTGTGCTGAATTACAGACCTCCGGAGTCCCGCAGACATGCCAGCCATCTGCTGACAAACTTGACGGCAGCTAGGGAAAAGCAGCTGTCACAGGGCAATATAGGCAAGGGTATCGCTGTGCACATTATGGTGTTCTATTCCGCCAAGCCGACTGTGGCGGCCGAGACCCCGTGCTACAAGATGGCCAAATCAAAGGAAATGGGGTTTTAGCTCCCCCATTTCCTTCTTTTCCCTTCAGTTTCCAAAGTGGGCCCCTTTGTCCAGGGCCCCCCTTCACAGCAGCATCTTCATCCCTGAAAAAAGACAAAATAATACACATATTACAATTTGCATTTTACTGCCATTGACTGGACTGGGCACATATAGCCCAGTCACCAGCATTGGAATGGTACACGCACAACGTATTTTTACACATGTGTCATGCATATGTGTACCTTTAGGTCAAAATGAACATACCTGCATCAACACAAATGTAAAAATATACTTTGTATTGCTGACTGTGTCCCTCGCCAGTCCACTATCGTCAAGTACATGGCTACTGGGGTAGCAGTAATATTGTAATATGGCGGGCGAGAAACCGTCGACTCAGTGGTCTTTTGGGACCACCACCTTGGCGTTCTGCTACTCCGACCGTCAAAGTCGTAATCAGGCCCTTAGATACAAGAATCCCCATTCTGGCAAATGGTAGAAGAGTGACTGTTAGTGTTGCAGGAGAAAAGGAGCCAAAAATTAACATAATTACATAAGGTTAAAATTGTCCATGTCCCTAAAGTCCATAGCCTGAACTTGAAGACTGAAGGAGTTTGCGGTTCCAAGGTATTTGCAGTGGTGGAGTTGTAATAATCAATAGGGCTGTGTGTCGCAAATATCTATGTTGAACTTACATTATTGTGTTGAAGTTATGTGTCTTGAGTTCTGATAAAGTCTATTGTTTAGCCGTGCACAAGTTTGAAGCTCAGCAATTGAAGTTGTTATCGGACTCGAGCAGTCGAAGATCCCGGCATGAGGTAACATAATAAATAAGAGATATTTAGGTATTACTAGTCTGCTTCATTTTTGTGGTGTTGGTTCATGAGTTATCATAGACCGAACAATTGAGACAGGAACCATAAGGAATTGTTGTGATTGTACTAATAGTGATTGGTGTTAGTAGAACCTATTACACAAATGGCAAACTATAGAAGTCAGGGTGACATTTGCTTGTCAAAATTTAATCTGTGTCTCTGAGTGTAACCTGGAAATGTTATTTCTGGCCAAATCCTTTGTGAATGAACTACTTTGAATTCTTTAGTGGACCAGACAAGAGGTATTTGTTTCTGTGCTTGCTTAAAGTTGTAGAATTTAATGTACAAGAAAATTATGAAGGCAGGTAAACTGCTGCAAGGAGTGAGAATTGAGTCAGAGAGTACCACGCTGGGATAGGTCCACTGGTGCCATGTTCTAATATGTTTACGATGGAAAGGACTGCCTTGGGAAGTCAATATTGAGTTGTAGTGAATTGTGGTTTGAACAAAAACATTGAAAATAATTGAATTAATTATGATCATTTTTTGTTGAACCGTTGTGATCAGGAAATGTTTTAAAACTCCTAGAGATCTCATGAGAGGTGATGTGCAAGTCCCTGTCCATGAGGGTGAGGAGGCTCCACCAGAAAGTATGCTAGGTCATTACATGGTGACAAATGTAAGGCTCTATACATATTTGTGGCTTTGTCAACGGCACATAAACACTGAAAAAGAGGGGGCATTAAGATTTCCACCATATGGTACATTTGATCACAGGTTATTGAAATTTTGTAAGAAAAACTACATAAGATGAAACCACCTCCTAGTGCCACATAGGAGGTTTGGGAGCATGCAGGTTATACCAAAGAGAAAGAAAGGTATTAGAATACAGCAAAGAGGGCAGTGCATAATTACGCTGACAATAAATGGGATGAAGAATAGCAGAGATGGACAAAATGTGTAGTTGATGAGCTAGAATGCACCCTCCATTGACTACAAAAAAGTCTGAAAACAATCAAAAACAGGGAAATAAAGATGAGGAGACTGCTAGAAAAACTGATACTGATTGTGATACTGGAGATGAAAAAAATCTTAAACAGCCAACTATCCCGGTTCCTGGAAGACAGCAAGGTACTCAACACCTCCCAATCCGGATTCCGAAGAAACCACAGCACCGAGACTGCACTCATTGCTGCCACAGACGACATTAGAACCATGCTCGACGAAGGAGAAACAGCAGCACTTCTCCTCCTGGACCTCTCCGCAGCTTTCGACACGGTATGTCATCACACTCTCCGCACACACCTCCACAATGCTGGAATCCGCGACAAGGCACTCGACTGGTTCTCGGCATTTCTCTCAGGCAGAACCCAGAGAGTCCGCCTCCCACCATTCCTGTCAGAAGCCTCCAGAATCATCTGTGGTGTTCCCCAAGGATCCTGGCTCAGCCCCATGCTCTTCAACATTTACATGGCTCCCCTCGCCAACATCGCACAAACCCACCACATCAACATAGTTTCCTACGCAGACGACACTCAGCTCATCCTCTCCCTCACGAAAGACCCTACAACTGCAAAGAACAACCTCCACAACGGACTTCACACCATCGCCAGCTGGATGGAATCAAGCCACCTCAAGTTAAACACAGACAAGACAGAAATCCTCATCTTTGGCACCAACCCCTCAGCTTGGAATGACTCCTGGTGGCCCACCTCCCTAGGAACCGTGCCCTCACCCACCACCCATGCACGCAACCTAGGCTTCATCTTGGACTCCACACTCAGCATGACACAGCAGGTCAATGCCATCTCCTCTTCCTGCTACAACACTCTCTGCATGCTCTGCAAAATCTTCAAGTGGATTCCTGTCGAAACCAGGAAAACTGTCACCCAGGCCCTGGTCAGCAGCCGATTGGACTACGGAAACGCCCTATATGCAGGAATAATAACCAAACTCCATCCAAAGCTGCAAAGAATCCAGAACGCATCCGCCCGCCTCATTCTGGACATCCCACGCCGTGACCACATTTCCCCTCACCTCAGAGACCTTCACTGGCTATCAGTATCAAAGAGGATCACCTTCAAACTCCTCATCCACGCACACAAGGGCCTCCATGACACAGGCCCAGGCTACCTCAACAACAGACTCACCTTCCACACCCCCACCCGCAATCTTCGCTCCGCCAGCCTCGCCCTTGCCTCCATCCCCCGCATCCGCCGCACCACCGCCGGAGGAAGATCCTTCTCTCACCTAGCCGCCAACACCTGGAACTCCCTGCCACTCCACCTTCGCCAGACCCAAGACCTCTTGACATTCAGGAAACTCCTCAAGACATGGCTCTACGACCAGTAGCTCCCCCCCCCCCCAGCACCTTGAGACCCTAACGGGTGATTAGTGCGCTCTATAAATCCTTGATTGATTGACTGATTGATTGATTAAATCCTTGATTGAGATGACATTTTAGATGCTCCATTGTTCTCATGTCCACCTCCTTATGTTGCTAAAACATCAGGTTTAAATACTGTTACAACTTTTACCGGTACAATGGCCACAGCCCCTATTGACCCTAATGTAATTCAGATTGGGGGACCACTTGCAATACTTACGATTACCGTAGCACCTGCTGAAGCAGCCACTACTGAAAGTGCCCATTGTGTTACAGTTTTTATTATTACTGTTCCTGCACCAGTGTAACATGTTGTAATGGCTCAAACTTTTGCAATTTATGCTGCATCTAAATCAATAAACATTACTCTGAATCCTGCTGTTTCAGGAGCTATAATTGGGGTAGTCGCACCAAGGTTTATCCCAATGTTGCAAAACTCACACATCCTTGCTTGGACCCCACCACAGAATGTACAGACTTTAAGAGAAAGAAGAAGGATTGTTTTTAAACCTCCAATTGTACAGAGGAAAATGGGACCATTTGATAATGAGATTCTGCTCCTAGGGCTTGAGGAAACTCCTCAGTGTAGGGGAACTGGTGATACAGAGAGACTATCTATTAGTCAAGAAAGGGTGTGACCCATAGATGTGCAAAAATTTAAGTTGAATTGGAAGATATTATAAGGGGATATTTAGACAGTTCATGTTTGAATCAATACCAGGAAAATGAAGTGATGTACCTGAGTAAGGAACTATGGGGGTCATTACGACCTCGGCGGTCTTTTTGCAAGACCGCCGAGGTACCGCCGTGCTGAAGACCGCCAATGGTGGGGGTCTTCCGCTCGGCGTATTATGACCATTGGCTGCTCTCCGTCCTTGTCCCAACAGAGAGCCGCCAACAGCCATACTGGCGGGAGGCGGGGAAGTGGAGGTTGCTCCACCGCCACACCAACAGAACACCGCCCATCGAATCACGGCCTGTGAGTCACCGTGGCGGTGTTCTGTTGGCGGTGTGGTGTCGGCGGAGCTGCCCCCATGGCTCCCGTCCCCTCCCGGAGGATCGTCGGACCAGGTAAGACGATTGTCCGTTAGGGGACGGGGTATTGTGTGTTGTGTGGGTGCATGGGGGTGTGCGTCTGTGTATGTAGAGGGGGTGTGTGAGTGCGTGTATGCCTGCGGGTATGTCTGTATGGATGTATGCGTGTATGTGTGAATGTGGGTGTGCGTGTGTGACTGTGTGTGTGGATGTAGGCATGTATGTCAGCGTGTGTGCGTGTAAGTATGTAAGTATGTAGGTGGTGCCTGCGTGCATGTCGTGTGGGTATCGTGCAGTGATGTTGGGGGTCGGGGTTGGGAGGGGGGCCCTGCCACCTTTGGGGGGTGGCAGGGGTGGTGGTGGGGGGTAGTTGAGGGAGTCAGGGTGGGGGGTGGGGGAGACCCCTATCAGTGCCAGGGAAGGAATTCCCTGGCACTGATAGTGCTTACCGCCATGGTTTTCATGGCGGTTCAGACCGCTGGAAAACCGTGGCGGTAAGCCGGGTCCAAATACCGCCGGCGGTATAGTGACAGACGCCGGGCTTGAGACCCAGGGTCTTAATGACCCCCTATGTGTCTACTACACATGATAAACTGTCAGAATTAGCAGAGAAATAGAAAGTAGATCTCTTTGAGAGTATTCCTTTACAGAAACGTTTTAGCGCTTGATTAGATGATGAAGCGATTGTTACTATGCAATCATCAAGAATGAAATTGCACATTGCCAAACTGGTTAATTGCATTCAGAAGTGGAGCGATTTTGAGAGATTAGAGAGGAAATGGGAGAAGAAGTTGGGAAAGAAGAAGAAAAAATCTGATACTAAAAACATAAAAGGTAAACCACCTCCAATACCCCCAGATTAGGTTGAGGCTTTAACCTTCCTTATGAGGGAGACACCAGGTGGAGGATTTGTTCATGTGCCATGGAGTCAAGGTGATCTTGTGACATTCACAATTAAGTTTCCTAAAATGAGAGTCACATGTTGATACATTTGTGAAAATGTTGAAGGTTCTGTGGAGAGATTTGGATACTTTTGTTGACATTGAAGTACCAAGTGATCTATGGGTTGAGTGTAAGGTAGCTGTGCAATGACCACGTACAGAGCCTCCAAGAGATGCATGTACCAGTTAACCTTTGCCTATAGTGAAGACAAAGTATGATGAGGTGATTACCTTTTTGAAGGAAAAGGTGCCAGCAAGAGATATTGATTGGTTGGACATTAACGGAACAACTCAGGAAGCTAAAGAATCAGTGCATGCTTATTGTGACCGGTTGTTACAGGTATTCAAGCAGCACAGTGGACAAGAAATTCCTGAAAACGGGGATATGGAGAGATTTGTGCCTCAGTTCATTCTTGGGCAGCCTCAAGAGATCAGTATACACATACAACAGAAAGTGATTTGCTGGCAGACAAATCCTTTAAATGAGATTCTGATATATGCCAACTACTGTAGTGATGAACACGGGATGAAGCAGGCAAGACTCAAGGAGAAGTTTAATTTAGCCCAAATGAAGTTGACTCAGAAAGGGTTTGAAAATCAGCCGTATGCAGCATATGTTGGTGCAGTGCAAGATGTTGGTTTTCAGAATAGAAGTCAAATGGTACAAGGCGGAGTTGGTGTTCCACATGGAAGAAGCCGAGGTGTTCAGGTTGACCCAAATTCAGGAGTAGATATTGCGATGTTGAAGAGGTCAACTCCTTGTTGATATTGTAACAAGCTTGGGCATTGGAAAAGGGAGTGTTGACAGAATCGTAACCGAGTAAGTGATGATGCACAGATCAAAGGTGTGACTCCAACTCAAATGCAGAATGTCCCAGTTCAGGACTCAGTTCAACAAGTGCAAACTCTAAATCATTCACAAGCTCCAATGATGCAGGTCCTGCAAGCTCCAACCCAGTACCTGACAAACAGCAGACTTTCCAAATATGAACAATTGATTTTTGCCTCCCAAAAGGTTATCCCTATGTGATGTCAAACTCTCAATCCATCTACAAGTGAAATTGAGTCGGAAAAGATTCAGCATGATTGTTCCAATGTCATGGATTTATGCACTAATCAAGACCTGACATGAACCCCTTGATAACCCTGACTATGTAATCTTTCTTGATGCCTCATGTCTAAGAGATAATGGGGGGAATTTGAGAGCATGACAGCAGCTTATGCTGTCTGTTCAATTCAGGAAGTGGTAGAAGCCTTTAGGCTTTGAGGTGCTACGTCTGCTCAAGTGGCAGAATTGGCTGCCCTTACGGCAGCTTGCTATCTTTCAGAGCAATTGCAGGTGACAATATTTAATGATAGTCTGTCTTTGGTGGGGTCCATGATTGTGGACAGTTATGGTCACAAAGGGGATTTATAACTTCATCTGGACCCCCTATTCGGAATAGAAACTGTGTGTGGAGAGTAGTTGGAAGCATTACAATTGCCACAAGTAATTATGATTGTTAAATGTGAAATGCATGGAAATGATTACGTGACTGTTGGAAACAGAAATGCTGATAAAGTTGCTCAGTATTGTGCAATTGTGGCATGGGCATTTAATGGGAAAACAGGCAAATGAATCTCACGAGGATATCAATGTTGTTGTCAGAAGTTGATACTTAGAAGGAAATCAAAAAATTGCAGGCAGAAGTGTCGGAAGCAGAACAGTAGGGATGGATCAGAGCAGGATGTGTTTAAAAATGCAAATTAAATTTGGGTTTCAGCTAATGGTAGACCTGTGTTGCCTTACAGCCTGACAAGACATTTTCATGGCCATGCATACAGCAGAAGAGTTGTCATGGTGCGATTATGTAGGCAGAATTGGTCCAATCCCCGATTCAGAGCTTTAGCTAAGAAATTGTGTCATAAATGTGTGACATGTCAACAGATAATAAAGGGAGGAGAACCTCTCTAACACCGAGTCACATTAGAAGATCAGGAGGACCCTTTAACAGGACGCAGTTGGATTTTATCGCAGTGCCTGTTTGTAATGGGATGAGACATATCCTAGTAATAGTGTGCATTTTCTCCAGAAGGTTGGAAGCTTACCCAACACAGAGAAATGGCAGTCTCACAGTAACCAAACTGCTGTTGTGGGAACTCATACCCAGGTTCGTATTCCTGGTTTCTGTAGAGTCAGACCGAGGGACTCATTATAATAATGAGATCCTCAGAATGCTGTGTTTAGCACTGCAAGTGGAACAAAGAACGTATCGTAGCTATTGACAAGAAGCTTCAGGAATAACTGAGCAGCTTAATGGAACACTGAAATCTCGTTTGGCCAAAGTCTATGTATCTACTTCTCTGAAATTGTCCAATACTTTGTCATTAGTATTCTTCAGTCTCCGAAGCACCCATTACAGAAGAACAGGATTGTCGCCACATGAGAAACTCATGGGGCGTGCCGTGCAGCTTCCTGCTGTGCTTGCAAATTTGCTTGTAAATATCACAAATGACATGATTTTCAACTACTGCAAGGGGTTGGTGGATGTAGTGTATTCTGTCCCTCATCAGGTTGGAGCTTCCACTGCCATGCTGAGTCAACAGCAGAGCCATGACCTTAACAAAGGTTGACTGGGCCCTTGTTAACAAGCATGTTTGAAAACGCCCTGCTTGGAGCCAAGGTGGAAAGGGCCCTATCAGGTGATCCTGATTACCATCCTCACCATGAAATGCGGTGAGATACCCAACTGGGTTCATGCCTCCCACACCCAGAGGTTGAGGAGTCCACTTGATAAGGTGGTGACATTTGAGCCAAGTTACCACCCCCTGTGTTTGTACGTCCAGAAGGACCAAAGGAGGGTGACGTCCATCAGAATTCCTCACCTGTCTAAGTTACTGAAATCTCGTAAAGTGGAGTGGAAGTATCCCCTGAAAGAAGGGAAACTGCTGAATCACCACCATATTGCACTGAATGACTCTGGTGAAGGAACAAGCATGAAAAGTGAAAAAATACAAAGGAAAGAAGAATGGCCATAGAGTAGAAGACAAATGAAATCTAACATGTCTGTTGAATGCATACCACAAACCATTGTTGAAGAAACAGAATATAGTGGTATAAGTGATACAGAAGAAGATTGATGGACACCAAGAACATCTAAGAGAGCAAGTGTATATTGTCATACCTGAATGGACTTATATTACGGAGAGTGTGCCTAATCTGACAGGCTATGATCTAAATGGAATGAGAACAGAACCACTTGAACCACCAAGATATGCCATATCAATACAGCACATGATTCAAACTCATGAAACAAAATCAAAATTAAACTCTGTAAATGATCCCTCATCGATTCAATTCAACAATACCTGATTCTACGAATAATGAACTGTGTCAAGAAAGAAATATTGAAAAAGACAGTGACAACTGATATATGAGCATGACAATTACTGTCTAAAAAAAAAAAGTATCAAATAAAGAAGAATTCTCTACGGCCAAGGTGCAGTAGAAGAGTAGGGTTGACATACTTAGAAGAATATTAATTCTGCCTCCTACTATATTCTATTAATGATCTGACTGTAGACAAACGTGTTTCCTTACCAAGGCTAGATGTAGAATAGGGATTGCTGTTACACTAATAGTTACTGTGTTAGTATTCATAGTTCTTTTAGAGGTATTTCCCCTGAGATAGAAAAACTTAGGGTCTGATTTACGAAAAGTGGCCCTACACCCAGTGCAACACCACACTTCTTGCGCCCCTTTTCGCCCACCTAACTCCACCATGTGTGAGTCATATCCAAGATACAGCACACCATGCCAGTAGTTAGGAGAACTAGCATCAACATTTTTGACGCAAGTGCAGAGCTTTGCAGGATTAGGTCAAAAATGTTACTCTAATCCTGCAAAGCCTATTGAGGCCCATTGTAAAAGATGGTGTGCCTCCTTTTAACACCTGCTATGAGCAGGCGTTAAAAGTGCCGAAAGAAATAACGCGAATAAATCTCTTAGATTTCTTTGCGCCATTTTTTTCGCCCCCCCCCCCAGAAATAACGCAAATAAATCTTTTAGATTTCTTTGCACCATCTTTTAATCCCCCCAACGGGGGAACGCCCGCTTTGCAAACATTTATTCCTGGTGCATGCATAATGTAGCACAAAGGGTTACAAAGTGGCACAATGCATGCATTGCGCCATTATGTAAATTTGGCGCAGTGATTTTGGCCTTGTTGGGCCACATTAGCATTAAAACATTACACTAATGTGGTGCAAGGAGGCGCCACAGGCTCTAAAATCTGCCCCTTAGATCTACACCTGCACCTACATCACGTACACATACAATAGGCCAGAGAAAATTGAAAGCTTCCTTTATAGATTTGTGGGCTAGATGCATTTTTTCAATTACCTGCTGATTGCGAGGGTGTTTGTTATTTAGCTTTATTGATCCCTAAAATGTATCATATAACTTGAATAGATTCTCTAACAATGACCCACACTGACCCAAACATAGTTCAACTGATGGAACACAATTAGTGGGAGATATTTTTGGTTCAATCATTCCCCAGTTGGAAGCAATTCTAAAAAATGAGAAAACCAGAAAGCTTTCTACAGCAGTAGATAGGTTAGCCACTAGTACATCCGGTGCTTTGCTAGAAGTTAATGCAAAATTAGTAGCTATTAGATCAATGGTTGTTGCAAGATCGATTGGCTTTTGACATATTGCTGGCAGGGGAAGGTAGAGTCTGTAAGATGTTGAAAGTTCAACATTGTTGTTCATGCATACTAGACAAGAGTAAGATGGTGGAAGAATCTGCAAAGAACGCTTTTGACTTAAGGCTTGAATAGAGAACTTAGAAACACATAGTGTGGTAAGAACCTTAGGAAAAGAAGCGTCTGCTATTAGTAACCGGTTTGGAAACAAAATGGTAGTGGATTTTTAGGGGTTATATTAAAGCCTGTATTGATTATTGGCGTTTGCTCAATATACTTATTTGCTATGTATAAAGGATTTAGATGTATCCTAAAAAGAAAGAAAAATGAAGATAGGAAAGGCATAGGGGAGAAGAAGTAGAAATGGAAGTAAGAAAGAGTAAGGCAGTAAAGACCTTAAAGAATACATGGATGACTCTGCAAATGAAGGGGGTGCACCTCAGAGATTCATTTGTGATAAAGTGTGATGGCTATTCCTGCCATCAGAGTGGGAAATTGGTGGAACAAGTGTCTTCATTTTGCAAATTAAATCACCTTTCACTGAAAAGTGTAAATCTATTCTGAATAACACACGTAACGTAAAGGCAAATTTGTAGTAGGTTATCACACTTAGGCATTGTAAGCACACAAATGAAGTAACATAATATACTGACTTAAGTTAGCCTGACTACTGATGCCATATTAAAATGTCACGATTACATATTAGGGTTAAAAGGTCTGTTTTGCATTAAGCTGTTGTCTTGCACAACATGTTTTTCTCTTTCATTGCAGATACTGTAACTTTCTAGAAGACTTCTGTTAGCTAGTGAAAAGGTAAAAAGGCATTTGTTAACTCTTAGATAACTGAGAGTGAGGTTCTCACCGGGAGGAGAGGAGCTGGCAGAAAACACAAATCGTAGGAAGAACTGCCTGAGCCACAAAATCTAATGTATCACTTCGAGGACTCAATCCTGTACTTCATTGTGAAGACATGAGAAACTAGGGAGTTTACCTGATCCTTGACTTTGCTGAGAATTGATTGGAATATTGGAATGCAATATTTGTTACTAATGATTCTTTTGTAGAACTATAGTAGTGTATGTTCCTTAGTTTAAGAGAGAGCAGTACTGGATATGAGAGACCCCTCTGAGACCTTCTCTGTCTCACCCAGAGACGAGGTTCTGTGTGGCTTTTCCCATGGGAATGCCTACCCTGCATACATCATGCCTGGCACAGGTATAATGTGACGCAAGGCTTTACAAACTGACTCATCGGGCCTAATACATCAGTTTGTAAATATGGAGCAGTGTAGTGCACTGCCAGCGCCACTGCTGCGTCAAAATAAAATTACACAGCAGGGCACAAAAGGCTTGTAAATGACGCCCTAGGTATACTTTCAAGCTTTGTAATGTATCTGTTGCTTAAGCCCGAAGACTTCATGCCTATGCATTTTCATTTCACATCAGAACCCTTTATTTGGGTTTCTGAAACTGACACAATTCAGTGCTTATTGAAGAAACTGCCTTTTTTATGCCTAAACCTCTATTCATTCAGATTAGAGATTGCCTTTATGGAACACACTTGCTGTATTTTTTCCAATACATTTGTAATTCTTACTAATTTGATATTTTATCTTATTCTGAAATACCGACTAATGGATTATTTGAATCTGTATTGATGATAAATAAATATTAATACTTACTGAATAAATAAATAGATTTGAATTAATTTACTAATACCCTTTAACACACCCTAACTTACTTCATTGATTTTTGTGAAGCCCCAGATATACTCCAATGTTCATGGTGTGTAATGTAAATGATTGCTCCTTCTCAATTCTCCTTGTCAAAGAACAAAGGTCCATACGACCAATTGAAGAGTTTATTTAATGATTATACTTAAAGACTGGGATACAAGATTCCCCTCTCGGGCAGTCTGTGCCTGGGAAAAGTTTGGCTGACGTGCTTGTATCTCCTACATAGATGTAAGACAGCAAAATGGCAGACAGAGCTACTGAGTGACAGATGGATGAGAGTGTTGCGTAGGCTTTCAGTATTCTAATGAGACTACTGGATTTGAGTGGCAGAATCGCCTGCGGTGTGGGAGACTGAGTCTTAACCCACTACAGGTGACACCTGTTGCCCCAATCCGGGTTTTACTCCGTCTAACTAGCAGTGCCTCATCTCTACCCGAGGGCAGGGATGATTGGGCAGCCGAGTGCAAGACACAATTGATTCCTCAGGGAAATCGTGGTCACTCAGATCTCATCCGTTTCTCTCAGTTACATTAGTCTCACATATACAAGGACAAACAGAGGCAGTATATGTTTCAATAAGGTTTTAATGACAATAAAGCATGTACTGCAATAACCAGGATGATAAAGCTTGACAGGATTAAGATTGTGACAAGGAGAGTAAAACATAGAAATAATGCAACCATATTGTCACTAGAGTCAATAGACTAATTCCTACCTAGGTTACATTAGAGCACATGTTAAGCTCTAGTTCTGCCCTTCAGGTTCCCCTGGGAAGACATCATCCCCCATACCTGAGCAAAGGACTGAAATCTGCATAAGCAGCTGTAGCGAAGCTTTCAGCAATCAGCATACAGTCGTGTTTTTATAATAAAACAGCTAATGTTCTGAGAAAATGTCCCTACGTAAGGATGTGTATGTTTCTATGAATACGATAGACAAAACGTTACCACGTTTACCGGAAACCTATCTTACTGCAGCCTTGAGAGAAGCACAGAGTGAAAGAAATGTCTTGTTTTAAGAACACAGTGCTGGCCTAGGCAAAGAACAGCTAGATAGAGGGAAAGAAAACAAGACCGCAAATGTGGCTATTGTTAAAATAATAAACGAAGCTGAATAAAATATATCTAGGTTAAAGTGTACAGTGACAGGCCTAGTGTGCTAAAGCAACGTGCATGGAGCTATAACTAAAATGGCTACACAACAAGAGGAAATAGAGAATAAAGACAATGGACAATCAGGAAGTGTGATTGAGGACGTGTGCACAGTGCATCATTGTATATGAAAACTAGATCTTCTCTAGGTGCTTTCAGGCTAATCAGAATGGTACAGTGTGTTTCCCCTAAATCCCAGTACTGCTGTTCAGCCTGTTTCTAAGTGCTCTCCATTTTACACAGATCAGGTTATAGAGGCCCAGAAGGCTATACTTATTCATCCAAAAGTAACATATAAGAAAAAGCAATTCATATAAATGTAGATGTCAGCCTTCCTGGATCTCAAGGGGCAACAAATTGCACCTGAGAAAAGACATAAGTAAGGAAATTGTCTAGAGGAACAAAAACAATACTAGAAGATTTTATGAAGATTTTGAGGGTCACTTCTAAACAGCGAAAGAAAGAAATGGACGGAGAGAGGATTTCATGGTGGAAAATAAGTATAGAAAGAAAGAGACAGGAATACCAGCTTCAATTTGCTAATGGTTTTGTAGATGTAAATTCAACCTGTGTGCTAAAAGAGCCATTTGAGTTTTGTATTCCTCTTCCTAAATCAAAGAAAGAGAATTAGCAAATTTTTTAAAGCCCAACTCAAGAAATATTTCTGTATCGTGGATTTCCATAAATTCTACGTACAGATTTGGGATAGCAAACTCTCTGTATATGTTTGTGGATGCAAACAAAATGCAAACATTTTATAGTTTCCCATCCAAGAAGATACTTCTATGAAAAGACAGGAGAAAGTGCCTTTGCAGGCTGAGACATGGGGTTCTTCACAAGGAAAGGGAGTAGATAGAAAGAAGAAAAGAAAGCATTGTGAAAGAGAGGGATTGACAGAGGGGTAGAGGCAAATAATGAAAGAAGAGGGCAAAGAAAGAGAGGAACTGTTAGAAATGGGGTCTCTAGTTTGCAGTGGTTTGCACGCTGTCCAAGTAGGAACCCTCACTCTAGTCAGGGTAAAGGAGTCACACAGCTAAGGTAACCCCTGCTCACCCCCTTGGCAGCTTGGTACAAACAGTCAGGCTTATATCAGAGGCAATGTGTAAAGTGTTTGTACACACACACAGTCACACAGTGAAAACTCTACAAAAGGACTCCACACCGGTTTAGAACAATAGCCAATATTTATCTGAATTAAACAAGACTAAAACAACAGAAATCCAACATACACAAGCAAAGAAATGAATTTTTAAAGATTAGATCTCAGTAAAGCACTTAGAAATACAATATCTCCAACTGGGGCTATCTCGACATCTTGACAGAGTTGTTTCCAACTGTCCGACCCCACTTGCGAAGGAGTGCGGGCCGGTCACGGAGTCGGACGGATCCCAGATACATTATCTTTGGAAAACGAGAAAACAGAGACTTTTCACAGAGTTGGGAAGGTGAGGCATCACTGGAGCTGGTGCGGTGTCGGTTCCTGGCTTCTACCGGGGAGGTGAGGCGCAGGTTTCTTACTGCGAGGCAGCATAGGTGAGGCATTGGTTCCTTACGGTTGCACGGGAGGTGATGCTGTGTTGGTGGCAAGGCACTGGTTTCTTACGTTCCGCTAGGGTCGATGAACCTAGCAGGTCAAAACACAAGGTATTGACTTCATTGTGTCACGATCACACCACAGGGCCACATGTGCTGCAGTGGAGTCGGAGTTGAGTGTCCCCAACATTAGGGGCATGGCGCTCAGGACTCACACTGTGGTGGGACTTTGAAGTCACTGCAGGGGCGCTGGGCCTGCGTCGACTTCATGGTCATTGCACTCAGTGGAGACTGCAGCTCCGGGGCAGGCAGAGGCGTGGAGTCAGACAGAGGCAATGGTTCCAAAGTCACTCTGGAGGTGATGTACATGGATTCTTCTTGGTTACACCAGAACTCACTCCCAAGAGCCCAGGAACTGGACTTGGCACAACTTGGCAAGTCAGGACTCTCAGCAAAAGAGCCCACGTGCTGGCAGATGAAGACTTTGATGTCTCTGAGTCTTCTAACAGGAAGCAAGCTCAGTCCAAGCCCTTGGAGAACCTTTGAAAGCAGGATGTGGAAAGCAAAGTCCATTCCTTTCACTCCCAGGACAGACGCAGCAAGCAGCAGGCCAGCACAGCAAAGCAACAGGCAGAGTGACAGTCCCTCCTATAGCAACTAGCTCTTCTTCCTGGCAGAATGTCCTCAGTCCAGTAGGATTCTAAAGTAGTGGTCTCAAAAGTCCAGTACTTATACTTATTTATACCTTTTGAAGTAGGCAAACTTCAAAGGAAAGTATTTGTAGTGCACAAAACCCTGCCTCTCCTGCCCTACCCCCAGACACACTGAGGGGGTTAGAGACTGCTTTGTGTAAGGACAATTACAGCCCTATTCAGATGCAAGTGTCAGCTTCCCCCACCACTCTAGCCAGGGAAGACCCATCAGGATATGCAGGGCACACCTCGCTCCATTTGTGGGACTGTCTAGAGTAAATTCACAAACAACCCACTGTCATCCTGGCCCACACATGTATTCCACAGCCAAGTAGAGGCACAGAATGGTTAAGCAAGAAAATGTCCACTTTCTAAAAGTGGCATTTTCAAACTTACAATTTAAAAAAAAACTTCACCAAAAGATGTATATTGTGAGATCAGAGACCCCTACCTCCATATCTCTATCTGCTCCCAATTGGAAATTACACATGAGATATTTTAAGGCAATCCCCATGTTAAACTATGGGAGGGATAGGCCTTGCACTAGTGAAAAACTAATTTAGCAATGTTTCACTATCGGGATATAGAAAACACACCAGTACATGTCCTGCATTTTATATACACTGCACCCTGCCCATGTGGCTGACTTGGGCCTACTTAGGGATCACTTAAATATAGTAAAAGGGAGGATTTTGGCCTGGCAAATGGGTGCACTTGCCAGGTCGAAATGGCAGTTTAAAACTGTACAAACAGACACTGCAATGGCAGGTCTGAGATATGTTTACAGGGCTACTCACTTGGGTGGCACAATCAGTGCTGCAGGCCCACTAGTAGCATTTAATTTATATGCCCTGGGAACACATAGTGCACATTACTAGGGACTTACTGGTAAATCAGATATGCCAATGATGGATAAACCAAACCCCTATACCATTTAGACAGAGGGCACTTGCACTTTAGCACTGGTCAGCAGTGTTAAAGTGCCCAGAGTCCTAAAGCCAACTGTTAGAAATGGGATCTCTGATTGGCAGTCAGTTTGAACTCTGTCCACGCAGGAACCCTCACTCTAGTCAGGGTAAGGGAGTTACACTACTAAGACAACCCCTGCTTACTCCCTTTGTAGCTTCGCACAAGCAGTCAGGCTTATCTCAAAGGCAATGTGTAAAGTATTTGTACCAACACACACAGTAATACAGTGAAAAACGCTACAAAATGGAAACCACACCAGTTTAGAAAAATAGGTAATATTTATCTAAACCAAAATGATAAAAATCCAAAATACACAAGTCAATATATGAATTTTCAAAGTAAAAAGAGTCTTAATCCATAGAAAACAATGGAAAAGTTGATTCTACACAAAGTACCTGTTTATCGTAAAAAATAAAGTGGCGCGGGCAAGCGTGCATTAGAAAAGGCAGCGATGCGCCAAATACTCACACGCAAATAAGGCCGTGAGTCATTTCTTCTCGGGTCGGGTAGGCAATGTGTCCTTGTTCTCCCCCGCAACAGAGTGATGCGTCGATTTCCGGACAGGGCATCTCGGATCCGCGCAGGTTCACGATGACTTTGACGCCCAGAGACGATGCATGAAAAATCCAGTCGCACAGTGTTGAAAAACCGCGCTGCATGGGGTTTGTGTCATTATCAGCAGCCGGAGGGGGTGTTGCATTGTTTCTCTAACCGCAATGAGTCAATCTCCCAGGGGGGATGCAAGTGGAGCATCAATTTGAGCCACAAAGCGGGTGACATGTCATTTTTCAGCCACATTGCAGGTGGTGCGTCAAAATTTTCCCCGCACAGCTTCATGTGTGTGGATTTCCATCCTTTTTCTACCCTTTTCACCTTTAAAGGGCCCAGGGACTGGATAGGGCACCCCTTGGCAGGGCAGAAGTCTCAGCAGAGAATCCAGGTGCTGGCAGAGGACGTTTTGATGGCCCTGAGACTTCAAAACAGGAAGCAAGCTCAGTTCAAGCCCTTGGAGATTCCTCACAAGCAAGAATATGCCACAAAGTCCAGTCTTTTTCCTCTTTCAGGCAGAAGCAACAACTGCAGGCCAACCCAGCAAAGCACAGTCACAGGCAAAGGGGCAGTACTCCTCCTCCAACTCTTCAGCTCTTGCCCTTGGCAGAGGTTCCTCTTGGTTCGAGAAGTGATCTACCGTCTGAGGTTTTGGGTCCACTACTTATACCCCATTCTGTCTTTGAAGCAGCTAAACTTCAAAGGAAAGTCTCTGTTGTTCACAACATCATACCTTGCCCAGGCCAGGGCCCAGACACACACCAGGGGGTTGGAGACTGCATTATATGAGGGCAGGAACAGCCCATTCAGGTGTAAGTGACCACTCCTCCCTCCACTCTAGCCCAAATGGCTCATCACGCTATGCAGGCTAAACCCCAGCTCTCTTTGTGTCGCTGTCTAGAGGAGATCCACAAACAGCCCAACTGTCAGTCTGACCCAGATAGGGAATCCACAAACAGGCAGAGTCACAGAATGGCTTAAGCAAGAAAATGCCCACTTTCTAAAAGTGGCATTTTAAAACTAAAAATCTAAAAACCAACTTCACTATAAGATGTCTTTTTAAATTGGGAGTTCAGAGACCCCAAATTCCTCATTTCTATCTGCTCTGAAGGAGAAACTGCACTTTAAGGATATTTAAAGGCAGCCTCCATGTTAACCTATGAGAGACATAGGTCTTGCAACAGTGAAAACCGAATTTGGCAGTATTTCACTGTAAAACACATCAGTGCATGTCCCACCTTTAACATACAGTGCACCATGGGGCTTCCTAGGGCCTACCACAGGTGTGCCATACATGTATGAAAAGGGAAGGTTTGGGCCTGGCAAGTGGATACACTTGTCAGGTCGAATTGGCAGTTTTAAAAATGCACACACAGTCACTGCAGTGGCAGGTCTGAGCCATGTTTACAGAGTTACTCTTGTGGGTGACACAACCAGTGCTGCAGGCCCACTAGTAGCATTTGATTTACAGGCCCTGGGCACCTCGGTGCACTTTATTAGGGACTTACTAGTAAATCAAATATGCCAATCATGGAAAGACAATTACACATACAATTTCACACAGGGAGCACTTGCACTTTAGCACTGGTCAGTAGTGGTAAAGTGCCCAGAGTAACAAAAACAGCAAAAACAGAGTCCAGCATACAGCAACAACCTGGGAAGCAGAGGCAAAAAATTAGGGGAGACCACGCCAAGTATGCCAGGTCCAACACCAGCAAAAACAAAACTCAGCAGATGCTCAACAAGCATTTGCAATGCAACGGGTCTCGCGTTTGCTCATGTTGGAGCTGATCACGTTGTGAACTCCTAACCCGACTTTTCATCTATCGGCAAAAGTGCTTTTATGTACCTAAACCGAAAAAGTTAAATTAACTGTGTAAAGCGCTCGACTTCTGCCAAGCGAAATCGCGCTAATAAAATAGAGAAAAAGTAGTCCACGATCTGACAGAAAACAGTGAGCCTCGCATGTTTTCTGTACTTGGTCGCTGCACTCGAGGAGAGCTAGCCACCGGAAAAGGCATAACGTGTGCATGCCTTCGACTAATGAAAGCAAGCAGATTTTATTAGGCAAGCCGACGAACCAATGAAACACATTGACGTGACGTCGACAGGGCTCCAAGCCCTTTTCTGATAACTAAAGCGTCTCGCTGCGATACAGCCAAAAAGACAGGGGAAACCAGCCAAGAACTGACAGGTCTAACAGGGACAATTTTCAAAATTAATAGATAGACCCATAACAACACTTATAGGCAAACAGTGAATTACTCAGGTTACAGACATTGAGCTTGAACTTATTTACATTTTTATTTATGTTATTTTATTTCTTTCATAACGCACTCATAGACACCAGATAGAAGAGGGGAAAATTAAACAACGGACCCAGATGACATGATTTAAGCCTCCAAAACTCAGTGCAATAGTCTTGCGCAATAGTATTGCGCTGAGTTTTGGAGGCTTAAATAATGCCATCTGGGTCCGTTGTTTCGTCTCAGGTGCTTGTGGAATGATTTCAAGTCGGACTCAGGGTAAGTGGTTTAGGATGAGAGTATTAGAGAGAGCAGCCCTGGCAGTGCTATGGCCTGCCCTTACATTGTTTGCATTTCAACAAAAAACATTTTAAGATTTTGTTAATGGTGGACTCCCTTAAGCACCTGGTCTGGAATTGTGCTGTAAATAATTTGGAAAGTTAATTCATATCTATGCCATGGGGTTTTTAATTTAATCATTGGCTTAAATGAGTGACTACAGCACTGATGATTGGTTTTGAGCATTGTAAAGTGCAACGGCGTCCCAAATGGTGTCACAAAGCAGTGCTTTAGAAGACTACAATGTGGGATGTTCAGTCTTGAGTCTCCAGTACACAGTAGACGAAGTAGTCCATTGAATCAAAATGAGAGGGAAAAAAAATTGGGGGGGGGAACTGTTCAGTTGTGTGGCGAATGGTCGCTGAGTGAGACTGAGCGAGACTTCTGATTAAATTTGCATGGATGGGATGATTGCTCAAGATTCTCAAAACCTGCTGCCCATGTTTAGAGTACATTGCTGACCTTTTGTGAATACTCAAAAACTACTTGAAGTACTCCTGGGAATCAGTAACTGATTCTTAAGAGTGGTTTTGTGCGTGGCCATCGATTAGAACACAAAGGTTTAAATGAAGTTTGAAGGATTTTTTGTTTCTGCAATGAGAAAATATCATTCTCCATGGTTGAATCTTAGATATTTTGACGCTGTTCCCTCACCGTTCCCACTTGAACACCCAATTACTCATGTAATTTACAGCCTATTTGGTGAAGAAACTGCCTATAGAAGTTGACAAATACCTGCAGCCTTCCAAGTTTGTGGGTGGTCCACATCATTTATTGATTGGCACCCCCTAGAACATCCACAGCCCCGTAAAGAGCAGGTTTGCTCGCACAGAAATATCATCATACTGTACAACTTTCCATGTGAAGAAAACCCACTAACCTAGCAAACCCCCACTGTGCACATCATATGAATCAGCAATTTGTTTTTCCCAAAAAGTACAGACATAAAACGAGAAGGACATAGAGACCGGAACAAACAACGGGAAGAAAACCACAAAGCAAGTGTAAGTAGGAAAAGGGGTGTGTGTTTATGACGCTAGAAGAGAACAAATAAATAAGAAAATGACAGGTGACAATCAAATAGTAAGAGAGAGAAACACGGGGAGTGGTAAGAATATAGCTGTTAGAATATTTTCTGACATAAACATTGCTCCATAGATTTCATATTGTGTGTCATAGCTAACGCAACCAAAAATATCGGCCCCTTAAAGTTAATTTTGAAAATCAATATCCAACTGGTTGATATTTTCGAACATGCTATTCAGGAGACATTATTTATGTCATACTGCACTCTGCCTTTTCTGAGGGCTGTAGCAGACAATAATACCAAATGTAATCTATACTCAATTTACCAACATCAGAAGGATGAAGGCTTAATTAACTTTGCCAGGACGCAGACTCCTGGCATTAGGATCATGATAAATGCCACTTGGTTAACTTGCCCACTCTAGAGAAGGAGGAATGGAAAAAGAGTAAGGATAATTGCAGAGGCAGAGAAAGAAATAGACAGAGATAGAACGCTTTAAAAGATCTAAAAGCCACCAGAGCATAAGCGAGAACTCTGAAAAAAATTGTCATGATTGGTGCAACATACAGCCCTTTCATCTCTAATGTGTCCCACATGCCCTTCTAGTAGCGAACTACATTTAATTACCTCCTCGTTCACGTAAAGACCCAAATAGCTAAATGGGCGCCACCCACACCTTCCTAATCATTTAGAAACAACATTGGATTTTCAGTTATCCAGCCTTAAACGGCATGTCTAATGCCTGTCCCCATCTAATTACAAACAAGTCAAAACCGAGCACCCTCAGATGTAAGTGTAAAAATGTAAGTTTGAAAGAACTTTACATATTGGTCAGCTTGTTTCTAGTATGGCACCTGAAATCCGAAAATCTGTCTTAATCTTTGTTTACGTGTTTCTAGGGGCTCAAGATAAACTGAGCTCCAAATCCTCTGGAAATGGCAGAGGCGCATCGCCTTTCTCTGGAACAGACCCACCATCAGGATTGAGCCCTGTCGTGCACTCCCACTTGTCTCATTATAGTTGGTATTTAAAGTGGGTGTTTTTGGAAAGTAAACTAAATAAAGGACACCATGAGCCTCATTCAGACACTGGCAAAGGTGGTTGGAATGTAGCAAGCGTCAACATGCGCCAATTTTAAACTGATTGTAATT
Source organism: Pleurodeles waltl (assembly GCF_031143425.1). Lineage (NCBI taxonomy): Eukaryota > Metazoa > Chordata > Amphibia > Caudata > Salamandridae > Pleurodeles > Pleurodeles waltl. The sequence goes on along the minus strand of NC_090439.1, from coordinate 638,198,413 downwards.
TGTGTTCCTTCTGGTTTGTGCTTTCATGTACCATCAGTTTTTAACTCGTTGACCCTGCAAGAGCAGGAAAAAAAAACAGAACTGAGAGGCGCAAAATTGTCACAAATAACATTTTGTCATTTTTTATTTCATTAAAAAATGGAACTCAAAATTCAAAAAGATTCTAGGAAAAAGGTTGTGTGTGATCAAATCGTTAATCGTTAACATTTATAAAGCGCGCTACTCACCCGTGCGGGTCTCAAGGCGCTAGTGATCACGGATGTGTTGTGCCTAGTTTCGCACTAGGGCCCCTATTTATACTTTTTTGAGCCGCATTTGCGTAATTTTTTACGCAAAATCGGCGCAAACTTACAAAATTTTATTTTGCAAGTTTGCGCCGATTTCGCATAAAAAAATGACGCAAATGCGGCGCTAAAAAAGTATAAATATGAGCCTATATTTTGTAAGTTTGTGCCGCTTTTACGTCACAAAATGATGCACATGCGGAGCAAAAAAAGTATAAATATGGGCCTAGGTTTGAAATTGGAAGTGCGCAGTATTTTTTGTGCATATGCAATTTTGCAAATGTCCTCATTTTTGCCATTCAAGAAGTTTGTGAATTTTTTGTGTCTAATTTTATCTCTGACTGTGCAGAGTTTCTGGTTATTGCATGATAATTTTCGCTGCTTTGCAAGAAGGTTTTTTTCACATGTAACCTTAAAAAGAGGGGGAATGTAAGTAGCTCTTTTCCCTGCAAGTTTATCATTTGCAACGTAATTATCAAAAAATCACAAGTGCATGTAAATGTGGGGAAAACTTTAAAAAGGTTGCGAGAAATGACTGTCCAAATTCGCATGACCTTAGTAATGTGTGCACATTACTTTAACCACTACTCAGTTCAGCATTTAGTGATGATAAAGAAAGTTGTTTTCTACCATCCTTCGCAAACTTACATAGAAATCTTCAGTTTAACAAAGTTGTGAAGATTTATTTTTTCTCCATAAATGCATGAAAATTGTCACTTTTAATTAATTGATGTCACATAAGCAAAACTTGCAGAGACAAGGGATTCCTAAGTGGTCCCTCTTGGCTGCGTTTTTTTTAACAAACAATATTGTGTTAATGTGGTGAAAATTAAAAGAGCAGAAAAAGTGACCGGGCAAAGGAAAAATTAAACATCAAAAGAGCAGAACAAATGTATACATTTATATTACATTATGATAGCGCAAACTTAGTCAAAAGGCAGTGGAGCGCAATACAGGGTAAAATATAAGCACAAAGTCAACAAGTAAGAGGAGAGAAAGCGGAGTTATGGACGGTTATTGCATTGTGATGAAGACTGTTTAAAAACTGAGGGCCATATTTATACTTTTTGACGCAAAACTGCGCTAACGCAGTTTTGCGCCAAAAAAATTAGCGCCGGCTAACGCCATTCTGATGCGCCATGCGGGCGCCGTATTTATTGAATGGCGTTAGCCGGCGTTAGCCGACCGGCGCTGCCTGGTGTGCGTGAAAAAAAAACACGTACACCAGGCAGCGCCAGCGTAGGGAAAAATGCCGTTTGGGTGTCAAAAAATGGGGCAAGTCAGGCTGAGGCAAAAAAATCATCTTAACCCGATTTGCGCCATTTTTTCGGCACCCAGACGCCATTAACATGACTCCTGTCTTAGCAAAGACAGGAGTCATGCCCCCTTGCCCAATGGCCATGCCCAGGGGACTTCTGTCCCCTGGGCATGGTCATTGGGCATAGTGGCATGAAAGGGGGCACAAATCAGGCCCCCCTATGCCACAAAAAAAATATTCAAAAATACTTACCACAACTTACCTTTTCTTCCCTGGGGTGGGTCCCTCCATCCTTGGGTGTCCTCCTGGGGTGGGCAAGGGTGGCAGGGGGTGTCCCTTGGGGCTTGGGAGGGCACCTCTGGGCTCATTCTGAGCCCACAGGTCCCTTAACGCCTGCCCTGACCCAGGCGCTAAAATCCGGCGCAAATGCGGGTTTTTTAGTCCCGCCCACTCCCGGGCGTCATTTTTCCCCGGGAGTATAAATCCGACGCAATAGCATCGGAGTCATTTTTTAAGACAGGAACGCCTAACTTGCATATCATTAACGCAAGGAAGGTGTTCACGCAAAAAAATGACGCTAACTCCATGAACTTTGGCGCTAGACGTGTCTAACGCCAAAGTATAAATATGGAGTTAGTTTTGCGTCGAATTTGCGTAGAAAAAAACGACGCAAAATTGGCGCAAACGGAGTATAAATATGCCCCTGAGTCTTCAACTCTTTCCTAAACAGAAGCAGCACTGAGACAGTCCCAATGGATTTAGAGATGTGGTTACAGATCCTAGGTGCATAGATGCAAAAAGCCTGCTGCCTTGTTTTCTTTTTCTTTTTTATATATTTCTTATTTTCTAGTCTGATGGTGTCCTGGCTGAAAGTGTGTCGGGAACCAATAGAGATGATGAGCTTGTCTATAGGTTATGATGACTTTGTAATTGATGCAGCTGTATTTGAAAATGCTTTGGTCCATCAATCTGTATGGGTGTGATGTGATCATAACCCTCTAAGCCCTGGATGAAGCATGCTGTGGTATGCCGGATGCTCTTAAGAGGTGACAGTGTGATGTTTGGAAGGCCATCGATCAAGGTGTCACCACCATGCAGATGTGAAAGTATGAGGACCTGAACAGCAGTTCTGAAATTGCTTTCCCGAAGAAACTGTTTCACTTTCTTTAGAAGAGAGAGAAGGTACCAGGTTATTTTAGTTTTTATGCAATGTAGTCCTTGTGGGGGATGTTGGAGTCTTTGGGCCCATATTTATACTTTTTGACGCAAAACTGTGCCAACGCAGTTTTGCGTCAAAAAAATTAGCCGGCTAATGCCATTCTGAAGCGCCATGCGGGCGCCTTATTTATTGAATGACGTTAGCCGGCGTTAGCCACCGGCACCGTCTGGTGTGCGTTAAAAAAACGACGTACACCAGGCAGCGCCGGCGTAGGGGGATATGGGGCTTGGGCGTCAAGAAATGGGGCAAGTCAGGTTGAGGCAATTTTTTCGCCTCAACCCGATTTGCGCCATTTTTTTTCACTCCCAACCCCCATAGAAATTACTCCTGTCTTAGCAAAGACAGGTGTCATGCCCCCTTGCCCAATGGCCATGCCCAGGGGACTTCTGTCCCCTGGGCATGGCCATTGGGCATAGTGGCATGTAGGGGGGCACAAATCAGGCCCCCCTATGCCACAAAAAATTAATAAAAAAAATACTTACCTGAACTTACCTTAATGTCCCTGGGATGGGTCCCTCCAGCCTTGGGTGTCCTCCTGGGGTGGGCAAGGGTGACAGGGGGTGTCCCTGGGGGCATGGGAGGGCACCTCTGGGCTCCTTCAGAGCCCACAGGTCCCTTAACGCCTGCCTTTTGCAGGTGCTAAAAAACGGCGCAAAAGCAGCCGTACGTCATTTTTTTTGACCCACCCACTCCCGGGCGTGATTTTTGCCCGGGAGTATAAATCCGACGCACATGCCTCGGAGTCGATTTTTTAGACGGGAACGCCTACCTTGCATATAATTAACGCAAAGTAGGTGTCCACGCTAAAAAATGACGCTAACTCCATGGACTTTGGCGCTAGACGCGTCTAACGCCAAAGTATAAATATGGAGTTAGTTTTGCGTCGAAATTGCGTCAAAAAAACCGACGCAATTTCGGCGCAAACGGAGTATAAATATGCTCCTAGGTGTATCCAAGTGACGACATTCTGTGAAGGGTGGAGTTTGACGCTGCCAAGGTTTATGACACAGAGCATAACATTGAGCCAGGTTTGTACTGTTCCATGTTTGTTGTTCCTGGCAAATAACAGGAATTCTGTATTAGTTGAATTGAGATTGATAGGTGCTAAACATCCAGGTCTGGATGACGTGTAGGCAGTTTTTGATGCATTGGATGACTGAAGCAGAGGAGACTTTCAAGAAAGGTCTCTTGCATTGGAAAAAAGCATGTCTTCAAGGGAGTGAAAGCTCTAAACTCCCATAGATTTATCATTTTATCAGAGCACCTAATTTTAATTTTCTACCATGTGAGACCTGCCCTGTTTGCAGGGTCACCCCCAGCTTTTTACCTTCTATTGCTGAACCTGTTTTTGTTGACAATAGGACGTTGTGCACTTTTTCCCTGATTACTATGGGTAAAGTGCTTGTGCTCTCTCCCTAACATATGGTAAAACCGGCATCTACCTGACCCATACATTTATTTTATTTACACATAGGTCCCAAGTAAATGGTACTACATGTACCCAGGGCCTGTTAATTAAATGTTTCTTGTGGCTAGCAGCACTCATTGTGCCACCCATTAAAATAGCCTTTCAAAACTTGTCTCAGGAGGGTCACTGCAGCCTGCAGTGCAGTTTTAAACTGTAATTTCAAACTTGTTGAATTAGCTTTTTGCAAGGGCTAAACATTCCTTTGTAATACTTATGTCACCCCTAAGTTAGGGCCCAAAGGCTTATACGGCAGGGTGCATTGTATCTAAGATGTAGGACATGTGTGCTTACGTTTTACATGTCCTGGCAATGAAAAACTCATGAATTCAATTTTCTGTGTTGAAAGGCCTATCTCTCCTGTTGACTAACCATGTGTTACCTTATTACAACTAATAGATGTTACCTGCAGATTGGAGGCAGATAGAGGTATGTTGTTTACGGTCAAATTAATCGAAATTTAAAATCCTCTTTAATAGCAAAGTTGGATTTCAAGTCACAAGTCTGAAAATGCCACTCTTAGTAAGTTGCCACGTTCTTGTCCCAACCAACTGTTTCTTCCTGCCAGAGTCCTGGGTCACATGTTTGTGAATAGATCTGCTGTTGGGGTTTGTGCATTGCTTCCAGACAGTAAGGCAAAGGGGGCTTAGGTATGGACAGGATGGGCCATCCTAGCAGGATGTCAGCTGAGGGGCTGTACCCAGCCTAATTTACACTTCAAAGGGCTTTGCCTACAACACATATAAAGGAACCTGACATCAGTCCTGCTTTTCCGTTTGTCACCCTAGACCTATTTGGATCCTTTAGCATGGAAAGGGGAAGAACTTTCAAGAACCAGGGCAAGGAACCCACATGCAAAAGCTGGTACCAGCTATAAATACTGAACGACCAGAGCCACTCATCAGAGCACTCCTTGACCTGTGGAAGATTCAGAAGAAGGGCTGCCCTACTGCCAGGGGATGGCTCTGCTGCTTTAATGACTGCCTTGCTGTCTGAAGTGGGAAGAATAGCCCCGCTTGCCTTAATCCCAAGCTACCCACGGTGACTCTTGGGGTCAGTTGGCTGACCTCCTGTGTGAGCTACAGGGACATAAGAAGCTTCCAGAGGCTACTCTGCAACTGTCCAGCTGCCACTGGATCTGCTTGGACCTCCCTGAGGAGAACTGCTGCAGACGTCTGCTGGAAGGATTCCTGATCACCAAGAAGTACCCTCCCTCAGGTCCTGGACCCTTGGCTGACATCAGTGACAGCTTCTCCTAAAAGAAAAGGTGAAAATTCTGAAGTCGGGGCTCCTCCCAACAGCTAACTGGCTCATTTGGAGTGAAACTCTGCATTCTGCCACAATGGTGAATGCAAAGATCCAGTAAGACGTGTCCTTTGTGCCGACAGCCACAGTTCCCAACTACCAGCAATGCAAGACCTGCACTTCAAGCTACAGCAACGACAGCTCATGAGACCCATCCACAACCCTCGACCTGCTATTTGTGCTAAAGCCTCCTCTTCACAACATCCTCCAAAGTGAGCGGACCTCTTTGCACCAGATTTGAGAAGGTAACTTTTCAGCAGGACTAACCTGGTCTCAGTGTCTGGCCGGTGCTGTCGGCCTGAACTAGTGAATTTTTCAGGGTCTAGTGTGACCAGATGACCATGAGTGCTGGTTTCTGCTTCTAAGTTCTATTTTCACCAAAAATGTAAAAGCTGAATATCTCCAGTTCTACTGATTGGATTGTTGTTGTTCTGGTAGCCTTTTATTTATTTAAATTTGTCTAAATTGTTTTGGGACTTTTCTTGTGTTGTGTTTTCACTTTATTGTTGTTTGTGTGCTGCATAAATACTTTATACATTGGCTCTAAGTTAAGCCTGATTGCTTTTTGTGCCAGGCTACCAGAAGATTAAGTGCAGGTTAATGTAATGGCTTTTGGGGATTCACTCTTACAAACATTAAATGCAACAGTAGGAGTTCCACCCTCATCAACCAAAGCCCCATTTTCTCACATACCTGAACACCAAATAGTTTATTTTGGCCTTTAAATAAGGAGAGAGATTTCCAGAGTTTTGCTCCTTATACTCTGAAAACTCTACCACTCACCCAATGTGGACAGACTAAGGGCCTTATATAGAGTTTATCAGATGGGTTACTCTGTCACAAATGTGACAGATATCCCTTCTGCCATATTGCAAATGCATTATAGCCTATTATACTTGTAATACAGCAGATGTGACATCCACCTCATAAAACCCTAAGGGGCATATTTATACTATGTTTGCGCCGGATTTGCAAAACTAACTCCATATTTATACTTTGGCGTTAGACCCGTCTAGCGCCAAAGATCTTGGAGTTTGCGTCATTTTTTAGCGTGGACACCTTCCTTGCGTTAATGATATGCAAGGTAGGCGTTCCCGTCTAAAAAATGACTCCGAGACATGTGCGCCGTATTTACACTCCCGGGCAAAAATGACGCCCGGGAGTGGGCGGGTCAAAAAAAATGACGTCCAGTCGCTTTAGCATAATTTTTTAACGCCTGGTCAGGGCAGGCGTTAAGGGACCTGTGGGCTCGGAAGGAGCCCAGAGGTGCCCTCCCATGCCCCCAGGGACACCCCCTGCCACCCTTGCCCACCCCAGGAGGACGCCCAAGGATGGAGGGACCCATCCCAGGGAACTTAAGGTAAGTTCAGGTAAGTATATATATTTTTTTTTTGTGGCATAGGGGGGCCTGATTTGTGCCCCCCTACATGCCACTATGCCCAATGACCATGCCCAGGGGACATAAGTCCCCTGGGCATGGCTATTGGGCAAGGGGGCATGACTCCTGTCTTTGCTAAGACAGGAGTCATTTAAATGGGGGTTGGGAGTAAAAAAAAAATGGCGCAAATCGGGTTGAGGCGAAAATTTTGCCTCAGCCTGACTTGCCCCATTTTTTGACGCCCAAGCTCCATTTTCCCCTACGCCGGTGCTGCCTGGTGTAAGTAATTTTTTTTGACGCACACCAGGCAGCTCCGCCGGCTAATGTCATTCTATAAATAAGGCGCCCGCATGGTGCTTTGGAATGGCGTTAGCCGGTGTTAAATTTTTTGACGCACAACTGCGTTGGCGCAGTTGTGCGCCAAAAAGTATAAATACGGCCCTAAGTGTTGGACACAGAGGAAATATGTCAACTGAATCCAAAGTACACTTGGATGGTCTAGCTGCACTCTGACTTGAGCAAACATGTTTAAGAGCTATTGATGCATTATTGTGGAAGTGATGAGAAATTAAGCTTCAGAGCTTTCTGTGGACACAACATATGATGTTCATCTTCAGGCTTGGCACTTCTGACATCTGTTGAGGGAATGGCACAGAATTATCTTCTTTGCTGTGTGGCTTGTGCTATTCCCATACCAGGATCTCCACTGCCCAACAATTCCACAATTCACATTGCCCGAAAGAGGGCACCAAGGTGATGGCGCAGAGGAGGAGATACCAGATGATGCCCGAACTGACCACGGGGAAGTAGCTTGGCATTGGACTTGGCCTCTGCATCAGGCATGGATCAGACATCTTCTGTTGGGCTGAAGCTTAGGAGAACACTGGACACACCACCCCGGTGGAACAGGAATATAGAGTACCAGGCCAGCCATGATGGGAGACCCTAAAATCCAGTGATCAGGATCAGCAAGTGTTCTGCTTTGGCCAGGCACTGACATATGTATGGTGCACTCTTGACCTACAGATCAGTGCCACATTACTGACACTATTACCAGCTGCAGATTGACACATGCCAATCTCGTGCACTCATGCTGTGACTGTATTTTTGTCTCTTCCGCCACATTTAACTGTGCCTCTTCTGCCACTAACCCGTGCTTGTTAGGTTTGGACTTTGTAATTTATCATTTTCCAGAAATTATATTCAATTGATTTGCTACATATTAATTGTGGCTTAAATAATTTTAGTCTTTCAAGTCAACATTCCTTACTGGTGATTTATTTCAACTGTCAATACTGGCTCTAACTCCAAAGCCTGGAGGAGTGCAAAGACTCTTACATGTCTGACTGTGATGAACAGGGATTGAATACAAGACATTTAGGTCTGCAAGTTGACTCAGATAATAGCATATAAATGTTCCAGACGGTAATGTACCACAGCCATCTCACATGCCTTCAGTTTTGCCGGGTATGGCCCAGTACTCTAAATCGCACAAACTTTTTTGTCACAGAATCGCCCATGATTAAATGTAAGAAATGTAACAGAAACTGAAAAGCAAGTAGTTACTGACATGCTTTGCATGACTAAAATTACCTGATAAAATATTTTAAGGCCCTTACAGAATCTTTGATGACTATAACATGGTCTCATTTGACATTTACTGAAACCTGTTATATTGCCTTTTGCTTATGTCCGACAATCTTAAAAGTGGCAGACTTACATTAAAGTATACTTATTTTGCAAGCAACATTGATATACACAGCTGTAAACAGTTACCGAATCACAGTCCCCATATGATTTTACCCTTATCTTATGAGTATTTTTGCACATCCCGATAGCTGAAATGTTACCAATTTTTGCCCTCATTATGAAAGCCTCAGTGTCAGGTGTGATAATTATCGCATCAGATAAAATCCAGTGCTGAGATGTTCAGAATTTATCAAGTGCAATAATTATCACTTACTCAGAGTTTTGCCTAATGATGGAGCACATCACATGATGGAGTGCTTACCACGCCAAAATCCGCATGTCCCAGTATTTACAGACCATTTCCACTTGTTGATCTCTGGCCACCTTGATGCAAGATCTGATCATAGGACCTGGAAGTAGAGGTGCAGGGGTTGCTGCAGCACCTCCCAAAATAATCATCCTGGAGTTCAGAAGGTGAATGAGCAATGAAGATGGCTTTACATTTTGTGTTTATCTTGGCACAGTTGCTGTGAATTCAAAGCTAGGGGTCAAATGTCAGGCTATGTCTTCTGACATGTTGCTGCTTATTGGGAATTGATGTTCACTTTAATTTCTCTGACTGCAACGAGAGAGGATTTTGTTAAAGGGACCAAGTTGACAATCTTGCTTGCATACAGGACAAGAAAGGAAAGGCTCTAGCATGTCAGATTTGTGTAACATACACAACTTAAATACCTGTAAATGAACTACATATGCATTTAAAACAATATCAGCAATTGGGAAAAAACAAATGAAGTACAGTTTTTGTAATTCTGAAATGTGATCGAAACAAAGACTTTAGTAGGATCAAAACAAGACATTTGACTTGATTATGTGCAAATGATAACTATTCGCTTAACCGGATTTCCACTTAACATTTGTTCACTGCACTGTTTTATCAATAAAACTGTATGTCTATGCAAATTTAGTGACCATTTCAGTGCTAAATGTACTGTCTGTAAATGGCAGTGCACTACGACACCAAAGCTCCAGAAAGCACCACTGGCTGCATACTACACCCTCACTACTCTCCTGGTGAATGAACTTGGCACATTTGCTGCCCTTGTTTTTTTGTTACACTTGGATTTTTCACAGTTGCTATGACTTTAGTGCAGTGGTGTAGCATTAGCCTCCACAGCCACCGCGGCGCGGGAGCGAGATACAGGGGTCCATCTCAACACAGCGCACTGTGCTTGGGTGGCAGGCCCCTGACTGGGTCTCGGGTCCCCTCTCCAGGTACTTTGCAGGGGGGGGCCTCAAGTTGATTTACTCAGGGTCAGCCAAAGAGGGAAGGCAGCAGTCCCAACCCTCCTGGGACCTCGAGGCTGAAGGTAAGTGTGTGTGATGCTTTAAAATGAATGTTTGGTGCGTGCATGCTTGAATGTTATGAGTGTTGTTAATGGATGTGCATGTGTGTGTGTGTGTGTGTGTGCATGTGTGTGTGAAAGAATGAGCGTGTGTGATCTTTTAAAATGAATGTTTGGTGCATGCGTGCATGTTTGAATGTTATGAGTGTTAATGGATGTGCGTGTGTGTGGTGTTTTAAAATGAATGTTTGGTACGTGCATGTTTGAATGGTATGAGTGTTGCTAATGGATGTGCATGTGTGTGTGAAGGAATGAGTGTGTGTGAACTTTTAAAATTAATGTTTGGTGCGTGCATGTTTGAATGTTATGAGTGTTGTTAGTGGATGTGCGTGCATGCGTGTCTGTGTGTGAAAGAATGAGTGTGTGTGTGTGTGTGTGCTTCCCGCACCACTCCCTCCTAAAGCTGCCGGCCGCTACTGGGTGGGGGAGGGCGGGGAGGTGCTGCTACTGCTCGAACAGCCAGGTCTTGAGAAGTTTCCTCATTGTGTCCAATTACATTTGAGATCAGCATAGCAATGCATACATCACTGCTCTTTTTTTTGCTACCTTTTCTATGTCTGCTGTGAGGCACACAGACTGCCATTTTGGAATTGTTAGGAGTTTGCCACTGCTACCCCGCGGCTGCCTGTTTAAGGAGCAGGGTTAGTGATCTGTGATCCCTCCTGCTTGATTACAGAATTCTAATCCCAGTCTCAGCCATAACAATAGCATATTGATACGAAGCGTGGCAGCTCAGGAGAGAGAGTTCAAAGTTGGCATAGTCTACCTTCTGCCTCTCCCATCCTCCAGGATTCCTGTAGATAGCAAACACATGCTGCCAACCAGTTACGGCCGGTAGGGCAAGTGTTCTGGATTTATTTTTCATTATCGCACTTGGAGCCAGAAAAACAGAGAGCAAGACAGAAAATGGAGGAAGGAGGAAGAACCAGTAAAAGTGAGAACACAGGGAAGAAAATAAAACTACAAGCATGACTAAAAGAGACAGGAAGTGTAGGTTGACGGAAGAAAGTAGAGGTATGACATAGAAGAAAACTGGGCAGTCATGGTATTCTGCAACCCTGCACTCAGATGCACTATGCGCCAGTGATTGGATCCTGAGAAACACTTCGCCATCTTTTTTCAGGTTGAGTAGCGTGGTTCCCTTCTCACTGGCTTGGGCGAGTTTGCGGGTGTCCTTTGGAAGGGTAATTAATCAACGTTACCAGCTGCTAGAACATCATTTAGTCTAGACAAATCTGAAAGAATATTTGGCTCGTCATATTTTCGCTGATGCGCGGCCATCTTGAAAGGTTTAGGACCGGAAAAAGAGGCAATTAATTAAACTCTCTCCTTCCGCTTAAATATGAAATTTCAATACTATGCAGCGTAAATTGGAAGAAAAGCGCCCTGAAGCGCGGCGAGTGCATCCCATGTACTTGAGGGAGAAAAGTATTGTTTGCGGAGCCCCTCCAATCAAACTCTTATCACACGGAGCTGTCAGGTGTCAAGAGGTCCTGCCCTTGAACAACACAGCAAGGAGCAAACACAGAAGAAAATGCACACATGGTTACAATACATGCAGAAAAGTCTTTGACCTGGGCAGAAAATGGAAAAATCTAAGTTTGTGTTGTGTCTTCTTCTTTCATTTTGCTGAATTAACTCACAATGTTTGTGTACATTTATCCATGAGCTTAAATCCAAAAAGCTTTTTTTTCTATTCCTCGGTTAAGAGTCGTAAAACAGCGGAAAATGGGTACCCAAACACTCTTTATTTTTGTATAGGTCAATTATGATTTTATTATGGGGCACTTTTTGACCAAACGAAGAGAATTAACAAAGCAGTCCAAAACATTGACATGTGATAGAAAATGTGAAATACGTGTTGCTATGTAACTGCTTTCAGGGCTTTATGGATGATGGTTGTCTTTGTCCTTCACGTGTGTTATTTTCTTGTTAGTTTAATTACACGATGAAGCAAGTGATGTGTGCTGCCATAGGTTGTGAAGCTTTGCTCCAGGGCAAAACTTAGGAAATCCGTGCTGCCTCACTGCGTTGCTTGCTCACTAATGTACAAAACAGTTAAGTCTTGCTGTTGTTCCTCACTGCAAACTGATTTTTCTGAGGGCAAAAAGCTGATTTTTGTGCTATGCTATCTCCTTCTGTAGTACGGAATGGAGCAAACTGTTTTTGCCTGAAAGCTAGCTAGCGTATCTCGTAATTAAAACGTGGAGCAAATTTTTTTTACTGTACTCAGTATTTGATAGAAAAAAATAAGTATAATTCAGGCTGCCTTTTTCTTATAAGTCAGTATTACTCCATATGTTATGGTCCGTCCAATATTTGGAGTAAAAGCACCAGAATTACCACTTTAGGATAGATTTTCCCCACTTTTGAAATTTTGCAAATCTTTAATACAGGGAAAAGAGAAATCAAAACAGCACCAATGAAGTCTGCCAGATAGCGACTGGTGTGCCCTTTCACCAAACCCTTACGATTTGGAGGTGGATGAGGGTAGTTAGTCTCCCTTCCTCAACTGGGAGTCTTTCTTCCCACGAAGCATATAGGCTGCACCTGTCTACAGCCTTCCACATTCGAAATAAGAGGTAGTACTTCCTGGCTGGTTCTGGCCATGGCAACCATGCTGAGTAGGAGCGAGAAGGTGATGGTTAGCATCTGCCTCGTCAACAATGGCAGTGATGGCAGCCTACAAAACACTGGATTCAGGCCACAAGAAGTACAGTGGCTGCGTTCTGTATAGGGTGCACTGCCCTGGTCTGTGCTGTGGCACACCACTAAATCGGTGCACTGGGCTCCTACTCGGTCAAAGCATCCTATCACAGGTAATGCACTGCCCCAGGGCAGCTGCAAGCTCACACCTGCCGAGGGGACAGTTGATTGCTGAAAGGTGGCCCAGATATTAGAAGCAGCCGATCAGTCGTTCACAGTGCAGGTAGCACCCACCCTACTTTTGAGAGGGAGCATATATTCCCCCTGCAGGTGGAGTTAGTGTGTGAGTGTGTCCTCATCACACCTTGCAGGGTCGCTCTCAAAAGGTGGCTGTGCGTCACATCTATGTTTTATGTATGATAGTTATTCCTTTATTCTAGTGACAGGAGTTGGCTTTTTTGTACCTTGAAACATGGTCCTGAGGATGGACTCAAGTAGAGACAACAGGAGATCAAAACGTCTATGTTCATTCCAGGTTAGGTTTGGGATCACTCTTAAGTGCCACTTTTATTTGAGGTAGGAGACTTTCTCAATACTTTTTGTTCTCAATATTTATGCTACTATTTTGAATGGATTTAAAATTCCCGTACTTTGTGGCATATGTCGGTGAGCGTTGTTTGTGTGTCCCGCTATATGCATGTACTTTAGTACTTTAAACTATTGATTTAGTATAGAGAAATCTAAAATGGAATAACTTGAGTATGCTGCATTTTATTTGACACTGAGTACGCCTTTCGGAATTTTTATGCCTACTTTTATACACAATTAATTTCTACCAGTTGGTTGGATTATTTTGATATTTACCCCTTTTGAATTGTGATGTCTGGTTATAGTGATTGATTCCTTCACGAGTATTTTTGTATTTTTTGAATTATAGGTAAAGCTTCCCAAGAATCTTTGGCACTTTCTGTAACACCAAAGTGCCATCGAGATGCACTAAGTGGGAACCCACACCCGTTGCTTCCCCAGGACAATTTAGGTAGTAGGATCCCTGTAGTTCTTGGAGATCTGTGAATGAGCAAGGGTATCTCTCACCCCAGTGACATGGGTAATCCCACGGATGATACTCAACTAGGTGTTCCTGGGAATTCCACATTCCTCCTCGCTGTAGGGGAATTCAGAGGATTGATCCGGTCTACAGGACATGGCACAATGGGATTCATAGATGTGAGACATATCGAAGACAATAGAGCAAATGAGAAATGTAATTATATAACGGGACTATATAAGAATGTTTATGGTGATATAAACGAAGCTGTTACATTTGAAAAGGAACGAGACCAAGAGCTTAAGTTGTGCTGATGGTTGAAGGTAGTTGGTTGTGTCACTCAATGTTGGGGACCAGAATTTATTTTTTATCATCAGATTTAGACCTGTGGCAAAAGACAGAAAGGCAGCAAAGGGAAAAAATGGAAGAAGAGAAAGATAAGGAAAACAATCGCCAAGGGAGAAAACAAAGATGAAAAGAGAGCCTGTATGGCAAAGAGATAAAGAAAAAGTGACTACAGAGTGGTTGAAGAAGTAGGAATGAGGTGGACTCTAGACTAGGCATTCTTTGCATTCGGCAGCCCTAGTGTTTATTGGTGCCAGCTGCCAGCTCCAAAGAAACTCTTTGGGCCCCTGCATTTAATTGTTCACAAATTAAGAACGAAAGGACCTAAAGTCAGATAAACAAGTAGCCTATAAATAAATAAAAAGACAATACTGAAAAGGAAGAATTAAAAGTGCTTGTGCAGAAAAGGATACAAGACAGTTTCTAAAGAGAGCGAAGAACATGTGGCATATAAATTAATATGATGTAAATATATAACAATAAAGGATACGTGCTAAGAAATACACAAGAATACAAGGCAATTGTATAGGAGCGTCCTATTAAATATTATTGCAGCAATGTATGACAACTTCTAAAGACTGAAGAGAACACAGAATATTAATAAAGCATTCTGTCAATTAATAAAATGAAAATAATTCGCAAAAAGCTGGTGGTTGTTTATTTGCATATAAATAAAAATGTATTATGATAAACACCTCAGGATGTTCCTACCTCGTGAGCTAAAATCCTGAAATAGATGCAATATTGTTGATCATGAATGTAGTAACGTCTTGTTTTCATTTATTTTCTTTCATTTTATGTTTTTGATAAATGTAACCAACCACCCTCTGGTAGGCCCCAGAGCACTTTGATGTAGCAGTAAATACAAGAGGGAGTGACCTAGTACATTTTCTATAATCTGTGTTAGAGTCTATCATCTCGGAATCTGGATAGTGCCTTGAGATAACCCTCCATAAAAAATGATACCACCTAAATAGCAACGCATGTAAGTGCAAGATTCCTGACTGCCTGGGTGAAGAGGTGATACCAGACATAGGCATATGTTTAGTCAAGATCCATCTAATGTGGATGGTCATGGAGAGGGTTATACTATCAAAATGCCAGGCTCAAGACATGAGTCTTTAAGTATCTTCTGGATTTGAGATAACTTCCCAAACAGGCAGGGAGCTTAGCATCAATGGGTTGACCACAAGAAATGTTTGGTGAACCTGAGGCTTCGGGTTGGTTGGTAAGGGATAAGTAGTTTTTCAGGGTAGTAAGATGAGTTTTATAAGTTGTACTTACATATACTGGAGCCCAAAGAATAGACAGGTTTTAAGTGCTAGTGTGATGTGATTCTACTGATCAGGCCAAATAAGAGGTGAACTGAATAGTATTGAACTCCGTGGAGTTTTTAGACAGACACCTGGGGGAGTCCAATATATAGGCTGTTGTAACATTCATGGTATGACATGACAAAAGCAAGCACTAGAGTGATTTTGGATGAGTAGTGGTGTATTGACAGAACTCCTTTCAGTAGACATTGATTGTGGAATGTTGCTTTGGAGACTGCAATTTATTTGGGAATAAATGAGACATCACCATAAAAAATCACATCCAAATTGCATCATTTATCCACCACGATTGTGTGGTTTCCCAATTCCTTTAGTCAAGACAGAGAGAAACATCTGGATTGACTTGGTCAATAAGTAAGATTTCATTTTTTGCTCATTTAGGCAAAGCCAATTATTCTGCTTTTATTGGTGAGCTCGGGAACGACAGCAATATGCCTACTACATCATGGTATGGGTCTGATTTACCATTGCACTCTAAATGAAGGTCTCCATGACCTTGTCTAATTAGTTTTTTATCATCACCTAAATTTGTTGCATCCATGACAATGCGTATCACCAGAAGTGTGTTACCTGAAGATAACACTCAGGATTTACTATTCTGTACACCAGAGCGGGCAAGGTATGCATAGGAGACAAAACAAGCAAATCTGGCCTCACATGTATAAAGGTAAATATAATGCTAAAACAACTGGATGCTTTAAGATATAAAGTGATATATTTTTTCTGTTGAGTGTATGTCTCTGCCTTCAAAGGTATGCATCCTTCCTGTGCACGTCTTCTGGAGTTAAAGTCTTTCCTTGATTGATATCAGTCATAAACTGAACTATTCACAGTGAATGGTGATCTCCCAAATTGAAGTAACTAGTTAGAGTACTGTGTCTTAATTAATTAAAATGTTAACTGCTCAATACTTTTTGGTTGTCCTTTCATCATATATATAATTATAGAAGGATAGCTGTTCGTACTGAGAAAGCTGTGCTTAAAGAAGCATTGACAGAGGTGCTCACAGGAAGACAAAATCCCCTGCCAGCTGCTGGGTGCCGGCTGCTGCATGCCTGCTACAAATCAGAACTGACCAATGCCTGGCAGGGGAGAAGGCCTTTGGTGGAGTCAGAGAGCCACCCACTTTCTTGGTTTCCCTCACGACTTCAGAGACTCTAGAACGTCAGAGAAAGGTAGCGGAGACAGTGAATCATTAGCCCATTAACCATTAGTCATTCCACTACCCCCTTCAGGTCTGTATTCACCAGAGGAAAGCATCTGATCAGCATTCATCCAAGCACTGGTGTCAGAGCCTATACAAGAGCAATTGGTTCAGCAATATGTTTTGTCATGTTGTACACCAGTTTGGCTGCTGTTCAGCATGGATACAAGTTAGTGGTGTGGAATGTCAGAGTGGAGTGGGGTGAGTAGAGTATTGTAGAGTGGATTTGTTGGAGTGTCATAAAATGGATTAGGGGGAGTAGAGTTCAGTGGAGGGGAGTACAGTTTAGTGGTTCAGTGGCAGAAAGTGTCATAGTGTGGAGTTCAGTAAAATAGGGTGGAATGGTTTGGAGTGGATTGAGGAAGTGAGGTAGATTGAATTAGAGCAGAGTGGGGTGGGTTAGATTGGGGTAGAGTGGGGAGGACTGAGTGAAGTGGGGTGGATTAGTGTGGGGTGCATTGGATTGGAGTGAGGTGGATTAAAATGGAGTGAGGTGGATTGGATTGGAGTGGATTCAACTGGGGTGTAATAGATTGGATTGGGGTAGGTGGTTTGGATTGGAGTGATAGCGCTGGGGTGGAGTGGGGTGGACTGGATTGGGGTGTGGTAAATTGGATTGGAATGGGGTGGATTAGATTGGGCTGGAGTGGTGTGGATTGGATTGGTGTGGGGTGTACTGGATGGGAGTGGGGTGGATGGGTGGGAGTGGGGTTGACTGAACTGGGATGGGATAGGGTGGATTGGATTGGGAGAGAGTGAGGTGGATTAGAGTGGTGAGGTGGATTGGAGTAAAGTGTGGTGGATTGGAATGAGTGAGGTAGATTGGAGAGGGGTGTGGTGGATTGGAGTGGGGTGGACTGAGTTGGAGTGGGGTGGATTGAAACAGGATAGGGTGGATTGGCTTGGGGTGTGGTGCACTGCAGAGAGATGGAGTGGATCGGAGTGGGGTGGAGTGGATCTGATTGGGGTGGATTGGAGTGCATTGAGGTGGGGTGGATTAGGGTCGGTTGAACTGGGATTGAAGGGGTGGATTATACTGTGGTAAATTGGAGTGCAGTGGATTGGATTTGTGTTGAATTGATTGGATTGGAGTGAGGTAGGCTCGATGACTTGGAGTATGGAAGACTGCACTGGGATGAGATGGGGTGGATTAGATTGAAGTAGAGTGGGGTGGATTGAAGTGGGCTGGAGTCGACTGAAATAGGGTGGGGTGGATTGGGGTAAAGTGGAATGGAAGAGGTGGATTTCAGTGCGGTGGATTGATTTATGGTGGGATGGATTAAAGTGGGGTAGATTAGAGTGGAGTAGATTGGAGTGAGTGTACTGGATTAAGGTGGATTACACTGAGGTGTGGTGGATTTGATTAGCATTGGGGGAACTGGATTGGAGAGGGGTGGATTGAAGTCGGGGATGGACCGGATTAGTGTGGATCGGATTGGGGTGGATTGGATTGGGGTGGCTCAGATTGGGGTGGGGTGGATTGGAGAGGATTTGAGTGAGGTGGATTTGATTGAGTGGGTGAATTGGATTGAGTGAGGTGGAGTAGGGGGTGGATTTGGTGGGGGATTGAATTGAGTGTGGTGGATTGTATTGGGGTGGATTGAATAGGGTGGGCAGGATTGGATTGGGTTGGATTGTTGGGATGGGGAGGTTTGGAGTATAGTGGGGTGGATTAGAGTGGAGTGGAATGTGGTGGATTGGACTGGAGTGGGGTGGATTAGATTGGAGTGGGTTGGATTGCATTGGGGTGAGGTGGATTTGTGTGGGTAGGGTGGATTGAATGGAGGGGTGAAATGAATTAGAGTGTGGTAGATCAAGGTGCTTTGGAATGCGGTTGATTGGACTGAAGAAAGGTGGATTAATGTGGACTAGATATGACTGGCATGGGGTGGATTAAAGTGGACTGTATTGGAGTGGGATGGATTGGGGTGGTGTGGGTGGAATAGACTGAAGTGGACTGGGTAGTGGTGGACTTTATTAGAGTGAGGTGGATTGGATTGGAGGGGGTGGATTGGTTTGGACTGGGGTGGGGTGGGTTGGACTGCAATGGGGTGGGATGGACTGGAATGGGGTGTTGGATTGGAGTGGGGTGGCGTGGATTGTGGTGGATTGTAGTGGGGTGAATTGGGATGGAGTGAGGTGGATTGGATTGGGGTGAGTTGAATTAAAGTGGGCCGAATTGGAGTGGGCCGTATTGTTTTGGATTGGAGTGAGTTGTTTGGGATTGGAGTGGGGCAGTTTGGAGTAGGGCAGGTTGGAGTGGGGCAGGTGGGAGTGGGGGCAGATTGTTTTGGATCAAAGTGGGGCAGATTTGAGTGGGGCAGATTGAAATGGATTGGATGGGGGCAGGTTGTTTTGGATAGAAGTAGGGCAGATTGGGGTCGGGCAGATTGCTTTGGATTGGAGTGGGGCAGATTGTTTTGAATTGGAGTGTGGCAAATTGTTTTTGGATTAAAGGGGCAGATTGGAGTGGGGTAGATTGGTTTGGATTGAAGTGGAGCAGACTGGAGTAATGGCAGATTGTATTAGGGTGGATTGGATTGAAATGGGGAGGATTGGGTTGGTGTGGGGTGGAATCGAGGGGAGTGAGGTGGATTACAATGGGGTGAATTGGGATGGAGTAGGGTGGATTGGATTGGAGTGGGGAATATTGTTTTGGATTGGAGTAGGGCAGACTGGAGTGGGGAAGATTGGAGTGGGACAGATGGCTTTGGATTGGAGTGGGGCAGGCTGGAGTGGGGCACATTGTTTTTGATTGGAGTGGGGCAGATTGGAGTGGGACAGATTGTTTTGGATTGGAGTACGGCAGATTGGAATAGGGTGGATTGGAGCTTCTTTTGAGCCAGTGGTTTCCTGTGCGGGCACTGGCACTTATTTTTGAGGGCCAGCACTTATTTTTCTGCCTCAAGCATTTACTGCTAGCTGAAGACATATGGGAAAGACGAAGGAAAAGAAAAACAAAACGTGTCACAAAGGGAGAAAGCAGAAAACTGCAAGAGTGAGCTGAAGGAGCAGGTAGTGACTGTAAATGGATTAAAGAGGCCCAAGATGGCTTCAGGGTAACGCTGCCTCAGTATTACCTGCTCGCATATTTAATTGCAGCAGCCCCATGTTTCAGAGGAGAGCTTTGGGCTCTGGCAAGTTTTTATTTAGAAATTAAGCATTGGTCACAAGCCTTCTGTTTGAAGGGCACTAGAAGTTAAAAACGAACAAAATAGTACCTCAATTGTGGTGGGAGCAGTGGGCAAGCCTATTTAAGTTAAATCAATCAGTGCTTGGTCCCTGTTCCACAAAGAGGAACAGAAATGATGGCAGGCCTGCAGTAACGAATTACGAGGCTGTAAAAAAGAGTGCCACGTAAGCCAACAAGTGGCAGGCGGGATCCAAGCCCATTACTGTACAAAACAGAGTCTCGCATGCGAGACGAATGCTCTAGTGCATGCACTTGCAGGCTTGACCATAAAAATGAAACACATTTGTCACTGCTCTGAATATCATAGCAGTAAATAACTAGTTTTCGAAAACAGTGTTCAAAATCATGCCTCTCAATGAGTGCAATGCAAAAGAAATAAAGATACCATATTGTATCCCCATAGGTTGGTATACCATGTCAAGTAATCACTGCGGTCTGGAGTGCTTTCTTACATGCAGAACTTATCGAGTGGGTTTATCGTCTACCACATTCCGAAGTGACGAGGTTTAACCTCACATTCCTTCAATGTTTGTTTTAAACTCTGTTGCTATTTCCACACTTTGGAAAATGAAAAGTATGCCTACCATGGCCTCATGTTCCTTATCACAAAGGATATCCCTGTTAGCAATGTCCAGCTCAGATAAAACAGCTTTCAAGATCTGTGCACTTAGGTCGCCACCCATCTGAATTTTTGCATGGAATGGCCATTTTTACGTTGCTGAATTTTTCAGCACTTTTGGCTGGATTTCAAGCTAACGCTAGGAATTTCGGAAACTGTTTGGTTGCGAAATATCTATGATTCGTCAAAGGACGAGAACAGGCCACTCTTAAACTGCATTTCTTGACAGACAGAAATTTTGCCAGGCCTGCTATTCACCCTACCTTGCCTTCAAGTCACCTCTGCAGATCTCATGAGTCTCCCCCCAAGTTGCCAAAAATCATTATGAAAGCTTTACACGCTCTATAAAAAATGCAAAGGATTTAAAAATATATGTGGAGTGATAACCCGAAAATCAAGGAGAGACATGAGCAATCGATTTTTGTAAGTTATCGGGCATCCTGTCTTCATATGAAAAATGGCATGACTAATCATTACATTCAGTGCGATGTAATGTGGCATCTGTGGCAAGTCATTGTGCATAATTATACCAATAATTGCATTTATATGGCACACCCTATAGCTAACAGGGTGGTTCCTTGGTATGCAGGTCACAAGTCTGATTCTTGCCAGAGCCAACTGACCCTTGCAACCATCAGAGGTCGCAAAATTGCGTAGTGCCCTCTAAAATGCAATAATTTATTATAAGTAGTAAAATAGAATTTAGCTACTTTGGTATTAAATATTGGGTTGAAACTACTGAACAACCCAACAATGCTCATTTTATCAACCTCACAACTTCGAACCTTTGAGTCAGTGCTGCAAGGATGCAAAGTACTGCCTTGCTGTTTCCAAACGGACGTGCGCAGCAGGCCCATAGGCTACTCTAGGAACCTGTGACGTGCAGATTGTGTCATAATATTATAATCAGCTGTGTTTGTAATGCCTTGCTCCCCCGCTTCCCTGCTCTGCTCAGCCAAGCTTATGACGTCATAGAATGTTGGTGAGTGAATGGAAGGATGGCTGGCTTTTACAGAGGGCTGAGCAGCTCACCCTACAACCTCTTAACCTATGTGGATTGGCTACCTGACTCCTACTTACCAAAAATAAATCTTCAATTATAACAGATATCGTTAGCAATGCTGAAATGCACTTGGCTACATTATTAGGTTTTGATCGTGCGAACTACAGGTTACAATCAGTGCGTAGAGGCAAGCACATTAACAGCCTACGATATTCTATGATTAATGAAGCCTGATACCAACATATTGCATAAAGATCTCTCTAGCAAGTGCTCATAACCTGTGTTTTCATGCCAGTATTGTACCAAACATTGCAGGATACGCACAGATCTCTGATCATGTACCTTAAGCCCCTTCCCCATCTTGCCACTAAATACACTTGGCAGGCAGATACTTTGGTGGTTAGTGTTCCTGCTGTGATAACCTGAAAGTCACAGTTTTAATCTTTTTGCATCTAAGTTATCATTTTAGTTCTCTATGGTGAATAAAATAAACACCACTTATCTGGATAATGATAACCCTGTTAACATTACTACAAAACTGCAAGGCTTTGGCAACAACTATTCTACAAAAACACAAGTAAAATGGTGTGTCACAACTTATTTTGTACCAAAGAAACACAGGGCTATTGCAAAGGGGCTTGTCACCTTCATGTGGGCAGAGCTTCATCTCCTGATTTTGCTTGGAGCAAAGGTGCATCCCTGTGTGCGGTGTAAAATCCACAAATCACTGGACCATGGATTGGATGTGACCACTGGAAACAGGTGGCACCAAACCAAATGACAAATGTATTTATATATATTTTTTGTAAGACAACAACTTTTTCCCTTCCTCCCACGTCACTATACTTATGAAGTTCTGGAGATCGGGACCTTTGTAAAATCTTCAGCAGTAATTGACAATGTAGAGACTGACATCAGGATGGTCTAATAATTAGAAAAGGCCATATCAAGGCGGCTCATTACCTGCAATGCTAGCAGTACCCCTAGGTCCATGCCAAATAACAAGAAGTCTTAGGGCCTTGTTTGGCAGATGGGATACTCCATCAAAACGTAAAAGATACCCTGTCCATTGTATTACGCACGCCATAGGCTATAATGCACCTGAATCGTGTTAGAAGGGACAACTGCCACACCTTTAGAGAGTATCCAGCCCGCCAAACTCCAAATAAGGCCCTTGGTCGAACTCTCAATGTGGTGTTATGTGGTGAAGCACTGGTCCTGATCGAGTGCTGAACAGAAAACCAGTGGACCTGTTCCCAAGGATGTCCTTAATGTCAAATAATCTCCAAACAAAAATAGGAGTTACAAAAGTCCAGTTAGAGAGACACGTGTGGCTGTCTTATTGTAAATGTAATGGTGTTTCATTTTTTTTTTTTTGGGGGGGGGGGGTCCCTGAAACACTTTTCATATTTTGAATTCAGAGTTTTTATCTAAAGGTTGTGATGGAGCCAAACACAGCCCGTTACTGATTGTGTTATTGTAAAGAAAGCGTCAACCCTCAATAAGTCTTTATTCGAATGCGTGCTCCAGTCTCCTAAGTCCATTAAGTATGCTAAGTATGCTGTTCTAGTAGCTGCCTCAAATAAATGACTTAGAAATAGAAAATGGACGAGATCAGTTCTTATAGTGGAGTCCATGGTGCTGCTAAACCTCATTCCTCGGTACCGCTGTACTTTCCAGTCTCTGGTAGCACACAAATGATGAAAGGAGGACCCCCGCATTTGTCCATTTCCTCCTGATTTTGTTTTAGTGGCAGGAAAAGATATTGATTTGAGTAAATCCTATGTAACTCTAAGGCTACCAACCAGCAAGCACCGTGTAAGGCCAAAGTGCTCATCCATTTCTCCTAATCTCTAAATTAACCTATAGCAGGAAATGCTGTGGTAAGGTCAACGGCAGAACAAACTGTAAAAAGTTAACTGATTCTGTTTATAAAACAATATAATTGTATCATTTTGTGGAGCCTGCTCACAGCAGGAAATAGTTTAGTATTGTTTAATAAATGGCTTTAAATAGCTCTACATCAATCACTACATTAATAAACAGAACAAACCACCTGATGTAAATTATGTACCAACATGAAACGGTGATTGCAGGAGAGACTGTGAGAAAGGAGCAGGGTTTATCCAAAAATAATGTTCTCTAAGCACTGTTCAAAGTGTTTGGTGGGCTAAATATGTGATGACTTCCAGTACTGCATGTCAGATCCAACAAAAGTCATGTCAACATTTGCTACCATCATCATTCATTATTTTATTTTTATTGTAAATTCCACTTCCCCCATCAAAAAAGCAAAACGTATTTTACAGGATCCATGATGATTATTTTTTTCGACTATTTTGTGATGTTTTGTTCCATTCCATCTGCAGTGTTTTAGAATTTGTTTTGAGTCGTGTTTCACCCCGTTTAGTGAAACTGTGATGATTTTCGAACATTTTGGTTGTAAATTTGTTTACTGTTTATGTTTCCTGCTGCAAGACCTACTAATTTCACTTGCACTTTATTCAGTATGGTTTATAAAATACACATCAAATTGAGTTATACGGATGCTCTTTGGAGCCTTGCATATATTTGTCACCATTGTTTAAGTTTCATATCGCTTTTCTACTGTTCCTTATTCTTTGTAATGAATATGTTTTGTAACCGCTTTGGACAAAAGCAGGATATGAATTCAAATATATAAAATAAATACAATTCAAAATTCCCACAGTGGCCAATGGACCCTGAGCTTGCTGCCCCGGATGTAAATATCATGACCCAGTACACTGTATAGCACTGAAGGCTGTATTCGCCAGGCTCGGTCTGAGACAGAGCACAAGTGTTGATCATGCAAGGTTGGGGTCACGCTTTAAGTGAGAGGCCCCTCTCAACAACCAGGAGCTGACACAAGCAGGTACAGCCACCCAAAAGCTTCCAGGTGGAAAGAACAGTCTTAACGATAGCAGCTAAGACCATATCAAAAGCTGTGCCACACGGTATCTAATACACAAACTACCTTACAGACATTTAGCTGAGTAAAGGCCACCTTCTTCCTTGATTTGTCTAAGGAAGGGTTGGATAGAGAAATGTACTTGTTGAAGGCGTCCTCATCTAAATCTGCTTTTTCGTTTAAAGTGTTTAAAATAAGCTGCTATTTTCCATCATGCACACATCCACTTAGGCCTTGGCTGTACAGCACACACAGAGGCAGGCAGCACTAGGAAACGTGGGCTTTTGCTAAATGGAACAAATCCCTTCTCCGACAATGTGGCTAATTACTTGGGCTTACAGAGGCAGCTGCAGACTCAGAGTCTGGTCAGTGTGTCAACAAAAAACAAAGCTTGCAAATCTCTCTACTTTAGAGGATAAGTGGGTCTCGCACTTCTCGGTGGATTCCCCCCAGGTTTCATTCTGTCGTATGATGTTACTTGGTGTCCTGAGGTCCCATCTGCTCAAAGTATCAGGGAGATTGAAGGAGAAGTTGGAGTCACAGCAGTTGAAAATATTGGGGCATCAGGGCCTTTGATGACTAGCTTCCCCTTTATTCTACATTTTCTCTAAATTCATCGTGTTTTCATCTCACCTCCTAAGACGTACCCAGAAAGCAATCATGGAAGTTCAAATACACTTTCAAGATACTTAAAATACTGTTTTCTTTTGAGGGAAGTCTGCCCTTAAAAACACGTAGGCCCATCTAGAATACTCTTCCTTAGCCCACTGTGCATCTAAACCAGTCATCAGAACATACAATGCCTCCCTGTCCCATCAGCTGTTGTTTGAGGTTACCAGGACCTATGCATGGTTACTACACAGTGACCGCTACTCCTGCCTACTTGCCTCTATCCATGCAGACAAGGCTAGTAGCCACAAAATGGAAATATTTGGCAAACAAATGATGGAGCCTTCTTTCTTTAGAAGAGCAACCTCATTTCTAAGCAATATGGTCACACACTCTGAGGTTAAAGATTAGATAAGAAAAACATAGGAATATGTGTTCTTAGTTATGAATATCGAGCTTTTCTTTGGAAGTCTGACTTCAATTACATCACTTGCACGTACTGGGCCCTAATGCAAGCAAGGAAATTAGCCACCATTAGGTTAGTAATAAAAAATACAGACTTAATTGGAGTGCAGTGGGGCCCTCCCACTGTGGACTCCAGTTTCACCGCACCTGATACACTGTTGATAGCTGTGTCCCTGCTTACGAGTCCCCAAGTTCCCTAATCTGTCTTTCTTTTTCTCCATCTGCTCAGTCCCTCTGCCCACTCATCTCATCTCCAGTCACGCTCTCCTTTGCCTTCCCCCCACTCTCTTCCCCTTTTCTGATAGTTGTTCTTATCTCCTTCCTCCTTTCTCTTCCTTACCCTCATCTTCTTTCTCCTGCTGTCATCATTTTGTCCTTCTCTCATTAAGTCATGTCTCCTATTCTCCTCTCCTTTCTATCTCTTACTTTCTCCTTCCACCCCTTTCCTCGTTGTCCTCCATTTATATCTTACCCTGTACTCCCTGTAACCTATTCTAACTCCATAATGGCAGGCTTTGTGTTCAGTAAAAATGTGAGAGGACGGCCACTAAAAGGACTGCAGGCAGGGCAGGGCAGCCTGGCCCCTTTCCACCTCTTAGCCATGGTGCCACTGCACCTGCTGCACCACTCATAGCTACACCTCTGTCTAGATTGAGCCCTTGCTACTTCTGCAATCCATGTCTTGTAAGATGTTCACAAATGGACTTGGCATACATGCACTTTGATAGGTATTATTGTTATCATTATTATTATTGAAGAGGTTTATGGATTACTTCACTCTTGAGTAGAGTGCATTAGATCCAAAACTTAGACATAAAACGTCCAGGGAGGTGCCTCCATCCAACGTGATGCCTTTATCAGCAGTCCAGTACTGCACCCGGCTAGAAAGAGTCAGGGAGTAACAGACAAGAGCACATCAGCACGGGCCTTTGTGCCTCAGTTCCCATTGCCCACATTGACATGACACCCTCAGGAATCAGGATAGAAGTTCCCATGCTGTTTATTTTGATGATATGCTTTATAGCATTTTGTACCATAAGTATGGCATCATATATTCCGTCAGTTGTGCTGCAGCCCAGGCACATTAGGCCTCTTTTGTGGAGGATAAAACATTACAATGAGGGCAGAATGGGAGACCAGCTAATAATTTCAAGAAGTAGATGGAGCAGTCTAGATTTGTTTAGTTCTCCTTAATAAGGGCCAATCGAATTAAAGACCAATGATAAGTGGTTTTAAGGATGCATTCTCCCTTAGGTCAGGGAAGGAAGCCATGATTGCTGAGAGGACTGTGCACCTATCAAATGAGGCACGCCAGATGAGACTGCGTCAATGTTGAAGACACCCAGGGGAGGCGAACAGAGGAATGTGAGAGAAAGGCATATGATAAACTCTGTTTATCATGCCTTTTCTTGCTCTTTGCCAGCTTCCTTTTCACAGTAGTGTTCCTCATTTCGTTGCATTATGTGTTTCCTGCCGTTCTCACATACTTAAAAAATGGGAAACTACCCTGTTCTGTCTTCAACTTTCTGACAAAAACCTCTTGGTCTTACCACAGTCTTAAAGTAGGGCTTGTAACTTAGGTTTCATGCAAAAAAAGTATTTTTTTGCCTATGCACTTTAAAAAGAAAGGGTTTGCATTCACAGAAAAGAACTACTCACACAAAGATTCCGATGTGAGCAGAGCTACTCCCAGCAGTAGTGAGTGAGCACTCCAGGGAATGTATAGCCAGATTTGTGCACAGCAGCAAACATATTGGTGCGCAGGGCTTCACATGTATTCCTACTCCTTTTCCACACTGGAAATGATGGGAGATTTCAATCGGCCCCATCAGTGCCTGAATTTTAGCAGTATCTGAAAAAGGGCTGTTTCTGGATGAGAGACATTTAAATCCAGAGCATGAACATTCTCCAAGCCATCCCTCAGGTGACCTTCATTGTTGGAGCTCAGCTTTCAAGTTACTCTCCTTGTAAGCTTAAAAATTAGCCTGGTTACTGCTATGGCTCTTAAAGTATTCATCGAATTCAATCTGTTTCAGCAGGAGCTTAATTTGAAATACACTGTCAGTGGCTGAGCGCCCACCAGTGCTCAGAGTTTTGCTAAATCTAGAAAATAATGTCATTTTATGAGGTGCAATCTGTTTCGTTCGATTTTTTTAATGGCTGTAGGGCTTCACAATCTCTTTCCCGTACATTTTCCAGCTCGTATTGGCTTCAGCTCGCGTTGGTCTCAACCACTCCTTACCTTTAAACTGTCAGCAGCCCAGTGCCAGGCACCGCTGCCAAGTAATTGCCGATGACAGGCACGCTGTATTTTTTTCAAAATCCCCTTCCTGCCTTTCTGCAAGGAAAATAAACCATAGCGGTGCCCCAACAAACATGACAGGAAAAATAACAGCACTTGTACTTGACCGATACTGGAGTTGTGCTGCCCACCCCCCTGCTGGAACCTGGAGCCCCCCTTCCCTCCGTCAGCAGCTGGGGAAGGCAAGATAAAAGAAAGACACGCTGGGCGAGGGGCTTCTTCCAAAGGTCAGCAGCCTCGCTTTCAGCCAAAATAAAGAAAATGCGCTCGCGACATCACTGACAGTAGACACAACAAGGGCGCTGAGTGGTCACTGAAAGAAAAATACAGGGTGACGGCGATCCTGGGAGGGGGGAGCAACAATACATAATTCGGCCAACACCAACATAGCGGCCAGGTTTGTTTACTCTTATGGAAGTGAGGTGGGACTTTTACCTTTCTTCAACAAATTTCAACGTTAGTTTTTTTTATTTTATTTTAAAAAATAAGCATACAAGTGTTTCATGTATTTCTCGCAGAATCAATTAATTGTATCGAAACATGGAACGGGTAGATACAAAGGGGAGTTGGCAGTGCTTAATTTGTAAATAAAAAGGTGCCGGTGCTCAAAGCCGTCCTCTTAAACACGCGGCTGCTGGAATTAGATCTGCGAACACAGAATACTGAGGCAGCGTGATCCTGAAGCCATCTCTGACCTCTTCAATCCATTTAAAGCCACTCCCTGCCCCTTCAGCTCACACCTGCAGTTTTCTGATTTCCCTCATCGTGACGCTTTTTCGTTTTTCTCTTCCTCCGTCTTTCCCAAACGTGTCTTTTGCTCGCAGCAAATACTTGAGGCAGAAGACTTCGAGCCGGCCCTAAAAAATAAGTGCTGGTGCTCAGCACCGGAAACAACAAGCACAAATTAAGCTGTGGGAGTTGGCGATATGAAAGATTGTACCAAAAATCAAAGTCGATAAGCAACACACAGCACTATACACTCTGCAATCTTGGAATCTTCCAGTTCATGGGTAAACTCACAGCAACATAGCTAATAATCTGATTAGATTGATGTCACCTGGTCATTTCATTTTTTTGGATCTAACAAGAGAACAGTGACTAAAATGAGCGCATTAGTTAGCCAATCCATCCCTAACTACGTTATAGAGTGAGCGAACGAAACATTAACATGGTGAGGTAGCCCCTTTTTCAGTAATAAATTACCTAGCCACGTCCAAACGTTAAGGAAAGTATGTTTGGAGTTTTCTACAGTTGGGATTGTTGATTGAACAATGCTACATATTTTTTTTTAACACTGGTACATATATTTAATGCATTACAGTAAATTTAAATACAACCATTTCAGTAGTTTAAAAAAAAAAAAATACAACAGTGGTACTTACAATTTCTAAGATATTTGAAAGTATTTAAAAAGGTTACAGTTGTTACCTAAATGAAGCAAAATCTTTTTCAAGATGCAGGTGGCCAGCATAAGATATATTTTTAGTACGTTTAAAGCACTATGGATGCTTTTTAATTAACTCAGCAGCGGACTTCTAATTGTTTCTGTGAAAAAATAAACCTGTGTTTTATTAAACAATCAAAAGTTCTAATTTCTAAAGCAATGCGGGATGTGGAAAATTAGTCATTGCCTAAAGTTCCAGAGGTTTGTTTAGTACAAACAAATAATAGTGAGATATTAATTTACAGAATGTTTAGTGCTTTATGGTAACTGGTTAGTTATGGTAGAGAATGAGTATCTGTTTTTAATAACTGATGCCTTATCTCAATTGTGTTTATCTGTTGAAGAATTGTTCCCAGGACTGTGTAAAATATATTATTGCTTATGGGCATCGCAAAAGATATTGGATAATATTTACGATACTAATACATCTATTTTTCAGCACGGCCTATAGTGGCGCTGTATTGCCATAACACAATGTAAAACAACATAACTGTGAAGGCTGGACTTCAAAATGTAGTCATAATATTAAAATGTGCTCTGTTTGCATCTGTGAAAAGGTGTATAAAGTTCATTAGACCAATATTTTTAGATTTTTTTTGACATTTAATTTAAAGTCTTTCACAAAGCACTGTAAGATCCCGAAGAGTGTCAGAGCTCAGAGCTCTTTACAGAAAAGGGAAGCGAGAAATAACATTTTAGGTACACTAGTGAAGCAAGTCACAGCTATATACATCTGTGTCTGTCATCAGCACATCCCCAGGGCATTTATCAGAAATATACATGTACATATAGACAGCAGCATTACTATAGAATGGAATAAATATATATATATATATGTGTAATAAGCAGCAGTTGTGGGACTCAAATGGTTTGAGTGTGTTGTAAGCTCACTTGAATCTCTGCATGGTGATAAGAATTTGACATAAAGGAAGCTATACACAGAAAGTAAATTCACAAGTAAACGTAAGTTTATGACATAATTTATCTCTCTTATGCCTGCCAGGAATTCTCAAGGGACTCCTGGCAGAGGTAAACCCACTTTTGCAGAGATCTCCACCATGAGGGATGGGATCTCTCCCCCATAAACTCCACTCAAGGGGCAGAATCGAGGGTTTTCCATGGCATGGTTAGTTTTGGAAGTTTGTGATCTTCCACAAATGAGTACATATCTGGGCATTCACAAATCCTTCACATTCCTATTCCAGCCTGGGAAGCGTCAGAAGTTACTCCATCGAGTGATGATGTAAACCTTCTTAAAGTGTGAGAAGGGAAAGAGAAATAGATCACCCCGTAAAATTGAGGGTCTAGGGTAAGGGATAAATAAAAAAAACAAATTAAAGTGTCTCTTTCCATAGAGGACTCCATTCATGTTGTGCAGAGTTCTGTGCACTGGAGAACACACGGAGGTAATTGAATGCCGAATGGAAACCACATTGTTTCCCCCGGAAGCCACCTGAAAACTGACATCAGGTGCAAATTTCCATGCAGATTAAAAATGGAACTTTGAATTCCAGAAATCAGTAAAGCTACTATCTGACCTAGTTTTCAAATCTGCATGTAGTTTTACTACTTTCTTTGGGAATAGACCCCAAGGTGTCGAGTAGTGGTGCAACTGACAGGTTCTATACATACACGGTCAGCAGCAGTAAAATAGAAGGCAGTAATTATCATCAGCAGGCATGAACAAAGTGAGAGATATCAGGGGAGGTTTAATAGGTTATCCTTTAGTTTGACTTTGAAGATCTTCAATCTAGGAGCCACTGTTAAAGGGATTGGAAGGGCATTTCTGACCCGAATGGCATGCCTGAGATGGTGTGCCGAATGGTGAACTTTTACAGTAAGTTGTTTTTCCCATGGCCTATACTTCTAGGTGTAATTTTTCCAAGACTGGTTGGAAGTTAAAGGACTGTTCAAAAGGAGAAGAGTAAGAATTATTTGTTTTTGCCTACGATTTCCGTAACGTTATGCTTTTTCCTGAGTGAGCAGAATTTGTCCTATTGTTTATCACAGAACGCTTTCTATACCAATGAAAATAGATGTTAAAGACTGATACTTTCTTAAACATTGAAACACATCTTACCTATGTAATGAAAACGTTAACAGAAATAATATCCCATGAATAATATTTAAAAGGAAAACTGGTTTGCACATGTTCACTATGTATGCAAAACAAAAAATGCCTAGATCGTAGTCCTATGTTTGACATAAAAGAAGTGCAGATAATGTGTTTTCTGCATTTCCTTATATGTATATAAAGCAACGGGGCACAAACTGAGCTACACTGTTCATTTTGCACCAATATAAAATTAATGTAATGTGACTCCACAATAGAGGAGGTAGCCAGCAAGCAGACATGCAGTTAGCTGTATTTGAACACATTACAAATCACAAGTTAACTATTTGGGAGAAGCAGGTTTGTAATGGTAGTTTATGTTAGAGGTTCACTGAAAAAACCAAAGGTTACAGAGAAGTTATAGTTAGGAAATAGTATTGGGAATAAAATATTAGAAATTCATAAAAAAACTAAGGTTAGATGGACATTCTAGGTAGGTTCTGATTGTACACCCACAAAACCATAGAAATTCAACATTTATAGTTATACTTATCTGAAGACACTATAAGTCGTGCTGTAAAGTAACTAGAAATCCCACATCTGCCATGCACAATTTTCTCATTAATAATTTCACTGCAAATGTTTCTGTCATATTATCAATGATGTCATACAAGATGTCATTACTGATGTAATATGTGAGGTAAGTAGCAGTGCATGGCGAGGGCGCAAGTTATAGTTGGGTGCCTAAGGGATGTTGCTGCAGGGTCTTCGTCCAGCCCCCCAGAGATATCTGTTGCAGCGTCAAATAATCTTTATGGAAAAGCTTCTTAAATTAATTTAATGTTTATTGCAGTTAAGACAGCTTCATGCAGTCCTTCCCCACCAGCCAGCCACTTTAACTGACACACTGTGAAATTGGCATTGGAGCCTTACTTTAACATTCTTTCATGTGATATATCTAACATTCCTGAATGGAAAATTCTTGCACTGAGGATACAACACATCTCCTTTCTTACAAATAGAACACAAATTATACTAAATACATTTGACCATAAAGAAAGGTTCTATATACATCAAACTGCCACTTAGTATTATATGAAAAAAAGAGAATGAAACTTTCCATTATCTAACAAAATCTCTCAAATACTCGGGAGCCTTGTTGTGCTGTGTTCTCCTTAGTTCCATTGTTTTTTCCTTAGGCACTGTCTCCATTTGCTTAATTTGTGTCCTTCCTCTCACACTTCTTTCCCCAGACATACTCTCTTCCCTAGAAACACTCTCTTCCCTAGGCACCTCTGAATTTTCCTGTCTGATATTCGTATGTAAGAGTGCTTTGTCCTCCATCAATATATAACTACTACAGTCATCTTCCTCTTTCACATGTACAGAACCTGCACTTCCATAGCGTGCCACCTTCCTCAAATTTCACCTTTCTCCATGTAACAGGGTTACCGGCATCCAGAAGTCTCAAGCAGCGTTAGGGCCGATAGGAGAGTGCCCCAGGGGTAGGGTAGAGAGTATCCTGTGCTTACGTCATCACGTCAGCGACGAGAACCAGGAAGAAGAGGAGACGCGGAGAGAGAGACGGAAGACGCCATGGGATGGGCAGTGGAGCGTGAACACCAAAGACGGGAAGGCAACGCTCTCGAAGTCCACGAGGGGAGCAGCTCAGCTATTGGAGACGGAGAGGAAAGCGTGAACAAGGGAACCAGGAGGGAAGTGAATGCCGACATCAATGGCAATCCCCAGTCTTGAGACACAACAGCCTGCCGCGTCCCAGGAGGGACATGGCTAGCGCAGGTACGTGCCTGTATACAGGGCTCGGCCACAATGTTAATAGGGAGGACACAAGGAAGGGGAGGTGGGGAGAAAAGAGAGGGAGGGGAAAAGCCTACTGTAAGTCCCAGTGCGAAGTAAGGGACAACCTTAACAAGCTTCGCTCACATAAACAAACGCATGCTGATAATACGTATCATTATGAAGTCATTATTTTGATTCACTCCTCACAATTGCACCATGAAGGAGCACCAAACCTAGAAAAGTCATCACAGAGTGTTCACATATAGCCACCACTCCTCACTTATCGCCTTCATAATATGCACTAAAGGATAAAGACACCTAAACACTTACCTCCTGTTGTTCTGTCCTTTGTTTTTCCCTCATACTCCAGAACGGTGACCACAGGACCCAGAGCCACATCTAAAAGAGACAAACCAGTGAATATTAAAAGACAAGACCACCAAGGGAAAGAAAAAAGGGGAGAAATAGAAGAAAAGGAGAAAGAAAAGAGACTAAAAAGGGAAAAGCAAATAGAGAAACTATCAAGAGAACCACTTAAGGAGCGTAACAGTAAATAGAAATAGAGAAAAGTGCCATCTTAAGTACAAACACCAAGAGTCATCTTATTTTTCTGAGGTTTTCAATAAAGGCTTCCTGAGTAACCCACCACATCTTGGTATCAGAAGCGGGATACTATCCCTTCCTGGAAAAGGGACTATGGAGGAAAAACCTTCCCTGGAAGACATGATCAATCAACTTGCTGAAGGTCAAAGACATTTACAGATAGTCTAGGAAGAATAGCTATGGGAAGCCAGAAATGATAGAGAGACGTTGCAAAATGCTCTTAAAAGTAAGGCTACTATCATAGCAAACAATCAGCTGGTCCATGAAACAGCAATACAAAAACTGACTGATACCATAGCCACCACACGGGTCCATCCAAATGTACCCAGTTCTGCATTACAGAAGTTTCAAGAAGGAGAAGACCCTGATGCCTTTTTTACTAATTTTGAGAGGGTGGCTGCATCAGTAAACTGGCCACAAGATGGATGGGGACAATATGTGGCACCACTATTGACGGGAACACTACAAGCTGCCTATCAAGCGGTAAACCCAGGGGGAACAACTCCATATGGGGATATCAAGAAGGCTATTCTGGAAAGAGTGGGGTTTGACACTGAGTATTATCGCATACATTTTCAAAAACAAAATGAATTCCAATGGAGAATCCCAGAGCTTTGTACTATAGGGTAAAAGGCCTGGGCCTAAAATTGTTGAGTCGTATCGGCACGAACAGGGAAGAGGTGATACAGATAATCTTATTGGAACAGTTCTTAGAAGCCTTACCAATCCAGACACGCAATTGGATTAAACAACACCCGAATGTCACAACGACATCGGCCATAGATCTGGCATGTGTTTTCCACTGGGCTCCTGATTTTAGAGTAACCCCACTTAAAGGACAAGCCATAATAGGCAAGTCAGTTGGTTCGTTTAAAAAAACCCGATCATCGAAAAGTCCTGAGGATAGTCCTAGCTCACGCTTTACAGAAAAGGAACCTAATCAAACCCCACAATGTTATCATTGTGCGGAGTGGGGTCATATTGCACACAACTGTCCCCACAGACTACCGAAACCCGAACCAATGGAAATAGGAATAACTAGGGCAGGGTACTATGTACAGCCCAAAGCGTGTCACAATACACCAAAGAGTTATTAGTGAATAATAAACCTATCAAGGTATTGGTTGACTCCGGGTGTAGTCAATCGGTGATTAAGGCTGAACTACTGACAAAGGAACAATGGCGACTGGGTGAATCAGTGTCCATTTGTTGTATCCATGGGGACATGAAACAATATCCAATAGCGAAGGTCACTATAAAATAGAGAGCATGGGAAGGACCCTTGATAGTAGGTCTAATACCCCACCTAGTTGAGGATGTCATCATAGGAACTGACTCTTACGATTTCCCTAAACTATTAGAAAGCATAAACGGAGATCATAGAACTGAACCTTGGCTCAAGGATGCTCCTTTTTCCCACATCACCATTAGCCCGGGTAAGGTAAAACCAAAATTGAGCAGACAGGACAAAAGAGAATAGAGGAAAATGTTTCGCATGACTGATAGACCCAATTCTCTTCCTTTGTCCCCTACAGAAAAGACCGTTTTATCGAGTCCACCGCCCTTCAGAGTCAGTCAAAGGAAAGATCCTGCGCTGCAACAGGCTTGGACTTCTGCAGTTACAGAAACAACATGGCAGGTGGGTCCTTATTTCATTGTCCAAAACAGTCCACTGTATAGGATCGTACAGCATGATAACATAGAAAAAGCCCAATTAGTGGTACCCAACCCATATCGCTTACAGGTACTACATTTAGCCCATGGTGAGGGGGGGAGGACATTGTGGGCGAGAGAAAACCGAGGAGTATGTTCTCTGATGTTTCTACTGGCCCAGGGTTTTTTCTGACATACGCAAATTCTGTGCACAGTGTCCAAAGTGTCAAGTTGTTAACCCAGGAATGGTCCGAAAAGCCCCACTCTACCCCTTACCTGTTATTGATGTTCCTTTTTCCCGGGTTGGCATGGATTTAGTGGGACCCTTATCCCCCTCATCCCGTGGATACAAGTACAGCTTAGTCCTTGTAGATTACGCAACGCGCTATCCTGAAGCTATTCCTCTTGCAAGTATGACCACCAAAAGTGTGGCGCATGCTATGATTGGGTTTTTTTCTCGAGTGGGATTCCCCAAAAAATTATTAAGGGATCAGAGTACTCCTTTTTTGTCTTGCCTTATGTCCCAAATATGTCAAATACTTGTGGTAAAACACATTCGCACCTCCGTCTATCATCCTCAAACAGACGGATTGGTAGAAAGATATAATCGTACAATCAAAACACTCCTAAAGAAAACAATATCAGACTCAGGAAAAATTGGTTTTATATTCCATTCAAACTCATTTTCAGGCTTCAACACGGCATAGTCCATTTGAATTAGTTTTTGGCAGACAACCTAGAACTCTATTGAACATGGCTGCTGAGAAATGGGAGGAGGAGGAAACAGAATGCAAAGATATACTCGATTATACTCAACAGTTGAAGGACCATATACAAACTCTATGGGAAGATGTCAGATTACATTTGGAAGAGGCTCAAGAAAAACAAAGAAAACACTATGAGAAAGGTAAACCCTTGAGAGAACTAACCAAAGGAGATAAAGTATTAGTTCTTATACCCAGCTCCGAGAATAAATTGTTGGCTAAATGGCAAAGTCCCTATGAAGTAGTAGAGAGAGTAAACCCCGTTACCTACCGAGTGCAGACTTCGGAGTCACCAAAGAAAACCCAAATATATCACATCAATCTTCTAAAGAAATGGGAAGAAGGCGACCCGCAGACCCCAACTGTGGACTCTGTCTTACTCGTCAATAGCATAAAGCCCCTTGAGATAAATTTATGCCCTCAACAGGAAGACTTGCAAGAATGGGTACCCCACATTAACCTAGACCTACCCAGAAAGAACAGAACTCAACTTATAGAGATATTACAACAACATAAAAAACTCTTTTCACTAACTCTTGGAAAGACCCCTTTGATCCAACACAAGATTGTTACAAAAGAAGGGAGAGTAGTCAGTTTAAAACTCTACCTTATACCAGAGGCTCGTATAAAACTGGTTGAACAGGAAGTAAAGAACATGCTAAATATCAGCATAATTGATCCGTCTAGAAGTCCATGGTGTTCCCCAGTAGTTTTAGTTCTGAAACCCAATGGAACAATCTGTTTTTGTATTGACTTTCGACAACTCAACGCCATTTCGGATTTTGACACCTATCTGATGCCAAGAGTAGATTAACTAATTGAACAGTTAGGGAAAGCACGATACCTGTCCACATTAGTTCTCACATAGGGGTATTGGCAAATACCTCTAAACCCACAAGACAAGGAGAAGACAGCTTTTTCCACACCATCAGGATTATATCAGTTTACCGTACTACCGTTTACCATACTACCGTTTACCATACTACTACACGGAGCCACTGACACCTTCCAACGCTTAATGGACAGAATATTAAGGCCTCATACAGGTTATGCTGCAGCTTATCTATATGACATAGTCATTTATAGTGAGACTTGGGAACAGCATTTACTTCATTTATCTAAGATATTCCATACTCTACTCGAAGCAGGGTTAACGGCTAACCCAGAGAAATATAAACTGGCAAGGGACTCTGTTGCCTATCTCGGTTACAATATATAGAGAGGACAGCAAGTCGACAAAGTCGATACCATCACTAACATGCCCCCCCTAAAACAAAAAAAAGACGTAGGTCATTTTTGGGAATGGTTGGATATTATCGCTGTTTCATTTTGAATTATTCCGCCCTCGCTGCCCCTTTAACTAATCTCCTAAGAAAAGAACAATCTAATACGTTTGGTGAGTTAACAGCTTCCCAAATCATGAGTTATCAAACCCTCAAAAACTTTCTGACAACCAAACCCGTTATGCACTATCTGGAATTTGAGAAACCTTTTTACTTACAAACAGATGCATCAGATATCGGTCAGGGGGCGGTATTTTCCCAAAAAGACAAAGATGAAATAGCACATCCAATAGTATATAATAGTAGGAAATTGCTACCAAAAGAAAAAGTTATAGAAAAAGAATGCTTGGCTATAAAGTGGACTATAGAAAGTTTGCAATACTACCTATTGGAACACCCTTTTACGCTGATCACAGACCATGCCCCTCTCACATGGCTAGCCCATCATAAAGACACCAACTCCAGGATATTACGCTGGTTCATGTCACTCCAACCTTTTGTGTTTCAGATACAGCATTTACCAGGTTCACAGTTGGTAACTGCGGATTACCTATCCAGACATCCCGTGGAGGCAGGACTCAATCAGCCCTTTGCACGGGGGAGCGTATGTAACAGGTTTACTGGCATCCAGAAGTCTCAAGCGGCATTAGGGCCGATAGGAGAGTGCCCCAGGGGTAGTGTGGAGAGTATCCAGTGCTCACGTCAGCATGTCAGCAACGAGAACAAGGAGGAAGAGGAGATGCACAGAGAGGCGGAGAGAGAGACGGAAGATGCCGCGGAACGGGCAGAGGAGCGCAAACACAAAAGACGGGAAGACGACGCTCAAGGGGAGCAGCTCAGCGATTGGAGATGGAGAGGAAAGCGTGAACAAGGGAGCCCGGAGAGAAGTGAATGCCGACAACAGCGGCAATCCCCAGTCTTGGGACACGACAATCTGCCACATCCCAGGAGGGACGTGGCTAGCGCAGGTACGTGCCTGCAAACAGGGCTCGGCCACAACATTATTAAGGAGGACACAGGGAAGGGGAGGTGGGGAGAAAAGAGAGGAATGGGGAGGGGGAAAAGCATACTGTAAGTCCCAGTGTGAAGGGACAACCTTAACAAGCTTCGCTCGCATAAACTAACACATGCTGATAATACGTATTATTTTGAAGTCATTATTTTGATTCACTCCTCACAATTGCACCACAAAGGAGCACCAAACCTAGGAAACTCATCACAGAGTATTCACATATAGCCACCACTCCTCACATACCCCCTCCCTAATATGCACTAAAGGATAAAGATACCTAAACACTTACCTCCTGTCATTTGTTCCTTTGTGTTTCCCTCATACTCCGGAACGGTGACCACAGGACCCTGAGCCACACCCAAAAGAGGCAAACCAGTGAATATTAAAAGACAAGACTGCCAAGGGAAAGGAAAAAGGAGAGTAAATAGAAGAAAAAGAGAAAGAAAAGAGACCAGAAGAAGAACTCCAAGAGACTAAAAAGGGAAAAAATTAATAGAGAAGCTATTAAGAGAACCACTTAAGGAACGTAACAGTAAATAGAAATAAAGAAATGGCTGCTGAGAAATGGGAGGAGGAGGAAACAGAATGCAAAGATATACTCGATTATACTCAACAGTTGAAGGACCATATACAAACTCTATGGGAAGATGTCAGATTACATTTGGAAGAGGCTCAAGAAAAACAAAGAAAACACTATGAGAAAGGTAAACCCTTGAGAGAACTAACCAAAGGAGATAAAGTATTAGTTCTTATACCCAGCTCCGAGAATAAATTGTTGGCTAAATGGCAAAGTCCCTATGAAGTAGTAGAGAGAGTAAACGCCGTTACCTACCGAGTGCAGACTTCGGAGTCACCAAAGAAAACCCAAATATATCACATCAATCTTCTAAAGAAATGGGAAGAAGGCGACCCGCAGACCCCAACTGTGGACTCTGTCTTACTCGTCAATAGCATAAAGCCCCTTGAGATAAATTTATGCCCTCAACAGGAAGACTTGCAAGAATGGGTACCCCACATTAACCTAGACCTACCCAGAAAGAACAGAACTCAAGTTATAGAGATATTACAACAACATAAAAAACTCTTTTCAATAACTCTTGGAAAGACCCCTTTGATCCAACACAAGATTGTTACAAAAGAAGGGAGAGTAGTCAGTTTAAAACTCTACCTTATACCAGAGGCTCGTATAAAACTGGTTGAACAGGAAGTAAAGAACATGCTAAATATCAGCATAATTGATCCGTCTAGAAGTCCATGGTGTTCCCCAGTAGTTTTAGTTCTGAAACCCAATGGAACAATCTGTTTTTGTATTGACTTTCGACAACTCAACGCCATTTCGGATTTTGACACCTATCTGATGCCAAGAGTAGATTAACTAATTGAACAGTTAGGGAAAGCACGATACCTGTCCACATTAGTTCTCACATAGGGGTATTGGCAAATACCTCTAAACCCACAAGACAAGGAGAAGACAGCTTTTTCCACACCATCAGGATTATATCAGTTTACCGTACTACCGTTTACCATACTACCGTTTACCATACTACTACACGGAGCCACTGACACCTTCCAACGCTTAATGGACAGAATATTAAGGCCTCATACAGGTTATGCTGCAGCTTATCTATATGACATAGTCATTTATAGTGAGACTTGGGAACAGCATTTACTTCATTTATCTAAGATATTCCATACTCTACTCGAAGCAGGGTTAACGGCTAACCCAGAGAAATATAAACTGGCAAGGGACTCTGTTGCCTATCTCGGTTACAATATATAGAGAGGACAGCAAGTCGACAAAGTCGATACCATCACTAACATGCCCCCCCTAAAACAAAAAAAAGATGTAGGTCATTTTTGGGAATGGTTGGATATTATCGCTGTTTCATTTTGAATTATTCCGCCCTCGCTGCCCCTTTAACTAATCTCCTAAGAAAAGAACAATCTAATACGTTTGGTGAGTTAACAGCTTCCCAAATCATGAGTTATCAAACCCTCAAAAACTTTCTGACAACCAAACCCGTTTTGCACTATCTGGAATTTGAGAAACCTTTTTACTTACAAACAGATGCATCAGATATCAGTCAGGGGGCGGTATTTTCCCAAAAAGACAAAGATGAAATAGCACATCCAATAGTATATAATGGTAGGAAATTGCTACCAAAAGAAAAAGTTATAGAAAAAGAATGCTTGGCTATAAAGTGGACTATAGAAAGTTTGCAATACTACCTATTGGAACACCCTTTTACGCTGATCACAGACCATGCCCCTCTCACATGGCTAGCCCATCATAAAGACACCAACTCCAGGATATTACGCTGGTTCATGTCACTCCAACCTTTTGTGTTTCAGATACAGCATTTACCAGGTTCACAGTTGGTAACTGCGGATTACCTATCCAGACATCCCGTGGAGGCAGGACTCAATCAGCCCTTTGCACGGGGGAGCGTATGTAACAGGTTTACTGGCATCCAGAAGTCTCAAGCGGCATTAGGGCCGATAGGAGAGTGCCCCAGGGGTAGTGTGGAGAGTATCCAGTGCTCACGTCAGCATGTCAGCAACGAGAACAAGGAGGAAGAGGAGATGCACAGAGAGGCGGAGAGAGAGACGGAAGATGCCGCGGAACGGGCAGAGGAGCGCAAACACAAAAAACGGGAAGACGACGCTCAAGGGGAGCAGCTCAGCGATTGGAGATGGAGAGGAAAGCGTGAACAAGGGAGCCCGGAGAGAAGTGAATGCCGACAACAGCGGCAATCCCCAGTCTTGGGACACGACAATCTGCCACATCCCAGGAGGGACGTGGCTAGCGCAGGTACGTGCCTGCAAACAGGGCTCGGCCACAACATTATTAAGGAGGACACAGGGAAGGGGAGGTGGGGAGAAAAGAGAGGAATGGGGAGGGGGAAAAGCATACTGTAAGTCCCAGTGTGAAGGGACAACCTTAACAAGCTTCGCTCGCATAAACTAACACATGCTGATAATACGTATTATTTTGAAGTCATTATTTTGATTCACTCCTCACAATTGCACCATAAAGGAGCACCAAACCTAGGAAACTCATCACAGAGTATTCACATATAGCCACCACTCCTCACATACCCCCTCCCTAATATGCACTAAAGGATAAAGATACCTAAACACTTACCTCCTGTCATTTGTTCCTTTGTGTTTCCCTCATACTCCGGAACGGTGACCACAGGACCCTGAGCCACACCCAAAAGAGGCAAACCAGTGAATATTAAAAGACAAGACTGCCAAGGGAAAGGAAAAAGGAGAGTAAATAGAAGAAAAAGAGAAAGAAAAGAGACCAGAAGAAGAACTCCAAGAGACTAAAAAGGGAAAAAATTAATAGAGAAGCTATTAAGAGAACCACTTAAGGAACATAACAGTAAATAGAAATAAAGAAATGTCCAATCTTAAGAACAAACACAAAGAGTCATCTGATTTTTCTGAGGTCCTCAAAAAGGGGGGATAAGGGCCTCCAGTGTAACCCACCAACCTCCATTTTTCAATATTATGAACAAGTGATGCACCTCCATTACTTTGAAAGGTAAGGTCCTCAAAATGTTCTCCAATTACCTGAAATTCTACCTTACTTTACCTTAACATAGTCTCCTTTCTGAATGTTTCTGGACTTTATTACACTGCACTGCCTGCGCCTCATCCCTGGTGTCTGGTGGGAGAGCTCTGCTCTTCTGCTAGGCTGCCCTCTACCTCTTTTCTCTTTTTCCTCTTTTTTCCTCTTTTTGTTCTTTGCATGCTGTTTCTTTTGTGCCTTTTGCTTTCTGCGCTTTTCCCCTCTCTTTCTCGTTTTTCCCCCTCACTCCGCTCTCTCTCTCATCACTCTCGCTCTCCCCCCTCACTCCTTGCCGCTGCTGCACCAGCGGGCCCACCCCCTCCTCTCTCTTACGCTCTAACCCCGCCTCTGCCGCGACCCTCCCCCTTTTTTCACGCCATTTCCCGCTCCCGCCTCCCAGCTGTCCTCTCCTTCCCCCCTCCCTACTTAAGGGCGGCTGCTGCACGGTAGGATGAGCAACCTCACTGACCTGGTCAGTGAACTGCTCTGCCACCTCGTAGCTCCATCGGAAAGTGAATCCCTTCTGTCCCTTAACTCTGACTTCTGTCAGGAGTTCGAGGCCCTACTCCACCCACAGGTTTATTCCTGAACCTCAACCCTCGTGTCTAGTGGGAGAGCTCTGCTCTTCTGCTATGCTACCCTGTGCCTCTTTTCTCTATTTTCCTCCTTTTTCCTCTTTTCATTCTTTGTGTGCTATTCCTTTTATGCCTTTAGCTTTCTGCACTTTTTCCCTCTCTTCCTCGTTTTTTCCCCTCACTCCGCTCTCTCTCATCACTCTTGTTCTTCCCCTCTCCCACTCCCCACAGCTGCTTCCCCTGCGGCCCTGCCCCCCCCTTCTCTCTCTCACGATCTTTCCCCGCCACTGCGGCCCCTGCGGCCACGCCCCCTTTTTTGCACCGTTTCCCACTCCTGCCTCCCAGCTTTCCTCTCCTCCCCCTCCCTACTTAATGGTGGCCGCTGCACGGTAGGAAGAGCAACCTCACTGACCTGGTCAGTGAACTTCTCTGCCACCTCGCACCTCCAGCAGCAAGTGAAGCCCTTCTGTCCCCGAACTCTGACCTCTGTCCAGAGTTTGAGGCCCTTCTTCACCCGCAGACTTCTGCCTGCGCCTCATCCCTGGTGTCTAGTGGGAGAGCTCTGCTCTTCTGCTAGGCTGCCCTCTGCCTCTTTTCTCTTTTTTCCTCTTTTTATTCTTTGTGTGCTGTTCCTTTTGTGCTTTTCGCTCTCTGTGCTTTTTCCCTCTCTCCCTTGTTTTTTCCCCTCACTCCGCACTCACTCTCATCACTCTTGCTTTCCCCCCTCTCTCACTCCCTGCCCTGCTTCCCCTGCGGCCCCGCCCCCTCCTCTCTTGCACGCTCTATCCCCACCCTTGCTGCCCCCACGGCCCGCCCCCTTTTTTCACACCGTTTCCCACTCCTACTCCCGTCTCTCAGCTGTCCTCTCCTCCCCCCGCCCTACTTAATGGTGGCCCCTGTGCGGCCACGTCGCTAGCACCCTGAAGGCGCACCTAAGGCAAGCCCGTCTGCGCCCGACCGCGACCCAAGCATGACCAGCGCCAGGACTCCTCGTCCTGGCACCTACCGCCTCTACACATCAGCAAAACTCATCGCACTCAACCCAGGATGCAACAACAACTGCAAGCAAGCCTCTCCAGGCAACACACACAGCCCTTTCAGCTGCCTCCGCTGCCACCAAACCTGCACCACCACCAAGACCTAGAACCCAACACAACCCACTCACAACAACTCTCTGAACCTGAATTCCCTGAAGGGCATCCTCCTTAACTCCTGCTCCCTCCATAAACATGCCACCGAAATCTGGGACCTCCTTGACAGCACCAGCCTGGACATCGCATTCCTCACCGAGACCTGGACCCACACCACCTCAGGCCTGGACATCGCCATCCCCCAGGGATACAAGATCACCCAGAAAGACCACCCCACCCCATATACATATATATTCCAAACAACTAATAAACCATAAAAACCATAAAGAAAACCTTACCTTAAAATTAGTTGTTCAGGCAATTGTTATTCAGGCACAATTGTTGTTTAGACAGTAGTTGTTCAGTACTTAGTTGTAGAGACTTTTTAGTTGTTTAGCAGTAGTGGTTCAGGCAAGTAGTGGTTTAGACCTAGTTGTTCATGATGTTTCCCTGAACCTCCGCTACCTTCAGCCACACCATGGAACACCCATGGACAGATCACTGATGCATCCACTTCACCTTCAACACACCCACCATCACCAGACCCCAACTCCAACCATTGAATAGAAACTGGACAAGAATAACCAACGATCAGCTCACCGCCACCCTCACCATCGCTGCCCCCACCATCACACACAATGATCCAAACACCACAGCACACACCTTCCACACATGGATCACCGACTGCGCCAACACCATAGCCCCCCTCAAAAAGAACCCACTCAAAGAGAGCCAGCTGGTTCACCCCTGAACTCCGAGAATCGAGACGCACTTGTCGCCACCTTGAGAAAATCTGGGGAAACACCAAATCCCCAGAAGCCCACAGCAACTTCAGAGCCGCCACCACTGCACACCACCAACTCATCAGAAACACCAGAAAGAAGGCGATACAAGACAGAATCTTCTCACAAGCTCACAACAGCAAGGAACTTTTCAGCATCATCAAGGAGTTTGCCCAACCCAACAGCGAAACAACGACATCCCACCCTCACAGGACCTCTTTGACAGACTCAACACCTACTTCCACCACAAAATCAAGACCATCTACGACAGTTTCAACAAGGACAGCCTACGCACAGAACCCCCTCCACCAAACCCCAACACCTACAAACCAACAATCTCCACCTGGACACCCCTCACTACCGAAGATACGCTGAAAACAATGAAGTCCATACACTCCGGGGCCCCCACAGACCCATGCCCCCATTACATCTTCAACAGAGCTGCAGACACCATC
Source organism: Pleurodeles waltl (assembly GCF_031143425.1). NCBI lineage: Eukaryota > Metazoa > Chordata > Amphibia > Caudata > Salamandridae > Pleurodeles > Pleurodeles waltl. The sequence continues at coordinate 638,153,581 of NC_090439.1, read as the reverse complement.
GCTCCCAAGCTCTGCCTCACCATCAACAACTCACTATCTGCCGCCACCTTCCCAGGCAACTGGAAACATGCTGAGATCAACCCCCTCCTCAAGAAACCCTCGGCAGACCCCACCGACCTCAAAAACTTCAGAACCATCTCCCTAATTCAATTTCCTGCGAAAGTCATTGAAAAAGCAGCCAACAGCCAACTCACCACGTTCATAGAAGACCACAACATCCTCAACATCTCCCAATCCAGATTCAGGTCAAACCGCAGCACTGAAACAGCCCTCCTGGCCGCAACAGATGACATCTGCTCCCTACTGGACAAGGGAGAGATGGCAGCACTCATCCTACTAGACCTCTCGGCGGCTTTCAACACAGTCTCCCATCACACCCTGATAAGAAGACTCCACAAAGCTGGCATCAGAAACAAGGGCCTCGACAAGATCCAATTCTTCCTCTCCTGCAGAACACAATGAGTGAGACTCGCCCCCTTCATTGCAGATCCCACACCCACTAGCTGCGGAGTTCCCCAGGGATCCTCCTTCAGCCCCACGCTGTCCAATGTCTACATGGCCCCGCTATCCACCCTCTTCAGAAGCTACGGAATAAACATTATCTCCTATGCTGACAACACCCAACCCATCCTCTCCCTCTCCAACGAACCTGACAAGGCCAGACACAACTTCCATGAAGGCATGGAAGCAGTTGCCAACTGGATGAGAAACAGCTGTCTTTAACTTAATACCAACAAGACAGAAGTACTCATCATGGGCCCTCAACCCAATGCATGGAGCGACTCCTGGTGGCCACCCACCCGCAAAAACCAGTCCACCCCGCCATCCAAGCCTGCAACCTCAGAATCATCCTGGACCCCTACCTCAGCATGAACCATCAAATCAACTCAGTCACCTCCACCTGCTTCCGCACCCTCCGCCTCCTGCGCAAGACCATCAAGTGGATCCCCCTTGAACGTAGAAAGACCATCACACACGCACTCATCACCAGCAGACTGGACAATGGCAAAGCACTCTATGCCGGAATCAACAAAAAACTCACCCGCAAATTGCAAACATCCAGAACACCGCCTCCAGACTGATCCTCGACTTACCCCGACACTGCCACATCTCGCAATACCTACGTACACTGCACTGGTTCCCCATAGAGAAAATAATCACTTTCAAGATCCTCAGCCACATACACAAAGCCCTCCACTACACAGGACCAGCCTACCTGAACCAGCGACTCAACTTCCACGTACCCCACAGGGCCCTACGCTCAGCCCAGCTCTCTCTTGCAGAAGTACCCTGCATACGGAAAACCAGAACAGGAGGACGCTCCTTCTTCTATCTTGCAGCCACCGACTGGAACGCCCTACCTATCCACATCAGACAAACTACCTCCCTCCCCAGCTACACGAAGGAACTGAAGACATGGCTTTTTTAAACCACCTCACTGGTATACACTACACTCCCCCCCCAGCGCCTTGAGACCCTAACGGGTGAGTAGCTGTGCTTTACAAGCACTGATTGATTGATTGATTGATTGACACTACTGTGTCTGGTGCTACTATTGTTTTGAATCTCTTCAACAAATTCCAACCCGTATCCAATAAATTCCTCATCCATGCTGGGAGTATTTCGGTCCCTGCTTCCCTTCCACTCATTAATTCATTGGGCACTTTCCATGTTACACTACTCTTGGTCGTATGGTACGCCCATACTAGGTCCATCACTGTGGACTTGATATTGATATAATTTGTCACTGCCATTTTAATGGCACCTTTCACCATACGGTTAGCCCTCTCAACAATTCCATTACCCTGTGGATTGTACAGACTGGTGCAGGAGTGTTTATACCAGCTTTTCCCAGGTATTTCTTCATTTTTTCAGACACCAATTGTGTCCCATTATCAGTTATGATTTTATTGGGGTAACCTTCTTCTTTAAAAATTTCTTCCAAAGTTTTTATGGTCAATCTGATGGTGATTTCTCTAAGAAACTTCACAGTAAGCCATTTAGAGTGAACATCTATCATGACTAAAGCAAACCTGAACTCTTCACTCAAATTCCCTAACAGGCCTATAAAATCCATGCACACGCTATGCCATACCTTTCCTGCATCTTCAATTGGCCCCTCGAGTTGCCTGATTGCCCACCTTCAATCTTTTTCCAGTGTCTTTACATTCTCTACAACTCTCCACCCATACATCCACAACTCGTAAATCCTTTGCACATCCTTGCAAAATGGCCTTTACATCCACATTTCTTACATTCCTTCCCTATGGCAGCACATCCTTTGAAATTTACGTTGTGAAAACTACTTTCACATCTGAAACATGATCTGTTATTGGTTTTGTAGCCACTTGTCCTCTTTTTCACTGGATTCCGACTTGTTGCAGATGGTATTTCTGTAGACTCTTTTTTTTTTACAAATGTGACCTCATCACTTTATGTTTTTTTTTTTCAATCTCTTCCATGTAGAATTCCGCTTGCTCTACCACCTTAGCTATTTCAATAGCGTATTTGAGTGCTGGGTTTTTCGATGCTCTCCCGTATTTTCTTGCTTTTGCACAGTACTATTAGCTGTTCACGTATCAGTTTGTCAGTCATTCCACCAAAATGACAATTTATAGATAATTCTCTCAATCTGGATACAAAATCATTGATAGATTCATCACTTTTCTGTGGCTGAGTGTAAAATTTGTATCAGCGCATCACCACATTAGTGGCTTTAGCAAATCTCCTTTGCAATCTCAATTTTGCTTCCTTGTAAATGTCTTCAATTTCAATTCCATACTGGTTGGTAGTGACTGGTAAGTATTTGAACACTTGTTCCCCTTCTTTGCCTATTGTGCTCAATAAAATTGCTTTTCTACTTGCTGGTCTGAATGTTTCACCATCCAGTGCTTCTAAGTAATTTTCAAAAACATCAATTCATTGCTCCCATTCAATTGATGGTGTTCCTATGTCTGGCAAAAGCACTGGTGAAGGAATTATTCCTGATGAATTAGTATAATTAATTTCTGCATTTATTTTGATAAAATGAAAAGAAATAAAATCCTTCTACTAGTACATACCATTTTATTTCTCTGAAATATTGTGTCCTCTTTCTGTTTCTGTGTTTTGAACACCCAACATGTAGTACTTTATCAATTGCTGAAGAGGTGCTTAGTCGTAGTCCTTCTACTGTGTCAGTTGTACTTCTGACACAACCTGAACATAACGTTCACTGGGGACACCATGAACGTGTCGGCGAATACAATTTATACTCTGTGCTAAATTAGTGGAAAGCTGTGAGGCCGATCGTACTCTTTGTTGGCTGTTCAACGAGTTGAGGTATAGCACACATGTATGTGTGCACGTGTGTAGGAAAGTCTTCGATACCGCGTGAGCAAGCATTATGGGGTTAGAATTTTAATGTATGTGTCCCGTGAAATGCTTAAACAAATTGGCCAATAATGTTAATTTGTATCCATTAAAACTGTAGTATTTACTTTTCAAATGTTGCTGAAGGCATATCCAAGCTCTGTATTTTCAATAGGTTCTTCATACCACAAGCCGCCTTGTTAGCTGATCTGGTGAAGCGTTACCAGTAAAATGTTGTAGCGTCAAATAATCTTCATGGAAAAGCTGCTTAAATTAAACTAACATTTATTGCAGATAAGACTGCTTCACACAGTTCTTCCCCACCAGTCAGCCACTTTAACTGACACAGTGTGGAATTTATCAGTGAAATCCTACTTTAACACATTCTTTCATGTGACATATCTAACGTTCCTGAATAGAAAATTCTTCCACTTAGGATACAATAGTATCCAGTATCATGCCATGCAGGGCTTCGGCCATGCGCAGTGGCTTTGACCAGGCCTTGCGGCCAACACCCCGTAAGCATTCAACCCAGCACCATGCAAGACCTTCAGCCATGCTCAGCGGGGCTTGGCCAGAGAGGGGTAGGCCCAAGGCATTTTTTCAAAGTGGAATTGCACAGGAAACACCCTTGCTTTGCCTTGGATAGGTTCAATAAGTTGGGAGGATTTGTCCTTTACTGGAGCAGAGTTTCAACTGGGGCACCTGATATGTTTATATTTTTTAAGTGCTTTCCATTGATGTTTAATTTCTGTGAAATGAGCATTGGTGCCAGAATGGATCCTCACCTGCTTATTTATTCAAGAAAATGTCTACCCACCCAGCTGGAGTACTTTTTATTGACTAATTAAAAAGGGCTATCTTGTTGGATAAATCTATACCGCACATTCTATGCTACCACTGCATAAATGACCACAAGGTAATGCCTCGAGTGACCATGTCTGGTGTAATTTTGGCAATGTGACTTTTCTTCGAGCATCTTAATAATAATATAGCTGCTAACATTAATCCAGGTATAGAGATTGGCAGACTACAATTAGGTGAATCGCCCCAAACAAAGGTACTTCCTTTTAATTATATGAACTAAGTGCTTCTTTTATTGATGGAGATGTTCTAATATTCCTCTGCATCAAGAACACTTGGGGGGCTTTTTGGTAAGCTGTCCATCAAGCTGGAAAAAGGTGGGAAGACCATTACATACCACTAACATATAGGAGGTGGAGCCAAATGGACAGAGCTTTGAGGTCATTTTGTGCATTTTCATACTGATAGTTAATAAATGGATGAAGGATGGACTATGCTTTCACCAGCAGAAGACAGGAAAGATCCTGCTCCACTTCACAGTCAACATTGAAGACATTTTGGTAGACCATGGGGAGAGCCTCAATTTCCCCACGGTCTCATTTCTCCAGCATGCAGAGAGCACCATTTAATGATGCTCCCTGCATGTGGGAGCAGTTGTTTTATCTATTTTCCTGCCTGCTTACAGGGGCCAGGAAAACAGATGAAAAGTCCACTCCCAGAGAGCAGGAGCAGTTTTTCAGCTCCCGCCTCCTGGGAGTGGACTTACAGTTTGCTCACACTTGGCGGGAGCCGTGATAGCTCCTGACAAGCAACAGCAAACTACTATGTCATGAGGGTGGGCACCTCTGGACATAGGGAGCTTGTCTTTGGGGTTGGCCGTCCCCAGGACCATTAAAGGCTCAAACAGTGGGGCCATGCCCTATCTTTAGGACAGGGTGAGCCACAGTGAGGTGGTGGTCCCTAGGGCAAAAAACAGCCCAGGAGGGTGGCCATGTGCCCCCCCCCCACCTTAAAATTTGGCCATGCCCCCAGAGAGTTGGTGTACTGAGGCCAAATATGGCCTGGCAGCGGGGGACATCCCCTTTGAAAATTACTGTGCCTCAGGGAGGTGGTGGACCCCAGCGCAATTTCTAACTGAGGAGTGGGTCTGTGTGGCCCCCTTCTATTACACGGCCAAGTCCTGGGGAGTTGGCAGCTCCAGGGGCCTTAAAAGGCCTACAGCAGGGAGCCACCTGGCCCCCTCCTCTTAACTTAAATATGGCTAGGCACCAGGGAGGCGGCCATCCCTGGGGCCCATACTACCCATGGGGAAGAGGGCACCATGTGCCTCCCTCCTATAATTTCTATCAAAATATGCCCACTGGACTGAAATAGAAACAAGTGCAAAGACTGCACTTTTTTTGCCGAGATTGGCGGATCCTCCATGAATTTCTCTGTAAAAATTTTAAAAAATGTTTTTGGTCCCAGGAGGAGTCCCTGGTGTATCCAAGCACCACGCCATTGGGTCAGGGTAGGAACACCCTGCCGCCTTTTCTTTACTTTTCACCTTTTTTTTTTACTTGGCTGAGTCTGAGTCACAAAATGACTGCCAACACTTCCTGGTTTAAGTGTTGGTAGTCAATCAGATCTCAGCTTAGGATCTGTTGGATTAGAGTCCCTAGATATTTAGGCCCATATTTATACTTTTTGACGCAAAACTGCGCTAACGCAGTTTTGCGTCAAAAAAATTAGCGCCGGCTAACGCCATTCTGAAGCACCATGCGGGCGCCGTATTTATTCAATGACGTTAGCCGGCGTTAGCCGCCGGCGCTGCCTGGTGTGCGTGAAAAAAAACGACGTACACCAGGCAGCGCCGGCGTAGGGGGATATGGAGCTGGGCGCCAAAAAATGGGGCAAGTCAGGCTGAGGCAAATTTTTCGCCTCAACCCGATTTGCGCCATTTTTTTCGACTCCCAACCCCCATAGAAATGACTCCTGTCTTAGCAAAGACAGGAGTCATGCCCCCTTGCCCAATGGCCATGCCCAGGGGACTTATGTCCCCTGGGCATGGTCATTGGGCATAGTGGCATGTAGGGGGGCACAAATCAGGCCCCCCTATGCCACAAAAAAATAAAAAATAAAAACTTACCTGAACTTACCTTAATGTCCCTGGGATGGGTCCCTCCAGCCTTGGGTGTCCTCCTGGGGTGGGCAAGGGTGGCAGGGGGTGTCCCTGGGGGCTTGGGAGGGCACCTCTGGGCTCCTTCCGAGCCCACAGGTCCCTTAGCGCCTGCCCTGACCAGGCACTAAAAAACGGCGCAAAAGCGGCTGGACGTCATTTTTTTTTACCCGCCCACTCCCGGGCGTGAATTTTGCCCGGGAGTGTAAATACGGCGAACATGCCTCGGAGTAAATTTTTTAGACGGGAACGCCTACCTTGCATATCATTAACGCAAAGTAGGTGTCCACGCTAAAAAATGACGCAAACTCCATGGACTTTGGCGCTAGACGCATCTAACGCCAAAGTATAAATATGGAGTTAGTTTTGCGTCGGAATTGCGTCAAAAAAAACGACGCAATTCCGGCGCAAACAGAGTATAAATATGCCCCTTATAGTTTTCAACTTAAATATCCCAAAAACTACTGAACAGATTTACACTAAATAACAAAAAGATCTTTCTAGACCAAGATCTACCTTTGGCCAAATTTAATTCCATTCAGGGGGCTATAGTCATGTTCGAAATCCCTATAGGAAATTGCATGGGAAAAACAAGTTTTGGGGCCCCCATTTTTATCGGCCCGTGAGGCTCAACTAGAAACATTCCTAACAGCAACTGAACGACTTAGCAAGTTTTGTAAAATTCGTGAGGATTCCTCAAACTGAGCCAAAGTTATTTGCAAAACAAAAAATGCTTCATGTATGGGAATTTAGGGCCAGATGTAGCAAAAAAGCAAATTGCGACTTGCAATTTGCGAGTCCGTGCGACTCGCAAATTGCAAGTCGCAATTTGCTATGCAGAAAGGTGTCTCAGACACCTTCTGCAACTCGCAATGGGGTCGCAAAGACCCACCTCATTAATATTAATGAGGTCGGTCGCAGTTTGCGACCCCATTGCGAGTATGGGCACTCACGGGGATGGTGGCCCATGTCCGTGACTGCTTTTTAATAAAGTAGTTTTTTTTTTTTCTATCTTAAAGGAAAACGAGCTGCACTTAGAAAAAAAAACTAAACCTTTTGTTTCGGTATTTTTCAGAGAAGGCAGTGGTCCATAGGACCACTACCTGCTCTGAAAAATTATTTTTGTTTCCATTCACAAAGGGGAAGGAGTCCCATGGGGACCCCTTCCCGTTTGCGAATGGGTTACCATCCACTTCAAGTGAATGGTAACTGCGATTTCAATGAAATTGCACAGCATTGCGAGTCACAAATAGGAAGGGAACACCCCTTCCTATTTGCGAGTCGGAAATGCATTTTGCGAGTCGGTTCCGACTCGCAAAATGCATTTCTGCATACCGGAGAGGCTTTTGCGCCTCGCAAACTGCGTTTTTCACCGTTTGCGAGTCGCAAAACCCTTTTTACATCTGGCCCTTAGTCGTAACGATAACTACCTACGGCGACTGCCAGTAGGTAATAACAAACAGAATCCATCAGAAATAGTAATTATGGTAATAGTGTTTTGAACTAGCATAGTTTTATTTTATTTATTTTAATTCTTCAATCTAAATTACTAATTTTGGGTTTCAAACATACTCATAATTAAAACATTAAAATATTTACCATAGTGAGCGTTGAAATGATATATATTTACTTTTACCATTTAAAAGCAAGTTTCGCAAAGTTGATTGACTAAATGATTTTGGATTCAAGATAAACCTTTGCAGTGGTTAACAAAAACTTGTTTTCTCCTTGCCACGGCCTTTAGAACCTCTGGAGACACCCGAGCGCCCCCGGGTGTGCCTGTCCCACGGTTTCAGGACTGCACCTTTGTGTTTTGGGTGGGCACATGATAATGAGATGGAGGGGTGTTATATTATTTATCAAACTGTATTATTATTGCTTCAGTTGCACGGTAGAAACCTTGAGGTTAATGATTCTGGTACAAATAAACAATAACAACAATGAAATGAAGTTGTGTTGCCAGAGCCTTGTACGCTTTTCCAAGACTAGGTAAGACTGCAACAAGCACTGGCAAAGCCAACAAGCTGAATGGCTGAAGTGGGCTGACTCACTGCCCCGTGCGTCATGCTGTAGTGGGCAGATGCAAAATGTAAAAGAACATTAAACAAACTAATGGATGAAGAGCGCTGACCAAATTCCCCTCTATGTGTATATGTTTGTATTATTTAGTTATTTTTTTTCTTATTACATGCTTTTAGTCTTAAAAGGGCATGAGGGCATTCATAATGAAGACCACACAGAATATGAGTTTTATGCTACTAAAGTGCACAAGTATTTTTAACATTTACACCAAATGTAGCTAGGGGCTCCTGCTGCCTTGTGTGTTCTTGGCTCAATGGCTCTCCAACCCAAAACTCACGCAGTCCCAGTCAAAGGACAGAACAAGCAAAACGCACGATCCTGGAAATTAGCCAGATGCTTGACCCTGGCACATCAATACCTGGAAGTTCAACGTTACCATGACAACAGGTCAAGCTGCATGCTGGCAGCCCTCTGGCTGGGCGGTGCCTCCTCTCTTGGTCTTTGTCTGAAACCGTAATACGAATGTGCAATGTTGTAGGTAGTAAGACAGCCCCACTAACACTCCTCATTTCAACTGAACCCTTAAGATTATTTGGACCTATTGCTTTTCAGGTGGCAAAAATCATGAGGTAAACGATGTTTGTGGAGTTTTCTGAGGTACAGCAGGAGACTCTCACATTACCCCTGTTAAGGTGTACACAGCTCCTAGTTGGAAAAAAAGGTTTAGAAAATGGACCTTGAGCAATTACAGGGTCTAGCAAACCACCACATCCAATATCTGATTCAGCTATGAAGAGCACTGCGAGGGATGTCACCTCATATGCCTACCACTGAATGTCAGGCTTCATGGCTGCTACAAGTGTCCTGGTGAGGAGAGGTTCTAAAATGTATTACCAGCAACAAGTTTCTGTATTACACTTTAAGCAAAACTACTGATGTTTCTAGGATTCTGGTGTGTAGGACGTTGGTTCTGTATATACTATCTCAAAGTGAGAGATAGTGTGCACAGAGTCCAAGGGTGCCCCTTAGAGGTTGATAGTGGCAACATTAGATAATTCTAATGCTCTATTTTGTGGTAGTGTGGTCGAGCAGTAGGCTTATCAGAGGGTAGTGTTAAGCATTTGTTGTACACACACAGGCAACAAATGAGGAACACACACTCAAAGACTTAACTCCAGGCCAATAGGTTTTATATAGGAAAATATATTTTCTTAATTTATTTTAGAACCACAAGATTCAAGATTTGAAGTAAATACATAAAATGCAAGGTACTCCACACAGGTAAGTAAGGAACTTTGAGTTAGAGAAGTAACATACACAGTTTTAGTTAAAATGTAAATAAACTATTTTAAAAGTGGCCCCTGCAAAAATCAACAGCTCCTGGGGGAGGTAAGTATTGGTTAGTTGTTCAGGTAAGTAAGGCACTTACAAGTTCAAGTTCCTGGGCATAGGCAGCCCACCGTTGGGGGTTCAAGGCAACCCCAAAGTCACCGCACCAGCAACACAGGGCCAGTCAGGTGCAGAGGTCAAAGGAGGGCCCAAAACACATAGGCACCTGTAAAGAACAGGGGTGCTCTGGTTCCAGTCTGCCAACAGGTAAGTAACTGCGTCTTCGGAGGGCAGACCAGGGGGGTTTTGTAGAGCACTGTGGGAGACACAAGTAGGCACACAAAACACATCCTCAGCGGCACAGGGGCGGCCCTGGTGCAGTGTGCAAAGCAGGCGTCGGGTTTTCAATAGGAATCAATGGAGGGACCCGGGGGTCACTCTAGCTGTGCAGGCAGGGCACAGGGGGGCTTCTCGGCCAGCCACTGTCTGGACTAGGCAGAGGGTCGCCTGATGGTCACTCATGCACTGGATTTCAGTTTCTTCTAGTCCTGGGGGCTGCAGGTTCAGTGCTTGGTCCAGGCATCGGGTTCTTTGTTCCAGGCAGTCGCGGTCAGGGGGAGCCTCTGGATCCTCTCTGCATGCGTTGCTGTAGGGGTCCAAGGGGGTTGTCTCAGGTTACTCACGTGGTCGCAGTCGCCTGGGACTCCTCCCTGCAGTGTTGGTTCTCTGGATCTCGAGCCGGGGGCGTCGGGTGCAGAGTGTGAGGTCTCATGCTTCCAGCGGGAAGAGTGAAGTCTTTGAAAGTTGCAAGAAAGTTGCAAAGTTGTTGCTGTTTTTGAACAGTGCAGCTGTTCTCGGGAGTTTCTTGGTCCTTCGGGTTCAGGGCAGTCCTCCGTGGCTTCAGAGGTCATTGGTCCCTGTTGGATGTGTCGCTGTGCAGGTTCTTTGAGTCTGGAGACAGGCCGGTAGGGCTGGGACCAAGTCAGTTGGTGTCTCCGTCGTCTCTGCGGGGCTTTCAGGTCAGCAGTCCTTCTTCTTGTTGTAGGTTGCAGGAATCTGATTTCCTGGGTTCTGGGTCACCCTTAAATACTAGATTTAGGGGTGTGTTTAGGTCAGGAGGGCAGTAGCCAATGGCTACTGTCCTGGAGGGTGGCTATACCCTCTTTGTGCCTCATGCCTGAGGGGAGGGGAGGCACATCCCTAATCCTTATTGGGGGAATCCTCCAAAACCAAGATGGAGGATTTCTAAAGGCAGGAGTCACCTCAGCTCAGGGCACCTTAGGGGCTGTCCTGACTGGTGGGTGACTCCTCCTTGTTTTTATAATTATCTCCTCCAGCCTTGCCGCCAAAAGTGGGGGCAGCGGCCGGAGGGGCGGGCATCTCCACTAGCTGGGATGCCCTGGGGTGCTATAACAAAAGGCATGAGCCTTTGAGGCTCACCACCAGATGTTACAGTTCCTGCAGGGGGAGGTGAGAAGCACCTCCACCCAGTACAGGCTTTGTTCCTGGCCACAGAGGGACAAAGGCACTCTCCCCATGTGGCCAGAAACTCGTCTGGTTGTGGCAGGCTGGCAGAAACTGGTCAACCTAGCTCTAGGAGTCAGACTGTTATTCAGGGGGCATCTCTAGGATGCCCTCTGGGTGCTTTTTATAATAAATTCCACACTGGCATCAGTGTGCATTTATTGTGCTGAGAAGTTTTACACCAAACTTCCCAGATTTCAGTGTAGCCATTATGGAACTGTGGAGTTCGTGTTTGACAAACTCCCAGGCCATATACTCTTTATGGCTACCCTGCACTTACAATGTCTAAGGTTTTGCTTAGATACTGTAGGGGCATAGTGCTCATGCACATATGTCCTCACCTGTGGTATAGTGCACCATGCCTTATGGCTGTAAGGCCTGCTAGAGGGGTGACTTTCCTATTCCACAGGCAGTGTGAGGTTGGCATGGCACTCTGAGGGAAGTGCCATGTCAACTTAGTCATTTTCTCTTCACCAGCACACACAAGCTGTGAGACAGTGTGCATGTGCTGAGTGAGAGGTTCCCAGGGTGGCATAATACATGCTGCAGCCCTAAGAGACCTTCCCTGGCATCAGGGCCCTTGGTACCAAGGGTACCATTTACAAGGGACTTATCTGGGTGCCAGGGCTGTGCAAATTGTGGGAACAAAGGTACAGGTTAGGGAAAGAACACTGGTGCTGGGGCCTGGTTAGAAGGGCCCCAGCACACTTTCAATCATAACTGGCATCAACAAAAGGCAAAAGGTCAGGGGGTAACCATGCCAAGGATGCATTTCCTTACATGGTGTATCAAATTGTTTTACCCATTCTGTGTCGATGGGGAAATGTGATAGTGCATATAGCCCTAAGTTCTGTAAACAACTGATGATATTACTTCCCACGTTATGGTGCTCAATTTATTAACCTCATTTAACACTGTTTTTATACTACAAGCCCAGCGCTAACACATGAAAGGCAGAAGAATATGGGGAAGGATTACATAGTCAGATAGGCTGTCTATATTTAAGGGGAAAGCAATACGGACTGATTTTATACACCATATTCTTTGGCTATGGAGCAGTATATTTCTCATGCATGGGTCTCCATACAGTCACTTCCCAGCTACCACTTTTACAGGAACCTCTGTCTGTAACATGAGAATCTTGGGTTGGCGCACTTGTAGCGGGAGCTGGTTCTCAGACATTCATCCACAGAGTTTAGATAAACTCAGTTCTTCACATTTTAAGGTCCAAAAATCTTCCATCTCAATGGAATAGTAGAACTTTCACATCACTCATTCATTGGCCACAACCTTATCTGTTGACTGTAGAAAGCATGCAAATTCCTTACTTAATAAACAAAGTTTCAATAAAATATTGAAGGGAACAGCCATACTCACCTCAGCAAACACAACATTTTGGGGGTCATTCTGACCCTGGCGGTCTTTGACCGCCAGGGTCGCGAATGACGGAAGCACCGCCAACAGGCTGGCGGTGCTTCCAAGCCCATTGTGATCGCGGCGGTAAAGCCGCGGTCAGAAAACCCGGGCCGGCGGTTTCCCGCTGTTTTTCCCCCGGCTGGGCGAATCCGCCAGGGCAGCGCTGCAAGCAGCGCTGCCATGGGGATTCTGACCCCCTTCCCGCCAGCCTGTTTCTGGCGGTTGTCACCGCCAGGAAGAGGCTGGCGGGAACGGGTGTCTTGGGGCCCCTGGGGGCCCATGCCACTGGCATGGGCAGTGCAGGGGCCCCCTAACAGGGCCGCAAGAAGTTTTTAACTGTCTTCTTAGCAGACAGTGAAAAGCATGACGGGTGCAACTGCACCCGTCGCACCGCCGCAACACCGGCGGCTCCATTCGGAGCCGCACCTGTGTTGCGGCCCTCATTCCCGCTAGGCCGGCGGGCGCTAACTTGCTTAGCGCCCGCCGGCCCAGCAGGAATGTCAGAATAGGGGAAGCGGTATTTTGGCCGCATGGCGACCAAATGGCGCTTCCCTCCTGGTGGGCGGCAACCGCCGCCCGCCAGAGTCAGAATGACCGCCATAATGTGGTGCTGCAGAAAGTCTAGACATAGCCACAAATATTTCAGCTCGCCACTCACAACAATGCAGGCACACCATTGCAGTGTACAAGGGCAAGACATTATGGCCCTCATTACAACCCTGGTGGTAAATCCCTCTTACCACTGTGCTGAAAGCCGCCAACATACCGTGGCCGCAGCAGAAATCCGCTACAGGTATTACGACCCACATCTCGTAATCCGCCACAATACAGACACCCACACAAGTCCACCACACCAAAGGTCAGTGATAAACTGTTGGTACCAAAACCCACGCCGTCACGCCAACAAGAATACGCCCACACTATCACGACCCACGAATCAACGTGGCAGTCTTTCTACCGCGGTAATCCATTGGCGGTACACACCGCCACGCTCAAAATACACACACATTTACAAAACACAACCACATTGGCCAATTAGAAATACACACACTTGAGACACATACACACACCACACCCACACACTCACACCACTATAAAACACACACCCACATTACCCACAAACCCTTACAATGACATTTTTGTGAAGAAGCAGAGAGAGAGAATAGCAAACACTACACCAGCACCCACAAGCACACAACACTATCACTCATACAACATCCACGCACCACAAAAAACACACACCAACACAACATTTCACACAGCACAACAAACATCACCTCACACATCACCCACACCACATCATGGCACCACAAAGACACCCCAGGTTTTCTGAGGAGGAGCTCAGGGTCATGGTGGAGGAAATCATCCGGGTAGAGCCACAGCTTTTTGGATCACAGGTGCAGCACACCTCCATTGCTAGGAAGATGGAGCTATGGCGGAGAATCGTTGACAGGGTCAACGCAGTGGGACAGCATCCAAGAACACAGGATGACATCAGGAAGAGGTGGAACGACCTACGGGGGAAGGTGCGTTCTGTGGTTTCAAGACACCAGATTGCTGTACAGAGGACTGGCGGTGGACCCCCACCTCCTCCCCCACAACTAACAACATGGGAGGAGCAAGTCTTGGCAATACTGCACCCTGAGGGCCTCGCAGGAGTAGCAGGAGGACTGGACTCTGGTAAGTCATATCTTAATTACCATATCACCCCACCTGCATGCCATCACATACCCCCACCCTCACCCCATCACTCCAACATCTCACATATGCCCCACTATCACAACCCACCCATCCCAATACCAAGCCCTGCATGCAACACCAAAGCATGGACACCCATTACCAAAGCATGTCCAGTACAGATACCCACACAGACCCCAAAACACTAATCACACAATGGCAAACACAACAATGCAAGCACAGGAGTATAGGGTAACTCACCCAATGCACAAGATGGCAACCACAGATACAATAACTATGCATTTACACCCCAACAGGACCCATACTCAACGTCACCGGACAGGAGGTGCCAGACATATCCAGTCCCCCCACAGAAGAGGCCCACAGTGACGACAGCAGCTCTGCACGCCTGGATCTGGATGACCAGCCTGGCCCATCAGGGACCTCTGGACAGTCGGTTCCCCTCACACAGTCACAAACCACCACAGAGCCTCCCCCTCAGGAGACACCACCACAGCACCCACCCAGAGGGCCCATCCCTCTGTCCCCAGGACGTGTCAATTAGCAGTGTGTCCACCACTACAGGGACCCCAGGCAAACCCACCAACCCAAGACAATCAGGGACCTGGGGTCAGTGGCAGTGGGCACACGGTTCAGGGGACAGAGGCACAGGATAACAGGAAAACTGGGAGGACTGCTGTGCGACAGGGGGAGGACAGGCCCAGGGAACCCCCTCTCCACGAGGCACTCTCCAACATCATGGGAGCTTACCATCATTCCCAGGAGACCATGGGCACGGTACTGGCCAAGTTTCAGGAGACCCAGCGGCTGCAGGAGGAACACTACCTGTGGATCAGGGAGGGCTTGAAGTCCATCAACACCACCCTGGTCACCATTGCAGGGGTGCTGGCAGACCTGGCCAACACCATGAGGGACTCAGTGGCACACAAACGGGCCCCTGACACTAGCCTGAACGATGACCAGCCCTCCACCTCCGCCGGCGCTAGTGGACAGGAGGTCCCGCCACAGGACCAACAGGCCTCCAGCACCCCACTCCCTGCAGAAGGAGAGCCACCCCGCAAACGGTCCCTGAGATCCAGGAACAAGACAGAGAACATTGCCAAGACCCCCGGCAGGAAATAAGACTCTCCTGATTGTCACCTTTTTGTCCCACTTTGTCACCCTGACAACTTTGACCTGCCATCACTCCACTTCCTATGCCCCCTTGGACAATGCACCTGTGAGACCAAGAGACTGAACTCTACCATGGACATTCCTCCACCATCACCCCAGCCCATTGCACACCCCCCTCCAGTTATTAGCACAGAAATAAACACCCTTGGATTACAAATCAATCTGGAGTCAGTCTGTACTTTCACAAATGTGTAATTGCAACCTCTCAGAAATATAGCTATGTCAATGTTCATGTTCACATACCAATGTCACACAGTTGTTGGGCAGCAGTAAACATAGCAGAGGGCACAACGTGGGACCCAGATCTGTGAAATGGAAAGGCAAAGTGACATGTCAGGGTCCATACACAGAGGTGAAAAGTCAGATTTATGCAATGTCCTACAGTAGTATGAGATGTGAGAATCTGTGCCATCCTCTTACCTGTGTCTCACTGGAAGTATTGCATGATGATGTTGTTTCGGTTGTCTATATCTTCTTCTTCTGCCTCCTCTTCTTCACTGTCCACAGGCTCCACAACTGCCACAAGACCAGCATCAGGCCCATCCTCCTGCAGAAAAGGCACCTGGGGTCGCAAAGCCAGGTTGTGCAACATACAGCATGCCACCATGATCTGGCACACCTTCTTCGGTGAGTAGTATAGGGAGCCACCTGTCAGATGGAGGCACCGGAATATGGCCTTCAGGAGGCCGAAGATGCACTCTATTATCCTCCTAGTTCGCCCATGTGCCTCACTGTAGCGTTCCTCTGCCCTTGTCCTGGGATTCCTCACTGGGGTCAGTAGCCAAGACAGGTTGGGGTAACCAGAGTCACCTGCAAATATCGAGGGACAACTGTTAGACACACACCAACCCTTAGGGACTCTCCCATACCCAGACACCTATTTAAACTGTGTGTGGACCTTGGGCTCACCTATTAGCCACACACGGTGCCTCTGGAGTTGCCCCATCACATAAGGGATGCTGCTATTCCTCAAAATGTAAGCGTCATGCACAGAGCCAGGATACTTGGCATTCACATGGGAGATGTACTGGTCTGCCAAGCACACCATCTGCACATTCATTGAATGGTAGCTTTTGCGGTTTCTGTACACCTGTTCATTCCTGCGGGGGGGAACAAATGCCACATGTGTACCATCAATGGCACCAATAATGTTGGGGATATGTCCCAGGGCATAGAACATAGAAGTCACCTTTCACTGTGGGCAAATCCTCCAGCTGAGGGAACACCATGTAGCTGCACATGTGTTTCAGCACTCTGGACAACACATTAGAGAACATTGGCTGTGACATCCCTGATGCCATGGCCACTCTTGTTTGAAAGGACCCACTGGCCAGGAAATGGAGTACTGACAGGACCTGCACTAGAGGGGGTATTCTTGTGGGGTGGCGGATAGCTGACATCAGGTCTGGCTCCAACTGGGCACACAGTTCCTGGATTGTGGCACGATCCAGTCTGTAGGTGATAATGATGTGTCTGTCTTCCATTGTCTACAGGTCCACCAGGGGTCTGTACACCGGAGGATGCCGCCATCTCATCACCTACCCCAGCGGACGTGCCCCATCGAGGAGAAGGGTGAGCAGAGGGTCATACACCACATAGGTCTCACAAGGCTGTTTAGCACAATCGTGATATAATCGTTGTGTGCCTTTGTCTGTCCGTATTCCTGGCCAAAAGTGCTGTGATGCAGTTAGTTGGCCTGCCATGTGGCCACCTGAAATGGCGGCTGCCTGACCTGTAAGGAGGGACAAGGGGAAATGAGGTAACTGCGCTGGCGTTGCGCTGCGCAATTCAGCATTGGTTATCATTGGGCCCTATGGGTTCCAGGAGTCAATAACGATGTACGCCGGTGTTGACGGTACGCACCACCGCGGACGTGACCACCATTTTCTATCTGTTCACTCACTTGATACCTGACCTTCAACAGGAGACGACCTACACTGCAAGTGCTGCTGTGACCTGAGTCTGGAAGCGACAATGGCTACAGTGTCTGGGGAAAGGGCCCCTGCCTTCACTGCGGAGGAGGTGGACAAACTGGTGGATGGGGTCCTCCCCCAGTACACGCTACTCTATGGTCCTCCAGACAAACAGGTGAGTAAACTGTGTGCATGGTGGATGACACATGATTGTTTGGAGTGTCATGGATGGAAGAGACTGGGGCACAGGCCAGCATGTGAGGATTATGAGTGTATGTTTTTTCTGGGCCAGGGTGGGAGGTTTGTGGGCAATGAGTGAGAAGAACCGGATGGGGGAGTAACATCCATTCTTACTTCACTATTCCTCTAGGTCAGCGCCCATCAGAAGAAGGGTATTTGGAGTGCCATCGCCAAGGAAGTGCAGACCCTGGGGGTCTACCATAGACGGAGCACCCACTGCCGCAAAAGATGGGAGGACCTTCGCCGCTGGAGCAAGAAAACGGCGGAGGCTCAGCTGGGGATGGCCTCCTAACGTGGAAGGGGTGCCCGTCGCACCATGACCCCCCTGATGTACTGGATCCTGGCGGTGGCATATCCTGAGTTGGATGGGCGCTTGAGGACATCACAGCAGCCACAAGGGGGTGAGTACAGTCTCATTCAGCTGACTCTGCGCGCTTTACAAGGTGTCTGGGTGGGGGAAGTGGGCTGTGGGTTCCCCTAGGCCAGAGCAGATGCGCCAAGGTACATCCATTGTTTTGCAGGTTCAGTGCCACTCCAACCCAAAGGTGGTAGTTGCCCTCTACACCTAGTCAGGCTCCTGTGCGTTCCAGCTGTGCATCAAATGAGTCTAGGCAGAGTCCCCTATGGGTATGTGCTTTTCCCCTGCACTGTCAGTGCATGCGCTAGTGCATAGGGCTGCTCCCTGTGTGTTGTGTCCGCCAACGGTAGTGGTGTTGCAGGCATTGACCATGTGTATCTTCTGTCTTTCCCCCCTTTTTGTTTTGTCACCCTGCCCTTGTGTGCATTAGCATCATCTGGTGGAGGAGCATTGGCACCGGAACAGGAGGGAGCTGCAACCCACATGGCCCTGGAGGGTTAATTTACAGAGTCTGAAGGCACCAGTGGGACGGAGGGTGAGGGGAGCTCCACGACGGGGACAGGAGCGGACACCAGCGGCAGCGACTCCTCCTCTGATGGGAGCTCCCTTGCGGTGGCGGGCACCTCTGTGCCCACCGCAACAACAGGTATAGCCGCCACCCCCCCTACCAGCACCGCCCTTCCAGCAGCCCCTCATCGAGTTTCCTGTGCCCGCTCACCCAGGAAAGTTTGCATCTCCTTTGCCCCAGGCACCTCAGGCCCTGCCCCAGTCAGTCCTGCTGCCCTCAGTGAGGAAGCTATTGACCTCCTGAGATCCCTCACTGTTGGGCAATCAGCCATTTTGAATGCCATCCAGGGTGTCGAGAGGCATTTGCAGCAAACAAATGCATACCTGGAGGACATTTGTTCTGGCGTGGCGGCCCAACAGAGAGCATTTCAGGCTCTGGCCTCAGCACTGATGGCAGCCATTGTCCCTGTGTCCAGCCTCCCCTCCAACCTCCACTACCCAGACCCAATCCCCTGTACCTCAGCCTATCCCAAGCACTCCATCAGACCAGCATGCACACTCATCAATACACAAGAGTGGACATGGCAAACATAAGCACCACACATCCCACAGGCACTCACACAAGCAGCATCCCTATGCAGACACACCAATATCCACTGTCTCCACTGTGTCCCCCCTCCACGTCCTCCTCCTCCCAGTCTCGTCTCCACTCACACCTGCATGCACCACATCCTCAGCCACTACCTCCATCGCCAGCACGCCCATCACTGCACACCGCTCACGTGCACTCACCACCCCTACTACCATACACACGTCACCTGTGTCCTCTCCCAGTGTGTCTGTGAGCCCTCCTCCCAAGCTACACAAACGCAGGCACACACCCACCCAAAAGCCATCCACCTCACAACAGCCTCCGGCCCATGCACCTTCACCCAAATTCAGCAGACGTACACCTCCTACAACCACTACCTCTTCCTCCACTCCCAAACCCCCCCATCTTCCCATCCCAGAGTGTCCAAAAAACTTTTCCTGGCTAACATTGACCTCTTCCCTACACCTCCCCCCGTCCTTCCCCTAGGGCCAGGATGTCCAAGTCCCAGCCCAGCACCTCAGCCACTAAATCCTGCAGCACTGTGGTCTCAGCAAGTCCTGTCACATCGCGGGCGGCACCCATCAGGGCTACCAGTGTGCCACCTAGCGAGGCCAAGGATCAGCCCATTCCGCCACCTGCCAGGGTGAAGAAGGTGCCCACATGCCGTAAGGAAAAGCCGCACCAACCACCCAGCAAGGCCTCTTCCAAGCCAAAAGGGGACAGTGCCAAGGGACCAGCAGTGACATCCAAGGTGGGGAAGGGACACAAGGCTAGGGGGAAGTCAGCACAGGGCACGGAGCCTCCGGCTGAGGGACTAGAGTCACCCCTTATGGCAAACAGAACAGCAACCTGTACGGCGGTGGACACCGCCACCTGCACCGCCACCTGCACGGCCACCAGCACGGCCACCTGCACCGCCACCTGCACCGCCACCTGCACGTCTGCTGCCTCAGCAGCAGTCCCCAGCATCGTCCCCAGCATCGTCCCCAGTGGGCAGCCGTCTGAGGCTGCAGGAGACGTCCTGCTGTCTCCCTCCACAGGTGCTGACACATTCACCACCGGCAGCATTTCCGCCACAGACACCGCCGCAACCACTGCCACCAGCCCCGCAACGTGCCACAGCCGACATGGCAAACATTCCCAGTGGACAGCCATCCGAGGCTGCAGGAGATGTCCTGGACCCTGCACAGCGTACATGAGGCACCACACCCAGCACTGTTAGTACCAGCAGGTGGCAGGCAAAGTCGCAGCAGAGTGGAGTGTGTCTCTAACTCCATGGAGTATCATGCTACCTGTTCCCAGGCAATCTCGTGGCACACACACCCAGGTGAGGGAATGGGACCTGCCACACTGCATGTGCAGCACTCTGGGCACCAAGCCCCCTCCAGAACCAGTGGAGAACAACATCCATTACCCCAGTCCTTGGCAGGATGAAGCACTCTGGGCACCAAGCCCCCTCCAGAACCAGTGGAGAAAAGCATCCACTACCCCAGTCCTTGGCAGGATGAAGCACTCTGGGCACCAAGCCCCCTCCAGAACCAGTGGAGAACAACATCCACTACCCTAGTCCTTGGCAGAATGAAGCACTCTGGACACCAAGCCCCCTCCAGAACCAGTGGAGAAAAGCATCCACTACCCCAGTCCTTGGCAGGATGAAGCACTCTGGGCACCAAGCCCCCTCCAGAAGCAGTGGAACATGTCAACAACTTGAGAGACTGTGGCTTTGCACTCCCCAGAACCAATCAGTGGGCAACCCACCCACTTGAGAGACTTGAGAGACTGTGGCTTTGCATTCCCCAGGACGAAGCAGTGGGCAAACCACCCACTTGAGAGACTTAAGAGACTGTGGCTCTGCACTCCCCAGGATAAAGCAGTGGGCAAACCACTCACTTGAGAGACTGTGGCTTTGTACTCCACAGGACCAATCAGTGGGAAAACCACCCACATGAGAGACTTGAGAGACTTGAGAGACTGTGGCTTTGCACTCCCCAGGATCAATCCGTGGGCACGGAGCCCCCTCGTGGAGCAGTGGCATTGTCCGTTCATCCGGCTGAGGTGCCTCCCCTCCCCCTGAGGTGCCTGTTTTTTTTCGACCTGATGCCCCAGCAGTGTTCTCTCCGTTTCGAGTCAGGTATCATGTGTGGGCTTTGCCCATGCATTTTGGAACCACTGGTCCACGGACAATGATTGGCACACTATCCAGACTTGTGTAGTTGCTGTACGTATTTGTATATACTGATGATTTAAAGTTATGTTGGCCTATCTGATTTTTCGATGATTACACTTGTTACAATCATTTCATTTTGTACTTGCGTTCTTCCAGGGGGTGACGGGGTGTAAATGTCATGTTGATGCATGTATTTGTGTGTATGTTGTTGTGGGTGAAGGCGGGGGTGGGGGTGTTGACCCAAGGGTAGGTCGCTCCCCCTGCCGCTGCAGCTCCTCCAAGTTCCCGAGTTCCTGTGTTCCTGAGACCCACCTAACTGTAAGTACCCCCCCCCCTCCCAGCCCCTCGCCCTGCCCCGCGCCACTCACCTTCTCTCCTGCTCCTGCTTCTTTTCCTCCTCTCTGTCTCTTCCTCCTCGCTCCCCCTCTGCAATCTTCTTCTGTGTTCTTCTGTTCTTCTCTTCTGTTCTTCTGTTCTTCCCTTCTGTTCTTCTGTGTTCTTCCGGTCTTCTGTGTTCTTCTTCTCTGTTCTTCTCGGTGCTTCTGTGTTCTTCTTCTCGGTTCTTCTGCGTTCTTCTCTGTTCTTCTCTGTTCTTCTCTGTTCTTCTGCTCTTCCGATCTTCTGTGCTTCTGTTCTTCTGTTCTTCTGCTCTTCTGTCTTCTGCTCTTCCGGTCTTCTGTTCTTCTGTCTTCTGTTCTTCTGTCTTCTGTTCTCCTGTCTTCGGCTCTTCTACCTCCTCCGTCTTCTTCCCCCGAGCCTGCCCTCCTGCTCCTTCCTCATCCCCCTCCCTCACTCGCCTCCCCCTCTCTCACCCCTAGCTAACCCGTTCGCTATCTACCTCCCTCACTCCTCCTATCTTCCTATCTCTCTAGCTCCCTATCTCACTATCTAACTCCCCCACTCTCCACCTCCTCCTACCTACCTATCTGTCTATCTATCTATTTCCCTATCTATCGACTTCTCTATCTATTTTCTCTATCTATTTCTCTATCTCTCCCCCCCCTCCCGCCACCCCCTCTACTACCTATCTCCCTATCCTCTCACTCTACCTCTCTCCCTCACCCACCTCTACAACCCCCCTCCCCTATCTTCACAACCCTACTCCTATCTCTCTCCCTAATCTCCAAACCTCCTAACACTCACCCTCCTCCACCCTAAACCCCCTCCCCCAGCTCCTCTCACTCTACCTGTCCCCCCCCTCCCTCGCGCTTTCCCGCCGCGACCTCCTGCACGCCCCGCCCCCCAGCTCCCATTCGCCCCCAGCTGACCCCTCCCCCCCCCTCCTACCTCTTATGGCGGCCGCTGCGCGACTGCGCAGCGTGCGCGCGCATCGGGCACGCCGCTGGCGCGCCAGAGGGGCGCCAGAGGCAAGCCCGTCTGCGCCCGTCCGCGCCTGGCCCGCGCCCAGCGCCACGACCCCTGGTCCCCAGCTCCCTCAAGCCCAGCTGATCCGCTACGACCCCACCACCCTCCACGCCCTCAACCCAGGGCGCTCCAAAACCTGCTTCCTAGCTCACCCCAAACGCACACATGGACCCTTCGCCTGCAACTCCTGCAAACGCATCTTCCACCACGCAACTACCACGACCACAAGCCCACGCGCCATCAACCACCTCAAGTGCATCCTGATCAACGCTCGTTCCGTCCACAAGCACGCCGTTGAACTTTGGGACCTCCTGGACTCCACAGCCCCGGACGTCGCCTTCATCACGGAGACATGGATGAACGCCTCCTCTGCTCCAGACATCGCTACCCGCCATCCCCGAAGGCTACAAGATCTCCAGAAAAGACCGCACCAACCAAGTAGGAGGAGGTGTCGCCATCATCTTCAAAGACTCCATCAGCGTCACCACCTCCACCGAAGACCCCCCCCTCGCCGCTGAACACCTGCATTTTCAGATTCGCACCGACCCAAGGACCACCCTCAGAGGATCCCTCGTCTACCGTCCTCCCGGACCTCGCGCCTCTTTCAGCGACGCCATCGCCGACTTCATCTCCCCGCACGCCCTCGCCTCACCGGACTACATCCTCCTAGGCGACCTCAACTTCCATCTGGAACAAAACAACGACCCCAACACCACCACCCTGCTCGACAACCTCGCCAACCTCGGCCTCAAACAACTGGTGAACACCGCCACCCACATCGCCGGACACACGCTCGACCCTATCTTCTCCGCCAGCTAACACGTCTTCTTCAGCCACACCTCTGCCCTACACTGGACCGACCACAGCTGCGTCCACTTCACATTCCGACGCGAGACCTCCCACCTCCGCATTCAACCCATCCCTCATCGACAGTGGAACAAGATCCCTGAAGAGCAACTCTTCTCCGCTCTCGCCGCCAACCAACCCACCCTCACCACCGACCCCAACGACACAGCTCTCAACCTCACAAACTGGATCTCCAACTGCGCTGACAACCTTGCTCCCCTCAAACGCACGCATCGACAGACCAACACCAAAAAACCTCTCTGGTTCTCTGACACCCTCAAAGAATCAAAGAAAACTTGTCGTGCCCTTGAGAAGGCCTGGCGCAAGGACCACACCGCTGACAACATGACCGCCCTCAAGAACGCTACACGCGAACACCACCACCTGATCCGCACTGCCAAAAGTAACTTTTTCACCGACAGACTAGACAAAAACAGCCACAACAGCAGAGAACTCTTCAGCATTGTCAAAGAGTTCTCCAACCCCAGCGCCAGCGCCAACGCCGTCACGCCCTCACAGGATTTGTGCGAATCCCTCGCCACTTTCTTCCATCGCAAGATCAGCGACCTCCACGACAGCTTCGGACACCAGACCCAACCATACACCACTGAACCCGCTTCCCCGGACATCACCCTCAACAACTGGACCCACATCAACACGGAAGAAACCAAATCCATCATGAACTCTATCCACTCCGGCGCCCCTTCGGACCCCTGCCCGCACTTCATCTTTAACAAAGCCGACGACATCATCGCCCCGCACCTCCAGACCGTCATCAACTCTTCTTTTTCTTCTGCTACCTTCCCCGAATGCTGGAAGCACGCTGAAGTCAACGCCCTACTAAAGAAACCTACGGCTGACCCAAGCGACCTGAAAAACTTCCGCCCCATCTCTCTTCTACCTTTCCCAGCCAAGGTAATAGAAAAGACCGTCAACAAACAGCTGACCACCTTCCTGGAAGACAACAACCTGCTCGACCCCTCACAAACCGGATTCCGAACCAACCACAGCACGGAAACCGCCCTCATCTCAGTCACAGACGACATCAGAACCCTGATGGACAACGGTGAAACAGTCGCCCTCATTCTCCTCGACCTCTCGGCTGCCTTTGACACCGTCTGTCACCGCACCCTAATCACCCGCCTACGCTCCACCGGGATCCAAGGCCAGGCCCTGGACTGGATCGCCTCCTTCCTCGCTAACCGCTCCCAAAGAGTTTACCTCCCTCCGTTTCGCTCAGAACCCACCAAGATCATCTGCGGCGTACCTCAAGGCTCATCGCTCAGCCCGACACTCTTCAATGTCTACATGAGCCCCCTCGCCGACATCGTACGCAAGCACGACATCATCATCACCTCCTACGCCGACGACACCCAACTTGTACTCTCCCTCACCAAGGACCCCGCCAGCGCCAAGACCAACCTACAAGAGGGTATGAAGGACGTCGCAGATTGGATGAGGCTCAGCCGCCTAAAGCTGAACTCTGAAAAAACGGAAGTCCTCATCCTCGGCAACACCCCGTCCGCCTGGGACGACTCCTGGTGGCCCACGGCCCTCGGCACCGCACCGACCCCCGCAGACCACGCCCGCAACCTCGGCTTCATCTTGGACCCTCTTCTCACCATGACCAAGCAAGTCAACGCCGTGTCCTCCGCCTGCTTCCTCACTCTCCGCATGCTCCGTAAGATCTTCCGCTGGATCCCCGCCGACACCAGAAAAACCGTGACCCACGCCCTCGTCACGAGCCGCCTGGACTACGGCAACACCCTCTACGCCGGGACCACAGCCAAACTCCAAAACCGCCTGCAACGCATCCAAAACGCCTCGGCCCGCCTCATCCTCGACGTACCCCGCAACAGCCACATCTCCGCCCACCTGAGACACCTGCATTGGCTCCCAGTCAGCAAAAGGATCACCTTCCGTCTTCTCACCCACGCACACAAAGCCCTCCACAACAAGGGACCGGAATACCTCAACAGACGCCTCAGCTTCTACGTCCCCACCCGCCCCCTCCGCTCCGCTGGCCTCGCACTTGCTGCCGTCCCTCGCACCCGCCGCTCCACGGCGGGTGGGAGATCTTTCTCCTTCCTGGCGGCCAAGACCTGGAACTCCCTCCCCACCAGCCTCAGGACCACCCAGGACCACTCCGCTTTCCGGAGACTCCTAAAGACTTGGCTGTTCGAGCAGCGATAACCCCCCATTTCCCCCCTAGCGCCTTGAGACCCGCACGGGTGAGTAGCGCGCTTTATAAATGTTAATGATTTGATTTGATTTGATGTTGCGTGTTGCGTGTGTGTGTGTCACTATCTCTTTCCTCCCCCCTCTCCCCAGTGTGCTAAGTGCAGTACTCACTGTGGTATTCGCCGGCGTCTTTGCTACTCCTGGTAGAAGAGGAGGTAAACTAACATGGGCAGGACCTGTAACTCTGGCTCCATGGCGTCCTGGTTCCTCGTTGGGTGTTGAGAGGTGAGTGGTTTCCGTTCCAAGTCCTGTTTCCGCTGTGCTTTTAATGGTGTTGGTACCGCCCCGGAAAAGGTGGTGGATAGGCCTGTTGTAATACAGTGGGCGATACATTGTGTTCCGCCTGTCTGTTGACGGTTACCGCTGCGGTGTTTGTTTCTACCGCTGTGGCGGTCAGAGTGTTAAAGTGGCTGTCTGTGTTAGCGGTTTCCGCCATGGTCGTGATTCCATTTTTTTAACCGCCGGCCTGTTGGCGGTATTACTGCCGCTTTAACACCGACCGCCAGGGTTGTAATGAGGGCCTATATTTCCCTTCAGCAGTTTCTACTTTGATTGTAGTAGATCCACTGAGAGGATAAGCAACTGCCCTGTAGTGGTTAGCATCATTATCATCATCGTCTTCATCATCAATATATATTATAAAGCACCCACCCACCCAAACATGTGGTGGCCTGGTACTAACCACAGTGCAAAGTGTAAGCTGAGGAAGAGACTGACATGAGAAGTTTCAGAAGTTTCCTAAAATCCAAATAATTGTAGGTAAGATGCAGTGATGTAGACAAAGAGTTTCAGATTTTAGCTGGTACACATGCAAAAGCACAACTCCCGGACCCCTTTCTGCGCACCTTAGACACAGTAAGCACAGAGTCACAAGAAGAACAAAGAGAACAGGTCAGTTGGTAGGGGTTCACAAGACTGTGTACAAACACAGGGCTTTGACCAAAGATGGATATGTGGCGGATGCAAATACTGTTAAATATCATACACGTCTCATATTAAGCCATTTAAAGCATTTTAGATGGGAGAAGATAGGAGCCCAGAGAGGAAGACCTACCAAGAGTCTAGCTGTCACACTTTGTACGAGTTGCAGGTTTTGGTGTTCATACTTAGAAAGCATTAAATAAAGCATATTGCAGAAATCCAGTTGGGGCCCCATTAAAGCACAAATGACCATGGAGAGAGAGAGAGAGAGAGACCGGGGCGGGAAAGAAAGGTGTACTTTACCAATCACTGGTGAAAAAGCAGGGCGATAAACGTTTCCTAATTTGTGTAGTGAAATTAAGTTTATCATCATAAATGAAATTCAGTTTGTATGCTGCAGTCACCGTAGTAGTTTAGGGATTCTAAGACGCAGACCACCAGTCAGTACAATGCATCTTTGTGGGTTCTCCTATAATCAAGACCTCAGTCTTACCTCAGTTAAGTTTGATAAATGTTGTCATCAACCAGGTAGCAGACACCATCAAATTATTTTTGAGCAAGGAGAGTTTCTCCTTCTAGCTGAAGAATAATCTGTGTGTCATCTCCATGTGTCATCACCTTCATCCCAAATGATCTAATGTGCCTGGCTAAAGGAGTTGCATAAGTGTTAACAGGCCTCGAAAAATCATTAAAATGTTACTAGACCTGCAGGTCGATTAACTTGAATAACCTACTTGTCCTAACTGTAACTGGTCTCAAATTGTGTGATCCAAAGCAAATATTTTATTTTACAGTCACCTTTTTCTTCATTCTCATATATGAGTGCACCTTCAAATATGTCAGTTCAGCATTCCTGCTGTACAAAAAAAACTCTTTTGTTTGATTTAGTAGACTAAACGCTTGCTCCATGTGTAATGTAGGATCTATTTATGAGGCTGTTTGCATCGCTCTTGCACCAGGCAACATCATGCAAGAGTGACACAAACTTTAAGACAGATTTCTGAAGACACACAAAGCCACTTTGCATGGTTCTGAGTGGCTCCAAAAATCTGGAGTAACGCACTGCTGTGCAAATTGCTGCATTGTGTTACTCTGCCCTGGGAAGACATCCCATGGGTGTGCATTGGTGTTACCATGCATTTCTCATAGATTATGATGCATCCCCAGATTTACAAGAACTTCTGAACTTAGGGATGCGCCAAAATCTTGCACCTTCCCTGGGGAGGCATAACAAGGAGAAATGTCTCTATTTAGCTTTGTTTCTTTCCCTTTCTATGTGTGCTGCTTTCTGCAGCACAAATAGAAAGTTGAATATGACTCCCAGGATTGTTTTTGTGCAGGAAAGTGTCCCTTCCCGCACAAAAACAATCTTGTGTGCAGTGCAGGCAACCTTGCACCATGGTGCAATTGTGTATGCGTTGACGTTAGGCAGCCCATTGTGCGTCAGTGCATGGGTAAGGACAGGAATGTGCTGTGTTGCCTTAAATATGGTGCATTCCTGCCCTTTTCCTGTCACTAAGTGCAGTGCAGCAATGTGGGTTGCTGTGCTTCGCTGCATGACTTCCTCATAAAGGAGACCCTAAGAATCTATCCCACAGATAGGTTACACATGATCCCAGACTTGCCTCGTAGTTTACTAATAGCATTGTCATCTGCCGGGGGTAAGAGTGTTTCTCAGTTTATGTTTAAACACTCTCTTTTAATAAATATATTACTAAAGCATGATGTGGTAGGGCATTTCCATTTATAAACTGTAAATTTCCAAGAAATGAGCAAAAAACTCCCCACTAGCTTGCAGCTTTACTGATAAAACTATTTAGTGTATTAACAATAATTTGTGACAATTGTGTTTCAGAAAACATATTTATCGTTTGCACAACTCCAAGTAAAGTGTTCTGATTTGTTTTCATCCTATTAAATATTTTTCATCACTCAGAAGTACAAAAACAGGCTTTCACAACTACTGAAATATATATTGAAATGTTTGTACTGATGATTTATTAGCTATTTAAATGTGTGACACCCTACTTCCTGACATTTCACACTCTTTGTACAGCAGATCAGACAGTTCACTTTACAAAATCCTGGAACTCTGCAATCAGTGAAAGACAGGTAATTGTAATAAGACTAACTGGCTTTTGTCCTCTGTCTCTGAACACAGAGCAAATGTGTCAAGATAAAAAACAAGATTTAAAGGTGTCTTTATTGCTCCTTCACTTTCTGACTTAACAGAACACCGGTTCTTTGTCAACTCACCAGAATGGGTGCTTAGGTCCTAAACATATCTTGACTGGATAAAATATGACTCGCTATAACAAGTGGGTGATTAGTTTTTTCAAGGCCTAGTAAAACAATGCTGGTCAACACAAGAGATCTGAGGGACTACACAGTATAGCTTACAAAATTTGGAACTAAAAGGAGGAATGCCTGACTTAGCAAAAAGGATGAACTTCCAGCAAAGGCTCATACCTCTGATACACAAAGCCAAGCCAACAAGGTGGCATGTGACACATTATGAAAAGCAGGAGAAAGATCCAGTAAGATAAGGGTAGCACCTTCTCCCTCGTCCTTGATCATACGCAGTTGGTCCATTGCTGGTAGAAGAGTCAGGGCATCAAAACATGGTGATGTATGAATGCTTGAAATAATCTCAGCCACTGGAAATTACTTTGGTCACATTCCAATCCATCGTTTTTCACCTACCATGCCACCTCAATTTGGACTCTGCCATATGCAAATCAGTCTTGATTCTGCTCCAATGGAAATAGTCCAGCCTGAACTGGCAGGCCCAGTCCTCCCTGAACTGGAACTCAAACAAGTAAGGACAACCTATTAGATGGCACGTTGTGCAGAATAATGATGGACTGGGATGCAGTCAAAGTAATTACTAATGACTGAGATGAATCCTTCACTTTTTTGCATACTTTAGGTAGAAAAATGGGTCAGTGCCATGGCCCCTGCTAGAACATTCCTCGGCTTCATGAAAAATAAAATACTATTCTAAAAAAACAGACAGCTTGTTTTTTACTGTTGTTTCTGTTATATTAGCCAGAGATGGCTGTGGCAATGTAGATCAGTAATTGCTGGATCAGCAGAGTTAAAATTGCCTGATTCGAATAGACAGGAAATTATGCTTTAGTGAAAGTGGTGTTTATAATTTCAGTGAAAATAGGTGCTAGAATATGAGTAGGTAGATGAAATATCCTGACAGGACAAGTGTCCAGAGGGGAACCAAAGTTTATAGTCCATGCTACAGCAGCTATTTCCTCTGTAGAGACTAATGAGAAATCCTGTAACAGTGTCACCAGGGTGTTACCTCCTTCTTCTGTTTGAATGAGTTTTTATGGAGACATAGAGATCAAAGGTAATCAAATGTGTTTTAGATCAATTTGATTATAAAAGAAAAATATGAAGGTGAGGCTTTACAAAGTTCTGGGGAAAGGGTAAATGTTATAGAGAAATGTACAGTAGGGGATAATTCTTTCACAATTTTAAACACTTCCTTTGTGTTATTATTAGCTGAGTTGAAAATGGATGTAAGAGATTTGGTTATTGGTTGAGAGCGGTGGAAGCCCCACTCACGCAACAGCCACAATCCTTCTTAGGGTAAACCACAAAAGTAGCTACATTAACCATGGCCTAACCTAGGGTATCTTGGCAGAAAGCAGTCAGGCTTAATTTAGAGGCAAATTATAAAGCATTTATGCAGCACATAAACTGTAATAAAGTAAAAAACATAACACAAGAAAAATCCTAAACCAATTTAGGAAAACATAATATATTTTAAAAAAAAAATTATACCAAAATGACAAAAATCAAATTTGTAGAATCGGAGATATTCAATTTTGTAGGTAGATATAGGCCTTCATTATGAACACAGCGGGAAAGACCACACCGCCGGCGGTGGCGATAACTACCGCCAACAGGCTGGCAGTCTGGGCCGCCAAATTATGAAGCACATGAAAAACAGGCAGCCTGAAAAACACTCACCACCAGCAGAGGAGTGTCGACAACAACGGAAGAGGCCGCCCACAGGCCGACGGAAAGGCCAACAAATAATGAAGCACTAGACCGTCGTCAGTTCCGTAGCGGGAACCACCACAACTCAAAACTAGGTGGAAACAAACCAAATAAAAGGAAACATTCACCGGAGGCTCACACAACACACTGAAGCAGACATGGAGAGAGAGTTGGAAATCATGCCAGTGCTGCTCCTTGCCATATACCTCCGCGACCGGGACCGCCAACGAAGACGATGATGGTAAGTACCGCAATCTACTAAACAAGGGAAGAAAGGGCACAGTGACATACCCACCTACTCCACCCACCCCACAACGCACCCACAACCCATCACAACATCACAAGGCATACACACCTGAGCAAGAGGTACTTACTGGAAACAAGCCCAAGACAACCTGCCCAAAGTACCGACATGTGCACAACACCCCCCCACAATGAAACGAGGATCCACGGATCCAGAGTGTGCCAACAGTGGGCACACAAACTTTATTAAAGCTCCAGGAGCAACAGATTGTCCAAATGAGGACATTGGCCAGTCCATATCAAAAAGGCTGATGGGCCCAAAAGCCCGAACTTGATGCCCACATGTGCACATGGTACTCCACCATAAAGGGGCATCAATGGGGCAGCCAGGCACCTCAGGGAACAGGGTCAGGGGTGGCAGGGGTGGGGACTTTCGTCTGGGAGGGGGGGCTTGGGCTTCCGTTTGGGAGGTGGTTTTGGTGTTGCTTTGGAAGGTGGGGGAGCGGTCTTGGGCCGGGGTGGCAGGTGGTCCAGGGCCAGCATGGGGCCTCTTGCTCACTGGGGAAGGTGCACAGGAATGGGAAGGGCGGACAGGGGCAGACTTGGACATGGAAGGAGGGGACAGGGCAAGAAGGTGTGCACAGTTAGGGATGAGACAGGGTGGGCCAGTGGGTTCAAAAAGGTGTACACAGGATAGGAAAAGATTCTTAGGGGCAGTTGGGGTGGACCTGGAGGAAGGTGTGGGAGTGGAGGTAGAGGGAGTGGTTGTAACAGGTGTGGGTGTGCGTGACGTGGTTGCAGGTGCCTGAACAGTATGCCGAGGTGTGGTGGATGTGTGTTGTGTTGTGTGGGTGTCTGTGAATGTCTGAGTGTAATGGGAGGAGGGGGGTGGATACAGTGGGACAAGACAGGCTGCCAGTGTAAATGGATGTTGTCTGGGTGTCTGCAAGTTTGGTGAGTGTGCTGCAAGTGTTACTCAAAGTCGATGTGGTGAGTGCAGGTGTGGTGTCTGGGGTGCATGACTGGATGTCTGATGTTGTGGTGACTGCAAGAATGGGGTCAGCAACAGTGAATGAGGGTGCAGTGCTTGTCAGTGTGCATGTAGAGGTGTCAGACAGGGAGGCGGAAGAGGTGGATACAGTGGGGGAAGTGGATGTTGTTGTGTGTGCCTTTGTATGTTGGCTGTGTGTATGCCTGTGGTGGGAAGTGTGGTGCTTGTGTTTCTGTGTGTGCTTCTTGTGTGTTGAGGTGTGTGCATGGCTGTCTGAACGTGTGCTTGGGATGGGTGAAGGGAGTGGGGTGCTGGAAGGGGTAGAGGTGGTTGGAGGGGGGACGGAAAGACCAGGAACACTGGCTGCCGTCAAAGAGGAGGCCAGAGCCTGAAAAGATCTGTGTAGGCCAGACATGGCACCGTGAATGCCTTCCAGGTATGCATTGCACTGCTGCATCTGGGATGCTAGCCCCTGGATGGCATTCATCATGGTTGTCTGCCCTACAGAGATGGTCCTCAGGAGGTCAATAGCCTCCTCTGTGAGGGCAGCAGGGCTCACTGGGGCAGGGGATGAGCTGCCTGGGGCGAAGGAGACGCCCACCCTTCTGGGTGAGTGGGAACAGGCAACTAGGTGGGGCGCAACTGGGAGGGCAGTGATGGTATTGGGGATGGCAGAAGATGTCAAAAATTGGGTGGGCCCAGTAGGGTCCACCACCACCAGGGAGCTCCCATCGAACGAGGTATCAGAGTCACTACCTCCAGTGGTAGTTGCCTCCCCCGTGGTACTCCCCTCGCCCTCCAACCCACTAGTCCCCTTGGCATCAGTAGACTCTGCCTCCTTGGAACCGTGGGCCGCTGCATTCCCACTCACCGGTGCCACTGCTCCCTCGCCAGACGATGCTGATGTACACAGACAACACAAGGGTAAAGGGTTGGGGAGACAAAACAGGAGAGAGAATATTAACATCTGAATGGATGCATACATCTGGTTTACTCATACACTCACCCAGCTAATACACCAACATGCAGCACCTACAGCTATACTCAGGGCTATGCCCCTGACTACTGGCCACAACCCTAGTTTACAACCATCTCCCACATGACAGAAGGACCTGAAGGACTGCAGACCTGTCTGTTATCATCTAACTGCCAATGGGGGCTATAATGCTAAATGACATCAGTCAGAGTCCCTGCCACTAGACAGCATACATACTACAGCACCCTCAGACATCCATCAAGGAGGCATTATATGGTCTTGGTAGTCACCCCCTTGTGTCTGCTGTGCAGCCTTCAAGCGCCCATCCAAGTCTGGATATGCCACCGCCAGAATGCGGTGCATTAGGGGGGTCAGGGGCCGATGGGCACCCCTTCCTCGTTGGGAGGACTTCCCCAGCTGGGCCTTGCAGGTCTTCCTCGCCCAGCACCGCAGTTCCTCCCACCGCTTCATGCTCTGCTCGTTGTAGACCCCCAGGGTCCACACCTCCCTGGCGATGGCCTGCCAGAGTCCCCTCTTCTGATGGGCGCTGACCTGTAGGGGACACACAGAAAATAAACACAGGTCAGAAAAAGCACCGCTGGCCATACGTCCTCTATGTGACAGACACTTAAAACAGCATTCCAGCACCTTACTCATGCTGAATGTCATGCATTAAACGGCTGTGCAGTTACAAATCATGCACACATGCAGACAGCCATCCACCACCATCACATACATCCATGCACCCCATCCGCCTACTCACCTGCACCTCTGGTTGACCATGTAACTTGGCATACAGGGGGAGGACCCCGTCCACCAGCTTCTCCAGCTCCTTCGTGGTGAAGGCTTGGGCCCTTTCCCCTGTGATTCGTGCTATTTCCAGGGCCAGAGTCAGGACACAGCAGCACACTCAGTGGAGTACTTGCATGCACGCAATCCGGGAGTCAAGTGAACCTGGGGTGATGAAATGGCGCACTCTCTGCGGCGGTGTGCACCCTCACTGCCGGCGGCGATCATGATAAGCCCATATTCCCCATTGACAACCATGTTAACCAATGAATAGGTGTACGGCAGTTAACATCGCCTTACGCCATTACGACAACCGCTAGCGGTATGAGGTCACTTCCACTGCTACATATCTGGATGACAGGGGGCTGACATTTTGCGAACTACTACGCAGTTATTATTTGGTAATTGGCCCCATGCAGGCCCTATGGACCCCAGCCCTCAAACGCATGCCCAAAAGACTATTTACTCACCACAACAGTCCAGATGTATCAGTTAGGGCATGTCACTCCAGTTTAACATCCTACAATGCTTATGTGTCACCTAAATGTTTGACAGAAGTGTTGAATACACAACATGTTGTGCTAATGAATTTGTGTCCCTCACATGTGTTCTCCACTCCTCCTAGGTACAGACCCATGTGGCGAGGGAGGGCCCCATCTGTGTACAGACCACTTGTTGATTTGGAGACCATGGTGGAACATCACATCATAATCAATTACAGACTCACTTGTGCTACTATTCATGAACTTTGTGCATTACTCGATCCAGTACTGAGACCGGCTAATTGGAATCAGCATGCCATCCCTACTGAAGTGCAAGTGCTCCCTGTACTCCATTTCCTGGCCACGGGCTCATTTCAGGTGACAGTGGGCATGGGTGCAGAGTTTTCACAGCCAATGTTTTGCCTTATCCTGTCCAAATTCCTGGTTGCATTTGTACAACACCTGCAGTCATATGTGAGGTTTCCCCAAAGTGCTGAACTACCTGCCAGTCAGTCAGACTTTTATGCCTTTGCCAACATTCCCCATGTGATAGGTGCCATCAATGGCACCCACATAGCTCTCATCCCCCCAGGAGTAAGTGAACAGGTGTACAGCAACAGGACGAACTTCGACTCCATGAACATTCAATAGGTGTGTACGGCAGACCAGTACATCTCATATGTGAATGCCATGTTCCATGGATCAGTCCATGATTCATTTCAGCTGAGGAACAGCAGTGTGCCACACATGATGGAACAACTACAAGGGGACAGAGGATGGATCATAGGTGAGTGTGTCTGACACTTTTTCTGTACATAGCTGACACCCAGGCTGTCTGCAACTGAGGGTAGTTAGTTACAGTCATGTTTTGCCCACTTTCGCAGGTGATTCTGGCTACCCCAACATGCATTGGCTCCTGACACCAGTGAGGAATCCTAGGACAGATGCTGAGAGGAATTACAATGAGGCCCATGGACGTACTAGGAGGGTGATTGAGCCACAATAGGTCTCCCGAAGGCTAGATTCCGTTGCCTCCATATCTCTGGGGGTTCCCTGTGCTATGGCCCTGAGAAGGTGTGTTGAATAGTGGTGGCCTGCTGCATGCTGCACAACATGGCTGTGAGGAAATCTATCCCCCTCTTGGAGGAGGAGGGTGCTGTATATCTAGACCAGCTTCCTCTGAGAGGGGATGAGAGTGATGGTGATGATGAAGAGGGGGAAGATGTATACTCCAGGAACCAACTGATCCAACTATACTTCCAGTGACTATGAGGTACTGTTCCCTGATGATGTTGTCTGTAAAGCATACTGTCAGTCTGACTTATTCTGTATGGGGGTGTGGGGTCTGTAGCCATTTACACTGTAACATGAATTTCAAAAGCCATGTAACATGATAAACGACTTGTTAGACGTTTCAGTTTACTCCACACCATGTTGTGCGTGGGGTGAAATTCCTGCAATAAAGGTCTGATTATTGAATTTAACTGGAAAATGCATTCACACTTTGATTTGATTCAACATAATGACAGGGGACATTTAAATTGGTGTACATGTGTTATAATAGGGGCCAGGGATGCATTGGTGCTCTTTACAGTGATGGGAGTGGGCTGATGGTGGTTGTCCATACTGGCTACATGGTCTCAGCGATTGGTGGCAGTGGTTATATGTCCATCTGTACTTTACTAGTACAGTTGCTATTGGCCGGTGAGGATGGTGGTTCAGTGGCACACTTGGGAGACAGTTTGTGTCAGAGTCACTTCTTTGACAGTGCCTTGGTCTTAGCAGGTGTACCAGTGCCATATCTGGGTCTGAGGGACCGTTTGAGTGTCTGCTGTTGGGCTGTACGGGTAGGGGTGCTGGTCTCCTGTGTGTCCATAGATAGTGGCACCAGTCTAGTTGCTGCTGCTGATGTTGATGGCTGGTCTGTATTGTGGTCTGTGGTAGGAGCTTCCTGGTTTGTGGGGGTCTCAGGTTGGGTTGGGAAGTGGTGCAGCAGCACCCCTGCAATAATGGCCATGGTGGCATTGAGCTGTTTCCACTGCTCCATGGCCTCTCGGTGGTGTGCTATCCGCAGCCTTTGATTCTGCTCCAGGGTGGCCACGATCTGGCCCATTCGGTCCTGGGTATGGTGGTATGCTCCCAGGACCTCAGAGATCACCTCCTGGGCTGCAGCATCAATCCTTTGGCCTCCCCCCGGGCCACTGATGCCCTCCCACTGGCCCTAGCCCCCTGTGCCTGTGTCCCCTGCACAGGTCTGGTGGTACCACTTGTACTGGGGCCATAATCATCCAGTCTGTTGCTAGGTGGAGACTGTAGCCTCTGTAGTTGTGTTCCACCAGTCCGTAGCCTGGATACACTATTGTGGGGTTGTTTGCCATGTGCTGATGTTGGTGGCTGGTGGTAGGGGTGTCAGTGGTGTCCTGGGTGGGGCTGCTGGATGGTGACAGTCCAGGACTGTGTGATGGGCCAGGGTATTCCTCAATGTCCGGAGTTCCCTCTCCAGTGTCCTGAGTGGTGCCTCTGTCTCCAAGTGGGGTGCTGGCACTCCTTGGCCTTTTCATCAGGGTGGCATGGGTGGTGGTGCCTGTGGGGGGGAATGGACATGTATGTTACATTTACAAAATCAGATGGGGTTTTCAGGGCAGGCCTATTTTGTGCAGGTTTTCCACTGTTGGGCCATGCAGGGTCCTTTTGTGAGGTTGCCATTGCATTTAGCATGGGATGTGGAGGTGCATTGTGGGTGGTGTACTGCCATTATGATACCTTGCAGAGGTGGGTGGCTGTGCACAGGGGGAGAGATGTGGGCCTGTTGGTGGGTTTGTGGGCATGCAAGGTGACTGGATATGGTGATTGTGGCCAGGGTGGGGTGTGGTCCTGGTGGTAGTTGGAGGGGTGAGGTGGTGCATGCATTAGAGGTGTGGTGGATATGGGGTAATTGTGGATGACTTACCCGGGTCCATTCCTCCATTGAGTCCAGTGAGGCCCTCAGGCTGAAGGATGGCCAGTACCTTTTCCTCCCAGTCCGTGTAGTCGGGGGTGTTGGTGGGGGCCCTCCCCCAGTCTTCTGGACCGCAATGTTGTGCCTCGATGCTATGGACCTCTCCTTCCCACGCAGATCGTTCCATCTCTTGCGGATGTCATCCCTTGTGCCTGGATGGTTTCCCACTTTGTTGACCTTGTTCACTATTGTCTGCCATAACTCCATCTTCCTGGCGATGGGTGTGTGCTAGACCTCTGCACCAAATATTTGTGGCTCGACCTTGAGTATCTCGTCCACCATTGTTCTTAACTCCCTTTCTGTGAAGGGTGGGTGCTTAGGGGGTGCCATGGTGTGTTGTGGGTGGTGTGTTGTGTGGATATTGGTGAGGGTGCTGTTGTGTGGTTGGGTGTGTGAGTTGTGTGTTGCTGCATTCAGCACCTGCTTGTAGTGTTGTCAATCTGGCTTCTCCTATTGGCGATGCAAAGGATTGTGAGGTGTGTATGTGTGTGTTTTATAGTGTTGTGGATATGTGTCAGGTGTGTGGGTTTCAAACTTGCCAATGTGTGCATTTCTTACTATTGGGTCCCATTGCTGGCTGTGGCGGTCTGTACCCCCAATGGTCGTTCGGCATCCACTAACCACTGCTGTGATTTGTGCATCATTATTTGGAGGGCGGGGGATTTGTGTGCTCAGCGGTGGCGGGGTGGGATGTGCAGCCTTTCCGCCGACAAGGCCCTGGCGGTTGCTGGTGGTAGCAAAAATTTTGTCGGGCTCTGTTTTTGGCATCTTTATGTGGGGGGGTTTCTGTTCACCGCCAATGGCGGTATTCTGTTCACCATCGCCACGGCTGGCAACGGTGTTTACCGCTATGTTCATAATGGCTCCCATAGTGACTAAAAGCAAAAAGCTCCACTCGAGGTCGTGCTATACAGGCGATCACTGTAGCGCAAAGAGTCGGGTTCATAGAAGCTCTGCATTGCTGGACGTCACGGGCAGCAGAGTCTTGGAGTGAACGGGCCAGTTTGCAGACACGAACAGCCAAAACCTTCAGAATTTCTCCTTTTCTTGAAGAGGAGGCTAATCTGATGCCAGACAAGGGTCCACGGCCTGGGCAGCACCTATTGGGGATTAGGGACTCACTCTAGCAGATGCCAGCAGGGCTCAGATAGGTCCAGTTGCAGGTCCTGGCAGGCATAGGTGCAGCAGGTCAACTGGACCATTGCAGGGAGGACTCTGGAGCTTGTTGTGTCTCTGTAGCCCAGAACAGGAGGTCAACCAACTGACTCTTGGAGTCACTCAGGTAGCCTGGGGTGAAGGGAGTTGGTCCAGTATTCCTTCCCAGAGATCAGGGCAGGCTTCAAGCAGCAGGACAGTCCTCTGTGGGACAAGGTATGCCTCAAGCAGCAGAGCAGTCCTCTGGGGAAACAAGGCAGGCCTTAGGCACCTGAGCAGTCCTCCAAGGAACAAGGAAGGCCTTCCTCTTGTAATGTCTTCAGGTCCAGGAATCTAGTGAAGAGTAGCTCAGGAGGTCCAATGTTTATACCTTGTGCCAGCCTTTGAAATGGGGGGATTTCCTATACTACCCCACATCTGGTTCTGGAAAGTTCTTCTCTTTCCCTGTCTAGGCTCCAAGAATCTGGGGTGACAAAAGACTAGTATCAGGCTCCTTAGTGTGTGTGTGTGTGTGTGTGTGTGTGGAGGTAGCCCTTTGATATGTAAGTGGGGCAGGGAACAGCTCTTCCCCAACCCTCCTGGCAGAATGTCCCATCCTGCCAACAACTAGTCCCCTTTGTCTCACTGTCTGTGAGGAAGACTAACACCTAAGCTATTCACAGTCATGTGGCGAAGGGCACTGGCAGCAGGCAACAAATGGATAGGACAAGAAAATGCCAATTCTCTAAAAGTATGATTTAAAATATGACTTTTCATTGAAGAAGATTTTAAGTTACAATTTACTT
Source organism: Pleurodeles waltl (assembly GCF_031143425.1). Lineage (NCBI taxonomy): Eukaryota > Metazoa > Chordata > Amphibia > Caudata > Salamandridae > Pleurodeles > Pleurodeles waltl. The sequence goes on along the minus strand of NC_090439.1, from coordinate 638,114,517 downwards.
GAGTCCAAATTTGACATTAGTATATGTTCCCAATCAAATGTTAGCACTTATTAAATGTAATAAGGTAATCCAATGCTATCCAATGGGAGAGATAGGCCTTACAGTAATGGAAAACACGTTGTTCACCAACAGGACAATCTTTACCTTTTAAGTACAGTGCACCCTGACCTCTGGGAATTTTAGGGCCTACCTTAGGGGTGACATATGTATTAAAAAGGAAGGTTTAGGCCTGGCAAAAGGTTTATCTTGTCAGGTCAAATTGGCAGTTTTTAAACTGCACTACAGGCTGCAATGGCAGGTCTGAGACTGAGACATGTTTGAAAGTGCTACTTAAGTGGGTGGCACAATGAGTGTTGCAGGCCCACCAGTAGCAATAAATGTACAGTTCCTGGGTACATGCAGTCCCATATACAAGGGAGTTACTGGTAAATTAAATATGAAACTCAGATGTAAGCCAATTGTACCATATTTTAGAACGAGAGCACAATCAATTTAGCACTGGTTAGCAGTGGTAATGTGCACAGATTCCTAACACCAACAAAAAATAAATTTAGGAGGGGTGAAGGGAAAACGTTTGGAGAAAGACCACACCAGAGATGACAGGTCTAACAGTGTAGTACAAAAATTCACATAATTCACTTGTACTGATTGTTCTGCTTGGTATCTAGTGTGTATCTTACTAGCTGAAAAGTATTCTTTTTGTCATGCTCTTTCAAATACTTTGCAGGGGTGTTTGGCTGCTCTAAGTACATCCATGTACCATGTGCATGACTGAGATTTTTTGTGGGACTTAACAGTCATTAAAGGGGCTATTAAGACAGCTGGGTTGGAGAAAGCCCAGAACTCCAGTGCTCGTGTGAGCACTGAGAGAGCCCGTTCCCACCAATCCTGACGCTGCTTTCATGCTGCCTACCAGAATGAAATCATTGCCAGGACTGGTTAGTGGTGTTTCCTGGTCCCGTGCGTTGGAGCTTCCATGAGCAAGAGGACCCTGGGAGGAAGACGCCTGCAGGTAAGTGACTTTTGTCTATTTATTTTTTATTTATTTTTTATTGTGCCCCCTCTACCCCCGCCAAAAATGTAAGGCAGCCACCACTGCTGTCACTGTGTAATAAAGGTGTTCAGACTACATGCTTATTCAGTCTTTGATCTCTTTATAGAGCAGAGTGATGTTCATGTATTTGTCAATTGTAATTACTGTGTGTTAAAGATATAAACACAGTATAACACCAAATGAAAGCAAAATGCAGCGTTTGTGTGTGTGTATGTGTGTGTGTGGGCTCGCACACACACTTTTGTGTTAGGGTATAGTGAAATGGAGAAAGCAATGTAATATAAGCACAAAGACAGTGAAAAGAGAAATGACAGCAATGGAGAGGAAGGAGATGAAACATAAGACATGAAGCTGGCGTGAATAACTAAGAGACGGAGATTGTAGTGCAAAGTACTGTGAAATTAAGAATGTTAATTAAGAACTACTTATGTTCAATGAAAATCATCCTGAGCTACTAACATTATTAGTATTGTAATAGTTACCAGTCAGTCAAGTTTACATTAGTGGCTACCATATTCAAGATTACTAGCAGTGATCACATTAGTGCAGTGGTTCCCAACCTGTGGTCCAGGGACCCCTGGGGGTCCGCGAAGCCTTCTCAGGGGGTCCGCGAGAGCCTAGAAAATTTAAAAATATGAACAAATATTGACAAATTAGGTCCCCAGCTTCCAGTAATGACTCAGGTGGGGGTCCCCGGATTCCCAAGATGATTCAGTGGGGGTCCCTGGGTTCCATCAATGTTAAAGTGGGGGTCCACAGAAATCAAAAGGTTGGGAACCACTGCATTAGTGTATCTAGTAGGGTTGACAACATTAAAGTAAATAAAGCGTTGCAAATTTGGAATGTCTGTACTTGGGCAATACAAAGCAGTTATAGCTGCAATTACATTGCAAAAGTTTCCGAAGTGACACATAATTTATCAGTCAAATATCACCTTTAAATATATTTTGGAAATGTAGCAATTATTCTCCAAACATCAGCTTAAGAGTTATGAAAATACACACATTTTTGCTTCAAATACACCTTCTTAATTTTGGTATACATAAAATTTCCACGAAGCAAAAGCTTCTATTTAGCAGGGTGTGTTGCACACAGGAAAGCTACTTAAAGGTAGCTGTATAGCTGCCGGTAGCTCTCAAGCTACTTGTTAGAGAAGACTTCTCTAGGTATTTATGTGCTGTATGATGCATTTGAATGCACTAACAGAAAACACATGTTGTGGCACTCAAATACTGTTCAGCTGGCATGCTCTGATGAGCACATGATTTTAGATCACGTACTCGTGCCATTAAAGACATGCACTGTGCCTCTTGTAGTATATCCTTTGTGCACTTACTAGGCCATGTCCCTTATAAATAAAACCAACTTTTTTATCCCACTCACTTAGAGCACTTTCCCCATATTTCTTCTTACGCTATCTCATGTCTTCCTGCAATATCTTCTAGTGTCCATGTCACCTAGAGTCTGGGTCTCCCCGTGTCCATTCCTCACAGCATAACTCCAGGACTTCATGTGTTTGATGTCTTTGCAGATCCCATGCATTCCCATTTCTTTGTCTCCCAGAATCCATACATTCCATTGTATATTTCTCCCTGCATATCCTCAAACTCTCTGGCCTCACTGTGTCTGTCTCCCCATATCTCAAGCTTCTACTGGTGATGTGCTATGTTTCTCTGTCTTTATCAGTGTCCCCCAATGTCCAGCCAGAGTCTTTCCAATGTCTCCCTCGGTCCTCTAGCATTTCTTTACCCCCCCGCCCCAGTGTCTCTCATGTAACCAAATCCTCCAAAGTGTTACCATGCATGTCTCCTTGAAACCATGCTTTTGTCTACCTGTCCCCCCAGATTCTGTCTCAGGGTCTATGTCACCATCTTCATTTGTCTGTATGTTCCATGTGTTCCTGTAACCTATTTCCTCTGTCCATTTTTCCTGCCCCCCATGCCTCCTCAGTATTCATTATTTATTGTGTACGTGCCTCACTCTGTCTTCCTGTTTAATGCCTTTGGGCCTCATCACGACTCTGTGTCTGTCTCCCAATGCCATCCCCTACCCTTGTGGCCCATGTCTCCCTTTATGTGTTTCTTCATGTCTTTAAAGTTGAGGTATTTTTGTGTCTATGTCCGAATCTGCCTGTTTCCATGTCTTCCCATGTCAATTGCTGTGTCTTCTCAGAATTGATGTCTACCATTGTTCACGTCTCTCGGTATCTTAAAAAGTGAAGTGCATCATGCAGAGTGTACCATGCTGGAACAGCAGGGCTAATAGGAACATTATTGAGGGCCACACCAATTGTTTCACCCCTCCCCCCCCACTGCATGGTAACACCTTTGATAATGTCACAGGCAGGTGTCTGTGGAAAGCAATAGATTTCAGGTTTGATCCAGGTGAAATTTTGAAAATGAAATGAATGCCACTGAATTGGGAAATCTTTTTGTGTGCTACCTGTGATCGATGTTCACACGTGTAACATAAAAAGGTGTATGATGACTGAAGGAGTTCTCTTGCAGTGCCCAGAGTTATGGACAGATTCCCCTCTACAGCACTAATTCTGCAAAATGCAGAGTACTATCTCCATGCATTGCGCAGCAAGGGTACCATGGACACTAATGCAAGTACAGGTGTGATTTAGGTGTAGTGGGACCCAGTGAGCCCTGGGTCCCAGTGCCACAGCACCTGCTGCAATAGGACCCAGAGACACAGAGGGGGTCATTCTGACTCCCGCTGGGCGCGGTCACCGCGCGCCCGGCGGGAGCCGCCAAAATACCGTACCGCGGTCGGAAGACCGCGGTGGGTATTTTGAGGTTTCCCCTGGGCTGGCGGGCGGCCTCCTAAAGGCCGCCCGCCAGCCCAGGGGAAACCGTCCTTCCCACGATGAAGCCGGCTCGTAATCGAGCCGGCGGAGTAGGAAGGTGCGACGGGTGCTACTGCACCCGTCGCATATTTCACTGTCTGCTAAGCAGACAGTGAAATACAAGCGGGGCCCTCTTACAGGGGCCCCTGCAGTGCCCATGCCATCGGCAAGGGCACTGCAGGGGCCCCCAGGGGCCCCGCGACACCCCCTACCGCCATCCTGTTCCTGGCGGGCGAACCGCCAGGAACAGGATGGCGGTAGGGGGTGTCAGAATCCCCTCGGCGGCGCAGCAAGCTGCGCCGCCTTGGAGGATTCCAACGGGCAGTGGTAAACCGGCGGGAGACCGCCGGTTTACCCTTTCTGACCGCGGCTGAACCGCCGCGGTCAGAATGCCCTCGGGAGCACCGCCAGCCTGTTGGCGGTGCTCCCGTGGTCGGTGGCCCTGGCGGCCACCGGCCGCCAGGGTCAGAATGACCCCCAGAAGAGTCAGGACTATGCCCCTCCCACAACCTAAATGAATCAATTACAAGACATAACTCTGAGCCATATTTATTGGGTCATGTTTATTTACAACACAGCATAAACACAACATTGTAAAAGCAAGTGAAACAAGTATAACAACATAAAACATTTACTCAAACATTACAGCACATAAAATTCCTTACATGTGTCATAGCAAAGCAGTCAGTGTACAGTGAGTACAAAGAGGATCGATGTATACATCAATTCACAATGAGGGACTCCAGGACTCAGCAAGAATGCCACAGCACTAAGGATTTGATACCCTTCACCCTACTTAGACCACACAGGTGAAACCACCTGTATTCCGTCCCAACTCACCAGACCCTCGGCCATCTCTCATGGTTCGACCTTCAACACAAAATGGCGTCCGGAGCCCAAGGGTGTGAGACTAGGAACTATAGCCTCATCCCCTACACAGGTGAATGGCAAGTCAATGCTCCCAAGCTGGTGTGAATTTCTTTTTCAGAATAAGGATTGGTTTTGCTGTCTGCCCATCTCCTGTGCTGACCTAGGAAGTATTGGATGGAGAATCCCTCTATCATTAAGAAGATTTAATGGTATGTTTTGCTGTTACCCCAGCTATGTCCCATAAATTCCAACACAAAAAGGGGGGACAGGGTGGGTGAGTGTTAATGTGGTCTGCAGTCCCTCAGCTGCGACCTGTCTGTCCACCACAGTAGTTAAGTGAAAAGGTGAAGCCCAGTCAGGCCAGTCATAAATAGCCTCAACACCATTGCAGCAATGGGGGTGGAAGTGACACCATGCTTGTTTCCCCCTCCCCCCCCCCCCCCCCCCCGGCGACACTCAGGATGGGTGACAGTAATTACAACCCAAGACGACCCATGTGCATTGTCCTCCAAAATACCGAAAAATGTGACTAGAAAAGGGCCGAGAATCAGTAACTGCATGCAGTACGGGACCAGGTAATTACAAATCACATATGTTGTCCCCAACCCAGGCCCAGAAACTGAAAATGGTCAGTACTGGTGTGGAGATAGTAGTCTCAATATCTTCAATATCTATTTACTGGTCGCAAAACTGATTGGAATTTGCCACCAGTATTTTGACACCAATTAAGAACCGTCCTATTTGTTAATAGGTTAGTTCTTGAAGAATCGTTCTAGATAGGAATCTGACATCTCATGAATATTATCGAGGTAGGTTGCTATTTGTGACTCACTGCTCACCGATACCGTATCCATTCAGAATCTAATTTTAGTTGAAAACCCTTTTCCAACTACTAAAATAGAATTAGTGCATAAGAAAACACATTTTACTGTTCCATATGCTGAATTGGAGCAATAGCAACCATCAAAATGTTTAGTAAATCTGGCCCCCAGTTACAAGACAACACACATGAGCCCATGTGCTTGCAACTCGTAATTTTGAGTTTCTTTTGAGAAAGTGTGGACTTTAAATCACAGTTTGGTCTCCCTCTTATAGAATGTTTGCAAGGGCCATGCTAGGTGAGTGTGTATATTCAGAGCGAGTTCAAGAATAGCTGTGAATTCACCTGGCCACACAAGCCAAGCTCCCAACAATGGGAGGCGAGGCCCCATGCAGGGTCCCTGCCCCACCAAGACTTGTCTCCCCAGGGGGCTTGGGTGAGACCCACACAGAGCTCGTTAGCTTGTTTTCTTATCCGAGTGCGGAGCTGTCACTCGATGCCCCCCCTGGTATTGTTACCTCGGGTTTTACACCTGCTGTAACCGAGCAGCAGATTTGGGGGCTGCTTGGTTTTTGCATTCTGTGTGACAGGGCTGCTGGCTTTTTGCATTTTGTGTGACACTTAGCACCTCACTGACACCCGAAGCAGCGGGCGCCTCTCAGGACATGCATTGTTCGGGGGTGGCCTCCCTCCCGCGGATGTTGGAACAGGGGCCGCGCACTAATTCTCTCTCCAGCAGAGGCTTAATTGGATTTGCTTTGTAAAGAAGGAGAGGTAGTTTGCTTTGGGGTCACTACTTTTGCAGATCTGATTGCCCAAAGTGGGCCAAGTACTTGCCTTCCGCAGTTCATTAGTGCTCCGAAGATAAAACACGGCAAGGCGACGTCCGCACGTACACTCGGATGAGCAGAATATCGCCATTTTGTCTGGCATTGCGTTCTTCACAGCGCTCGTTGTGAAATAATATGTATCATTTGAGTTTTTATCTTGGAGGGCAATCCCTGCAAAAGTGCCCACCAGCGACTGAAATACCCAAAAGATGCACGGTATCTAGTCTAGCTGGCAAGTGCCCTAGAAGGAACCAGGCATCGGTTTAATCTCAGCCTCCCCACTTAGTAAAATTGTGTCGCCCTGTGCAAGTCACTCTAGCTACACGCAACTCATTTCTCTTCCTGGCAACGCTATATGTTAAGCCCGCTAATAGTCGCTCCTAAAAGTGGACAATTAAGGCATGGAGCCCTTTCGACCCTCCCTGTAGTGTATGATACTGGAGGGGGAGGCTGGTAGAATGGTGTCACTTGTTTTTCATCCTGAGCATTATACAGCACAAATAGGAAACCTAGTATTATTTTTGGCAGCGCGCAAAGGCGGGTCTTGATTTTTGCTTGTACACAAATTGTTTCCATGTTTAATTGGCTACTGAAAGTTTTGTGCTTCTTTCCTCTCCTTGGGGACGCTAGAGGAACCTTAGGTAATGTGGCGAGTTAACTGTGTGAATTCCAGTTTGTGTCCAGGCCGGCTTACAGGGCCCGGTAGGACACCCGTCCAGAATGCACGCCTCGTTTCGTCTCTTTTGAAGTTAGACAGAACTCAAAGAGCTACAGATGTCCAGGGCCACTGGAATTATGTGGCAGTACTGAATCAAATGACGCGACAGAGTTCACGAAGTTATGCGCCAAGAAAAGGCAAATTTTGCGGCACAATGCAGCACATTCTGTGGGAGCATTATTTCGTTGCTTTTGTGGTTTTAACACACATTAATACTGTCTGGACAAACCCCCACCTCTTTAGCGAACTAACACCTGAATAAAGCAATCGGCAACTAAAACGTATTTAGTCTACCGCTGTTAAATGTCTCTCACTATATGGCATTACGGGTGGCTCTTTGATCCGTCTAAACAAGAGGCAACTTTTAAATTGAAATATGCAAATTATGCCCAAAAGGATTATGTGGCAAGTCTGGTAATACATTATTATGAGAAAACCTCCATGGCTGCATAATTCCAGAGGGCATGCATTTATCCTATCACCCAGGGGAGACCTTCACATTTGGCACCCTCCTTGAGACTAAAATGTACATCCACGCATAAGCATACATGACTTATACACACATGTGCATGCACGGACGTGCACATACTTACATAAACACACACAATATTTGATGTGGTCTTCCGCTACTCATCTTTTACCGTTTGCAGTGAATGGATACACCTAAAATAGCAGTAACTGCTAATTTTACAGATACATTAATAATTATTCTAATTCTAATAGCTTTACATGTATGATGTATCCACATTGATTTAGTTATTCATTCTTTTCTAAATGTGTATCACTTTCAGAAAGCACTTGTAGCATGGCATATGAGCACTCTGCACTCTATTCCTCAGTAAAAATGGATCAGGACTGAACTCGGTCTACTACATCACATTAGGTGCTAAGCTAGCCTGGTAGACTCGGAACTGCTCTCTTTCTTGGATGTTCCAAGCCTCCTATCGGACAAGGCCCATATAGTGCTTTAGTGTCACACTAGCGATAGCAATACATTATGCGAATACATATGTAATGCAATACAATGTCTGACTGACTTATTATATCCCATAAGAATACCTGACATTAGTATACAGAGCAACTGGCAACACCTAACACTGAGTTATACATTTTGTACAAGTGTTTGAGTCCTCCAGGGGGCAGGGGACCGTAACACAGCCCTCTGTAGCCCCTATGGTATAGAGGGCTCAATCCTTCAAAGACACCTCAACCTTTCAGGAAGTACCATTCTGCCCAAGACCAATAAATATATGGGAGATATGGGATACTAAGGGGCCCCAATGCATATTCTGCAGGGGGCATTTTTGCATTATGCCACTGCCTTTGAGTTTCCTTAAAAGGACAAATGCCTTCACCCATCATGGCGACATATCGGACCCCTGCTCCTTGTAGAATTCTGAAGAAAAACACAGTGGACTCCCCTGGAGCTCCTTATGAGGTGACATGGGTTTGGCATTCTGCTGGTGAGGTAAATGGGACTTTGACTTCCATCCTCCCCAGGCATATAGAGTTAGGTGTCATTGACATGTGTTTGAAGTACTTTATAATAATGCTGTTGGACTGCATAACAACTAATTATTGTCATCTAATTAGATTAGACAACAAACCACACTAGAAGCAAAAGGCATACACAAAATAATATTGACATGTTCAGAAACTGGGTGACTGTAATCGGACATACAAGCCTAAAAATACTGCTAAAACATGTGAACATGGAACTTGGAAAAGCACCCCCCCAAGATGGGGGGAGCACGGCCCCTTAGAAATCGGGGCCGCCGTGGCCCAAACCCTCCACACTAGTTGTGCGTCGGGCTGGCCAGGGACTTCCGCCCTCGTGCCTCGCGAGGTGGGAGGGCGGAAGTTAGGTGAGGTTAAGTGAGTACGATGTTTGTTCCAGATCCAGCCGCCACGTTCCAGTTGGGGGGCTATTTAAGCGCCCCCCAAAAAAGGCTTAGCCTTGTTTCTGGCGCGGCAACGTGGAAGTCCTGGGATCTAGCATTGTGACGTCGCCTTCGTGAGGACTGCGGCCCATTGTTTGGATTCTTCCTGTGTTTCCCTCTGTTTCAGCTCAGAGGTCGCGCCGGTCCTGGAGCACTTGCGTTCAGGTTTTGTCCTCCCTTGGGGTCCCCCACACGGTAGGCCCTGGGTTATTGGGCTTGCGATCGCACGCACGCGGTTATATTGGCTTAACACGCGGTTTCATTTCTCTGCCCTGAGCGCTGGGTTAGCAAGCGCTTAATGCGCTGTTACATTTCTGTAACTGAGCGCGGATTTTAGAAGCACTTAACGCGCAGTGGCGTTTCTGCCCCGAGCGCTGGGCTTAAAAGCATGTAACATTTTGTGTACACACGCGCGTTTCGCATTGTAAGGCTGCTGTGGTTTAGAGCGTGTCGCGCTCAAAAAGTTGAATTGCAGGAGCTGTGTAGCCGGCTTTGTGGTCTAATTGCTTTTACCGGTGTTTCTTGCTTTGTGTAGCCCTCGTAGATTAGAGCAACTACAGTGTTGGTCGCTGCCGGTCTGCCCCTCTAGCAATTAACAGTCTTTTCTCCAAGGGTCCCCCACCCCCAAATACCTAGTCCCTTGCTCCCTTGGTGCGCTATTGGTGCTTTGGTTAGGTCTTCCTGACCTAGCTAGGTAACGCCTCGTTTGGTATCACACAACGTCGGCCTGGTCGGGGCCAGGAACGTTCATCTTCCAGGGTAAGTGGGGTCACTGTGGGGAAGAGTTGGAGTTGTGATAAAGTGTGTGATTTAAATCGTCCTCATTTACAAACTGATACAGTATATGTTACAGTGTATTTCAAGTTGTATAAGTAATTGATATACAGATTCTGGTAATATAGTGTTGTAATTGAGTTTGCGCATTTACAAAGTGCATAGTATGTGATTTAAATTTGTCTCATTTACAAACTGATACATTATATGCTACAGTTTCAAGTGGTATAAGTATTTGATATAAAGACTCTGATAATACAGTGTTGTAATTGAATTTGTGCATTTGCAAAGTACATAGTGTATGTTGAGCGTTGTTGTGTCACATTAATTGCAAGTGAGAGCCATGGCTTGTAATCACAATAAGGTGGGTAAGAGGAAGGGCAGGGACCCTGAACTGTCTCAGCTATTGAAGTTGTTTCTGGCGAAGCTGGGCAGTGGGGATTCTGACAGCAGAAACTCCGCATCGGACCGAGAAAACAATTGTGCTGACACTGACCGCCCGAGGCAGTCACATGTACCCCCCCACGCAGCATTCCCCCCAGTGAAGCGCAGAAATAAGAGGCAGGTTCCAACCGTGCTGCAGCCATCTGCTTACCCGTCAGCAACCACCCTCCCTGTGCAGTCCCCTATTCCAGATACTTTAATAGTATCGGGGTGCTACTTCTGAGGTTCCTCTGGTGAAACAAAGTGTAGTACCTACACCTGAGTTAGGGGTAGTAGCAATGCTAGCAGACATTCGGAAGTCATTGGCAACTTTGTCTGCACCATCTGCGGTACCAGTAGTCCAGGCAGCCCCCCCCAGTTCAGGCTTCAGTTCCAATTGTACCTCCTCTGGTATTGCAAGGGCAGGCCAGTTCCGCTCTCCAGGGAACCATGCAGGATCCGACCACGCAAGCACTGCTGGTGATGTCTCAGTTATTGGCTAATATTAATACCACAGAGATCCCCGCTCCACCTACAACTCCATGGGCCTCAAATGGCTCTCTACAGAACTCTGTAGCAGAGCTTAAACGCCAGGTGGAGGCAATTGCGGCAGTGCGCAGTGCTACATCAGCGCATTCTGAGTTGGTGGGGCCGGGTGTCACCCCGCCACCCGGCATCCAGCCTCTTGCCACCAGCATAAAGAAAAGTAAGGTTACTGAAATAAGCAATAACCAGTCTAGGGGTGGTACTACCGCGGAGGGGGCTGGACAAGACACACTATTATCAAGACCAGGTAAGCTCGCTGCTCATGTTGGTTCAGAGGTTAAAGAAAATATTTGGAAAGGAGAATTTGTGGACATTTTTTTCTCTTATTAGAGCCAAAAGAAGGGAGCAGGAATTCAAAGACAAGGAGGTGAAGGCACTGTCTTCTAGTGATAAAAAACCCAAAGTAGAAGAAAGTATAACTCATTGGTTGTTTGGGTTCAATGTCTTTATGTCTGTCATGCTTGAAAAGAAATGTGAGTTGGGTATATCAATGATTTGCTATGCAAATAAGATATTGAGAGCACACCATATGCATGGGGACAACTCCTGGTTGGAATATGATAGAGACTTCAGGTGGGCAAAGGTTGAAGAGCCAGGAATTGGTTGGGACCAAACTGAAGTGAACTTATGGTTAGAATGTGTAAATAGCAAACTGCCTGGGAAGAAGCCCTTTCGATCACAATATTCCAATGATAAAAATGGTTGGTATTGGGCTTTTAATAGAAAAACATGCTCTCGCCCCCCAGGATCTTGCAAATTCAGGCATACCTGCTCCTTCTGCGGGCACCCCTCTCACTCAGAGTTCAAGTGCATGAAAATCTACTTTGCCATCACCTATACAGATTAACGCATTACTCCCATGGTTACAGGCCTATCTGGATAAAGAATCAGCAGAATTACTAGTTAATGGCTTCTCTTTTGGTTTTAGGATCCCTGCCCTACAAGTACCTCCTATTCCATATTGCAAAAATGTATTATCTGCCTGGAGGAACCCGGGGGTGGTGGCAAGGAAGATAGAGAAAGAAAGGCAATTGGTAGGTTGGCGGGCCCTTTTTCTTCCCCCCAACCACACATTTTGTTTGCTCTCCTTTGGGGTAGACCCCAAGAAAGAGCCAGGCCAGTTAGGGTTAATACATAATCTTTCAGCACCGCGGGGATCATCTGTAAATGAGGCTATTGACCCTCAACTGTGCTCAGTCCGCTATGCAACTGTTGACCAGACTCTAGTGACGTTACAGGCTTTAGGTCGGGGCACTTCTAGCAAAGACTGACAGTTCACCCTGATGACTACCATTTTCTAGGGTTTCAATTTAGTGGGTCATGCTTCCATGGTAAATGCATGCCTATGGGGTGTAGTGTGTCCTGCAGTTACTTTGAACAATTTAGCACCTTGTTGCAATGGATCTTTACCAGACGCAATGGACACAAAGAAGTGATATATTATTTGGATGATTTCTTGGTACTGGGCCCTCCGGGGTCTGCGAGGTGTTTGTGGGCTCTCCAGGCTTTGACTGCTATGTTTAAAGAATCTGGGGTCCCATTGGCCCCTGACAAAACAGAAGGCCCCACTACTTGCATCACATTTCTAGGGATTGAGATAGATTCTGTAGCTTGTGAGTGCTGCTTACCCTCAAGAAATTACGGGTATTTAAAGAGTCCATTAGATCTGTATTGTCACAAAAGAAAGTCACCCTGCACCAGCTTCAAGTTCTGGTAGGACAACTGAATTTCGCTTTACGGATTATCCCCATGGCTCGCCCCTTTTCCACGTCCATCGCTAGGTCTATGGCTGGCTTGACTGAAAAACACCATAACACTAGGCTGTCGCTTGAAGTTAGGGAGGATTTAAAGATATGTGATGCCTTTTTACAGGACTTTAACGGGGCTGTAATTTGGCCTCACCTTCCAGTTCCTAGTCCTACCCTGGGTCTATTCACTGATGCAGCTGGCAGTGTAGGTTTTGGCGCCATTCTGGGCACTTGCTGGTGCAGAACCAACTGGTCAGTTGACTGGGTTGACAAGGGGATTACAAAGAATGTAGATTTTTAGAACTGTGCCCCATTATCGTCACCATTTGGGACATGACATTTAAGGATAGGCCAGTGTTTTTTTGGTCAGACTACATGGCAGTGGTAGATGCGATTAATAGACAAAAGGCAACATGCAGCATGGTCCTCTGCCTCTTGAAACACTTGGTTCTAATCTGCTTGAAACTCAACATTACCTTTCGTGCAAAACATGTACCTGGGGTTCATTACAAAGCTGCTGATGCTCTATCTCGCTCATCAATGCAGGATTTTCTGAGGTTCTATCCCCAGGCAGCGGAGAAGATGACGGAGTTCCCAGCATATCTGTGGAAGATTGGTGCCCCGTCCTCCCATCCTTCGTAGCAGCATCCCTAGCAGCCTGCACTAAGGGCTCTTATGAGAAGTCTTTTCAGCTATACAGACATTTCCTGAATTCACGACAAATTTCAGAATTTTTTTCTTCACAGGTCATTTGTGTTTTTTTACGTCATTTGAAAGAAAGGGGCAGACCTGTTTCTTGCGCTAATGCTCACTTGTCCGCTATTTGTTTCTTTGCAAGCCTACAGAATCAGGAGTCCCATTTAAACACCTTTGTCATTAAGCGGGCGGTAGCGGGTTGGGCTCGAATAGAAGGCCCAAAGATAGACACTAGGCGTCCCATAACTGCTCTCTTACTAGGGAGGCTCTTGGACAGAATTCCCGAAGTGTTTTCCACATCTTTTGAGGCGACGTTATTTGCAGCAGTATTCACTGCAGCTTTCTAATGCGCTTTCCGCGTTAACGAATTAGTGGGGTCTCCCAAGGGTGAGCACTCAGGCGGCCTTCAGTGGGCAGATGTACGTATCAGGGTTGGTGACAATTCAACTGCGAAAGTCCAAAACGGATCAACTGGGTAAGGGTTCACACATTGCACTTAGAGCTGCTCCTGGGTCTCCAATATGCCCTGTGGGTCGCTTGGGATCCTACCTGTTGGCCCGCCCGTCCTCGGGGTTATCTGCCCCTTTTCTACACGCAAATGGTGAATGCCTATCACGCTACCAGTTTTTAGCAGTATTAAAGGTGACTTTTAGGGCCTCAGGGGTACTCTTCACATTCATTCAGGATTGGGGCAGCTACTTTAGCGGCCGGCGCAGGGATGTCTGTAGCGGATGTAAAATTTATCCGGAGATGGTCATCCAATTGTTATAAACAATACATTAGACCTGAATTGCAATGATGGGTGCTCCCTCACTCTTATTTTGTAAAATACGTGTTGGTTTCTCATACAATTTTCTTTTGTTGCAGTTCAATGGCACCCCACGTGGTTTGGGTCTTAGGACATTCTTTCGTTCGGCGGGCGGCCTACATGTTGCAACAGCTCCATAAGCCTAAGCCGGCAGCGATCCAAGATGTGGCCTTTCGCTGGTGTGGGGTTGGTGGAATAGGAATCACGCAGCTGCAACAACTCGTCGAATTAGCAAGGAGATACGAGGAACTACAGTTCCCGGATCTCATTATTATACATATTGGAGGCAATGACTTGGTGCGCATGGGACGCAAGGTACTCAGGGAAACAATTTTTGCTGAAATCACCAAGTTATCTAAAGAATTCCCGAACACGGCCATCGCATGGTCGCATATGGTGCCTCACCGCAAGTGGGGTCCAAACATTAAATCAAAGACAATCAATGTGTCGGTTCGGAGGATCAACGCTGAAATGGCAAGACTATGCCAGGGTCCTGGACGGCACCTGCCCAAAAAGGCTCGGCCTTGTTTCTGGCGCGGCGGTGTGGAAGTCCTTGGATCCAGTGTTGTCCCACCCACCCTCTCCCTTGTTTTAAGGTTGGAGAAGGAGTACTAAAGTAACCATAACCAACAGAGGGGTCCCCAAGGCTGGGACCCTGGGATAACACCAGAGGTAGGATCCTGAAGTCCTGAACCAACTTGCAGATGTACACACCAGCTTAGGAGGTAGGAGCCCAGATCGCTGGGGTGGCCATGGGGCTCCCACTCCTGGCCGCCCTGTTACACCCCTTGGCAGATTGGTGTTTGGAGAGGGGGCGGAACCCTGAGCATGAGGACAAGGAACGGTGAAGTCAGGGGAGCCGCCCCCCCAGGGATAAAGGGGAGGTACGGTTCACCTGTGTGGTCCAAAGGAGGTTCAGGACAGGAAGGGATCCTGTCAAATTGATTTATGGTTATTTAATAAATCTTATTGAAATGGTTATTCTGAATAATTGTAAATATGTTTTGAAGATTCTTTTGAAGTGATTTATTACTAACAGTGTTTTAGGAAGTAATTGGTAAAAAGTTATAAATAAACTTCTTCCAACAAATGAGTTTGTCAGTCTGTGTGTAGCAGGTGTTGGGGTGAGGGTTTTCTGGTGGTCTCCGAGTTCTATGTTCTGGAATGCCTTGTTGCATGCAGTGTACAGTCAAGGACAGTGTCTCTTCGGTGCATCTTTAATAATATACAGACACACATGTTGAGTTCAATCCCTAACTTTACTATCTTTATATGCTCTGCTGCAGTCATGCATCTATTCTGTTATGAAGCAACTTGCTAACTGCCTCTGCCATATTACAAGCACATTTGTGCACCAGAAACCATACAATAAATGCTCATCAAAAACTTAGGATAGTGTGTAAGCTCTCCATTTGAGGGACAGGGTGTGGACATATGCTAAATGTTGAGTAAGTAGGAACCCCAAATTCCAACCAGTGATAGGTGCTGGCAGATGAGCAAGCTTGAGAGGGTTAGTGTGTGGACTGCTTTTTTCATCCTCTGGCCCATGACAGGATACAAAAAAGGGCCCATACATTGGTAATTTCAAGCTAGCCTCATCCAGCAGTGCCAGAGTAATCCCAACTTCCTCAGTTTATGAAATTGTGAGATCCTTGTTGTGAAGCTAGCCCCATCAGGTCTGTATAACTCAGATGGAAATATGCAATACTTAGGACAAGTGTTGTCATCTAGCTTACATTAGGTGTCATAGTGCAAAATGCAGGAAAATCTGTTTACTGTATGTGCATTTTTAATGAAAGCAAAGGCAGTCTTCCCACGCGTTGCAGACTTAGGCCCTATTTACGAGTGACCCAATAACATCCATTACCACACATTTCAGAATTATGAATTGTGTGTTTTTTTGTAGCACTGGTATATACTGAGTGCAACAAAATTCATATTCTCTAGATACATTTTGGCATATTAAACCTGCTGATATCTATCAGAGGAAAAATACGTGGTAAAATAGGGGCATGCAGATTAGGTGCACCGAAGTCTGCATTTATTGCCCTATTTCTGAGACAAAACTCATAAAAGGTGCTAATTATCATAAAAGATAAATTCATACATATCAGTGTCAGTTTTTATCGTGGGCTAATTATCAAACATAAAACTAGTCCACTGGTAATGAAGGCATAGGTGTGAAGTTTGGTTGGCGTGGGCAAGTAGGAGTGCTCAGTAACAGTAATACAGATTTCTGGTGTGTTCCGGTGTGCATATCACTGCCTCGTGGTCAGATACTGAAAAAAAGGCAGTTGCAATGGGAGTGTGCTTGAGGAGTCCAGGGCTGCAGGCAGCATGTCCATGGTGTCCTACTGAGTGATTTCAAGGATCGGGAGAGTGGCTAATCATGGTCACTGGGACTCGAATTGTACTGCATTGGAGTTACCACATGTTACTAAAAGAGACATTACAATGTAATATATATATCTGGACTTGGTAACCTTCCATATCAATAGAAAACATTAATGCCCTGAGGACGTTCACATATGGCGAACAAAACGCGTTTGGTGTTTTCCTTGGTGTATTGAAGTAAATAAAGAATACATTCGAGTATCATGCCTGGATGATTCTACGTTTCCTTGAATTCCGTTGGTGCCCCTCCATCTGTAATTTATAAACTTTGGACCTTTTTTTTGGTCGCACCTTTTGGAGCAGCAGGTGCTTTGATTGGGAGCACAACATAATAATCAAAATATTTGGGAGAAGGGGGAGGTGCGGTTACTACTAGCTTGCTACTCCGGTTGGATGGCAGTGAGAGAACAAGTTTCGAATGTGGTGAGACCAATGATTCATTTACATAATAATGAGTGCTGGTGCCCAAAGCATTGCTCAGAGGTCAGTGGTCAGCGCTATTAAAATTCAGCACCTCGAATACTAAGGCTGTTTAGTCCTGAGTACTACTCAGGCCTCCACTTCCACACACTGCCTGCCCCATTCATTTTCTCTTGCAGGTTCCTGCTTTCTCCTTTGGTGAAGTTTTTTTCCATCTTTCTCTTCCTCCTTCTTTATCATTTGTTTTTTTCCCTCTCTTGTTCTTGAGAATTATCTGATGAGGAAAAATAAGTGCCAGTCCCCAAAAACGAGTGACAGTGGTTCCCCCACAACCATTCCACCACCCCGGCTCAAAGTAAGCACTCGGTGAGACCTACACTTCTTAAAATGCCTCATACACTAGAGTTCCCCCGAAGTGATGTAGAGAGATTACAAAGAGAACCACCTTCTTTCCATTTCACTGTACAGTGTAAACAGGTTCTGAATTTAGGCTACTCTTTGCAGGCAGAAGTCCTCATGGCAGCATGGGTACAAAGCAAGAACTGAAGTTCTGGGATGATTAAGGCAAGTTATCACAAAATCAGTCTACCTCCATCTTCTTCAAGGTTCGGCAACAGCAGATGTTTTCTTCCATTCTATATTCTCAACACATGGCATATAGACAACTGTTTCCTTTCATAGATATCATTTAGGGGTAGCCGGGGTCGCAGCTGCAACCCTTTGGCATGCCCTTTGCGACCACTGGCACTACCTTTGCAACCCATGGTTTCGAAGGTGGGAAAATCAGTGCCCAGAATACAGGGCAGCTCCATATTCCTTATCTGCTGCCTGTTTCTCATTATACTAATAGGGAATAATATTCTATCATTCCCTGTTAGTGTAATAAAAAAATGGAGCACACTAACTGAAAAAGGACATTTGGTGGCAGCTCTGGTATGTAACAATGGTTTTAAATTTACGTTGTGTGCATGCTTGCGGGTGAGAGTATGTTTATGTGAGAAAGAGCATAAGAACTCTATGAGACTGTATGAATAGGCATGTGTGTGTGAGTGAAAGTGAGTGAGAGTCAGTGACAGGTAGTGAGTGAGAATGCTGCACAAAAGTTGCTAGCTGCCTTGCTTTAAAAGGAGAGAGAAAAAAATCATGATATATACTAAGATAGGGTGCATTTTGTCTCTCCCTGTGCACTGGTGCACTTTTGGCAGACAACACACACATTTGTGCCATAGTGCAAAAGTGTGTGCGTTCACTAAAGCATAAGTATTGTACTGAAGGGGTCACTTCCAATATAAACAACTATGTTTTAAGGCTTTTCCAACCTTGTATGTGTGCTGTACAATGCACTTTATATGCAAAGTTGGGAAAACGAGGAAAAATTAAAGCATTTCTCCTTGTTATGCCTGCCTCAAGGAGTCATTAGATTCTGATACAAATTCCTGTTTACCAATGTTTATAGGGAAGTGTTGTGACTTGAAATGTTGCTATGCATTCTCTCCTTAGTTACCAGTTCTCCGCTGCTCATCAGTGTGCCTGGTTGGTGTGAATGGTCAGTTGGTGAGAGTGGGCTGAACAGTAAGGATGCTACTCCTGATGGGGGGTTACCTGTTACCTGTTACCTGTAACTTGTAACTAAGCTGAATAAACGTACATCATATAAACTACAAAGGATCCATCTTTAGTTACAACACTGGTGATGACTGGAGAAAGAATCTATGCATGGGAGGAAATTAATGAGAAACTGAACCTACAGGAGAAACTTAAAGGAAGATTAAGAGAAAAGGAAATTTAAGCCTGAAGTGAAGAAGAACACCCTCGAAGCCCCACCAGTGTCTTTCTCATCAGACAGCCTGAGTTTAACAGAAGTCTTGGGAGTTTGACTGGCTTCATTTTAAAAGTGTATGCTGATTTACTGTGACTTTGGTGTCAACATGGTTGGAGTTGGCATATACCGCATTTCATCGCTTTGCAAAGACATGCCAGTGGGGTGTGTACTGGCAGCGCAGATTAACAAAGAATGCAGAATTTCTAATGTGAAGTTACTGGCATCAGCCACTTGAGGAACTAAAGTGCAGGTTTATTGGCATACGCTTTATGAACCAGAATTGAACCAGCATGGAGCCAGCATTTGAGAAAACATCACAGTAATGGTGTGTTTTGGGAGGATTTAGCCCCATTAGGGTGAGAGCTCATGCTGTTGTGCGAGGGTTATTTTTCAAGAAATACACTTAACCGGCATGTGTAATTAAGCTGCGCACTACTGAATTAAGCAAGACTTGCCTAACGTTCTTTGAGACTCAAGCTGCATGTAACGACTGCTGCATGTGAAGGCTAATTCTCCTTAAGGCATACTCGCACTATGGAGAGCACAGTAGAGGTCATGCCTATGGAAACTGGCATTAAGCAACGCACACCACACTGGCAAGACAAGCTCAATTTATCTTGGAAAATTATGCAATGCATCTGCAGCCATCTTCTTCAATTGGGATGTTTTCAATGTGCTACTATAGCTCATAAGGTGTACTTTTAATACTATATTGAAGCACCTATCATCAGTTCATCAAGGTTTGCGGCAGTGGCTACTGTCTAGTCACTGTTCCATGAGAAAGGAGTGTGCGGTGACATTCACACCTTGGGACTTTGTGTCTATCATCATCAATTAGCAGCAAACTTAGCAGTGAGGAATTTGTTTCTTAAAAAATTGACATTTGTTTTCAACGTACTCCCAAGTATACTGACTATCCAGTGTAAGCTACCCGATCGGAGAGTACAAACTTGTGTGAGAAGTGAGGCCATGCTGATTTTACTGTGAGAGTATGGCCATCTATGCCATGCTGACTTTGCTGCCAATTGGGATTTGATGCATGTGTAAATTGTTAGAATGCACAATATTTGTCTGAATGCTTTAATTTGAATTTATGTTGATTTGCACAGTCGAGTACCATAATGGTGCATTGCAGGGTCATGTAACCTAATGGTGCATTGCAGGGTCATGTAACCTAATGTTGCATTGCAGGGTCATGTACCCTAATCTTTCATTGCCAGGTCGTGTACCCTAGTGTTGCAGGGTTGTGTACTCAAGTGTTGCATTGCAGGGTTGTGTACCCTAGTGTTGCATTGTAGGGTTGTGTAACCAAGTGTTGTGTTGCAAGGTTGCTTACCCTAGTTTGCATTGCAGAGTCATGTACCCTTGTGCTGTGTTGCAGGGTTGAGTACCCAAATGTTGCATTGCAGGTTTGAGTATCCTAGTGTTGCGTTGCAGGGTTGTGTACCCTAGTGATGCGTTTATATGCAGTGTTGTATTAATAAGTATTTGCACCTCTTGTTATAGTGTGTTGCAGAAGGGGGTGAGTGTGGTGTTGTGTTGATGAGTATGTTGCACCTCTGTGTTATAGTGTGTGCAGAAGGGGTGAATGTAACTGAATTGCATTATGTGATTACTACTGTATCTGATATTTTAGGACTGTTTATTATTTATTTTCATTTTTAGTCGTTTTTATTTACTAATTTGTTCAGTTTCAATTTGTACTACCATCTATTTGTCCTTATGTTAAAGGACAATGGTATTTACATCATTTGTTTTCTCTAAGCAGAGGAGATGTGTTGTGACTTGAATTGTTGCTATGCATTCCCTCCAAAGTTACCAGTTCCCTACTGCTTAGCCAGTGTGTGTGTGAGGTCACGAATGTTGATGAGTGCCAGGTTGATGTGAATGGTAAATTGGTGAGAGTGGTCTGAGCAGCAAGAATCCTGCTCCTGGTGGAGCATTACCTGTATCCTGTAACTAAGCTGAATAAACCCTTATCATATAACAAACAAAGGATCCATCTTTAATTACAACAGTAAGGATTTACATTAAAACATGTGGGTGGTTGCACAGAAACTCCCATGCACCACCCATGGAAGCCCCCTTGATGCAAAATAACGCAAATCATCACATAGCTCAACTGGCGTTACTTTGGGACACTATCGAAAGCAAATCAGGATTTGTGCTGGATAGTAAATCCCACCCAGAAAAAAGTGACAAAAACATGATGCAAAGTTTTAGTAAACCTGGGCCGGAATGATAACAAGTATGAGTGAGATTTAGGGTGAATGCAAATGAGTGAGTGAGAATGACTAATAATGAATGTAATTGGGTGTAAGAGAGTGTAAGTGTGATGTTAAGGTCAAGTGGCATGCCTTCCTAGAAAAAATCAAGATTCTTATAATGTCACTTACTATGATGATGTGATGTCATTTCTGCTACCCTAGGTTTTTGGCAAATCAACACCCCTGCTTCCTTTACCGATGCAATTCCATTCTCTGTGCTGCTGAACAGAGTTTCTTAAAGTCTAATAGTGAACCTGAATAACTAGGTAGCAAGGCAGGCATTTACTCAAAACCAGTGGAAATTGATGGCAAGCCAACTGGTTACTCAAACTTAAACATATATTTGTTCATTTGGAGAGATTCAATCAGCTCCAAGTGCATCTTGCTCCATGTATAGTTCCATTCCTTAGAATCCAGTATCCCATAATGTCAACAATCACTATGTCCATTGAATATGTGAGTCCGGCTCAGACAACAGCGATTCTATAAATTAAATGCCAAGAGAATCTGGATTTCATTAAAGACACTGAGGCTAAGATTATGCACTTATCCTTTAATGCTACTCCATGCAGCACTTGAACAACCACTACATCAGAAACAAGTCAATCAAGAACAAAACATTGGCAACACATAACTAATCCATGCACATAGAGATATGCCTCTTTTAAATGTGTGAGTTGTAGATCCAAAGTTACTCCTATCGTCCTGGTAGAGAAGTAAAGAAACATCCAAAAACTAAATGCAAAACTTCAGGCGAACATGTCTGTGAAGTTGACCTATTAGTTATTGTCTGTAAGGATAAATGTAATTAGAAAAGAATACAGTTTGTAAATAAGTTGTTTAGTAACAATAATATAATTACAATCAAGATTCCTGTTAGACTTTTCATCCTTGGCGTGATCTCCCTTAACGTTTTGCCTCTGTTTCCCAGGTTGTTGATGTGTGCTGGACTCTGATTTTGCTGTTTTTGTTACTATGGGCACTTTACCACTGCTAACCAGTGCTAAAGTGCAAGTGCTCATTTACAAAATGTGTATGTAATTGGCTTATCAATGATTGCCATATTTGATTTACTAATAAGTCCCTAGTAAAGTGCACTAGAGGTGCCCAGGGCCTGTAAGCCAAATGCTACTAGTGGGCCTGCAGCACTGGTTGTGCCACCCACATTAGTAGCTCTGTAATCATGTCTCAGACCTGCCACTGCAGTGTCTGTGTGTGCAGTTTTAACTGTAAATTCGACATGGCAAGTGTACCCACTTGCCAGGCCTAAACCTTCCCTTTTCTTACATGTAAGGCACCCCTAAGGTAGTCCCTAGGTAGCCCAAGGGCAGGGTGCAGTGTATGGTTAAGGTAGGACATATATTAATGTGTTTTATATGTCCTAACAGTGAAATATTGCTAAATTTGTTTTTCACTGTTGCCAGGCCTGTCCCTCTCATAGGTTAACATGGGGGCTACCTTTAAATCTGATTAAAGTGTAGATTCCCTTTGGGAGCGGATGGACATGTGAAGTTTTGGGTCTCTGAGCTCACAATTTTAAAGCACATCTTTTAGTGAAGTTGATTTTAAGATTGTGTGTTTGAAAATGCCACTTTTAGAAAGTGAGCATTTTCTTGCTTATACCATTTCTGTTACTCTGCCTGTTTGTGGATTCCCTGTCTGGGTCAGTTTGACAGTTGGGCTGGTGGCACCTCACACTAGACAGCGTCACAAAGGGAGCTGGGGTGTAGCCTGCATATCCTGATGAGCCATCTGTGCTAGGAGGGAGAGAAGCAGTGGTCACTCACACCTGAAAGGGCTGTGTTTGCCCTCACACAATGCAGTCTCCAACCCCCTGGTGAGTGTCTGGGGCCTGGCATGGGCAAGGCAGGATTTCACATTCAAGAGATACTTTGCTTTGAAGTAGGCCTGCTTCAAAGGAGAAATTGGGTATAAGAAGGGCACCCAAAACCACAGACTTTAGAACACTTCCGGAAACCAAGAGGAACCTCTGCCTGGAGAAGAGCTGAAGAGCTGAGGAAGAGGAGCTGCCCTGCCTGTGACTGTGCTTTGCGGAGCTATCCTGCAGTTGCTGCTTCTGCCAGAGTAAGAGGGCAAAGACTGGACTTTGTGTGCCTTCCATCTTGTGAAAATCTCCAAGGGCTTGATTTAGAGCTTGCCTCCTGTTGTTTGAAGTCTCAGGGACAGCAAAGACTTCTCTCTGCCAGCATCTGGAGTCTCTGGAGAGACCCCCTCTCTTCCAAGTGGTGCCCATCCAGTTCCTGGGACCCTGAAAGGAGAAGCTGGCAGCCTAAGAGGAAGAAATCCAAGCACAGAACGCCGAGCGGGGAAAAGATCAATGTGACTCCGATCGGTGGCTGAAAAATCAACGCTCACCTGCAACACGACCGAAGAATCGACACACAAAGCTGGAGAAATGACATGCAGCATCGCTGACGGAGGCTGGTGAGATCGCAACCCGTGCTGCGTGGTTTTTGGGTCATCGTGCAGCTGGATTTCCTACGCAAGTAGTGCTGGGCTTGTAAAAAGTACGCAAGGCCTGCCCGGACCCTAGAGTACTGACCTGATCGACAGATCGCTCTCCTGCGGAGAGAAGAAACGACGCGCCCACACCCGACGAAAGGAGAAACGACGCAAGGTCTCGCTCGTGACGGAAATCGACGCATCACAGGCCCTTTTTGACGCACACTAGCTCGTGCTGGGTTATTTTTGACGCACCCAAGGTACATTTTCACGGTAACAGTGTTAGTGTGTGTTTAAAACTACATGAAAACTCTTTTTGCTTTTTAATTGATAACTTGACTTTTGTATGGTGGATTTTTGTTGTTTTGGTCTTGTATTGCTTAGATAAATATTCTCTATTTTTCTAAACCTGTTTTGTGTCATTTTGTAGCATTTTCACTAAGTTACTGTGTGTGTTGGTACAAATACTTTACACCTAGCACTCTGAAGTTAAGCCTACTGCTCGTGCCAAGCTACCAAGGGGGTAAGCAGGGGCTAGCTGGGGGTGATTCTCTTTTACCCTGACTAGAGTGAGGGTCCTTGCTTGGACAGGGGGTAACCTGACTGCCAACCAATAACCCACTTCTAACAATTCCTAAAATACAAAATGTTGAACATAATAGAGAAAACCTTTTCTCTTTTTTATGCTTATAACGAACCAACTGGTGTGGGAGGATGGGATAATGTTAGCCTCTGTGTCTTTAATAAAATCCAGATTCTCTTAGCATTTAATTTGGAGAATCGCTATTTCATTACATGACCGGAGGCTACCACTATGCATGTTGGTAGCCCTCCAAAACCACATCAGATTGGTTTACATTAATGGTGAGCAAACGTGGTTGCATTAGACCAATCAGCAGCTTTCATGATGTCTTCTAATCTTCCGCCTTTCTAAAAGGCTTGACTAACCATTGCACCGCTTACTGAATGAGCACAAAAACTTTAACAAATCAATACCAGCCTCTTTCATAATGCATTTCACCCACCTAGTGTTGGTAGCAGTAGTGACCGCTTCAAATGGTTTGACAAAAGAAATCTTCAATTGATTAGTACCATGTGGACAAAATTAACTCACACAAGGATCATACTTCTTTATGCAATCCACCACACACAATTTCTTATATGAATCATATCTTAGGTAAAAGATTGTATCTGACATGGTTTAGTTCTTCTAGTTATATCAAAGATCACTCCGAAAGGGTCATAAAGGCAGTTACTTATCTCTAATACTTTAACATACAAAGCCCTTTGGCGAAGATCAGACAAAGTAAAGTAGCTAGTTTCATAAAGAATTTCTTTAACTAAAAAAAACCTATTCCCTGGCCATGAAGAAAACACGCTCTGAACCAAGTTAGCATCCAATAAAGTTTGATATCTTGGGATTGGTGGTCTTCTCAATCTGATGCTTTTAAGCACTCTACATATCAAAACATTCTTCCCTACAATCTTGCTATTAATCATACTGTGACCTGCTGATATCGCAGGTATATAACAGTTGATGATTCTATAACTGAGACCCTTATCAAATTGTTCCACCAAAAAGTTTACCACTTCTGCTATAGGTGCCTCCACGAAATACAAGTTCCTCTCCATGCACCAACATATCCAGGTCTTCGAGATTCCTTTGTACCTACACCAGATTCCTGGAGCCCAAGATTCCTCAAGAAGTTCTTCAGCTCTTCACCAAAAGACCTGACATCTCTGAGGATCTCCTGATATTTTCCATGCGAGAAGGCTCAAAGTCCCTTACTTTAGCAGAGGGTGTTACTCTCTATCTACGTATTTCAGAAGATCCTCAATGTCCGGAAGAAAAAAAGGAATGTCGCAAACTAGTTCCAAAGTCATGGAGAATCACGCCTGTGAGACCCAAAACCGAGTTACTAGAGCAAGGGAGCATCTTTCCTATCTCACTTTCTGAAGGATCTTCTGGATCATTGCAAAGGGGGGAACGCATAAGAATCTGGCCTGTTCCATTTCTGAGGGAAGGCATTCACAGTTAGAGCTCCTTGATCTGGCATTCAACTGTAATGTTTCTTCAGTTGAAATGTCAGTCTGCACGCAAAGAAGTCTATCTCCAGAGGACCCCAACATTAGAAAAATTTCTTTGTTGAGCTTCCAATCTCTGTAAACCATCAAAAATCTTGAATTCCAATCTGCAAAAACATTTGTCTTTTGTGTTTTAAGCAGAATATCCAAAGTTTCTTGGCTGAAACTGCCGGATCCAAAATTTCGTACCCCAAGTGATTTATATAAGCTACAGCAGAAACATTGTTCATCTTCTATAAAACAGCTCTGCCTTGCAGACAGTGCCTGAAACTCATGAGGGCATAAAGACAAGCAGTTAATTCTAAATAGTTTATGTGGTGTAACTTCTCTGTTTTTGACCATGATCCACCAGTCTCCTGTACACCCAAGCGTGTACTCCAACCTCTTTCACTCGCATCTGATTCTAGAATAAAATCTGATGAAGAACTAAAGATTGACCGACCATTCCAGGCTTCTAAATTCTCTAACCACGTAGTCAGTTCTATCCTCCTTTCTGGATCCAAAGGTATCGTGTCTCCATACCATAAAACTCTCTGAAGGGCTCTTGCCTTCATTCTCTGTAGAGCACGATAGAGCAAGGGGCCTGAAAATATTGCTTGAATAGAAGAAAGAAGACCTAATAGTCTTGCTAATTCTCTCAGGGTAAATGATTCTTGTCTGAGGACATACCCAATTTCCTTGCGTTTCTTGCAAATCTTTTTTGATGGAAGGAGTAAAAGCACATTGATTGTATCTGTTGTGCATCCCAAAAACTCCACAGACTGAGCAGGAATAAGAATATTTAGAATAAGAATAATTACAAGGAAATCCAAACTTACCAGAAGTGACATAACCATGTCAAGATCTCCTGAGATTTGAATTTGACACTGGGACATAAGGATATCATCTAAGTGAATGATCATATGGACAACTCTTCTTCTTAGGAAGGATGCTACCACCCTCATTACTTTGGTGAAGCACCACGGTGCTAAAGAGAGACTGAAAGGAAGTGCACAAAATCAGTCTAGACAATTCCACCAGGTGAACTGAAGGTAAGGTTGGCAATCTTTGGCCATGGGGATTGTACAATACGCTTCTTTTAGATCTAATTTCACAAACCAATCGTCTTTTAATAACATGTCCCTTAAAATATGGGTCCCTTCCATCTTGAAATGTCTGTTAATTATAAAATGGTTGAATTTTCTTAGATTTATGATAGGACTCCACGATTTTTCCTTCTTTTCCACCAGGAAATGAGTACTGAAGAAGACCTTGCATTCCATGCACACTTTTATAATCGCCCATTTTTCCCGAATAGATTTTACCTCCTCGTCTACAACTTTCGGGTGATCTAAGGACATTGTTAGTTCTCTTGGACTAAAATTTTGAAGGGGTGTTTCTGTGAAATCTATTTTGAAACCTCTGGCAGTTTCCAAAACCCAAGGGTCCTGAGTTATGCTTTCCCATATATGGGTAAACTGTTTGAGACGGCCTCCCACTTTTTCCCAGGAAAAAGAAGAAAGAGGAGTGTTTGTACTCACCCAGGTAACGTGAGGAACGTTGTCCTCTGGACCTGTTCCCTCTGGCACATTGATAGTGCCCTCTTTGTGGATAAAAGGCTGCAGCTGCGGTCGATTGACATCCTCTGCCCCCTGGTCTGTGGGTATTATATTGGGACCTTTGAAAGCCGCGGCCGGCTGAAAGTCCCCTTCTGCCAGCCCAAGCACAAACATTTGGATTGAAAACTTTACGCATTTTTGATTGGACTTTGTCCAAGGCAGTAAAAGTTGCAACATATTTTCCAAAGGTTTTTATCACATCATACCGAAGAGAAGACCTTTTGGATTTCCTGAGGCCTCTTTTTCTGCCAGATCCCCTGATTTGGGATCTATTCTCATGAGGACTGCTTTGTGTCTTTCCGTGTTCAATGCGGCGTTCACATTACCCAGGAAGACCATGGCCCATTGGCTCCAGCCACGCAGGAACTCCAAATCTACAAGAAGTCCTTTGAGATATGCCTCTTTAGATATGTTGATGATTCAAGCAAGCGGGTCAAGAATATCCAGTAAACAATCTTGACAATTTTTTAGGGACTTCTCAAGTCCCTTCCATGGGTCTCTGCCCATTTTATGCAAAAAAGTGATGAGTTCTGGATCTAAGGCCCTCATTTATACTTTTTGGGGCAAAACTGCACTAACGCAGTTTTGCACCAAAAGGTTTAGCACCGGCTCGCACCATTTCTGTGCACCAGCCGGGCACCATATTTATGGAATGGTGCAAGCCGGTGCAATAGGGCAGGCTAGTGTAAAAAAAAATGTCGTTAGTCGGGTAGGTCTGGCGGTATGGAAGAAGGGGGTTTTGCACCAAAAATTGACGCTAGGCAGATTAGACTAAAGGAAAATGATTCTAACCTGCCTAGAGTCATTTTCTGATGCAAAACCGTCCATACCACATGACGTTAGTCGGGTAGGGCTGGCGGTATGGAAGAAGGGGGTTTTGCACCAAACAATTATGCTAGGCAGCTTAGAGTAAAAGAAAATTACTCTAGCCTGCCTAGAGTCATTTTCTGATGCAAAACCATCCATACCACATGACTCCTGTCTTAGAAAAGACAGGCGTCATGCCCTCCACCCCAATGGCCAGCCCAGGGGACCAGGGTCCCCTGGGCATGGCCATTGCGCCCTGTGCCATGTATAGGGACCCATTTCAGAGCCTGCTATGGCACTTAAAAAAATAAATACTTACCTGTACTTACCTGTACTTCGCTGGGATGGGGTCCCCCATCCTCTGCTGTCCCTCTGGTGTGGGTAGGGGTGTCCCTGGGGCCTGGGGAGGGCACCTGTGGGCCTATTCCCTGGTGTTCCACCATGGAAATAGTCCCACAGGTCCCCTAAGGCCTGCCCTGACCCAGGCGTTAAAAAATGGGGCAAAGCAAGCTTTGCACCATTTTTTTACCCCTCCTCTCTCCGTGCACCATTTTTGCACGGGAGTATAAATATGGCTTTAAGGCCATAGAGTCATTTTTTGCATGGGAATGCCTACCTTGCAAGTCATTAAGGCAAGGTAGGTTTCCACGTCCAAAAAATGACTTTAACTCCATAAATTTGGCGCTAGACGGGTCTAGCGGCAAAGTATAAATATGGAGTTAGTTTTGCACCAAATTAGAGTTTTAAAAAATTACGCTAATTCAGTGCAAACAGAGTATAAATATGCCCTTAATTTGATGTGAGGTAAACATTTTCATGTATCACTCGCCTCGAACATTCTGCCTCAAGCACATTTCTCACTTCCTTCTCAAGAGGATTTCTAATCCATTTTCTAATGAAATTGCCAACGTGCTCAAGTGGCCAGCATTCAGCACTTCTGAGATGTTTAATGTTAGGGAGAGAAAACATCTCCTCCCCGAGAGGATTCTAAATAATATCTTTAGTAGAAGAAGGATTTGCATCTCCATCAAACATGCTCAGATCATCACCTTTGTCATCCATAAACTCAAAATCTTGAGTTTCCAAGACTTCTGAGGCGTTAGAACCTCCCAAATCTACTGTGTTGAATCGGACACCTCTCACATTTGTACCGCATAAAGCACCCATCCTTTTTGAGCTGCTTAGACCTCCCATACTATTCGAGGTGCTTAGACCTCCTATGCGGTTTGCTTTAACCACCCAGTGGCTTAGAAGGAACTGACCCTTCCTCAATGTGTTTTGTTTTTCTCTTTTTTTGCCTCACTTGACCCCCACACCTGGGTCCGTCTCCACTGAGAGTGAACGTTCTTTCTCTGAGGCTCTACTATCTCTTTTCCTTGATAGGACCTGATCAATTGTTTCACATATACAATTATGCATGTCAAAATGAATGCATTTAATAACAATTTCTACATTAATTTTCCCTCCAGAGATCATAGTAGACTTATTGTCTTTTTATTGGGCATTGAAGCAATAAAATACAGTAGACTTGGGTAAAGTCTTAAATAATAATTAATTTTCGTTTTGTAAATTAAAATTTGAAGGGATTTGGAGCTTAGCTCAAGCTTGAATTTGACAGAGATAGCAGAAAGAGATGTTGCTGGGCACACCAATATCTTCAGAGATACTGTAATCGTAAACTGTCATTGTTTGACAGTTACAGCATCTCTTTTCATCAGCACAAATTAGGCTGTAAAAAGTATTATACATCAATCCATCAATGGTGCAGAAACTATCACCTTGGCATGGTAATACCGTTGCCCAACGCTTTTCTCTAAGGGGTCAGATGCGTCAATGCGAAATAGTATGCGTCCGTCTAGCACACTGTGCGGCTGCTCCTAATACAAATAGCAGGTCACCCTTCCTGAAGAACCCAGGCCAGAATGTCCTGACCAATCGGGTTTCAGCGATCAGGAGATGCAGGCCACACCTGCTGAAAGCAAAGCAGGCCACCATGAGTCAGAGAAAGTGGCACGGATGTGGGTGGCCCGTAATTGGGAAAAGAAAGAATCTGTGTAGTGGCAGCTTGTTCCCTGCCACAAAATTGGACTGTGTGCTCCGCTGGAATTTAAATACCAAACCAGAAACAAAACGGGCAGCTAAAACAGTAAGAAAAAACATTTCCATAGATTGGAAACCAAATTACAAAGTCTAACACTGTTATTTCTAAACAAACCATCAACTCAGAGCCTAACTACATCCATTCTATAAAAGAAACACAATAATTAGCAAACAATGTAAGCAGTAAAGATCAAGTGCTACTTATCTGAGGAGCAGTATTTAAGAGGCAGATCTCTATGTGCATGGACTGGTTATGTGTTGCCAATTTTATTTTCTAGATTGGCTTGTTTATGATATAATGGTCTTTCAAGTGCTGCATGGAGCAGAATTAAAGGATTTAAGTGCATAATAGTAGCCTCCGGTCTTGTAATGAAATCCTGCAGCAAAGATGTGTCTGCTGCTGGGCTCAGTTCCCTTTTCTAGAATTAACACATGATGAAGGAGTTGTCAGACAGCTATGCTGCTGGCCCCAATCCTGTATTCTTTTTTTCAGGACACTGATCCACTTATTTGAGTTAGCTTGCTACAAGGTCCTGTCCCAATACACTATATTGATGTAATCTGGAAAATCCAGAAAGTAATCTTAACAATTTGGACTGAAGATGAAATGGCTTGTACCAAATGACTATCACTAAGCTGCCACTAGCCGTCAAGAGTGAAATGGCTGGTCATGGTACACAGTCTCGAAATGGTCTCAAAAGTGTTTCAGCTAAAGGTGGACCCCTACATCCTAATTAAGCACAGACATTGGATTGGGGGCAAAACAAAAAAGCTCC
This sequence comes from Pleurodeles waltl, assembly GCF_031143425.1. Taxonomy (NCBI): domain Eukaryota; kingdom Metazoa; phylum Chordata; class Amphibia; order Caudata; family Salamandridae; genus Pleurodeles; species Pleurodeles waltl. The sequence continues at coordinate 638,083,707 of NC_090439.1, read as the reverse complement.
TGCCATGGTCCTCTGTATGATATGTGGGAAAACGCACTAGAATTATGAAATGATGAGCAGGATGGCACATGGACACTGTAATTTTGACTCTACCCAGGTCAATTTAATTCTTCTACCTCAATTCCCTTAGCTACCAAAAACAGGACTGCTCAGAAATAGTTTTTCACCAATTTAAACATTGCAAATTGATAGTGATGTATCTGTTTGCTCTAGTGACATGATGTAGTCCCTGACTTGCCTGAAATTTAATTCACTATAATTCATGTGATTTTTAACAATACAGCTATTCTTGGTTTCTTGATTACCACACCAAAAGTTCTCCTGACCTTAAAAATGCACACATGCAGAAGACTTCTCCTGAAAGACAGATTTGAAAGCCTGTATGCAACATACTATTAGATATAGCTGACAATAACATAAAACGATAAAGCATAATAACGCACAAACACATTTTAAAAAAATCATATAATCAATTCCCCTGGATAATTTGAGAATAAAAGAGCATTTGAGTTAAAATCTTGCATTTTTCTTCCTGCCAGTGTGCCTGCGAGTGATCCATAACGTGCATGTATGTACATGCATGAGAATTGGAATCTGTGTGAATTAGAATATGGGGTGCGATGTCCCTTAGTTGAAAGGTCACTCTGTCTAGCATGGTCTGGAAACAATCAGAAGAGGAGAAACTTTACACTCATTATAGCTTCCTTTGCCTTGATTTGCATAAATGTCAGGCCCTACCAACAACACTTTTTCCTAGGCAGCACTGAACGCTATTAGGTGTAAGTAACTCCATGTGATTCTTTTCTCCAGATTGTGGGCTACAAGTTAGCCCTAAGGAAGGTAGGTGTTTTGACACTCTGGCCCATCTTTATACTTTTTGACGCAAACCAGCGCCAGCTTGCGTCAAAAGATTTACCTACGGCTAACGCCATTCCTACACGCCAGGCAGGCGCCTTATTTAAGGATTGACGTTAGCCGGTGCTGCAGGCTGGTCAGAGTAAAAAAAAATCCAGGCAGCGCCGGCGTAGGGAAAAATGGGGTTTGTGCGTCAAACAATTGTGCAAGTCAGGTTAGTGTAAAAAATCATGGCTCTAACCAGACTTGCGCCATTTTTTGATGCACAACCCCCATTGAATGGACTCCTGTCTTAGCAAAGACAGAAATCATGCCCCCTTGCCCAATGGGCACAGTGGCATGTAGGGGGGCCCAAGTTAGGCCCCCCTATGCCACTTTAAAAAAATTAAAAAATTATACTCACCTCTACTTACCTGTGCTTACCTGGGATGGGTCCCCCCATCCATGGGTGTCCTCCAGGGGTGGGTGAGGGTGGCAGGGGGTGTCCCTGGGGGCAGGGTAGGGCACCTCTGGACTGCTTCCATGGTCAGAGACCATGGAAATGAGCCCACAGGCCCCTTAACGCCTGCCCTCACCCAGGTGTTAAAAAACGGTGCACAGCAGGCTGTATGCCGTTTTTTAAGGCCCACCCCCTCCTGAGTGACTCGGGAGTATAAATAAGGCGCACAGGCCTTAAAGTCATTTTTTGGACAGGAACGCCTACCTTGCATGTCATTAACGCAAGGCAGTTTCCCGCATCCAGAAAATGACGCACACGGAGGAATTTTGACGCTCGCTGGGTCGGGCGTCATAGTATAAATATGGTGTTAGGTTTGCGCCGCATTTGCGTCAACATTTTTTATGCAAATTCGGCGCAAACAGAGTATAAATATGCCCCTCACTCTCATACACCAACATCATTATTCATGCAGATGGGAGAGAGGTCTGATTTGAGGGTCCATAATTTCTGGTATTTCAGGACTATTCCTTAAAGGGAGCAGGGCAGTAAAGATGTTGCTTGTCCACTCACATACATAATTACAATTCTACATTAGTAGTGGTACCCTTTCAAAAGCTTTAATATGTAAAATCATAACTCACGGCTTGATTATGAGTGGATGGTTAATTTTGACCCCAGAGCAAACCCCTGTTTGCACCGGGACTGGAATTCTGAGTATGCACATATGATTACACCTCGTAATTACCCAATACGATGAACTGTGGACTCTCCATTAAATTTTCGCAGGTCAAAACTGCTGGACATCAACAGGAAAAAAGACCTGGTAATTTGGTGCATTAAGCACCAAATCTGAATTTTATTCCCCATTAATCTGAAAAAACTTGGGAAAGTGTGTTATTTAGCGCATTCAGGCCCATATTTATACTTTTTTTGTGCTGCATTTGCATCACTTTTTGACGCAACAGCAGCGCAAAATTACAAAATACAATTATATTTTGTAAGTTTGCACCGCTTTTGCGTAAAAAAATGATGCAAATGTGGCGCTAAAAAAGTATAAATATGGGCCTCAATATTTTTCAAAAACCTGAGGCAGCGGATTTTATTGCACCACCAGTGCAAATGTAATCAAGCCCTGTGTATTTTGAGGGTCGAGTCTTCAAGGGCATGCGTTAGTGCTTGCGTCTCACTTGTGAGACTCTGTTGTGTACAATAAAGGGCTTAGAGCCCGCCTGTTGCTTATCATTTGTTGGATAGTGTGGCATTCTGCTTTATGGCCTCGTAATTCGTCAATGCACGTCTGGCATCATTTCTGTTCCTCTGTCTGGAACAGGGAGCAAGCATTGATTGATTCAAGTTAATCAGTGCCTGTCCACTGCTCCCGGTGTGATTGAGGTACTATTTTGATCATTTTAACTTCTAGTGCCATGCAAACAGAAGGAGTGTGGCTGTCAAAAATGTGCCCATCAAGACACACAAAATTGCAAAGTTTTTTTTTTATAGATAACTTTCTTTTATTTTGCCAAGTCGTATTTTATCACTTTGTACTTATGTTTTCTTTTGTTTTTGCTCATAGGCACTGTTCTCAAAAGATGACGATTATATTGTTCTTAATATTGTAAATCAACATTGTTTATTCATTATATGTAATTTCTGAAATTAGGCTTCAACACATAATCATGCAGGACACCACAATCCACCCCACCCTAATCAACCCCACACCAATCCACCCCACCCCAATGCTCCCAACCCACCCCCCTCCAATCCACCCAACCAATCCATCACACTCATTCCACCCACTCCAATCCACCCTAATACAATCTGCCCCACTCCAATCCAAAATAATCTGCCTCACTCTACTCTGTCCCACTCCAATCCAAAACAATCTGTCTGACTCCAAACCACCCCACTCCAGTCTGCCCCACTCCAATCCATTTCAATCTGCCCCACTCCAATTCATTCCAAACTGCCCCAGTTAAATCCCAAACATCCCAATCTATTGTGCCCCGCTCCAGTTTGAACCATTCCAATTCAAAACAATCTACACCACTACAATTGAAAACAGTCAGCCCCACTCCAATATGCCCGCTCCAATTCAAAACAATATGCCCCACTCCCATTCACTCCACTCCAATCCAAACCAATCTGCTCCACTCCAATCCAAAACAATCTGCCCCACTCCAATTTGTCCAACCCAGAACAATCTGTCCCACTGAAACCTGCTGCACTCCAATCCAAACCAATCTGCCCCACTGAAATCCAAAACAATCTGCCCCACTCCAATCTGCCCAACCCAGAACAATCTATCCCACTGAAATCTGCTGCACTCTAGTCCAAACCAATCTGCCCCACTGCAATCCAAAACAATCTGCTCCAATTCAAAGCAATCTGCCCCACTCCAATCTGCCTCATGCCAATCTGCCCCACTTTAATCCAAAACAACCTTCCCTACTTCAATCCGCCCCACCCAAACCAATCCACCCCACCCCAATCTACCCAGTGCAATACAAAACAATACACCTCACTCCAATCTAATCTACCACACTCCAATCCAATACGCCTCAACCAAATCAATCTCCCACCTTAATCCATTCCAGTCCAACCCACCCCATTCCAGTCCACTCCACCCCACTCCAATCCAACCCACTCCAATCCAACCCAGTAGTAACAATCCAACCCCGTACTCCAATACAACCCATACCACTCCAATCCAACCAATCCACCCATGCCAGACCACTCCACTCCAGTCAAGTCCACTGCTACCCAATCCACTCCAATCCAATCCACCAATGCCACCCCAATCCATCCCACTCCAATTGAATTCACTTTAATCCACCTCACTCCAGTCCAGTCCAGTCCAGTCCAGTCCACATTAATTCACCCTACTCTATTCCAATCCAGCCCACTCTAAAGTACCTTAATCTACCCCACTTTAATCCAGTCTACCCTTCTCCAGTTAATTCACCCCACACAATCCAATCCACCCCACTCCAATTCAATCTACCCCACCTCACTCCAACCCACTATACACCCCACTCTACTCCAGTTCACCCCAATTCACTCCAATTAACCCCACTCCATTACACCGCACCCCACCCCACCCCAATGCAATCCATCCCATTCCAATCCACCCGCTTCAATCCACCCCAATCCAATCCAACACACCCCACTCCAATCCACCCCAAGTCACTGCAGTCCAATCCACCCCCCTGCAGCCCACCTCACCGCAATCCAATCCACCCCACCCCATTTAAGTCCACCCCACCCCAATCCACCCCACTCCACCCCACCCAACCCACTCCACTCACTCCAATCCACCACACTCCACACCTATCCATCCACTCTATCCCACACCAATCCATCCCACCCCACCCTATCCCAGTTCAGACCACCTCACTCCAATCCAATCCACCCCACTCCAGTCCAATCCACCCCACCCACTCCAATCCAGTCCACCCCACTCCAATCCAATCCACCCTACTTCATTCCAATCTAATCCACCCCACTCCAATCCAATCCACCCCACTCCAGACCAATCCCTAACACTCCAATCTAAACCACCCACGCTAATCCAAACGAATACACTGTACTTGAATCTAACCCATTCCAATCCACCTCACCCCATTTCAATCCACCCCACTCCAATCCAATCCGCCCCATACCAATACACCCCATTCCACTCCAACCACTCCCCCACCCCAATCCAATCCACCCCACTCTACTCCAGTCCAATCTACCCCACAACCTCATTCCACTCCAGCCCACTCCACCCTATTCCACCCTACTCAACTCTACAAAACTCTCTGTGACTGAACTACTGAACTATACTCCCCTCTACTCAACTCTGTTACACTCTACTCGCTCTACTCCACTCTTCGACACTCCGACAAATCCACTCTATGAAACTCAACTCCTAGACTCCACTCTGATATTTCACTCCACTAACCTTTAGCCATGCTGAACAGCACCCACACTGGTGTACAACATGGCAAACACATTGCCAAAGCCAATAGCTCTTGTATAGGCGAGACCTATTGGCTTTGTTAATGCTTGATTTCTTATGCACGTGCGCTTTATGGTTTATTAAAATAAGGGCGCATAGTTCTCTAAAAACCTGCTGACTCCTTGTGCGTTTTGGCAAGGGTTCCTGTGGCAGGCACTCGGAAGGGCAATTTGTGAATTGCAATAGATGAGCTTTATCCTAGGCGACATGGTGTCCAAGAATGGCAGCCTCCAGCCAGATCTGCTGCGCCGAGCATGACTAAATCGATGCTGTACATCTGATCTGAGAGTGCCCCATCAGCTATTAATGCGGGGGTTACCTTGAAATCTGGAAACGCAAATTGTGTCTCAGATCTTTACATCAGAGACGTAATCTATGTTTGCTCAGGACTAGGCAAAGAAAGAGGGCCATCTCCAGATATGACCTCAGCAAGCTCAGAAACTTCAAAGCCTGCTCCACCCTCCACCAGCAATACTTAATCCAGCCAGCACACACGCCGGCTCTCTGCATGTGTGGGGGACACAGAATCTCACAAAATAAGGTATACGAGTGGCTACTAGGGGAAAAGAGGCAATGGGAAATGAAGACAGAACTCAAAACTTAACTTTTGTATTGTATTCAATAAAAAATATACTAAGAACGGAAGCAAAAATATACACAAATCGAGTAAGCTGATGAAAGGCACCAAAAATATGTTAAAACGATGAGATAGCACTTTTTCCTAGTTGGGTAAATCAATTCACACTGAACCTGAAGCTGATTCGTGAACACACTGGGCCCTGTGTACAGGACGCTTTGGCATCGGGGAGAGACAGGCTGTGGTGCACAAAGTAGCAGCGCAATTTCCTGCAGTCACGTGCTCAAGAAGACTAATTCGAAGCTCTGCCTGTATAACCAGGCCAGATTCAATGGAGACGGACGGCTCGCGCTGCTGCCCAGGTCCATTGTTTACCACTGGGTCCACTCGGGCTCCGCAGTAACCCAACAAAGAAATAAACAGCCGAGATCAGATAGCCCACGAGATATGATAAAGAGCACAATAGCTGCAAGCACCTGAATGTTTCATGGCCACCTATAAATCAGTAAAAAAGGAACACCATTTTTGATGTCCCTTCAAAGTCCTGCAAGCCACCTCAGAGTGACGGAAAGGCCTTGGTTCAAAAGAAAGGTTAAATGGAGGGACAGTTGACTAAAGCGCTGAATGGAAAAGTTATTCAAGGGGATGCCTGCTTTACAGAGGCCCAGGATGACAGTGAAGAGTTATATTTCAAAACCTCATTTTGTAGCGCCTTACATATAGGCTTGCCACGTCAAGCTTTGTGGCTAGGGATCTCTCCCTGCAGTTCTAGGCGCTGCCAGTGGTTAATTACAGCGGTGCCGGTGGTTGCTGGTGGGGGTCACCTGCACTTGTTTTGGGGGCCCAGCACTTATTTCCCGCATCAGATATTTTCCGGGTACAAGGGAGGGAAAATCACAAAGATGGGAAAGACGGGGGAAACTAAAGACGGCAAACCCGTCACAAAGGAAGAAAGGAGAAACCTACAAAAGCGATAAAAGGGAGCAGGGAGTGTCTGCTAGATGGTTAAAGACTACTGGCCTTGATATTCAGTGCAGCACGCGGGCTCCGACTTCTGAGCAGAGCTTTGGGCACGGCACTCTTTCCCTCACAAATTAAGCACTGGGCTCTGGTGGTAAAAAATCATTACACCACTGTTACCAGGGGCGTTGGCACAACTGGTTTAGTTTATGCAATCAGAGAAAACAACAAGAAGGTATTTATCTGTCCAATGACTCCACAAAACTGGAAACACTGAAGGGAATACGCTAAAATGTGACACAATGCAGCACAGCAACCAAAGATACTGAGTGTCGATGGGAGACTGGATAACAGTACCCACTGTGCTGTTCTTCTCTCCCCTGGTGCTGGTGGCCATTATGCTTCCATGTGCCGATGTTCAGAGCCCTGCACCATAGTTCAAGGGTGTGTGCTTTCTGTCTGGCAAGCATAGCAAGGACACCCTTACAATACATAGGTGTGAGGCCCCCCACCTTCCCCAAGTGTGGCAAACGGAATAACCAAGGACAAAGGAACTGAACAATATTCACTAATTTACTCATCCAAAAGAACTCACCCAAGATTCGCTGCATTGGATTGAGGAACAGAGTCTCAGGCTGTATTTATTTCCAAAACATTATAAATCGCCAATCCATATCCCTCCATCGCACATCATGTTAATACATACATGACACTACTTACTTTTATAGATAATAGATACCAGACAGCTAATCACCTCACCAGAAAGATTGTTCGGAGTTAAGGTTGACGACCACACTGGCATGTTAGCATCATTAATTGGGTGGGGTGGGGGGGGGGGGAGGGGTGGTGCTGAAATGTGCAGGTCATCCACCTTTTTCCCATACTACAAGCTCACCTGTACCCCACTCCATGCCAGAGCCATCCTTAAATAGGGAGTTGGGACGAGGCAACCGGGCCGTTCCTTGATCCCCTGCTACAGGCCCCACCCTCCCCACATCCCTAAGGCAGTATGATGAAGTACCGCTGAAGGGCAGAACCTCAGTCACTGTGGCACCCCCCTCAAACCTTCATTGCTCGCCTTAGTACCACTGCCTTTCTTTGGGGTAGAAATGAAGCAGAATCTAAAGTTTGGCTGACTTTGACAATCTGACAGCAAGGTATGAACCTGATTTGTGGCCAACCATGAGTCCACCCTATCACAAGCACGGATGTTTAACGGGGCAATCGTCTCACTCACCCCAGAATGAAAGCCTTCCTTTCATGCTTGGGGCATCTGCTGCACCGCAAATGCCAACAAAGACATGACAAAACTACGGATTTACCTGGATGGACGTGTTAACCCCAATCGTGTGTAAATAGACATTACATTACATTACAAGCAACCATGCAGTACCTGTTTGAGAACAGATGCGTAAGGAAGCCATCCTAAAATGGTTGCTTAGCACCTAACTTGATGCCCTACACTGCCTGGTTCCATCTGAAATTAAAAAATTGACAAAGCAGTTGCTGTTGACTCCCTCCCCCCCCCCCCCCCCCCCCCCCCACGCAGTCAGTGGGTGTTGCACCTAATCACCGGGGTCACCCATGTTGTATGACCTCTTAATCCAAAAAATATGCTTTAGTACATTTCCCACTTTACATGCGGGTTGTACAATGTAGCACACGTGCATAGCTTGAAATGCCATGTATACATTTCTCCTTCGTTACGCTTACCTCTAAGAGGTGCAAGGTTTTGGTGCAAATCCCTGTCTACAATTGTTTGTGGATAAGGATTTGCATGGCCCTGGGTGGTGGCATTAGAACGTTCATGTACCACCCACTGAGCTGAGTATTTAAATTCGTTTCTGCAAGTCTAGTCAAGCGTTTTGTGAAAACTCATTAGAGATTTAAGCATCAACAAGTGTCATTCGTTCTACAAATTTCCTATCTAGGGACCAGTCGTTTTTTTCATGACAGGTGATTCAAGCCCCAAAGTTCCTGCTCTGATAGACGTAAAACCCTCTTATTTTTCCCAAAATGAATCCAAAGCAGAGTTAGCAATGGGTGCAGCTACAGTCATACAATCTGCACCTGTAGAAAAAGTGAACCGGTTTTTCCCAGAAACCTTTAGTAGGCATAGGTGTACTATTTAAATGGGTCTGGTCTTTTTAGTTTTAGGTAAACGATACCCGCTGTTCTGAACTCCTGGTTCAAGCGATGATTTGTGTACCTGCAACTAAAACATTTAGCCAGTAATGCCTTAAATGTATTATTAAATTGACTGTTACTGAAGTGACTGCTCTCAAGTCAGCCGTGATATTGCCTTCTGGTTTAATGCTAAATAGTTTGATATGTTGAAGCGAAGCTGATTTTCTAAACTTCTTTCATTAGCCTCATTAAATGTGGCATCACAAAATGGGATACGCCACCAAGTATTTAGTATAATGAATGCACATAAGGGATCAAATTCATACAGAGTTTAATGCTCACAAAAGAGGTGATGCCCATAGGAAAAACACCACTTGTTTATGCTCAAAATGTGCATTATTCTAAAAGATTTATTTAAAAAAGCTAACACTGTACTGAGTCATTTTCAATGCATGTTTACAACTTGCCTTGCACTATGCGTGAAATTTGCAAATGGACTATTGGCAGGAGGTCATTAAAATACAGTAAATGGGTAGGTACAGAATACTTTCATGGTTTGCATAACTAAAATGTAAATTTCCTAAAAGTTGGCCAAGACTAGGCAATGCAGGTGAGATAAAATCCTCAAAGGTTCATATCCTGCAAAGAGATTTGGAGATTCGAAAAAACGGCTAAAATAATTTTGCTTCGGTGTTCCTTTTCAGCTTGCACCCCTTTTCTATCTTGATTTCAGTGAGGCATTCCCTAACAGCACCTGCATAGAAATCCCTTTTCCACATAAAGCTTGCACATAGAGGAGCCCCTTCTGCATTAAACTTATATACTTTTGTTTTAAACTTTTTCCTCCCTCCACTTGTCAATGACAATGTTCTATGCTCAGGACTGCAGCCTATTTTGGTGATCCCCAAACATTTTCATGTGCAGTTTTCCAAAGTGGCAAATAAATATTTTGTGAAGTGCCAATACAAGTGTAAGTATGCCCGCATGATGCACAATTTGCTCATTTCAAATTTTGTTGCTGCATCAATGCTTCTTGGTTAATGTGTCCTAAGATTTCATTGACCATGTTACAAAGTTAAACCACTCCCATATCTGCAGATTGGCAGGCCTTTTTGCATATATGCACTGCTGCAACTGTAAAACGACTCTTGCAGGTGGAGCAGTGCGTATAGGCTTCGCTAGGTGGTGTCTTCCAAGCATGTTAGAGACTTTTCATTGTTTTTTGGGGATCACAGTCATATAGTATGTGGTTCAAGATCAGAAAAAAAAAGTATGTAATCATGTGCCTTGGTGGGGATGCCAGGGGTTGACAAACTAGAGTCAAGAGGCGATCAACCTCTTTAAACCTCCGATTTCCTGGTTCTAACAGAAGCTGCATCTTCATAGGGTGTCTGGGCTCAATAGTGCATCTCTTTTCCTCATGTCTCAGCCAGCGAATTGGTTGTTGGTGAAGTATATAGTTGTTTTCTAGCTCTTAGTTTATGTTGATTGAATTAACCTGGTCTGGTCATGAAATGGGGAATTTGATGATTATTAATGGAGCATTAGGATATTAATAGTGGGGTGAGGAATAGTATTGCCCTAGAGCAGCTTTCTTCGACTTTTATCAGAACTACAATTAAAAAGTAGCAAAGATTCATATACTGCATAATTTTCGGTTTGGGGCCAGAGACAATAGAAGCTAATTTTTGCACAGTGATAATAGGGCACAAACTTGTGACTCTTTGGCAAAAGTCATGGCTGTTCACAGGAGTGGTGGAGGTTGGTCTAATACAGAGAGCTTATGGGTTAACATTTGCTCCAGACCATATTCCAAACGTTGGGAGCTTGACAGAATCAGGGGTACTTTAGTACATATGTTTGATGCAGATCTGTTTTCTCAAGTGCAGCTAGAGGATTTGATTTGTCTGGATGTTAGGTTTCTCTGGTTGATGGCAGTGCTAATTTCTGTAGTATGTTTGTTTTGTCTAGACACTATGTGCGTGCACAAAAACGAGACCAAAAATCTTTTGCATCCAAACATTCAGTTGCCTCCTTCACAGCGACATACACCAGTTCTGCAATCGAAAGAAAAAAGTCTGAACCTCTGTTAAAAAATAAATAAAAGAAAAGAGCAATTTTACAAACATACATTTTTGATGGGCAGCTAACAATAATGTGGTTGCTTTCCACCGAGGGATTCCAAGTGGCATCAAATAGGCAAACAAGAGTGAAGTTCGAGTTGTCTATAATGTAATTTATAATCTCGAGGTGTAAAAATCCAAACCTTTAATAACTACCAATCTAGTTTATGTAGTGCGCCCCCCTGCCCAGATCAGCAATGCAGGGGTAGTACAGTCATGGGGGACTGATGCAGAACATGGCTTCACCTACTCAAGGCTCCTATTAAAGTGGCTAGCATCCTTCCACCCTCACTCATCCCCATGAGAAACCCCCACGCACCCTATCAAAAAAGATTTGTGTGACGTTCTGCCATCCTCCCCATGCACCACTGCCAAACCCCCCACATCCTTATATCTAATCCAAAACACCTGCCTTTCTGCCACCTGCCCTTGGCAATAATCTCATCCACCTATCTTTTACAATACAAAAACAGTACCTGACGTGAGTCAGGACGTCAAAGTTATAAACTGCAAGGTTTCTATACATAGCTTGAAGACAATTACAAATTACACAATGTATTACGACGTCATAACTAAGTTTTTTCAGACAATAATTCGCAAACATTGCATAAATATGCCTAAGTGTGTACAAGAAACTCCACGGCACTTGCAAGTCCGCAAGCCTGGTCCAAACAACAAATTGGAACGTGCATTTTACAATGACATCATTGACTGCCGCTTGAGGAACCACATCCCTGGATTTTTCATCCTGGTCATGCTTGGCAAATAGGGACTGCTAAATTCATTAAGCTTGAAACTTGAATGATTGCCAGCCATCTTTGATTCACGGTGGCCTTCCAGGTCAGGCAGGAAATGAATTGACGTTGTTGCGCCGCAGCACTGCGTAAGTGTTTCAGAAAACATGGCCAAGTGCTCACAGTTGGGTAATCAGAGGCTCCAACAACATTCTGACAGGCAGGTGAGCTAAGGACTTTTGGCACAGGAGAGGCAGTGTCCCTAACGACGGTCATGTGTGATCTGAAAGGAATCGGTGACACGCACTCTCCAACATGACACACCGCGCGGGGCCGCTGCAAGATGTTTCCTCCCAGACGAATAGCAAGCGAGCTCTTTGGGAGGATCGTCTGGCGCGTGCGCTGCCCATGGGACCAATATTGTAGGGGATGTTTCATAAAAAGCAGCTTCCACCACAAGCCGCAGTGTCACCCTGCTTCTAAAAACAGAAAAGCATAAAAATAATGTGTATCGCTTCCCCCGTACTGTGAGGCGTTCTCTACTGATCACACACTTTTAAAGTTACAGTAACTGCCTTCGGATCGCAACAGCAGATCGGCCAGGTTTTGCATATTACGGAATAGTAGTGATAGCATTGTAGAAATAAGTTGGAGCCTATATGCTATTAAATGTAAAGCACGCACATCAATGGGAACGTCTACATATATAACTGAAAGTAATATGCATTTTAATGTATTTATTCATTCTCACGAGGTGAGGCGTTATGATGAGTAGATACACTGACAACCAGTTGCCGAATTCTTAAAAAAATAAATATACCCAAAGAAATTGACAATGAGGGCAAATGTGATTTTGCGCTCTGGAGCAGTGGGCACTCCTGAACGCACTCCTTGCTTACTTACTTGGTCTCAAACATACTTTAAATCAAGATAAAATGGTGACTATGGGACCTGTGGCAGAGAATAATGTGTGTCCATCAAGTTTCGGGTACAATGCTAGTGCGATAATCACTTACTGCAGAAATGTGAGTGTGCCATTTCAAGTCAGCTGTTTGCATCACCACAAAATAGCTCATAAAGCTAACGGGACTGCCGCAAACCATTGTGTGTAAAGTGTATCCTAGATTGTCATTCAATGCAAGATCGTTCTATGGGTTAACACTTTTGCTGCAGTTATTTGTGTAAGGTGCCAAGTTGCCATGCGCTGTTATGTGCTCACTTAGTTACATGCAACTTTAATGGCTTACATTTTAATTCTTGTCGATTTTAACTCAATCTTCTGTGTTGCTAACATTGATCTAATATTTTCCAGTGTAGTAATAATCACTTATTAAGTGCCAACAAATTTGGTTTCTAACGTGTCCTACAAAAATGATTATTTTTAGTGTAGTAACATATGGGGAGACATACCTGACTTTCGTGCAGAAAATACACAGCTCTTCATCTCTTACATGGAGGTAGTGCTTGAGAATGTTAAAAACATTTTCAAATCTGAGAATACCTATAGACAGCTTGTCGAGTGATAGTCTGAGTGCATCTTTTCCCCCCTGGAACAGCCGCTCAGCTTGTGGAGAGGTATAAGGCTTCAGCTGAGCTAAATTTGATCTCTAACACCAACTCTCAGCCAGAACACAACACTGACGAATGAAATTACTGATTGTGAAGAGAGGCATTTGCAGCAGCTCACACTGGAAAAGGCACCAAGAGCTTTCCATTCCCCGCAGACCACTGCACTGCATGGTGGAGCACACACTGAATGTTCCCAGGGGTCCTGTTGAAAATGTGTCCTTGTGTTAATACACAGGTACAGTAGACAGGAGTCCCTGTGGCTGGGCAGAAACTTGTTCCGGTTCAAGAACAGCGCATGCAACTAGAGTCCATATGGATCCCACTCAATGTAAGCACTGAGTATTGGAAATACAAATTGCATGTGACATATTGACAATGAGTGCTATCTTACAGTAGCACAGAACAAATCAAACTGTTGCCCATACCAAAATTACAACTATATGCAATTTTAAAGGAAACAACTGTGTTAAAACGTAGTAAATGTAGTAATTATTATTTACAAAAAATAGAAAAATATTGTTTGGATTTAGTACTGTCATCTTTCCAACCATTTCTAGGGTGAAGATCAACTATAACCAATAGTGTGTGCAAAAAGGCCCAGACTGGCTACAGGTGCCCAAATGATTAAAGGTCCTGAGAAACTATGGCATCCTTGAGTCATATCTAAGGCTGATCCCACCCCTTCCATTGACCATTAAAATGAATATCAGAGAATAATTCACAACAGTAACGTGCCTCCAGAAACCAAACCCAAACCCAAATATATGAAAAAGCATACAAATACTCCTTTTCCCCAAGTACAATTATAACATTTATATAAAAAAAGTACAACTGCACCTTAAAGACCAACAGCTCCTGAGAAAATTCTCCATTACAACTAAAGGAAAATGTAAAAAAAATGTTATGAATTTAAAGTAATGCAATCACCATAAATAGGTGCTCATGTGGTATGAATAAAATGGCGGAATGAACCATGAAAGCAGCAGTTCTTCCAGGTCGAGATCCAAAAACAAAGAACTTGGATGTCTTTAGTCATGGGATTTTAAATCTCTCACACTGGTTTCATTTATAGTAGACCTGGCAATGGATTTAGCTGTGCAAGCCTTCACCAACTGGAACCTGAAAGAGATCTTGGTCATTGGAAGTCATCACAAAGTTCAAGAGCATTGGTCTGGAGACTAGCGCCAGGATTGGGGTTGAAACTGGCGTCCTCCGGTTCCAAATGGGGTAGCTCGAGCATCTCTTTTAAGGGAGTGTCTGATGGTAGCCTACTTGATATCATCACGATGCATTATTCCCCTTCAGGTTTACATTTTACCATTCCCAGATGTACGAGAAATTATTCAGCTTCAGTTGAGTGTCCTTGTTTTCCTTTGCACCCCAAGCTGCACGTTGTATTAAACAGTATGTTGACAAAACAGCACATTTAAGAAAGTCTTCTCCCCACTATAGAAAGGTGAGTTAAATGGATTACTTCTCTATAGGCTGTCAATAGGGATAAGCCAAGGAGGCACCCAGGCCAAATAGTAGCCCTTTCAAACTCAACTGAGTCAATGACAAAACTTAACAAATTTGTCTGGAAGTGTGCATCAAAAATGGGCATGTTCTTTAAAAACATCACAAAAATCAAAACATTTCTTTTTGAACATAACATGATCACATGAAAACTACAAATCAGTCCTACTCAGAGAAAGAGAGAGAGAGAGAGAGAGAGAGAGAGACTGGGCTTGCTGGTTGCATATTCACTAACTCAGCACTCAGGTACACCTTTCCATTCCATCCTTTGTCACTGTACTTGCACGCTTTGCACTTTCCGCACTGGGTGAAACCCTTCCCTGTTTTCAACCAGTTCTTCTGCTGAGGAGGAAGGAAGCTATGCACTAACAAACCCTTAAGGGATTAATTTTTTTGAAAGGTCAGAGAAGGGTTTGTCCTCTCCCACAGTAGCTGGTCCTGCGATATGATGTCCCATCTCTTCTTTAAGAGGTTGCTAACACTTTGAAAAATTGAGTTTATTTGTAATTGACACACCCTTATATCATTGTACATAAGATATTTTTGTGTTATTAGGCTATGAGTATTTGTTTATACATTTGTTTACTAGCCCACAGAGAAAGAATCTGTTGTTGGAGGTCTGTTTTCTTTGTTCATGAAACTGGCATGTTTATAATGAAAAGTAGGCCACCCCAGGACATGTAACCAGGACCCGATGTAGTCAAAACGCATTATGGAATAAAACCTATCACAGTATTAACCCGGAAGGAGTGACTCATTTTGCACTCTGCACCAGTGCAAGATTGTGTGTATATTTCAGCGGTGACACCCGCACACGAGCCCTGACCCACGAGGCTGGGCGTCTTCAGCGTCTGTCCCATTTGGAAGCTGTTTGTTTGAGAAGACACCCGCCGGCTTCACAAAGAGAATACAGGACTTGTGCAAGCATGATGAGACACACGCTGGAAGATGAAGGGAGCATCCGTTTTGTTGCTCCATGTGTATGACTGATTTAAGTGTGGTAAGCAGCCAGGGTTTGTGAGGGGCATGCATCCTCATATACAGAGCCGGTAAAGTGGAGTGAACCACAGCATGGTGGAGGATTTTGCCACGGGCGGGAGGCTTTTGCTGAAATGATTTTTTTAAACGAGGAGCATTGGGGCCCCTGTCTCAGCAGATGGAAAAGACCTGAACCTGAATACTAAGCAAAAATTGAGGGCTCGATTTAGAACTTGGCAGACAAGTTACTCCATCACAACAGTGACGGATATCCCATCCGTCAAAATATAAATCCCATAGGATGTAATGGGATTTAAATTTCGGTGGACGTTGTGACGGAGTAACTCGAACTCCAAGTTCCAAATGAGGCTCTGGATCTCCTCGAAAAATTATGTCTTAGGGAAATGAGTCACTGGTGGGACGTGACTTCACTTAAAAAATACTTGGAATGTGGGCATGTACTTCGAGGTCTATGCATCGTCATCATCCCTAGACTCTCAAACCCAAACCCGCAACTTGTGGCTGTGTGGACGGAGAACTCTAATTCATGATCCCTGGGAATGATGAGAATATAACTAGTTCACTCAAAGTAGTGTACAAACAAATAAAAACTTATGAGAAATAAATTAATGAGTGGAAGCAGAGAAAATTTAAACGTGATGAGAATGATTATGGGACAGGGAGAATTTTGACCTTTGTGAGAAAATTTGATAGGGCTAGGCCACACAGCTACCATGAGAAAACACAAGGACAAAAGAGCGTAGGACACTGCTACCAATACCAGCTCGGATGATGAGTCTGTATCAGCTCAGAGGAACAAGTTGTCTTCTTCTGAGGAGTACAGAACAATGAACAATCTTTCCTAAACGCCCCAAAAAATGGAAAAGGAAATCTAGTGAAAAGCAGTGGAAAAGAAAAGAAAGGCAACAATACCGCTATGGGACGTGGGAGGAGGAGACACTGATGGAGAAGAGTACCGTGGAAAACCGGCTAACGCTGATAAATCTTTTTCCCCATGAACTTTCAGATACTGAGAGAGGGCTTTGCAATATGGCCAAGTATTGCCAATGTCCCTTGGGTAAAAAAAAAAACAACCACTCTTGCCCCAACAAACCCATATCACTGACAAGGAACACCAATCAAGTTCTTGAGGTTAGTGGTCGTAAGACCCCTGGCCGTAATTATTCACATATATGTACAAAAAACATATTTTATTACTTTATGCACAGTAATCCATAATTGTACAATTTGTTCTTACAGAGATTAAGAGCTAGCCTTAACAGAGACGCTAGTACATGGTATTTACCTAACCAAAGCTAAGATTGTTCCTGTGCATTCTTCAAACTTACTTTTGAGAGTGAGATCATGACTGGTTCCAGTGTACATTCCTGTTAAACGTTTTCCAATAAAATGGACATAGATGGGTCCCTTATTAGGGGAGGACCCCACCCTCTGACCTCCCATACCAGGATGTTCCTGTGCAAGGGGCCTGTCGGCCACTAGGATACCTACCTTGGGCACCCCCTACATTTATCATTCCTCCCCTCCAAGGGCCAGTGCTAGCTTGCGCCCACTGCTCCAGAGCGGGTGGTTGGCAGGTAAGGACCCCATGGAAGCGACCGCCCTCAACCCCCCTGCACCGCTGCAACCTCATTTTGACTTGCTACCAGCACCCTATGCAGGATCCAGTAAGGCCACTGTCTTTTTTGGTCTATAATTATGTCTTAAATGGACCAAACTTTCCCACCAATCATGGCCTCACCCGCCACAGGCCAGCATAGTCCACCTACTATCTGGGCCCCCACATATACTAGGTGGGGCGATGAACTAACCATGCCAGCAAATCCTCAACAAATATTCAGTTAGCTTCCTTAGACAAGTGCAAGAAAGAAATGCTCGCCTTTTATGCAACCTTGAGGTATAGATGACAGCCTAGCCGACCTAATTAACTTATCAATCTTATTAATCACCGACTTACCACATCTCCACTTAAACCTGGGAATGATGTTTTATTATGCTAGCACAGTCTCTGGAAACGTCTTCGCAAGTCCACCAATCTCTGAGATAACCAACTCAAACAAGCCCTTCCTTCAATCTCTGCTAAGTCATTGTCGTCAAGATGCACAATAACAATCCCTAGGCATATATACCCCAGGGGCAAATGTTTGTCTAATGCAGTCCTCAATAGGGCCAAGCATAGCCCCCCTTGACCTCAAAAAGTCAGCTGATATCCTATTTACTTTGCCCTGGCCACAAAGCCACTTGCGGAATAGAAAACCTTTGCACACCGTACGTGTGAGTGGTCCAACACCTGGACTTCTGTAATGCCTGTCGCTCCCACATTGTCAGGAGCCACTTAGGTATCCAGTGGCTGTCTCGAATCCTCACGCCATCTACCGGCATCAATAGGAGAATACAGAAGGAGAAGAGGAAATTAGATGCAGGCGACACGTTCAATCTCACATAACGCTTGTAGCAGTCAGATCTCTACCTGCCAGTCTTTTGCACAGCTGGACTCCTTAGCCCCATTCCTGCTGCAGTGGTGGCAGCCCCAATTCTCAAAGAATGTGAGCCAGACTCCCTAGGGTCCAAACTTAACAACCTCACAGCTCTGGAAAGCACTCTAAGGAACTGAAACCTAGTGAGAGGTGTCCCATCTTCTTGCGCAAACAGGGGACCCACAGACCCCCAGGTTCAGTGAGAAAAGTCTCCAAGTTCTCCAGGGGACAGCATTTGTTCCTGGAGCACTATGTAACTGGATGTGATCGCTCCTACCCATCTGGTCTGTCTTTGAATGGGTGATAGTGATTGCAGGGAGCCATTTGGCCACAGGATGTCAGCACACTGCAAACCCGCCTGGGTATCCCTCTTGTTTGTGGCCACTAGCTCTCGTACTTTCAGTGTCCTATAAAACGCAAGGGCAAAGGCTGCTGTGAAGAGGCGGACCTCATCCAGCAATCTGCAAATGCTCCCTAGGGTGTACATGATAGTCGCTAGTTTAACTGTGTCAATGGGGCACCTGAAGTCTGACTTGTTCCCCTCCAGATGCTGCTAACCATTCAAAGTCTCAGCATCTTTGCAAAAATTGATATCGCAGCCGTGTGACGCATGGCGTATGAGACTTTTCATCCCTTTTTTCTTAGGGACCCCAGGAGTGCTATCACTGACCTGGGAGCAAACCTGTCCCCCACCCCAGAATGCCACAGCAACTTGTAATATGTGCCAAATGACCCTTCAGGGGCACGCCTCTTCCTGAGTGTTAAACTAGCTGCCACAAGGTCTGGTAGACTGTGGCACCAAGCTGCCACAGTTGCTCCAGGAAATATGTAGGGAACTCCGCTGCTCCTGGGTGATGGTACCTGAGGGCCTGCATCTTAAAATGAGATAAAGCAACCAATGCATTGTTCAGTACACCAGGCATATGTTTGGATTTAAAAATGACATTCAGTTTCAAACACAGTAACATAATTACTTTCAACAGTCTAAGGATCATTTTGCACTTTGCTACTTGCTGGTTAATGCATTCTACCACAGTCATGTTATCCAACCAGAACACTACAGACTGATTGCAGAACTGCTCTGGCCAAACCTTGAGGGCAACTAGAATGGGAAAGGGTTAGAGAAAACCAATATCTGTCACCAGCCCAGACTGCACCCACTCCCTTGGTCACCACTGAGCACACCATGCAGGACCCACAACAGCACCAAAACCTTCACTGTCTGCAGCATCTGTAAACAATCCTATCTCTTCATTGGTCCTGGCTGGGCTGGGCCACACTACCTTCCTGCTGAAGTCCCTCAGGAATTCCTCCCAGATTCTCATATCCAGACAGACCTCGCACGACAGCCCGGAGTGGTGATATTTCACATTAAGGTCAGACATGGCTTGTGCAATTAACCGGGAAAATGGGCTGCCCCTGGGAATGATGAGAACAGTGAAATTCAGCTGCCCAAACACCCACTGCAACTGATGCAAGGACACCTTCTTAGCTCCCAGACATATATTTTGGACTTGGGAAAATGCGTTAACTTTCTCCAAGGGGAACCCAGACACCCCTGCCACCGAGTCCAAATCAATTCCCAGAAATTCAATAATTGTAGCGGACCTACAGGTCTTACCCTGTGCCAGAGGTTCTCCAAAGATTCCCATTAGTTCCTTAAAGGACTGTAAGGCCCCTGAACACTCTACTGTCCAGAGGGCCAAAAATAGGAAGATATCGAAGTAGGGCAACACCCACCTCTGTCTGAGCACCCATTCAAGGAAAGTGCTGAATTTCTCAAAATAGGCACGAGACCGAGCAGTCCATGGGCATGCACTTGTCCAAATAAAACAAGCCCTCAAATTGGAAACCCACTAGATGAAAATCATCTGGGTGCACGGTAAGCAACCCGTAGGCTGATTCTATGTGCGACTCTGCTAACAGCATCCTGATCGCTTGGTCAAGAGAAGTGTACTTGACTGAGCATAAAGCCCCATCAATAGCTTAATGCACAGACTGACCCTTCGTGCTGATAAGTTGTGTATCAATCGGTAATCTCCAGACTCTTTTTTGGGGACTACCCCCAGAGGGGAGCAGACAAATATTTGAGCCGGACAGACTCAAAGGGTCCTGCCACCCTCCCAAGGATCCTCTCCTTGAGGACCTTAGCCCTGGCAATGCTATGAGTGGACCTGAGTAACTGCTGATTTTTGCAGTACGGGACACCTACATACCCCACTGCTGGGATCCTACAACCTTCCCTAAATTCTTTGTACAGGGCCTGCACTGCTGTGGGGTTTTTATAGACACCGAACTATGAAACCATTGCCTGCCAGTTAACTGGGAGGGGGTCTTGATCAGACGGGGGTGATCACTCCTGCTTTTTGGCACCTCTATCCCTAGGCTTTTTGAAACACTTCACCTCTGGGTGTGAGGGCAAGCCATGGAAGGAACAGTAATGCTTGAATTTTCATGTCCCACAGGGTCTAGTACAGGATCACTTAAAATCCCAACATTGGTGGTGTCTGCAGGGGGAACCCCATTCCTTGTAGCTACTCCCTTATGAGGTTCCTGCCCCCTACCCCACTTCTTAACTGGGGGAAATGTCACCCTGGGTGCCACCTCCTTCTCCTTGGCCTCTCCGCCGGCACTACCAGTTCACTAGATTGCCCCCGGGGTCTGTGGGCACAGCAGGGCCAAAATCTCATTCATTGCATCCATCCTACACAATAAAGCCTCCATATCAAACTCAGCCCGTGGGTGCTTGGAACCTTTCTTCACGCCACCCGGCATCCTTGTACAGAACTCAACTGTAAAACCACACCACGTGCCTGTGTACACCCCTACCCTGTCCCCAAGGCTGTACGCATAACTGTAAGTTACCACAGAATATCACACAAAGGCACTACAAATGACCCGCCCGGTGGGAATTAGCCCGAGCTAGCAATTTTTTTCTCCAAACAACAGGCACCAAAATATCCCATGAGTAAGCCGAAATGTGAGTAAAGATCAAGGGTAGGCTATCTTGACACTACGAAAGAATGATAACATTGTTATCAAACCTTCTGACAAAGGGGTAATATTTTAATGTCAAGGGAGAATTATGTTAAAGAGGCATACAGACAGCTGAATGATGAAGTATGCTATGTCAAAGTAGGTAGGACATATTTTATGGACTTACAACAATTTGTTGATTGATTGGGATGAGTTTCAATACTTAAAGAATGATACACCTGCCATGCCCACACTTTACTTGTTAGCTAAAATCCAAAAAACCCTCCTGGAAAGCCAATACTGTATCCATGAATAGCCTTCTTAAACATACCTCTGTTTACGTTGACTATTTTTTGTTCCCTTTATTAAGAACCTGTCCTCGTACATCAGAGACACTACAGATTTATAGGGTAAAATCCAACACCTGGCCTGGAAGGAATGGTATTTAATGGTGGGGTTTGATGTAGAAAGCCTGTACACTAGCATACGGCATAATGATGGGCTGGATGCATGCAAATACTTCTGAGAGTAAGAGGGATTAACCTTTTGGAACATACACATATGCTTCTACAGATGATTCAGATCTGCCTGAGTGAAAATATTTTTATGTTTGAGAACCCATACTTTAAGCAGATCCAGGGAACTGCGATGGGCACCTGCTCCCCCCTTTAGCTATGCCAATAAGGTGATGGGCTGATGGGAGGAACAGGTGTTCTGGGCTGGTGATCTGGAGATGTGGAACTAGAAGGTAGTTGTTTGGCTGCGGTATACTAAAGATATTTTTTTGTATTTGGAATGGGCATGAGAATGATTCAAAATGATTTGCTGCAGCCCTGAATCTGAACAATCTTAATTTACAATTTACTATGAACTACAGTAAAGTAGCAATTGACTTCTTGGATCTCTGAGTTATGGTACAGAATCAGAACATACACTGAGTTATTTAGAAAAAGCATGGCAGGGAACTTCATTTTGCACTCCCACAGTTGTTCCATAAAGTTTCAGATGAAGGATCCCGTGCAGCCAATTTCTCCGTGCTAAACGCAATTGTTGCTCTGAAGAGGATTAACACAGGACAAAGTTGGAAATGATACAGAGATTTAAGGGCAGGGGGTACCCTCGTAAGTTGTTGGAATTTGCAAGTAACAGGGCAGATGATGTTAATAGAGGGGAGGCCCCTTTTAGGCCTACTAGACGTAGGGAGCACAAAGGTAAGGAACCTGTTCAGTTCATTACTAAGTATACTCAATATAATGTAAATGAATTCAGATTGATTTAAAGAAGAGATGGGACATCTTATCGCAGGACCCACTATTGAAGGAGAGGGTAGGGACTAACCCTTCTCTAACCTTTTAATGAAATACATCACTAAAGGATTTGTTAATGCATATCGTTCGTCCTCCTCAGCAGAAGAACTGGTTGAAAACAGGGAAGGGTTTCACCCGTGCAGACAGTGCACAGTGTGCAAGTACTGTGACAATGCATATTCAGTTACACTGTCCTGCATTCACAAGAAGTGGCACATTGCACCGCACAAAATTTGAATGAGGTACCCAAAGGTGACTGAAAGAAGATGCATTTTTTTGGCATCAACACTCTACCTAAACAGCCAAGAGGTGCTAGCCCTCTGAGGGTTTTAATCTAAATACATCCTTCAACCGATTGTGGAGCACCCGGTTGGATGAATGTTGATGAGAAATTACATGTACACTTGTAATGATCTATTATCAATTAGGACATTGCCCCTAAACATGGCATTACTTTAATGTTGCCCTGATGGTGGTTTTCTAACAACAATGAAATTTATATATATCAATTTTAATTTTGTTCTTGGGGTGATGGTCATGTTTTCTCCTTTTCTCTCTTTTAGGTTTTTTAGGGCTCAGAATTTATCATTTGTTTTTTTTTACTTTGCAGGTGGAAACCTCGATGCATTGGACTGCTCATTGCAAAATATATATATCTTGTGGTATAATAAAAACGGCTTTAAGAACCAATGTGTGCCCCTAAAGATTAATTGGGTAATGTTACTGTAACAATGATGAGTCTAACCTTGCAATGTGAGGCTATTTGAGCCAATGTTTAGTAGACTTATTACATTTTGTAGACATGAGATGTTGATGTTACACGTAGAGATGTGATTATATAGCTACCCACTCTATAAACCATGTTCGGTTGATTGCACACGCTGAGAGCAAATTAATGTATTTTTTGTTTACCGGATCGAATTTCTGAAAGAGTACAATTGGGTAGAGTTATTGTACAAATGATGAGGCTTTGAGCAATGTAAGGCTACTCGAGCCAGTATCCAGGTGACTTTGTATATTTTGTATATACGAGCTGTCTATGCACACGGAGAGATGAAAGTATGCATCCACTCACTGAATGAACTGTGTTCTATTGAATATACACATGCATGGTGTGAAAGAATGATTTTTTGTATTCCAGACCAAATATTTGTATGACGTTTATTTCATCATGTATGTTAAAAGGCAAATCCATTAGACGGAGGTTGATGACACTTTGAAACATGGAGTTTATTTGTAATTGTCAGAACCCTTATATCATTGTATATAAGATATTTGTGTGTTATTGTGTTAAAAGTATTTGTTTATTCATTTGTTTGCTAGCCTAAAGAGAGTGGATCTGTTGATGGAGATCTGTTTTATTTGTTCATAAAACTAACGTTAGTCGATATAGTCGAAACGTGTTATGGAATAAACAGAGATTGTGTATGTATTTCAACTGTGATGCCGCTACATGAGCCCTGACTTGTGAGGCTGGGCTTTCTTCAGCATCTGTCACATTTGGAATATATATTCTATATATATATATATTTGTGTGTGTGTGTATAATATATATGTGTATATATATATATATATATATATATATAAGAATTGGGGTCTCTAGTTGGCAGTCAGTTTACACCCTGTCCAAGTAGGGACCCTCACGCTAGACAGGATAAGGGAGTCACACACCTAAGATAACCCCTGCTCACCCCCTTGGTAGCTTTGCACGAGCAGTCAGGCCTATCTCAGAGGCAATGTGTAAAGTATTTGTGCACTCATCTAGTAACACAGTGAAAACACAACAAAAGTAGTCTACACCAACTTAGGAAAACAGCCAATATTTATCTGAGTAAAACAAGACCAAAGCAACAAACATCCACATACAGAAGCAAAGATACAAATTTTCAAAGATTAAACTTCAGTATAGAGCTTAGAAACACTATAGCTCTAACATCTTGACAGTGTCATGACCACACAAACTTGCCAAATCAAATCAAAGAAATGCTTGAGAAAAGCAAAGAGATATCCTCAGTGGAGACAGCAAAGCCCAAACTGGAAGAAGGTTTGCAGAGTAATCTTGCGCTTATTTCAAAGGAAGAATCAAGAAGAGAAGATTCAAGATGGCCGTCGAGAGTCCTGAAGGTTAGTTACAGTTCTAGTCTTGCATTCGGTTGGTTGCTAGGTTACGAGCTCACCAGCTGGAAGCTTCGCACTTCAACTGAGGTCTGACAGGAATCAGCTGTGTGGAGAGAGAGCGCACTTCAGAGCAGAAACTCCTGTGAGGTAAAATTATCCTTGAAGACTATTTTACAGAAAATGTGATAAATATTGTCAAGGTTTATTCGAGGAGTTTGATAGTAGACTGTTCCTGTGGAGGTTTTGCAAGGCTACAGAGTGTAATGTATGAATAAACCTTATGTTTACAAGATTCCTGTTTAAGATATCAAAGTCAAAAGAAAAACAAACTTTAACAAGCAAGTATTTACAAATACCAAGGTTATAAACGAAGGCCGAGTTTAACGGAGAAATGAATGTTAACAAGTAAGCATTTACAAATGCAACGGTAATAAACCAAAGTAGAGTTTAAAAGAGAAACGAACTTTAATAAACAAGCATTTACAAATACAAGTTATCAACAGATGTCGAAGTAAGAAAGGAGAAACTAACTTTAATAAACAAGCATTTACAAATACAAGTTATCAACAGATGTCGAAGTAAGAAAGAAGAAACAAACTTTAATAAACAGCATTTACAGATACAAGTATTGACAGAAGTCAAAATAAGACAGGAGAAACAAACTTTCACAAGCAAGAATTACCAATGCAATAAACGTAATTGAACTCTCTAATGTAAAGTAGAAACCAACTAACATCAGCTGATTTGGAGAACACATTAACATCAACTATATATATATATATATATATATAGCAACATAAACCCAATCTCTAACAAAGGTTGAGAAGTTCTTCCAGAATCAGTAATAAGCATTTTTAAGAAAAGCTTATCATTTATAGAGAGAAGCAAGGCTACAGAGAACTCAGGGTGAGTGAAGAAATAATAGAATTAAAGAGAATTAAGTGTTAATAGTAGAAAGAGTAAAACTGATGTTGTATGTCCCTAATAATTGCGACTGTGACTCTTGCAGGTGCTGCATTCAATCTTAGACGTGACAAGGCAGACCCAGTACTGACGTTCATTATGTCTGTGGCAGTCTCTCTACAATCCCATTCCCCTTTCCCTTCCGGGGTACTCAGCACAAAGGATTAAAATTTGTTGTGAGTAGCTCGGGTCGGGACTGAGGAGTTATCTTCTACTTCTGAGGAAATCGAATTGAAGTATCCTGACAGATTGAAGTGCCTTCACCCTCATTTTAGGGAAAAGACAGATTTCCTCCTGAGCAGAATGGCAGAAGGAATTGATATGAAAGCATTAGCCACCGTTTTGGAAGGGTTATAGAAACAATTAAATAACACCATAGAAGGAACAGTCCAAATAAAACAGTGAATAAATAAATTAGGGAACACCACTAAATCAAATGAATCTGTGTTTTCACAAATCCCTAGCCCTTCACAGTCTGCAGGTATATCCACTCAAGTAATTCATGCGGTTTCCCCTATTATTCCTTTGGCTCAACCCGAGCGCTTCGGTGGGGATCCAAATAAGGCGCAGATTTTTCTGACCCAATGCTCATTGCGTTTTTTATGTAGACCAGTCATTTTTTCCGAAGACCAGTCCAAAGTGGCATTTATATTGTCTTATCTGACAGGTGATGCGGACGCATGGTCCATGCCAATAATTTCCAGAAATGATCCTGTTTTATATAATTTCCAAAATTTCAAAGAAGAGTTCTTAAGAATATTTGATCGGCGAACTGCAGCTCAAGCCACTGACAATGAACTATTGGAAATCAGGCAAGGTAATAAATATCTAGTAGCCTATCTGTCTCATTTCAATAAACTCATTGTAGAGACTGCCTGGCCGGAGTCAAAAAGAGCCGCCATCTTTTATCGTGGACTGAGAGATGAATTGAAAGATACCTTAGCACAAGTTCCAAATAGACCCACGAAATTTCGGAGTTAATTGATCTTGTGTTACAGATTGACCACCGGTTAACCGAACGAAGAGCAGAAAAGAGAAGAGAATATTGACCATTTCCCCTGAGAATTGATCGTGTAAGAAATGATCATATGAGAGCCGGAGAAGGGATAACGATAGAAGAACCAAAGCAAATTGGTTCCATCCGAGGTCCTTTATCTAAGAAAGAAAAAGAGAAAAGAAGAGTGAATCAACTATGTTTATATTGTGGTGCATCTGGGCATTTTGTTAAAAACTGTCCCAAGAAACCCAAAGCTCTTCAGTCGGACAAAGGCCAGCTTCATCAGTAGAGGGAGTTGCCCTGATGAAAGCAGAACCCAAGACAACTCCTTTAGATCAATGAGTGACAAATACCCTACAAACCGCAGCGCCACATTTGGTACAAACAGTATCAGTTAAGACCCTTGAGAAGGAAATTCCAGGGATCTCAGTTATGATAGACTCTGGAGCTACAAGCAACTTCTGTGATATCAAATACGCTCGTAAAATGTAAAATGGGTATTCGATTTATCAAGAAATCTACTTTGGAAGTAGTAAGAGCTGTGGATGGAACCAATCTTTCTTCAGGACCCATTTCCCATGAGACCGAACAAATTCAGATGCAAGGTTTTGGTGGGCATCAGGAGCAGATAATCTTTAATTTGATAGATGCTCCACAATTTCAACTCATTTTGGGACTGCCCTGGCTTGCAGAACATAATCCACAAATTGATTGGAGCAAGGGAACGATCAAGATGAATTCCTCTTACTACAAAGAGAATTGCTTTCATGATGGAGTGGAAGTGTCCACCAAGTCCCAAGCGGCCTGTTTATCATCACACTCTTCAATGATCTGTGCACTAAAAACAACAGAAATCCCAAAAGAATATGAGGATTTAATCACCGTTTTTGATGAAAAGGAGGCTGAGAAATTGCCGCCACATCGACCCTACGACTGCAAAATTGAAATGGAGCCAGGTTCGATATTCCCATGTAGCAAAATATACGCATTGACCGAAGCAGAGAACCAACATTTAAAGGAGTATTTGGATCAATATCTTGCTAATGGTTTTATTCGTCCTTCTGAATCCCTAGTGTCATCCCCACTATTTTTCGTACCAAAGAAGGATGGGGGTCTTCGAACTTGTATTGATTATCGAGCCCTCAATCAGGTTACCATCAAGAATCGATACCCACTGCCTTTAGTGTCAGTTTTATTAGATCAAGTAAAGAATGCTAGAATCTACACCAAATTGGACCTGCGAGGAGCATATCATTTGATACGAGTGGCTTCAGGGGATGAATGGAAAACCGCTTTTCGGACTCGATACAGATTATTTGAATATCAAGTGATGCCTTATGGGTTATGCAATGCTCCCGCTGCTTTCCAGCATTTCGTTAATGATATATTACGAGAATTCCTCGACCTGATTGCCGTGCTTTATATAGATGACATTTTAATCTTTTCCGACAATCTACAGGAGCACATTTCCCATGTTCGATCCATCCTCACAAGGTTGCAAGAAAACCATCTCTATGTAAAATTGGAGAAGTGTGCATTTCATGTGGAACGAGTTG
Organism: Pleurodeles waltl; assembly: GCF_031143425.1. Classification (NCBI taxonomy): domain Eukaryota; kingdom Metazoa; phylum Chordata; class Amphibia; order Caudata; family Salamandridae; genus Pleurodeles; species Pleurodeles waltl. The sequence goes on along the minus strand of NC_090439.1, from coordinate 638,055,415 downwards.
AGTTCTTAGGGTTCATTTTGTCACCAGAAGGAGTTAGTATGGATCCTACCAACACTGGCCTTTTCCTTGCAATGTCAAAGAGATCCAGAGTTTCTTGGGGTTCGCTAATTTTTATCGAAGATTCATATCCAATTTTTTTCAAACAGTTGCACCCATTACTCGATTGTTGAAGAAAGGAGTGAAGTTTGAGTGGACAAAAGAAGCTGAAAATGCTTTAAATTTTTTGAAGAATTCCTTCGTCTCAGCTCCAATCTTGCTCCACCCCAATCAGGATGAGCCATATTACGTGGAGGCAGATGCTTCAGATGTTGCCATAGGAGGTATCCTTTCCCAGCCTCATAAAGATACAGGTCAATTACATCCAGTGGCCTATTTCTCTCGAAAATTAACACCACCAGAGATAAATTATTCAATTGCGGATAAGGAGCTATTGGCAGTCAAAGAAACTTTTCGTGAGTGGAGGCATTACATTTTGGGAGCTAAGCATAAAGTGACCGTTTACACGGACCACCGAAATTTACAGTTTTAAAAATCAGCTCGAACTCTAACAGCTAGGCAACTGCGTTGGTCCCTATATTTTGCAGACTTTGATTTTGTTATCACTTTCAGACCAGCAAAAAGTAAGTGGGAAGGCACATGCTCTATCTCGAATTGATACCGGTGCAGTTAAAGAGCCTCCAGAAAAAGAATTGATTATTCCACAAGAGAAGTTCATATCTGCCATATTGTATGAAGATTTAACCAAAGAAATTCAAGAAAACTTAACATTCAAAGGAATGCTGAAGTGGTCCAAAGAAGGCCAAGGAAGAGAAATCAAAAATGGTTTGCCATACTTTAAAGGTACACTGTATGTTCCGACTGTGGAGCTGCAAGAAAAAATCTTCAGGCTTATCATGATGATCAATTGGCTGGACACAAAGGAATTCAAAAAACTCAAAATCTGATACAACGAGAATTTTGGTGGCCAAAAATGAAAACTCAGATAAGACAATATGTGTCAACTTGTGACAAATGTCAAAGAGGGAAATCAAATAGAACAGCTTCACAAGGTCTGTTAAGACCTTTACCCACTGCACCCCATGCCTGGCATACTGTTACTATGGATCTTATAGTGGACCTCCCTAGTAGCCAAGGTTTTAACACTATCCTAGTTTTTGTAGACACTTTCACTAAAATGGCGCATTTCATTCCTTTGAAAGAAATCCCTCGAGCCCCACAGGTTGCACAGTTGTTTACACAACACATAGTACGCGCCCATGGTATCCCAAAAATTCTAGTTGCAGACAGGGGGTCCCAATTTGTTTCTCACTTTTGGAAGGCCTTTAGTAAAAGATTAGGAATTGATTCTCGTTACTCTACCAGTTACCATCCTGAAACAGATGGGCAAACAGGGAGAGTGAATCAAGAGTTAGAACAGTATTTAAGACTCAATTTATTTGATCAAGAGAAGGAATGGCCCGAGTTGATGTGGGCAGCTGAATTTGCTTACAATAATGCTGTTCATTCCACCACTGGGTTCACCCCCTTTTATCTGAACCATGGTAGACATCCTAATGTAATGTTGGGTAAAGAAGATGATTCAGTGCCTGCAGTAGAAGAGATGGTGAGGGATTTGCAGACCACGTTAGTTAGAGCTAGAATAAACATCATTAAAGCAAAAGATTCATATAAGACTCAGGCTGGTAGAAAAAGAAGAGAGAGCCCCATTTATTCGAAAGGAGACAAAGTTTGGTTATCCACTCGTCATTTACGTCTCAAAGGAAATCGCAAATTTCAGCCACGATTTATAGGCCCATTTAAAGTTGACAAGATGATCAATCCAGTGGCAGTTAAATTGCAGTTGCCAGCTCATCTAAAGATACATCCTGTTTTCCATGTCTCCTTGTTAAAGAACAGTCCTCCAAATTTATGTCAAAACTCCCCTCCAAGTCCTATCCAGATTAGCTCTGCAGAAGAGTATGAGGTCAATCAAATCTTAGATTCCAAAATCCGTAATGGCAAGCTTTATTATCTAATTGATTGAAAAGGTTATGGTCCAGAGAAACGATCCTGGGAGCCACACGAGTATGTACATGCTTAAGATTAGTGAGAAACTTTCATAGAACCTACCCAAGCAAACCTAAATTGGAGAACTGTTCCTTGAGGGGGAGTACTGTCATGACCACACAAACTTGCCAAATCAAATCAAAGAAATGCTTGAGAAAAGCAAAGAGATATCCTCAGTGGAGACAGCAAAGCCCAAACTGGAAGAAGGTTTGCAGAGTAATCTTGCGCTTATTTCAAAGGAAGAATCAAGAAGAGAAGATTCAAGATGGCCGTCGAGAGTCCTGAAGGTTAGTTACAGTTCTAGTCTTGCAATCGGTTGGTTGCTAGGTTACGAGCTCACCAGCTAGAAGCTTCGCACTTCAACTGAGGTCCTACAGGAATCAGCTGTGTGGAGAGAGAGCGCGCTTCAGAGCAGAAACTCCTGTGAGGTAAAATTACCCTTGAAGACTATTTTACAGAAAATGTGATAAATATTGTCAAGGTTTATTAGAGGAGTTTGATAGTAGACCGTTCCAGTGGAGGTTTGGCAAGGCTACAGAGTTTAATGTACGAATAAACCTTATGTTTACAAGGTTCCTGTTTAAGATATCAAAGTCAAAAGAAAAACAAACCTTAACAAGCAAGTATTTACAAATACCAAGGTTATAAACGAAGGCCGAGTTTAACAGAGAAATGAATGTTAACAAGTAAGCATTTACAAATGCAACGGTAATAAACCAAAGTAGAGTGTAAAAGAGAAACTAACTTTAATAAACAAGCATTTACAAATACAAGTTATCAACAGATGTCGAAGTAAGAAAGGAGAAACTAACTTTAATAAACAAGCATTTACAAATACAAGTTATCAACAGATGTCGAAGTAAGAAAGAAGAAACAAACTTTAATAAACAAGCATTTACAAATACAAGTATTGACAGAAGTCAAACTAAGACAGGAGAAACAAACTTTCACAAGCAAGAATTACCAATGCAATAAACGTAATTGAACTCTCTAATGTAAAGTAGAAACCAACTAACATCAGCTGATTTGGAGAACGCATTATCACCAAATATATATATATATATATATATATATATATATATATATATATATATATATATCTATATATATATATATAGATATATATATATATATAGATATATATATATATATATATATATATATATCAACATAAAACCAATCTCTAACAAAGGTTGAGAAGTTCTTCCAGAATCAGTAATAAGCATTTTTAAGAAGAGCTTATCATTTATAGAGAGAAGCAAGGCTACAGAGAACTCAGGGTAAGTGAAGAAATAATGAATTAAAGAGAATTAAGTGTTAAGAGTAGAAAGTGTAAAACTGATGTTGTTTGTCCCTAGTAATTGCGACTGTGACTCTTGCAGGTGCTGCATCCAATCTTAGACGTGAAGAGGCAGACTGAGTACTGACGTTCATAATCTCTGTGGCAGTCTCTCTACAATCCCATTCCCCTTTCCCCCTCCGGGGTACTCAGCACGAAGGATTAAAATTAGTTGTCAGTAGCTTGGGTCGGAACTGAGGAGTTATCTTCTGCTTCTGAGGAAATCGAATTGAAGTATCCTGACACAGAGTCGTTCCCAACAGTCTGATGCCACTCGCAAGGGAGTGCAGGCCTGTCACAGAGTCGCACGGACCCCAGGTACAGTACCTTTGAAAACAATTAAACAAAGACATTGAAGGGAGACAAACAAAGTGGGTGTTTTGAGATAAGGAATGGCGCTCACTAATATCACACCTAGGCATCTTATGGCATCAAAAAATTCAACGGTGCTCCTGGAAGGGAAGAAAAACACCCCACTCCCCGAAGATTCCAAAAGGAAAAGCTTAAACAAAAATGTCAAAGGCACTCATATACAGAATAAAGTTCATATCCATAGTTTCATAAGTGACACATTTTCCTGGATTTATTGAATATTTCTTCCTCAGTGTCATCCAAATCAGCCCAGCCAACACGTGTTTCGTCATGAGACTAATCCTGGATTTGACTTCCCCCAGTTCAATTCCCGAAGTCCTTGTTTGATTCTCTGCACCTCCCTTAAAAAAGAAGGAGCAGTCCCCCTAAGGGGTATTGATTGCAATGAAGTACCATTGTTAATATCTGAATCACTGTCACTTGTTGATGGGGCACCAAGTGATGTCGTACCTGATCCTGACAATTCTGGTCCCATCACTCGTTTCTTATTATCCGTTCTAACTAAATGGTCATATTTTTTAGAAAAAGTAAAAATTCTCCATTCGGAGCCGGCTTCCTCGTAGAAGGGTGTTTCCCACTGGGCTGGCGGGCGGCCTTTTGGCGGTCGCCCGCCAGCCCAGTGGGAAACCCAGAATGACCGCCGCGGTCTTTTGACCGCGGTACGGTCTTCTGGCAGTTCCCGCTTGGCGGGCGGCTCCTGCCGCCCGCCAAGCTTGGAATGACCCCCAGAATGTTTAAGCAAGAAAATGCCACTTTTTAAAAGTGGCATTTTCAAACTTGCAATCTAAAAACCACCCTGACCCAAACTCCAGATCTCTATCTGATCCTAATGGGAAATTACACTTAAAAGATATTTCAAGGCGATCCCCATGTTACCCTATGGGAGAGATAGGCCTTACAATAGTGAAAAACAAATTTAGCAGTATTTCACTATCAGGACATGTAAAACACACCAGTACATGTCCTACCTTTTAAATACACTGCACCCTGCCCATGGGGCTGCCTTGGGCCTACCTTAGGGGTGACTTACATGTAGTGAAAGGGAAGGTCTGGCAAGTGGGTACACTTGCCAGGTCGAACTTGCAGGTCAGAAATGCACACACAGACACTGCAGTGGCAAGTCTGAAACATGTTTACAGGTCTACTGATATGGGTGGCACAATCAGTGCTGCAGGCCCACCATTAGCATTTGATTTAAAGTGCACCCCATGCACACAGAGTGCACTTTATTAGGGACTTCCTAGTAAATCAAATATGCCAATCAGGGATAAACCAATCAACAATACAATTTAGACAGAGAGCACAGCATTTGTAAAGTCCCCAGAGCCCTAAAGCCAATCAAAGCAGGTCAGAAAAAATAGGAGGAAAAAGGAACAAAAGTTTTCATAGACGTTAGTTAGGCTCACATTTCATATGTACAAAACCAGTGAAATTCAGCAGTTATAGTTACCTCAGCTAACTATAACTTGCACCCCAGTAATGCACTGCTTAGGACCTCGCATATTACATCACTCATGGCATGGTCAGTGAGATCACTGATGACATCTCATATGACATCACTGATTACATCACCCACAAAAAAATCTCAAACATCCACTCATACCCCCCTACAAACAATTGTACATCCACACACAAAACTACACACACACACACACACATATTTTTTTTCAAGAATTAATGATAAAGCAATAACCTTTGATGCAAAACAGGAGAGAGGCATACCCATATAGTCTCTGAATTCCACAAATAATCCTGAAAACCTGAGATCAGTCCCTTCTTCCCTGCAGGACCAAATTGTATGATCTTAGGTAAATGTTTTACTTCAGCAAAACCATTTTATTTTTACTTCTTTACCACAAATAACAACACCTTAAAATACAGGAGTTCAGTATCAGTGTATGCGCTGTACAAAAACCTTTTATGTTTGTTTTATTATGATATAATGTTGCTCCATGATTTTAAAGAATGTAGGCCACATATAGGGTATGCATGACAACTAACGTGCCATCTTTGATATGAAACACTTCTGCATGTTAAAACAAATGCACTTTATGATTTTTTAAAAATACTTTCTCTCATTTTTACATGATATGTGCTGCATAATTTACGTGCACATCAGCACTTCTTGTCAACATCCTAGTGCATCGTTACGGATTATAGAGTCCACCTATTGCATCCACTTGGACATGTTAATATTAAGAATACGCAGGAATACACAAACATCATTATATTCAACTATCACTTCACAGGGGTCAGTTCTAATGTTGCCAATCTTTGTTTTACATACCTTTTATCTTTTAGCCATGGGATATGAGAAATTGTATCAATTCGTGGTTGGCCACCTTTTTAGTGAATTTTGAGAAATGAAGTCTGGAATCCAACGTGATTATTAATCATGAACTGTTTAAAATGATTGTACCCAGGTATACTAGTGGTGCTGACTATGATGCATTTTGAGCCTGAAACATGTAGTAACAATGTTTTGTGAATTGGACATTTTCATTCTTTTTATTTTCATTTTTGTAGTGCAGTTGTTGTATGTCTTCTATGTTTATGAATCTGTGATTATATGTTTCTTGAGAGAATGGAGCATTTTACTTGAAAAAGGTTCTGCTGAGCTGAAACGCGTCATCTGTTTTTCGCCCTAGTTATAGTTTCTTCAGTTGACTATTCCTGGTGAATTTCAGTGGTTTTTATAGTTTCAAACATTTTTAACTGACATTTTCACCTAACTATAATGATACTTTAACCGCTGTTTTTTCTGTGTTTTGTCGGTGTATGTATATGTATGCATATTTGTGTGCATATAGTGTGTGTGTTTGTATATATATATATATATATATATATTAATTTATATACTAATATGTTCTACAGACCTTCTGGGCAATATGGGTGCCACATTAGGGCTGATACTGGGGAGCTGCCCATTTCATTATTTCCACAGCATCCTTCGTAACAAAAGAACAGTGCACAATCCAGACAGATTGCCATGTGTTGTTAATGTGTGGGACCACCTACTGCAAAGGGCTTGTATTGTGTATGACCACATTCAGGATGTGAGGTAATAAATAATAAAGCTAGTTTGGAAGTGAGGGTGCACACTGTTCTTTATTGTAGGGGATGCTAAGGGGATAGATGTACATGTATTTATAAATATATAAATTTGTAGAGCGTGCATACCCACAAACTAAAGATAGATTGCAGATCACTTAAGTATCTTCTTCTAAGGTGACTCATACTTTAAAATTAAAATCCAAAACAAACTATTCAAAACGAATGAATGGTAAATAAATAAAGTGGCGCAAAAATGAAGCTAAAAACTCAAAACTGTGCAGCAAAATTTCACAAATTGTGCCGCAAAAGTTCATTGTCAATGCTGCAGTATCCTGGAGGGTCTGTATGCAGTGCTGCAGACAGAAGCTCATAAAACACTCCAAGGGAAGCAGGGCACGGCTAACAGGTGGATGTTAATTTTTGCTAAGTGAGCCAAGTTTAGTAAAGGGTAGAGAGAAAGAAATGACCCAAGGAAAAAAAAACAGAAAGAGAGAATGTAGCAAGTAGTGGACATGAGAGAGAAAAAGGCAAGAAAATAATGTGAGAAAGTAAAGAATTGTGATACTTAGAAACTGGACAGGAGAAAGGGGAGAAGGAAGAAAGGGTGAAAGTAATAAAAGATGCAAGGAAGGAAGTACATCTGAAGGGCAAAGTGAAAAGAAGGAAGGGTGTGTACAAAAATGGAGAGGTGAGTGAAAGGATGGATGGTTGAAAGGGTGAAAGGATGAATAGAATGCTTAAAGGATCGCTTGAAGAAAGGATGAAAGAGAGGTGGAAGTGATTGATGAAGGGATGGATTGGCATATGGAAGGCTTGCCTGAAGATTGAATGGAAAAGCGGCTGAAGAGTGAAAGGAAAGATCTATGTTTGATGGGAATGTTCATTGAATAAATGGATGGAAAAATAAAAAGTGAAAATATGGACAGGTGAAAGGATTGATGAATATGTGAACAGATGGATGGAATGCAAATGAATGATGTTGGACAGGGCCTTTCTTAGGGGATTTCCCTGAATCATTTTGCTTTTTCCTTCCAGTTTTTTTCTTACTCTCTATGTGTGGCCCTAGGACTCTGGGCACTTTCTAACTGTACTGCTGCTGAAAAGTGCACTTGCCCTTCCTACACATGCCAGGAGAGGGCACTTACGTGATTGGTTCAGGAATGCCCTGTAAAAAGATACACACTGTATCCAGGGCGGGTATAACCCTGGCTACTAGTGGGATGTTGCGCTGACTGTGCCACCTACCAGAATAGCTTGTCAAGCCTGTGGAGGCGCAGTTGCGCTGGTGGTCAGGTTGGCACTTCCAACTCCACAGGCAATCCTTAGTGGGCCCTCAGCTACCCCTAGAGTACCCCCTGAAGGTCTGGGCAGGTGGTAAATAGAAGGCTGGGCAGGTACACATGGGCGTCCCATGCCCTGTTTGTGAAGAACCCTCATGCGAGTTTTCCCTCCCTAGGGAATTGGCTCTTCCCATAGGGTTTTGCTGATTCTCTATCCAGTGGCCTTAGGGCCCTGGGCACTTTCCCACTGTAAGATCAGGGTGAAAGTGCGTGCACATTTCCTACATCAGTTAGAAAGTGGTCATGGCCAGTGTGTGCACGCATGCGTACTGGTGTTCCAAACATGTGTTGAGCCTGTCATAGCAGGCCTGTATGTGCATACTTACACCTATGGTGTTCTTAACCATAAGTCCAGACTGTCATAGAAAGCCTGTGTGTGCGCACTTGCACCTATGGTGTTCTTAACCATGAGTCCAGCCTGTCATAGTAGACCTGTGTGTAAATACTTACACCTATGGTGTTCTTAACCATAAGTCCAGACTGTCATAGCAAGTTTGGGTGTGCACACTTGCAACCATCGTACTCTTAAACATGAGTCTAGCTTGTCATAGCAGGACTGTGTGTGCACACTTGCACCTATGGCGTCCTTAAAGAGGTGTCTAGCCTGCCATAGAAAGCCTGTGTGTGTCCACTTGCACCTATGGTGTTCTTAAACATGTGTACAACCTGCCAATGCAGGCTTGTATGTGAGCAAGGGAGTGAAGAATACCCATGTGTGTTTTCACTACCTATGATAGCTGCTCTGTTCATAGGTTAACATGGGGGAACTTTACAATTACTCCTAGCTGCAATAGTCGTGTCCTTGAGAAGGCCTGGCGCAAGGACCACACCGCTGACAACATGACCGCCCTCAAGAACGCTACACGCAAACACCACCACCTGATCCGCACTGCCAAAAGGAACTTTTTCACCGACAGACTAGACAAAAACAGCCACAACAGCAGAGAACTCTTCAGCATCGTCAAAGAGTTCTCCAACGCCAGCGCCAACGCCGTCACGCCCTCACAGGATTTGTGCGAATCCCTCGCCACTTTCTTCCATCGCAAGATCAGCGACCTCCACGACAGCTTCGGACACCAGACCCAACCATACACCACTGAACCCGCTTCCCCGGACATCACCCTCAACAACTGGACCCACATCAACACGGAAGAAACCAAATCCATCATGAACTCTATCCACTCCGGCGCCCCTTCGGACCCCTGCCCGCACTTCATCTTTAACAAAGCCGACGACATCATCGCCCCGCACCTCCAGACCGTCATCAACTCTTCTTTTTCTTCTACTACCTTCCCCGAATGCTGGAAGCACGCTGAAGTCAACGCCCTACTAAAGAAACCTACGGCTGACCCAAGCGACCTGAAAAACTTCCGCCCCATCTCTCTTCTACCTTTCCCAGCCAAGGTAATAGAAAAGACCGTCAACAAACAGCTGACCACCTTCCTGGAAGACAACAACCTGCTCGACCCTTCACAAACCGGATTCCGAACCAACCACAGCACGGAAACCGCCCTCATCTCAGTCACAGACGACATCAGAACCCTGATGGACAACGGTGAAACAGTCGCCCTCATTCTCCTCGACCTCTCGGCTGCCTTTGACACCGTCTGTCACCACACCCTAATCACCCGCCTACGCTCCACCGGGATCCAAGGCCAGGCCCTGGACTGGATCGCCTCCTTCCTCGCTAACCGCTCCCAAAGAGTTTACCTCCCTCCGTTTCGCTCAGAACCCACCAAGATCATCTGCGGCGTACCTCAAGGCTCATCGCTCAGCCCGACACTCTTCAATGTCTACATGAGCCCCCTCGCCGACATCGTACGCAAGCACGACATCATCATCACCTCCTACGCCGACGACACCCAACTTGTACTCTCCCTCACCAAGGACCCCGCCAGCGCCAAGACCAACCTACAAGAGGGTATGAAGGACGTCGCAGATTGGATGAGGCTCAGCCGCCTAAAGCTGAACTCTGAAAAAACGGAAGTCCTCATCCTCGGCAACACCCCGTCCGCCTGGGATGACTCCTGGTGGCCCACGGCCCTCGGCACCGCACCGACCCCCGCAGACCACGCCCGCAACCTCGGCTTCATCTTGGACCCTCTTCTCACCATGACCAAGCAAGTCAACGCCGTGTCCTTCGCCTGCTTCCTCACTCTCCGCATGCTCCGTAAGATCTTCCGCTGGATCCCCGCCGACACCAGAAAAACCGTGACCCACGCCCTCGTCACGAGCCGCCTGGACTACGGCAACACCCTCTACGCCGGGACCACAGCCAAACTCCAAAACCGCCTGCAACGCATCCAAAACGCCTCGGCCCGCCTCATCCTCGACGTACCCCGCAACAGCCACATCTCCGCACACCTGAGACACCTGCATTGGCTCCCAGTCAGCAAAAGGATCACCTTCCGTCTTCTCACCCACGCACACAAAGCCCTCCACAACAAGGGACCGGAATACCTCAACAGACGCCTCAGCTTCTACGTCCCCACCCGCCCCCTCCGCTCCGCTGGCCTCGCACTTGCTGCCGTCCCTCGCACCCGCCGCTCCACGGCGGGTGGGAGATCTTTCTCCTTCCTGGCGGCCAAGACCTGGAACTCCCTCCCCACCAGCCTCAGGACCACCCAGGACCACTCCGCTTTCCGGAGACTCCTAAAGACTTGGCTGTTCGAGCAGCGATAACCCCCCCTTACCCCCCTAGCGCCTTGAGACCCGCACGGGTGAGTAGCGCGCTTTATAAATGTTAATGATTTGATTTGATTTGATTTGAATAGTGGATTGCAACAGCACAGCCTCATAATGTTTACTATCATTGGATTCGTTCTGACAAACCTCTTTCTGTGGTAAAGGTGGTTTTGTCAATAATAAACTAGAAATGCCACTTCTAGAAAGTGAACATTTCTATGCTCTAAAACGCTACTGTGTGTCTTTTTAATTTCAATGTACACTGGAGGCTGGGGAAGCACATCTGTGTATTCCCTAGCAACAGCTATAAACCATTGGGCACGCAATCAGAACAATGGATCTCTGCCATTTGATGGCCTGATTGGAGGGAGAGATTTTGACACTTGGCCTTTCAGAGCCAGATCATGGCCCCAATAACATTAAGATCTGCATATCACGGCCCCATGGCAGACAGGACTGAGATTTAGAGGAGACATCTGTGGTTCAAAGGGGAACCCTCTGAACCTTCCCCAACTTCAAAGGCACAGTACAGTATAACTACTGGTACCACACTGTAGCAAACTAGAGGTACGCTTGTGGGAACGCAGGATCAGAGATACTGGACTGTGTGGTGCACACTGCCAGAGGAATCTGTTGTGCACAAGGAGAAATTACTGCCCTTCCTGAGTTGTGGCTGGCATGGGCTGATTGCCTGCTGCTGTGTGGAACCCTAAACTGTGCTCTCCAAGGGCTTGTTGGCTTTCCCCCTGTTCTCTGGTGAATGTCTCAGGGACATCAAAGACCTCCCGCGAGGGACCTATCCCTTCTATCTGTGACATCTGGAGAGCGGGTGTCTTCCTATGTGCCCACATTGCCTGCTGAATTCCACTGGGTAGCAGTGGTGTGAGTGTGGAACTAAGTATTGTGCCTGGAGTCTAAATCGCCTGGTGCAGAGCCCTCAAAGTACTAACCGCATTCAAGGAATGTGGCCCTTAATCATGGGGCTTCGACACGCATAAGCGTCTTGTTGGTGGTGAGCAGATTCACTGGTTGCAAGACCTCGGGTGGCCCACTCCGTCGATTGTGCTGCATTTCTCTTGTGAGACACGCCGACTCCATGCTCGTTGCATGAGGTGTTCGATTCACAGGTTGCAACCCTCACAGGTGAGGGCCATACCCGTAGCAGTGCCGCATTCTACCTTGTGTGGCACCGCTGAGCTTGCGCCTCTGTGTGTAACCGGAATTGTCTGGTGCCACTCAAGTCATTGCGCACGGATGTTGTGCCTCATTCCAGGGAGGTATGGAATTGGTAACTCTTCATGTGTGATCTGAATTGTCTGGTGCATATCAAATCATTGTGCACCAGACCTTAGCCCTCATTCCAGGGAGTACGTAATTGGTAGCTTTTCATGTGTGACTGGAATTGTCTGGTTTCGACTCAAGACATCGCGCACCAGATGTTGTGCCGCAGTCTAGGGAGGTACAGACTTAGTGACTCTTCGTGTGTGATCGGATTAGTCTGGTGTGAGTCAAGTCATCACACACCAGATGTTGTGCCCTATTTCCAGGGTGGCATGGAGGAGCAGATTCATGTCCTGGAGTGCCCGGCTTAGCTGGATGAATGGCATGTGTCCTAAGGTGACCCTCTCCCCATACTTGGCAGAACAGGTCCTGTGCCAGAAGGCACGGTGCAGAGACCTTTGAGTGAACTTCCAGAGTGGGGACCAAACCTTCATTTGTCAACTGCTGCTTGATCAGCCTGTTATCTATTTTTTTCCCACCTTCCCCCCGGCACCCTGAATAGGTGTGACTCCGGCTGAAATTGGCCTAGTACCCCATGAAAGGTTTCTTTAATATCCAGCCCTTGGGGCAGGTAGTATGTATTGCTTGAAGGGCAGAGAAGGGTTTAGCCCCAAACGGTCTGGGAGTAGAGTAGTAACTGGTCTGCCGGAATTCAGTGCACCTCATTAAGGTGTTGGGAGCGAGTGTGTGCGAGTGCATGCTATACAAGCCTACCCGATATCTGTTTCACCGCATAACAGTGTGTGGGAGTGACTGCTTGTGATCAACTACACCGCAATTGGTTTTTATCCAGGAGGTCTAGGCCCACAAGGCTATTTAAAAGTGCTGTCATTATCGGTGTACCCATTGCTGCTATTGTTGTGAACCAGAGTGCACCCTATAACTGTGTGGTAGTGAACTGGAGTAATTGCTAGGGTGGGTATTGTGTTGACAACGTTTTGCACCACAGGAGGGTGTTGGGATGAAGAGTAGGATTTTTCCCAAGTGTACATATTGCTGATGTCGTTTTAACATGGTTGGGCCCAGTACTGCCAGTGATATTTCCAAATGTGATTTATGCCCAGAAGTACACGATTTACATGTTGTGTTAGTTAATATGTGTGTTGAATACAAATCTTCTTTACAAAGACAATGTGTGAAGTCTGTCTTGTTATGCTCAGAGTATTTATTGTGTAAGAATGCTGTGCCAATGCTTTACACATTGCCCCTGTGATAAGCCTGACTGCTCAGTGCCAAGCTACCCAAGGGTGAACGCGTGTTATATAATGAGTGTAATCACCCACCCCTGATGGGAGTGTTATGTTCTGCCGGGCTAGGGCCTTGTCTCAGCCAACCAGAATGTGCCACCCCCAACAAATGATAAAACAATGAAAGGATAGATTGAAGATCGAAAAGGTTAAAGGATGATGGTTGGAAGATTTTCAGAATGGATGCATAGATGAGTGAATGTAAGTCTAAAGGGAACAACCCGAGGGTAGGTCGCTCCCCCTGCAGCTGCAGCTCCACCAGCCCAGGCTCCTGACACCTCCCAGCAAGACCTGCTAAAACAGTAAGTACTCCCCCCGCCCAGCCCCTCGCCCAGCCCCGCGCTACTCACCTCTCTTTTCCTGTACTTCTGTCTTCTGCCTTCCGCTCTCTCCTCCAACTTCTCTCCGCACCTCTGCTGTCCATTTTCCATCGCTCTCTGCTCCTCTTCTGCAGCCCACTTGCTGCATGTTCTGCTCTTCCTCGGCCCGCTCCTCTTCCTCACCGCGTTCTCTTCCTGCTTTGCTCTTCATCTGTGTTCTTCTTTCTCCTCTGCACCCCGATCTGCGTGTTCTTTCTTCTTTCTTCATCTGTGTTCTTCTTTTCTCCTCTACACCCCGACCTGCGTGTTCTTTCTTCTTTCTTCATCTGTGTACTCCTCTGCACCCGACCTGCGTGTTCTTTCTTCTTTCTTCATCTGTGTTCTTCTCTGCACCCCGACCTGCGTGTTCTTTCTTTCTTCTTTCTTCATCTGTGTTCTTCTTTTCTCCTCTGCACCCCGACCTGCGTGTTCTTTCTTCTTTCTTCATCTGTGTTCTTCTCTGCACCCCGACATGCGTGTTCTTTCTTCTTTCTTCATCTGTGTTCTTCTCTGCACTCCGACCTGCGTGTTTTTTCTTCTTTCTTCATCTGTGTTCTTCTTTTCTCCTCTGCACCCCGACCTGCGAGTTCTTTCTTCTTTCTTCATCTGTGTTCTTCCTTCTCCTCTGCACCCCGACCTGCGTGTTCTTCTCCTCTTCTGTACTTTTCTCTGCGTGTTCCTTTTCTTCCTCTGTGACCTCTCCTCATCTTCTGGACGCTTCCCCTCTGCTTCTCAGGTCTCTCCTCTCCTGCCTGACTCTTCTTCTTGACTCTTCTCTCTTCTCTCTTGACTCTTCGCTCTTCTCTCTTGACTCTTCTCTCCTCTTCTTCTTTACTCTTCTTCTTGACTCTTCTCTCTTCTATCTTGACTCTTCTCTCTTCTCCTCTTCTGTTCTTCCTGACTCCCCTCCTCCTCTGTAATCCCCCCTCCCCTATCTTTTCTCCCCTCCCCTCTACCTGAACCCCCCACCCACCGCTTTCCCGCCGCCACCTCCTGCTCGGCCCCGCCCCCCCTGCTCCCATTCATCGCCCCCCTCCCGCCCCTGCCCCCAGCTGACCCCTCCTCCCCCCCCCTCCCTCTTATGGCAGCCGCTGCGCGGCAGAGTCAGCGACCCTTGACCTGAGGGTAGGTCGCTCCCCCTGCCGCTGCAGCTCCACCAGCCCAGGCTCCTGACACCTCCCAGCAAGACCTGCTAAAACAGTAAGTACTCCCCCCGCCCAGCCCCTCGCCCAGCCCCCCGCTACTCACCTCTCTTTTCCTGTACTTCTGTCTTCTGCCTTCCGCTCTCTCCTCCAACTTCTCTCCGCACCTCTGCTGTCCATTTCCCCTCGCTCTCTGCTCCTCTTCTGCATCCCACTTGCTGCGTGTTCTGCTCTTCCTCGGCCCCGCTCCTCTTCCTCACTGCGTTCTCTTCCTGCTTTGCTCTTCATCTGTGTTCTTCTTTCTCCTCTGCACCCCGATCTGTGTGTTTTTTCTTCTTTCTTCATCTGTGTTCTTCTTTTCTCCTCTGCACCCCGACCTGCGTGTTCTTTCTTCTTTCTTCATCTGTGTTCTCCTCTGCACCCCGACCTGCTTGTTCTTTCTTCTTTCTTCATCTGTGTTCTTCTCTGCACCCCGACCTGCGTGTTCTTTCTTCTTTCTTCATCTGTGTTCTTCTTTTCTCCTCTGCACCCCGACCTGCGTGTTCTTTCTTCTTTCTTCATCTGTGTTCTTCTCTGCACCCCGACCTGCGTGTTCTTTCTTCTTTCTTCATCTGTGTTCTTCTCTGCACCCCGACCTGCGTGTTCTTTCTTCTTTCTTCATCTGTGTTCTTCTTTTCTCCTCTGCACCCCGACCTGCGTGTTCTTTCTTCTTTCTTCATCTGTGTTCTTCCTTCTCCTCTGCACCCCGACCTGCGTGTTCTTCTCCTCTTCTGTACTTTTGTCTGAGTGTTCCTTTTCTTCCTCTGTGACCTCTCCTCATCTTCTGGACGCTTCCCCTCTGCTTCTCAGATCTCTCCTCTCCTGCCTGACTCTTCTTCTTGACTCTTCTCTCTCCTCTCTTGACTCTTCGCTCTTCTCTCTTGACTCTTCTCTCCTCTTCTTCTTTACTCTTCTTCTTGACTCTTCTCTCTTCTCTCTTGACTCTTCTCTCTTCTCCTCTTCTGTTCTTCCTGACTTCCCTCCTCCTCTGTAATCCCCCCTCCCCTATCTTTTCTCCCCTCCCCTCTACCTGACCCCCCCACCCTCCGCTTTCCCGCCGCCACCTCCTGCTCGGCCCTGCCCCCCCTGCTCCCATTCGTCGCCCCCCCTCCTACCCCCTGCCCCCAGCTGACCCCTCCTCCCCCCCTCCTCCCTCTTATGGCGGCCGCTGCGTGGCAGAATCAGCGACCCTTGACCTGAGGGTAGGTCGCTCCCCCTGCCGCTGCAGCTCCACCAGCCCAGGCTCCTGACACCTCCCAGCAAGACCTGCTAAAACAGTAAGGGGCATATTTATACTCTGTTTGCGCCGGATTTGCGTAGTTTTTTTTTACGCAAATCCAACGCAAAGCTAACTCCATATTTATACTTTGGCGTTAGACCCGTCTAGCGCCAAAGATCTTGGAGTTTGCGTCATTTTTTAGCGTGGACACCTACCTTGCGTTAATGATATGCAAGGTAGGCGTTCCCTTCTAATAAATGACTCCAAGGCATGTGCGCCTTATTTAAACTCCCGTGCAAAAATGACGCACGGGAGTGGGCGGGCCTTAAAAAGTGACGTCCAGCCGTTTTTGCGTCATTTTTTAACGCCTGGTCAGGGCAGGCGTTAAGGGACCTGTGGGCTCGGAAGGAGCCCAGAGGTGCCCTCCCATGCCCCCAGGGACACCCCCTGCCACCCTTGCCCACCCCAGGAGGACGCCCAAGGATGGAGGGACCCATCCCAGGGAACTTAAGGTAAGTTCAGGTAAGTATTTTTTTTAATTTTTTTTGTGGCATAGGGGGGCCTGATTTGTGCACCCCTACATTCCACTATGCCCAATGACCATGCCCAGGGGACATAAGTCCCCTGGGCATGGCCATTGGGCAAGGGGGCATGACTCCTGTCTGTGCTAAGACAGGAGTCATTTCAATGGGGGTTGGGAGTAAAAAAAAATGGCGCAAATCGGGTTGAGGCCAATATTTTGCCTCAGACCTGACTTGCCCCATTTTTTGATGCCCAAGCTCCATTTTCCCCTACACCGGCGCTGCCTGGTGTGGGTCATTTTTTTTGACACACACCAGTCAGCTGCGCCGGCTAATGTCATTCAATAAATAAGGCGCCCGCATGGCGCTTTGGAATGGCGTTAGCCGGCGTTACATTTTTTGACGCACAACTGCGTTGGCGCAGTTGTGCATCAAAAAGTATAAATATGGCCCTTAGTACTCCCCCCGTCCAGCCCCTCGCCCAGCCCCGCGCTACTCACCTCTCTTTTCCTGTACTTCTGTCTTCTGCCTTCCGCTTTCTCCTCCAACTTCTCTCCGCAGCTCTGCTGTCCATTTCCCCTCGCTCTCTGCTCCTCTTCTGCATCCCACTTGCTGCGTGTTCTCCTCTTCCTCGGCCCGCTCCTCTTCCTCACCGCGTTCTCTTCCTACTTTGCTCTTCATCTATGTTCTTCTTTCTCCTCTGCACCCCGATCTGCGTGTTCTTTCTTCTTTCTTCATCTGTGTTCTTCTCTGCACCCCGACCTACGTGTCCTTTCTTCTTTCTTCATCTGTGTTCTTCTTTTCTCCTCTGCACCCCGACCTCCGTGTTCTTTCTTCTTTCTTCATTTGTGTTCTTCTCTGCACCCCGACCTGCGTGTTCTTTCTTCTTTCTTCATCTGTGTTCTTCTCTGCACCCCGACCTGCGTGTTCTTTCTTCTTTCTTCATCTGTGTTCTTCTCTGCACCCCGACCTGCGTGTTCTTTCTTCTTTCTTCATCTGTGTACTTCTTTTCTCCTCTGCTCCCCGACCTGCGTGTTCTTTCTTCTTTCTTCATCTGTGTTCTTCCTTCTCCTCTGCACCCCGACCTGCGTGTTCTTCTCCTCTTCTGTACTTTTCCCTGCGTGTTCCTTTTCTTCCTCTGTGACCTCTCCTCATCTTCTGGACGCTTCCCCTCTGCTTCTCAGGTCTCTCCTCTCCTGCCTGACTCTTCTTCTTGACTCTTCTCTCTCCTCTCTTGACTCTTCGCTCTTCTCTCTTGACTCTTCTCTCCTCTTCTTCTTTACTCTTCTTCTTCTCTCTTCTCTCTTGACTCTTCTCTCTTCTCCTCTTCTGTTGTTCCTGACTCCCCTCCTCCTCTGTAATCCCCCCTCCCCTATCTTTTCTCCCCTCCCCTCTACCTGACCCCCCCACCCTCCGCTTTCCCGCCGCCACCTCCTGCTCGGCCCCGCCCCCCCTGCTCCCATCCGTCGCCCCCCGCCCCCAGCTGACCCCTCCTCCCCCCTCCTCCCTCTTTTGGCGGCCACTGGCACGCCAAAGGCGCGCCAAAGGCAAGCCCCTCTGCTCCCGTCCGCGCCTGGACCGCGCCCAGCGCCACGACCCCTGGCCTCCAGCACTCCCAAACCCCACAGCACCGCTACAACCCCAACACCCTCCACGCCCTCAACCAGGGGCGCTCCAGTACCTGCTTCCAAGCCAACCCTAAACGCACCCATGGACCCTTCGCATGCCTCACCTGCAAACTCACCTTCCACCGCGAAACCACCCCGCCCGCCAGCCCACGCGGCAACAACCACCTCAAATGCATCCTGATCAACGCACGCTCCGTCCACAAGCACGCCATTGAACTATGGGACCTACTGGACTCCACCGCACCGGATGTCGCCTTCATCACTGAGAGCTGGATGAACGCCTCTTCGGCCCCCGACATCGCCATAGCCATCCCCAACAGCTACAAGATCTCCAGGAGAGACCGCACCAACCAAGTCGGTGGAGGAATCGCCATCTTCTTCAAGGACTCCATCAACGTCACCACCTACACAGAAGACACCCCCCTCACCGCCGAACACCTGCACTGCCAGATCCACACCGACCCCAGGACCACCCTCTGAGGAACTCTCATCTACAGACCCCCTGGACCACGCGCCCTCTTCAGCGACTCTATCACTGACTTCATCTCCCCGCACGCCCTTGCCTCGCCGGACTACATCCTCCTCGGTGACCTCAACTTCCACCTGGAACAGAACAACGACCCCAACACCACCGCCCTGCTCGCCAACCTCGCCAACCTCGGTCTCAAGCAACTGGTGAACACCCCCACCCACATCGCCGGACACACGCTCGACCCCATCTTCTCTGCCAGCAACCACGTATCCTTCAGCCACTCCTCCGTAATACACTGGACCGACCACAGATGTGTCCACTTCACCTTCCGACGCAAGACTCTCCACCTCCGCACACAACCCATCCCACGCAGACATTGGAACAAAATCCCCACGGAACAGCTTCTCTCCACTCTCAGCGACAACCAACCCACCTTCTCCACCAACCCCAACGACGCAGCCCTCAGCCTCACGTATTGGATCACCAACTGTGCGGAAAATCTCGCACCCCTCAGACGCCTCCCAAGACAGACCAACACCAGGAAACCTCTTTGGTTCACAGACACCCTCAAGGAATCGAAAAAACCTGCCGCACCCTCGAGAAAGCCTGGCGCAAGGACCACAACGCAGAAAACATGTCTGCCCTCAAAAACGCCACCCGCGAACACCACCAACTGATCCGCGCCACCAAAAGAACTTCCTTCACAGACAGACTGGACAAGAACACTCACAACAGCAAAGAACTCTTCAACATTATCAAAGAGCTCTCCAATCCTAATGCCAATGCCAACGCCATCACGCCCTCACAAGACCTCTGCAACTCCCTCGCCACCTTCTTCCATCGTAAGATCACCGACCTACACGACAGCTTCGGACACCAGACCCAGCCAACCACCACAGAACCTACAACCCCAGCCATCACCCTCAACGCCTGGACTCACATCAGCACGGAAGAGACCAAAGCTACCATGAACTCCATCCACTCTGGTGCCCCCTCGGACCCCTGCCCACACTTCATCTTCAACAAAGCCGACTACATCATCGCCCCGCATCTCCAGACCATTATCAACAGCTCGTTTACTTCCGCCACCTTCCCCGAGAGCTGGAAACACGCAGAAGTCAACGCCCTACTGAAGAAACCTACGGCAGACCCCAGCGACCTGAAGAACTTCCGACCCATCTCGCTCCTCCCCTTCCCTGCCAAAGTCATAGAAAAGACCGTCAACAAGCAACTTACCAACTTCCTTGAAGACAACAACCTACTCGACCCCTCTCAGTCCGGATTCCGAGCCAATCACAGCACAGAAACCGCCCTCATCTCAGTCACAGATGACATCAGAACTCTGATGGACAATAGAGAAACAGTCGCCCTCATCCTCCTCGACCTCTCGGCTGCCTTCGACACCGTCTGCCACCGAACCCTAATATCCTGCCTCCGCTCCACCGGTATCCAAGGACAGGCCCTGGACTGGATCACCTCTTTCCTCTCCAACCGCTCCCAAAGAGTCTACCTCCCACTGTTCCGCTCAGACCCCACCGAGATCATCTGCGGCGTCCCACAAGGCTCCTCGCTCAGCCCGACTCTCTTCAATGTCTACATGAGCCCCCTCGCCAACATCGTACGCAAACACAACATCAACATCACCTCCTACGCCGACGACACTCAGCTGATACTTTCCCTCACCAAGGACCCCACCAGCGCCAAGACCAACCTGCAAGATGGAATGAAAGACGTCACAGAATGGATGAAACTCAGCCGTCTGAAACTGAACTCAGACAAAACGGAAGTCCTCATCTTTGGAAACACCCCGTCCGCCTGGGACGACTCCTGGTGCCCCACAGCCCTGGGCACCGCACCCACCCCTTCAGACCACACGCGCAACCTCGGATTCATCCTGGAACCACTTCTCACCATGACCAAACAAGTCGACGCTGTATCATCTTCCTGCTTCCTCACCCCTCCACATGCTCCGAAAGATCTTCCGTTGGATCCCCGCCAACACCAGAAAGACTGTGACCCACGCCCTCGTCACGAGCCGCCTGGACTACAGTAACACCCTATACGCAGGAACCACCGCTGAACTCCAAAAACGTCTGCAGCGAATACAAAACGCCTCCGCCCGCCTCGTCCTCGACATACCCCGCAACAGCCACATCTCCGCCCACCTGAGACACCTGCACTGGCTTCCCGTCAACAAAAGGATCACCTTCCGGCTCCTCACCCACGCACACAAAGCCCTCCACAACAAGGGACCCGAATACCTCAACCGTCGCCTCAGTTTCTACAAGCTCACCTGTCAACTTCGCTCCGCCAACCTCGCTTTCGCCGTCCCTTGCATCCGCCGCACCACGGCAGGTGGGAAATCCTTCTCCTACCTGGCGGCCAAGACATGGAATTCACTCCCCACCAACCTCAGGACCACCCAGGACCACCTCGCATTCCGGAGGCAACTCAAGACCTGGCTCTTCGAGCAGCAGTAACCCCCTCCCCCTAGCGCCTTGAGACCCTCACGGGTGAATAGCGCGCTTTATAATTGTTTTTGATTTGATTTGATTTGATTTTAAATTGTAAGAAGAATTAGGCTTACTTGCTTCACTCACTCTGTGTCATTAGAGGCTTGGTTCAAAGTGGGGGTTGTTTTCTGGCTACTCCTTACAACAACCTAAATAACATGCTCCCTCCTGGATACTCCAGGCTGTGACATGCAAATCATGGGCCACACTTCTCACCCCTTGTCTTCAGGGAATCGGATAAACACTCATGTGAGAGCAGGGCATAGAATACCAACTGTAGAGGCACCGGGTTGATCCCTCTCACTCCCAGAAGGGCTACAGTCTGAGAGTGGTGTAGGGGGCGGGATCCTCTGGTTCTCCTGGCCTTCTGCCGCTCAGCCCAAGTTTGGGGGACCTTTCTCTTTGTTTCAGGGCCCAGTCTGCAAGAAGAGTCTTGGGTCCTAAGGATTTTGGGTCTTGAGCAAGAATAGAGGACATTTTTAGGTCCACTGATTGGTCCAAGGTTTCTACAATTAAGGATGTTTTGTGAGCCTTTCTATCATACTACTTTTTCCCCAATTAATAGGCTTTAAACATACATATTAGTGCCTCCTGTCTTGAAAGAAAATGCAGAATTTCCCAAATAAGTAGTTAAGAAAAATCCTGATTTTATTAAAGACATGAAGGCATATATATTATCAGTCCTTTTTTTCAGTTTTATACCTTGATACTTCAAAGCCCCCCCCCCTTTAATTTTACTGCACTGTTCTTAAAGCCTGGCACTCCTGGTGTCAGGAGTGTTACACACCTTTTCTGTAAATGCGTAATTAGATGCTTTCCCAAGGAGAAATGTGGCTTTATGCTAATGTAAGTAGAGATAACAATGTATCAAGCAGCACTTAATCAAAATGCATGACGAGTGATAAGACACATTCAAGGCATCAAAAAAGCATAAAAGAAGGTGTTTCTACTGACATCGTTGAGTGCAGTATCAGTCATAGAGCTGTGCTGCCCTCTCAGCCGTTATTCATAAATGCTTATATTATTTGCCAAACAGAGCTGTGTCGTTCTTTCATTTCCTGACCCTACAACATTTGGTGAGCCAGCCAGGAGTTATCTTCTCTTTCCCGGACTACAGCTGAAGGAGGCACCACTTGCACTGCTTGAATAGATCACTGCATGCAACAAAAACAGGTGAGCTTACACCTGTCTATTCAATCAGGCAGTCGGGAATTCCAGATGTTGCTGTCCTAAAGGGTGGAGAGAGGTTGGGCTTCATACCTTAATATTTTTTAATTGCATGATTCTTTTTGGCAACTATAATATGAGAAAATGCATGCACGATTTATGTGGGGTTTAAGTGCAATGTTATGTTATGCTAAAAATGAACTGTGATTTCCCAGTCAGACCGGAAGACTAGCTAGAGGGGTTAAATGCAATGTTTTGCTGGTATGGTACAAATTAATTGTGATTTCCCAGTTAGACCGGAAGACTAGCTAGTGCGGCAGGCAGCAGTGCATTACCCAGGGGGCAGACCCCAGAAGAGGCATTCATTTGGGAATGCCTACCAGGTATCCCGGTTAGATCCCGATGGTCAGAGTAGAAATAGTGAGGTGGCCCTTGTAACAAGTGTGAAGTCTGACATGGTAAGAGACGGTCACTTTACCAGCGCCAGCAGACCTTGCTCTGAATGAGTCAGATGCCCAGTTCACCAAATTCCCAGATTTAACAACATCTGTAAGGCGTCTTTGAGGGAGAGCGACCAAGGCCGAGATATCAGTGGGAGCCTGACGTTTAGGTAAGGGGACAACCTGATGGTTGGTGTCAGTTGACGTTGCCTTGAGCACAGTCAGACCCTTGGTTGCAAACCTAAAAAGTGCAACAGTAACACGTGGATGTATTTTATGAGTAATGAGTAAGAAAGAGGACAAAAATAGTACAGTGTTTTACAATCATATGGGTCAGGTTATAAAGAAATGGCAGGTGTCCCCACCAGTTGTCACGCAATCAGATATAAGTGAGGAGGACAGGGTGCGAGATCTTTGCAATCATTTTGACATCCTAATAGACACCCCTCAAGTGTCCCGTAAGTGGGGAATAGTTTGTGTAGATAAAAACACAATGGGGCAGAATAAACAATCCCAAAGTAAGTGAAGGTTGATAACAAATCCCTATGAGTGAGGTTGATGATTATCTGTGGCAGGAAACAGATACCATTGAGTTAAAATTAGTATTTAAATGGGCTCATGGGCAACCCCCATTCCCATGCAACACCCTGTGGTTTGAAATTATTACACAATCACCCCTTGTATAAGAGGCTCTTCTTGATGCATTTCTCACAGCTATTCTGTCACTATGGCAGGTATTCTGTCATGAAAAAACAAAGGTAAAATCAACCACGCCAGAAGAGGTAGTGGCACAAACACAAACAGAATCCCTAGGAGAGTCTCTAGGGGAGCCCCCACCTTATGGTCTTTACCCTGTCCTGCCAGCTGCAGGGTACCAAGATCCACTTCGGGTTGAGCCTAAGGTGGAGAGGTTAGAGGCGCAGGGAGCTGAGGCAACCCCCACTCCCGTCCCATCAGCTCCTTGAGCCGACCCTGAACAGAGCGGGAGAGACAGGCTAATAAGTGAGTTGTAACACAGGGTGAGACAGGCAGAGTGATCTAGGAGCCTAGCCCCCCTCCGGGGACAATGGACTACAGGGCACATCATTCTTATGTTTGAAGACACATCTGCAGACACACTGAGAGAGGCAGCAGAGGAATGGATAGAAGAGGAAGAAGAATGGGAGAGAGATATAGAGATGCCACAGTATGAGGAGCCCCCGGATGGTTCATAGGTCGTAATAGGGGCAGAAGATGATGAGGATTGGGACAATGGATTTAAAAGGAGGGCGCACGAACAAGGGGTTAACAGAAGTTTATACAATTTTCACCCGCGCCATACACAAGAATTAGTAATGACAGCAAGAGGTCCCACAGATACAAAAAGACGGTAAATCCTAAAAACAAGGTCAGAATTGACACCTATAGAGATAATAGAGCAAGAGGAGAGTAGCTATTATTGTCACCTTTTCTCAGATGAATTGGCGAGGTGGACTAAAAGAGAAGGAAGGATGCCATGGCCCCGACAAGGGTCTTTTCAACCCTTTGATTTAGCGACTGCAGAAGATTGCATACGGCAGGGACGGGGTGACCAAGATTGGAACTACCCCTACATGCAAGAATGCCTTGCAGTTTGGGAGAAGTATGCCATAGACAAACCAACTAAAGTGACATGCAGTACTAGACCAGATCCAAGGTTAAGTCTCAGGTCGGGAAGCCCTCGACCAGTAACTCAGTTGCCCCTTATTTTTAAGGGAGGACAAGTACCAACATATGTGCCATGGTCTCAAATGGGCAAAGAGAATTTAAAAAGAGCACTACCCCGCTGTCTGAAGGTGCAGGAAAATGGATAGGATTCTTTGAAAAACACACTGCCGGGCTCAACCTTGCCTTTAAGTGATGTCAAAAGCTTGCTCAGCTCATTAGTGGGAGATGAAGTAAATACAATTTTTGTTAGGGCAAGGTTCCCTCAAGTGACATTGATAAATACACAGTTGGACGAGTCATCTTTTAACAATGTCCGCCAACATGTTTGGGATGCACTTCAACGGACGTATCTAGATAGACCAGACATTGGTGCCCTTATGGCAGAAAGTATAAAGCCAACTGAGGATATTGCAGAATTCATTACTAGAAAGAAAGAACGATGGGTGCAGTAAGCAGGATGTAACTGGGAAAACACAGGAGGAAATGCAATTTTGTTTTATAATGTATTAAAGTGAGGCCTTCCCACTGATATACAAGCAAGCTTAGATGGAGTGGTGGGAATAGAGGCTAAACCATGGCCCGAAATACAAGCCCACATAAGTCAATTTTTTAAGCGAAAACAAGAAAAAGACAAGGAAAGGACAGAACAGGCAGAAAGGGCCGCACTGAAGTTGGTGCAACAAAAACTTAAGAAATCGAGTACAGAAGGGGCACTTGTGACTGCACCACCAATGACTGTCACAACGCCAGTGCAGGTACAGGCACCAGGAGGACAACCAGTAAGTGATACGAGGAAGGGACAGGGAAGTTATATAGGAGAGCAAGGGTCAACACAAGGGAAAACACAAGGAAGCTATAGGGCAGGACAACAATGTTATTATTGTGGTAAGATGGGCCATTTTGCAAGAGAATGCAGAGCCAGGAAAAACGATGAGAGAGGACAAGGTTGGAATACCCCGCAGGGGCAGGTGTGGCCTCAACAGGTGCAATGGGCGCCCCACCAGCAAGCAATGCAGGGACCCCCAAGCCCAGTGGGTTGCACCCCAAGGGCCAGTGTCGCAGGGCGGGCCCCAAGGTGTCAACAACACTCTAGGAGGGCAACCACAGGTTCAGGTGGGAGGAGTAACAGTGCAAGGAGGCAACCCCTTCCATGCATCACCCCAAATATTCGGGGAAACACCAGCTCAAACTTATACCCAATGACAGCCTGCAGATGGCCACTGTGTGTCCGATACTATCGGTAACCGGCAGGTCAGATGAGGAACCCACTGTGACGGTAGCCATAGAAGGTCGCCCCTACAGGCTTTAATCAACACTGGGGCCACCAAATCGTGTATAAAGGCAGGAACACTACCACTTTCTTGTAACTCATTGGACACACAAGGGTTTTCTGGTGCTGTGAGGAGGGTTCCAGTCCCCAAATCAGTAAGCATGATCGTGGGAGATACACAAATTGAAGGACCACTACTGTACTCCCCTGAGTCACCAGTCAATCTTCTTGGGAGAGACCTAGGGCCATATGTACGAATACATTTTCCCATTGACACAGAATGGGAAAAACCCTTTGCTACATCTGGCCCCTAATGAGCAAATTGAACATGACCATCTCCTTCCTGGAGGATGGGTCAATGGTATGTTACACACCAGGTGTCACACCGAGCAGGATATTGTACCTCATAGCTCATGAGGAGCTAGGACAGCAGGTCAGAGCGGTTCCTGTTGGTACAGAGGCTTTTTTGTGCGGTATATCTGCCTTGATAGCGCACACACCAGTGCTTTGAGTGAAAACAGTGCAATTACCAAAGGAACTGCTGTTTAGACCTTACAAGCCTGTGGATCCCATAAAAGAACCTGAAATGATATTGGAAATATCCGCCCTTGAAATATGATCAACATATGCCGTGCTAATGGCAGTTGACCAAAGGCAGGAGATGTGGGCATCAATAATATTCACAGATCCTGGGGTTAAATTAAGAGATATATCAGACGAAGAAATATTTGATGATTGCCCACTAATTGAGAAAGTTGTGTTTGAGATGGACATTGCCATTAGAGTACAGTTACAATACAGAACAGTGTCCAGACACGCACAAGACAGAACAATAATAGAGAGAGATTTGGCAAAAGTCCCAGAGGTGTTGTGGACAAAGGGTCCATATGATATGGGACTGATCAAAGGGGCTGAGTCTGTGAAAATTACATTGAAACCTGGAGCAATTTTGCCGAGGATACGCCAGTACCCCTTGTCCAAGGAGGCAGAAGAGGGCATCCTCTCTACAGTACAACCGTTACTTGAGCAGGGAGTAATATATGAGAGGTTGACACTGTGCAACACCCCGATTTTTACGATCAACGCAAAGCAAAGGGGGGTTCTTGGAGAATGATTCAGGATTTACGCTCCCTAAACAATGTAGTAATACCAGAATTCCCAGTGGTACCCGATCCATCAGGCATACTAACAAACATTCCTAAAGAAGCCACTTATTTCTCAGTGGTCAATCTGAAGAATTCGTTTTTCAGCATTCCACTGCATACTGACAGCCAATATTTGACTGGATTCACATTAGACAGACTCAATAGTGCTATCGGCGACTTCCACAAGGCTACTGTGAGTCCCCGAGCATTTTCAACAGAACAGTGAAGCAGGATTTAGCAAACATAAAATGCAAGAGAACTCTGTTACAATACGTGGATGATATCATGGTTTGTAGTGCTACTGAAGTCATATGTAGAGATGACACCATTGATCTCCTCTGCATGCTTGTAGAAAAGGGTTACAAAGTGGACAAAAATAAATTGTAATACATGCAGATAGAGGTCCACTATTTGGGACAGATAATATCTAAAGATGGGAGGAGGGTGACACCGGAAAGAGTAGAGAGCATCAGGAACATGTCTATGACCCCAACTACAAAACAAATGCAGAAGTTTTTAGGACTCTGCAATTATGTGAGGCAGTGGGTATTTGATTACGCCACTCTGACCGCACCACTTCTAACTGCTTTAAAGGAGTCCCAAACAGATGCAAACAAAATCAACTGGACTGACGAGAGGGAGACAGCCTTCCTGGAGCTAAAGAGAGCAATTACGAATGCCTGTGTTAGGTACACCTGATTATAATAAAACATTCTACCTCTTCTGTCATTGTAATGGAACAACGATGACAGCAGTACTAACTCAAAAGACATCTATGGGACACAAACCAATTGCCTTCTACAGTGGGCTGCTAGATCCCGTCATGAAAGGGTATCATCCACGTGAGCAAGCACTGGCTACAGCAGCCTTTGCAGTTCAAAAGAGCACCACCATAGTGATGGGATTACCTTTAACACTGTATGTAGAGCATGCGGTATTCACTATCTTCCAAAAGAGCAAGAGCACCCTTACAACTCAAAGGGTATCTGGATATGAAGTAATACTTTCAATACCATCCTTCCAATTGGTTCGATGTCACACAGTTAATCCAGCAACATTCTTTGCACACCCAGTTTCTGACGATGAACAAGTACATGACTGTGCCGCTTACATCCCAGAAGAAGAGAGCAAGGTAGGAAAAGACCCCATTCCTGGGAGTACATTGCTCTTTGTCGATGGGTCCTCTTTCATAGATCAGGAGACTGGGATTAGGCACTCAGGAGCAGCCATTGTAAAAGCCGAACAGCAGGGATCCTCTGACATCTTACAGATAGTGAGTCAAATACCACTTACATCCCATTTCTCAGCACAAGCTGCAAAATTAGTGGCCATTATTGAAGCACTGCAACACGCCGAAGGACTAGAGGGTACCATTTATTCGGATCCAGCATATGTCACCACCACCATGCATTCTAGCATTCACCAATGGGAAAGCAGGGGATTTCTTAAATCTGATGGATCCCCTGTAATGCATAAAGATTTACTGGCTTTAACTCTACCATCCAAGGTAGCAGTTATAAAATGTGCAGCACACACCAATCAGCAAGATCTTGTCTCCAGGGGAAATGTCTTGGCAGACTGGGCAGCAAAAGAAGCAGCTAAAACATCTCCAAATGATAGTGAACAGGATGAACACACATTAGGGATGATGACAAGCAAACAAAAGAATGCTACTGAATTACCACCCCAATATACAGAGAAAGCACAATTACATGTACGTGAATTGCAAGAACAAGCACTACCCCATGAAAGGGAGCTGTGGGATCAGCGAGGGCGTATACAGTCACCAACAGATTGTATCTATAGGCAAGAAAGCACAGGCAACCAGTAATGCTACAAGCCCTGTTGAATACAGCCCTAGAGCAACTACACCCCCCTGCACACACTGCCAAGGAATATCTTCTTGCTACGCTACAGACAGATTGGTTCATTCCACAATTATCTGAAATGATTACTATGTACACTGCAGAATGTGCAGTATGCCAACAATACAGCCCTAGACCCACACTAAAAGTAATTACCTCAACAATACCACATCCGACAGGCCCATTTAAAAATTTACATTTAGACTTTGTTGACATGATTGATAGATGTAACAATTACAGATACCTTATTGTGGTGGTCTACCCCTTTTTAAGGTGGATCGAGGCAGGACCATGTGCACATAATGATGCTAAAGCAGCAGCCAATTTTCTGATACGAGAGGTGATGCCTAGGTGGAGAATCACAGAAGCAATGTTTCAGTACACCTGCACCTCTCTAGGAATAAACCATAAATTATCATCTGTTTATCATCCCCAAAGTAATGGTATATTGGAACGCCTTAACGGCCTTTTAAAAAACAAAATTAGCTAATTATGTGCCACACTGCAGAAAAACTGGCTATATTGCCTTCCACTAGCTTTAAATGCCCTCAGAAACCAACCAGGAAGTGATCATCACTTGACCCCTCACCAGACAGTGACAGGACGTCCTATGCCAACTCCTTTAACGATAGCTCGACAGAAGACAGATGCTCAAAAGACAGCTGAGGTTTTAGGACACAAGATGAGTAGTTATTTATCTCAGTTATTGAAGTCTGTCAAGTTCTTCTCTAAACAGGTGTTACGACAGGAGAAGTGCACTACCGCAGCCCAGCAGACCAGTCCAATTTCCGTGGGCCAGCAAGTGTATATCCGCAATTTTGAACGACGACGGAGAGACAGCAAGTTCGAGGGCCCCTACTTATTTACCCAGAGCACCCCCACAGCAGTGAAGGTGGAGGGCAGGAAGCCATGGATACATCTGCCAGACGTTCGATTGGCCCATGCTTTATGTCACGCATCACCATCTTCACAGGAACTTTTAGAGGAGGGCAAAGAAAAAGACGAAGGACAACGTCCTTTCTAAAAAGGCCAGAAGAGCTCCTATTCGATACTGCTGGTGGACAGTTATGTATTTCAATTATGTTTTTCTGTTCATGTCTTGTTATGCTAGCAATTACATTTCAATGGTATTTTAGCCCATGTATGGCAATATTTCAGTATACCAAGCGTTTGCAGAAAGAAGTATATAAGTATGAAAATGTATCCCATAATATTCATGTTAGTTTGCTAGACAACATATGATATTAGCATATGACAGAGACAGGCATGCAGACTACTGCAATGTTACTCAATGTTTATTGCATTTGTATCTTTGCATAATGCGAGCACGGATGCAACACTTACAGATAAGACAGGGAGCGTTCCTACTAAACACACACAATATGAGGAGGAGCTAGCCGATATAACGAATGTCCTGACAGCCCACAAGGAGTTAATAGTGAAGGTAGAAACAGTGGCTGGGACAGGGGTCATGAGGTACAAGAGTAAAAAATGGAAAACTAGAATATTAAAGCAGGGATTCGTGGGAATATCACAACCTACACTTTTCTGTAAAATCTATTCAGCCACACCTATGCCCCATGATTGTCAGGAGAGGCCATATTTTTGAGTAAATGGATCAGTATACATCCATGGTCAGTGGTGCCATGGCGCAACATTTGGATGTAGAGCTCTCTCTTCATGGATGGGAAATCAGCGTGACAATAGCACTCAGCAAAAATGTCAGGCTATATGGGATGAAAATATATCTAGATTAACATGGGAAGAAACGTCATCCACTCTTCGAGCAGGTAGAACACCAATTGTTTTCTTTTTATATTTCAGGGGGAATGGAACGGTCCCTGTAGGGAGGAACATGAATTGCATCACCACAAGGTATAATGCTGACATGCAATGGGGCACCTCCAGTGTGATGGACTACTATTGGCAATGCGGAGAATGGCTGTACACGCGACTTCCTTCTGGATGGATTCCGGGGGTGGACATCTAAAAGTTACATGACATCCCAATGAGCCATCCAACCACCTTGCTACACCATTGGAAGAAGAGATCTGCAGATTATTTAGACACTACAACCTGAAAAGACGTTCCACAAGAGCACAGGTTGTTCAATGATGCCCAATTGTTCTTTGGAAGCATCTTCCCATTTGTCCAAGCAAAGGCAACTGCCCGCTGGCTGCAAATAACCCAATGTGAACTGATGAAGTCCATTAACACGACTGAAGATGGTTTCATGCAGTCAAGGAAGAAATGCGGGCTGTGAGGGTGATGCTTATGCAGCATAGGTATGTGCTAGACTTGATGACGGCCATGGAGGGTGGGGTTTGTGCCAAAATCGGAACTGCCTTTTGTACATAAGTGCCAGCTAATGATGCAGACAACTGAACAATAACGGAGGCCATACAGACTCTACATAATCTACAGAGGAAGATGGCAGACGAGGGGGGGTGCCCCCGACGAATGGTTTTCAGGGTGGTTTGTATGGATGCCATCCTGGTTGTCGGGACTGTTTAAGGGGTTATTCCCGATACTTGTGGTGATCCTGTTGATGTTTTGTATCTTCCAGGTAGTGGTAGGATTCTGCAAGAGAATTTGCCAGAAGTTGAGTGGGATGTTCACTATTAGGGTAGCCAGGAAAGTGCAGGAGGACGAGGACAACATATACACACTAATGAATGTATGTAGCAAGGAAGGTGAGGAAATAGTTGAAAGTTCAACTAAAGGGGGAATGTTACTGAAAATATGGAAAAAGGAGAAGGCCCACTTTTGCTAATGCATGAATTAGGAGTAAAATGTGCAGAATCGTACATGATCAGAAAAGAATACAGGCCCAGAATGCTCATGACGTCCAAATAGAGAGCCCAGGACAGGAAGCACGGAGGCAAGGACAAGAACAAGCAGAAACATTTATTCATAATGCAACTGGAAGTAGAAGGCCATAGAAAGCTTGAGTCATAACTTGATAACACACACACAGGGAGGGCGCACATTCCAATCCACGTTCACAAGGGAAGGATACACCATGGTGGTTTTGGAAAGGGAACACGATAAGCTTTGATGCTTGAAGGCCAGCAGCTGTGCAAGAGAGGACAGACAGAAATGTTTCCAAGTGTGGAGTTAGCTGAGGAAGAAAGTACTGATAGGCTTCAGAAAATGAGATAAAATACATTGCAGTTTATTAACAAACGTGCTCATCACAGATATGTAACCTTCGCTTCTCTGTAAATGCGTAATTAGATGCTTTCCCAAGGAGATACGTGGCTTTATGTTAACGTAAGTAAAGATGACAATGTACCAAGCAAGCGCTTAAATCAAAGTGCATGACAAGTGATAAGACGCATTCAAGGCATCAAAAAAGTATAAAAGAAGGTGTTTGTACTGACAGAGTTGAGTGCGCTATCAGTCAGAGAGCTATGCTGCCCTTCCAGCCGTTATTTATAAATGCTCATATTATTTGCCAAACAGAGTTGTGTCCTTCTTTCATTTCCTGGCCCTACAACAGGAGTTACAGGACCACCCTATCCTTCTATGGAAATGACAGAAGACGTCATCTTATTTCAATTGGGATTTATGCTGCTGTTTCTAATATTTCATTTCCTGCATGAACTAGGAACTAAGGGGCATATTTATGAGAGGCTTGTACCACAGCTGCATCACTTTTAGTGATGCAACAGTGGCACAAACTTTTCAACCATATCCATGCGGCCACGCAAAGCCACTTTGCTTGGCTTTGAATGGCCTCAAAGATATGGAGTAAGATAAGGCATCACAAATTGCTGCGTTACCTTACTCTGCACCAGGGAGTCATTCTATGGGCATTGCGGTGGCTTTACCCATGCAACATCCATAGTTTTTGACGCAATCCCAGATTAACATTAGACTGTAAACCTCAGGATGTACCAAAACCTTACCCCTCCCCAGGGGAGGCACAACCAGGAGAAATATCTAGACTGTCTCTTTTATATGTGTGCTGCTTTATGCAGCACACATAGAAAGAGGAAAAAAACTCCCGGGATTGTTTTTGTGCAGGAAGGTGCCTCCTTCCTGCACAAAATCCTGCTGACAACACAGACATCCCTGCAAGAGTGCCTGCATTGGCATTAGGCAGCCAAAACGGCGCCAGCGCATTTGAAATGGGCAGGAATGCGCTGTATCGTATAGAGCCTTTTTTTTAAAGCAGGACAATGAAGCAAGATGGCTTTCTAGGCTGCCCTGTGCCAAAATTTCAAAAATGTGGCCCTAAATGTGCAATGTCTACCTTTCGCCTCCACAAGGTGAACATAAAGCAAAGAAGTAATCTAAAGACTCTGCAACTTTAAGTATCTTTCTTAAGGAAAGACATCTCTCAAAGATGTTAAACACAAGTACAAACATGAAATTCCCTCGAAAGGGACTCGCAGGCTAACGTCTCGTAGAGGCTGTGATGCACAGTGAACACATAAGGAATCTTCGATCTTCCTATAGTGATTTAAAAAAAACTCGCTTTACTAAAGATTGCAGCGAGATAGGCGCCGGGCGGGGTCAGCAATGAACCGGAAGAATTGTTCCATTAAAGGAGCAGGACAGGATACCCCCAGTGTGCAGGTTACCTTGAATTCGCCATTCACTGATGCTAGCACCATTATTATCCGAGTCCCCGCGCTGCATTGTGGGTACACTTGCCAGTGCATGCAAACAGGTGGACAAAGAGCAGGTGAAGGGCGCCGGAGAGTGTTCTGGGAACTTCGGCATGTACTTGTGAAAGGCCTACAACAGTATCAAGTAATCACCATTAAAGCATTAGTGCTCAGGTGAGAGGTATGTTGATTGTGATTATTGCCGAGCACAAGAGTCAGAGAGGGCGCCAGTGAGACCTACTCTTTGAATGAGGGGAATAAATGCTCGTACATCCCTGGAGCATGTCATACTTGAACGTAAAAAAAGCAATAAAGCGAAATCAGACTGGCGTTCCCTGTGCTTCCAGGCTAATTTTGTTGCCCTGGGAATTTCTCAGGGTAAGACTCCTGCCACCAGAGCTGATTGTCGTATGCACTTCAGATGTCCCAATGTATATATGCATGCATAATGCATCTTTTAAATTAGTAAAAGTTAGTAACTAAGATTAGATTTCATGAAATCACATTTCTAAGACTAAGGTGGTGTTGGCAGCAAACCTTGTGTACACCTTTAGGTTTCGTGTTTGAAAAGTGCCAGGCGTGGGACTAAAGATTTATAGATGTGCAATTTCTCTTGTGCCTCACAATGTGTGCCTGTGCAGACGATGGCACACGCACTTTGCACAGATACGTTCGCATTTGTCATTTTTATGCTTAATCAAAAGGTTGCACACGCACCATGGGTTGTGATTAGAGCAGACGCACTAACTACATTTGTCACCAGTTTGTGCACGTTATTTAGTTGTGTCTAACAGAGAATATGGTATAACAGTTTTTTGACGTGTTCTCAGTTACTCACCGCTTCATAAAAACGTGAAACCGTTTCATGATTCCGTTTTCTGCGCTGGCCCTGTGCAGAACGAATCTGTGTGCTCCCTTATGGCATCTACAGCACATATATTAACTTGAAAAATCTCTGAGTAATGCATGTTTTGCTGACAGCAATGCTCATACACACAAAGCAGTAATTGCCTTTGCGTTTCCAAATATAAACAAGCATTTGCAATGTAATGGGGCTCGCATATGCTCGAGTTAGAGCTATTAGAGTTATTAATTCGTAACTGGACTTTTCTTGTCACATAAATTGAAAATGAAAAGTAAAACAGTTGACAAAAGCGAGTCGATTCAAAGGGCAATGGCCACCATAAGCATGAGCACAAAGGAGAGACATAAAAAGGAAAGAAGTTTGCTCGCAGTCAAACGTATCGGCAATCGTGCAATTATCTATGTAACAGGGTCAGTCTGCAAGGCTAACAAAACCGCCCAAAGGAGAGACAAACGTAAAGCATTTACCAATGATGGTAAAGGATTTTTGAAAGGCAAGCCCACGAATGAGTGAAAGTGATGGGCATGTGGTGGGCGTGGGTAAAAGCCCACAATACTTACATCAGGTCAAAGCGCTTGTGCGCTCGGCCTAAAAATGAATTCTCTACACGTAAGGACTGGCCTGTGACGCTTTTTATTGGTGTTTCAACCGATAAAGAATGTTTAAGCAGAGTAATGAGACACTTTGGATAAAACAAAGTCAACTGAAAAATATTGGGTGCAAAGAAAACAGAGAAACAGCCATCCACCACATTGAAAAGGTGGTAATACCTCAACAATTTTCATAAAGAAATGTCAGACTTGATTCATAGAGCCATTCGCGTACCTACGGTCAACTTAGGTATGGGTAAAACGCCCCTGCCAAAGTGGGGGGGCGCGGCCCGTTAGGAGCCGGGGGCTCCGAGGCCCTGCACTCCCCTCAGGCGCGTACCTGTGGTGCGCAGGTGGCCGGCCGGACTTCCACCCCCAGGCCTCACGAGGCCTGGGGGCGGAAGTCTTCCCCGGACCAAACGCTGGGTCCACGTTGGGCCCTGACTGGTTCCGACCGCTGCAAACTGGTGGGGGGCTATTTAATGGCCCCCCCAAGAAGGCAAGCCCTTCTTTACCATTTTGCGGCGGCTGGGCGGGAGCGGGGTCCCGCGTTTGCTGCTTTCTGCTTTCCTGTTTCCTTGGCGGTCGTCGGATTCGAGGGCTTGTCCAGGAACCTTTGGAGTGGTCGTCCTCGGGCTCCGCAGGATTCCCGGATCTTCGACGGCGCGTCCAGGGTCACGTGTCGGTGGATTCATCGGAGAGTGGTCCCGTAAGTATATTCCCGCCGCGTGTTGCCTTAATTGTACAACCTTTGGAGTTGGCAGTTGAAAGCCTCTGCGTAGTGTTAACCTTCACGTTTAGCGTATTTAGCACAGCGTGCAGCGCGTAGCTGGGGTAAGTTATATGTGTTTATTAACATTCAGGGCAGCGCGTAATAGGCGCTATAGTCGGTCCTGTGGAAGTCCTTGGAGCGCCGCGCTTAGGCAGGGGGAGGAAGGCACTGCTGTGTCTGGAACTGTGCCTGGGTCTGTCTTAAAAAACAACCCAGCAGCGCGTAGGAGGCGCAATTTTTAAGGGGGGAACAGGCTTTCCCCTGCTTCAGAGCGGCATTGTGGTGGGGTGTCCACGTGGGGGCAAAAAAGTTTATTCAGGCACCGGATTGCTGGGATTCCGGTCGAGCCTGCATACTCCCTGGGGTCGTGCAGCGTGACAAATGCAGGTTGTTTATCTGTGTTGTGTACTTTTTGCAATTGTGTATTTTTCACATGTTTTGAATCACTTGTTTTACAGCACTAATAGTTACCAATGCCGCATTGTTTATTGTCCAATTTTAAACACTCGTAGAGTCTTGTTTGTGGACGGGCATCACTTTCTGTCTTGGAGAACTAGTCTCGTCCTTGGGATATGCTACTCTGGGGGTAATGCTGTGATGGTTAGGGTCCCATTTCGCTGGTTAGCTGGGGAATATTTTGCTACTTTTACATTTTAAGTCAATGAAAACCCCACAAGCCCATAGTCTTTAGTCAAAGAAAGTAATGTTTATTTAAAACTAGGGTGGCAACTGTTTTTTTTTTACAGTTCCCCTTTTTTAGCATTGTGTTTGCAATCTTCTTGGGAAAAATGGTAACTCCTACCTGGGTAAGTCTATCTTGAACCGACACAGGGTTTCAGCAAATAGAGAGGGTGGCCGCTGCATTCGCACTTCATTGCCTGGCTGGTCTTAGCTGGGTTAAGTTGTGATACTTGTGGTCCTTGATTCATTAGTTAACTGTGTTTGTATTCATTTTGTTGCAGGATCATCAATAACACAAAAAAAATAATATATATATATATATATGTATATATATATATATAGGTATTTTCTTGTCATTGTCTGATTAGGGGGATCCTTGCATTTACATTTGATCATGGCCCCTAAGAAGGCGAGCGCCTCTAAAAGAAATGGCAATGATCCAGAATTATCGCCGTTGTTGAGATTGGTCCTAGAAAAATTAGGGAGAGAGGAGGCAGGCGAGGTCATGGGGTCACCCGTTCGTGATGCTGGTGGGGATAGGAGCAGCCGCCCTAAGCGGTCTCACGTAGCTCCAAGCGCGGCTTTTCCCCCAGTCAAGCGCACGAGGAAGGGAAGAACGCAGGCTCCAGTCTCCCCCACGCAGCCCCTCACTATAGCTGCCCCTACTGCTGTAGCCAGTCCACCTGTTCTTATTGACCTACCAGAACCCCCCCCCCCAGTTGCTGCCCCTTCCCCCATGACCCAGGGCATAGCACCAGTACCAGGTTTAGAAGGGGTCTTAGTGGATATTGAGAAATCCTTGGCCTCTTTGGCACCCGCAGCACAGTCAGGGGCCCCTCCCGCCCCCTTAACAGGGGTAGCTTTGCCCGCAACAGTACCTGCAGCACTGCCTGTACCCCCCCCCCCCCCCCACTCCTAAGGCTCCTGAGCATCAGGCACAGGTACAGGACCCATCCATGCAAACATTGCTTGAAGTATCCAGGTTGTTAGCCAGTATTAGTACATCACCTGTTAACCCGCCCCCTCCTACAACACCGTGGGTGGCGGATGATTCTTTGCGGAACACACTAAATGAACTAAAACGCCAAGTGGATGCGCTATCGGCTGCACATACAACAAACCTGCAGGCATCTGTTCTCAGCCCGAGTGTCACCCTGACACCGGGCGCTGTTATCGCCTCACCCCCCATAGTTCAAAATGTCCAGCCTGGGGCCAGCAAGGTTCCGGTTCAGGATAACGCTACAAAGGAAGGGACAACAGATGCGTTGCTATCCAGACCAGGTAAGCTGACAGCACACATTGCTGCAGAGGTTAAGGAGAAAATCTGGAAAGGGGAATTTGTGGACATCTTTTCCTTGATAAGGGCAAAAATGAGGGAGGCCGAGTCTAAAGATAAAGAACCCAAGTCTTCATTCTTTGGGGATAGGAAACCCAAGGTGGAAGAGAGTATTACAAATTGGTTATTGGGTTTTAATGTATTCATGTCAGTCTTGTTGGAGAATAAACCGGAGTTGGGCTCCTCTTTGATTTACTACGCAAATAAAATATTGAAGGCCCAGCACACTTATGGGGGGTATGCTTGGTTAGAATACGACAGGGATTTCCGCTGGGCTAAGGTAGAGGATCCATCCATTGGATGGGATCAAACTGAGGTTAATGTCTGGCTGGAATGCGTTAACAACAAGGTTTCTAGGAGGCAGCCCTTTTGGCCTCAGGCCCATAGTGAGAGGAAGGGCTCTTGCTGGGCATTCAACCGTAAGGTGTGTTCACGTCCCGCAGGTTCATGCAAGTTCAGGCATAACTGTTCCATCTGCGGGCACCCCTCCCACCCCGAATCTAAGTGTATCAAGAAGTCTAAAGAAAGGGGCAGGGATCCAAATAAGCAAGCAAACTGACCACCCTCTGCCTTCCCCTATTAGACGAAACACATTGCTTCCATGGTTACAGGCTTACCCAGCCTTAGATTCCGCAAAGTTACTTTTTCACGGGTTTTCCTACGGGTTCAGGATCCCCGCCACAAATGTCACACCAGTAAATCACTGTAAAAACTTAGTCTCAGCATCACAGAGCTCTTGTGTGGTGGCCAGGAAGCTGGCAAAAGAGCGGGCCCTGGGGAGGCTGGCGGGCCCCTTTGAAAGACCACCTTTATCCGGCTTTGTGTGCTCCACTTTGGGAGTGGTGCCCAAGAGGGAACCAGGGCAGTTCAGGCTGATTCACAATTTGTCTGCCCCTCGGGGGTCATCGGTTAACGGTGCCATTGACCCCCAGCTTTGCTCAGTCCGCTATGCATCAGTTGACAACGCATTGGAAAAGGTAAGGGCACTGGGCCAAGGGGCCCTGTTAGCAAAGACCGACATTGAGTCAGCGTTCCGTCTTCTCCCGGTCCATCCCGACGGTTATCATCTCTTGGGTTTTCAGTTCCATGGGGAATACTTCTATGATAAATGCATGCCCATGGGTTGTAGTATATCATGTGGTTATTTTGAACAATTGAGCACCTTTCTCCAGTGGGCTTTCTCACTTCGCACTGGTCACCGCGATGTCATTCATTATTTGGACGATTTCCTAATCCTGGGCCCCCGGGGTCTGACAAATGTGGGTGGGCTCTTCAGGCCTTGATTGCAATGTTTGAGGAATTCGGGGTTCCTTTGGCCCCCGAGAAAACGGCCGGTCCCACTACGTGCATCACTTTCCTGGGGATTGAAATTGATTTGGTGGCCGGGGAGTGTCGCTTACCTCAGGAGAAGTTGCTGGCTTTCAAGGAATCCATTCATGTAATGTTGTCTCAGAAGAGAGTTACCCTCCACCAGCTTCAGGTGCTGGTAGACCAACTAAATTTCGCACTGAGAATCATCCCCATGGCCCGCCCCTTTTCTAGATCTATAGCTCGTTCAATGTCCGGGCTGTTTGAAAAGCATCACCACACTCGGCTATCTGTGGAGGTTAAGGGAGACCTAAGGTTGTGGGAGTTTTTTCTGCAAGATTTCAATGGTGCAGTCATTTGGCCCGAAAAGGCAGTCTCCAGCCCAACGCTGGGTTTGTATACGGATTCGGCTGGTAGCGTAGGTTTGGAGCAATATTGGGCCCCCAGTGGTGCAGAGCTGACTGGCCCGATGTTTGGGTTAGCAAGGGTTGGACCAAGAACATAGCCTTCTTGGAGTTATTCCCTATCGTGGTAGCAGTAAGTATCTGGGCGGAGATATTGAAGAATAGGGTGGTAATCTTTTGGTCTGACAACATGGCAGTAGTAGAAGTCATTAACCGCCAAGGGGCTTCATGCCCGCTGGACCTACGCCTGTTAAAGCACCTGATCTTGACGTGCTTGCAACACAACATTACTTTCAGGGCTAAACATGTGCCGGGGGTTCATAACAACGCAGCTGACGCTCTGTCTCGCTCATTAATGCAGGAATTTCTGCGGTATCACCCCCAGGCGATGGAGAAGATGTCGGAGTTCCCAGAGTCTCTGTGGAGAATTGGTGCCCCGCCCTCCCCGATTTAGTAGCAACATCTCTAGCACCACGTACTAAGAAAGCTTACGAGAACGATTTTTATAATTACAGGCGGTTCTTACAGTCACAACATATTTCTGAACCATTCACTGAGTTCGCGGTTTGTGCTTTCCTGCAGCATCTAAAACTCTAGGGGCGCCCAGTGTCGTGCGCAAAGGCTTATTTGGCGGCGATACGTTTTTTCGCAAAGATCAGAAAACTCGAGGCACCCTTGAATACTTTTATTATAAATAGGGCCTTAGCAGGTTGGGCCAGGGTGGCTCGTGTTAAAGCAGATACTAGGCGCCCCAATACCGCACCCCTACTTGAGAACATTCTGGGCGCACTTCCAGGCATCTGCTCGTCCCCCGCAGAGGCTGCCTTATTCTCTGCAGCTTTTGCTGTGGCCTTTTACGGGGCCTTCCGAATCAGTGAATTGGTGGGCGCATCCAAGTGCGATCATGCGGGTGGACTACAGTGGGGCGACATTACTTCCTGCGCTGGGTTCCTTTCGATAGTCTTGCGCAAATCAAAAATGGACCAGCTTCAGAAGGGGGCCCGTATCACACTCAGGGCCGCGCCCGGTTCACCGTTATGCCCAGGACTGCTTACGAATAATTACCTCCAGGTCCGCCCCCGGGCTGGCTCGTCCGCTTTATTCATACACCTTAACGGGGATTGCCTATCGCGATACCAATTCTTGATGATCTTAAAGTTGGCCTTGAAGGCATTAGGCGTGGAGCAAACAGGTTACTCCTCCCATTCTTTTAGAATAGGGGCAGCCACACTAGCGGCAGGTGCTGGCTTGACGGCCACCGCAGTGAAAGGCATCGGACGGTGGTCATCAGAGTGTTACAGACGTTACATTAGGCCCGAATTGTTGTAAAGGTAGCACGGTGCTAGTATATGATCTCCTCACGCTCTTTTCTTTTCATTTCAGTACAATGTCTCAACGTGTAGTTTGGGTTCTGGGGCATTCATTTGTTCGTCGGGTGGCGTACCGGGTGCAACAGCTCCGTGGGTCGAATCCGGCGATGGTTCAAGGTGTGGCATTCCGCTGGTGTGGAATTGGCGGAGTGGGCATCACTCAGCTACAGCATTTGGTCAATATGGCGAAGGGATGTGAGGGGCTACAGTCCCCGGATCTTGTCATTATTTACTTAGGAGGCAACGACTTGGTGCGATTGGGCCGCAAGACTCTAAGAGAAACAGTATTTTTAGAGATTACTAAATTGTCAAAGCAATTTCCAAA
The DNA here is from genome assembly GCF_031143425.1 of Pleurodeles waltl. Lineage (NCBI taxonomy): Eukaryota > Metazoa > Chordata > Amphibia > Caudata > Salamandridae > Pleurodeles > Pleurodeles waltl. The sequence goes on along the minus strand of NC_090439.1, from coordinate 638,014,318 downwards.
TGCTGCGATTGCGTGGTCCCACATGGTGCCACGGCGAAAATGGGGCGCAGGGATCAGGTCAAGGACTATCAATGTTTCGGTACGACAGCTTAACGCTGAGATGGCAAAACTTTGCCCGGGCCCGGGGCGGCTATGGAACATCCCCCACAAACTATTAAAGGGCTCACACATGTTCCACAAGGACCAGGTGCACCTATCTGATACAGGGACCAATCAATTCATTCATGACATGTGGTCCTTTGCGCGTAGTTTGTTTTCAGGTGGGGAGGGCGAAGGACCTTTTGGGCCCTGGTCGCCCTCGTGGCGGAAATTGAGATATAAATGTGACTAGAAGCAACAGGGGGGGTCCCCAAGGTGGGGCCCCCGGGAGGACACCTGGGATAGGATCCTGAAGTTCTGAGCCAACCAACGGATGTACACACCAGATCAAGAGGTAAGGGAGCTCAGATCGCTGGGGGGAACATGGGGCTCCAGCCCTTGGCCGCCCCGTTACACCCCGAGTCTGATTGGTGTTTGGAGGAGGGGGCGGAACCCGAAGCATGAGGACAAGGTACAGTGTAGTCAGGGTAACCGCCCCTCCTAGGGATACAGGTGATAGATGGGTCACCTGTGTGGTCCAATGGTGGTTCAGGACAGGAAGGGATCCTGTCAGAATTGATTTATGGTCACAAAAATGCTCATGACATGTAGATATAAAAATGTAAATATGTTAAGTGTTTGGTAAACAGATACCCAGTACTCTTGGGAATATCTAATATGCTTGAAAAGTTATAAGATGTTTAATGTTTGAATAAACCACTTCCAACGTTTAAAGTTGTCGGTTTGTGTATTTCTGGTGGGGAGTGGGGGTTGTATGGAGGCCTCCGGGTCCTAGGGTAAAGCGCCCCTGCCAAAGTGGGGGGGCGCGGCCTATTAGGAGCCGGGGGCTCCGAGTCCCTGCACTCCCCTCAGGTGCGCACCTGTGGTGCGCAGGTGGCTGGCCGGACTTCCGCCCCCGGGCCTCGCGAGGCCTGGGGGCGGAAGTCTTCCCCGGACCAAACGCTGGGTCTACATTGGGCCCTGACTGGTTCTGACCGCCGCGAACTGGTGGGGGGCTATTTAATGGCCCCCCCAAGAAGGCAAGCCCTTCTTTACCATTTTGCGGCGGCTGGACAGGAGCGGGGTCCCGCGTTTGACCCACCCACCCTCTCCTTTTGTTAGGCGGTAGGCATGTGTATTGCAGAAATTGAGATATAAATGTGACTAGAAGCAACAGGGGGGGTCCCCAAGGTGGGGCCCCCGGGAGGACACCTGGGATAGGATCCTGAAGTTCTGAGCCAACCAACGGATGTACACACCAGATCAAGGGGTAAGGGAGCTCAGATCGCTGGGGGGAACATGGGGCTCCATTGGCCGCCCGTTACACCCTGAGTCTGATTGGTGTTTGGAGGAGGGGGCGGAACCCGAAGCATGAGGACAAGGTACAGTGTAGTCAGGGTAACCGCCCCTCCTAGGGATACAGGTGATAGATGGGTCACCTGTGTGGCCCAATGGTGGTTCAGGACAGGAAGGGATCCTGTCAGAATTGATTTATGGTCACAAAAATGCTCATGACATGTAGATATAAAAATGTAAATATGTTAAGTGTTTGGTAAACGGATACCCAGTACTCTTGGGAATATCTAATATGCTTGAAAAGTTATAAGATGTTTAATGTTTGAATAAACCACTTCCAACGTTTAAAGTTGTCGGTTTGTGTATTTCTGGTGGGGAGTGGGGGTTGTATGGAGGCCTCCGGGTCCTAACAAATATGCACATATTATGAGTAATTTCTAAATTGATTTTATGCCTGTATGCTAAATATACTCTCATGGCGTTCATTAAACATTCCAATGCATAAATGCCATCCAGAATGGGTGAACACCCCCAAACTTTAAATTTGTTGGCTTTCAGAAATGCTCCCACCTTGTATATAATCAAAGATTTAAGCCCAACAAGGGCAGGGTAAATCTGTATGTGGATGGATGGGAATGGGACACATTATTGGAGAGTAGGTAAAGTGATTTCTCTGTGTGAAGAAGTGTTTTCTCCAGCGAAAAAAAGACAACTGAATTAGCTTGTGGAAAACAGTTTCACTAAGCATCAACTCAGCCCGAAATGTGGAGTATGTAAATGTGTGCTTGTGTGTATCCTATAGAAGCTGAATATGGTTTTCAAACTAGTATTTCTGGAATGCTTTGTGAAGTCAAAATAATCTTTAAAGAAATAGATGGTGGCCGATTTAGATTTTTTATTAATTGGTCCCATTATCTTGAAATATGAGTCACAAAAATATAACAGCATCTCACAATAAAAGGTTCCAACCTCGAGGAGTTGAAGAAAGGTAACATTTGTGTAAGGTAAGAAGTCAATGCCTGAAGGAAAAAACTATTTGTTTGGATCATAACAATTGCAGGTTGCATTGTTTTTTTAGTTTGTATTCCGTGGATAAAATGCTGAGGCACCTAGCAGTTTTCACATCCGACAGCTAAACCAGTGATTGCTACAAAACGACCTGCTTATCTCCCAAAATCTACAAAAAGTGCCTCTAGGCAAAGGTGAAAGTCGAAGCAGTTTCCCAAAATCTAAGCATTGAGGTCTCCAACACTAAGAGCTCCAAATCGAACCGACCTTCCCCCCTCGAGACTGCCACACATTGGGGCTATTATTCCCGATTTATGGGAGGTCAGGTTACTCGCTGACATTAGAGCTATTAGCGTTGTAAACTCCTAACCGGACTTTTCTTGCGACATACCTTGAAAATCAAAAGTAAAACAGTTTCACATAAGTGAGCCGATTCACAGCGCCATGGCCTCCATGAGCACCAGCAATAAGGAGAGACAGAACAGGAAAAAGAAGTTCACTTGCAGTCAAACTTATCGGCAAAAGTGCAATTAGCCATGTAACAGGGGCAATAGCCAAGATGGTAACAAAACTGCCCTAAGGAGGGACAAACGTAAATCATTTACCAATGTCATCAAAGGATTTTTGAAGGGCAAGCCCATGAACGAATGATAGTGATGGGTGTGAGGTGGGCGTTGTTAAAAGCCCAGATACATACCAACACGTCGGAAAAGAAGGGCATGTGCGCTGCTATGCGCAACCTAAAAAAACAGATGCATGGTTCTGCACCGAGCCAGGGCAGCGCTTCATCTTGTAAAGAACAGAAATTCAATGTGCATTCTCTTCCAATCACAAATGGGGGCGCATGGGAGACATCATGATTTGGGGTCAAAATGATAGAAATTCGACTGCACCTGTGCAACTGAATGCGCACACACAATATTTACCCAGGTACACTTTGTGATAAATATTGTCCTAGTGCAGTAATACTAAAGTTATGCTGGCTCAGCGCAGAGCCGAACATATGTTTTTTGCATTTGTGTCTGAAGTTACCAAATATAGCAGTGAATTAATCCAAATTAATGCATTGTATGCGTACAGCACAAGTTGCGAGCAGTGGGAATGGATTGCTTCTCCCTGTTCCCGACTAGTGCTGTCTAAAGCTCACATCTTAATTTGGAGAAATTCCGATTTACATAAATAAAACTTTAGACACATCAGCCCCCTCTTATGAATGCCTGCCAAGAAACTCTGTGGGCCTCATATACAAGTCCTGTGGCACAGGGTGGCGCAGCAAGGGTGTTGCTTCCCTGCCTTGCACCACCGGGAAGGGGCAAAAATGCACTGTATCTACAAGATACAGTGAATTTCTTTCCTTTCCCCATGCGCTGGTGCACAAATTGCTGCCATGCACCAAGGCAGGTGCCCTTGCACCATGGTGCCAGGGTGCCTGCGTTGTGGGGATGATGGCTTTTATGTAGGAAGGGATGCTTTCCTGCACAAAAACAATCACAAGAGGTGTTTTCCATTTTCTATGTGTGCCACAAAATGCAGCACACATAGAAAGAGGAAACAACGGGGAGAAATAAAAATATTTTGCCTGCTGCATCACTCTTACAATACTTGTAAATCTGGGAATACATCAGATTCCTTCATGTTCCATTGGTGTTGCGTGGGAACACCCAAAGCAACATCCATAGAACACCCCTTTCATGCAGTGTTGTGCGTGAAAGTGGTCCATATTTAACAATGCCATGAAAAGCCACGCAAGATGGCTTTGCGTGGCCTTGTAAATATGGGCTGGCACATGCATCACTGGAGCGTCAAAAACAATGACCCTCTAGTGGCGCAGTGTGCCACTAGGGCTTTGTAAAGCAGGCCCTGTGCGCGTGCTTGTGTTTGTGTCGGTATGCCCATGTGTGCACCAGTGTGTTTGTGAGCGTGTCTGTCTGTCTATGTATCTATTTTAACTGTGACTCTCTATTAGCCATAACAACAGTGACTGGAATCCTGTGGTGTCTGGTAGCAAACTCTATTGTCATTAGCCAGACTTTAAGAAGCACTTAACACACTTCAGCTCACCCGAAATCACACCCGCCACAGAAGAATATGCTGGTAATTTGAGCAATATCCACATTATTCGTATCATGTTGTCTTTTTGTTAGAGACAGAAAGAAAACAAACAAATATATACTTCTAATTGAAAATCCCATAAAGTAACTAATTTGGTTCCGGATTGCGTGTTCATGGCCTGGGCAATTACCTGAGGTCTCTTCTCTGCTGGAATACAGCTGGTGAGAGAAAGTCTGTCTGTCAGACAGGTGGGGCACAGAACCTACACTGTCACAAAAATCAACAACCAACACAGAGGCTTCTGTCGTAGTTAAAGCCACTGTTTCCACAATGACCGTCAGGGACAAGACATCAGTGCTTAATTTGTGCTTGCTGTTTTAGGTGCGGAGCACCAGCACTTATTTTTGAGGGCTGGCACTTATTTTTCTACCTCAAGCATTTACTGTGAGCAAAAGACATATGGGAAAGATGGAGGAAGATAAAAATGAAGAGGCATCACAATGGGAGAAAGCAGAAAGCTGCAAGGCTGAGCTGAAGGGGCAGGGAGTGGCTGTAAATAGATTGAAGTGGCCCGAGATGGCTTCAGGATTACGCTGCCTCAGTATTTTGTGTTGGCATATTTAATTGCAGCAGTAGCCTGTTTAAGAGGAGGCCTTTGGGCTCCGGCAAGATTTTATTTACAAATTATGCACTGCATGACATGGCTAATAGCTGGGCAAATGCTCCAGCCCACATCGCCAGCCTTGAACCTCACTGCTTCCTGCGCCCTCGTGCACCAGTGCCAGCAGTATACGTACCCAGTTATCCCAGCAGTTAGACTGGGGCTTTCTGTCTCCCTACAGTGACACCATGTACCACCTTGTGATGAGACGTCACCTGTCACTTATAGGTGTACACAAGCAAATAAAGGAACCCATTCTCCTGTTTCCTGAATGAACGGCTGTGCCATGTTGTTAAGCCGTGCAACAGCAGAACTTCTTGGGAGCGTCAGTAAAGGGGTGGCTGCCAAAATTTCAGCAGAATTTCAATGCAAGCAAATTTTTACCATTTTGAAGGAAAAGGGGGCTAGACTTGGAATGCCTGACTCATAGCAATAGGAATCATCCAGGAGCCCAGTGAACTCTGGAGGGTGGTGAAGACCTGACTGTTACCAAATAGATGACCTGGTTATGGACCTGACAAGTCAGGTTAGAAGATGAAGGTAAGTATCACCCAACCATCTCAATCATACACTTCTCTGCCACATTCCAACCGTAAGAACAGCTACTGGATGGGAGCAAGATGGCTAAAACAACTCACACTCTACACCAAATAGACCAGCCTACCACTAAAACGTAGCAATTGATCGCCTCCTACCCAAACACTTGGAAGGTGACATGTACCTGTACACACAACTCTGCCTCATTCATCTCTGTGCTTCACTCCATGCTTATACAGACACAAGTTAATTGCAACATGATTGGCACACTCCACAGAGCCTCATGCACAGCACCCCTCGCTTCCAATGTAGGCCACAAAGTTAACCCACAAACAACGTAAATGTTTTCCTAACCTGCTGGAAGTGCTACAGGGCCTCCGAAGTTATAAGAAGGTCTTTGCAAATGTTACAATACAGTGCAGTAACATGCAAAGGAAAACCAAATATTCATCACTAGCATGACACAGTTGGGCATGAAGGAAATGTGCCAATGCATCAAAAATACACATAGCATCCACCTCATCAATATTGGAGTTAAAAGGGTTCGTAGATTTAATTGAAATGGAGGACACCTGGAAGTTGTGGTATTGTGGAGTCAGGAAATCTGCATTCTAACACCTGGCTATTCAAATTGAACAAATGTAGTTCCCCCAAATAGGGAGCACCACACATTAGGTGGGCTGGTGTGGTGGATACACCCCTCTTCCTTGGATGCATATACCTCACCTGCTATGCAGAGAGGACTTTTACTCTTGCGTGGGTCAGCAGCAGCGATGTCACTTCTGGTGCTCCATTGGCCTCCTGAGTCATATGTACCAAAGTCTTGCAGCAGCACGGGTTGCTATAAGTCCCTCAGGCAACAAAAGTTTGCCCTCTTTGTCCTACTGCCACCCCTGCAAGCAGTCCTTCATGAAGCGTTGTCTCCGTGTGAGGCAGGTTGTGTGTTTTTTTAAACTTGGAAGTGCTTAAGTACAAAGTTGCTGTCAGTGTTAAGTGTAATATAAAGGATGGACTTTTACACACGCATTTACAGACTATCCTTAGATGCAAAAAATGAGTGCAAAAAACAACTAACCATCACCAAGAGGAAAGCATGAACCCTCAGACTGTGTGGGCTCTAAACACATTTAGCTGAAGGAGATGCTGTCCTGGATTGTCACAATGCCTGATAAAGGCTCTGGTTATGCCAATGTTCACTGGGGGAAACGCACACAAGTAGCGATACTTTAGTTGTACACCCACTTCTGCATGACACGAAGGCCCACATTACATATTGGATGCACTGTCACTGTTTGAGCTGAAAGTTACTGTAACCGGACGTCTTCTGACGCCGGTTTGCATGAAAGCGAGGAAACTGACGAGGGATCCCCCGGGGGCACCCGAGGAGCTCGGGACTACATGACGTCAAACGTCATGTACGTCGGAGGGAAATTTAAATGGACGGACGCCGCCGCAGCAAGGAGAGACGCGGAGGATCGGGACGCCGCCGCAGCAAAGGGAGACGTGAAGGACTGGGACACGCTGAGAACAGGGGGAGAGCAAGACGAAAGGCAAAACGCACACCACAACGGAGCGAGTCCCCGTGAAGCAGACGAGCACCGTGAAGGAAGAGCGATAAGCAGGGAGCCTCCCGCCCCTGGGTCAGTGAAGTCGGGAGACCGTCAGGCAGCCGGCCGCGTCCCTGGAAGGGCGTGGCCTACAGAGGTACGGTCGTAGCCCAAGTGGGACTGGGGCTTCGGGTGGTTACTGGGACTACGGAGGGCCAAGGGGAGGGGGCTGACGTCCTATCAGGGGGGTGAGACAGTGTAAAAAGGGGAAACCAGTGTACCTTCTAACCGCACGAAACCCAACCCTAAGTAATTACCACCACAAGAAGGGGAGCTCCACGAAGGCACTTGGGGCAAGGAGGAGGACGTGATAAAAAGTATCCCTCACCTACCTGCACTCCTACCTATTCCCCCACCCCCCTACTAAACCCAAATAATCCTACCTACTTCTTAAAACCCCACTTACCTGTTTTTCTTTTCTTCCTTATTTTTGGATACCTGGGCCGCTGTCACACGGGAGGAGCAGAACCCTCTTAAAGCCGGACCAGACCCCACCAGGACCCTTGTCCGAACCCTGGAAGAGAAAATAAATAAACAAGGGATTTATTATTTGCATTTAGAGACTATACCAAGTCTGGTATTCTGAGAAGAAGATAAGTTTACCTTATAAACGTAACAGAAATAAATTAGTTAACCCCTTGAAAATGCGTCAGTCGTCTTAATCCAATATCCCTTCCACTCGGGATAAAGAACCCGTTACAGTGGTGTCAGAAGTGGGATATTGGACCGGGCGACAGACAGTCTAGGACCATGGAGGATAAACCCACAATATCAGATATGATGCAGCAGTTAGCCGAGGGACAGAGGCATCTGCAAATAGTCTGGGAAGAACAACAGAAGGAGGCTAAAGTGGAAAGGGAAGCCCTGCAAAACGCGCTCAAAAGCCAGGCCACTATCATGGCCAACAATCAATTGGTTCATGAAACTGCCATTAAAAATCTCACGGATACCATTGCTGCCACCCGGGTGCACCCGAATGTACCCAGTTCGGTCCTACAGCGGTACCAGGAAGGCGAGGACCCAGATGCTTTCTTTACCAATTTTGAGCGAGTTGCCACTTCCGCTACCTGGCCCCAGGAGCGATGGGGCCAATATATAGCCCCGCTATTGACAGGAACCCTCCAAGCAGCTTATCAAGCGGTGAACCCAGGTGGAATAACTCCCTATCAGGACATTAAAAAGAGCATCCTGGAAAGGGTGGGTTTCGATTCAGAACACTACCGAGTCCGGTTTAGAAAAGCCAAGTGGGGACCCTCCGAAAATCCCCGAGCCCTATATTTCCGGATCAAGGATTTGGGTCTCAAGTGGTTAGGCCCCATCGGGGCTAATAGGGAAGACATTATCGAGATCGTCCTCTTGGAACAGTATCTAGATGCCCTACCACCCAACACACGTCTCTGGATCAAACTACACCCAAACCTAGACACTAACACCACCATCGAGTTAGCATGTGCCTTTCACCGCTCCCTCGAATTTAAGGTCCCCCCCTTCGGCCAACACCTAGCCCGATTCGACAGAATCCCAGTTCAACCTCCTGGGCAGGACGAAGAACCAACGAGGAAAGTGGGAAAACGCGAGGGTTTGAAAAGCCGTATGTTCAACAACCACAGTGTTTTAGTTGTGGTGAATGGGGTCATATAGCCCGGGTTTGCCCCCTAAAAACTGAAAAACCAGAACCAATGGAAATTGGAATTACCAGGGGACGAGTCTTTTATACCGGGGGAAAAGAAACCCCATATAAGAAGAGATTGGTTATCAATGGAAGACCCACGCTGGCCCTTGTTGATTCAGGGTGCAGTCAGTCCGTAATCCGAGCTGATCTACTTGTTAACCCTACCTTTACTGCCGGGCTTACTGTGTCCATCTGTTGTATTCATGGGGAAACTAAAGAATATCCTCTAACTTGGACCACCCTGTCATGGGGAGGAAAAGAAAATCCCATAAGGATGGGGGTAGTGGAACGACTAGTCGAAGAAGCTATTATAGGAACGGATTTTACAAATTTTTCGGAGCTTCTAGATAGTACAAGACATTCTGAAAAAATGGATACCTGGTGGAAAAATGCTCCCTTCTCTAGCATACAGATACCGTCCCCGATAGATCGATATAAACCCTCCCGAGGTGAAAAAAGAGCAACCAGGAAATCCTACGCAAAAGAAAATACAAGCCTAGAGAGGGTAATTACACCGGTTCTTACCCTTACTAACCTTCCCCCCTTTCGGAGCTGCCAAAGAGAGGATCCAAGTTTAGTTCATGCCTGGAGAAGCGCACGGCCCCGGACCCTCCAAGATAAAGGTCCCTCGTTCACCATAGAAAAAAATCTATTATATCGAGTTACCAGCAATGACCGAGCAGAAAAGAAGCAATTGATAGTCCCTGAACCCTACAGACAACAAGTTCTCCACCTAGCCCACAGTCAGCCAGGGGGTGGGCACTATGGGAGGGAAAAAACGGAGGAGTATCTGTTGAGGAGGTTCTATTGGCCGGGTGTCTTTTCTCAGATTAGGAAGTTCTGTCAACAGTGCCCTAAATGCCAAATGATTGATCCTGGGACGAGGAGAAGAGCCCCTTTACAACCCCTCCCCATCATAGATATACCCTTCTCACGAATAGGAATGGACATAGTTGGTCCTCTCCTACCCTCTTCTCGAGGATACCGTTACATATTAGTGTTGGTAGACTACGCCACAAGGTACCCCGAGGCCATCCCTCTTAGTAGCATCAACACCAAGAGTGTTGCCCACGCCATGATAGGATTCTTCTCCCGCGTCGGTTTTCCCCGAGAGTTCTTAACCGACCAAGGCACCCAGTTCATGTCCTCCCTAATGTCCCAAATATGTCAACTCTTGGGGATTAAACAATTGCGGACGTCGGTTTATCATCCACAGACCGATGGACTAGTGGAACGGTACAACCGAACGCTGAAAAACCTTTTAAAGAAATCTATCTCCGAGTCAGGTAAAGACTGGGATAGGAAACTCCCCTTAGTATTATACGCTGTCAGAACCCATGAGCAGGCTTCTACGGGCCATAGTCCGTTTGAATTGTTGTTCGGACGACAACCCAGAACCCTATTAGACATGGCAGCGGAATTATGGGAGGAGGAGGATGGAGAGAAGACCCTTCTGAAATACACCCAAGAATTAAAAACCCACCTACACACGGTGTGGGAGAATGTAAGGGAACATATGGAGAAGGCTCAAGAAAAACAGAAAAGATATCATGATAAGAATACTCAGTTGAGGTCTTTTTCCATAGGGGATAAAGTATTAGTGCATCTCCCTAGCTCAGACAATAAATTGTTAGCAAAGTGGCAGGGACCATATAACGTGACAGGAATAGTAACACCTGTGACCTATAAAATTCAGCTCACCGATAGACCCAATAGGTCACAGATCTTTCACGTTAATTTGCTAAAAAAATGGGAAGAGCCTGTGAATGACCCGGTCCAAGGATGTCTGGTTAACACTGTTAAGGAATTAGAGGTGGAGTGGTGCCCCACTGACCGGCCCGTGGACAGGAGATACCGGTCATAAATACAGACATCTCGGTTCAACAGCACAAGCAGTTAAACAAACTCCTTGATGAACATGCTCAGATCTTCTCATTGACACCCGGTAGAACCAATTTGGTACATCATCAGATCATAACCCCTCCTGGCAAGATAGTGCGTTTACGCCCTTATCGTATCCCCGAAGCTAGGAAGGTTCTGGTGGAAAGCGAAATAGAGAAAATGCTAGACCTAGACATTATAGAACCTTCTCAAAGCCCCTGGTGTTCGCCAGTAGTTTTGGTGTCCAAACCGGATGGGTCTATACGTTTTTGTATTGACTTTAGACAGGTTAATTCTATATCCCAGTTTGACACGTATCCTCTTCCTAGAGTAGACGAACTTTTAGAGAAATTGGGGAAAGCTCACTACATGTCTACTCTCGACTTGACGAAAGGCTACTGGCAGATTCCCCTGGCCCCAGAAGATAGAGAAAAAACGGCCTTCTCTACCCCCTCTGGACTATATCATTTTAATGTTCTCCCTTTCGGGTTACATGGGGCCCCCGCCACCTTCCAACGTCTCATTGATACAATTCTACGACCTCATACCAGGTACGCTGCTGCATATCTGGATGACATCGTCATATTTAGCGAGACTTGGGAGGACCATTTAACACACATAGGAAAAATCTTTATAGCATTAAGAAGGGCTGGATTGACAGCCAACCCTTCTAAGAGCCGTCTGGCCTTTAAAGATATCTCTTACCTGGGCTATCACATAGGGAAAGGTATACTGAGACCCCAAATGAACAAAATTGAGGCCATCCTACGCATCGATGCTCCTACCTCAAAAAAGGAGGTCCGTTCTTTTTTAGGCCTGGTAGGATACTATCGACGCTTTATACCCCATTATTCCACCTTGGCCGCCCCCCTGACTGACCTTCTGAGAAAGGGACAACCTAAAACCTTTACGAGACTAAGCCCAGGTCAATTCCATAGTTATCGTACCTTACAGGGATGTCTCACTACTCAACCGATTTTAAAATGCCCTGAATTTAATAAACCCTTCCATCTTCAATCGGATGCCTCCGACGTAGGATTGGGAGCCGTGCTTTTTCAGAAAGATGAAACCGAAGTAAGCCATCCCGTAGTCTTTATTAGCCGTAAACTGTTTCCTAGAGAACAGAAGTATCCCATTATCGAGCGAGAATGTCTTGCCATTAAGTGGGAAATTGAAAGCCTCCAATATTACCTTTTGGGCAGGTCCTTTCTGTTATATACAGATCACGCTCCCCTTACCTGGCTCTCAAGATATAAAAATACCAACGATCGCATCCTGAGATGGTTCATCGAGCTTCAACCTTTCTCCTTTCAGGTCTGCCATCTCCCAGGTGACCTTATGGGTCAGGCCGACTATCTATCCCGGTTCCCGGGTCCTGTGGGGCTCGAACAGCCACATTCAAGTGAGGGGATGTGTAACCGGACGTCTTCTGATGCCGGTTTGCATGAAAGCGAGGAAACTGACGAGGGATCCCCCGGGGGCACCCGAGGAGCTCGGGACTACATGACGTCAAACGTCATGTACGTCGGAGGGAAATTTAAATGGACGGACGCCGCCGCAGCAAGGAGAGACGCGGAGGATCGGGACGCCGCCGCAGCAAAGGGAGACGCGAAGGACTGGGACACGCTGAGAACAGGGGGAGAGCAAGACGAAAGGCAAAACGCACACCACAACGGAGCGAGTCCCCGTGAAGCAGAGGAGCACCGTGAAGGAAGAGCGATAAGCAGGGAGCCTCCCGCCCCTGGGTCAGTGAAGTCGGGAGACCGTCAGTCAGCCGGCCGCGTCCCTGGAGGGGCGTGGCCTACAGAGGTACGGTCGTACCCCAAGTGGGACTGGGGCTTCGGGTGGTTACTGGGACTACGGAGGGCCAAGGGGAGGGGGCTGACGTCCTATCAGGGGGGTGAGACAGTGTAAAAAGGGGAAACCAGTGTACCTTCTAACCGCACGAAACCCAACCCTAAGTAATTACCACCACAAGAAGGGGAGCTCCACGAAGGCACTTGGGGCAAGGAGGAGGACGTGATAAAAAGTATCCCTCACCTACCTGCACTCCTACCTATTCCCCCACCCCCCTACTAAACCCAAATAATCCTACCTACTTCTTAAAACCCCACTTACCTGTTTTTCTTTTCTTTTCTTTTCTTCCTTATTTTTGGATACCTGGGCTGCTGTCACACGGGAGGAGCAGAACCCTCTTAAAGCCGGACCAGACCCCACCAGGACCCTTGTCCGAACCCTGGAAGAGAAAATAAATAAACAAGGGATTTATTATTTGCATTTAGAGACTATACCAAGTCTGGTATTCTGAGAAGAAGATAAGTTTACCTTATAAACGTAACAGAAATAAATTAGTTAACCCCTTGAAAATGCGTCAGTCGTCTTAATCCAATATCCCTTCCACTCGGGATAAAGAACCCGTTACAGTTACCCTTCACTAGGTGCACCCACGCATAACCAGGCAGACCACCCGATTATTTAAATAAATGTGGTGTCAGCGTAATTGTGAACTCTGATAATTTGCATCTGCCCTCAGGAGAGCACATTAGATAAAGAAAACTGCTGTGCTTCTGTGTGTCACCAGAGGTGAACCGTCTCTCTTTGAAGAGGAAAAAAAAGGCATAGCCCTGCAGATACGTGCAGTAAGTTGGCTGCACAAGGGCTGCAGGTGGAAGCCTTGAGGGTCTATCTGATCCTCCTTAGGGATGCCCTCAGAGAGTGCACTAACTTTATTCATGAGGCGCACAGTCATTGCACCTCCCAACAACTTCCTTGGCTCTGCTGCCCCATTCATAACATGGTGCAGGTGCAAAGGCATAGGATCTGGATACTGCCAGTCTGGTCCGTGCCCCTCCCCAACCTAAGCGAGGCACTGACAAAAACAAAGACTGGATCATGGGAAAGTCATGTTTATTACAGGTAAGTGAAGCACACAAATTAGTCAAACACAGATGAGAAAATATCATACAGTAAGCAATGCAGTACATCTTGTCAATAAAGTGATAACGTGACAGAATCATATCAGGCCCAGGATCTGAAATCAAACAACAGAATACTCAAGTGAACCCAGCATTAAAAAATTCCAACACCAGGGTCTTTGGCAATGCCACATACCTTTGGACCACACAGTTGGAACCACCTGCATCTGTGAGGGCAGTCCCTGACTTACTGTACCCTTGTCAGCATTTCAGGGTACATCTCATCAAACACAAGGCTACCTGAGGGACTGCGAATAGGTGACGAGGAAAAACAGCCCCATGTCCACCCCAAGTGAACCATGAGCCCTAGCCCCAAAGCCGGTGTGAAGATCCTCTGGTTGACTCAGGATTACTGCACCCTACCCTCGGGCGTCTCATGCACCCTCTGCAGCTTCACCACTACGATGCTCTACTTGAAAAGGCAGAGGCCTGGGGCAGATGACCATATATGCCTCTGGCCATCGCAGTGGCCGGAAGTGACGCATATGTTGTTCAACTCTGCATTTCCTGTTGTCCCAACCGTATTTCGCGATGTGAGGCAACAGGACGTTCCCGTGATGGTTGGAATGTCAAGACAGCAGGAGAGGGCCTGGCTTTGGGTGGTCACGGGTCCTAACACCGCACACGTCCAAGGCCTTGCATTCTGTTCAAAGTATTCCCTCATTTGCATGATACCATTCCTCTAACCAAATGATGGAATGACCTGTCATGAGTCTGTTGGCATAAAAATGTACTTGGATGTTCCATATTATTCGAGTGGCTGCACAAGCAACTGTGAACCTACTTGTAATACCAAAGTGCTCAGGGTTAGAAGAAGTGGGCACACCTGCCTAAACAATCCACTGAACACTTTCAGCAATAAGTCCACAGACGTTATATCAGCTTCAGTCCTTCATATTGTGGCAAGAAACTATGCACACATGGTCCTCATTTCACTCGAGAGTAAGTGTCGTTGATAAGCAAGTGTTACAAAAGGGGCTACGCATTTATTTGCTGACTTGCTGTAATGCATCGGTGGTAGCTCTTTTATCGTGTCCTATGTTATTCAATACCTTCCAAAACGTCCCTCCTCTGGGCGGTATGCGGAAGTAACCTCACAGGCACCCAACAGAAGGACATTGCAAGAACTCAAATAAACCATGCAAAAGCAATGCAGACCGTATTCAGGAGTCGCTTAAGAACTGGATAAACGATTCTCAGGACAGAAATGTTGCCACAAGACTCTGGAGAGGAATCACGTCTCCCTCAAGCTGCTCTGCTAGCAAGCCACGATTGAAGATTGCATGGTCCTCTCTAGAAAGATCACAGCTCTCTTGCTTTGGCTAGGGAATACTCTTCTTCAGGTCTTTCCAGCAAACTGCACTTTGGGCACTAACATTTGTAAAGAAAAGTGTTGCAACGCTAATGTTCCTATAACTATTTACAGGCTAGGTACAAAGTAACAGGTGTTAGATACGCATGAGGGAAGATGGGGGTTTTCAAGTACCCTACAAAAAGGAGGTAACCTTATCGGTAGAGAGCAGCTCCTGAAGTGGAACTATAGAGGTGCATGCACTCAATATCCCATAACACCTTTTTGCTACTGAAAAGTAAATGTTTTCTCCCATTACAAATATTACTCACCCGCAGAAAGGTGCAAGTACTCTCCCTTTAAAATTAACAAACCAAAGGTACTCAGCACCTGACAGTACCAGCACTGTGAATCACTGGTAGGAAAGCTTATCAGAGACATCCAGCTTCCGGGGAGATTTGTACAAAGATGAAATATTGCTTAAAGAGATTACATCAATTGTTAATTGCTATTATAATTTGATTGACATATGTTTCTGGTCTAATGACTTTATGAAAAAGAAAAATGAAAATGTGTAATTACCAAAGGAAGCCAGCCCTGTATTTGAAATGTAACATTAATTTCGCAAATCAAGTCGTATACTAGCAGGACTGAAGAGAATGCTAGGGAACCTGTATCTTTCGAGTTAGTGTATCTACAGTAGATCTGCGCAAAGACAGGGCTCACTAAAAACAGCAACCGTGGCTTTTTTCATGGTGACATGACTTTGACTTACCACAACATCCACTAAAAGGCTACGTCGGTTGGGTAGAGCTGCAGATCAGTACAAATGTAAGGAAGAGACCAATTCCACCCCTGTCATTGACAAATCTGTTTTAAAGGTATTATGTCAGCAGTGATCTGAATATTTGTCACATCTTCTGATAAGTGCCATTGATAACCAGTGACAGCACCACAAGGCATAGGTCACTGGCAACATATTTGCTGACCATCGTCAGATGTGCACGATTTGCAATCATAGAAATGCTAAAGTTGTTTAAACTCTAAAACAGTAGCCTGCTCTACATTTTAGGGACTTTATTTTTTGATGAACAGAAAGAGTGCCTGATTAATTATTCAGTAGAAAGTAAAACAGGCCAGCTAGCTGTTTCCCAGAGGTAAATATTGCTTGCCTTCAGTCTAGAGGTCTTAACTTAACAATAAGCTGTCTTGATGATCCAAAAATCATGAATAATCTGACTAATGAAAGACGCGTCAGCAGAGCATGCCAATAAGAAGGCTAGGGCGGCGCTGATGCTGCACCTGCAAACAACGTATTTCTGGCAAGGTTCAGTACGCCTAAGTGGAGTTGTGTTTCTTTGTGGATCCAGAACCAGGGGTCCTTGCTCCATTTTGAGTGGGGGGGGAGCGGAGACCAAAGAAGGGTTTGTAAAAACCAGACTTGAGGCTATTTGGCCTCTTTGTTCCCACAGCCACCCTACACCAGTGTGCGCCACATGGTGGAGGGTTCAGCCCATTTGCTGACTACATTTGGGGGAGGTCTCTCCAGACAAGCTTATTTTCTCCTTAGTCAAGGCAATAGTAACATTCCCTAAAAGTAAGGTGGGCAAGCGGGGTGGGGTACATTAGCGTTTTGTTAACTGTCCAAGTGGGAGCAGGGCAATTAGCACTGGGTTTGGGACTAAACAGTGGAAGGGATTTGTAGCTTTGTGTGTACATTTTGATCCATATTCCTATTTGTAAGTGGGTGGCAGGGTTGGAGCTCTGTGTAAGGTTTTGCTAAGACTGTTTAAAAGATTAGCCTAGACGCCACAGTGATTAGTTTATTTAGTTCCACGTATGGGATGATTCTTTAGGCAGCCCACCAAAATGCAAGCTAGTTAGGCCTGAGGAATCTGTTCACCTTTCAGCATGGTGGCACCGATAGTAGCATAATTATATGGCCCTTTGCTTTTGCTTATAGATTGCTGTGCTCACAGGCCGTTTCAAACGTTCTCTTTACTAAGAAATAAGGCAGCACTTTTCTTCGTAGAGATCTGTACATGGGTAGTGTGTTTCCAAAGGTCTCTGTGTTAAGTGAGAAGGTAACGATTTCCTTGCCTGGCACTACACTTAGGGATACTTATAAAGGTGCACTGGCTCCCCTGGGGACAGGGAGGGGCCAGGAGATCAGTAGCGAAGATTTGTCCATGGGATTGGGTAAACTAATTGGATTGAGGAGATCTCAACAATACTTAGCAGCCCTACTACTGTGCCTGATATACCTGCTCCTGCACTGGTTGTAGTCATATTTCGGTGAAAAAGGGCGAGGGGAAAACGCAATCTGGGAAACTCCTAAAACTGCTTAGCAGGCAGTGCAATACATAATCTTCAAGCGTATGCACGGAAAAGGGATCCAAAAGGATGTTGTAAGTCGAAGACCTGATCAGTAGATGTTGTTAAGAGGAAGAATGTACCCATTGTTTCCCCACAAGTAGAGGTGCTAACTCTAGCATCACCAGGTTACCCCATCTTTGGGGACAATGGCTTCAGATTACACCTTGCATTACAGGTATCCCAGGTCCATAATTTGGAGCACAGACCACATTGATTGCCAACCCTGCATTTCAACTTCTGGTGTGGTTGTTCCCTCTGACACAGCTAGGGTAGCTGCTACTAGTGATCAGCTGCCATAGCATACGTGTGGCCTCTGCACTGATGGCCATAGCCACCAATCTGCTCTCTCTTACCAGGTTACATTAAGGGATCCAGCTACACAGGCTGTTGCAGTAGTTCCATGCAGTGGGCAACTTTCAATGAAACATGACAATGCAGTGGAGAATATGAAGGCCATTGGACGCAAGGTGAGGCTAGTTCCCCACAGTGCCTACAGGTTCTTCAGCTGTGATTTCCTCTGAGATCGGCGTGGACTTCATATTGCAAAGGAGACAAAAGAGGATTTTGTGGAAATTGTTGATTCTGTTTCTGACAAACTAACAGAAGTACATTGCAAGGACTCACAAGAGGCAACATAAAAGGCAGTGTAAACCTAAGATTCAGGAATACTATATGAACTGGATGAAGGGTTATCGGAACGGAAATTATGCTGTATGGCTTTGGAGAGCATTCATCTCTGCCACATGGAGCTCTTTCAGCAAGTCGCTGAAGTGGTGCGCCAGACCTTTTGATTTCTGCCTCAGTCATGCACGTTCACTAAGGGCCTCAGTGTTTACACACAGACTCCAAAGCATGGCTTGAGGTCATATGTGCCACCCTAAGTGCTTCCTCATATAGAGAGTCACTACTGTCTTCTGACTAGGCTTTATGAGCCTGACTTTTGTGGCGGAATGGATTTATAGTGGAAAGAATAAGCAGTTTTAAGTGTCTCCATTAAAAGTAGACAGCTACAGGCCTCTTCTGCCTGAAGGTTACGCTGCCTCACCCAGGTCTGTTACTCAGTCTGTGTGGGACGTGAATGAGCAGGTGATTTAGACGTTTTGTTGTGCAGAAAGAGTGTGAAGCCTCTGTAGCCTCTGGGCATGATTGCCTGGGAGCTTTACTGCAGTGAATCCATCTTAGCCTGCCTTTGTATGGAAGGCAAGACAGATTCGAGGCCCCTATGGGGAAGTAGCTCAGGTTCATTTCCAACCAATGCACAGGGAATGGAATATTTATTTAATTCCCCCAGGTGTCACTGTAGTGGGTTTGAGAAATTAGTGGGTGGGGGTGTCACATTCCTTCTTTGGAATGTTCACCTCCCACACACACATTCACACACAAGTCGTTTCTCTGTCACTAGGGCATTCATAGCTCTGCCCTCTCTTCCTGCCAGAGGTGATCTGATTGGAAGGGTCTCCAAAATTAGATGTGGCACCGGAACTCATTAGTCAGCTCTGGGGATACATACTGGGCAGCTGCCATGATTAGGGTGCCAAAAGTTCCCACTGACCACAGACAAAGCACACACGTGTGACTAAGTAGATTGTTGTGCTCTTGCACCAGGATCCTTGGTCTCTAGCTCCTCTTTAGATTGAGATCGAGTTTGCATAAAGGCCCTTGCAAGGAGAGTTGTTAGGCTGTTGCAAAGGGATGTGCCCTTCCACTGGGAAGTAGGGATGGCTAAACTGTATCCCAACATAGGAGAGCCTGCTTTTGAAGTCCTGCCTGCTGAAAACCGCTAGGAGCTGTGCAGGGCATAGGGTAGCAATTGATATCAACCCTATCTGAAGCCCAGGAAAAGTTCCAGAGAAAGAAATAGCAACTACAAAGACGTGTGCTAAGTCTCAATCATCCCTGACATCTCCAGTGCGCCCCTAATTGTTTCCCAAGGGCTTTGAGATCTGATTTTGGCCCTGGAAAGTGCTTCTGAGGTAGCTAGGAATGGCTTTGCAGAGCTGAACCCTACACACTGTATTAAAATCAAAGCAGCATGCGCAGGGTAATCAATTCATTCAGATCCAAGATATGTGAGCATCTATTTCCCCTGCCCATGTCCCACGTTGCTCTTGGCACCCACCAGCATGTGGGAGCATCTTGATTTGCCCCAAGGCACCAGAAAATCTCAAATAGGGCCAGGGAGTCGCTAATGTCCCATGGGTAATTACCATTCCCTACAAATATCCACGTCAATGACAATGTCTAAGACCATATATTACCACTCAGGAGAGGTAGGAGACAAACCCCTAGAACCCTACACACTCCTAATTCATTGCACAATCACACAAGACATGGACGGGACCCTATTCCACATTAGAGAAGCTCTACTAATATTTGCTCCAAACCATGTACCTAGTCTCTAAAAGCAGGTATATCCTGTTTAGGGATGGAGAGGCCTCACCCACCTAGTAGTGGCATGCTTCATCACAGGGTCATGAGCCCTGCTCCCTCTGCTGTTGCTCGCTCCGTGCTGAGCTTCCCTGGGTCTGCTGCCTCCTGCGGTATCTCCTGTCTCCCAGGACTGTTATTTGTTAGTCCCGATTCATTTGTCTTTTCATTGTCACTGTTGGTTTAGTTATTTTGCTTATTGTTGCTTATTGTACCTCTGTGTGTGGCTGCCTCTGGCCCCATGCCACCATTTCCTGCCATTTTTCTCCTGCACCTCCATCCGGTCCACCTACCACTGCACCCTGGCCCCCCAGATCTACTAAATGGTAGTCGCTCTGTGACCGTGCAGTGGGTGGACAGTGTACCTGGACAGCACGCAGCGCCATGACCCCTAGATATGCAGCCTGCTGCAGGTACTCCAATGAAATCCATAACCTCATGCCTAAGACCCAGAACACCAACTGCAGCATTGCTGCACCTTGATTCACAGAAGGCCCCTTCTCCTGCCACAACGGCTGCGTCTCCTGTGATGTATAAACCTCCACAATCACCACCCAGCAGACTCCCAGCCACAAACAACAACTCTACTGCACACTACTTAACATCTGATCCCTCTGAAAGCATGCCATGGAAATCTAGGACATCATTACTACCCTCGATCCAGAGGTAATGTTCATCACTTAAACCTGGCTCATCCCCGAGTCAGCACCAGACATCACAACCGCGACATCCCCCGGATACAAGATGATCCACTACGGCCATCCCAACACACACAGCGGAGGCATCGGCATCATCCACAAGGACTCCCTCAACTGCACTGCCTCAGATGATGACACGACACCGATCATGGAACATCTCAACTTCCAGATCAAACCTGACACCAAAACCACCATCAGAGGAACCCTCACCTACAGACCCCCTAGCCCCCGCCACAGCTTCTGCAACTAAATCCAGGACTTTATTACCCCCTGGCAATCGACTCCAACCATGTCTTCTTCATAAGGGACCTGAACTCCACCTAGAAGACCAGGATGACACCAACTCCACCTCGCTCCTCAAAAACATGAGCCTCATTGGCCTCTCACAACTGGTCACTGCGCTCACGCACAGTGCAGGACACACACTGCACCCCATTTTCTCCACCAGCAACAGAGCCAAATTCTCCCACACCACTGAGGTAACCTGGACAGACCACGACTTCGTCCACTTCACCATCGACAGACAGCCAGAAGCCCAGGCGTGACCCCCCACCCTCCCCTGCTGCAACTGAGACAAAGCCACAGAAACTCCCTGAATTGCCACCCTTAAAGAATCTAGACCCATCTCCACAGACACCCTTGAACTCCATGTTCAAAACTTCTCCAACTGGATTTCCTCAGCCGCGAACACCATCGCCCCATGAAGCACCACTAGCGGCAAACCCACCAAGCAAGCCAGGTGGTTCACCCCAGAGCTTGTGACTCTCAAACGTCACTGCAAGAAACTTGTGAGACACTGGTACTCCAGCAAGACCCCCAGCAACCTCGACTTCTACCCGCCCTGAACAGCTACCACCACCGACTCAGAGAGACCAAGGAAGAAGCGTTCCCCACCCGCATCGAAGCAAGCACCAACCACGCCATAGACCTCTTCAGCATCAGAGAATTTTCCTGCTCCTCCACTACAGAGAACACAATCCACCCTCCCAAGTCTCTGTGACACGCTATCGGGCCACTTTCACCACAAGATCTCCGGCATCTACAGGTACTTCGACCCCCTCAGCACACTGACCTCAACAACCCCGCACCCAAACCCACACCTCCCTCCCCCACTGGCTCACTGACTGGAAGCAGCTCTCTATCAAAGACACCATCTCCATCATAACCTCCATCCACTTCGGATCCTTCTCAGACCCCTGCCTGCACCATTTCTACAACCTAGGAAGAGATGTCATCGGAGGCTCCCTCTCAGAAATCCTCACCACCATCTCCTCAGCCGCCGTCCCTGACACCTGGAAACATGCAGAGGTCAAGCCACTCCTGAAGAAACCCTCACCCAGCCCCAACAAACTCAAAAACTATCACCCTATCTTGCTTCGTCCATTCCCCGCCAAAGTCTTGGAAAAGTCCATCAAACGGCAGCTCACGGACTAATCATAGCACTGAGACCGCCCTGATCGCAGCAACCAACGACATCAGACGCCTCCTCGACATGGGGAAAACAGCTGCTCTCATCCTCCTTGACTCAACTGCAGCCTTCATTACAGTCTCTCACCAGACTCCACAGCATTGGCATCCAAGACAATGCAATCAACTGGATCTCCTCTTTCCTCTCCAGTCGAACACAGAGGATCCACCCACCACCCTTCACCGCCACACCCAAAGGCATCAGCTAAAGTTTAGACTTTTGGTCTAAGTTTAGACCCAAAGTGTAAACTTAGATCAAAAATCTAACATAACTCGTAGTAAACTTAGACTTTTGGTCTAAGTTTAGACTTTTGGTCTAAACCTAAACTTTTGGTCTAAGTTTACCCTTGTGAGTCAGGCCCATCATCTGCGGCATTCCCCAGGGCTCCGCCCTCAGCCCCACCCTCTTCAACACCTACATGACACCACTAGCAGACATCGCTTGCATCCATGGACTCAACATTGTCTCCTACGCCGACGACACCCAGCTCGTCCTATCCCTCACAAACGATGCTGCCACCACAAGTACCAACTTCCAAAACACCATGACCGACATCACCACCTAGATGAAGTCTAACTACCTCAAGCTCAATTCAGACAAAACAGAGGTCCACATCTTCATGAACAAGCCCTCCCCCTGGGATGACGCATGCTTGCCCACCACCCTCGGACCACCAGCCATGCGTGCAACCTCAGAATTATACTGGACACCCAATTTACCATGAAACAACAGATCAGCGCCATCTCCTTTGCCTGCTTCCACATCCTCTGCATGTTCCACAAGATCTTCAGATGGATCCGAATCTCAACCAGGGAGACAGACACCCAGGCCCCCATCTCCAGCCGACTCGACTACGGCAATGCACTCTACGCCTGAACGATGAAACTACTCCTGAACCACCTCCAGACCATCCAGAACACAGCAGCAAGACTCCTCCTGAACTTCCCTAGAAGAACCAGCATCACTCCTCAACTCAGGGTTCTCCACTGGGTCCCCTTCCAGCAAAGATGCCTCTTCAAGCTCCTCACGCATGCATTCAAAGCTCTCCACAACTCCGGACCCTCCTACATCAACATCCGCCTTACAGTCCACCGACGGACCAGAGAACTCTGCTCAGCCTCCCTGACCCAGGCCCACCCCCTGCATCCATCTCGACAACTTCAGAAGTCGCTCCTTCTCCCACCTTGCCGCCAAGTCCTGGAACGATCTACACTTCCACCTGTGCACCTCCCCTTCTCTGAAGAACTTCAGAAAGCAGCTCAAGACTTGGCCCTTCAACCACCATTGTCATCCAGACGAGGCTCGCAGCAGCCCACCAGCACCTGGAGACCACCCGGGGTGACAAGTTGCACTCTACAAGACCCCTCGATTGAATGATAGGCCAGTCCACCCTGCCTAGTTGATATGATACTAACTCAGCAGTCTCAACTGTAGCCCCAAAGGAGAACTAGCTCCTTTTTGGGACACTGAGGTCAGAATAAGGTATCTTCTGTTCAGTAGGGAACCAGTGTTTATTAAAAAAAAACAATTAAAACTACCTCTGCATCTATCCAAAGATGCCACTTTATTCTGGATGGTACGGGCAGGATATAAATATCTAGTCCCTCCTATTCTACAGAGGGGCAACTGGTTGGTGTATCAATGATTATCAATGGATCAATACACCTTATCAAATGCCAACGTGTTTCCACCCCTTTTAAGGTACATGTCGAACTTATTTCCTTAGAACAGAGGTCCTCCGGCCTTTTTTCAGGGCATACTCAAAATTCATGCCCCCACTATCAGTTACCTGTTTGTATTTCATACATGCTACATGGGTAAGACCAATCCTTACCTCGTCCTCTATGCGTCTCCCTCTGACTATCAGGGAAAGGCCTCATCAGTCACTAGGAGGTGGAGTCTTACTTATTGTCACACATTCGCAAGTAACCTCGTTTGGCACCTATGTGGGACTTCTCTGTAATGCTGCCACTAGGTGCCAAAGGAGGACTACTTGCTTTGAGAAATGTGTGACAATAAGTGGGACTCACTGGTTCTAGGAATGCCCCCCCCCCCCACGCACTCCCCCCATATTGTTGGCTCTCCGAGTGGAGTACAAGTCACATTGTGGGGGACCAAAGGGTTATCGAAGTAGCAGGAATATCTTTAGTGCCCTACCATATGTGTTGACACCTGCCACTGTAGGCTGTCTTCCTGCACTCCCCTTTTTTGTACCAAAAGTGTGGTCTCTCTCTCTCTCTCTCTTTCTCTCTTTTGGGCAGCAACTTTGACAGAGGGCCAGCTCGACTCCGGCAAAGCCATACAGAAGCCACAGTTTTATCCCTGCAACTGGATGTAGAGTGGAGTCTGCATAGGGTGGACCAGGTTTTGAAAACTAAAAACTGGGACATTTACCCAATATAGAAGAAGGCCTACAGCTTTACATTAACCCTAAGGCACAATGACAGTCCTCTTAAACATAGAAACACACACAAGGCACAAAGAAAATAAATAAAATAACATTTTTAAAGCCAGTGCCATATGGTAATTACATTGCTTTAGGTTAACAACTGATAACTAGTCATAATTTTGAACACATAAAAATGTGTATCCCACTGTTTTCAGATGGCCCTCTCGTAGACCCGGGACATGAGACAAATTTGTCAAAATCTGCCGGGACAGCTGGTGAAAAACTTGTACTGTCCTGGCAAATCCGGGATGCTTGGTCATCCTAGGCCAGTGCTAAGGACTGTAAACCTTAGGGTGCTTATGAGCACCAAAGAACTGTGTTAGCTTTCCTACATAACACTGGGTCGAGCACAGTAGGAAGACTTTGAAGAGACTTGGAGTTGGTTAACAAGTGACATATATATTAGGAAAGACAGGAAGTGACAACATCTTGTTGTAACATTATCAGGACATTTTTCCACAAAACCCCTAGTTAGAAAAGGTCTAAAGTCTGCTGGTTTTCATTGTATACATTAGTAATTTGTGATTTGTGTTTAGCATTTAGCTGTGTGTGTGTGTCTGTATTAAAGTATGCTATATTTGACAAAGTAAAAGCACTGGTTGTATTTTGAGTTATTAGGTGTTTGTTATGCTTCACTGAGTTCTGAGTTTCAAGTTTATACCTTCTTCCTGGGTAGGCATTGGACCGACGGCACTGTGAGTCCAGTGCTGAAAACGTGTTCTTGGTGCTCACTTGAGGTCCAACAGTAAGGTGGTTCCAAGTGGTTAGTTATAAGACTCCAGTTGTTACAACTGAAGCACCTACATTCCCGGTTGCATTGGATTTCCGCCCCGGATGGTCTCACAAAGGTTTCATCATATACCATTTGATTTAGGAGTGGGTGTACCTCGTGTACTTCTGTGTAGTGTATTCATGCAGAATTTTCTAATAATTCGAAAATGGATGTGAGGATGCATTTTGCACTAGAAATAGCGCTAAGTGCAGCAGAACACAAATAGAAAGTGTGAGCAGCCACTCAGGCTTCCTAAATGTGCTCTTGCAGGAGGAGTTGTTTCCCCCGAATTACTCCTAATTACGACAATAGGAGTAATCACTTAATTATTAGTAATTCCACATCATATTATGGAGGTTATGCTGGCATAAGCAAAAATCCACCCAGGCCTAACTTGATCCTACAGGAGAAATCTCAATTTAGGTTCACAGTTAGCCATTTAGCTTAATAAGACTCTCATTGTGCACTGTGAATTATTTGGGGGCACAGCAGGGAAAGAATACTAGTATGCAGGAGTGGAATTGACTGAAAAAAGAAGTGAACCCCAATTGGTTTGGGATCAAAGTGTCATGAAAAAATGTTTATGTGTAAGGTCAGGGTGAGGAAGCCAGATAAAACTGTTTTTTCATGTCCTACCTTAGCAGAAACTGACAACTCGGGGATTGCAAACATTTAGCAAGAAGCCTAGCACCCACCCAGACAGAACCTGTAAGGCTAAGAACCACTATCCCTTCTGTGAGCTTGTCTTATATTCAGAATCTAAATGTTTTTAAAAGTCATAAAAGAAGAGTTCAGGAGGCAGGTTTTGGGAAAAGGCCCCTATCCACAGAACCTAAGTCATCTGACCCATTGGTTAAACTCTTAGCCAAATGCAGCAGCGGCCTGGCAATCATATTTTGGTTCTGGGATGACATTAGAGTTCCAGCTATGTGGGTCACTGGAGGAACACTGCACAAGAATAATCTGACTCTGACACGGAAGATGTAAGAGAGAAAATATAAGAGGAGTCTTAGTAAGATAGTGGACCCACTCCCTGCCACCCCATGGAGCAGCTTTGTCTGCTTGCATTTGGGCTTTGTGTCCAAAAAAAGAGGAGGGGTAGTGCAGGTCCATGCACAATTTCTCTAAACTGTGGATTTGTGAATGGTGTTATGTTACGTTTGTGGTCCCCAAGCAACATACCTGCCTTAGCACCTGGATACCCGCTAGGGTGATTAATATGCTATACAAATCAATATAACATAACATAACTGGAGTTGGAAAGCGCTAAACAGTCCCCAATGCATGTGTTCTAAACCCTAAACTCAGTAAAATATTGTCTAGCCATAACTGCTTTGTCCAACTTTATGGTAAGGCCACAGTATAATGGTACATAAATAGTATCAGGATCCAATGACATAAACAGTAGATGCCATATATGAAATAAAGTGTTGGGACGAAAAAGTCCCTTGCATGGTGATGGACCTGTACCCCTGCTGTGAGTGCCCCAGCAGCAATGATGTCTGGAAACCTAGTGCTGATTTATGGTGGCATGGGAGACTTACGAATCATGTGTGCGCGCCATGACATAGGCCTGTCTCACAAATTTCGGTCCCGTTAGACCAGTAGGGAAGCCCAAAGCATTACACTCATAGCAGTGAAGGGCTACTGCCTTTGCCAGGTGATAGTAGTATGAGTGTGATGGTGGCAGCATACAGCATAGTGATCAGTAGGAATGAATAGGCCCTTTTTGCTTGTGTCAATGAAATGAAGCCCACAGGCTCACTCATGTAAGCTCACTCTGCTGCTGTGTACATCAAGCTGGTATGTAGTGCTGTGCAGTGCATTTGTGTTCTATGCACGTGCTGGGTGTATGTGTGCCCGTGAATGGTACAATAGATGGAAGATTCTTGTTTCATTTTGGGACACCTCGTGATGATTGGAGAAGCAGGAGGAGGTAGAGGAATCCCCCCACACAGGTTTGTGGATTGCTGCATTCCTGTGAGCTGGGTACACACACAATGGAGGAAGATGAGCCAGGCTCTTCAGTACACTTCACAGGGTGTTCTTTGATTCAAGAAGAGCTCACTGAAAAAGGGGACAGGACACATCTCAGGAAGGAGATAGGGCTGATAAAAGAATCATAAAGAGTAAGGATGAGGCCCTGATGTAAACCTTTGATACACATACCACTATGGCTGAATTCTGGGTGTGAACCTCTATGCACTCTCATGTCCTGTATTGTGGGGCTATCAGATTTGGAGCTGTTCCTGCTGTGATAACATAGTTTCTGAAGAAGGGCAGGGCAGAGGCCATATCTTCTCCTTTTTTCTGTAGACGTTGTTGGCACCCACTTTATACACCCACAATTTGAACCCTTTCCTAAGCAGAATATCTCAAGAAATGTAAACATAACAATGAGACGAATTATGCGTAACAAAACAATAATAAAAGAGGTCAGTATTTTGTCTAGATCACCACATCAATCCTATCGCTCCATTTATCAGCCTGTGCAAAATTCCTTACAATCGAACCACACACCAACTGATTCCCACACCCCATGTTCTTCAAGACCCTTTGCTCCATGCCAACTGTTAGTAATATTATCAATGTAGTCAGTGCTTAATTTGTAAATAAAAACGTACCTGTGCTCAGAGCTCTCCTCTGAAACACACGGCTGCTGCAGTGTGAGCAAGGAATACTGAGGCAGGGTAATCCTGAAGCCATCTTGGGCCTCTTTAATCCATTTAAAGCCACTCACTGCGCTTTAGCTCACTTTTGCAACTTTCTGCTTTCTCCCATCGTGATGCTTTTACGTTTTTCTCTTCCTCCGTCTTTCCCAAATGTGTGTTTTGCTCACAGCAAATGCTTGAGGCAGTAGCATAAGCGCTGGTCCTCAAAAATTATTGCCAGTGCTCAGCACAAGCACAAATTAAGTACTGAATGTAGTCATTAATACATTTTATATTATCAGGGATACATTATTGACCCTTAAAACACAGCAAACTCTGCCCTCTTTTGCATGTATATCTAAAGCAAGGGATTTTTGCATAATCGTTGCACGCATAACTATAGGCTCCTCATTTATTTTAGTTAATGCTGTGTTAGAGGCCAATCTATCCACTATCCACTTGAGTAGACAACTTCCTGGGTTGTACATCATTCTAGGCCACACCAATCAGAGGAATCAAAACAACAAATATATTCATCAACATCTGAACAAAACCACGTTTATGATCTTTTAAGACTCATGTCACCCCTTTCATGCATCTCATTCACATGATTTACACATGTAAAAACTAATGCAAGGGAAGAGAGTAGCTTCCCAACAATTATGAGGGAGGTTAAAATAGGCAGTCTTACAACAAACATAATAAATTATTCTCAGGATTGGTTATTCATCAATCAAATCCTTATCTTCAACTACATGACTCACATTGCAGTCACTATTACCCTCATATTCAACTATTTCAGCACTCTGAGATTTCTTTTGCACCATGCACATTACTCCTTTCTTTTTCTGTTCCGCCCTCAATCTAGGATGGATTTTCCCATATCTGAATTTCTCTTCAGCTTCTTCTTCCAAATAATGTTCTCTTGTTTCTTCCCAATTTATTATATGTCTTAACTCTCTCTCACACATGGGTGTTCTTACACACAAATGTATTAGTCTTGTCAATTTCCAGTTTAGTATGCATAATGGATTTCAAATAACTAGAAATAGATTTTCAAACCCTCAATTTAAGGCAGAAATTCCAAAGAGAGGCTGTAGTCAATGAGGTAAACTATTATAAAGTCTTGATTCAGGAAAGGTATTGGGTTGCTTGTGCTCTGGTTCAGGGAGGACCTACCTGGGAGTTTGGGCAGGACTGTTCCCGCTGGAGTAGGGCCAAGAATGATCTGTAATAGGACTGGGTCCAAACTGAGGTGGCGTAGTGGTAAAAAAAAAGGGTTGAAATGCTACCCTGAGCAATTACCAATGGTTAGATTTATAGCAGACATTCCTCCCATCACCTATTGTTTGTTTGATCTACCCTACGTGCAAGAATATGCCCAGGCGTGGGCCCTGTGCTCACTGTGCCACTGGAACTAAGCTACACTCAATTGACAAGCAGTAATCAGGGTGAAACCGGTGTTGAGTTGCTTGTGTTCTGTTTTAGGGAAGACCTGGCCTGGCGATTTCAGCTTCACTGTTCTTATTGGAGCAGGGTCAAGACAGATTTGCACATAGCAGGGTCCAAATTTAGGTGGCATGGTGGACAAAAGAATGATGGGTTAGAATGCTACCCCAAGCGATTGTCAGCACTTAGACTTATTGCAACTATTCCTCTCATCACCATTCATTTAATAATCTCAGTTCATTTTTGGGACACATCCTCTCGAAGCAATTACCCATGAATATTTAACTTCCATTTTTTTAGTTTACAACTCATGTGTTGTTCTGGATTGCCTTTTTCCTTAACCACATTTTTTTTTTTACAAATTCTATTTGTATATTTTGGGTTAGTTGCCGATACCCAGGCATCTTAGAAGTAGTCAGATGCTCTTGCTTTTGTGAAAAGGGCTGCCTGATCTAGAAGCAGCCAGAGGTCAATATATATGTCAACATTTGGCTCAGCCATAAATCTAACTCTCCCTAAAGAATTTACCAACCATAAATTCTAATCTATCTCCATTGCTAAACCTTTATCACCCCTTAAGTCTCTAAAGCCCTGCCCTCTCCTTTAACACAAAACACTTTTAAAATGTTTATCTGTTAACTTACTGTTTCCTATTTCTTACTTATAAATCCCCATTGACATGCTGTCCAGTCAGTCCACATTAGGCCAAGCCTGCCTCCTATTCCCTCCTTGCTGTGTGCTTTACCCATATGCCTCTATTTTAACATTTCTGCTTCCCCACCTTACCATGAGCTCACTTCTTTCTCTTATTTTTGCTGACAACACATACATAACTTTAAACATCCCTGCGCAACCTCCTTTCAGGAAGCCCTATAAAGTGTATCAGAGAAGGAGGTGGGATCTTCATCACGCCAAGTGATTAAACAGTGCCTCTGCTGCATGTGAAGAAAGGCACTGTGTCACTCCCCACCTTTCCCACTGTTCACACATGGAAAGCGCAGTTCCCTCCCCTCTGTGTGTGGCCAACCTTCGGAGGAACTATTCATGATACTTTTGCTTTTGTGGAAAAGGCCACATTATTTAGAAGCAAGTAAAGGTCACAACAGAACTCTAAGGGCCAGATGTACAAAGCTATTTTGCAATAAAAAAATCCTGAAAATCACAGGGTTTGCCACCACAAACTGGCATTTAGGTATGGATTAATCCTATTTTGCAAGTCAGAAAAGCCGATTTAGCAACCCAAACTTAATAAGGTAAATGAAAGAGGTATCCCTTCCTAATTGCGATTCCATATAAGATGTATTAGTGGTTTGCATCTGCAATTTCAGTCTCAACCCATTAATTGGCAACCAACACCTGAAATGAGTTGTGTTAAGAAATAATCCAAGAAGGCGAGGCATAGGTGGGGGGTGAGAATAATATTTATTTAAGTCCGATCCAAGCAAGCGGCACCGACAGACCCAGAACCGCCGCCTCCAACTGTCCGCCGTTAAACGCTGCACGCGTCCCACATTCTATTCCCGAATTCCTACGTATTGTCACACATCCCCCTCTCAACAAAGAAAATTTACAACAAAAAAAACATAATAACTACGGAACAAACTAATCTAACAATAAATTAGAAATATATAGCTTATAATGAATATCACATAATAAGGCAAAAACAAAGAACAACATTTCACTTGTGGATTACATAGTCCTTTAGATATGTAGGCATTTTCTTATTCCTCTCACTACGGCGTGGCACTTCCACTCATTGTCATAATCACTATGACGCCCAGACTCACCCATGCCAGTAGGATCACTTCCAAATAGATATCCACTGCATTCCTCTCTGCACTCTGCATCCCTTATCACACATTAGGCTCTCCCCTACATATAGACACATGCCTTACATTCCAAACTTTCCCATCATCCAATTTCACCGCATTCCTCAAAACTCTCACAATCTTCTTCGGTTCGGACCATTGAGATTTTCCTTTTTCCACAAATCCAGGTAACTTAACTCAAACACTTTGTCCCACTTTGAGTCCACCAATACTGGATCTAACATTATGGCTCAACTTAACCTGAGATTGCAACACCCTATTCTTCATCTCCTCATCACAAACTACCTTAAACTTCTCACGATTTCTTTCCATCAACCACCAAGGGACTAAACCAGTAGAAGGCTTCCTTCCCCTTAACAGTTCAAAAGGCATTTTCCCTGTCACAGAATGTGGCGATGCCCTGTAGGAAGAAAGCATCTTTCTTACTGCTTCCTTCCATGGAATTCCAGACTTTAAAGCTAGTTGAGTAGTTTCCTTAACAACCCTGTTAAATCGTTCAACTAATCCATTAGAAGAGGGATTATACAAAGCTACCCTGACATGCTTAATGCCATTTCTTTTCAAGAATGCTGCCATTTTTGTAGAGGTAAACTGCACACCATTGTCAGATACTAATGTCTCTGGAACCCCTTCTCTAGCAAAAACATTCTCCAAAAACTCTATGACAACCTCAGTAGAAATTCTGCTCACAAACTCAACCTCAGGCCATTTGGAAAAATAATCCATCAAAACAACAGCGTAAGCTTCTCTTGCAGGTAAAGTGGAGAACGGACCAATGAAATCAATAGCCAATTTCCTCCAAGGCCTATCAGGTAGTTCAACTGGCAATATCGGTGCAAAACAAGGTTTAGCACTCTTATCACTTTGGGCACAAGCAACACAATTTCGCACAAATCTGTCTACCATTGCATCCACTCCTGGCCACCAGAAAAATTCCTTTACCTGCCGTTTATTCCGAGACATTCCACTGTGACCAACATGACTTCTTTGCACAATCACATCACGTACTCCCTTTGGAGGAATTATTCTGTCGCCACGCATGATTATACCATTTTCTAAACTAAGTTCATTTTGCAATTTCCATAGCACTGCACTCTCACCTCTCATAGATCTCTCACTAGGCCACCCATCGCTTATATATTTTTTTATCAATTGCATTTCATTATCTTTCATCATTTCCCGTTCCCATACTTGTTCAGTTAGTACTGTTTGTTCCGTCTCACAATTTATCTCAGAACCAGAGATTACATCAGCATACGTGTATGCAACATCACATTCTACGTCATCATGCGCATCTTGAATAGGTAATCTAGACAATCCATCAGCAATAAAATTATTTCTACCGGGTACATACTCTATATCAAAGAAATACATCTGCAATTTGGAAGCAAGTCTTGCTAATCTTGAAGACAAATTCCGTCCACCGCCCGGTTGTAAAATATTCACTAAAGGTTTGTAATCTGTACGCAATTAAAATTTTCTTCCCCACACATACATTCGAAATCTTTCTAGAGCCCACGAAGCTGCCAACAATTCTTTCTCAATTACTGAGTAATTTCTTTCAGATTGAGATAAAGTACGTGAGGCATAAGATACAATCCAATTCTCACCATTACTTTTCTGCGATAAAACAGCCCCAATGCCATAATTGCTTGCGTCAACTGCAATTATACAATCAGCATTCGTTACAAATGCCTTCAGACATGGTGAATTCACAATTTCTCATTTGATACAATCAAAACATTCTGACTGTTCTTGCTCCCACACAAATTGAACATTTTTCTTTAAAATTTTCCTCAAATTCTCCACCTTGGTTGCATAATTCTCTATGAACCGAGAATAAAATTTAGTAAGACCCAAAAACGACATTAATCGTTCTTTCCACTCTGGTATAGGTGCGTCCACTATAGCTTTTACATGACTTACTTTGGGACGGATACCTTCAGATGAAATTACATGTCCTAAATATTCTACCTGGGACTGACCAAAACTACATTTATCTTTCCTTACAGTTAAGCCATTTTTGTCAAGCAATGTTAAAACATGCTTGAGAACTTTGTCGTGTTCCGCCTTCTTCTTGCCATATATCAATATGTCGTCCTGGAACACCCTTGCATTACACACGTCACGAAAAATCTTGCTCATCTCTATTTGAAATACTGCAGATGCACTAGCAAGACCAGAGGGCATTCTTATGTACTGAAATGCACCTTCCGTCGTTACAAAAGCTGTATAATGCCGTGAAGATTGATCCAGCTCAATTTGATGATATGCGCTGGATAAATCAATAGTAGAAAAGATTGAAGCTGGGCACACAGACGAAACCAGTTCTTGCAGATTCGGTAACGGAAATGTATCAACCCAGATCACTTCATTTAAAGATCTTAAGTCGACACACAGTCTGAGATCCCCATTTTTCTTGAGAGATAAAACCACTGGTGATATCCAATCAGAGCTCTCAATCGGTTCAATAATATTTTTCTCGCACAAATCCTTCAACAATTCTTTCAATTTAGGTCTGCAATTTATCGGAACATTGCGTACTTTGTGCCTCACAGGGCTGGCATTTTCCTGTAATACAATTTTATGTTTAAATCCTTCTAATTTACCTTAGGACTTCGAAAACACTGTAGGATACCATTCTTCTAATTTGTCATATTGCAGCTGTCCCAGGGAATCATGATTCAACACTGCATACACGGGATGAGATTTCGTAGAATTAATCTTAATCCCTAAATTCTTTATGTGTGGCCATCCTAAAATTGCTTGACCCCTTTCAGCTACATATAGTTTGCCTGCACACAATTTTCTCCCAAACTCCATGTGCATGTTGACATAACCAACAATAGTAATTTTGGGCCCTGTGTAACTCCCAGGATTCACATCTGATGGTATCAACTTTCTACCAGGCCACAAACACTTAAATTTACCCAAACTCATGATCGTGAACCACGCACATGAGTCAACCATGGTAGTAACCACCACACCATCTATGTGCAAGTCACAAGTGGGTAAACCAGCCAACCGGCCTTGAGACGTACGATCATCATTAGGTAATACACTCAAAACTACTTCATGCACTCCTACACAATCAAGATCTTCTTGCCTAGAAATATAACTGACCCCTTTCATACTTTTACACACTTTGCTAAAGTGTCCCATCTTCTTACATAAATTGCAACACTTGTTAGTCGCTGGACACTTCTTATAATTTGCTAAATGGTCAGCAGCACCACATCTGTAACAATTTCTAGTAGCACTCTTCTTCCATTCAATTGTTTTTTCAACACCTTTCAAGTCTTTAGAGATAGCATTAACATCAACCACACCATGTTCAGTATCATTCATATCCTTCCTTACAGTTTGAATACATTTTTCAGACACTTCCATTGTTCGTGCTACATCGATTGCATGGTTCAAGGACAAGTCACTCCCACACAACCACAATTTCTCTTGAATTTTGCGAGATTTAGGGGCATATTTATACTCCGTTTGCACCGAATTTGCGTCATTTTTTTAGACGCAAATTCGGCGCAAAACCAATGCCATATTTATACTTTGGCGTTAGACGCGTCTAGCGCCAAAGTATGAGGAATGAGCGTCATTTTTTTGCGTGAACGCCTTCCTTGCGTTAATGAGATGCAAGGTAGGCGTTCCCGTCTAAAAAAATGACTGCGACGCAAATGCGTCGTATTTATACTCCCGGGCAAAAATCACGCCCGGGAGTGGGAGGGGCAAAAAACCCCGCATTTGCGCCTCTTTTTAACGCCTGGGTCAGGGCAGGCGTTAAGGGACCTGTGGGCTCAAAATGAGCCCACAGCTGCCCTCCCATGCCCCCAGGGACCCCCCCTGCCACCCTTGCCCACCCCAGGAGGACACCCAAGGATGGAGGGACCCATCCCAGGGACATTCAGGTAAGTTCAGGTAAGTATAATTTTTTTTTTTTTTTTTTTTTTAAATTGGCATAGGGGGGCCTGATTTGTGCCCCCCTACATGCCACAATGCCCAATGACCATGCCCAGGGGACATAAGTCCCCTGGGCATGGCCATTGGGCAAGGGGGCATGACTCCTGTCTTTACTAAGACAGGAGTCATGTAAATGGCGTCTGGGCGTCGTTAAAAATGGCGCAAATCGGGTGGAGGCGATTTTTTTGCCTCTACCTGACTTGCCCCATTTTAAGACGCCCTAACGCCATTTTCCCCAACGCCGGCGCTGCCTGGTGTACGTGGTTTTTTTCCACACACACCAGGCAGCGCCGGTCTGCTAGCGCCGGCTAACGCCATTCAATAAATACGGCGCCCGCATGGCGCTTCAGAATGGCGTTAGCCGGCGCTAATTTTTTTGACGCAAAACTGCGATAGCGCAGTTTTGCGTCAAAAAGTATAAATATGGCCCTTAGTTTTCATCAGAATCTGATCCCGCAAAACTTGGTCATACGACATTTGTTCAAATTTGCAAGTAACAGCTAAACCTCTAAGAGCAGCTACGAATTGATCAATAGATTCTTTGTCCTGTTGAGATCTTGAATAAAATTTGTAGCGTTCCAATACTCCATTTATTTTTCTACCATAACGTTCCTGAAGTTGTTTCTTAGCAAGTTCATATACGTTAACATTTCCAACGTTCTCAACAGGTGGCAAGTTCTTAAATTCTCTTAATCCGATAGCGTCCAATCTGTGCTTCAATAACGCCAAATGTCTTTCAGGAGGGCACTCCTGCTCTTCCAAAACTTCCACATAAGCTTCAAATAAGTCTACCCATAGTTCTCATTGAATAGGAGGTTCACCAGGTTCAGCAAGAAAAAATGGTGGAGGATGGATATTTGACATACTATAAATCCAAAATTCCAAAATAGCAAAGAAGTATATGTAAGAAAAACAACGAGTCAAAACAATGATGCGTTATAACCCAGCATCATAATGTACATGCATAAAAATATCCCCTTTTGATTAACATGCACTGTCTGAGCAGTAAATTAAAATTGAAGAATTAAGTCAAGAATTAATTCAAGATGGCCGCTGCTGCATCATCGTACAAGTACCAGAAAATAAGCACAATTTCAGTGTACTGATTTTACTTCAAGATGGCCGCCGTAATTTCTATTTCCCTTTATTTTGAAAGACGCGCTCTAGCTTTTACATGTACACACCACTAGGCTCACAGTTGCCAATAAGCGGCGAGTAAATGAATGTCTTGTCATTCAGGTCTTCAGGAAAACGGCAGTTCGTCGAGGACAGCAATCTGAGAAAAACATCAAATAACGTCCTGAAACGCCGGTAAAATGAAGATCAGGAATAGCAACAGATGCGTCTTGTCGATCAAACGATGCCTTCGGTGCCGCTAACTGTTCTCCCTCGTCGCCAATGTTAAGAAATAATCCAAGAAGGTGAGGCATAGGTGGGAGATGAGAATAATATTTATTTAAGTCCGATCCAAGCAAGCGGCACCGACAGACCCAGCACCGCCGCCTCCAACTGTCCGCCGTTAAAAGCTGCACGCGTCCCACATTCTATTCCCGAATTCGTACGTACACCTGAAAGGAGTTGGGAACTGATTCTCAAAGGGGAAGGCGTACCATTCAGTCATCTTCTCTTTGTGAATGGCAAGAGCAGACAGTGATCCAGGTGACCACTGAATGCTCCCCCTGAAGATTTTCCAAATGCAAACCCTCTGTCTTTAAAACAGCACTAGGGGCCAGATGTAGCAAGAAGGCAAATTGCGAGTTGAAATTTGCGAGTCCTTCTGACTCGCAAATTGCAACTCGCAATTTGCTATGCAGAACGGTGTCTCAGACACCGTCTGCGAGTCGCTATGGGGTCGCAAAGACCCACCTCATTAATATTAATGAGGTGGGTCGCAATTTGCGACCCCATAGCGATTCAGGGCACTCACGGGGATGGAGGCCTGCTGTAGTCTGCAGACCTCCATGTCCGTGACTGCTTTTAAATAAAGCAGTTTTTTTTTTTCAAAGTGCAACCCGTTTTCCTTAAAGGCAAACGAGCTGCACTTTGAAAAATAAACCGAAACCTTTTGTTTCGGTATTTTTCAGGGCAGGTAGTGGTCCATTGGACCACTGCCTGCTCTGAAAAATTATTTTTTTGTCCAGACACAAAGGGGAAGGGGTCCCATGGGGACCCCTTCCCGTTTGCGACTGGGTTACCATCCACTTCAAGTGGATGGTAACTGCGAGTCAATTTGCGACCGCATTCGCGGTCGCAAATGGAATTACATCGCATTGCGACTCGCAAATAGGAAGGGAACACCCCTTCCTATTTGCGACTCGGAAATGCATTTTGCGAGTCGGTTCCGACTCGCAAAATGCATTTCAACATAGCAAAGTGGCTTTAGCGACTCGCAAACGGCATTTTTCGCCGTTTGCGAGTCGCTAAACCTTTGCTACATCTGGCCCTAGTTTCTTTAAGGAACACAAGCTGCTTTAAAAAAAAAAAAATCCTTCTTGGGAACGCAAACACAGTGATGGTAGCCTGCTGTCCTTTCAGGCTACTAAGCCCATGTTTGTAGCCACTCACAGGGAGTGACACAGAAAATGTATTCAGAAGGTCATTCTGTGACTGAACATTTGTAACATGGCCTTTTAGTCTAAGGGTCACATTTCAAAATCAGAGACAGGTCGCCAAATGTTGGTGCACACTTCTTAATGCATGATGCCCTAACCGTCTGTAAACAAAATGCTAACAATAAAATCAAATCCATCAGTTCACACCAAAATAATACTCATTTCTCTAAATTGCAGCTCTTTTAACAATAAACACTTCTAGCATGTTTGTTTCTTAACTTCCTACTCCCCATTCCTTATTCCTGAATCCCTATCAACTTGGTGTCCAGTCTGCCTTCACGAGGCCCAGGCTGCTCATTTTCCTTCTGTGTTATATTCTTTCCCCGCAATTCTCTGTATTCTAATCATCCCAGCTCCCCCCATCCTTCACCTCAGATCTTTCCTGCCACCATAAAAAACATCCCTGGGGTGTTCTTTGTGTCTCTAATTCCTCTAACTCTTCAATCTCCAAGTACATCTTAGTCCCTAATGAGTATAAGGTTACTCCATCATGCCTATACAATACAGATATCTGTGCCCTGTGTCAACACGACTTACTGCCCCACTGTTGTGAGATTTGAAAAAAACTCACACATCCCTGTTCACTTCCTTGCATGTCCTGTTAATGTGTCACAGTTTATGTGTTCCCCACCAAAACGTTGGGGTAGTATCCAAGTCCAAAAAATGCCTGTGCAGTCTCATTTGTAATGAATATCACCTTCAGTTTTTTCATCCACTTCCAACATTTTCAAACCTGTGATTTGTCCTAGGTTATTTTCCCTCCAGGAGGACCACAATCTATTGAGTCCCCGAATCTATTCCTAAAGTGTGGGCAGCCATTGCCCCATCACATGCCACCTAAACCATGCGTAACATTGTCAACAGTCCCTCATCCAAATCCAGCTGATGGT
Source organism: Pleurodeles waltl (assembly GCF_031143425.1). NCBI lineage: Eukaryota > Metazoa > Chordata > Amphibia > Caudata > Salamandridae > Pleurodeles > Pleurodeles waltl. The sequence goes on along the minus strand of NC_090439.1, from coordinate 637,975,673 downwards.
CATGAAGTCGCTTTCCGTTTTCCATGGCCCACTTCATTATGGAGTTGCCAAGTATGCAAATTTCTTTTTTAGTGTTCCTCTAGGGCTTGTCTACACTGGGTGGCTCTTAATGTCAGATGTAAACCCTAACCCTACTAGACCTCCATTTTCTATTTTATTCCATTCCACTTTATAACTCTCAGTCACAGCACCACTTGTAAATTGTGTATTCCAGAGCTCTCCAATTCCTCTGTCTGCAAACAATACACCATAGCTACAGAGACCAGCTTACACCCCAGAAATGTAGCGTGGTTCCCCAATTCCCTATGGATCAAACGGACTCCATAGGAAGTCACGTACGACCCACTGGAATGAAGGGACGAACCTTGACTAGTCCCAGGCTTCCACCATGCAATGGTAGGTGTCTTTTCAGTTCTCTGTAAATATAAGAACAACCTTTAGTACCAAGAATGCTCACTTTAACTTCTTACCAATTTTAAGTAATCCACACTTGATTTACCTAATGTCTCTTCTCCCTTTCTTTAAGGTGCTGGTTCCTGTTGACTGAATTGGCTATGCAAGACTTCTAAAAGAAAGGATAAGGCGATTAATTCCACCTGTAGTATCTCAGGAATGGATAAGCACATAACATTTCATACTCAAGTATATATGCTTTACACACTTAGTTAATCAAACATATATCCCTTAATATGGGTCTGGGTTCAAATAATGACTCCTGGCACAATAATCTTGAAATCATAAACACAGTGTGTCATTAGTCTAACTAAACAGTCACAGTGCATTGGCTAAGTCTAACAAAGTGGAAATAGCAACCTTATTGAGAGTCCATGATAAATATATAGCAAACACTGCTGAAGAAAAATAATAAATAGCTTTTCTTTCCTTAGGTAGGGGTAACAACAGAAAAATAATGGTTGACTTCACCAGTCTTTCACGACAGGATTCCTTCAGATAAATAGTCCTTCATATTTTAGAATAACATGTAAATCTTACCACTCTGTAATGTTGCCACATGAATAATGTGTTTGACTTGTCTTTTTCAGGGTTTTTTTATCAGCAGAAGGTGGCACGGAAGAGAAGAACCTGATGACTTTGACAGAGAGAAAATCTGATGTGTGAGGAAGCTGAGCGCTAGGAGAAATGAAAATGGAGGACACCTCTCCACCCAGGTGAGTACGGGGGAAATGGAGCTGACAATGTGCAGTCTTCATGGTGCAGCACATAGCCTTTAAGACTACGTGCTCCACCTTAAAGGGCCTACTGCATTAAGCGTGTGGTGCCCACAGTACACTCACCAAGGCTCCTCCCACAACTTTGGGTTTATCAGGTTAACATCAAAAGAGGCACAAAAGATGAAGGGCGTGCACATGACACACAGGTTCCCAAGTGAGATCCTCTGGTCCATATCTATTCCAGTGAATCAAGAAATATAATCTGTGTCACACTCACTTGGAATCCAGAATTGCCTCCACATCAATTTCAGGCTCGTCATCTATCATCACCACTAGAGATTTATAAGGAGAACAGTTCCAGGAGCAACAGGTTTTAACAAAGACATATAAAATGCGGGGTACACTCATAACTATGGAGGTAATTGTAATTTCAATGCAACATCATTAATTCTTTTGAGAATCGGGTAAGGGCCTATGTATCAAGTTTGAAATGCTCATGTTCCCTTCAATTTAAGGGATCATGGACAACCATACTTCCCACCTGATATTTGGGATTTACTCTTCGGTGTTCATTCGCATTCTGTTTATATGTCAGTTTTGCTTGATCAAATTATCATGTGCTGTTTGTTGTATATTTCGTATTATATCCATATATTCCTGAACAGCTGGAACATCAGTACTAGATGCAGAAAGTGATAATAGAAAATAAGGGTGTAGACCATAGTTACACTGAATTGGAGTTACTTCGGTAGAGCTGTTTTGTGCATTATTGTAGACAAACTAGGCAGCCCAGAGAAATGTATCCCACTCTGTAGTGTCACTCAGTACTTGGCACCTAATAAATTGCTCCAGACATTGATTTACCCTTTTGGTTTGACCCATCTGACTGTGGGTAGTAACCAATTGATAAATGGATATCTATCTGCAATACTCCACACAAAGCCCTCCGGAATTTAGAAACAAATTGAGGGTTCTGCCCAGACACAATGATGAAAGGTAAACCATGTAAATGTACAATTGACTGCAATAAGATGTCTCCAAGTGCTTTAGATATAGGTAAGCCTAACAGTGGTGTAAAATGAGCCATTTCAGAGAACAGGAACAGCAACCAATACTGTAGTATAACCATGGTCTGTCTTGGGTAATTCCACTATAAAATCTATGGAGTTGTATGCCAAGGGTAGGTAATGGTTGTAGTAGGAAGCCCAACTAGCACACTTTTGTACAAACTGTTGTGTGTCTGGCACTAATGTCGGCCACCAAAAATGGCATCTAACCAACTCTAGTGTCTTCTTTTCTCCTGGGTGTCCTACCAGAATATGATTATGACACTAGTGTGATGCCTGTTTCTGTAAAGCTGAACTGGGAACAAATAATCTATTATGTACATGATGTATGTTATTTATGACCTTGTTTACTTGCCTTTGTAGGATCGTTTGAGCTTCTTTGCACTGCTGTGCAGCAGCTACATCTGCCAGAAAAGATTACTCAGATATCACAGCCCCTAAAATACAGTCAGAGGGTAGGACTGCAGGGCTGTCAGATTCCTGTTCTTCTATTTCATGACCAAAACATGACAAAGCATCTGCTTTCCCATGCTGTCAACCTGCTTGAAATTGAATATCAAAATCATAGGCAGTGAAAATTTGGGTCCAGCGTAACTGTTTTGCTTTATCTGATTTAAGGGATTTGAGATTTCTATGATGAGTAATGATAGTGACAGTGTGCAAGGAACCCATCAAATGATGTCGCCACTCCTCAAAAGCCGCCAGTAATTTTTTATCACCAATGGAATGATTTACTTCAGCTGGACTGAGTTTGTGAGAGTAATAAGCTAAAGGATGAAGCTATCTTGTTTCCTTGTTTCTCTGAGATAAGCCCCTACTAACTGTCATCTCAGAAGCAGCAGCCTCCGCAATGAATGGTTGTATAGTCTCAGGATGTTGTAGGATGGGGGCCTTCGTGACCATTTCCTTTAAATGCTGGAAAGCCTGCTTTGCTGCATCAGTCCAATGAAATACCACCCCTATTTTTAGCAATTGAGTTATGGGGGATACCAAGGTGGAAAAATGATTCATGCATTGCCTCAAAACATTGCCAAATCCAAGAAAGCTTTGTACTTCTTTTTCAGTTTTAGGAGATTTCCAGTGCACAATAGCATCAACCTTCTGTGGGCCCATGCTAACCCCTTGTGAAGAGAGGACATACCCCAAAAAGGTGACTTCAGAAGCATGAAATTCATATTTCTCCAATTTGACAAAGAGCCTATTATCTTGTAGTTGTTGCAAGACTGCTCTGATGTGCTTCTTGTGTTCAGGTATGGATGAGGAATAGATCATGATATCATCAAAATGGGCCACCACACAAACACATCCAAAAAGTGTCTCTAAGCCTCATTTATAAATAACTGAAAGGCAGCAGGGGTGTTACATAACCCAAATGGTATCACAAGATATTCATACAATCTGAACTTAGTACGGAATGATGTTTTCCACTCATCTCCTTTTCTCACCCGTACCAGATGATAAGCCCCTCTCAGAACTTATCTGGTAAACACCTGAGCGTCTTTAACTTGTTCTATGAGACTGGAAATGAGAGGTTATCGGTTTTTATGGTGACCTTGTTAAGCGCTTCGTAGTCAATGCAGGCGCGCAACTCGCCCCCCTTCTTAGGTACAAAAAATAAAGGGGAAGAAGCTGGGCTACGAGACAGCATGATAAAGCCTATCTTTAACATCTCATATAGATAGTCCCGCAAATGGATGCTTTCTTTTTCAGTGAGTGCATATATTCTGCTGCATGGTATGCAAGTCCCAGGAATCAGATTAATCTGGCAGTCATATAGACGATGTGGAGGAAGAGCAGTGGCTTTTTGTTTGTCAAAAACGTCTGCTAGATCTTGGTATTAGGAAGGAATCTGAGGATTCACTGCAATAATGGATAATGCTACTGTATTGCCTGAAGCTAACCAAGAGGATCCTTGAAAACAATGTTCTCTGCAATAGGAGGAATGAAAGGTAACTTTGTGTTTTTTCCAATCTATGGCAGGATTATGGGTCTCCAACCATTGTAAACCTAGAATAGCTTGGAATTGTGGAGCTTGTGTCAGATCAAATTTTATCTTCTCTAAATACGTTCCCTGAATGCTAAGCCTCAAAGTAGTATTAGTATGTGTTAGAGGACCTGAATTAAGGGCATTACCACCAATGGTTTTCACTTCACCAGCTTTCTCTTTCTGTTCACAAGGAATACATTATGATGAAGCAAGAGTGTGATCCATAAAAGTTCCTGTAGCTCCTGAATCCACTAACAACTGAAAAACAATCACAACCCCATTCCAAGACAAGTGAACTGTTACATAGAAATAACAGTAGTGCTGGATACAAGATGTTTGTGCTAAGGTTTTAGAGGCTAAACTAGTCTGTACACCTGAAATCTGGTTCCGGGTGTCCTAGTTTTCTGCCTCACTTTTCCTTTTCAGTTTTGTTGGACAGTCACGCAAAAATGACGCTTATCACCACAGTATAGACAACATTTTACTGACCTTTGCCTTTCCTCATCATTTAAAGGACTCTTTAGACTGCCTATCTGCATGGGTTCTGGTTCATCAGTTTTGTCTAGGTCAGGTCTTTTTTTCCTGCATACCACTAATTTAGTGTCAGTTTAACCTTTGGCCCGCCTCCGCTCAGCCAAACAATGTTCACATTTCACAACCAAGTCTATGAGTTTACTCCAGCTAACTGGAGGGTCAACCCTTTATAAAACAAGGAACTTCTTTGACTCTCTGGCCACCCTGTTTCCGCAACTAAACAGTTGAACATAGAAATATAAATTAATAGATCTTTACTACAGTGTCTTAAGTTCAATAACTCTGTAGCTACTGACTGGACTAATGTGTGGCGGTCAAACAATTTTTTCAGTTCAATCTTAAATGCAGGAAAATTGTATAGTAAGGGGTCATCGTTCTACAATGGGAATTGACCACATAGCAGCTGCCCCCCACCCAAATAGGACAATGTAAAGACCACTTTAGATTGATCATTAGGGAAGCAAGCCGGTTTGCCAATAAAATGTAATTGACACTGATTTGGAAATTTGAGTGGTCCCCAGAAAAACACTCAGCAGGAGCTAAAGGAATAGCAGGTGGTGTGGTGACTTGAATTACTGCTTCACCCATACTGTGATTGGGTCCAGCCCCACCCCATATTGCGAGAAAAAAAAACTGTCCGTGGAGTGATGCCCATGCTCACACCTGAAACAGGGGGTGCTGCAGTGACCCCACCTTTTCAGAAGTCTACTCTTTGAGTTAGTGTCTGAGTCTCTCTTTGCAAATTACCAATCATATGGGCTAAATCAGCCAGTGTAACCTCTCTTGTCTTCATTTCACTCAGGCAAAATGTTTACGTGGGCTCGTCATACTGTCAAGCTTGCACCTTTCCACAAGAGTGAAATGGACATGACATGGTTCCCAACTTCCCTATCAATCAAACAGACTCCAAAAGAAGTCTCAATGACCCACCGGGATGAAGGAACAAACCTTGACCAGGACCAGGCTTCCACCGTACAATGGCAGGTGTCTTTTCAGTTCTCTGTAAACTTAAGAACAACCTTTAGTACCAAGAAGACTCAGTTTGACTTCTTCCCAATTTTAAGTAATCCGCGTTTGATTTTCCTAATGTCCCTTTTCCCTTTCTTTTAGGTGCTGGTTGCTGTAGGCTGAATTGGCTATGCAAGACTTCTAAAAGCAAGGTTAAGACGATAAATTCCACAGGTACTATCTCAGGTATTGGTAAGCACATAACATTTCACACTAGCATCTACTCAAGTATATATGCTTTACACACCTAGTTAATCAAACATATATCCCTTAAAATGGGTCAGGGTTCAAATAATGACTCCTGGCGCAATAGTCTTTCATCTCCTGAAATCATAAACACAGTGTATCATTAGTCTAACTAAACAGTTACAGTGCATTAAAGATGTCTAAGCAAGTACAAATAACAACATTATTGCGAGTCCTTGATAACTATATAGCAAAAGCTGCTGAAGAAAAATAATAAATAATGTCTTTTCTTTCCTTAGGTAGCAATAACAACAGAAAAAATGGCTGACTTTACCAGCCTTTTACAAAAGGATTCCTTCAGATAAGTAGTCCTTAATGTCTTTGGCACGTCTTTTTCAGGGTTTTTTTGTTAACAGAAGGCAGCACGGAAGAGAGGAATGCAACAACTTTGACAGAGAGAAAATCTGCTGTGTGAGTGCGTCAAGTGCTTGGAGAAATGCCTCTACCGAGGTGAGTAAGGGGGAAATGGAGCTGACGACAAGCAGTCATCATGGTGCAGCACGTGGCCTTAAAGGCTACGCACTCAACCTTAAAGGGCCAGCCGTGTTATGTGTGTGACACCTGACCCACACATCACAGAGCAGCCTACTAGCATTGGTTTTTTAAAACATATCTGCACTTCAAATTGGATCCCAACAGAGTAATTTGGGCACACCTCTAGCAAACTGAAGATTGACTTTATGCCTACCTTCTCCTACTCTGTATTTCCAAGTTATTACAATGGCCTCATTGATGCTCGAGAATGACACTAATCACTGTGGTCAGTATGGTCGTTAACTGATCCTCTGTCTTGCCACTGCAGTGATGAGGAAAACTAAAAAGTGATAGGTGGAATGCTTGTATTAATTCCAGCAATTGGTAATTATTGTGGGCTGCATTCTAGTCCATCATTCTTTTGCCCACAAGGCCATCTCGGACAGGAACCAGCCATATGCAAATCAGCCTCGGTGCTGCTCAAGATGGTGAATCAACCTGAACACGCCTTTCATGTCCTTTGAGACAGCACCCAATAGTGAGATAATCAGGTCTAGAAGCAGGATTTTCTCAAAGAGGCCTGCCATCTGCCCTGCCTGCCCTCTTTCCATTGCTTTTCCTAGTACTCTATCTGTCACTCCTTTCACTGACTTCAAATTTCAGCCAAGCTACTGAGCAGCAACCTAAATTGAATGTTAAACCTTCAGCCAACCTTTCTGCCCACTTCTTGTCCAGGTACTTTTCAACTACAGAACCACTGCCTTTAGCTGAACTGGAGTACTGGCCCTTGACCAAAGCCCCTCTTCTGTTCACCTTGCTCTAACAAACAATGCCAGTTCCTCACCCAACGCACTGGACTTGTGGGTGCATCCCACTGCATTTGGAGCATCTGTGCCTAAACATGCACGTTAATCTAAAGAATGCTCTATTGTTGGAGTTTCAGCATGCCTCACTTATTCCACTCTCTAAAGTACTTCCCTTTCTCCACCCTTCCCCTTGAGGTGAGTTAGCCTCGAAAGGACAAGTGAGGGAGACATATTGTACTTGCCATGTATCTTGCTGGTATGGTCTGCATTGGTGTCTTTCGTTGTCAATCTTACCTGGTGAATTGAAGGGCACATATCTCTTCTGGCTCTTAACTCTAAATCATATCTCAGCCAAGCCAGTTTTCCAAAATTGATCAGAACTGACCTAACAATGACAAGAATGTTGAAAAGCGCTACACTACTCTCTGGGTACTTTTCACAAAATGTGCAGGCATAAATGGCAAATGTCACCTTCCTGCTATCTATGTTGGTGGGTAATCTGGGTTGCTTTGCTAACTCCCTTTCTTCCACCTTTGACCTCTTTGTAACACATCTCTCAGTGCAGTAGTTTGAATATGTAAATATGTTCACTGACTCGTATCTTCTATTTTGTGCTCATCAATACTGTTCTCATGGTGATGCTGCTCTGCCCATATCAGTCCAGAGTTTTACCTGCCAGAGTTTTAATCTCTTATTGCTCTTTCTCTGGGGCTAACTCTGCTACTCTTGCCTTGTATGTTCCACTGTCCCAATCCATCACCAATCCTCCTATTTGTTCCTCTGTCTCCTTGTTAGTTTCTGCCCTCTCACTCATTTTGCTCTCTCCCCTTCTTTTCCCACAAACGTGTCACAGGAGTTCCTCCACAGCCTTGAAAATGATACAAATGAGAAATCTCAAGGATCCTATCAATTCCCCTACTACATTATGTCCTTTGTTTTGCAAAGGAGCTTTTCCCATTTTTGAGTTTTTCCTCCTAATTAGAACCCTCTTAATGAACCCATTGACACATTTCATATTTAGTGTTCAGGTCAAGGTAATTATATGGCTACTGGACCGAGTCGTCCCTTTCTTGAGCAATCAGGAAGGAGAGCCAACAGATCTTTTCAGTTCCCATTCTTTAACACTCTAGTGCCAGTGGACAAACTCTTCTATTGACCATGTTTGGATGTGCTGCACAGGTGATAGCCGTAAAGCCTTTGGTCAGTCCCTGTGCCAAAGCCCTGCTGGCAGAAAAAAGTGGTATGCAAGAAATGTAGTCATACATAGTGTGGATTAGTTGCAGACCATTGCCTTTTTGTTCCACCCACTTAAATTTGCTTCCCTGTCTTATCAGCATGAATGTTGATATTCCTGTGCTGCCAAATTATGTAGCCATCATGGCAACATTATTAGGTACCTAAATTTTTATTGAACCCCATTTTATTTCCCTTTTCCCTTTGAAGTAGTCCTCAAAACTGCCCCTTTTTATGTTTGCCCTACTCATGACAGCTCTACTCAGATTTTGACATAGCCAACCAAAACCTGCTTAATGTATGCCAAGTTTCATGCACTGTCATAAAACTGTACCAAATGTACTAGCAAATGAACACTTTGTCGATCCTCCTTTAAATGTGGTGCACTCTTTATGAACCTGTATGAAACTGGGTAAACATGTTAATTATCTGCTTCAATTTGTGCTCATCCACCAAAAGGCAACAAAGTTTTTGGTAATTCAGAAATATTTTGAGCACCCCCCCTTAACTTTGCTACTCATTACATCTGTACCAGGAAAAATGAAGCCCCGCCTCCTACACCCTTTGTAATACACCTTCAGTTTACCCCTTGAAATTCATTTACAAAAGGGCAAACTACCTGTACCTATCAAGGTTCTAAGGGTGTCACTATAATGCTAAAATCATAAAGCGGTGGATTCTATGCCCCAAATGTAGTGGTGGGTACTGCTTTAAAAAGTAGGAGACGCCTCATTGAAGCAATCAGAGGAATCAATTGGTTAGCATTTCCAAACGTTGGGGTTAATCATGCTCGTCTGGCAAGAACCTGGTGTGGGTCTACAGATATTATCCATACTGCTTAATAGGGTCCTCTACTTTGGAGAAGGCAATCTTCCAAAAGAATAGGTCTAGTGACCACAAAACAAAAAATGCATCCACAGGAATACCTCTGTCCTTTCGTAGTATGACCTTGAGCATATGATTAAAAACACAGTAACATGCTCAGACCATTATTTTAAGAGAAGGACTTCTAAAATAATGGTCTGAACATGTTACTATTAATCATCTGCCCAGGGTGTGGTCTTGAGACGTACTCTTTTGGAAGATTGCCTTCTCCAAAGTAGAGGACTCTTTTCAGTAGTATGGTCGGGATATCATCTACGTAAATTAATTTCAACTGGTAAACTGAAGGTGTATTCCAAAGGGTGTAAGAAGTGGTGATTTTATGGCATTGTTATGAGTAGAGGGCACCCCTTTCTTTTTTGTTTCCTATATAGCTCCTTTTTCTTAATATCTGATTAGATCTGCACAAACACTTTGGGCAAATCACATGCTTCAAAATTAACTTCATATGCTACACTCTTTATGTGGCACAACTCTCCCACTATGATTCTCGAAAGTAGTCCTCTGAATAATACAGCATAAATTGGCCTACTGAAGAGACAGAGAGATGCATGCTGCCTCTCAAAACCATAACATGGATTTTTATGGAAATTTAATAGGACTGGTAGGCAGACAGCAAATAAATCAAGTCTGCAACATGTATTGTCCTTGTGTTTCTCCTCAATGAATAACATACCACTATAACGTATTTGGACGCAGTTATTTTCCTTACATATTTCTAGACAATTTTGTTTAGCTTTCCGATTGCTAGGCAATCTTCATGATGTGATCTTTTCATTTCCTAAATAATTATTCCTGTGTTTGATATGTCCATATCAACGCCATTAAATAACATTCTCCACTTGATTTGTTTATGTAATAATTACAACCCAGAATTTCTCCTTGCAATTACATTGGGTGATAAATTCTTCAGGAAGGTAATATGTGGTGGGCATGTCGACTCTCTCCCGCCAAACCAGATGATCCCAATTGCCCCCACTCGCTTCCCCCATCAAGCCCCACCCCCCTTGATTAATCCAGCCGAACCCTTTCTTTGTTTTTGATTAGAGATGAAAACATCTCAGCCAGTATTTTATTCTTAAAGACATTGATTTAACAAAATATCATCAAACATTGGTCAGCAAAAATCCATCAGCACAGTTTAAAAATATTTTTACATGAGTTTACATCCAGTCAGGTGTGTAACAGAGTCAGTCATACATTGCGTCTCCTAGCCCCTCTACCACCCCAAAAATGTGGTTTCAGTGAGCTCATGGTTGACTCTCCCTGGGTCACCCTGCCCTTTCAAGCACCCACTCACTACATGTAACCTCCCTAGACATCCCTTACCAAGATTCTCCTCCTAAGACTAAACTAATGGATCCTGTAACCATGTGCCGGGGGCCTGCTCACCCCAAGGGTGATTGTGCCCCGCGTGCCCCCACAGTAGAGCAAGCCCGGTCATCTGAGTCATGCCTTGATCCCTTGGCATGGGCTGCACTCTCTCACCCCTAAAGGGCCAGTGTACCAAAAGCGCCACCGCACAGGATGAGCTAGGCTGGGAACACGGAAGTGACCATCCCAACTCCTCCACTGGCAGTTTCTTTACCAAATGCTGGCTGCACACCCCTTTGAGGTCCCCCAGACATAGTTTTTGTGAATGCATTAGTTAATGACTATAGGAAACTGGGCTTCTTTGCAGATGCCCCGCACACCTTTTGCCCCCTTTTAGAACTGCCAGATGCTAGTTTTTGCCTCCAACAGTGCACTGAGGCCTAATAATCAGACCTCAGTGCCAGTGCTCTTTCCTTAAAAAAAGGATTGTTACAATAGGCACAGGACTTTAGCACAGCTGTAAGTCCCTAGTAAATGGTACCCCTGGTACCTACAGCATGGGTACTAAAGAGGGTCCCTCAGGGCTGAAGCATAACTTATTCCACCCTAAGGGAACCACACACAAATTGCACACAGCCTGCCATCGCAGACTGTGTGTCAGGGTGCAAGCCTTGAATGAAAACACAACATGGCACACACATTGTGTGCCATCCCAAAGTCACTGCATGCATTATATGTAAGTCACCCCTACAGCAGGCCTTAAGAGACCTAAGGCAGGGTGCATTATAATACATGTAAGGAGTTATCTGTATGAGCAGATATGCCTCTATGATGTCTAGTCCTGTTCCTAGATATTGCAAGTGACTGACCAGCCATCTTAAAGCATGTACTGGGCACAGGTCAGCACGAGTGTCACAGATACATAATGGCTCCACCGAAAATAGAGGTATTTGGTATGAAACACCTCATCTTAATAAATCCATACTGATGCCAGTACTGGATGTATTATGACATGCACCCAGAGGGCACCTTAGAGTTGCCTCCTGAAATCTACTAGTCTTATAGTGTGCTGGCTGACTGGTTTCGACCAGCCTGCCATCACAGATGAGTTTCTGACCCCCTGGAGGTGACAGCCTCTGTTCCTTGAGGTCAGAAACAATGCCTGCTGTGGGAGGAGGTGTTATCACCTCCACCAACAGAATGGCTAGTAAATCTGCATACCAAGAGCAGAAACTTCAAAGCCTCTGCCGCCCTTGGTATGCGCCCCCCTCTGTTTTCCTCCAGACCTGGGAAAGGCAAATCCTTGCCCTGAGGCTCATTTGGCACCAGGACAGGCGTGAAAATTAGCTATGCACAAGGCATTTGCATTGCTAGGCTTAACACACCTCTAGGGTGGCCAGCCTGAAATGAACATGAAACTAGGAATGCCACCATCTTTTGTGTGGTGGAATTAGGAATTCTGGGACAGGGTGATGCCTACTCCCCACAGGAAGTGTCCATGTAGAGGGTGTAGTGACCCAAGGGGTAAGTAGCCCATTGGCTACTACCCTTCACTCCCCTTAATGTCCCTAAATTGAGTATTTAGGGGGCCCCCTAATACCAGGACTTCAGATTCACTGAACTAAAGAAGAAGAAGGACCCAAAGAGCTGTGAAAAGGAAGAACTGAGGAGCAGCAACATACTTTGCCGCAAGTCATCCGGCCTGCCTGTTGTTCGTGACAATTGCACCAAGGATGACAAGTCCTGCTGCTGTTCTGCCTCCAAAAGTCAGGGAGGACTGTCAGCACTTAGAGAAATTATCAGGGTCTCTTGTGGAGTAACATAGCTGCTTCCCTGCACCCTGAGGGGCCAAAGAAGACATGCGAGGACTGAGGATCGCCAAAACCCAACACCAGACAGAACCACTGCACCCTTGCCCCCTAGCCCACCTTAGGTTTGGAGACAGTGGGCTCCCTGATGCTGCCTGCAGCCTCTTTCTGCTGGCCCCCTCCAGCCACGAGTATCCCCTACACCGGAAACCGATGCCAAAAGACACCACTGCACCTGAGCCCCACAGCCCGAGGAGAAGTGGGCCAATGGCGTCCCTACGGGCCTGACGCTCTCAAGGGTCGAGCCCCTCTGCGGGTTCCCCCAGTCTGCCCCCCAGTCCTTGCTTGCAGCCACTTTCTAACCGGACCTATCTCCATTGAAGTGAATGGGACACCTGAAGCTGTAACACACCTCTGCACCCAGAAGCCCCAGAGTCCCCCGAGCTGACCTGTTGGTATGGCTTTGGACTTTGCCCCATACTCACTTCAAATCCAGAAAAACAGTTCTATAAATCATTGCCAAGTACCCATATGCTGTATCTTTTTTTCTCCATAGGATAACAATAGGGAACTCAAGGCTGAAAAGCACCTCTGCACCCAGACGCCTCAGTACCTCCTGAAATTAATTTGTTTGTGCTGCTTTGGACCATGCCCCATACTTATCCAGAAGAACCAGAAGAACAGTCCTGTATGTCTTTTTCTGATAGGGACTTCTAGTTGCAGATTCCTTACCTTAGAATTTCCTGCTCGAATGTACTGCCCGAAGAAAAATCTCTGCATTCAGTCTGACGCCTGGGGGAAATTCTAAGCTAAGGAATCTGCAACTAGAATATGTCTCTAACAGATCATTCATTACCAAAAATAAGTATCTTGTTTGTTAAGTGCCTGAATGCAGTGTATATCTTTTCTCCGTACAATAACATTACCGCTCCAGAAATTTCATGGTCAACTTTTGAAACGTATAAAAATTCATATGTCGAAAAGAACTTACCTGAACCTGATGATCTTGGTATCTAAATTCATATAAAAATTAATGTTATTTTTATAAATTGGTGGTGGATTTCTTTATTGAGTGTGTGTCTCACTTACTGGCTCTGTGTATGTAATAAATACTTAACACTGTCCTCTAATAAGCCTAACTGCTCGCCGATACTACCACAAAAGAGAGACTTTAGGGATATTATTTTAACCCTTGTCAGACACTAATGGTCACCTTGGACTATCTGCATAGTGTCTCTTTACATTGGTACACTACATAGATAGACAGGTTCCTATAATGACCTGCAAGAGTGACTTGAAAATACCTGGTAACCATGAACTCACCCTGCCACAGGCCAGCATAGTTCACCAACCATCTGGCCCCTCACCCACACAAAAAGTACAAGAAAATGCAAATAGGTTACCAACAAACATAGTAGTGCCCTCGGGGGATAGATGTACCCCATCCAACAGAAATAATTTCTTCCTCCTGATGCAGCTATGCAGGATACAGCCCAACCAGGACGATCTCAGATACTTATGAACCTGTCTGTTCGGTCGCTTGGCAGACTCGTTCAGTGCCCGCAAGGAATGCCTTCCACGCCAAGACTGCTGGGGCACTATGTGAGACCATGCAATGAAGGCCCCAGGAAAACACTTGGTGAGCCTCAGAACTTCAGCAACAATGGTGTCAAATAAGTCTCTACACCCCAATTGGGCCAGATCATTACCTCCTAGATGCAGTATTACTAGAATCGGGGGCAGAAGCCCCTTGTGAACCAGCTCCTCAAAGGCTGACCCACTTACCCTGAGCCCTCCTTCCCCAAGCCACAGTATGTTGAAGCCAGCATCCCTGGCTTGCGCTGCATAATCACCAGCTCAGTAGGCCTCTTGAGTCCCCCGGATGATAGATTGGCTGAAGATCCGCACCTCCTTGGTCGGCATAGAACCTGCAGGCATAGAGAGAGGAAAAGAAGCAACGTTAATAGTCATAGCAAATACAAGCAGACGCGCCACCTATAGCATTATGAATGTCACCTCCCGATCATCTGTACCTGTTGCCTGTCCAAGACATCACCCGCCACCATGGTTTCCGCACCTATGCCGAAAGAGTGCTAGCTGAAAAGTGAAGGGTTGCTGCCAGTTGCAGCTATGGAAAGCCTCAAAACATGAGAGAACTGGTAACTCGAAAGAGGGGATCCTTCTGGGAGTAGAAACAGGGCTGAGTCAGACCCTCAGGGGTGCACCTACAGGTAGTCTAGCAGGGACAAGGCTGGGCAACAGGGTGAGCCAGGAGCCCTATGCATGACTATATGCTTGCCTGTGCCTAATTGGTCAGTTTTGGAAATCTGCAAAGGCACTGCCAGCGACACACTAGGCCAAAACAACTGCCCCAGCTGAATGTCCCTATGGATATGCTTCTTAGACTGAGCCACCATTTCTTCCACACCAAAGGCCCCATAGAAAGACAGGCAAAAGTCTGCCTTAAACGGATGTGCCTTAAACTGCAAGAGGCTGGTTTCAGGCAACTTTGCAACCAATGCTGCCAGCCTCTGAGTGTCAATCAGCCTTATAGCATCCTCATGCGCCCCTTCTAACTTCTGCAAAACCATCCCAAGTTTTTTTTAATGGGAAATAAGGAGGCCCAATCCCTATGCCCAGCCGGTCTGGCAAAGAAAGAGAGGGCCACCATATGCCTCCTTATGTAAGCTGCTGACCGACCCACCTCCTTCAGATGAAGCACGAAGGCCACCCAAGAGGACTGCTCGAAAATGCCCCCCCCACCCCTCTGACTTAGAAAATTCAGGAATCTTTGAAATGCCCTCTTATAGACTTCCCTGAACTTTGGAGGTAAGCTGGCTGCCACAAGGTCTTGTAGGAAGATGCTCCAGGGATGGTGTAGGGTGCGCTGATGCTTCTGGATAGTGGTGCCTGAAATCCTGCAACTTCAGGTGAGACAGAGCATCTGCTGGGTTATTGAGTGTCCATGGAACATGCTTAGCCCTAAATCCTAAATATAAGGTTTTTCATCAAGTACAACTGAATAAGGTCCTTAAGCAGTCTCAAAACCATGCAGCAGCTTGCTCTCTCATGATTTATCACCTCAACTACTGCCATATTGTCTGACCAGAACACTACACAGCGGTCCCTGGGCTGTGCAGTCTAAACTGTCAATGCCACTGTAATTGGGAACAATTCCAAAAGTACCAGGTTCCGCACCAACCCAACCTGGCACCACTTAGCAGACCATGACTGCATACACCACTGGTCACCCAGTATTGCCCCAAAACCCACACCACCTGCTGCATCTGTGAAAAGACCCAAGCCAAAGCTAGACTGAGGCAGGGATACCCATTGCACAATCCCATTAAAGTGCTGCCAAAATTAATCCCAAATTCTCAAGTCCTGCCTGACCTCAAGAGAGAGACGCATCCTATGGTGACCCTGTTTCAAGCCAATCATGGCTTTAGAGATGGACCAAGAAAGGGCCCTTCCCATAGTGATAACGTGCAAAGCAAAAAACACCTGGAACCGACGAATCATAATCTTCTTAGCCACCAGGCAATCCCTCAGCGAGTGGCGGAACTGGGCCACTTTGTCTGCAGGGAGCCTGCATACCCCCACCTGGGTGTCAAGTTCAGTACCCAAAAAGGTCATTACTGTGGAAGGGCCGCTAGTCCCCAAAACCCCCATCAAATCCACAAAACCCTCAGAACCTCCCCACAATAAGAAGATCCAGCTGGCCCAGAAAAATAAAATCATCAAGGTAATTCTGAACCCATTGTGTGCCTGTCGCCTCCTTACAGGCCCATTCCCGAAAGGAGCTGAAGGTCTCGAAGTACACTCATGACACAGAGCAACCCATGGGCATGCATCTGTCAAACTAGAAAGAGCCACAAAACTGAAATTCTAAAAAATGTTTATTCTTCCAGGTGTACCAGCAGCAAGCGGAAAGCGGATTCAATGTCCGCTTTTGCCAGCAGGGCACCCTTACCCAACTGTTGCAGCATCGCCAAAGCCTGGTCAAAGGAAGTGTACCTCAGTGAGCAAAGCTTCATGTCAATCTCCTCATTGATTAAACTCCCCTTCAGGCAGAGAGATTATGTATCAAGCGGAACTTGCCTGGTTGCAGACAAAGTACCTAAAATGGGGGTTGGGGGATCCAATAGGCCTGCCACTCTGCCAAGGGTGCATTCTTTGGCAATCTTCTGGCTGGCTAACTTCCTATTGGCATGTAAGGGCTGTTCGGTTTTGCACAAAGGGTTCTGTCTCCACCCCCCAGCCATACATGAAACCTTCCCAGAGCGTTAACGCCGCCCTTGTGTTGTTGTACTTGTTAGGCTGTGATCTCAATACCTGAATGTCAATGGAGGAGTGAGCCTTCCGAAAAAGGGGGGAGGAATCATTACTTCTGTTGTGCTCTATCTTTCGCTTTCTTCAAGCATTTGAACTCTGAATGCAACAGCATCCCACAAAAGGAGCAATTGTGTTTGAACGTACAGATCCCTAGCAGTGTCATGTATGTCTTTCTATTATATGCCCTGCATGTCCCCTTCTTTTCACCTGAACCCTGGCCTGTCCCTGGCCGAAAGGGTAATGTCCACCGGGCTCTGGCTTCCTGACCATCATATGGCACAACCATGAATATGTCTGTTCCCAAAATAATGACTTGGATGATGCCTTCTTTCTCCTAATGGCCCTGTCATAGTCTTTCCAGGAAGTACTCCCAAGCTCATCGTGTGTGCAGACAATTTTGTTTTGGTAGCAAGAAAGCTGCGGCCCCAACTCCGGAAACTTCTCAACCATCAAACAGTGAAAAATAGTAGAACCCTTCACCCAATTCAAGGGGGTTGCCTCTACCTTCTGCTTCCGTGGAGTTTGTGAGCAGTCTCTAGAATGCGAACACTCTATACAGCATTTGGGATCCTCCCTGGCTGGGTTCTCAATAATCAAATCGAAAATCTCCACGAATGCCCCACTCCAGACCTTTTCTTTGGCCTCCATCTTGAGGTGACCCCTCAGCAGATTCTGTTCTGATCTAACCTCACCCAATCCCATACTAGGTAAAGTAGGCACGGCAGTAGGTAAGGCAACATTACCTGCATTGGGTGCATCTTTGGCATTGTCCAGCTGCGCTGGCACTGGGGGCATAGCCCCCACTAAAGATATTTGCTCCCTCACCCTACCTGGACACTGTTGGACTTTTTTGGTTATGCAGGGTCATTCCCAATCTTTTTGCCTCCTGCCTCCTATTGTTTCTGACCTGTTGCTGTTAGCTTTTGAACTCTGAGCACTTTACCACTGTTAACCAGTGCTAAAGTGCATATGCTCTCTCTGTAAATTGTATGGCTGATTGGTTTATCCATGATTGGCATATTTGATTTACTAGTAAGTCCCTAGTAAGGTGCACTAGAGGTGTCAGGGCTTGTAAATCAAATGCTACTAGTGGCCTGCAGCACTGGTTGTGCCACCCACATAAGTAGTCTGTAACCATGTCTCATACCTGCCATTGCAGTGTCTGTTTGTGCAGTTTTAACTGTAAATTCGACTTGGAAAGTGTACCCACTTGCCAGGCCTAAACCTTCCCTTTTCTTACATGTCAGACACCCCAAAGGTAGGCCCTAGGTAGCCCGAAGGGCAGGGTGCAGTGTTTGGTTAAGGTAGGACATAATGTAATGTGTTTTATATGTCCTGACAGTGAAATACTGCTAAATTAGTTTTTCACTGTTGCAAGGCCTATCCCTCTCATAGGTTAATATGGGGGCTACCTTTAAACATGATTAAAGTGTAGATTCCCTTTGGGAGCGGATGGACATGTGGAGTTTGGGGTCTCTGAGCTCACAATTTAAAAATACATATTTTAATAAAGTTGATTTTAAGATTGTGTGTTTGAAAATGCCACTTTTAGAAAGTGAGCATTCTCTTGCTTATACCATTTCTGTGACTCTGCCTGTTTGTGGATTTCCTATCTGGGTCAGTTTGACAGTTGGGCTGGTTGCACCTCACACTAGACAGTGACACAAAGGGAGCTGGGGTGTAGTCTGCATTTCCTGATGAGCCATCTGTGCTAGGAGGGAGAGGAGGAGTGGTCACTTACACCTGAAAGGGCTGTGCCTGTCCTCACACAATGCAGTCTCCAACCCCCTGGTGAGTGTCTGGGGCCTGGCCTGGGCACAGCAGGATTGCACATCCAAGAGAGACTTTGCTTTGAAGAAGTAGTATAAGAAGGGCACCCAAAACCACAGACTTTAGAACACTTCTGGAAATCAAGAGGAACCTCTGCTTAGAGAAGAGCTGAAGAGCTGAGGAAGAAGAGCTGCCCTGCCTGTGACTGTACTTTGTGGAGATATCCTGCAGTTGCTACTTCTGCCAGAGTAAGAGGGCAAAGACTGGACTTTGTGTGCCTTCCATCTTGTAAAGATCTCCAAGGGCTTGATTTAGAGCCTGCCTCCTGTTGTTTGAAGTCTTGGGGACAGCAAAGACTTCTCTCTGCCAGCACCTGGAGTCCCTAGAGAGACTCCTACTCTGCCCTGTGGTGCCCATCCAGTTCCTGGGACCCTGAAAGGAGAAGCTGGCAGCCTAAGAGGAAGAAATCCACACACAGAACACTGTGCGGGGAAAAGATCAATGCAACTCCGATGTGCGGCTGAAAAATCGACGGGCCGTCGGCTTCGCGGCTGAAAATCGACGCTCACCTGCAACGCAACTGAAGAATCGATGCACAGAGCTGAAGAAACGACACGCAGCATCGCTGACGGAGGCTGGGAGATCGCAACCCGTGGTGCATGGTTTTAGGATTATCGTGCATCTGGATTTCTGATGCAAGCACCGCTGGGCGTGTAAAAACAACGCAAGGCATGCCTGGACCCAAGAGTGCTGACCAGATCGACACATCGCTCTCCTGCAGAGAGAAGAAACGATGCGCCCGACCCGACAAAAGGAGAAACAACACAAGGTCCCGCTCGTGAGTGGAATCAATGCATCGCAAGCCCTTTTTGACGCACACTAACCTGTGCGGGGTTATTTTTGATGCACACAAGGTATATTTTCACGCTAACAGTGTTAGTGTGTGTTTAAAACTACTTAAAGACTCTTTTTGATTTTTAATTGATAACTTGACTTGTGTATTTGTCGTTTTGGTCTTGTTTTGTTTAGATAAATATTTCCTATTTTTCTAAACCTGTGTTGTGTCATTTTGTAATGTTTTCATTAAGCTTCTGTGTGTGTTGGTACAAATACTTTACACCTAGCATTCTGAATTTAAGCCTACTGCTCTGCCAAGCTACCAAGGGGGTAAGCAGGGGTTAATTGAGGGTGATTCTCTTTTACCCTGACTAGAGTGAGGGTTCTTGCTTGAACAGGGGGTAACCTGACTGTCAACCAAAGACCCCATTTCTAACATTGGTGATCAGCGGTTGGGATTTGGACTTGTATTTGTACTTGACATAGTGATTAAGTGTACACTACTGTTTTGAGTTCAGACCACTACGTGACCACATACTACTTGTCTTGTGATTCTGCTTTTTGTTCTCTGATGTCTTCCTGGAAATATTGCTAATATTTTTGGACTCTGTTTTTTGGTTGTGAAGCCTTTGCAGAATGGAAGTCAATTTCTGGCACCTAATTATAAAAAGTGGCAGCTTAAAGCATTCTTCATGGAAAGGGGACTGGCTGTGAACAAGAAATCCAGAAGGGAGGCTCTTGAGTCAGCCCTGTTTCAGTATGAGTTGAAACGTTGTCAGGCAACACCACCAAATGAGTCTGAGGAGGAGAACTACTCTGAGGAGGAGGACTACTCTGAGGAGGAGGGCAGTGGCCCTGAGGAGGGAACAGAAAGAAATGATTGGATCCTAGCTCGAATCCGGAGTCTGGAAGAGCTAGAAGCAGAGCTTAAGAGGACTGAGGAGAAGAGAGCCTTAGCCTTGGAAAAAGAAAGGATTGCAGCTCAAGAGCTGAGCTGTGAACAGCTGAGGACATGACGGCTGAGTCCAGTTCAGATGGTGGCAGCAGAATTCTTGTATCCAGTACTGCTGAAGAAGTGCACATGCCCAGAGAGGTGGTGCCCTACTTGAAGGAGGGAGTTAACACACACCAGGAGGTTCAGGGGTATGAGGTAGCTCCAGTGATGCACAGGGTCCCTGAGGTGGATTGGGGAACTGGCATGGGGAGTCACATTCCTACTAGTGGGAGAGACACTCTACTGACTCTAGGTGAGAGTGACAGGGAGAGGGGTTCCCCCCAGGTAGAAGTCCTGGTTATGTAGTGTGAAGACATCCTAGAAGAGTGTGGGTTGAGTGTCAGGGACAGTTGGGTATTGTCTCACCAGTCTCAGGAGGGTGATGTGGGGTTCTTTTTCAAGGCTGAGTCACTGGATGGTTGGGTGAAGGGTACTTTGGTTAATTCATGTGAGGGGCTGAGTGATGTAATTTCTGGAGAGCATATGTCTAGTCCTTATTTTCCAGAGCTACGCCAACACCAGGTGGAGTGTGAGTTGTCTGACCCCAGGGAACTTGCACTGTAGGCAGACCTCTGGGTGAGTACCAGAGAGTCTGAAGAGGCATTTGGGGGTGCTCCTAAGAGGAGTGGTCTAGGTATTTCCCAACCAGGTGAGGTAGGGAAGGATTGTGGTGTCCCAGGTAGGACCCAGTGTAGTGGGATGGGTGAGGGACCCCATGTCCAGTCTCAGAGAAGAGGGAATGGGGATAGGCTGAGTCCCAAGGTACCCGAGATCCGGTTCCAGGTCCTGGAGGGTTCCATGAGGGAACACCAGGAGGGAAGCCTAGCCTGTACCGTAGGGCCATCTGTTGAGGGAGACCCCACAGTGTCAGGAGAACTTGGAGGGGTGGCTGCCACCAGCATCCCAGCAGTTCTGGTGTCTGGCAGTACCACTTCTAGTCAGGGGGTGCAGAAGTCCAGACAGAGGGTTGAGAGGGGATTGCGGACCCAAGTGGAGAACCTGGAGGGTCAGGAGTCAGCTCTGAGAGCAGAGCCCCCCAGGAATGACCTTGGTGAGACCATTTTTGGGTTGGGGGGAATCCAGACTCTGTCAGGAGACCTGCACCAGCCAGACTCTTGTGTGGCCCTTGGGGACAGTGTGGTGCCCCCCTGGAAGTCCTGGTGTGCCAGGCAATGGTTCAACCACAGGGTGGTGACTCTGGGTTGAATGATCAGGTTCAGGGGGTAAACTCTGACCTGATGGGGGGGGGTAGGTGTTCTTCCAAGGAAGTCCTGGTGCACCAGGCAGTGGTTCAACCGCAGGGTGGTGACTCTGGGTTGGATGACCAGGTTCAGAGGGTAATCTCTGACCTAATGGGGGGTAGGTATGCCCCCCAAGAAGTCCTGGGTTGCCAGGCAGTGGTACAGTCTGAGGGTACAGACCATGGACTGGAGGATCAGGTGCAGGGGGAAAACCCTGACCTGAAAGGGGGGGCGGTTTGCCCAATCACCCCCCCTGGTGTGATTTCAAGGGATACTCTCCCTGAGGGGGGAGTGCAGAACCCTGAGAGTAGCGGCAGGGGAGAGAGAGACTCACCCCAGACCCCAGTGCAATCTAAGGGTACAGACCCTGGATTGGAAGACCAGGTTCAGGGTGTCCCCACTGACCTGGAGGAAGGAGCTACTAATAACAGTGCCCCTACCATGTTGTCTTCTGGGGGGGCACTCCTAGTTGGGGGGTGCAGGACCCCAGAAGGGAGGGCAGGGGGAGAGAAGCCTCACCCCTGGCCCTGGTCCAACCTGAAGGTACAGACCCCAGGTTGGAGGACCAAAGGCAGGTTAACATCCCTGCACTGATGGAAGAATTGTGCAGGACTGCTTCTACAAGCACCCTGACAATTGTTGACTCTGGGGGTGCCACTCCTGGAGGGAGGGTACAGAGCCCCAGAGGGGAGGACCACGGTCAGGTTGTCATCCTGGACTTGGTGGAAGAGAAAGTGGTCAAAGGGTGCCAGGCACCTGGGACTACCGCCCCCCACTCTCCACAGTCACAGTGGTTGGAGAAGCCTGAGGGCAGGCTCTCATCCCAGACAGTTGTCAGGGGTCACTGTGGCTTGCTGTCCTGGTTGACAGAGTTGCCCCGGGGGGGGGGAGAGTCACACCCCGGGGGTGGAGTGGGCAACACCACTGTGTTGATCCCGGTGGGACTATCTGCCCATTGGGACACATCAATGAGCAAAGTAAAGTTAGGTGCTGCACAGATCGTATCTGCAAAGGAGGAGAAGGGTTCCCCATGGGTTAGCTTAGTGGGACCTGAGAGTTTGGACAGAGGGATCAAACTGGAGTCAGGAAGGCGTAGAACTGGAACATGCCCCTGCTGTTGTGGGCCTGGGTCCTTGTTCTATCGCCCCAGTCAGGGAAGTACATCAAGATATTGATTGTTCTCCCCTGGCTTTAGGCTGGTAGGGGGTCATGTTGGACTTTTTTGCTTGTGCAGGGGCATCCCCAATCTTTTTGCCTCACGCCTCCTATTTTTCTGACCTGTTGCTGTTGGCTTTTGAACTCTGAGCGCTTTACCACAGCTAACCAGTGCTAAAGTGCATATGCTCTCTGTGTAAATTGTATGGTTGATTGGTTTATCTATAATTGGCATATTTGATTTACTGGTAAGTCCCTAGTAAGGTGCACTAGAGGTGCCAGGGCCTGTAAATCAAATGCTACTAGTGGGCCTGTAGCCCTGGATGTGCCACCCACATAAGTAGTTCTGTAATCATGTCTCAGCCCAGCCATTGCAGTGTCTGTGTGTGCAGTTTTAACTGTAAATTCGACTTGGTAAGTGTACCCCCTTGCCAGGCCTAAACCTTCCCTTTTCTTATATGTCAGACACTCCTAAGGTAGGCCCCAGGTAGCCCCAAGGGCATGGTGCAGTGTATGGTTAAGGTAGGACATATAGGGGCTCATTCCGAGTCCGGCGGGCGGCATGCGCCGCCCGCCGGGCGGAAACCGCCCAAAGACCGCACCGCGGTCAAATGACCGCGGGGGTCATTTTGACTTTCCCGCTGGGCCGGCGGGCGATCTCCAGAAGATCGCCCGCCGGCCCAGCGGGAAAGCCCCTGCAACGAGGAAGCCGGCTGCGAATGGAGCCGGCGGAGTTGCAGGGGTGCGACGGGTGCAGTAGC
Organism: Pleurodeles waltl; assembly: GCF_031143425.1. Lineage (NCBI taxonomy): Eukaryota > Metazoa > Chordata > Amphibia > Caudata > Salamandridae > Pleurodeles > Pleurodeles waltl. The sequence continues at coordinate 637,952,049 of NC_090439.1, read as the reverse complement.
ACCCATCGCGATTTTCACTGTCTGCATAGCAGACAGTGAAAATCATGGTGGGGCCCTGTTAGGGGGCCCCTGCACTGCCCATGCCAGTGCCCCACGACACCCGTTCCCGCCATCCTGTTCCTGGCGGGTTTTACCGCCAGGAACAGGCTGGCGGGAAGGGGGTCGGAATCCCCATGGCCGGTTCCCCTTTTCTGACCGCGGCTTTACCGCCGCGGTCAGAATAGCCCTGGAAGCACCGCCAGCCTGTTGGCGGTGCTTCCGTTGCCCTCCACCCTGGCGGTTTCAAACCGCCAGGGTCGGAATGAGGGCCATAGTAATGTGTTTTATATGTCCTGACAGTGAAATACTGCTAAATTCATTTTTCACTGTTGCAAGGCCTGTCCCTCTCATAGGTTAATATGGGGGCTACCTTTAAATATGATTTAAGTGTAGATTCCCTTTGGGATGGACATGCAGAGTTTGGGGTCTCTGAGCTCACAATTTAAGAATACACATTTTAGCAAAGTTGATTTTAAGATTGTGTGTTTGAAAATGCCACTTTTAGAAAGTGAGCATTTCCTTCCTTATACCATTTCTGTGACTCTGCCTGTTTGTGGATTCCCTGTCTGGGTCAGTTTGACAGTTGGGCTGGTTGCACCTCACAGTAGACAGAGACACAAAGGGAGCTGGGGTGTAGTCTGCGTTTCCTGATGAGCCATCTGTGCTAGGAGGGAGAGGAGGAGTGGTAACTTACGCCTGAAAGGGCTGTACCTGTCCTCACACAATGCAGTCTCCAACCCCCTGGTGAGTGTCTGGGGCCTGGCCTGGGCATGGCAGGACTTCACATTCAAGAGAGACTTTGCTTTGAAGTAGGCCTACTTCAAAGGAGAAACTGGGTATAAGAAGGGCACCCAAAACCACAGACTTTAGAACACTTCTGGAAACCAAGAGGAACCTCTGCCTGTAGAAGAGCTGAAGAGCTGAGGAAGAAGAGCAGTCCTGCATGTGACTGTGCTTTGTGGAGCTATACTGCAGTTGCTGCTTCTGCCAGAGTAAGAGGGCAAAGACTGGACTTTGTGTGCCTTCCATCTTGTGAAGATCTCCAAGGGCTTGGTTTAGAGCTTGCCTCCTGTTGTTTGAAGTCTCAGGGACAGCAAAGAATTCTCTCTGCCAGCACCTGGAGTCTCTAGAAAGACTCCTACTCTGCCCTGTGGTGCCCATCCAGTTCCTGGGACCTTGAAAGGAGAAGCTGGCAGCCTAAGAGGAAGAAATCCACACACAGAACGCCATGCAGGTAAAAGATCGACGCAACTCCGATGTGCGGCTGAAAAATCAACGCGCCGTCAGCTTCGCGGCTGAAAATCAACGCTCGCCTGCAACGCAACCGAAGAATCGATGCACGGTGCTGGAGAAATGACGCGCAACATCGCTGACGAAGACTGGGAGATCGCAACTCGCGCTGCATGGTTTTCGGATCATCGTGTGGCTGGGTTTCTGACGCAATCACCCCTCGGCGTGTAAAAACAATGCAGACCTGCCCGGACCCGAGAGTGCTGACCAGATCCACGCATCTCTCTCCTGTGGAGAGACGAAACGACGCGCCCGATCCGACAAAAGGAGAAACGACGCAAGGTCCCGTTCATGAGTGGAATCGACGCATCGCAAGCCCTTTTTGATGCACACTCACCTGGCGGGGTTATTTTTTATGCACTCAAGGTACATTTTCACGCTAACAGTGTTAGTGTGTGTTTAAAACTACTTAAAGACTCTTTGATTTTTAATCGATAACTTGACTTGTGTATTGTGGGTTTTTGTTGTTTTGGTCTTGTTTTGTTTAGATAAATATTTCCTATTTTTCTAAACCTATGTTGTGTCATTTTGTAGTGTTTTCATTAAGCTACTGTGTGTGTTGGTACAAATACTTTACACCTAGCACTCTGAAGTTAAGCCTACTGTTCTGCCAAGCCACTAAGAGGGTAAGCAGGGGTAAGCCGAGGGTGATTCTCTTTTACCCTGACTAGAGTGAGGGTCCTTGCTTGACTGTCAACCAAAGACCCCATTTCTAAAAGACACCATCCACCCGACACCTGAGGTACTATGGTACTCACCAACTGGGTTGGGGATTGCGTCTGTCCTTGCTCTCTGGCCCCAAATTGTGCAACCAGCCTCCTGGCTTGTTCCAAATTGTCCCCACTTGGGGCATCTGATGCACTCTCACATTCAGAAATATACTGGAAAGCCCACCTATCTTGTGGAGCCAGGGCAGCACATTAGCCAGACTGTTTACCAGATCCAGTTGAGTAACCACAGAAGCAGATGCTCGTCCCATCTCCACTCAAAAACGCAGGATGCAGCAAAGCAAACATTTAATCCATAGAGTCTAAACTGCATATTACCGCCTCCATATCCCTAACCCTTCCACCACCTGACACCCGTGCATTATTAGCATTTCACTTTCACTGCCTTGGTGCTCAGGGAGCTATCTCAGCCCTGAGCACTCAGGAAGATAGGAAAGGTATCATTGGAAAGGGAAGAATCCCCCCTTTCCAATGTTACCCCTTCTTAGTGGATCCCTGCTTGGGGATCACCACAGGAGGGCAATTCCCAAGCAGAGATCCACCCACTAGATGGCAGGAAGGAGGAGTGGCCCCTTGGGCAAGGACTTTTACTCCCCCCTACAGATTCTGCCCATATTCAGTCTTTCTACCCCTCTGGGTAGCTGATGGGGGCAATAGCCCCTGATCTGCTTCTCCCCCCCCCGCCTTCTCCCAGGCGGAGGCAGAAAGCCCACAAGGAACCTGGGATTCATTTTTTATGTAAATTTAGGGGCGGGCTGCCCTAAATGGGCATTGTAATGCACCCACTCATCCTAAGAATAGGCACAGTCTTTCTGCCCCCCCACAGGGGGTAGAAAGGACGCTTGGAACCAGGGATTCATTTTTTTATTTAAATTTAGGGGTGGGGGGCTACCGTGAATGGGCATTTCAATGCCCCCATGCAGAAATGGCCACAGTCTTTCTGCTCCCTCCGCCCCCGGGCAGATGGGGCAATAGCCCCTTATTTGTCCCACAGGGGAGCAGAAATCCCACTAGGCACCAGGGATGGATCAATTTTGTATGTACATTTAGGGGGCGGGCTGCCCTGAATGGGCATTGTAATGCCTCCATCGCTCTCAGAAATAAGCACAGTATTTCTGCCCCCCACGGAGGGCAGTTGGGGGCAATAGCAAAAAGACAGAGCTCATTTTTTGGGGGCAGGGGGTCAGGGCATTACAATGCCCATTTTGGGAAGACCCCACCCCTAGATTAATAAAAAAATCTCTGGTGCCTAGTGGGCTTTCTGCCCCCCCCCCCGAGGGCAGAAAGCCCACTAGAAACCAGTGACCTTTTTTGGTAGTGTAGAGGTTGGGTCTGACCAGAATGGACATGGCAATGCCCCCACCCCCAAAATAAATGGGCACAGTCTTTTTGCCCCTCCTGTCAGCAGATGGGGATTATTATCCCAATTTGCCCCCCGGGGTGGGCAGAAAGCCCACTAGACATCAGGAAAGCATTTTTTTAAATAGAGGGGTTGGGGCTGCCCACAACGATGGGCATGGTGATGCTCCACACTCCAACTGAAGGAGGAAACAGTCTTTCTGCCCTCTCTGCAAATGAAAGCATCTCTTTCCAAAGACAAGGAATAGGACATTTGACTCTTTTGGGTTTTGGTTTTATATCTAGGCCAAGAGAGCTTGGCTAACTCCCAGTATTGTGCCACCCTCAAGGGGGAGCGGCTGTATTTTTTGGACTTGGGTAAGCTGCCATCTGGAAACACCTTACACTCTCAGGCACTTCTAAAAACTAAACATCTCAGGGAGTCCAGTGTGGTGTGCTTTACATGCACCCCACGTCATTTTCTTACCCATAATGCCCTGCAAATCTCCAACTTTTCCTGAAATCATGCATTTTCCCTACATTTCTATGATGGAATCTTCCAGAATCCACAGCAATCCACAAAATTCCTACCACCCAGCATTGCTCTATCTGTACTGATAAAACGCTGCCCCACTTGTATGGGTGCCCAAAGCAGAGTCAGTCTAAAGAAATATTAAACAAAACTGCTCTTTTGGACCTACTTTGGTTCCCCTTCAATTTCTACAGGTTTTAGCCCTTCCTTGTAGCTGGCTTTGGGTCCACCTACCCAAGTGAGGTATCATTTTTATTGGGAGACCAAGGGGAACGCTGGGTGGTAGGAAATTTGCGGCTCCCCTCAGATTCCAGAACTTTCCATCATAGGAAAGTTTAAGGTTTTCAAGGGATTCCGGGTAAAACAACCTGGTGAAAGCCACACAAGTCACCCCATTGTGGATTCCTCTGGATGTCTAGTTTTAAAAGATGTACAGGTTTGCTAGGTTTTCCTAGGTGCCAGCTGAGGTAGGGCCGAAAAACCACAGCTACCCACTTTGAAAAAACAGGTCAGTTTTTCTTGGAAAAATGTGATGTATTCATGTTGCGTTTTGGGACGCTTCCTGTCACGGGCACTAGGCCTACCCATACAAGTGAGGTACCATTTTCATCAGAAGACTTTTGAGAATGCTGGGTGGAAGGAAGTTTGTGGCTTTGTGAAGATTCCAGAACTTTCCATCACAGATATTTGAAGAGAATGTGTTTTTTTAGTCAAAGTTTGAGGTTTGCAAGGGATTCTGGGTAAAACAACCTGGTGAGAGCCACACAAGTCACCCCCACCCTGGATTCCACTAGGTGGCTAGTTTTTAAAAAATATATAGGTTTGCTAGGTTTCCCTAGGTGCCGGCTGAGGTAGGGCCCAATAAGCACAGCTACAAACTTTGCAAAATCAGGTCAATTTTGTGTGGAAAATGTTGATGTATCCGTGTTGTGTTTTGGGCCGTTTCCTGTCACGGGCCCTAGGCCTACTCACACAAGCGAGGTACCATTTTTATAAGGAAACTTGGGAAAACTCAGATTAGTAGAATAAGTGTTATTACCAATTATCTTTCTCTACATTTGCACCTTCCAAACGTAAGACAGTTTAGACGATAGAAGTCATTTTGAGAAATGCCCTTTAATTTACGTTAGTATGGGTAATCCCAAATTCAGAGATGTGCAAATAGCCGCTGCTTCTAAACTCCATATCGTCTGCCCATTTCGGAAATTCATACGTTTGCTTGATACCTAATTTTCACTCTTTATATTTCACCAAATTAATTACTTTATACCCGGTACAGAATCAAAAACTATTGCAAAGTGATGCTCAGTTAATGGCTCTGGGTACCCAGGGTTCTTGGTAAACCTACAAGCCCTATATATACCCACAACCAGAAGGGTCAAGTTAACATAACTGCATATTGCTTTTGAAAATCTGGCATAGTTAGAAGTTACAGATTAATACGTAGACACAAATTGCTGTTTTTTCTCAACTCAATTTCAATCTTTTTTTTTCAACTGTTACGTTCTTTGGGAAAACCTTGAAGAATCTAAACAAATGACCCATTGTTAAATTTCAGAGTGTTGTCTACTTTTCAGAAATGTATAGCGTTCCCAGATCCACCATTAGTTTCACACCAATTTCTCCCACTGACAGAACGAGGTTAAAATCACAAACAATAGGAAAAATAGGCTATGTTCCTGTAAAATACCAAAACTGTGTTGAAAATTTAGTTGTCTGATTCAAGTCTGCCTGATCCTGGAAGCTGGGAAGATGGCGAGTTTAGCACTGAAATCCCCCTACATTGATGCCATTTGCAAGGAAAAAAACAGATGCTTTCTTCTGCAGCACTTTTATCCCATTTTTCCCCAAAAAAACAAATGTACCTGTATTCTGGCTAATTTCTTAGCCCCCTCCAGGGGAATCCACAAACCCTGGGTGCCTTTAGAATCCACAGGGTGTTGGGAAAGAAGGACGCAAATTTTCCATGGATAGCATATGTGGACAAAAGGTTATGGGGGCCTGAGTGTAAACTACACCAAATAGCTAAAAAAAAAGGCTTAGCACGGGGGGGCGGAGAGAAGGGTGAACCACGAAGGGATTAACACACCAAATTCTGCATGTTTTGGCATTGCTTTGTATCCCCCCAATAAGTGTGAGCATTTTGGACTTGGTGGGATCTATGTGCCTATTTGCAAGTGCCCTAGTGGAATAGTTAGTATTTAAAAGACCCAATAAAATCTGACCCCCTGGGGTTCAGAATTTATCAAATGTGATGAATAGTACCTATTCCAATTATTTTGCCTTTAGTGGGGAATAGTGGATTTGGGGGGTTATTGCACTAAAATACACGTCTTTATAAATATTGGCCCTTTTTTTACCCCCAGTACCTTTCAGGAGGTTTTACCTGCTGTCATTTAACGAAGGATGCAAATTATATTGCACCAAGTAGTTACTGGGTTCGATAAACATTGCACCACTGATAATTGCGATCTCTGGGCTAACAGGTGTTTACCAAGGATCTCAAATTACCAGAGCACTTGTAATCTTAGCACATTAAGGAAAAAGTGTGATGGTGTCATAATTATCACACAACTCATAATTCTGATATCTGGGTGTACAAAAAAACGGAATTTGGGTCTGACCTTGCTGTGAGGCAACATCAGTAGTGTGCTTTTTACTGTTGATACATTTATTTGGCAATATAAAGCATTTATTACTAACGGGTGGTTCAAATCTTACTTTTAAAATTACCTCCCTCCAACGTTGTTAAAGGAAAAAACTGTGCTTTACCTATCATGTTGCAAAGCACCTCTTAATTATGTATTACAGATGTGAACTGCCATGCAGTAGTGTTCGACTGTATATTCAAACCACTCTTGAGCTTTCGGCAGGTGTTTGAACAACGCAGATGTCTGCTGACTGCACAGTGAGAGGATCACAGGTCACCCACCCCTTCACGCAGGGCCTGTCCTCCCAGTCCAGAAGTGAAAGTGCCTGAGAGCCATTGTCCAGTCTGGATAAAATAAAGCTATCAATTGAAGGATTATGGCACACGTTCATTGTTGTGCTCGAAAAGGTACATTCCAGTTAAGCTCTTTGTGTTTTCCGAGTAAATGTGCAAAGTTGAGCTTCTGAATAGGTATTCTGTCCTATCAAAGCCTCATTGTTTAGCAGATCTTATACTTAAACAATGTGCCATTGTGACGGCAGCAAAGACCAGGGCATAAAATAGCAGATTTTCGGACTTTCCACCACTCTCTCGGTTCGACGATGCTGCAAGCACACCCGTGCTGTTCCTGGGGCCGTTCTTCCCACCACCAACGGACTAGTTTCACCGGTGCACTGATTTTTACAACCTACCTGTTGCTAAGAAGACGGATTCAAAATGGCGGCCTCTGACCCTGGCGTCACCTGTTTACAAAGGAAAAGGACACGTTGGACTCTAGAGCGCAGGCAGCCGGGGCCCTTTAATGTCATCGGCCCTGTCAACTCAGGTGGGATTTTGGCACTGACTTCGGGGTTTGAAGGGTGTCTCACCCCACATGGTTCGTGACCCACAGTTCTACTCTAGTTTCTGTGCTCGACGAGCTGTGTGAGCAGGCGATGACAGGCCCCAAGCACAAGGGCCAGATGAAGGCACGGTGGGATCCCTGTGCACCCGCTAAAGACTAAAAGTGTATCTTTTTGATAAAAAAAAACAGTGTTGTACGATCCAGCCCAATGATGGGTACTAATTTCATTAATCTCCTGTGGATGAGAGGCGGAGCGGACCTACTGGAATGTTGGCTGTGACCTTCGGATTACACTCTGAGATACCTGCAGCCAGCACCAACCCACTGCACTGGCAGATGTAACCTGGACGGAACGTGGCTTATTTTGAAAGGAAGAGGGCCATGTGGTGTATGTTAGCCGCAGCTTGTTTTCATGGAGGCTAAAATGTCACTTGAATCTATCTCCGACTTGGATTTGTATAACGCACACTGTCATCTCAGTGACGGCTTTGCACTGAATAGCTGTTTCCAAACTACTTGCAGAGTGCTGGGGCGAGAACTAGAGGGAGAGCGGACGGGTAGGTTGCTCCGTTGGCTGGTCCCTCCCCTCCCCCCGGCAGATAAGTGTTTCTCTGACTTTTGGATGGTACTGTGTTGTATTGCAGCTGTAATATAGCGCTTCCTACCCCTAGGTGGGGCGCTGAAACGCTTGCCTGCATTGACGGCGTGCTAATCATATACGGTGTGCGGTTGGGAGTGTAGTGTCTGTTATAATCCTCCGTGGGAAGTGTTTCAATGCTGGCGGCTTAAGCCTTATATTGTGAGATGTCTTTTATCTTTAGCTAAAGGTATGGGGAACGAGCTTCCTGTTAATACATTCGTCAGCTCAAAGTTCGCATCTTAACGCCAGGTGTTCACTCAATAACCATCTAGTTCATTCACTACAGGTGTTTGAACCGCTATTTTTAAAATCGACATTTTTTCCACTTCCAGAGTGGAAATTCAAGAATGCTCTTCCGCTTCTCAGGTCCATGTTACTTTTGTAGCCTTAGTATCACGTCTTTTAGAATAGGCTCAGTTCATACTGGGTTCTTAGCATTGTATTGTAGCTGTTTATGAGGCATTGTGCTCTCTGCAGGACTAAAACATGCAGACAGTGGCACACTGGGTAATAGGCGCCAGTGCACTTCTCAGCGGAGCTGTGGTTAGTCAGAGTTTGCCCCACCTGCGTGTAAGGCATGTTATTCACAGTCAGTGCATTATTCAATTAGTGTTTTCCTGCCTCTAAATAAACATATTTTAGGTGTATGCTTTAAAAAATGTATTTGTAGGTTTTCTGCCCCTTTTGCCACTCTCTCGGTCTCTCCACATTCATGGATCATGCTTGAAGTTACCATATCAGTATACATATATATATAGATATATATGTGTGTGTGTGAAGAAAAAAATATATATACATATATATATATGTATATATATTATATATATATACATATATATATAATATTATAATAATGTACATAAATATTTCAGTAAACTTGTTTCATGTATCAATTAAAAGTACCCTATGTATTTTTTTATCCACGAATAATATGATGGCCCATAATTTCGAAGCAGGGGTCACAATTCTCTATGTCTACGGCCCAACCCTGAGAGGCAGATTTCAAACACCTTCTCTAACAACGGTATTACAAAACCGTTATTTTCTAGTCTTCTTTTTCGAGGTGCGGTCCAATTTCCTTAGCCTGTCATAACATTCATGGTGCCCAAGGTTACCCTTGCTGTGTGATGGGGTGATGTGTATTGTGCTACAGGCCACATTTTGATGGGACATATTTACAACCTTTAACAAAATTAAAGGTTGGTCCATTCTAATTTATACAAAACACCCATGCTTTCCTGGACAACTAAGAAGAAAATTATTTTTAACTCTATTCAGTAACATTTTCACCAGTGCAAATTTTGAGCATCAGAGAGGTTTGAACGCTGGAAACAGGAGTCTACAGGAGTAAATCCCACCCCCCACACACCCCCACACACCCCTTACGTGTATCCCCAAAGTAATAAAGGGTGTTTGGCCATCTGATTTCTAATCTTCCCCACCATATCTGATATTGCCATCTTGCAACAAGTATAGGTATCCCGCCTCTACTAATCAGTACCAGTTCAAATATTTAAACAAAGTCTCCTAAATATTAACCAAAAAAGTAATATTCCTACGTGTATTTCAATGTATTAAGAAATTGTTAAAATGCAAATTGTAAGTAGAGTCTTTGAGGCATTTTGGATGCAAACTGCGAGCTTTATAATCTCATGAAGCATGATTTCGTGAAACTAAGCTTCTTTGTGCTATGTGGATCCTCAATGCTTCACGATAATTGTATACATGTACACACTCATACCTACAACCCTTTCAACGTCAGTGCAGTCACCTTAGGGATGAAATGGTAAATGTCTGTTATTACATTGTATAAATATGTGTAAGGTACATACGTAAACACAGATGTACTTTATAGTACTGTCCCAACTGCAGTTCCCCAAGCCACGTACTATCCGAACATGAATCTGGTAATCTAGTTTTGATTATACCTCGGCAAAATTGTTTTTGTATACATGGGTAATCACAAACAAAATCCAACATTTGAGGTGACCGAATTTCACCAAATTTTTGCTTTCTTCTGGTTATGATTTTTGTGTAATTGTCACTGGCTGGAGATTGGTTTAAGCAGAAAATATGGGAAAGGCATGTGCAGTGGCTGCGAGCGCAGTGCTCATCGTGTGACTTTATAAATCATATTGAAAATATATTCAGCAGTTACCTTGCATGATTTGTTTATCTGAGAGCATACCTTGCCTATAAATTTCTGCAAACGACTACCCAGTCTTAACGCGTATAATACACATCATTTCAGAAAACTGAGGGGCATATTTAAAAGCCCCTAGTGCCACCGGTATGTCACTTTTTGTGACGCTCCGGTGCCACTGTGCCCTACGCCATATTTACAAAGAGGCATTAAGCCACTTTTTGTGGCTTAACACCGCCTTGTAAATATACCCCCCCAACGCAGTTTTCTGCAGCAGAGGGCGCGCAATGGGTGTTGCTGTGGGCGTACCCATGAAATACCCGTTGCTTTCTGACACTGTCCCAGATTTACAAGAAAACATAAATCTGAGGGAGCACCAAAAACTAGTGCCACACCAGGGTTGGCGTTAGCATGGCGCAATGAGGAGAAATAATTTTATTTCTCCTCGCTTTTTCTTTTTCTATGGTTCTATGTGTGCTGCATTCTCCAGCACACATAGAAAGAGCAAAAGGCCATGAATGTTTGTCTATGTGCAGTAAGGTGTCCCTATTTTTGTAAAGACGGCGCATCCCTGGGTTTCTGAAGTGATGCAGTGCGGCCACTTTCTTGTAAATATGTCCCTTTGTGTATTATATCTGAAAAAAATTAGCCAGTCGTGCCAGGGTATGGTTTTAACAGGACTATACAGTTCTAGCTATGTGATCTCGTGCACGAGATGATCCTGCTACAATAAAAATATTCTGTGTAAAACTGCGGCACCTTAGAGAGCCGTCTGCGGTAAATTCCTATAATACAATAATCCTCTCTTAGACAAACCTCAGTCTTTGAGACCAAGTAGACCTTGTCATGAGCAGAGACACTCTGGGAATCTGTGGAGGTGCTGTTGATCACATTTTAGGGGGATCCAAAGTTTAAAGTTTAAGATCATTTTTATTACAACGTTAGGTAAAATTTGAAAAGGGATAACTGAAATGAAGACATAACTTGAGAGATGTTACCACAGTTGCTACTATAATCAAAATGTTGGTGACTGGTCAGTGGAAGTGGACATCGTGGTGTCTCATTGAACTGGGACTGACCAGCCGATAAAAGAACATGCCCGTCTTCAAGTAGGTTGAATTGACTGCTTGTCAGCTAGTCTGTGACAGAGAAGACAGATGCCTTAAAATTTGCTGGGAGCCCAGAGATCCCACTGCACCATTCTCGAGATTTCTAAGGGTAGTAAAAATAGTCGTAATTGAAGTACAGTTGGCCTCTCAGACCACTGGGCCCTGGTGTTAATTCACCTGCCCCACTAAGGACTGTTTTGCCCTCGAGTTGAACGTCTTTAAATGTTCCAGTTATGATCACTGACTAATAACGCATTTCTGATGAATGCACCAAGGTACCTTAAGCATGGCAGCAGAAGCAGCCAACAGTGTGTGAAAGCACGTGCACAAAATACGCGATCAATAAAGGATTCTAATGTGAGTCATTTTGTAGACTGGATGAGAGGGCATCTTTTAATGGTTGTATTCAAAAGGAGGGCTCTTCTGAGCAGCTGCACCACCTTCTCAATCCCCAACATACACACGCAATGCAAAAGATACCACTATGGCTGCACACAATGCTCAGATATGGTGAACCTCAAGCCTCTTCCTGATGATCAGTTTATCAATGTAATCACATTTCCTAATCTGGAATCATGCCGCAACATTGTTTCAGCTAATGTGCGAGCCTGGCCACGGCAGCCTTGTGAAGACGTCTCGGGATGGCTATATCCTTTGGGATCCAGGCCTAATCCTGGCCTCCATTGTGCCGGCTCTGCAGGGGCAGGCTCCAGGGCCTTCTGCCCAGACACCCCGCCCCTCCCGCACCCCACCATCCTCAGGTGCACGGTTACAGAGGGCAGGCCCCAACCAGGAGATTACAAAACGAGGGTCTGACAAGTTTCTCAACACAGGCCCGGCCGAGTGAGACAGCCATCCCGGCTCACCGGGGACATGTCCAACCCACAGGGATTTTCCCAGCCTCGCTGGGAGCTACACCTTAACCCGGCAGGAGAAGGTAAACAGACCTTTCATGTCACAGCCAGCGCTTATGAACACACATGATTAAAACACAATGCGGCCGGCAGGCCCGCCCCCAGCCCAGTCCAATACAATGAGGGGTCCGACTGGAGATCTTCGACCCCGACCGAGCCAGTGTCAACAGCCTAACTGCCGTAGGTTTAAGAGTATCAGCCAGGCCATGATTGGATCAATTCCGAGTAGTGAGGGCTCTTCCCTCCAGCACGTGCGTCACGCGGAATACACTTGTAGAGACAGGTTACTGCGCAATCCTTTTTTAATTGTGATGGTATTTTCCTTTAAAGTCGCCCGGACGTGGCTTGGTCAGTAAGGCTGAAGAAGCGGTGTATCGTGTTAATTCATTACATAAAAAGCAGCGCACGAGGGGACCTTAAGGGCCAGTGGAAAAGGAAATAAGTGCAGACTGAGAGGTTATTTGAAATTTAGTATTTTGTAAAATGACCATGTTTTAAGACCTTCAAAACAGAGATGTGCGTGTGTGTTTTTGTCTGAGTGAGTGCTCAAAAATCCCATGTGAAGTCCGACACACCTAACCATATCGACTGAGAGCTCCTGTACCCACCTATTTATTAAATACATAATACATTTTGTTAGGGGTAGTGTAACACCCTAAACTCACGCCCCTAACAATTGCACTTTCTGCCTCTGCACTGTAGTAACAGGCCTTCATTGTTTGTGATGATTGAGCTAAAACTGACTCAATTATAAAAGTGATGCTCTGACAACAGAAAGGGAAGGTTTTTAGATGTGCAGGGTTTGTTTCCAATAGGATGTAGAACGGCCTGTACCGAACTGTGGCATTCACAGACTTTCAATACAGCCATATTTATTGTGTTACTGTCACAATTGTGCAGCTACAATTGTCAAATCGAAGGTCTTCAATTCATCGACCACTTAAGGTTGAAAGTCTGAGTCTGTCCCTCTTCAGTCCATCCCAACTAACTGAAGCAAAGCACCAGACAGGAAAGGATACTGACAGACATTGGATTAGTTGAACGTGTTCATGTTGTATGAGGTAATCTTATTTCATGCCATGTTATGTGAAGTTCTTGGCATTTGTAGGACACATTATCTGCCTTTTGTATGGCACTGGAATGCATTTAATAGGTTAGAGTTTACTTTGCACCAGTATCATCCAATGTAATTCAGGCAACCACTGGGATATATTTCCAGCCCTGCCAAGTACCATGCATCAGGTGTTAGTCTAACGCTTTCCATTGTGGTGGTCCACATCACCGAAATGAAATGCATTAATCATGCATTATAGCGCAGCTCAGCTGTCAAGTGGAGTGCTGCTATAATGCACCATCATGACTGTGAGCTGCAGTGTCAGAGCACGGTGTGCGCTGCTCCTGAGCCGGCAGGCTAAGGGGGCTGCCTCATTAAGATCTGCTCGCAGCGCTTCCAGTACCCTCTCAGCTACAAAAATGTATCTAAGCTGTAGACGCACCCCCAGGCCTGACACACAATTATAACTGACTTCACAGTCAGTGTGTGACTAATCATGGCGTCACTAGTAAGACTCTGTGAGTGAGAGACTCAGTGGAGAAGTGTGGCACGATGGTTAGAGCGGCAGACCCTGATGCAGAGATCTGGTCCGGGGCCAGGGTTCAATTCCCACGTTGGCTGGTATTGGGCTCACTTCCCTTGGACTAGATAATTCTCGCCTTGGTGCCTAATCTAATTAATGGGTCCCACTCTGGGAAATCGCTTGCTTAATCTCCACAACAGCGCTTGGATGCTTGGCTTCACCCTGGGGTTGTCCAAGAGTGGGCACCTCACAGGGAATATCCGGGAGGGGTTTGACAGCAGTATGTGTACAGCACTTTGAGATCCTAATGGGTGAGCAGTGTGCTATAGAAGTGCAAAGTTTACAGTTTAATAGGCTAGGTGGAGGGTGAGTCACAGGTCCATCCTGACCTCAGCTGCCCTGCCGCCTGCAGTGTGAGCGGGTGGGATTTCATACAACTTTGGCTGTGCTTTAGTTTGGGGAAGCAATGCAAGCCGCAGCTCCTCTGACCTCGCTGCTCGCACCACAGCAGGGGAAGGTGTGAATGAGGGGATCGATCCCTGCTGCACATCCTGTGAGCCGGAGGGACCCAACCCCAGCCAGGCTCGGCTGCCACGATTCAGTGCAGATCCACAAGTACTGGCTAAGAGAGTGAGCGGCACCAGTACAAAATGACTTCTGTGCCGTAATGTTTGTTTAGTTGTTAATTGGTTAGATAGAGCTGTGCAAGTGAACTCTCAGCCTCAGGTTGACGGCCAGGTGCTCAGCTGTTTATGATCAGATTAACAGGGCAGACGGTTTGTACCCAGTTACAAGGGCACAATGTTAGTACCCTTCCATGTCTGATGCTTTGCAGCACCTTCAAGATCTTAGATTTTCTTGTTGCTAAAATGAGTGTAATTTCTGATATTTATGTTTCCCTTGTCTTCATTGCTTGATTATTCTCACAAGAATGTGTCACTAACAGTTGTTGAAATATCACTCATAATTACACTGAAATTATGTAAATGTCACACATAGCAATCTGAAGCCTTGGCAGTTTGTATTACAAGGGATTTTTATTAAGGTGTCGGGGCATATCCGTCACAGTGCCATTCAGTAGTTTTCCTTTCAGACGATGCCCTGGGTTCAGCTTCTCCCTGTCTCATCTGTGGTTCCTGTAAATGGCTGTCTGTCTTCTTCCCACGACCCGCTCACTAAAAAGGGCAGAGGTCATCAGCGCAAACCACTTGGAAATAATCAGTAATTTGATTTCCCTCTAAGGATTATTAGCTGCCCCCATCACCTTCCTTGTGAGTGCCATATTTGTTACTCAGTCTTCCCTTTTTCCTCTCTTATTCCCACCCCCCTAGTTTGTGAGTTGCTCCCCCAGTGCTACCACCACCACAATTGCACAAATTGTAAGATAGGCACTTGCCTGTGGCCACAACCCTCCTCCAGGGCTGTGGCGATGGTACCCAAGGCATTTCTCTGCCTCTCTGGGCCACATGGGTTTACAAGCAGGAAGTTCTGGTTCCTGGCATCAGCCACTGCCATGGTTGCTGCTTCTCTCCCCTCTACTTCTGTTGCCGGGGTCTTCTTCAACGTCCTTGTGGAGGGTCACCTCGTCCTCAATATGCTCCAACTCCTCCTCCGGTTCCTTCCAGGTCTGGACTTCCATGTCGAGTTCTCGGTTCAACGTCTCCTTGCTATCCTCACCCAACAACTTCTTCAGGCCTTCCCTGCTCTTCACTTCCTTGTCACACAGTAGGGCCTCTTTGCCAGTCCTCTCAGAGGGTAGAATGTGTACCGTCTTCCCTAGTGGATTACGCTGGTGGACATCATGTAGTTCTCACTCACCCCTGGCACTCCTTACAATCCCATAGCAAGGCACACACACACACACCCTGAATTACACTAAATACTTGCATGCAAAGGAAAAGTCCCCAAGCGAACAACTGAGACCACACCAGTTTTGATTGTAGAAATTTATGTTGCAGGTTTATTTGGTACGGTAATGGGTTAACTTATGCGAGACTCAAGAGCAGCCAGCTACAATATGGCCTAAGCTGGCAACCCACCTTATAAGCCAATGAGGACCAGGAATACACATCTGGTGCTGAATCGTTTGGGGTTCACTGCATATGTAGACCCCATAGTCTAGGTAAAAAACTCAAGGTGCATATACAGAGCATTACCAGGCAATGCCCCAGTTGCTCAGGCTTCCAGTTACCCATGGTAATAGCAGGGCGCCATCTTTCTAATTCAGTGGCCCTGTCGTAAGGACTCCTGGGATATTGACATGAAGTCCGTATTGGCTCTTGTGGTTGCTTTTCACCCCAACATATATAAATCAGCCTGTAACTCTACCTGCAACACAGACCAAAATAAAATAAAACCTCACAACACTTGCATTACATCAGTAATTACAAACATGCAAAAAAGGGTAAGTGGTAGGGTAGGTTTCTCTGTACAATATTGACAAATATGTAAACCCTTGGAGCTATGTTGCACATAAAGAGGGATCCCTTCTACAGAAGTTACTTAAGTAAAGGGGTTTAGCCTTCCTCCCTGATGTAAGCACTCTCCCTTCAACCTCGGACCGTGCCATGAGAGGGATAAAACAGGTGGTGAAGCATGTTATGCCTGGCTGTGGAATGGTGCAGTAAGCTGCTTCTGCTCTAATTGTCGCTCTTTGTGTGACGGGCACAGCCACATGGTATCCATAACCCAAACCAGGCACATACACCCCTAATTACACTGAATAAATGCATGCAAAGGAAAAGTCCACAAGCGAATGACTGCGACTGTTAGCACAAAGTGATGTTGCAGGATTATTTAGTAAGGTAATAGTTTAACTTACAGAAGATCCAAGGGCAGTCAGTGGCTATGTGAAATAATCTGTCTGCCCAGATGATTAGACACTGGGGACGAGGAACACACAACGTTACTGCTGAACTTTTGGGGGTTCACCCCGCATCCCGACCCCATAAATCCCAAAGAAACTTACATGCATAGGCAAAGTGTTCGTCACCAGGCAAGCTCCCAGTGGCTAAGTTGGCAACCCACTTTATCAGCAGAGGAAGACAAGAAATACACATCTGTGAATCATTGGGTGTTTACCCCACATTTGGACAGGAGATACTAAATGCACCTTAAACAACTGAGGGGTACTCAAAGCAGGGTACCTAGGATAACAACAGAGATAACAACCAGGGTAGGATCCAGCAGACCTGAACCAGCTGACGGATGTACACACCAGCTTGGGGGCTGGGGTGCCCAGGTCATTGGGGTGGGCATGGGGCTCCCGCTCCTGACTACCCCGTTGTGCCCCCACCGCAGATTGGTGTTTGGGGGAGGGGGGATGGAACCTGGAGCATGAGGACAAGGTACAGTGAGTTTTTGAAGCTACCCCCCTCACCCCAGGGATACAGGTGAAGTATGGTTCACCTGTGTGGTCCAACGGTGGTTCGGGTTGCGGCTGGGTCCTTGGTTTACAAATTGAAATTTTGAATAATGACTTTGATTTACAGGGTGTGTTTTTTGATGATGTATTGTCTTTCTATTTCAGAGGTGATTCAACTAATCTTGCGCACTGTGTACTAAAGACGTGTATTCCTAATAAATATTCTTCCAATGCTAAGACACTCGTGCTTGGACAGTTTTCATTTGGTGGGACTTTTGGGGTGGGGGCTTACTGGGGGCATGAAGGTCCTACGGTCCCTATAATCCAGGAAGAATCTCATACGCAGATACAGAGCATTACCAGGCAAGCGCCAAGTTGCTCAGGCTTAACACTACCTCTGGGAATTAAAGGATGCCATTGATTTCATCCCAGGGCCCTGTTGTAAGGATCACAGGGGCTTAACACAGGCCCGGCAATCCCTGGGGCACAGGGGTTCGCCTGACCCTTCAGGGCCCTCATTCAGCCTAAAGCCTATATATATTTGTAAGATATTGGAGTCTTAGGGGCCCTACCACTGCTGTTTTCAGTGAAGCATAACTTATAGTGCATTGGCAAACACTGTTTATAAGATGTTGTGGTTGGGATCTGACCGCATTTCCAGCACAAATCCCCAATACACAATGTTGTTGCCCTTATCCATGAAGTCTGAAATTGGTCACTCAGGCACCCTTATGCCTTATTAAATGAAACTGCAGTGTTAGCTGTATTCCGAGTATTTCTTTGACAACAGGAATGCCATATAATGTTCCAACTTGTTTCATCATTGTCATACATGTGTGTCTCTGCTATGCCAAGTGGTAAATTCCCATTTAGTACCCCATGGGCATCATTGTCACTGGCACTGTGATACCCACTTACAAGGAAGAAAAGTAGGCTTTTTTTAATGTACAGTCATAGCAATGTACCTTCGAGAGCAGCACAAATTGCCTGCAGTCAACCAAGCTTGTGCTCCTTAATTCAGGTATGTTTAATTCATTTTATTTATTTCCTACAGCATTGGGAGGTTTTTCATCAAAGTGCTAGTTTTTAACCACAAACTTAGAAACATCCTTCATCTCTCACTCTGATCACAATGAAGAGGCAATTCAGTTGTCGTGTACCATATGTGGCCTAAGTTCTTCTTATACGTGAAGCAACACTATAGTCTATTAAGTGAAACACAAGAGGGTTTTGTACAGTGCACATCCTGAACTCACATATTAGAGCATGCTCTGCTATGTGATCTTGAAGAAAAATGAGGCTTGGTGAAATAATATTGTGCAATTCTGCCATTAGATTGGTATCACTTTTTCTGGCTTTTTTACATTAACGTTTACAGATTGCCTTTAATTCTTGGCACATAAAGTTAGAGCATGGGTGGTAGACAGGCTTCAAAACGACCTTGAGCTGAGCCGAAACAAGTTTTCAGTGACTTAACCACCTCTATCCTCAACAGTTGATGCACATGCTTTCTGTCCATGACATGATGCACACTCAGTGGTAGAAAGGAAGGGTCAGTGATTAATAGAGACACATTGTTAGCCAGATCTACTTATAGTTGTGAATAACATAAGGGTGGAGGGAAACACCTGGACCAGTTGTGCTGCCATTCTGTATTCCTCCAAGCTAATTCTTTTTTCCAGATGTCCATCAGTCCTTTCCTATTGATGTCTCTAAAGTGTGGCCAGACTATATACAAATTGTTGTATTTTTCAGTGTTCATCCTCTATAAGTGTCTTGGCACTTAAGCAAATTCTGTGATCAACAAGCTTGCAAATGCATACATTAACTATCCCTGACAATAAAATGGGATTTAGGACATAGAAGTATGACGTTGTCCTGGAATTTTTGAATCTTTACCATTTGTAGTATTTTATCTTTACTTTGCACAAGAAGTGACAATCAAGATGTTTTCAGTGCTGGTCTTTATTTTTTGTAATATTGTTTTCATTTAATGCAGTAATCTTAATCTCAACATAGGTCAATTGTCAGCTGAAAAATGCACTCGCTGCACTGATTTTGTCAATATCTTAAGTTCATAGAGTTAGAATATGGTGGGTCAGACTGGCTCTATTTTCATCCTGAAGTTGATGAATTGAGAGTTACTGCAAATAGTAACTTTTGTTCTTTATGCCAAGATTAAAATCAAGAGACTGCATTGTAAATGGTCAACACACACATGCTCTGTAATAATCAACACACCCACATTTTAGTACCCAGCTTCGATCAAGAACAGCTTTGGGAGACCTTGGACCACTTCGGTTCAGTACTTGCTTTGCTCTCTGTTGGTAGTCAGCTACCTCCAGGTGTTCTTCATGCTGGGAACATGCAGGGCCTCTCCTTCTGAACAGTTTCTACTCCTGCAAAGCCAAACACTCTCCTTCGCTTTCTCAACCAGCAGGCTTTCAGGTTCTGAGGTAGGCTTAGGCAGACCATGAGCTTCTCCAGCAAGTTGCAGAATTCAAGTGATGTTCTTTTACCTCTGGGAGGCAGGCTGTCATGCAGACACCAGCTCTGGTCACAAAATAGTACTTCAAGTACTCTGCAGAGCACTTCTTTCATTGATCAAGAAAAATGTGGAACTGCAACAAAGTGGGGTGTTTTGGCTCCCACTTTTAAACACATTTTCCAGACGGGATGAGGATCCACTGTGGAAAGCTCCCGAACCTGTGTGGGTTCATTCTCTTTCAAATGTAATTTTGTGCCTTTCCTTAGACATGGTCTTAGTTCAAGTTGATGATTCTGACAGCAGGCTGCAATGGTACTGGCTCAGGTGTGTCCAGCACAGAGGCAAAATAGATTGTGAGATCTCTGCACCTCACTATTTGCCTTCATGAAACAGGACACTGACATAAAAAAGGGCAGGCCCTGCCTTAAATCATCCTCACCCTGAGCAACAGAAACTGCAGTCTCACCCCTCACTCCTACCAGCTATCAAATACCACTGCTTAGAAATAATCAGTAGCCTCTTTCTAACAAGTCCCTCACTGAATTTCTAAAGGCAGCACTGTCTCCATCCTCCCTCTCATCAATGTCCCATCAGTATCTGGATCTCCACCCTCCAGCCACAAGAATGAAGGCGATACACTTCCACAGTCTGGGAAACTGTATCCATCCTTCATCTTGTGCCATGCTAAATTAGCAGTCATCCAAAAAAATGGGACCTAGGAATCAGGCTTTCACCATAGAATCCTGCTGCCAGACACATATTACACGTAATTGAAATGTACACAGATTACGAGTAGAAGATATGGGACTCACACATAGCATAGCTTTAGGGTTCAGTAGACCACCCTCTCATCAGCACAGAGAAAAAGGTCTTGTTAAAAAAGATTCATCAAAACTCTGTATGCTGACACCACCACTTTATATGTCTTACAGAGGGAATGGACCATAAGGAGCACGAGGGCACCCTTTGGGCACCATTGCAGATCACAGCACAGATTCTGGACCACACGTTACCAGGAGCAAACCAAGGCCTCTGTGCACATGCTAGATTGGCGTGACACAAGGACAAAACAAAAGGTTAGGATACCAGTTTCGCATACAGTGAGACACTGAGGGAATTGGTACATGCCTGTTGTCAATGCGTGGCACATTCCCATTTCAACAGGATCATTTAGTTACTTGGGGCCAGATTTACGAAAAAGTGGCGTAGTGCAGTGCACCATGTCACTTTGCTGTGCTGCACTGCGTCACTTGAAAAAAGCAGGAATCTGCTGTATATAAGGAATACGGTGTGTTCCTGTCCTTTCGCCCTGCGCTGGCACCCTATTGGCAGCATAGCATCATGGTGCAAGGGTGACTGTGTTGCCTGTAGGATTGGTTTTGTGCAGGAAAGGGCATCTTCCTGCACAAAACAATCCTGGGAGGCGTTTTCTCTTTCTGCAGCACAGAGAGAAAGAGGAAAAACAAGGAGAAATACAAATATTTCTCCTCTTTGTGGCTCACCTGGGATGGAGTAAGATTTTGGCGCATCCCAAGCTTTACAAGGGTTGGTAAATATGGGGATGCACCAACATTCATGGGTGTTGCATGGGAACACTTACCCAAACACCCATGGAACGCCTCCCTTGCGCAGAGTAAGGCAACGCAGTGATTTGCGCTGACTTGCCTTACTTAATATCTGTGAGGCCATTCAAAGCCACGATATGGTTGCAAGAAATGTGCTGCCGCTGCATCACAAAAAGTGACCCAATGGCGGCACAAGAGGGTCATAAATAGGCCCCTTGGTCTTTCTGTGTCTGATATTGGAGTACAGTTGCATTGCTTTTCTTTACGTGACATCAGAATTTAAAGATGCGCTTCTGGACACTGAGCAGCAAGGTTAGTCTCTGCACCTGTATTCTTTTGAGTTTATTTTGGGGATTTTTCCTATTCTGCATACACTTTTGTTGCTTTTAATGGCAACTCTTCTGTCTCAGGAAGTAAGATTCTGGAAAGAAAGTCTGCCAGACACTTAGCATTATTCTTGCTGGTGGTTTGAATAATTTCTTAATTGCTTAAATAGCTAAAAGCATGCAGGGCTTTATCTTGATGTGTCCAAGTGCCATCAAAGTGTACTATGATGCATGCTCTACTTTTGCACCCTTACGAAAGAGTATGAAGTATTTTTCTTGCTCTTTGATTTTTAAAAAAAAATCATATTATTGTTCTTAATTAATTTTGTCTCCAAGCCCCATCGTCTGCAGTAGTCTTCCAGAGGATTATGATGATGATTGAGACCCTTGGTGGGGCTAGGAAAAATAATTTGAATATTTAGGCATTCTGGGGCATATTTACTAAACTTTCACGCAACGCAGGGCAGCAAGCAAAGTTGCTGTGCTGCGTGGCATGAAAGGGAGAGAGTAGAAATGTTCTATATTTGTAAATATAGGGAGCATGTATTCTCTCTCCTTGCACTGGCACACTCCAGGTAGCATAGCTCCAATGCAGGCACCCTTGCTCCATTATGCAAGGAGAATAGTTTTTGTGCAGGAAGGATTGCCTTCCTGCACAAAAACAATTTCTCTCAAGACATTTTCCTCTTTCTATGTGTGTTGCAGTTTGCAACACACATAGAAAGAGGAAATGACGAGTAGAAAAAAGATTTTACTCCTTGTTATGCCGTCCTCTGGGAGGTGTAGCGATTTCACGCAATCCCAGGTTTACAAATCTTTGTAAATCTGGGATTGCGCGAAATCCATTGATGGGTGCATGGGAACGCCTAAGTTCCAACCATGGTACGCCTCCCAGAATGAAATGTAACGCAATGCAGCTCAAGTCGCTACATTGCGTTACATTTGCTTTACAAAGCTAGGCAAGGCGGCGCAAGGGGCTTCATAAATATCTACTAGCATTTTGCATCATGGATGCGCCACAAAAGTGGTGCAACCTTGACACAAAATGCTAATAAATATGACACAGAATACCAAACTTGGGCCTAGGACTCCTGTAGCAGTTTAAACAAGTTATTGATATATAGTAAAGAAGATTTGGTTATGGTTGCATTCTTATCTGATTCCTGGACCTCTTTTAAGCTCACGGCTTGCATGTTTACCTTCCCTTTACAGCTGATTGAGACATATATAGATGATATTGTGTCATATGTTTCCCCCTCTATTCCAGCTTGAAGAATTATGATATATAGTGCCAGAGGCACTCATATTAGTAACACCAATTTCCTAATTGCGATTCTCTACAAATTGCAATTAGGAAATCGGTAGTCCTAAAGTATTAAACTCTTTTGAGTTTCATCAGCAATTCCTGCATCATGCACATTAATGAGGTAGGCCACAATTTGTGACTCGTTATGAATCGTAGCCATAACATGGATGGTGGCCTGCTGAGGTCAGCAGACCACTGTGTCTGTGATTGCTTTTAAATAAAGCAATCTTTTTTTCTAAATGCAGAAAACAAGATGCGTTTGAAGATAAAAAAATTAAACTGCAGTTTCATTTTTTAAGAGTATGCATTGGTCCATGGGATCACTGCTTGCTCCTACAAAATTGTATTATTTACATTCTTATAGGGGAAGGGATCTCTTAGGGACCCCTTCACATTCCCCTTTGCGAATGGGTTACCACCAGTTTTAAAATGGTGGTAAAGTATTACTGTATTGCGACTGGAATTCAGTCCCAAAACAGTAATATATACCATACCAATTCTGTATTACTGAATCGCAAATGCAAAATGCAACCTGGCAACAAGTTACTGAATTGCATTTTGCATTTTGTAATTAGAAAAAGCATTTTTCAAGACTCAAACGGCCTGATTCAGGGAATCGGGAAATTTGAGAAAGGAAAAATGCTTTGTTCATGTGGGCCTTAGTCTTTTGCGCCAGAGCGCATTTAATCTTCTTCAGATATGAACAAAGCAAACAAATACACAACAACAGAAATAAAAATGTACATAACTATTACCTCCAATATATGTAGAGGCATATTAACTAATCTTTCACGCAACGCACAGCAGTAAGCAAAGTTGCTGTGCTGTGTGAAAGGGAAAGAGCAGAAATGCTCCATATTAACAAAGATATGGAGCTTTTCTTCTCTCTCCTTGTGCTTGCGTACTGTGTGCTGCCTAGCGCGAATACAAGCTTACTTGCACCATAGTGCAAGGGTGCCTGTGTTACTTGGAGTATTGTTTTTGTACAGGAAAGGACACTTTCCTGCACAATAACAATCCTTAGAGACATTTCTCTGTTTCTATGTGAGCTGCAGCATGCAGCACACATGGAAAGTGGAAGTAAGAAGATAAAGATATTTCTTCTTGTTTTGTCTCACAAGGGGAAGGCGTAGCATTTTGATGCATTCCCAGGTTTACCAGATTTAGTAAATCTGGGAATGTGCCAAAATACATGGCCATTCCCATACATGCACCCATGTAAAGCCTCCCAGCTTGACATGTAATGAAACACAGCACAAGCAGTAGTGTTGCAGTACATTTCTTTACAAAGCCTCGCAAGGTGGTGCAAATCATCCCTGGTGGCTTTGTAAATATTACTTAAGTCTTTGTGTTGTCGTTGTGTCACCTTGTGCAATGCAAGGACAATGCAAAGGCTTGATAAATCTGGGCCCTAATGTGTAAAACACCAAGGGGCATATTTACAATATTTAGACGCAGAGCAACACCGCAAACCTTCTTGCTGCACTGCCCTGCGTCAAAAGAAAAGGGCAGGAATGCACTGTATCTGCAAGATACTGCACATTTCTGACCTTTTTTTGTGTGCTGGCACACAATAGGCTGCATTGCGCCAATGCCAAGGTGCAAGGGTGTCTACATTGCATGGAAGATTGTTTTTATGCAGGAAGGGAGACCTTCCTGCACAAAAACAATCACAAGAGGCGTTTTTCTCTTTCTATGTATGCTACACAATACAGCACACACAGAAAAAAGAAAAAAACAAGGAGAAATAAAGATATTTCTCCTTGTTGCAGCTCCCTTACGTCTCCTATGGGGAGGCATAGGCTTTTGACACATTCCCAGATTTACAAGATCTTGTAAATCTGGGAATATGTCAAAATCCATGGGTGTTGTGTGGCAACACCCACTGAAACACCCATGGAAAGCCTCTTTGACGCAGTGTAAGGCAACATAATGACTTGCGCTGCATTGCCTTACTCCATATTTACAAGGCCATAAAAAGCCATGGAAAGTGGCTTTGCGTGGGCTTGTGGATATGGGCCTGCATCCTGTGCCTTCGGTGCGTCAAAAAAGTGACGCATCGGTGGCACAAGCCACTTGTAAATATGGCCCCAAGTTCATGGAATTATGTGTGGTTTTCTAAGTGCCTTAGAGTTATATGTGTAACAGCTTGATTTGGAGTTTGGCATTTAGGTGTTCTGTCACAAACAATGACATCTATCCCTTCCACCTTATTACAAGAGCAATAGTATTTAGTGCACTTGTAATAAGGTGGACGGGGAATCTAGGCTAATTATTTACAGTTACACTACACCATGAATAATATGTTTGATCAGGGCATTTGTGTAGGTTTATCGTTTTGCCTGCCCCAAAAAGATGACAACCATAATGCCAGGGAGGCTGCTTCACTGCATGTAGCGGGAAAGTAAGCAATAAATAGACCCTTTCAAACTGGGATGATTTGAATGACAGCTACAGAGAAGACTCTAGGGTTGACCCAATGCTCCATGCTGTATGGTGTGTTGGGTGGAAAAATGTGAATGACACAATAATAAACCAAAGGGTGAAGAGGGCTGGCTGAAGCCCCTATAAGTAAGCATATTGTGTATATAATAGTAAAATGAAAATGTCTAGAAATGTGTACGCTAATGCCAGACCTCAAAAACTCAACACATCTGTGTGTGTGTGTGTGTGGAAGAGTGCTTTTTACTTTCTCCAAACATCATATTACAAATTACAACCCAGATTACTAAATATGAGTTTGTATTCTCAATGCAATTTGTTTCCTTGATTTTTTCCAAATGAAGTGAATATTTTGGTTGACCCAGTAAAGAAGTTCCAGGAAATCGCGGAATTATAATTTTTTTGATGGGTAAACATTTTAAATCGTAAGTTTTCAGGACTTTCTGGACAAGGGTAAGAATGAGCACGTATAAAAGTAAACAGCATTTGCAATACAGGTGTTCGTTTACTCCCTATTTCTCTAAGGAACATAAAAATATCATTTGTCCTGTGCCGTTCGTATCCTACAGCGCCATCTAGCGGTTACATTATAGTGTTTATCTATTAATAGATGCCATTCGAGAAATGCGTGATGGCACAGATTGCCAATCTTTTGTATCAAGATATATAGGTTATTTCATTACTTTATTAGATAAAGTTTATATAGTATGGTAGATATGGTCATTGATTGACCCGAAGGTCCGAGAAAAAGCGACTTCCTTGAGAGCACCCTCACATCAATAGATGACTCAAAACAAACCACTTTTGCTAATTTACTAAAATAAAAATATATCGAAGTCTGCAGTGTGCAGTAAACAGAGAATTCAAAGACTTTTGAACAGCACAGTATTTGACCATTGGAAGTGAAATGTCCATATTTGCTAATGCTTGTATCGGCGTGACACAAAACAATTTTATGATACACAAGCGGGCCTTTAAAAAAGGTAAGTAGTTGGCATCTTTTACGTCGCGCAACTGTCTGCGCAAACCTTTAGTGAATAAAAGTCATACTCTCCCATGATTGAGAGGAAAGCTGTTGAAAAGCAAATTAATTTAACGAAACGAGGTGTTTCTGCCTGAATAAAGTGTTGACAAGGAATGCACGTCCCACCTTTGGTTTCAAACAGAACAAACTGAACTTTAAGTCACTGGTTCCACCTAGTGGTAAAAATAAAAAAATACTTCCTTCTTTTCCTCAAAATGGTTTCCTGTCATCTGACCATTTTTTTTCTGAAGTGTGTCAGTTGATGGCTAAATACTTTGAACCAGTCTCATGTAACGCTTTGCTTTTGACCCCTGCTCCACTTTGTTTCTTTGTAGAAGCTCTGGTATATGATTTAATAATTCCTCAAACCCTCAACCTTTGACATGTTAATTGAAGGAGATGTAGAGTTTTTCAGACTCCCACTAGCACAAACCAGGCACATTTAATTCTGGAGAAAAGGGTGATATTTTTATTGACAGTCTCCCGCATAAAACCTCAGAGAACTGACTTTCTTCAGGAAAATAAAAACATGTATTCCAGTTCAAAACACTAGAAGGGAATTATTGGTTGTGTATTTCACGCTCTGGTGATTATCAAAGCTGTGCTTTGAAGTGTAGATTTCACTATAGTTCTGTGATATACCACCACTCTGTCTTTCTCCCACTCATAACTGGCACCTCGGAGCATAGTTAAGGCTCTCTTAGTGGTAATTCCTTACACCGTCCCCATCATCAAAGCATAGGAGACTCTATGAGAATGGGATTTCCTTTCCGTGGGTATGAAAGGGCCTTGCTGCCAGTCATGCTGCAGGAAAAGTAGCCTTAATTCTGCGTCTGTTGATAATGTAATAGGGCACAACACATTTCATATCCTTTAGGTCAAATACTAAAAAAAACATGTCCACACAATACTGAGATGGTAAACTGCCATAAAACTGAACAGTGCAATGGGAAAAGCAAATCTCATAAAAGAAGATTGTGTGAGGATGTAGTACGTCTAATGTTACTGCAGAAGCATTTTTTAAATAATGACAATTAATGCAACAACGCATAGAATTGACATGTAGGCCTTAGACAAAAATGCAAGGTCTTTCAATTCAAGAAAAAGCGCAATGTTGTCATTTTACACATATTAGCCTTGACTAGCTGATACTCCAACTCTATAAAGCTGGCCTAAGTAAAGAATGTGAAAAGTTAAACCTTCGACAAGCTAACATGATGTGAAAACGATGGTTAATTGTAAAAGAAGTTAAGTTTGATCTTCCCGTAGGCATATTTTTCATAGAAAATAATATTGTATTAAAATATATCAGCATAATTCTGCAAAATGTTTCTAATCATACAATGAGAATGAATATCTAGTTTGTGCTTTAGTAAAATGATGTAAAAGCCTAACCATGAACTGAAGTTTTCTTTAGAAAGGTGAATGATGAGAACCATCATGGATTTATACAAAATATTTGATAAACATGATTTATTTAAACATTGTTTTCTAAGGACTATTGTTTCTGGGTTGAGATGACGATGAAATGTTTCTGTTCCCATTACGACACCGATTGCTGATTGGCTGACGAGAGGAAGAAATAGAAACCTGTTGCAAAAGTTTAGATATGTTATTTTATATTAGTGTGTGATCCTAGAGTAGGCTCAGACACTCTTTATGGGAACTATTGCTTTGACTGATAACTGATATTTGATTCTGAAGCTTTATGCTTGAACCTCTCTATTTGGAGCTTGTTATGGGTTCTGGCTGACACCTTTTTATCGTCCTTCCCAAATCCATCATGAGACTTAAAATATGCATTCTTTCCTTCATGGAATGTGCTTAATGCATTTATTCTGTAATTGATTGAATAATATGTTTTATTAAATATTGATTGATATTGATGATATTCTATGATGAGTTCAATAAGGATTGAGCGATTAAAACAACCGATAAGTAACACATGTGAACTCACACCATCTCTTATCATTGACTGAAAAATGATAAAAACTGTGAAGACTATTTAATTGATGTGCAGACCCTGGTTAATCTAAACTATGTCCAAGGCCCACCGGCCCGTGACACGGGGATTTCCTCCCTGATGAGTTGGGAAGCCTTATTTCATAAACTGATATTTAATTGATATACCTGCTCCTGCAATAATAAACCTTAAACTCGCTAGATTTTTGGCAAACTTGTGCACACTTGAAGCTATCCAGAATTTATGTACAGCACTAATAATCTTTTCCTGATAGCTTATCTTATCCTATTTCAGAAAAAAACAAAAGTTTGCAATTAGAAAATGTATTTCGAAAATGTTATTTGAGCATTGATATTAAGTATTGAAGGTTTCCAGGGATAACTGTTGGAAGCTTTCGTGAGTACAAAAAATTAACAATCTGCACCCCAGGGAGTGAGTCAACGTATAGGTGCAGATTTACACATTTATTACAAAACTGTATTTTTTTCTCTATAAATGCATTGCACCTGAGTCTCTAAACTCATTACTCGGACATGCGGTAGGCTTTGTGCAGGCTAAATAACTGCTCTCTTTGTCCATCACGTTGGAACCTCAAAGACTCAGTTTTTTATTATTGCTCTCAACCACTCCCAGGTTCATGTCTTCGTCGGCATCTCCCCAACAGTTATGTACCACCTAAGGGGCATATTTACAGTTCCCCCTGCGCCACCTTACCACCGCTATAGTGTCATTTCTTTGACACCAAGGCAGTGCTAAGGTGGCTTTTCAGCCATGCCATATGTACAAATTGGTGAAATGCTTACACATGGTGTTGTTAGGTGCCGATATGATGCGCCACTGTCTTGTAAATATGCCCTAAAGTCTCTTGGCTTTACCATTGACAGTAAGCTCAACCTAGTTAAAAATATTGGGACCAGCTGAAATTGCTCAGAAACATAACATCTTTTATACCTAAATCTATAGTTTTGTCTCTTGTCCTATCAAGGAACAACTTTGAGAGTAACCTGTTAGTTAGGTATCCCTAAAATTATGAATACCCTATACAGGGCATACATTCTGTGGGTTACCTGCTATCTAAAGAATACAAACTAGATTTTCTTAGTGTAGGAAATTCTGAATTTTACTAAAGACATGGAGTATTATGCTTCTCTAAACTTGTTTTAATTTCAATCGCAGCAGGCAAGAAAAAGAAAAATCGAATTCCCATAGTGCATAGAGTGAAAAAGTAAATGGGAGAATAATAGTTAAAAAACACCAATCAACAACAAGGAACTAATACCTAGCTTGAGTGCAATCAGACCTCTTTTGAGCGAGACAGCTTTTAAGAATTGTGAAACAATGGTAGAGTGAGAAACATAATAGAAACCACTAATAGCACAGTCAGAGTAAAAAGCGCTTGGGAAATGTGTGTGAAAGTGATTCTGGAAAATGAAATTGCCCAGGATATGGCCACGTGATGAAGATCCTTAGAATCCTTGAAGAATAAATCCAAGTGCTGTTGAAGTAGTCTGAAGATTTCTTATGCAGTGCAATTGGTCTGAGTGGCTGGCACTAAACAAGGGGGAGAGAAAATTATTAATTAGAACAAAGCAGTGGCATAATTCTTGCTCTGTGTCTTTAATAAAATCAAGAATTTACTTCATTAAACACTTGGCAAATCTACATTTTATGCAAGACCGGAGGCACATATTGTGGTTGTTTAAAGCATGTTTACTATCAAAGAGTTTGGCATAGTTACAGGTGTATAATAGAAGACACAAAAAAGTTTACAGATCCAATAATGTCTTCTAAGCATGCTCCCTCCCTAAATGATGCCATGACCCCTCTGGAAGAATGGGCTACAGAAATGTATCTATATCTAATGATATAAAAGTATCAGTACCCACCACGGACATTATCCATTTGACCCAACTAGTTAGAGTAGGAGAAGAAACTGGTTTGTGGGGTTTCCTGAAAGAATTGAGGAGTTGGGTATCAGAGGACATTGTGGGGTGGCTGGCCTTTTGTCCACACACCTTTAAACAATGATCTACATAGAGTTTAGGCTGCTTTGGAAAGTAAGGGTAGAAAACAGAAATTAAATTTATCTTAGGATGTCTTATAATATTGAAAAACACTCCTGTTGGTGGGGAATAGCTTGCAGAAACGTCTAATACTCTTACATCGGAAAGACGTTGTATGGAACCCTGACATTGTAATATTGTTAGCCTCGCAGAGATTATCTTAAGTGTTAAAGAAGGATCATCTGACCAGTTGATAAACATGTTAGGAACCAAATTAACATCCCACAATTGACTGTTATTTGGAAGAGGAGGATTACAAAAGCTTACTCACTTTAAAAGTTTATTTTATATTTTTCTATTTTTTATTGAGTAGGCTTGGTGATTAAATACAAAAAAGACGGGATGTACACATACAATAATCATTATCCTCACTGCAAAAGAGTATCTGGAATAAAATCGAATCCCCCCAAAGCAATTAGAAATTATGACAAAAACTTGATATTAAAGTGCAACAGTGCCAACAGTGCAAATCACCACCTACTAAAGCACATTTCATAATACGATGTTGGGCATTCGCTCAAGTACCATCATCTCCAATATTAGAGCTATCAGGATCCTCACTGCAAAACATTATCTGAAACAAAATCAAACCATGTTCTCCTAAAGTAATTGGAAATAGCTGCAAAAACGTATTATTATCTAAAACAAGATCAGACCATCTCCCCTCGGAGCAGTTAGAAATGCTAGCAGAAACTTGATATTAAAGTGCAACAGTGCTGAAGGTGCAAATCACAACATAATATAGCACATTTCATATTAAGATGTTGGGCATTCATTCACATAGTAGCAGCTCCAATAAAGTAGTCATTATTCTCAACACAAAACATTATCTGATACTGAATCAGATCATCTCCCCTCGAAGCAATTGGAAATAGCAGCAAAAGCTTAATATTAAAGTGCAGCAGTGCTGAAAGTGCGGACCACAACGTAATATAGCACATTTCCTATTGGGAAGATTGGGCATACACTCAAATAGCAGCATCTCTGACAAAGAGTGTTATATTGGCAATTAAAAACATTAAGCCTTAACAGTACCCAGGAAATCTATAGCTCCAGACAGAAAACTTGCCCTCTTGGTCTATTGAATAATAAAATCCACATTCAACTAAGAGCAAGAACCATTACCCTTACAGGAAGCGCATTAGAGCTAAACAATGAAATAGTAAATGATACCAGGGCAGTAAGCTAAGGCGCTGGAAAGGCCGTCTATGTTGCCTTAACTTTCTTAAGAGCCCCTACCCTCTTAGCAAAGGCCTCCTCAAATACTTGCATCCCTATCATTTTGCTAACCCACTGATGGTATGATGGAACCTTTGCTGTTTTCCAGCCCTGCAAGATCAGGGAATGGACCACCGCGACAGCTATTGATAGGAAGTACTGCTATGACTTTTGCAGGTGATGTATCTCATACAAAGGCCCAAACAACACCAACTTTGGGGTCGGGAGATCTTGGTCTGGGCACTACAACTGATTGCACGAAATAGCTCAGGCCAAATTAGCTGTAACCTAGGGCAGTCAAAGAAAACATGGACCCATCCACCACTCCACAGTGCAGAACACATTAACCCCTTCGCTGCCAGGCCTTTTCCCCCTCCTGTGCCAGGCCTTTTTTTGCCTATTTGGGGCAGTTCGCGCTTAGGCCCTCATAACTTTTTGTCCACATAAGCTAACCAAGCCAAATTTGCGTCCTTTTTTTCCAACATCCTAGGGATTCTAAAGGTACCCAGACTTTGTGGGTTCCCCTGAAGGAGGCCAAGAAATTGGCCAAAATACAGTGAAAATTTCGTTTTTTTCAAAAAAATTGGAAAAAGGGGCTGCAGAAGAAGGCTTGTGGTTTTTCCCCTGAAAATGGCATCAACAAAGGGTTTGCGGTGCTAAACTCAGCAGCTTCCCAGCTTTCAGGAACAGGCAGACTTGAATCCGAAAACCCAATTTTTCAACACAATTTTGGCATTTTACTGGGGCATACCCCATTTGTGCAATTTTTTGTGCTTTCAGCCTCCTTCCAGTCAGTGACAGGAATGGTCATGAAACCAATGCTGGATCCCAGAAACCTAAACATTTCTGAAAAGTAGACAAAATTCTGAATTCAGCAAGGGGTCATTTGTGTAGATCCTACAAGGGTTTCCTACAGAAAATAACAGCTGAAAAAGAAAAATATTGAAATTGAGGTGAAAAAAACATCAATTTTTCTCTACTTTTTACTCTGTAACTTTTCCCTGCAATGTCAGATTATCGAAAGCAATATACCGTTACGTCTGCTGGACTCCTCTGGTTGCGGGGATATATAGGGTTTGTAGGTTCATCAAGAACCCGAGGAACCCAGAGCCAATAAATGAGCTGCACCCTGCAGTGCGTTTTCCTTCTATACCGGGTATACAGTAATTCATTTGCTGAAATATAAGGAGTAAAAAATAGCTATCAAGAAAACCTTTGCATTTCCAAAAAGGGCACAAGATAAGGTGTTGAGGAGCAGTGGTTATTTGCACATCTCTGAATTCCGGGGTGACCATAGTAGCACGTGAATTACATGGAATTTCTCAAATAGATGTCTTTTTTACACACACCCCTATATTTGGAAGGAATAAATGTAGAGAAAGACAAGGGGCAATAACACTTGTTTTGCTATTCTATGTTCCCCCAAGTCTCCCGATAAAAATGATACCTCACTTGTTTGGGTAGGCCTAGCGCCCGCGACAGGATATGCCCCAAAACACAACGTGGACACATCACAGAAAACAGAGCTGTTTTTAGCAAAGTGACTACCTGTAGATTTTGGCCTCTAGCTCAGCCGCCACCGAGGGAAACCTACCAAACCTGTGCATTTCTGAAAACTAGAGACCTAGGGGAATCCAAGGAGGGGTGACTTGTGTGGCTCGGACCAGGTTCTGTTACCCAGAATCCTTTGGAAACCTCAAAATTTGGCTAAAAAAACACATGTTCCTCACATTTCTGTGGCAGAAAGTTCTGGAATCTGAGAGGAGCCACAAATTTCCTTCCACCCAGCGTTCCCCCACGTCTCCCGATAAAAATGATACCTCACTTGTGTGGGTAGGCCTAGCGCCCGCGACAGGATATGCCCCAAAACACAACGTGGACACATCACAGAAAACAGAGCTGTTTTTAGCAAAGTGACTACCTGTAGATTTTGGCCTCTAGCTCAGCCGCCACCTAGGGAAACCTACCAAACCTATGCATTTCTGAAAACTAGAGACCTAGGGGAATCCAAAGAGGGGTGACTTGTGTGGCTCGGACCAGGTTCTGTTACCCAGAATCCTTTGCAAACCTCAAAATTTGGCTAAAAAAACACATGTTCCTCACATTTCTGTGGCAGAAAGTTCTGGAATCTGAGAGGAGCCACAAATTTCCTTCCACCCAGCGTTCCCCCACGTCTCCCGATAAAAATGATACCTCACTTGTGTGGGTAGGCCTAGCGCCCGCGACAGGATATGCCCCAAAACACAATGTGGACATATCACAGAAAACAGAGCTGTTTTTAGCAAAGTGACTACCTGTGAATTTTGGCCTCTAGCTCAGCCGCCACCTAGGGAAACCTACCAAACCTGTGCATTTCTGAAAACTAGAGACCTAGGGGAATCCAAGGAGGGGTGACTTGTGTGGCTCGGACCAGGTTCTGTTACCCAGAATCCTTTGCAAACCTCAAAATTTGGCTAAAAAACACATGTTCCTCACATTTCTGTGGCAGAAAGTTCTGGAATCTGAGAGGAGACACAAATTTCCTTCCACCCAGCGTTCCCCCACGTCTCCCGATAAAAATGATACCTCACTTGTGTGGGTAGGCCTAGCGCCCGCGACAGGATATGCCCCAAAACACAACGTGGACATATCACAGAAAACAGAGCTGTTTTTAGCAAAGTGACTACCTGTAGATTTTGGCCTCTAGCTCAGCCGCCACCTAGGGAAACCTACCAAACCTATGCATTTCTGAAAACTAGAGACCTAGGGGAATCCAAGGAGGGGTGACTTGTGTGGCTCGGACCAGGTTCTGTTACCCAGAATCCTTTGCAAACCTCAAAATTTGGCTAAAAAAACACATGTTCCTCACATTTCTGTGGCAGAAAGTTCTGGAATCTGAGAGGAGCCACAAATTTCCTTCCACCCAGCGTTCCCCCACGTCTCCCGATAAAAATGATACCTCACTTGTGTGGGTAGGCCTAGCGCCCGCGACAGGATATGCCCCAAAACACAACGTGGACATATCACAGAAAACAGAGCTGTTTTTAGCAAAGTGACTACCTGTAGATTTTGGCCTCTAGCTCAGCCGCCACCTAGGGAAACCTACCAAACCTGTGCATTTCTGAAAACTAGAGACCTAGGGGAATCCAAGGAGGGGTGACTTGTGTGGCTCGGACCAGGTTCTGTTACCCAGAATCCTTTGCAAACCTCAAAATTTGGCTAAAAAACACATGTTCCTCACATTTCTGTGGCAGAAAGTTCTGGAATCTGAGAGGAGACACAAATTTCCTTCCACCCAGCCTTCCCCCACGTCTCCCGATAAAAATGATACCTCACTTGTGTGGGTAGGCCTAGCGCCCGCGACAGGATATGCCCCAAAACACAACGTGGACATATCACAGAAAACAGAGCTGTTTTTAGCAAAGTGACTACCTGTAGATTTTGGCCTCTAGCTTAGCCGCCACCTAGGGAAACCTACCAAACCTGTGCATTTCTGAGAACTAGAGACCTAGGGGAATCCAAGGAGGGGTGACTTGTGTGGCTCGGACCAGGTTCTGTTACCCAGAATCCTTTGCAAACCTCAAAATTTGGCTAAAAAAACACATGTTCCTCACATTTCTGTGGCAGAAAGTTCTGGAATCTGAGAGGAGCCACAAATTTCCTTCCACCGAGCGTTCCCCCACGTCTCCCGATAAAAATGATACCTCACTTGTGTGGGTAGGCCTAGCGCCCGCGACAGGATATGCCCCAAAACACAACCTGGACATATCACAGAAAACAGAGCTGTTTTTAGCAAAGTGACTACCTGTAGATTTTGGCCTCTAGCTTAGCCGCCACCTAGGGAAACCTACCAAACCTGTGCATTTCTGAAAACTAGAGACCTAGGGGAATCCAAGGAGGGGTGACTTGTGTGGCTCGGACCAGGTTCTGTTACCCAGAATCCTTTGCAAACCTCAAAATTTGGCTAAAAAAACACATGTTCCTCACATTTCTGTGGCAGAAAGTTCTGGAATCTGAGAGGAGCCACAAATTTCCTTCCACCGAGCGTTCCCCCACGTCTCCCGATAAAAATGATACCTCACTTGCGTGGGTAGGCCTAGCGCCGGCGACAGGAAACACCCCAAAGCGCAACGTGGACACATCCTAAATTTTGGAAAAAAACAGAGGTGTTTTTTGCGAAGTGCCTACCTGTAGATTTTGGCCTCTAGCTCAGCCGGCACCTAGGGAAACCTACCAAACCTGTGCATTTCTGAAAACTAGAGACCTAGGGGAATCCAAGGAGGGGTGACTTGCGGGGCTCGGACCAGGTTCTGTTACCCAGAATCCTTTGCAAACCTCAAAATGTGGCTAAAAATACACATGTTACTCACATTTCTGTGGCAGAAAGTTCTGGAATCTGAGAGGAGCCACAAATTTCCTTCTACCCAGCGTTCCCCCAAGTCTCCCGATAAAAATGATACCTCACTTGTGTGGGTAGGACTAGCGCCCACGAAAGGAAAGGGCCCAAAACACAACGTGGACACATCACATTTTTTTATAAAAAGCAGTGCCTACCTGTGGATTTTGGCCTGTAGCTCAGCCGACACCTGAGGAAACCTAGCAAACCAGTGCATTTTTGAAAACTAGAAACCCAGGGGAATCCAAGATGGGGTGACTTGCGGGGCTCTGACCAGGTTATGTTACCCAGAATCCTTTGCAAACATCAAAATTTGGCCCAAAAAACACTTTTTCCTCTCATTTCGGTGACAGAAAGTTCTGGAATCTGAGAGGAGCCACAAATTTCCTTCCACCCAGCGTTCCCCTAAGTCTCTCGATAAAAATGGTACATCACTTCTGTGGGTAGGCCTAGCGCCCACAAAAGGAAATGGCCCAAAACACAACGTGGACACAACATATTTTTTCACAGAAAACAGAGGTGTTTTTTGCAAGGTGCCTACCTGTGGTGTTTGGCCTGTAGCTCAGCCGGCCCCAGGGGGGGGGGGGGGCAGAAATGCCCTAAAATAAATTTGACCCCCCAACCCCCACCCTCCCCCGCCGGGAGCGACCCTTGCCTACGGGGTCGCTCCCCCTGCGTGACATTGGCGCCAAAAAACAAATGCCCGGTGCCTAGTGGTTTCTGCCCCCTTGGGGGTAGGTTGACCTAAACTCAGCCAATCTGCCCCCAAGGGGGGGCAGAAATGGCCTAAATACAATTTGTCCCCCAGGGGAGCGACTTTTGCCTGATGGGTCGCTCCCCATCTCTAAAAAAAAAAAAAAAAAGAAAAAAAAGAAAAATTCCCCTAACGCCTAGAGGTTTCTGCCCCCCCCCCCCGGGGGCAGATCGGCCTAATAATATGCCTATCTGCCCCCCGGGGGGGCAGAAGTGGCCTAAAATAAATTTGCCCCCCCAACACCGCCCCCCCCCCGGGAGCGACCCTTGCCTACGGGGTCGCTCCCCCTGCGTGACATTGGCGCCAAAAAACAAATCCCCGGTGCCTAGTGGTTTCTGCCCCCTTGGGGGCAGATTGACCTAAAATTGGCCAATCTGCCCCCAGGGGGGCAGAAATGGTCTAAATACAATTTGCCCCCCCAGGGGAGCGACCCTTGCCACATGGGTCGCTCCCCATCTCTAAAAAAAGAAACAACAACAAAAAAAAACACAAAAAAAAAATTGCCCTGGCGCCTAGAGTGTTCTGCCCACCCCCCCGGGGGCAGTTCGGCCTAATAATAGGCCGATCTGTCCCCCGGGGGGGCAGAAATGGCCTAAAATAAATTTGCCCCCCCAACCCCCACCCCCCCCCCGGGAGCGACCCTTGCCTACGGGGTCGCTCCCCCTGCGTGACATTGGCGCCAAAAAACAAATCCCCGGTGCCTAGTGGTTTCTGCCCCCTTGGGGGCAGATTGACCTAAAATTGGCCAATCTGCCCCCAGGGGGGCAGAAATGGTCTAAATACAATTTGCCCCCCCAGGGGAGCGACCCTTGCCTGATGGGTCGCTCCCCATCTCTAAAAAAAGAAACAACAAAAAAAAAAACACAAAAAAAAAATTGCCCTGGCGCCTAGAGTGTTCTGCCCCCCCCCCGGGGGCAGTTCGGCCTAATAATAGGCCGATCTGTCCCCCGGGGGGGCAGAAATGGCCTAAAATAAATTTGCCCCCCCAACCCCCAACCCCCCCCCGGGAGCGACCCTTGCCTACGGGGTCGCTCCCCCTGCGTGACATTGGCGCCAAAAAACAAATCCCCGGTGCCTAGTGGTTTCTGCCCCCTTGGGGGCAGATTGACCTAAAATTGGCCAATCTGCCCCCAGGGGGGCAGAAATGGTCTAAATACAATTTGCCCCCCCAGGGGAGCGACCCTTGCCTGATGGGTCGCTCCCCATCTCTAAAAAAAGAAACAACAAAAAAAAAAAACACAAAAAAAAAATTGCCCTGGCGCCTAGAGTGTTCTGCCCACCCCCCCGGGGGCAGTTCGGCCTAATAATAGGCCGATCTGTCCCCCGGGGGGGCAGAAATGGCCTAAAATAAATTTGCCCCCCCAACCCCCACCCCCCCCCCGGAGCGACCCTTGCCTACGGGGTCGCTCCCCCTGCGTGACATTGGCGCCAAAAAACAAATCCCCGGTGCCTAGTGGTTTCTGCCCCCTTGGGGGCAGATTGACCTAAAATTGGCCAATCTGCCCCCAGGGGGGCAGAAATGGTCTAAATACAATTTGCCCCCCCAGGGGAGCGACCCTTGCCTGATGGGTCGCTCCCCATCTCTAAAAAAAGAAACACAAAAAAAAAAAAACACAAAAAAAAAATTGCCCTGGCGCCTAGAGTGTTCTGCCCCCCCCCGGGGGCAGTTCGGCCTAATAATAGGCCGATCTGTCCCCCGGGGGGGCAGAAATGGCCTAAAATAAATTTGCCCCCCCAACCCCCACCCCCCCCCCGGGAGCAACCCTTGCCTACGGGGTCGCTCCCCCTGCGTGACATTGGCGCCAAAAAACAAATCCCCGGTGCCTAGTGGTTTCTGCCCCCATGGGGGCAGATTGACCTAAAATTGGCCATTCTGCCCCCAGGGGGGCAGAAATGGTCTAAATACAATTTGCCCCCCCAGGGGAGCGACCCTTGCCTGATGGGTCGCTCCCCATCTCTAAAAAAAGAAACAACAAAAAAAAAAACACACAAAAAAAATTGCCCTGGCGCCTAGAGAGTTCTGCCCCCCCCCGGGGGCAGTTCAGCCTAATAATAGGCCGATCTGTCCCCCGGGGGGGCAGAAATGGCCTAAAATAAATTTGCCCTCCCAACCCCCACCCCCCCCCCCCGGGAGCGACCCTTGCCTACGGGGTCGCTCCCCCTGCGTGACATTGGCGCCAAAAAACAAATCCCCGGTGCCTAGTGGTTTCTGCCCCCTTGGGGGCAGATTGACCTAAAATCGGCCAATCTGCCCCCAGGGGGGCAGAAATGGTCTAAATACAATTTGCCCCCCCAGGGGAGCTACCCTTGTCTGATTGGTCGCTCCCCATCTCTAAAAAAAGTAACAACAAAAAAAAAAAACACAAAAAAAAAATTGCCCTGGCGCCTAGAGTGTTCTGCCCCCCCTGGGGGCAGATCGGCCTAATAATAGGCCGATCTGCCCCCAGGGGGGGCAGAAATGGCCTAAAATAAATTCACCTCCCCCCCCAGGGAGCGACCCTTGCCTAAGTGGTCGCTCCCTTTGCGTGAAATTCACGCAAAGAAAAAACTCCCTGGTGTCTAGTGGTTTCTACCCCCCTTGGGGGCAGATTGGCCTCATCAAAATAGGCCAATCTGCCCCCTTGGGGGGCAGAAATGGGCAAAATATAATTTTCCCCCAAGGGGAGCGACCCTTGCCTAAGGGGTCGCTCCCCACCAAAAAAAAATAAAATGAAACAAAAAAAAAAAAATGGTCCCTGGTGCCTAGAGGTTTCTGCCCCCCCTGGGGCCAGATCGGCCTAATAGTAGGCCGATCTGCCCCCAGGGGGGGCAGAAAAGGCCTTCCCGAAAATATGCCCCCCTGGGAGCGACCCTTGCCCAAGGGGTCGCTCCCTTTTGTCAATAACAATAAAAAAAAAAAAAATCCCTGGTGTCTAGTGGTTTCTACCCCCCTTGGGGGCAGATTGGCCTCATCAAAATAGGCCAATCTGCCCCCAAGGGGGGCAGAAATGGCCAAAATATAACTTTCCCCCAAGGGGAACGACCCTTGCCTAAGGGGTCGCTCCCCACCTCAATAAAAAAAAAATGAAAAAAAAAAAAAAAAAAAAAAAAATGGTCCCTGGTGCCTAGAGGTTTCTGCCCCCCCTGGGGGCAGAAAAGGCCTTTTCAAAAAAATGCCCCCTCTGGGAGCGACCCTTGCCCAAGGGGTCGCTCCCTTTTGTCAATTTCTAAGAAAAAAAAAAAAATCCCTGGTGTCTAGTGGGGTTTCAAAAGCCGGATTGCAAGCAATCCGGCTTTTGAAACCCTCGGAGGGACTTCAAAGGGAAGGAAATACTTTTCCTTCCCTTTGAAGCCCCTCCGGGCCTCCCAAGTGATTGAAAAAGAAATGCTTTTGCATTTCTTTTTCAATCGCGCTGGAAGCAGAGCTTCCAGCGCGACGAGGGAGGCCCCTGTGACACATCAGCGCGCGCGCGCGCGCTGACTTCACAGGGGGGGGTGGGGGGGGTCGGGGGTGGAAGGGGAAGGTCTTCCCCTTCCATCCCCGACTTGGGGGGCAAGGGGGGTGCACGGGGGCGCGCTAGCGCGCCCCCAAGTTCCCCTGTGCCATGGACGAGATGATCTCGTCCAAGGCACAGGGGAACTGTAGCCTTGGACGAGATCATCTCGTCCAAGGCACAGAAGAGGTTAAGCACCGATCTGGCAAGAATGAAAACATCCTATGTAGCCTGTGGGGTGTGTAGTATGCTAACCATCTGGATATAAATACCATACATTTTAAATCTGCTGTTCTTAATGATCTATGTCCTAGCTCAGGGTTCTGCAAAGTCGGTCCTGGAGAGCCGGGTCCATGCCAGATTTTTAGCATATCCACATTTAGAAAAATGTAGATTTCTGAAACATTTCTTTTCTAAATGTGGATATGCTAAAACTCTGGCATGGACTGGCTCTCCAGGACTGACTTTGCAGAACCCTGTCCTAGCTCACTAAGAAACTGCCATTCTTTACTACTGAACCTGCAGTTTGTTTCCTGAAAATTGTTTTACAGTAGCTTGGGTAGTAATTTCTGAATTATATGCTGGTATAGCAGAAGGTACCAATTCCCCACCCCTGTCAGTTTAGTTTCATTTATGTGGTATATCATCAGCCGAGCGGGCTCATTCGTTACCATGTAATTGCTCTTTAGAAAGCTACTAATTTAACTAAACCTGAAACAGAGTGAGGAGCTCTGGGTGCCCAGTAGTTGATTTAAGCAATCCATTGTTATCAAATTTACCCCGCCGAAGAAATATCCTAACTTCCTAAACCCCAATACTTCCCAATCTTTTAAAATTCTTT
Source organism: Pleurodeles waltl (assembly GCF_031143425.1). Taxonomy (NCBI): domain Eukaryota; kingdom Metazoa; phylum Chordata; class Amphibia; order Caudata; family Salamandridae; genus Pleurodeles; species Pleurodeles waltl. Next base: position 637,911,043 of record NC_090439.1, on the reverse strand, counting down.
TGGATAATGACAGCCCCCAAATCTTGCAATCCTGCAATAAAATGCAAGCATGACAAACCAGAATATCCCAAGATCTAACAAAGGATAGAATATGTGATGAAAAGGCCAGGGCTGTCTCACACCTTGATTTTTGGGGAAGTTTTGTTAGTTCATCAAAAGACTGGTAATTTGGTTTGACTTTCAGTAATCATTAAATTCAGCAAGAAATTATTATAGACTGGAAAATCTGATGCTCATAGAACCATGAAGTCAGCTAATGCAGCCTGGTAATATGTCTGCAGATGTGGTAATGCTAGATCTCCCTGTGCTACGTTGAGTGTAACTCTTTCATTTTCACCCTGGGCTGCTTATTTGACCATATAATGGTTTTGATGGCACTGTTCACTTCATTAAAATATGCACTAGAAATTCTGAGGCGGCATTCAAAAATAAAAATAAAAATAGAGGCATAATAGACATCTTTAATAATGCAACACTACCAATCAATGACAGAGGTAGAATAGTCTGTAGAACATTTTTTACTTTAGAGAGCATGGTCCTATAACTTAACTCAAATAATTGTGACTAGTTGTTTGACACAAAGATTTCTAAGTATCTAATAAGATGGTTTGAAATTGTCTGCAAGCTAGCCAGGAGTTCGGAACGAGCTGCATTGAACAAGAGAAGTTTAGTTTTTCCTTGGTTGCTTTTATACTCCCCTATGTGTGTAAAACAGGTAATTTCATAGACATAATTCCGAATATTTACCCTATCATCCTTCAAGTATAAATTTGCATCATCAGTGAACAATTTGATCTTTGCCATCCCATTTCTGGGAGGCAAAATCAAAAGGTTAGTACGAGTCCTGACCGCTAGGTGCTCTATGCAAAGGGTAAAGAGAAGCAGGGACGGGGGACATCCCTGCAGAGTACCATCCTTTATCCTTATGCCTCCTGCCTCTTTGGTATTAATAATGATCTTAGCCTCTGCCCCATTATAAAGTTATTTAAACATAATAATAATTAGGGATGGAATTCCACTTTGAACAAGTTTATGGGGCAATAAAAATTGGGGTCTGCAGGATTCTTATGTTTTTTCAGAAAGCTCACTACCATTGATTCTTTTAAATTCTTTGGAATTTATACGACTTCCTTTATGTTATTAAAAAGTGTTGTTAAAAAGGAGAGCAATTCTGCGTCAAAAGCCTTATATAACACACTGAGGATGCCATCACTCCCACTAGCTTAAGCTCTTGCAATGTTTTTGACAGCAGCAGCTATTCCACAGGACACTATTTTCTATAACAAAGCATTTTTATGAATGCTGGTAACTTGCAGTAACTGCACTGAAGTAAAATAGTCAGACAGTTCATCTTCCGTTACTGCCTCATTTTCTTCATTGTTCCGCCTATAATGGTGGAGAAATATCTATGCTACCCTTTTACTATGTGCCTTCGTAACCCTAGTAGCTGGAAATTTTATGTGATTAATTAGCTGCCTACTCTTCTGAGTTTTTGTCGAACCATGCCAAGTACTTTCCCATATGCTGGCCCTCCGCGTAGAGCTTCTGCTGGAAAGCTTTACTCCCTGCGTATTCCTCTAGCAAAAAGAACTTCCTAAGCTCTTGCTTAGCTCTAACAAGCTGATCTCATAGTTCCTGACTAGCTATTGGAGAATGGAGATGATCTAATGGCTTTGATGCTTCCCTCATCACAGTCTCCACTGCAGCTTGAAGGCTCTGAAGTTTGTGAGTCCGGGCCCTGGCTAGATTGGCTTTATGAGATATCACATGTACCCTGAATGCTGCCTTGAATGCTTTCCATACCATAAAGATGCAGACAGTATTGGAGTTTACCTCAAAGAACTCTCAAATAAACTGTTGGATTTCGGTCAATCAAGTTTGGTCGGAGAGCAAAGACTTATCAAATTGCCATTGTGACCTCTTCACCTCCCCAGCTTCCCAAACTACCCCTTAAGCAACTATAGAATGGTCTGAAAAGGGGTTAGCCAAAGTCTCAATCTTCCCTCTTTTTAATAACTTTGTCAAAAGGAAAAAATCTATTTTAGAGGTTGACCGAAACCTGGCATAATAACCTGTATATTATGTGAGCTCGGAGTAGGTGAGACGCCATGGTCCACCAGTGCCAAATCTTGCTTATTTATATTCAGGAGGTTGGCTGTCTTAGGCTTGAGCTGCCTGTTGTCTTTAATAGAGGTATCCAAAGACAAATCTTGAATAAAATTAAAATCACCATCCAGCACTAATGGCCCCTCCTCCTGAATCACGAGATTATAAATTTGTTCCAAAGCTTCAGTTTCATCCAATATAGGACCATAATAATTTAAAAAATGTAAGACTTTCTCAGCAAGTCTGGCCTTTACCCATATCCACCTGCTCTTGCTATCCCTTAGAACCTCCATTATCTCCAAGTTTAGTGCATTTAAAAATAATACAGCCACCTCCCGCATCGTATCTTGCTTAATTATATTCAGGATGTTGAATGATTTAGGCATGAGCTGCCTCTTGCCTTTCTTAGAGGTATCCAAAGACAAATCTTGAATAAAATTAAAATCACCCCCAGCACTAATGGCCCCTCATCCTGAATCACGAGATTATACATTTGTTCCAAAGCTTCAGTTTCATCCATTGTAGGATGATAATAATTCAAACTGGCCAATTAATCCAAGAAAGTCTCGTCTCTACGGGCTGCTGTGGCTGACATGTCAAAGCATACATGGAGCTCACCGCATCGTGCACTGAAAAGCTTTGTTTCTGAATTGCTTTGGTAAGAATTTGTTCCCTAATGCGATAGACAGCAAAGTTCACAATGATGGCACAACGATACTTGGAGTTGGAAAAGCGTTGGGTTGATACCCGATGCACCCTCATAATAATAAGGTCTGGGGGTATCCTCAAGAATATGTGATCTAATCAAGGAATCCACAAGATTTGAGGTGCTCTCATACTTCCCAGAATCTTCTCTACCTTCAGGGACCAATACAAAATTCAGATTAGATATCCATGCATAGTTCTGTAACTCATCCAGTTTGCCCTGTGAGATCGTCAGCTTCTTTTGCAGACTTGCTAACTCATTAACCCAGAGGAGCAAGGGATCCTCCAGATCAGACACTCTCCTCAACTCCTAGCAGCCGCTCAGGGATTTGAGAAACCATCTCTTTGATCTTACCCTGCCTTTGGTGAAGTGTTACAGTCTCGGCGGCGTGTGCGGACTTTAGTGCATTAATGTCTGAAAGGATAGTTTCAAACGGGGGATGGCGCAAGCCTAAATCTACTGTGGAGCTTGACTGGTTGACAAGGGCAGAAAAGGAGGCAGTGCCCATATGATCAACCCCCAATTGACACCTGGACCAGCTCTAAATGCTGAAATTCGCCCAGAAGTGAAACAGAAGTAACAGATGTCGGGGGAACCCCCTGCCACAAGAGGTTGGTTGTGGGTAGACCAGCTGGAATTGACAAGGCGTAATCCTGAAATCTTGTGGCAGCTCTCCTGTAAATCCTGAGGGCCCGACATAAGCCCTTGTAGAACGGGGACCCTCCCTGACTCCAGGGGAGGTGATGAATCAATAGCTCTGCTTGTTCCTGTGCCATCACCCCTATCCTCATCTTGCGCTGCCTTATCACGTGGCATTTCACCAGAGCATGGAGAGACCAGCAGGGGCAACTGCTGAGCCAACACTGATTCCTGCTGAGAATCACTGACCAGCAATATCAGAAACCTTCCTGAGACACTGCCCCGGAACTGAGATTGGGCACGGGCTCACGGTTCGTCATTGATGCTGCTGCCTTGGTTATGACACCGGATAAACTGTCTCTGAGCATTGCTCCTTTATCTCCTTTATCTCTGTGAGTGAAGGTTATGTGCCTGTGTTGCTCAATGCTTTGCCATTTGTGCAAGTCAGGTTTTGGTGGTATGGGAACCCATTAGATGTTGCTGCCTCATAACGCTTACAGCCACTAAGATAATGTATTCTTAAGGCAGGGAGCGTCCACTGCCAAATTGCCAGGTTACAAAGAGAAAGTCATAGTTGAGGGAAACTCAATCTATGCCTGCAAAAACACTTGTAGGAATTATTCCTAGGGATCATAGAGGTTATAAGGTGAATGAAAGAGAGGGTGCACTACCAGAGACCCTCCACTTGGGAGGGTAGAGGGGGCACCCGACTCTTCTACCATTACTTCTCGAGGTGGGATGACTTACTCCCCCTACTGGGGGCCACCGGGAGGCACCTGGGATGCAACATCTTTCCCCATCTCAGTCCGTATTTCCTGTGGTTACTGGGTTGCTTCAGGCCGTGTGGGGGCCAAGCCACATGCTGCTCCCTGTATCACCCAATCGCACAGGCCGCTTCATGCTGATTGCCTCCCATGAGGTTCTGAATGGGCTACCACCTGCCAAGAGTCAAAACCACAGCACCGAAAGTTCCTCACATGCCGTAATCCCTTGCCTGCCAAACACACTGCCAAACAGCCTTGTTGTGTTCCTCTACATGTTCGGGGAGCCAGAAGCCAGAAATCACTGCGTCATTGCAGCAGGGGGCTGGGCCGAAGCGCACTAGCAGAGGCGCATGTGGGCCGAGCTGCTGCCCTCCTTGCGCACTTTAAAAGTTGACTTAGAAAAGAGTGTTCTCCAACTGGTTTCCCATTGATAGGAAGATGCTTTGCAGAAATTGCTGACTAATAAGTATAGCGTGTATAGTAAGTTTTCCCTGCACTACTTTTCAACACCAGGAAATTTACTGTTAAATTGAAATGGCTGAAAAGGGGTCAATATATTTTCCCAGACAGCTTCATGACCAAACAGCCCATGCTAATTTGTATGTTTTAGTGGTACCAGGGACCTGGGATTTCCAGAGGTAGTCTGTAGCCTCTGATGAAAGACCTGGAGTGGATACGTTCCAAGTAGTTACTATTACAGTGTTGATCAATATTAAATTATGTATGTGGCCTGGCAATTCATTAGAAGTTTGGGAAAAATTGGTATTAGTACAGGAAAATCTACTGCCACTTCTAAGATAGCTGGATACCACTTGTGAGGACCTATTAGAATCAGGGATGATTTCTGTCCTCTCACTTGAGCCAGCACCCAGTTGGTCATACAAAATGGAGAAAAATCATAACTGGTTTCCACGGACCAATACTGAAATAAGGTGTTGTTTGCTAAGGCTAACGCATCTGGTGTCCAGCTGAAGAAAGACTGAAGGTACGACTTGAGATAGGAGGCAAAAAGTTATATTGCCAAAGGACCCCATTTGTGAAAGAGGCTCCCAAATATGGATGGATGTACTCTTTAATAGCTTAAGTCTTAAGAAATACAGAGAATTCCAATCTGCTACTTTGTTGCGATTCCCAGGAAGATTCTCCCCGCAGACCAAGATGTTGTGTTGAAGACAGAACTCCCAAAAACGTTTTGCCAGCTCCTCTAAGGGTCTGGATTTTATTCCTCCAAGGTGTATTATGTATCTCACTGTTGCCAGATTGTTTATGTGCAGGAGAATGGAACAACATATCTTGCTTTTATGCAAAACTCCAAATTGCAGAGGAGGCTGCAAGCATCTCTAAGCAATTTATGTTCATGGGGGTCTCCTCTTGGGACCATGTACCTCCAGTTGAAAATTGACCACTTTAGGTGCCCCAGAGTGCCAGACTTGGATTTGACTTTAATACTCGATCTGGAGCAAAAGTTGAAACTGTTGCCAGTGCTTAATTTGGAAAAAAAAGAGTGCCAAAGCCCGAAACTCTATTCAGAAGGTTCAAATAAAGGTCGGTGCACTCAATGCCAAGGTTGCAGAATCTAGAATACGCATCATGTCTCTACTGTACCACCAGACACTCTCATGGCCTTTATCTCACTCTTGCATGATCCTCCTTTCTCCCTTTGTAACCGTTTTTCTGATCTTCTCTTCCTAGTTCTCTACATACGTCTTTCTGATTTATGTGTTTCTGCCTTTCTTGCTCTCTTTAAATATCTTATGTGGAAAAATACATGCTATACTCCTAAAATAAGTGCTGGAGCCCCCCACTGGCTCAATCTAACACCGGTTGTGCCATTCCAGGCGTCTAAGCGGTCTAGCCACTACTGAAGTTCTATTTGAGGTTCCTGATCTAGATCTATTATAACAGTGTAAGATAAACCCCTGAAGAAGCGACACATTTTTAATCTCTGAAGGGCTCAATAATGAAGGGGCCCCAGAAATATTGGGCCATATTTACAAGAAAGTGGTGCATCACTATTGATGCGCCACTTTTCTTGCGGCCCTTTTGCTTCCAATAATGCCACCATGGTAGCGCAGTATTTACAATATGGCACATCATGGCACATGTTAGGGGCAATAACGTCATTTTTTTGACACTATTGTAACGCTACACTGGATTAGCGTAAAAAACATTTTGAAATCAATGGGAGCCTCATTTTAACACCTCCTTTAAGCAGGTGTTAGAAATGAGGCTTGGAATGGCGCAATTGAATCTTGTAGATTCCATTGCGCTATGTTTAGCGACCCTCTAACAAACACATGTTATCCATGATGTGGCGCAAAGGGTTTACAAGGTGGCGCAAACCTAGTTTTCTACTCTCAAGACTTCCGACCCCAGTTCTTCCCACAAAGGGGCAGAAATCTCAGAAATCGTGGAGCAAGGCACCATCCCAACTTGTAAGTCGAAATTCTGGCCCTCATGTGTATGGAGATCATCTGTTGATGAGGTCGGCAAAACAACTCCTTCCTTTATCGCCCTGGCAAAAAACAGCTGTTCAAAGACCCTCAGGGGAGACTGTTTGCCTAATGAAGCAAAGGTTTTAACATATTTGCTTAGTTCCTTTATGAAGGAGTGTCCAAACAGCCTTTCATCAGCTTTCACACCTACATCTACATTAGCTACATTAACCAATTTAGGGTCTAGTTTGAGAAGAAGACCTTTTCTTCTTTCATGTGACATAGCAGAATTGGCATTTCCCAAAAGGCATATTGTTCTTTGGGTCCACATGGATTATTATTCTGCATCAATCACAGAAATCTGTAATCTGACTGATTTTGCTAAATCTAATACAAGAGATTGGGGTCCCACTACATCAAGCATGTTATCTTGGCAATTGGACAAGTCCTTATTCACCCCTTTCCTTGGGTCGTTTCAAAATTTAAAAAAGAATGTTGACATATTTGGCTCAATGTGTAGAGTTGTGTTGTTGCTTTTGGATAATGAAGGCCTAGGGTATTCCATTTTAAGTTTGGATCTAGTCTGTTTTCCCAGCGCCAACTGTAACCTACTTGAAATATAATCACATACGTGGTCTGCAGGTGGCCCCTCAATGGAATTAGGGTGCTGTTATCTACATAGGTTTAAACATAGGCTGGCCCTCAGAATCTAATATCACTTTTATTTTTGAATTTCTCAATTTTAGAGCAAGTGACAATTTGCATTGTTTATTTATGGGACCAAACCAGAATACTGAGTCATCATCTTTGTTAGCAATTTTGTCAGTGTCATGATAATAATTATCATCATCTGTGTCTTCTACATCTTGGTTTATTGTTTGTGGAAAAGACTGTATGTTCCTAGATAATATTGCTTTCTTCAAGGGAGGCCTGCCCTCGTTCATGTGTGAGGAATACTCACCAACCAATTGTGCACTACTAGAGAATGATTTCTTGTTAGCTGAATCATCTTCATTAGAAATAGTAGTAGTGGCATTGTCCTTTGCTTTAGATATATTATTAACTTATATATTTTGCACCTTTTGCTTTCTGCAATCCCCGCACAATGGGCCAAAGAATGTTTATTCATTATATTTTGCTTAATTGGTTCAATGTGGTTTTATGATATTTTACATGTATGAGGACACAGCTTGCTGAACTGGCAGCAAAATAAAATAATTTAATTTATTCATAAAGGCTACACTTTCCTCACTGCCATAGGAAAAAGTTGAGGAAAAGTTAGTATTCATGGTAAATGATTTATAGAATAATAATTATAATAGTACTACAATAAAGAATTATAATAAACCAAGTTGGAAACTCTTTTAATGATACAGAAGGATAATCACGCTGCAGAAGTGAAAAAAAGAGTGAGTACAAGTGTATGAAACCCAGGAAGGGTTAAAATTCCTGAAAAAACCCTTTATTTAGAGTGAGTTGGGCCAAAAGATTAAAAAGTGCCTTATAGGCAAAGCAGCCCTGTTATTCGAAGAAAAAGGAGCGAAGGAGTCGAGTTTTAAATACATGTGCCTTGTATGTATGTGGTGGGGCAGAGCTTCAAGACGGACTGCACCCAAAAGGGGAAGACAAAGAGAAACACTGCAGAGGTTGTATCTGCTTGTTAAAGGAAGAGGGTGCTGAAGGCAGGCAGGACTGGGCTGCAGCAGTGAGGTAAGCCCCAGGTGAGCGCTCCCCTCGGGCAGCCTTCCTGACAGGATGTAAGCTCTGAGGGAGTGACTGCGTCATATTTTGATGATGCGAAGTGAGAATAGGAAGAGCACAGTCGCACAATGCATCTTTTGATAGTGTCGTAACAAAGGCCCGCGCAGCCCCCGCATTGTGGCGGGCCCCTGAGCTCCAGGGGGTCTCCCCAGCACAGTCCACGGGCGGCAGGCCTCTGGCTGGGTCCAGGGGGAAAGGGGCCCTGAAGGTACTATGCTGGGGGGGCCTCCTCAAGTTTCGTTATGCCACTGGTCCTGGAGGGGAGATAAAAGGAAAGACATAGGGCCAGATGTACGAAAGGATTTTACCCATTCTGTGTCTATGGGAAAAAGCTTTCGTACATATGGCCCATAGTGGGCTGCATTTACAAAAATGATGCAAAGCTGCTGCAGTGCAGCGTTGCATCAAAATTCTTAACACCGTGTAACGACAGATCCTAACACCTCCTTGCACCGTATCCACAAAACGGCATTAGGATCTGGGCAGCGTAGAAAAAAATTATGCTAGCATGTGTGCCGCGTCATAAACCAAACTGAAGCTAGTGCTGAAAAAGTGACGCTAGCCTGATTAGCGTCACATAAGCTGACGCCAGGCAGCGTATTGTCACTTTTGTACCTAAAAGCCTCTGAAAAACACTTGCAAAACCCCCCTTCACAAAATAAATACAAACAGGAGACACTGAAGAAGCAGAAATAGAGACCCCTAAAAACACCCCTGGACAACCCCAACAACCCCAGTACCAGCCAGGATGTCCAGACAGACTCCCAGGAGAACGGGAAGAGGAAATGCAGGTTCAGTACCAGCCAGGATGTCCAGACAGACTCCCAGGAGAAAGGGAAGAGGAAGTGCAGGTTCAGTGAGGAGGAAAACAACATCTTGACCTGTGAGGTGACACAGCATCAACAACACCTATTTGTCTCCTCAAAACTGCCATTAGGGAAGAAAGAGGCCATATGGCAGTCCATAGTGGACAAAGTCAACACTGTGGCAGAGGTGATGAGGATAATCATTGACTGTAAGAAGCGCTGGAATAATTGCAAGCGCAGAAGAAAGGAGAAACTGGCAAGCAATCACAAGGCACCATTGCAGACTGGAGGTGGAAGTCCAGCACCCCAGGAGGTGCTAGATGGCCAGGAGGAGATGCTGGCTGCTGTCATCTTTGAGGAGTTGGTGACCGGAGTCCAAGGACACAACAGTGCAGTATATCACGAACTACAATAACCATAGGGTAAGTCACAGTGGAGGGCAATGTGGTCATTATGCAACATCAAAAGGGGATGGTAGCCATGTCCCTGAGCCAGAATGCACTGTCTGTAAGCAGTAGTGTAGTATACTGAGGCACTTATGGTTAAACAGCAAAGCGGTGTAATGTGCACTGACCTCACACAATTAGCACATCCCAGACCAGAATTATCACATCACTTTCTTCATTGTGTGAAGGAAAGCATCATTCCACGTGTACCTCACTTTGGGCGTCTTTTATGAGGCGCTGCGGCACGCTGCAGCACTAGAGTGTAAATTTTTGTTGACGTTCCGGAGGCACAGTGTGCCAGCCCATATGTACAAGGCCATGCAAGCCACCTTGCATTGCTTTTCGTGGCCTTGTAAATATGGGCAGCTTTCATGCATAACACTACATAAAGTGGCCATTCTGTGGGTGTTGCTTGGGGTGTTCACATGCAACAACCATGGAACCTGAAGGGATTTCATGCAGTCACAGATTTACAAGACTGGGAATGTGTCACATTCCTACGCCACCCCAGGGTGACGTAAGAATGATGCAACAGGGAGAAATATCTTCATGTCCTGTTTTTACCACTTTCTACGTGTACTGCACAATGCAGCACACATAGAAAGAAGAAAACACCTCTTGTAATTGTATCTTGTGCAGGGAAGTGTCCCTTACTGCACAAAAACATTCATCCCCACTAGGCAGGCATTATGCACCATGGTGCAAGGGTGCCTCCATTGACACTAGGCAGCACTTTGTGCACAAGCGCATGGGGAGTGGAAAGAAATGTGCCTTAGCTTGTAAATACTGTGCATCTTTGTCCTTTCCCGGTGATGCAGGCCGTTGCAGCAAGGTACTTGCTGCACCGTCCTGTGGTACCTGCCACATAAATGAGGCCCTTTGTGCATCATGTACGAGGAAAAGACTCAGGGCCTGATTACAACTTTGGCGGAGGGTGTTAATCTGTCTCAAATGTGACTTATGTACCACCCACCGTATTACAAGTCCATTATATCCTATGGAACTCGTAATACGGTGGGTGGTATATCCGTCACATTTGGGACGGATTAACACCCTCCGCCAAAGTTGTAATCAGGCCCTCAGTGTAGTGAAGTCAGCTAGCTTGCTGTGCAGCACTGTGTCATGTGGAAAGTGCAGGGATGTGTGGTATGAACTGAAATACAAGACAATGGCGCGCAAACTGCTGCCTAGCTCCAATGCAGGCATCCTTGCACCATGTAGCTACTTGGGCCTATGAGCACTAATCTAGGATGGAAATCCTCTGAATGGAATGGTTGTGTCACATGACAAACAACTCTTCTGAGAGGGTCAGGTGTGGGCAACGGGAAGCATACACACATAAGGACATGGCAATAGACATTTCTGTTGTACCCTGCATAAAACTAAATTGCACCCAGCTGACAAGGTGGGCAGGAGCGTGCACACAGGTGTCATCTGCCATGGAAGGAACCACAGGAACCCATTACAAATTAGCAAATGAAGGGTGGGTGATGTGAAAGATGTACAACACTGGATCATGTGTGTACAAACTAATGATTATGTGTCGGCATGGTGGGACACTTCTACTGCTCTGCATTGGAGGTGCTGACTCCTCATGGCAACACTATATTTGATCTGAATGTGGAGTCTACATACTGATGAGGCGGAAATGGACATGTGTTCTGCATGGTACCTACACAAATACACATGCACCACTGGGTCTGGCTGGGCAAGGCGTGTGGCATACCTGAAGGATTGCCAGAGAAAACCCATCGGGGGACCACAACCTACATGTCATGTGGATCGGGGGAAGAATGTGGCACATGCTTAGAAGGAGAATGATGCAACAATGTCTCATGGTGCCACATGTACGATTTGGAGGAGGTCAAACAGGGATTTGGCAAAGGGATACCAATAAACACCTACCCACCACGTCCCTCTATGATGGTGTACTGCCTGCTTCCTGGCGCCAACACTTGCACCGTTGCACCATGGTGTAGGGGTGTATGCACTGCAGGGATGAGTGCTCATGTGCTCAAAGGGACATGTTCTTGAACTTGAACAATCCTGAATGTCAACTTCCACTTAATATGTGTGCTGCTGAATGATGCAAACATTGAAATATGAAAAAATGTGAACTAAAATGTCTAATCTCTGTGTTGCAGGTCTACTATGCCATCCCTGAGGTTGGATGGGAATCTGACGCATTTCCAGATATCTAAATCTGCAAATGTCTCAAATTACTATGGATTCAATGGGTCTTGCAGGGGAACACCCACAGGACCTCACCTTGTATGCAGTGTAATGAGTGAAAGGGATACATAATTACAGGGCCATAACAAGTGACACAAGTTGGTGTGGTGTGGTCTTGCAATTTATGGGTCTGCACACTGTGCCACTGGAGTATCAACATCAATGACACTCCAGTTGCACAGTGTGCTGCTAGGGCCTTTGAAAATAGATCTTATAAGTGCTCCCTTGGAAACATTGTTTGTAAACCTGATCACTCATGTCAACATTTAGCAGAGATTGACATTAACTTAACTCTATTTCATTGCAGAGGATGACACCATATCTCCAGGCCAGCTGCCTGTCCTAGACTTCTCTGGTGATGCTGATGACCAACTTTAAACCAGGCATCCGGATACCCTCCAGCAAATCCTGGGTTCCATCTAGACACCATCTTCGGTTGCATGAGGCTAGACAGCATTGCAGTGTCTCTAGATGATCCACCCCACAGCCAACATGCTCTACTCGCCAGCTCAACCACAGCCCTGGACTGCCAAGCCCCAGCACTTACATTTTAAAAGACTTTGGTAGGAGTCCAGCGTGAGCTGGCTGATATGGTGCAAGTGGGGATTGAGACTGTGGCGGGTACCCTAGAAGCAGTCCTGAGGTGCCTTAGTACAAATGAGAACAACATGTCTTCCATATGAGGCACCAACTCTCCACCCCCTGGCCTCCGGCAGCCTCTGTCTGGCATTGCTTGTGTCATGAGGCTGAGGCATGAGCAAATTCCCAGCCCAAGTACCACGAGCAATGTTGCCAACAGGCTGGGGGAAATACAAAATGTCTTGGAGTCAATGGAGCGGAAGCAAGACTCCTTCACTGCCACCCTGGGTGCCCTTCACCCTGACATTGCTGCAGTGTTGCAGGCCATGCAGGTCCTCCTTGCTGCTATGCTGGCTCAAGTGTTCCCATAGATGAGAGCTGCCATGAACACAGCATCCACATCTTCAGCATTGGCATGCGTCAATTTTTGGCATACGGGATGGCTGGAAAATACATACAATGGGACAAAGCGTCAATTGTTTTGACACAATGGGGGTGATTCTAAGCTTGGCGGGCGGCGGTAGCCGCCCGCCAAGCGGGAACCGCCAGAAGACCGTACCGCGGTCAAAAGACCGCGGCGGTCATTCTGGGTTTCCCACTGGGCTGGCGGGCGACCGCCGAAAGTCCGCCCGCCAGCCCAGCGGGAAACACCCTTCCCACGAGGACGCCGGCTCAGAATGGAGCCGGCGGAGTGGGAAGGTGCGACGGGTGCAGTTGCACCCGTCGCTAATTTCAGTGTCTGCAAAGCAGACACTGAAATTCTTCGTGGGGCCCTCTTACGGGGGCCCCGCGGCACCCCCTACCGCCATCCTGTTCCTGGCGGGAGACCCGCCAGGAACAGGATGGCGGTAGGGGGTGTCAGAATCCCCATGGCGGCGGAGCACGCTCCGCCGCCATGGAGGATTCTCAAGGGCAGCGGGAAGTCGGCGGTACACCGCCGACTTTCCGTTTCTGGCCGCGGCTGAACCGCCGCGGTCAGAATGCCCAGCGGTGCACCGCCAGCCTGTTGGCGGTGCTACCGCCGACCTCCGCCATGGCGGTAATTACCGCCAGGGTCAGAATGACCCCCAATGACTCAAATATATGTATATGTGTATGGTGTCATGTGGAAATCGTTTTTGTTGTCATATGGGCTCCTTTGTTGCCTGTGACCAGTTGTGTTTCACACAATCCTCTCTTTCCATGTGTCCAATGTATGTATTGAAAGGGTACATGGGTGAAAGTACGTGCATTAGAAGGATCGGACCACGCATAGGCCACATTTCCTATGCTTCATGGACACTACACATTCAGAGGGTTGCCCTATGTGCCAACTATGTATTGGCACCTGAGTCCATTGCTTAGTTAACCCCCAGGGATGCCGTGGACTAGCCCTGGAAATTGGCCCGCACACCCACATTTAGGACAGGGCAGATGTCCAATATGTGCTGTGTCCCAAATTGCAGACCGCAGGCTGTCAAGCAAGGGGGGGGGGGCAGTGTCTGGTGCAGGCACGTGTTGTGATACTTAGTACACACATGAGTATGTATATGTGAATGGTGCAATTTGCTCATGTTCCCCACTTCAAGGGGCCTCCCATCAGGGGACACACTGCCAGTTTGCCACCCAGTTTTGTCTCAGCACCTTGCAGCACATCTGACATACAGTCACACCTTTCCTGCCCTATTATCTACTAGGGATTTACAGGTAGTTTGAATCAACCTTGCCGTGCTATCTACTAAGGACTTAGAGGTATTTGGATTCAACCTTGCCCTATTATCTACTTGGGACTTGCAGGAGTCTGTTGTTGGCAATCGTGCTTTTGCCTGGTTAGCAGGCCCAGGGTCATTCAACAACATTTTCAGTGACTCAAAATGTGTAGTATATGCAAACTGGGTGACTTTCTCACAACGTGACTTGGCATGTAATTTGGCCAAGCACTGGTTGTGATGCTATGTGTTATCCTACATGGGTACCCTCTTTCTTGTTATCACGCTGTTCTGACATTGTGTGTTTCACTCACGTATGTACCACACCCATGACTAGTTTTTGTAACCTCAGCAATGTTGATGCTATTTACGTTACATTTCGGGCTTTCCCCCATCTTCCCCATACTCCAGCACAGTAGTATTGGTTTAGTTGCTATTGGTGGGGAGTAGAGAAAATCTTCCCAAAACCTATCCTTACTCCAGGAGTGATACTGGTGTACTCAGGGAGTCTCCTCCATAATGTAGCAGGTCCTGTTCAGGCCATGATCTAGACTCTGTTGGGCTTCCATGTGGGTGTATTTGTGAGGAGTAGTGACCCACAGCTACAGACTAAGGCCCTCATTATGACAGTGGCAGTATAAGCCGTCTACCGCCGCGGCAACGGCCACCAAAAGACCGTCGCTGCAGCCACCATTCATCTGCCAAATTAGGACCGCAGCCGGAATTCCGCCACAAGAAGGGCGGAAATCCGGCTGTGGCCATACTGGTGGATGGTGGTAAGGTGGCGCTGCTATTGCTAGCACCGCCATGCCAGTAGACCGCTGCCGGCCAGCCGTATCATGACACATGATACGGTCTGCTGGTGTTCTGCTGGCGGGCACTGCTGGTGGTAGCAGCGCCCCATCCTGTTCCCTGACGGAAGACCCCCTGGATACAGGTAAGTTGGGCTTCCAACAAGGGTGAAGGGTAGTGGGTGTTGTGTGTGTGTGTGTGTGTGCATGTGTGAGAATGAGTGTCCGAATGGAAATGTCAATGCATGTCTGCGTGTTCGTGTGAATGTGTGTACGGATGTGTGCGAGAATGAATGGATGCATGCGTGAATTAATGCGTGTATGCCAGTGTGAGTGAGTGTGTGTATACGTGGTGCGTGTCTGCGAGTGTGCGTGAATGGGGGCTGGGGATCAGAAGGTGGGAAGCGTGGATGGAGGGGCGGCGTCTGGGGAGTGTTTGGGGGGTGGGTGAGCCTCCAACCAGTGAAAGGGAAAAAAATCCCTGTCACTGATAGGGCCTACCGCCATGGTTTTCGTAGGGAGGCTCAAAATGCCGCAGTCGGTACAATAGCGGCCGCCGGGGGCGGCTGCTATCGCCATGGTGGTAGGAATGGTAAATTGGCGGGTTGGCTGCAGCCAATCCGCCAATGTCATGTGGGGGTATGTACCGCCAGCCTGTTGGTGGTACTACCGCCACATTATCACCTACCGCCGGGGTCATAATGACCCCCTATATCCTTTGTCAGATGCACAGTGAGTAGAGGTGGTTTGGGTGAATTTATTTTACAGCTAATTGTCCCATATACATGTCATTCTGTGTCCTGATGTACTCAAACCTATTGCCAACAGCATGCAACATGCAAAGACATTGATGGGCTACATGCAAGATGATCACTGATTTGTCGCGCACTGTGCTACACATAGAGATGTACTGTCCTCTTTGATGCTCTTACTGTTTGTCATACATGTGAGTGCAAAAGATGTGGATGTTGTGAGTTGTCACCAGAGTTATGAATCTTTCATCCATTTATTTGACACATATCTCACACTGATCAACTGTTGCAGGTCCTGACAACTATTTACAGACCTTGACATACAGTGTTGGCCTGATGCATCACGTAGTGATTTCTATCTATCTGTTTCCCTTTTTGAACAACAGTTCAATGGCAGATATGAGTGTTTTCGGTTAAACATGTTTTTTGCAGGATATGCAAATATTACACACCTCACTTTTCACACCGCAGTGCATTGAGTCTGGTACTTAGAGGATGATGACAGTGTTCACACTATAGTGACGACTCTTGAGGTCTACTAATGGCTTCATGGGTTTTGTTTAATTTAGAAATGGGACTTTGACAAACACTTCAAGACATATGTTGTATGGGATTATCCATTACCATGTTTGGCAGACATGCCTTATTCCACGTTTTCACAAAAAGAAATGCTACACAATGTGGGCACATCGCCATGCACCGGCAGCAAAATTCTGTATATCTGGATGATTTTGGATCTCATCCTCATCCTCTTCCAAGGGAGTCTCCTGCTGCTCATCCCAGATGACATTGTTTTTTACACAGATATTATGCAAAATGGCACATACCAGAATCATCTTGCAGATCATGGGTGGGGAGTAGTGCAGTCACCCACCTGATACATCAAGGCAGCGAAAGCGGGCTTGTAGCAAGCCAAACGTCCTCTCCACGATGTTCCTGGTCCGAACATGTGCCTGGTTATAGGCCCTCTCTGCATCTGTTTGTGGGTTTGCGAAAGGTGTCATCGTCCATGGCCGAATGCCATAACCTTGGTCAGCTCAAAAGTTAAAGGATTAAAAAGTGTCATTGCTTTAGATTACTTCCTTTGGATACATCCTGCCCTTAAGTGCCATGTGTATTGATATTTTCATGCATGTACGTCTTCTAATTATGAACACATGATCGTTCAATCATGGCAGTGTAGTGCCATTTCCAGAGGACTGTTCACTCACTGTATGTGATGTCAAATACAGTGCATGGGAAGATAAACATACAATTACATTTCCTGACCGGCCTGTTTGTGGAGCAGGCTTGGATGGTGGCTGATTCTCATTTCTCTAGTCCACTCAGTGTTTTGTGTTGCCACTATATATTTGGTGAGACAGAAGAGGGCTGTGAAACTTTTTTGTAGGTCCAGCCTAGGTTGTTGGTGACATGACAGACATCGCTGACACAGACACACGTATGGGTCCATGCTCATCCCCAGATGTTGGTGTTGGCTTACATTACATTTGGCCATGCCTTTGGATGTCCTATATTGTCCATAAGTTTACCATGATGCCATCCACACAGCATGCCCTCACACATTCCAGTCGAGTGATATGATGTGACAAGTGCAATTTCCCAATCCATGGTTGGATGTCAGGGTGGTATAACATTGTGTACACATGTAACAAAGTTGTGGCCAATTTGTGCACACAACACATGTATCCTTCAAATTTGTGTGTGGTCATCTGCAATTTCTGCATCGTACTGCAATTTGGGGTCCATGCAACTAGACTTACATACAAGTCGCCTGGTACACATTCACACTTGCAACAGGGATTGTAGGTGTTCCACTTAGCTTTCAGGATGGAATTTGTGTATGCAGAAGCACCTTCTAGTCAAGGCAGTTGCCTCTAAAGCATGGTGAGTGATATCTGTGTGTAGCATTACCCTCCAAAATGTGAGATGTGAGTAATGCAACATAGCATTGTACTTTTGTACAGTTACATGTCACCTGTCCCTGGGCAGTGGTTTATCATCTAGCACCTAAGGCCTCATTTACGAGGGCCATGGCACAGGGTGGCGCAGATGAAGCACAGACAGGAGCTTGGTCAGCGGGGGGATGGTGGTGGTCCTCTCAACCATTGCCTGCAGTTGGGGCGCAATGAGACAGAGCAGTTGTATGATGGACTCCCTGTGCAGCCAGTAGAAAGTAATATCCTCTGCCTCCAAGAGGGCAATCAGGGATGACAGCTTGCGTAGATGCGCTCTTTTCTCCTACGCTGCCTCTGTGGTGCGGGTGGTGGTGACTGTGGTGGTGCTGGTGCATGTGGTGGTGATGGTGGGGGTTGCAGTGGTCTCCTTGGTGCCCCAAGTTGTAGCAAGAGTAGATCTATTGTGTATTCCAGGTTGTCAGAGTGCTTTGGATGTGTTTTCTTTAAATACCTGTGTCTGAGTCATTTTAATGCCTGGTCAGAAAAGTAAAAAATTTTGACACTAGTCAGAGTTAACATGACTTTTCCTAGCTGTGCGCCATTTTACAGAAGGCATGTAAATACGGGGCTAGCTGCCAAGCGTCATTTTTTAAGAGGGAACAGCTACCTTGCATTTCATTGTCGGTGTCTTATGCAGCCAGATTCGGCGCTGTTAAAAAAATGACACGAGGCAGGGGAAAGTGATGCTAGAGGCCTCTAGTGTCACTTTGTAAATCTGGAGTTATTGTAGCGCCGCCGCTGCATCAGAAAAAATTATGCTGTGGTGGCACTAAATCCTTGTAAATGAGGCCCAGTGTGTTTTTGAAAGTTAATACTCTAAGCATTAACAAATATATATCAGTATAAACAACCTATCATTTTAAACATGTAAATAAAGAATACTTACCTTGATTGCAAGCAGCCAGAAAAGAGGGCTGATTGCAGTCAAGTTAGATATAATATGTGTTCTTTGTTGCTGACTGGTATTTCTTTCAGTACTAGTATTACTTTCCCATTGGCTTGTTTGCTGTAAGCCCTATGGGAAATGTATATTTTGTTATTCTTGACTGCTGCTAGTGAAATGAAAGCAAGATTAGAGAAGCATAATATGAGCTTGTGGTCTTGCCACAAAATTGTAACCACATCACCCAAATCTTGGTGTTGCTGAAATGGCTCCCATTAGAGGCTACATGGACTTTAACAATGGGATGTCTGAAGTATAATACAGTGATTTAAAATCCCCTGTACTGTCCAAGAAAATACAGACCTGGAGAGGACAGCTCTCCATTTAGATTAAATAGTCTCTGTGTCTAAACACTTTTATGCTAAGGAGAAGACCCTTTCACAATTCTTTTCGGATTCCACAAGTACAGAGTTCCAGATCTCTGCCATCCCCCAAACACTGGTCATTTTGAGAACAAACTGAAGTGTTGCTTCATTACCAAGTATGTTAACCTCCGTATAGGCTACCAAAATATGTATATGTGAAGGATGTTCCTTACGAATAGATGTACATGGGGATCACCCTTTAACAGATGTGTTACTAGAGGGACTGTCTAGTGTGACTTCCATGTAGCAATATTACCCCTTTGTAAGAGTTGCACATTTAACCTCAAACATGAGTATATTCACTGTGTTTGCTGACTGCTGAGTGAATGTATGGGCACTAAGTGCAAGGCAGTAGGGATTCAGGTCCTGATCAATGTCATCAACTTCATAGGAGCCCACCAGACAGAAATATGTTGATCATTAAGATAGTAAAGTATTAGTTCTCCTACTTATCCTGTATGTGACATTTAAGCCATCTCCATGGTACTCCCTTAATATAGCCAAACATGAAATACCAAACAGATGTGGCAGCATACCTGCAGTGTCATCACATGAGTCCAGGTTTCATATCCCAGAAGATATGGTGCCCAGTTACAGTGTGGGGGATGACATAGCTAAATGGTTGGCAGCCTGTGAAGTGGCTTTAAAAGTGCACAGGGTCCCGGAGGAGTTCTAGGGCGGTAGTCGGTGGCAGAACATACCCACAGTGGAAAGGGACATACTCTGTACATAAGTTGTGTACCAACTACACTGCATGAAGACCATTTTAGTCAGTAAGTTGGGGTTGACACCTGAGGAGTACAGGCAGCTGTTCAGGGCTAATTACAAACTGTACACAAACATGGGTGGATTTCTTGGACTATGCTGGGAAGGCACCGAAGGTCTGTGTGAGGGGCAGCAAAGTTATTGATTATGACAGGTTGAATAACTTATTTCTGAAGGAGCACATTCTTGATAATTGTTTGCCAGAGCTGCACCAACACCTGGTGGATAGCAAGCTGACTGACTCTAGGAAGCTTGCTGAGGAGGCGGACATCTGGGTCAGCACCAACGTTTCCAAGAAGGTATCTGGGGGGACTTCCAAAAGGATGGTCAGGGTTCCCAATAGAAGCAAGAAGGGAGGGTGGGGGATAAAAAGAAGGAGTTCTCTAAAGGCCCCCAAAACAACTCACAAGGGAAAGGGTCTGGTTCTCATTCCCAATCTGGCCACCAGAAACAAAATTACCCTGACAAAAGTCAGCAGCCCCAAACTCCCAAGTGCTATGAGTGCAGTGAGTATGGACACTACAAGGGGGACCCCAAGTGCAGAAAAATATCATATCCTCCCATTGGAGGATTGGAGGTAAGAACCCAGGGGTGGCTAGCAAAGTACTGGGGGAGGAGTTTGTCCCAGCTAATGGGTGGGGGGTTAGTGGGGTTACCCTAGTGTTAGTTGGTTGGTTCCTAAGATCCATGGGTCATGAAATGCTAACAAGTTTAGGCAATGGGTCACCATCAATGGGCAAGGTGTTGAGGCTCTGAGGAACACAGGTGCCAGCATGACTATGGAAAGGAGTCATCTGGTATCCCCAGAGCAGGTGATTCCCCATGCATTCCACTAAGTTGTGGTATCTGACAACAGAGAGGGCCAATATCATGTGGCCCTTGTTCCATTTGAGAGGGGGTTCAGGACTTCTGATGTTTGCTGTGAGCCCTGCCATGCCCGTGGACTGTTTGTTGGGTAATGACCTGGAGTCTACTATCTGGGAAGAAGTTAAGTTAACAACTTCTGTGGAGATGTTGGGGTTAAGTGTATGGATCTGTGCAACAACAAGGTCCATAACTGCCCGGGAATGAAGCCAAAAAGTTCTGGAGCCTGGAACAATAGCCCAGCCAGCTGCTAGAAATGGCAAAAGCAGAAGGCGTGGCAAACCAACCCCTGAGTGTACACCAAGTTAGATGCATGAGGCACCTGCATTGGCTGTCCCGGAGTCCACAGAGAAGGGTACTGCTTCCCTTGGTGACCTGCCTACACATGCTGACTGGCATGTAGAAGGAGGATCCACAAAGGGGGAGTTCTGTAGGGCACAGAGGGAGTGCCCAACCCTTGAGGGCATGAGGAAACAGGCCAAAGCCCAAGCAGCAGGAAATGTTTCTGGGAGCTATCATATTTACAGGGAGGACAACTTCCTTTACAGTAAACCTAAGGTTTCTGTGCATGGACAATATGGTTCCTGGTGGTCCACCAATGCTACAGGGCCTTCCTACTGGAGCTGGCTCACAAGATTCCCCTGGCAGAACACTTGAGTCAAGACAAGACCTTTACAAGGCTTGCCCCCACTTTTATTGGCCTAAGATCAGGACATTCTCAGATGCGTTCTGTAGGTCCTGTGTGACCTGCCAGGTCAGTGGGAAGACAGGGCAGAGGCCCCCCTTTCTCCCTGACCTGTCGTTAGCATCCACCTCGACAGGGATGGCATCAATATTGTTGGGCCTATGGATCACCAGACTGCTTCAGACAACATGTTTATCCTGGTTCTGGTGGATCATGCCACTCGTTACCCAAAGGCCATCTCTCTGAGGACCGCCACTGCACCTCCAGTGGCAAAGGCCCCCATGGGGATTTTTACCCGAATGGGTTTCCCCAAGGAAGTGGTGTCTGACAGGTGCACAAACTTCATGTCTGCATATATACAGTCCATGTGGAAAGAGTGTAGAGTAACGTACAAGTTCTCCACCCTTTACCTCTCTCAACCCAATGGGCTCTGAAAGGCATTATCAGAAGTGTACGTGAGGAAAACAGTGGGATATGCTTTTTCCCTGTCTGTTTACCTACAGGGAGGTACCGTAGAAGAGAGTGGGCGTCAGCCTCTTTGAGCTTCTATCAGGGCACCCTGTCACGTGACCTCTCAGTTTGGTGAAGGAGGGGTGGGAGCAAGCTCTCAGAAAAGTTCCCTAGGATGCAGCGAGTTACATGTCAACCTTCCGAAGCCAAATGGCTAAGTTGTGGAAGCAAGCTTCTGACAACTTGGAAGCCAGTCAGGCTGTGAAGTAGTATGATAAACATTCTACCACTGTGGAGTACCAACCTGGGCAGAAAGTGGGGGTAATGGAACCTGTGGAACCCAGTGCTCTCCAGGACCGATGGACTGAGCCTTATGAGGTAATTGAGTAGAAAGGTAAGGCCACCTATGTGGTGGACCTTAAGACTGCCAGGCAACCCACTGGCTTCACATCAGTCGCATCAAACCACACTTGAGAGTTCTAAGCTTACCATGATGTTGGTGATAGATGGAGCAGAGGAGGAGGAGAGAGAACCTCTCCCTGACCTGTTATCCTTCCAGGAGAAGGATAGGTCTGTGGAAGGAGTAATCCTTTCCCAACTTTGACTCCCAAACAGCAGAGGTACTGTTGCCAAGTGTTGGAGCAGTCCTCCTCTCTTTTCACCCTTTCTCCTGGGGTTACCCTCCTGTGTACCCATTATGTGGACACAGGAGACAACCTCCCTGTCAAGAATAAATCTTACAGGTTGCCGGATAAGGTGAGGGCCAGCATCAAGAGCAAAGTCTCTAAGATGTTGGAGTTGGGGTGATAGAACCCTCCAGTAGCCCATGGTCCAGTTCTGTGGTTCTGGCACCAAAAGCGGTCCCACCAGGCACCACACCTGAACTGAAGTCCTGTGTGGATTATAGAGGCCTAACCTCGTGACAAAGACTGATGCTTTTCCCATCCCCCGGGTGGATGAGCTCATTGATAGGCTAGGGGCTGCCTAATACTTAAGTACCTTTGATCTTACATCATGGTACTGGCAGATAATCTTAACAGAAGAAGCCAAAGAGGGGTCAGCCTTCTTCACTTCAAAGGGCCACTGTCAGTTTAGGATGATGCCCTTTGGAATAAAGAACGCCCCTGCAACCTTCCAGAGGTTGGTGAACCAGGTCATTATTGGGTTGGAGGCTTTCCCAGCTGCATACCTGCATGACAAAGCTGTCTACAGTAGCATCTGGGAGGATCACTTCTTTCACCTCCGG
The DNA here is from genome assembly GCF_031143425.1 of Pleurodeles waltl. Classification (NCBI taxonomy): domain Eukaryota; kingdom Metazoa; phylum Chordata; class Amphibia; order Caudata; family Salamandridae; genus Pleurodeles; species Pleurodeles waltl. The sequence continues at coordinate 637,888,062 of NC_090439.1, read as the reverse complement.
GAAGTGTTTCATGCCCTGCAACAGGCATGCCTGTCTATCAATGCCAATAATTGCCAGATAGGGCAAGGGTCTGTGGTGTACTTGGGAAACCTTGCGGACAGGGGTAAGGTGCAGCCCCTCCAGGCCAAGATTGAAGCTATCATGGCCTGGGATCCTCCCAAAACCTAATCTGTCAGAAAATTCTTGCACCTCACTGGGTATTATAGGAGGTGTCAAGGGATATGGCACCAATGTTGCCCCTATGACTGAGCTGACTTCTATGAAGTAGTCACAAAGATCTAGGTTTAATCCATCCCTTTTTTGCCCACCACACCTCCCCAGTTTGGACCCCATCATATGCAAATCAGTCTTGGCCCTGCTCCCAATGGGAACAGTCCAGCCCGAACTGCCAAGCCAGGTCTTCCCTGGACCGGAAACAAGCATCCTGGGACCAGATCTCAGTGACTAGGGGAGAATGTTTGCATTGTTCAGCATTCTGTCCAACATCTGTTTTCTTTGCCTTTGTTGTCCTAAGTGGGAAGGGTATGCCCAGACGTGGGTCCCATGCTCACTGCACCACTGGATTCAAGCTAGCCTGGCTGATGAGAGGTGATTCCCCGAAACCGGTCCCAGAATGTTTGTTTCTGGTCCAGGGAGGACCTGGCCTGGCAAGTCAGGCTGGACTGTTCCCATGGGGAACAGGGTCAAGACTGATTTGCTGATTTGCACCCAAACTGGGATGGTGTGGTGGGCAAAAAATTTATGGAGTAAACCCAGATCTCCGTTACCAGGGGGGAAAGTTTGCATTGTTCCGCATTCCGTCCATCGTTAGTTCTTTGTGCTCAACCTCTTCAGGGCCCAAACCACAGCAAAAGCTTCTCTTTCTATAGCACTCCACCTCTGTTCCTGGGGAAGCAATCTCCTAAAGATGCATTCCCTCTAGACAGCCACAAACACAGGAAGGGTGGGTGTGACAAAGAACTCACCTACATTCATCTGCATTCTGATAGGCCTTCTTGGACAAGAAGGGTAGAGGGGAGTTGACACCTACACTTGAATAGGTAGTCTGGAGCCAGGACGAGGAAGAAAGGATCACTGTGCACTTCAAAGGCCTTTCTTTGAAGTCACCCCCACTCCAAAGGCACATTTGGGAATAAGTACTGGGGCCCTGACCCTACAATATCGGTACACTACTGGACCTGGGAAGAACTCTGTTGGAGTAAAGACTACTGTTCTGGAAGGATTTCCACTTTGCCTGGAATGACTGTTTTAAGGAACTGCTTCTCTGCTTTGCTGAGCTGCCCTGATGCCTGGTGATCTCTGCCCTGCTGAAGACAAGGACTGGACACATCTCACTTGAATCCAGAGTGACTCCAAGGGCTTGTTGGTTTGTCCCCTGTTCTCCTGCAGTCTCAGGGTCATCAAAGACTTCCTACAACTCTCCTGGTGCTGCTGGACGTTGCCATCTGTGAGTCCTACCCTTGCCGGAGGTGCCCCTCTCCAGTCCTGAGCCTCAGAAGTGGGTTCTGGAGCTGATGTCTGCAAAAACCAACGCTTCGTCACCATTGTGCCAGTTGAAACTGATGCATCCCCCTTCGAAGCTGACGTAGAGGCTGTTCAATGACAGCAGATTCACAGCCTGTACAGCCCAACAACAATGATCTGTGCAACAATGACACACTGCATTAATTTCAACAGAGTTCAACGCGAGATCCAACTGCGAGGCTCGACAACAACGGATCTACCCAACTTCGCCAATCGGAACAAACGCATCATGCCTTCAACATCGATGCTTTGCGCCATCGAAGGTGCTTTTCAGCAGAGCCTATGTGGGTTCTGTAGGCAGCCTACCCTCCATCGTGATAAGCCTGAAATTTAGATTTGTACCTGTCCCTTGTGACCTCAAGTAACCTTTTGACCACAAGTGACTTCTAAGCCGTATATTGAGTTTAATCTTTCAAAAATAATATCTCAACTTCTACTGACTGGGTTTTTGTTTTGGTCTTTGTTTACTGCTGAAATCTGTAAATCAGGAAATTCAATTGACACAGCACTCATGCTAGATGAGAAGAGTAGATTCGAATCATTATCAATCAACCTTTCCACAAAAGTGATGCAAAAAACTACATTAGTATGAAACAGATCAAGGGTGCCGACAAGCTGCATCTCCCACCGGCCCACAAAAAGATGTGTATAACTGGGGGTGAAGCAGGTCTCTGTCATAGTCCCTTGGATCTGTTAGACATGCATGTCATTGAGAACAAAATCGTTGTTAGACAATAATTAAATCATATCAAGTATCATTTCTGTGTGTAACAGATAAGCTAACAAGCATGTTCTAAGTGAATACCTGTATGTAGAAATACCTAGATCATGTATGATGTATGACAGCATACAAGTTGTTAACATCAAGCATCATCATGACAAATTCACTTTCTCATCCAATGCCATCCTTAATACGCAGGAAGTTTCTACTGCCCTGAATGTAGGACGGTGGGGCTGTGACACAAGATCTCAAAAAGTAGTCTATGTAGTTTGACATCTTTTCCAGTAGGCTACCTCGAGGAGACAGTCACCCAGGAGGATTAGATAGACTTTTGTGTATTTTACGAAGAAGAATGGGAGTTGTAGGAAGTTCACATTTTAAGAACCGATACTCCTCCCATTCAATTAACCCCTTATCTCTCCTGTCATCCAGTAAATTCCGGTATTTATTTTGGGATTCTGTTACCTCTGTGTTAGGAACCTTAGCATAGCATTCAGGATCATTCAATTGCCTCAAGCCTTCAACCGAATACATGCTTTTGGACATTACCACCACATTACCCTCTTTGTCGGAGGGCTTAATAACAATACTCTCATCCTTTTCCAAAATGAATCATACATCTGTTGTTGTATCGTCAAATTGTATTTATGGGATAAGGCTGTACTGTTCTTTCTTAATTTCAATAAATCTTCAACGACAACCTCCCTAAAAATATCAGTCAAGTCAGTAGGGGTGGGAGGGAGAAAAGTAGATTTGGTTTTAAAGTTGGTAGGGCAACTAATACCACTGTCCAAATCCAAATTAAGAATCGGATCCCATCACTAGTACCGTTCATTTCCATTTCAGTCAAAGTATGTAACAGTTCTGCATCATTCATATTCAGACTACCTATTGGTATTTACGGAACCAAAGTATTACTGGTGGTCCCCACCTTCGGTCTAAACCACTTTGTTACTTTCAATTTCTTAGTGAATTCAAACAATTTAGTGCAACTGTCTGTATAGTTGAATGGTGCTGTAGGACAAAGAGATAAGCCATGAGTAAAAACATCCAATTCATCTTTATTTAACAGTCTATCAGAAAGATTTACCACATTGGGAGACTATTGTCCATTCATTTTTCCGATTTCTGACTCCTTGTTACTCGTCCCACCAGGGTGTTGTTTCCATCTTCCACAACATGTTTTTTCTTCTCCTCTGCCTCTACCTTTTGCTCCTCTTCCCTGGGTCTGTTTCTGATTTTGTTGGGTGCACCCTTACTTTGATTTAGGAGGCGAAGCTCAACTAAAAAATTCAACCTCAAGAAAGGTTTATCTGAGGTGGCTGAGATATTCTTTTCTGAGGTGTAGCTGTCCACACATACTTCTGAATTCACATCCGATACTGGTTTCTCCTGGCCCAGTTGACTGTAATTATTCATATCACCTCTTCTTAACATATCATATTTTTTACTAAACGTTATTAATCTACCTTATTGATAATCATTAAAATTCCTTAGATATTACCAAGGTTTCCTGGTTTTAATTTATTCTGCCAGTTTATCAAGGTGAATGTTATTTCTTTCGATATTATCATCAAAGTTTTCCTTGCTTTCTATGTTCTTAATTTCATCAACGAGCTCATTGATCGCCTTCCAAAGCTTGTTGCAGTCCTTCCAAGCATATTTTAACCAAGTATGCAGCATTTCTTGTGAGCATTTGGCATTATTATCAGCACATTCTTCCAAAGTGGAAGGATCAGAAACCTCACACGACGGAAAAGTAAAAATATTTAAGTCTCATGCCCCTGTTTATACATTTTTTTGCGCCGCATTCGCGTCGTTTTTTGACGCAAAAACGGCGCAAACTTGCAAAATACCATTTGCCCGTATTTATACATTTTTTAGCGCCGCATTTGCGTCGTTTTTTGTTGCAAAAACGGCGCAAACTTGCAAAATACCATTGTATTTTGTAGGTTTGCGCCGTTTTTGCGTCAAAAAGCGGCGCAACTGCGGCGCTAAAAAATGTATAAATACGGGCCCATTGTATTTTGTAGGTTTGTGCTGTTTTTGCATCAAAAAGCGGCGCAACTGCGGCGCTAAAAAATGTATAAATACGGGCCATGGTATTTTATTGCAGTCTATGTACTTTTGCAAAGAGACTGCCTACCATCACTTGTTTATATAGCTTTTCTAATGTACCATATTTTTGCCGTAAAGATAAATTACCAGTTAATGGAGTATTTGTCGCTGTCTTGTTTTCACATAAGATCAGAGAATAAACTGTCTGCAGCCTGTTTTCATTTAACATCCCGTCCTTAAGTCATTGTGCTAGTAGTATCACAACTGCCAAAGCAGTAGTACTGAAACAGTCAGGATAGCGGTTGTTTGACGTGTCAGCAAACTTGTGCCGTATCAGTTCATAAAAGAAGCAGGGACACATTCAGTCTCAGCCCCGCCAGCTTCACCAGATAACGTCAATAGAAATCAGCGTTATTTGCCATAACCAGCGGTTAACTCGTGAGTCTACTTGACGCGTCCTCAGCCCTTCCAAGTACCGTGCATCAGGGGTTAGACTAACGCATATTAGTGTGGTGGTCCGCATCACCGTACCAAAATGCAAAGTCACACATTTATAGTGACTCCTGACGCCACCGGTACTGAGGCAGACAGACACAAGCTGGACGGGAGCAAGCAGCGCGGACTGCAATACTGCACACTCACAGTCTGTCCTATGTGCTCATGAATGGGGCACGTCACCGAGGACGGAGCTTCATGCAGAGGTAGTTTGTTTTTCCAACTGGTTGACTGTTGTCACCACGAACCTTTAATTTGCAGTCCAAAATTAACAGAGTACTATCCTGCCTCATGACCAGAACCACCATGACACCTCATCATGGCTATTAAACGCTATACATATTCAATTGCAAAATGATGCATATAATTTAGCACACAAAACATTGTACTCTTATATTTAAAAAAAAATTAAATACTGGACTGGACATCACACTAGGTTGACCTTTGCAGTTTTGAAGGCCATATGAATGGCAAAAAAGATTTATGTTTCTCAGCATGTTTCACATGATGGTTGAATATAATAGTTCTCATGTAAATTAATGAACTACATTACTAAACAATATTTTGTAAATGTTGTTTCTTTCATTTAGGATAGTTAATTGTGTACGCAGTGAAACAAAGCTGTATGACTTCTCCTTGTAAAGGAAGAAGAAAAGAGAAGTAGGGCCACCCATTTTAGGCCGAGGTGGAAGAAGCCTGCATCCAGAAGTTTTACAAAGGCCCCCGCAGCCCCTGTGATGCGGGGGTGCCCCGAGCTCCAGGGGGCCCCCTCAGCACAGTACCCTGGCCTGCAGGATCCAGGGTGAGCTCATAAGGGGGGCCCTGTATGTACTTTGCAAGGGGGGGGGCAGGGGGCGGCTCAGGTTTCGTAACAACACTGCCTGCAACAGTGTCAGCAACATGTATTCATGTCTTTTAGTTTAGCGCGTGTCCCTGCTCAGACATCTACACACTTACCGGCCCTTTCCCTATCCACTTGTCCTAGACTGACGGCTGTTGTTACTGCTTCTTCTGTTCATCTTCACCTTTGAGACTTTGGCTGTACAGATTGCTACCGCAACTGTATGATCACTTACTTGCACATTCTTTTCTTGTTTGTCTTGGCAGTTATGTTTCTTTCCTTTGCAACAGCGACATTGGTGCCGCATCATGCGCGACGGCATTTATTGGCTTGGTGAGGAGAGGTTGCACAGTCCTCGCAGAGGCAGGATCATGAGATGATTACAAAACTGGATCGGACTCCCTCTGGTGCCTGTTACAAGACTCGCCGCGCCTCTCAGCTCTGGGTGAATCCTCACTTTCTGACTACTAATAATAACTTGTTTAATGTCAAGGTCACACATTTGTTTTACAGTACGATCGGGTTATTTCCCTTCCATTTCTGTTGCATTGCAGCAGTTCCAAGATCATCTTAGAGTTTCTTGTTACTCAAATAGGTGTAATTTTTTACATTTATATGTTTCCCTGGACTTCATTGCCTGATTTTGCTTGTGAGAAAGTGTCACTCATAATCATTGAAATGTCACTCATATCTCAAACATTGGCAGCTCTGTGTCCTCCCAACCAGTCAATCGCGTCCAGCCCCAGTAGTGACAGTTAAGCCAGGCAAATATCCACAGTTCCTTGTATTAAGTGGAATGATCCCAGGAAATAAAATTACTTATGAAAGTTCAAGAAGTTCACACCAGTGTCCTATGGACCCAAATGGCAATGATGAGTTCCTGGTGTGTAAGGGAACATAAATTTCAGTGTTATGCACATTATTTCATGACATAATTGCATATTTTGTTTGAGATAACCTACTTATATTTCATACACGTTGGTAAATATCAACTGATTTATTGGCGGAAACAGCCATTGCAATATAGACATTACCACACAATACTTTTACCATGCATCATTTATCACGCAGTGCGTTTACAACGCATGCCTTTACCAGGCATATACCTTTACCACACATGCCTTTGATGTGTGTGTGTGCGTGTGTGTGCATATATATTTATATCACTAAAAAAAACAAAGGTTACAGGGACGTTATAGTTAGGTTTAGATTTCACACACACAAAACCATAGTCTTTCAACTGTTACAGTGAGAGTTATTTCAAGTAACTATAACTCGTGCTCTAAGGTAACTATAACTCACTCCCCGGTCATGCACAGTTTTCTCATCAATAATTGTACCGCAGATGTTACCGTGATATTATTACTGATGTCCTAGAAGATTCATGAGTGATGTAATACCTGGGGTAATTAGCAGTTCTTGGCGAAGGCACGAGTTATAGTTACTGTAGTGCACAAGTTAGAGTTGATTGAAATAACTCTAGCTGAATACTTAAAACGTGTCCTAATTTTTCTTTTTAGAGCACTGATCATGATTTCTATGACAAAATGAACACCCTCATTTTGTTCCTTTCTAAATTAAATGTTTTGAGTTTTACCAGTTTGATTTAATCAAGATGGCTTCAGATGCGCCACACTTTTGTCAATAGTAAGAGTTTTAGTGCTCTAGTTGTTCTTTAGAACAATCTTGGGGGCTGCAGTAGAACACAAAGAAATCATCTGACAGACTGCTCCTGTTTGAAGTACATGTTTTATTAAGAATGTCTGACTTTGTTCTCATATGGCAGAGAATGATAATGTGAAGTTACAGCACATACGCTCTCATTTTAGCTTCTGGAGCACCTTCCATAAACTCTATGGGAAAATCATGAGAGAACAGTTTTCTCTCAAACATGATTCATGAAATCCCAGCAGGGTGAAATCACCTTAGAATACCCACTATTCTTAATATTAGTATGGTATCATCAACAAATGATTTATATTGTAACTAAAATATATCACCCTTTATCGGGTCACCTTTTTGGTGCTCCTCATTTTTTTAGGATTTAAAGTGGGTGTGGGTTTTTGGGTGTTAAGGTGTTTCTAGGGTTTTGGCTTGGTATGGGAGGTGGTTGGATTAACATATAGTAACTACAAATATTTTTTTTTAAAAAATACCATAGAACTTCACTGAAAAAAAAAAAAAAAAGATTACAGGGATGTTATAGTTAGGAAATAGAACTTAAAAAAAAACATAGAAATTCCCTTTAAAAACGAAGGGGCAAATTTATGAAAAGTGGCTCATCATGTTATGATGCGCCAATTTTCTTGTGCCTCTTTGCGCCCCCCTAAAGCCACCATGTGTGCACTGTATTTATGATACAGCGTACCATGGTGCACATTAGGGAACTAGCGAAGTAAAAAGAGGCTCACTGAAAACAATGGGAGCCTCATTTTCACACCTGCCTTAGGCAGACGTTAAAAATGATGCTAGTAATGGCACAGTGGAATCTTATAGATTCGCCATTTGTCTGGGCCTCTTAATTCCAGAACGCCCCCTTTGCATACATTATGCTTGGCGCAGGCATAATGTGGTGCAAGGGTTTACGAAGTGGTGCAATGCGTGCATTGTGTCACTTGGTAAATATGGCGTGGCGTGTTTGCCAACCTAATGCCACATTAGCATTAAAAAAATGCCGCTAATGTGGCGCAAGGTGGCTCTAAGGGCTTCTTAAATCTGTCCCCAAAGGTTACAGGGATGTTATATTTAGGATCACATTTTGAAGGTACACAACCATAGAAATTCAGCTATTATAGTTAAAGTTATTTCAAGTAACTATAACTCGTGCCCTAAGGTAAGTAAGACTCCCCCATCGACTGGTCCTTGAATTCCTTGTTCCCCGACTGCCCTTTGCTTATCCACTGGGTCGTTCCTCCTCTCCTTTTCCCCATCCTATGATGTGAAGAACTTAAAAACTATTATGATATTTATTAGGGAAAGAGGCTAATCCATACACTCCCCTATAGACTCGAATCACAGGGAATAATTTCCACACTTAAAAGGTCAAAAAGTGCATTTCAAGTCACAATTAATGAGAGCCTGCATTAAAAAAATATATTTGGCAAATGGATTATGCGAATAAATACTTCATCAATTCTCATTAGTCAAAGACATAATCTATAGACAAAAACAATTTGTTGGATAACAAAGAAAAGGTCAGGTGTTCCAACTGAAAAGATGAGACAGTGTAAGGTAATAGTAAAACGAGTGAGAATGCACAGCATAGCAAATATATACAAAAACATTAATGTATTGGGTGTAAACATAGACATTTAGTGGAAGGCAAACATTATCAATTGTTACTGCTCCATGTAGGGGTAGCGTTTATGACATTCCAGAATCATTATCATCAATGTTGCTACCCTTCAACCTAATACTTTGAAATCAGGTATTTTCCAGGACAAGCAACCCTGTGTAGAAGTGACACTGAATAGTCAACATTCTTCACAATAATAATTTGACAGCACAAATATGTTCAGATTTATAACTTGGAATGGAGTTGAGTCCGTCTGGACCGATGCATAAAAGAGGTCAGAGTAATTTACTCTTGGCAAATGCTAGTTTGCGCTGTTTATTGGGCGTACTTTTTGTCACATATATAAATCCAAATTCACAGGACTAATTTCCTAAAGTAACACAGATATTCGTCAATTTCCTTTGATTTGCTGGAAGAACTGGGTGCTATGCTGTTGATGTTTGTACTTTTAGAATTAGACAAATAGCATAAGGAAATGTTTTAACTTGAGAAACTAGGATGTCTTAGTTCTCTTCACACTCGCTTACTTAGTGCAAGCAGGAAACCCCCACAATTTTAACAACATTGATATGAAAGTTTATCAGTAGACATCAAATTGTGACTGCAGTTTGGATAAAAGCAACCATGTCTTTTCGCAGACACAATTTATGAAGCAACAAAGATTATTTACAAACAGCAATAGCTTAGAATAATAACTGCCATGGCTGACTGAAAAAGCTGAGTGATTGAAAACCTAACCGAACTCTATAGTACCCTTGAAAAATATGTTACACAAGTTTTTAGTTATAAATTAAGTTTTGAGTTACCAACAAACCTTACTGCTTTCCCAGTGCAATATTCACAAGGTTATTGGGCGCATCTAAAGTTTCCTCAGATAGATAACCTTTACTTAATAACACTGTTGGAAGTATGAAAGTTTCCTACTACATGTAAAATAATGTGTATTTAATAAGTGTCACATGAATAGCACATTGGCAGAATGGGACCCTGAAATGTAAGCAATGCTCTTTCCTAACAATAGAATGGGCAAGCGTAACTTTCCTTTAGTTCATTAGGCCCAACAACACCTGAAAGTAGTAGACACATACGGCCTGATTTAGATCTTGGTAGCGGGGAATACTCCAGCAAACGTGACGGATATCCTGTCTGCCATATTACGATCCCATTCTATATTCCTATTGGGATCGTAATATGGCGGACGGGATAGCCATCACGTTTGTGAAGGAATATTCCCCACGCCATGATCTAAATCAGGCCTATAGATTTTAAAGTGTATTACAGATGAACTCTGCGAAAAACAACTATTCCGTTTTGGTATTAGAAATGCAAGTATGACATTCATTAAACTTACTCCTTTGCATAATATTTTGGCTGACATCCTCTAAGATGTTCTCCTCCTAGTGTGCCAAATTGGTAGAAACACATCTACATGCTTTCCGAGAAGTCATGATAAATACGAATATCAATAAGAAAAGATGATTACAACCAATATCTACTAATAACCTCAGAGTCAATGGACATATACAGTAGGTGTGTGTTTAATCTCTACAGGTGGTTATTGTTCTGTAGATGTTTTATGCACTTCAAAGTTGTTTTTTAGTTCTGCATGGAATGCCTGAACTTCTCACAGAAAATATACATTGAAAAGTTTTGTGTAAGTTTTGGAAAAAGGGCCAAGGAAACTATTTTTCCCAACATCAAAATTTCCCTGGGATGGGGGTATGGACACAAGCTTTCCCAGCTTTAAACTGCACTGTGCCCCATTTTTCCTGAAATAAACAGTATTGCAGCTATTTGGAAATGTCAAAGTCTAGATCAAGGCTTTGCCAGGCCTTGTATGAAGATAAGATCTCTAAATTAGGTCCATAGGAAAGAACTAGCAACCAAACAACCGATTGTAGTGCTTGACTCTCATAGGGTAGCTTTGCAGAGCAGACCAAGGCTTACTCAAGGGAGGTGATGTGGGCTTGTAATAACCAAGCACACAAAGCTAGCCTGGCTGAAGAGGGGTGATACCCTGAAACCGGTCCCAGGATGCTTGTTTCTGGTCCAGGGAGGACCTGGTCTGGCAGTTCGAGCTGGACAGGGTCAAGACTGATTTGCATATGACTGGGTCCAAACTGGAATGGCATGGTGAGCAAAAAAAATGATGGATTAAACCCAGATCTGTGACTGGGGGTGAATGTTTGATTTGTTCTACATTCCGTCCATCAACTGTTCTTTTTGCTTCATTACTCAAGCAAACATCAACAAGGAACATGTCTAAGCAAAAAAATGATGCAGAGTTGACACAGTCCCTAAAGAACATCACTTGGCAGTTAATCATGATGTAATACCATCCTTCACCCCTAGAGGGTATCTTTACATTTTAAAACACATTTAGCATAACGTGCTACCATTTTAACTATAGTGCCTAAGGGACTTTATTACTGTAAAAACACTTGTAAACACAGCCTTTCACTCCTAGAGGTTGTTCACCATTATAACAATCCTGTTATCACAATTCAGACCACAGAAACTGCAGCCATGAGCTTTGCCCCTAGAGGGCACAGTTCCATTACCCTGAAACAAAAGTTCCAGGTAGGATTTGATTAAAAACATGCTAGAACCCTGGAAGGGTTATCATTTTCAAGTCCCACCCAACCTAGGGTGGGGACACAAAACATCTTGTGTGGGGAGGCTGGGCTGCTCCTGTAGCCCCCCCCCCTTTCCATTGGCTTTCTGTTGGTGGTGACCCTATCTGCCTGGGGCCACCACAAGCTGAGAAAGAGCCCTTCCTAGGGCCAACATGATGGACCTCAATGCATTCTTTGGTGCTCTTCGTCGGAGCGTGCATATTTAATGAACAGCTCTCCGCTGAGCTGGAGAGGGCAGCATTGCTGCCAGGGTCTTGTTCACTGCCCTGGGCTTCCAGGTCCCATCCGGACACCTCCCAACACAATGTGAGTTCTTCATTTGGAAGCAGTGCGGGAGCCCACTCCCAGGCTGCTCCCGCTGGCGCCCTCCACGGGCAGGAACTTCCTGTGCTGCACCAGGATCTGGACCTTCAATTGGTGTCTGCCCACTCCTGTGGGCAGATGTGTGTGAAGCTGTGGCCGGACAGGCCACCTGGGGAAGTGCAGCAGCACTCCACCCTCCTCTTTCAGACCATCAGGGCCCCCAGGATAGGGACTGGGGCCCCCCTCCTTGTTCATGGGGAGCACGACTGCGCTCCCTGACTTCATCTTTGGCCTCCGGCCCCTCCCACAGCCAGCGGGCATCTTCACAGGGGGCACAATGGCTTCCCCGGCTTCATTTCTCTATGGGGCCACGGATTGGGGTCCGGGGCCCCTTCCTGCTATCTTTATTGCGTTCCCTAATTTTTGCTTCCCTGTGGGGCTTGGAATGAGGTCTGGGGTGCCTATTTCTATTTTCACGGGGGCGCAACAGTATCCCCGACTTGGCATCTCAGCGAGGGCCACGGGAGGGGGTCCAGGACTTTCACTTACACTTCATGCAGCCTCTTCTTCCTGGGGATGCGGAGCGGCGCTCCCTAGCTCCATTCTTTGTGGGGGTCAGCCCCCATGCTCTGGCCCACCCCAGACGCACATCCTTGGTTGTGGCGGAGCCCCACACGCTTTGTCATCAACCAGGGAAAGTTCTGTTGGGCCATTTTTGATGACCTTTGGCTCATTTCACTCCTGGTGGTGAGCCCTTGCCACCAGGAGCACTTTCCTTTGGCCTCCTGGCCTAGACAGTTCCCACCTCAGTAGGGAGCCAGTCCCACTGACTCCCTCTGCCAGACTTTCATTTGGAAGCCTTCTTCTCTTCTGGGCAGTGTGCTGTCCTTGCACCAGGGTCCAGTCTTTCCCCCAACTGACCCTTTATGGGATTTAAGGGGACCACATTACCTGGCCCTGGTATGCGCCTCTCTTGGTCTGAAGTCATTCAGGGGCAAAGCCCTTGCCCCAGTGGGCAGTCAAGGGGTTCTTCCTTCCAGTTGTCCATGATGCCCATCTTCAGTCCCAGTGTCCTGCAGGGAACACTGCCAAGAGAGAGAGAGCCCTCCCCTGTGCAAGACCTTTTAAGTGGGGGCCGAAGTGTCTAGCAGGGCTGCACCTCTATCCTATCCAGATGTGCCACATCACTTCTCCACCCCTGTCCCAACCTTCCTGCACCGTCTTCTGGGATAGCTCAAAATGACAGCGTCCAGAAGTTAGTTGCCACATGTGCTCTGAGAGTTTCGGCTCCTCCCCCCTGACATTCCTTCCAGGGCCTCTCAAGCCTATTACGTGGCTCGGAACAACAGCTGGCTGATTGATGCATGGGCCTGCTCGGGCAGCTGAAAAGAGCAGTAATTGTCCCTAATCCTGAGCTGAGTCAGAGAAAGATGACATTCCTGGATGACCCATAAGTTGTAGAAATATGCTTTTGTAACCTATCAATCAATCAATAATTTCTAAAGCATGGCTAATCACCCATGGGGTCCCAAGGCCAGGGGCGGCTCCTCCATTAGGGCGGAGGAGCGCCTCCCTCCTGCCAGCAGCAGCAGCTGCAAACCTTTACAAGGAAACGATAATAAACAGAGTTTATTATTGTTTCCCTATGAAGGGGCGGGGCCACAGGGGTGACGAGGAGTGAGGGGGAATGCTCAGCACTCCCCCTCAGAACGCATGTGTGTTTGGCTAGCTGTCTCAGGCCAGCCAAACACACATGCGCACAAGGCTCTCTCAGAGCCTGTACAGGCTCCCAGTCTGCCTGGGAGTGCCCTGGTTGGGCACTCCTAGCCAATCCTGACACTGCTTTGAGCAGCGTCAGGATTGGCCGCAAGGCAGGCTGGGAGCCTGTGCCTGCAGCAGCGATGGAAGAGAGGAGTGGTGCGACAGAGGAGGTAAGTGGGTTTTTTAAATTTAATTTTTACACCCACCAGCTCCCCCCCGCGCCCCTTAACGCCACCTGTCCCTTTCTCATGGTGTGGGCAGTGACTGCTGAAGGTGATGAGACCTGCACTGAGATACTGCATTATTCTTTTCAAACAGGTTACAATGCACATTAGTGCGACTCTGGAGTCTGTGGACCCTAGGGAACAGGAGATGCACCCTACACCAGCCGTTCCCATTGGCATATAATGATGTGCCACTAGAGTGAAAACGGTAAAGCACACTGACTGTGCCTCACATGTGTAGACCTACCTCATAAGATATACTCCAGATCACCACCCTGCATGGTCCCTTCTGCACCAGGCTACTTATGTGCATTTGTTGAGGTGCACATGCCAGGAATCCTCCCTGAGCAGCCCTCACTCAGGTGCACACGCATGTGCACATTTGATCATGTTTAGCCAGGCCTGGACCTCCTACTCTTGCTGCCTCACAGCAGCTTTTGCTTAACAAGGCAGCACCGGCGGCAAACATGTGCTGCAGCGCCACAGAATCCTAGCTATTATTTACACTGAATAGTGGATTCTGCACTAGAGGACGATGGATCGAAGCGACATAGGTTTGAAGAGATGTCATCAATGAGTAATGTGAGCAACACAATCCATGATATTAAACCTCACTCAATTACCACACCAGTTTATTAAGAAGAATTATAAAATGTAGTTCCCTAGATTAACAATGCTAATGTCACAAAAATAACTGTCAAAAACAAATGATAAGCATATAGGATTAATAATGGTTGATTAGAACGTCTTATATATCTCAATTTGATTAAGAAAACCAAACAAGTAATCTCCAAAAGAATTATACTTATTAATAATACCAAAACGGGTAATAATGGCAAAGTATACATTAGTACAACTTCAAAAGATGTCAAAATAAGTCATGAGCATTTCAAATTAATTGCCTCACTAACCACGAATGAGCATCAACATGTTGGGCTTCAAGTGAAATGAATTTAGTAACACAAATTTAGAAAAACTCTTCTAAGTCGGGTTAATAAAAAAAATCTTAATATGCAGCATTCAGATCATAAATTGCAGCTGTACCTGGAAAGCAAAAGAGACACATATAACATTACAATGACATACATTACCAATAGTAAGAGTAGCAACAAGCAGTTTACATCAGCTAGGGGACACCATCAGTTATGTCTTCAGAAGATTTGGGCCTAACCACAGCTAAATCCACACTGCTAGAGGAACACTGATATCACTCTGCTCTCATCTCATCTCATCTGCACTTTAGTTAAAATCTGATCATCGTCTGCTTCATCTGTCTCTCCTCTCTAGAGAATCCTACCTAGGTTGTTATACTAAATCCTAAAAAGCTTATGATTGGTCAGTCTATGGGGTAGTTATGCTTCAGCCAATCAACAACTAAATTGATAACCTAAATACGACAATTCTACATTAACTAGAACATTTTCTTCGTCAATATATTTTCCTCTTCCGTCTCGTCTGTAGCTCAATTGATTCATCGCCTTTCAAAACACCTCTTCCCAGGAAGAAACTTTTACTGTATCCACTTCACTTCCATCCTCGAGGAAAAACCAAGTATTAGTAACATTCTCAAACAATAGAAATTCAAATTATTCAATGCTTGGTTAAAACATGACCTTGTAAGACATAATGCAGCAACCCACTAGAGGTAGCTGTGGACACATCTACTCAAACTTCGAATACACTTTCATGTAAGAATTGAATTATGGAAAATAACCACAACATTTAGTTAGAAATTTGCTCAGTTAGGAACAGAAAACAAACTGTGGCAACCATTTTCAAAAGTCACCTGTTTTACACGTTAATTCATTACACATTTAGGGCCATATGTACGAACACATTTTCCCATAGACACAGAATGGGCAAAACTGCTTGCTACCTCTGGCCCTTAGTTACCCCAAAATCATTATTAAACATATTAAAAAATTCACACTATCACAATTCCTCCTCTGATGACTATTTATGTAATCACGTCAATCTGTAATAAATTCATTTATTATCATCAATTTCAAAACTTATTCTCATTTATTTTCACATTGTTTTTCTTTCTTTTTTTATTTTCTCTGTAGAATTTATTCATTTGAGTTTCAAAATTTGTTCTATTATTTTCCAATTTTCTTCTCTTAACACATTTTATCATTTTATATGTTCCCCAAATTCCAATTAGACAAATTACAATTATTGACACCCATTTTGCCATTGTCAAAATAATATTTCTCCCCGCATTGCTAAACCAATTTCCCACAGTTTTAATCCCTTTGCCAGCTTTTTCCCAAATTGTAGTTTCTGTTAGTTATTTTAAATCTTCTCTATTAGTATTGGTTACATTTTTAATCAGCTCCCTAACTTTACCTGACTTGTCAGGTATAAATGAACAACAGTGATTTGTACCAAGTAATTTACAAACTCCACCCTCTTTCGCCAAAAGTATGTCTACGCAAGACGGTTCTGAAGTGCCATAGCACTTGTAGCAGCCAGTTCTGTGTCTAGAGGAATGATAGCTCCAGAATATCTTGTCACCATGTTATCTTCTATTGTAGACAACTTCTGTATTTTGATTGAATTCAAGACTACTCCCACTGAAGGAATTATAGCCTTCAAAATGTCTCCCACAATGCTAGAAATTGATTCTCGCTTGTGTCTCATTTGAAATTTCATCGTTGCAGGAATCTTACTCAAGTCTTCCAACAGATAGATTTTCGGAAAGACTGTTTCCACATAACATGTTCCATACCATCCTCTGGGAAGACGGTAATATGCATTTCTCTCACAAATATAATAAATCCCAGTGACCGGGGGTCCTGTCCATTCATTATAAAATCCCACTTACTCCTGAATATAAAAACATATCTACATTCACTCTTTCTAACAAACACTCTATCATTCTTACTCCAAGGTCTATGTCTACAAAGTCTTCCTACATGTTCAGCATCTACTGTTGGTTTTCCTTGTTTACTAATGTCAGTATAAGCATAATCTTCTGCAGGTTTTCTACTTATTATTCCCTTATCTATCTTTGCCTTTATTTCTCTTCTTCTATCTTCTGTGTTATCTAAGAATTTATTTTCTACAGGTGTTAGTAAACACTAAATTATTTTGGTGAGCAAAAGCTGTTCCAAAAGTGAAAGTAGGCTCAACGAATCTCTCATAATTACTATGTTATTTTCTTTAGCTATTCTATTAAAAAAACCTATGACAGGTACAAATGACAATGTTATGTCATAGTTTGAATAGAAATACTGAATATATTCTTGATTATAGAAACACGTTAGCAAAAGACTACAACTTATAGCGTAAGTTACAGGCAGACTATGATAAGTAGTTCCTTCTTCCACTAAAGTCGGAATCTGTGTGCATACATAACAACCTTTTGCGTCCATCACCTCAAAATACTCATGCAATAAGCGATAGCTCTTTCTCTTCGTGTAAGTATTTGACATATATTCTAAATGTATCTTTTGTTAGGGACTTATCAGTCAAATCTAAAAACTATCCATTTTCATAGTCTGGTTGGCTCCATCCATCTCATAAACAGGCACTCCTACAAACAACAATAAACATATTAACACACTCACTACCGCCAATCCCATACTTAACACTTTACAACAACTAATTCTACTGTTTTGGTTATGTGAGTTACACATATTTTCTAAATAAAAAAAAAAAAAAATCTTTAAAAAAAAATACCAATTTCTTTATTTTTCAGTAATTCATTTGCTCTTGGACCGTCTCCTTGTCAATTCCAATATAGCAGCTTGTCAAATCCAGTTATCTATTTGTCTATTCTAGTAAGTATTGTTATTTATATCATGAATATGTACTTTTAAGCATGACTTTTCATTTAATTTTCCCAAAGTCTTTTCTTGCAGTATTCAGATGCCGAAGCAAACATTTTCAATGTCTCTGTCAAAACAATAGCTCAAAAATTCTTCCTATCAATCATTTGTATTTATATATGCCCATTCAGGTCCTGCATATCTCTTGCTCACAACTCTTTTCCTTTTCCGTTTTCTGCCACTTTCACCTTCTTCTTCATTAGTATATTCTCGTTAATTTAATTCTTTTTCTCTTGAATCGTTGGAACTACATTGACCCTTCCACTCTTCAAACCTTTCTCTGGCCAATTGTCTCCTTTCAATGTCTTTTTCATTAACAATCTTCTCAATATTGAGTCTTAACTTGCCTTTGGACCTTTTTCTTCTGACATCCCCGCAACTAGTTCAGGAAGAGTATAACCCACTTGGGTGGGACTACCCTCAATTCCTTTCCCAATAGGGTCTGTCCTTTCTTCAGCTTGGTATGTCAAACCACCTGCTTCTGTGGTCCACCCTCTTCTGAGCAGATCTTTCTTTTGGTGATTCTTCTGATTTACCCTTTTTCAATGTCACCCTCCTCAGATCAAAATCAGCCTTTTCCTTTTCTTTTGTGACTGATTCTTTTACTCCTTTTGCAGCTTGCTCAGCTTCTTCAGTATTCTGCTCTTTTTCGTCTGTTATAGGAGTAGGCACACCTCTGTCATTTTCATCATTTTGCTCACTTTCTTTCTCTTTGTTCCCAATGTTTTCAACTGTTGGTAATCTCAACAGTTCCTCTTCTCTTTCTTTTGGATCATGCACTTTTCTCGTATGGCTCGCATGCACCCAATTCGGCAAAGCAGCACACTTCACAGCTGTCGTCGTAGTGAGCACAGTGTGATAAGGTCCCTTCCACCGTGGCTCCAGACAAGACTTTCTTACGTGCTTCCATATAAACACCCAGTCCCCAGCTCTCCATCTATGGCCTTGACCTTGCGCTTGTTGTACTGTTGCGGCTTCCACCTGATGAGAAAAAGACCAAACCACATCAGCCAGGATTTTGCAGTAATCTAGCACCATATCATCTGTAATATTCACAAGTGTATTTGCAGGTATTGCTGGCAATCTCATCACTCTCCCCATTAAAATCTCATTTGGAGACAACCCAGTCTTCTTATCAGGAGTGCTTCTCAGTTACATTAGCACTTGTGGTAAAGCATCTTGCCATTTTAAATTTGTCGATGAACACACTTTTGCCAATCGTGATTTTAATGTTCCATTCATTTGCTCTACGAGACCTGAAGCTTTTGGACGATAACTGCAATGTAGTCTCTGGTGAATGTTTAATGCAGAAAAAGTAATTGTATCACTTCATTATTGAAGTGTGTTCCTCTATCTGATTCAATTGAAATCAGAAAACCAAAAAGTGGAATTAGGTCTCGTAAATACTATTTAGCTACTGTAAGACTGTAATTTCTCCTTGTTGGATATGCCTCAGTCCAGTGACTGAAAATGCACACAATCACCAACACCTATTTCAAACCAGCACATGCAGGCATCTCAATAAATCCATTTGCATTCTACTGAATGGATCTCCCGCCATACCTATATGTCCCATGTTGACAATTGTTCCTTTGCCGACATTCATTTGTTGGCAAATTATGAACTTATGGCAAACCAGCTCCGCCACTTGTCTGAATTTCGGATTGTCCCAGAACTGTTTAAAACTCCTGATCATTGCATCTCTCCCTATGTGCGCTTGACCATGATAGTATCTAGCCATTTGTGTCAACAAACTTTTTGGCAAGACTACTTTCCCCTCTACTGTCACCCAAATTTCACCTTCCCTTTGAATGCAACAATGTCTTATCCAATCCCTAAGCTCCTCTTCTGGAACATTGTTCTGTATGGCTTTCAACTCATCTAATGTCTCAACTATTTGCATCATGAAGTTTGCATATATCTCAAAATTTCCAGACATCAATTCCCAATTTCCCTTGAATGAAATACCATTCAGAGCACAACATTTTGCAACCTGGTCTGCATAAGCATTTTCTAATGTTACATAATCTTGTCCTCTCTGATGTTCACTGTATTTGACCACAGCAATTTTCTCAGGCTTTTGTACAGCTCATAACAAATCATCTATTCTTTCTCCATTTCTCACTGGTGAACCTGAAGATGTCAGGAACCCTCTTTGTGACCAGATTTGCCCAAAATCGTGTACAATACCAAATCCATACTGACTATCAGTGTTAAACGTTACTTTCATCTGGTCTGATAGTAGGCATGCTCTAGTAAGAGCCACAAATTCTGCAACTTGTGCAGAAATTACTCCTTTAAGCCATGAAGCTTCTAGTATGCCAGTGACTATACACACTGCATATCCTGCTCTTAAGGCACCCCTGTCGTACCTTAAGCAAGAACCATTGACAAAGAGAATTTGATCCTTGTCTTCCAAACAAGTGTCTTTAATGTCATCTCTTGGTTGGTACATAGTTCTGTCACCTCCAAACAATCATGTTCCACATCGTCTATTCTATAAGATCTTACCCTTCATTTGGTAACAATGTTGCCAGGTTAAGCACTGTGCATCCTTTGATGGTTACATTTGGTGCTCCAAGAATCACTGTCTCATACTGTGTCAATCTTGCACTTGTCAGGTATTGTGTCTTGACCTAGTCAATAGAATTTCTATTGAATGAGGTACCATCACTGTCAGAGGATAACCCATCACAATGTTTTCACTCTGAGTTATACTCTGCTCAACTGCTGCAACTTCTCGTAAGCATCCGGGTAAAGCTGCTGCAACATTATCCAAAGTAGCTGAAAAATACGCTACTGGGCGATTGACTCCACCATGTGTTAGTGTCAAGATAGACAAAGAACATCCATCTCTCTCATGACAAAACAACAAGAAAGTGTTTTGTGTAATCAGGCATACCTAAGGCTGCTGCTTGACACAAACTCTCTCTCAGGTCAGTTAAAGCTCTCATGCATTCCTCATCCATCTTTATGGGATCTGAAACATCCTTATGTGTCAGTCTCTGCAGTGGTTTTGAAATAGCTGGAAAATTTGGAATCCTACCATTCCTAGAAACATCCTCAACTTTTTCTGTGAACTCTGTATTTTTATTTTCATTATTGCCGCTACTCTTTCTCTTGAAAATCTCCTTGACCTTTTCTCAATCGAATGTCCCAAATATTTCACCTCTTGCTGACAGTACTGCAGTTTAGCAGGAGATGCTTTATGTCTCCCAGAAAGTTCAACAATGCAATCGTATCCTCCCTACAACCTTCCTTTGTCTTTGATGCAATCAACAAATCGTCAATGTACTGTACTAATGTCGATTGGTGAGGCATTACCAATGACTCCAGATTCTTCTTCAAAATCTGATTGAAAATTGATGGTCATTCTGAAAACCCTTGAGGAATTCTACACCAGCAGTAACTCTGGTCAGGAACTTGAAACAAAAGAGATATCTGCTATCCTCATTTAGAGGTACTGAAAAGAAAGCTTGACACAAATCAGTTACTGTGAACCATTCTGCATCCCATGGAATCTGAACCATTATCACTGCTGGATTTGGCACAACTTGACTACACTTCACCACAATGTCATTTATTTTCCTTAACTCCTGAACAAGACACATTTTTCCATTCGACTTTTTCAAACCCATTATTGGTGAATTACATGGACTGCTCATCACTTCTTTCAAAAATCCCTGTTCCAGAAATTGTTCTATCAAAGGTCTTATCCCGTCAATTACCTCATTTGTCATTGGGTATTGTGCAGTCTTTGGAAACACTACATTCGCTTTCACTGCCACATGAACCCCTTCAACTCCTTTAATCAAACCAATGTCTTTACCTGAGAAGTCCCAAACTTTTCATTTAACTTTTTCCTGCAAATCGATTGTTAGATCTTTCTTTTCAAAAACTGAATTGTAATCCTCATTTACCTGCTCGTGATCATCAAAATCCAACAAAATAAATTCCCAAAAGTTTGTCTTTCTCTCACCATCAGCTGACAAATCTCTTTCTTCATCACTGTTCGTCTCAATTTTAATTCCTTTCACTGAACACAAGATCGAACAATTTATTTTGCACAGTAAGTCTCTTCCCAACAATGACACTGGACTGGAATGGCAAACAACAAAGCTATAGTAATCTCTAAAATTACCAACTTTCACAGGAACCGGTTCTGTAAGAGTGTTGACCAAATGTTTATTTGCAACTCCTACTATCTGCACTGTCCTTTCTGAAACTGGTATGTCTGGAACTTCTATAGTTCTCACTGTCGAGCGTGTGGCTCCTGTGTCAACCAGAAAATAACCTCATGACCATGTCCTTCACCTTTCACATAAGGACCCCTCTGATCCACTTCTAATGATACGGCCATCATATATTCCTCCTCATCTGAACTATCCAATGGCCATTCCGCTTTTATTTCATTCTCACTGTGTAATGTAAACTGTTCAGCTGTTTTTACACTTTTCTTCTTACTCTGATTTGTGACCACTTGCGAAAGCATTACTTGCTGCTGCTCCATCGGGCTATGTATTTACTTGAACCTGTCTCTGCATGTGCATTTGCTGTACAGGCACCATCTGTACCTGTGGCTGCATTTGTTGCATTTGTACCTGTTGTACCTGAGGTTGTGCATTCTGCATCTGTTGCATTGGCTGTAAAGGCTGGAAACCTTGCATATTATTCACATTGTTCTGGAAATTTTGATTTTGACCTCCCATTCTAAGTCTTCTCATGCTCTGATATGAATTTACACCATTAGTCTGTTGCACCATTCCTCCCTGAGGAACACCTTTTGCCTTTTGCCTTTGCTGCTCATTTTCCATCACCACTGAACTCAAATCCACATTTCTATTGACTACCGGAATCATCATTCCACTTCGACCTCTGCCTCTACCTTGACTCGTAAACAAACCATTTACCTGTGACAGTTGTTGAAAATTTCCCTGCAATCCTGTCTGTGCAGCCTTAATCTGCATCACCAATGGCTTTCTCTTTCAGTCTTTTCTGCTTCAACTCAATTTCGTCACTACAGTATTTAGCATACTGCAACACCTCGTCAATCGGCTTTGCTTGCCAGCAAATTAAGTGATTCTTAATCATTTGACTCACTTCTGGTTTCAACCCTTCAACAAATCTGAACACCAAATGATTCATGCTCTCTTTCTCAATTGTTGCTACAACCACTGAATTGTTTGAACGCCTTCAACAATCATTCATACTATGCATGAACTGATTCCTTTCCTTCCTGTGATGTTCTATCTATGCATTGCCAATCAACATTTTTTGGCAAATTCTCATTTTCAGAAACTCAATGACCTTATAGTAATGTTTCATTACTTCGGGAGATGGAGCACCTGTTTTTAAATCTCCTTGCGGTTCACTCGTTGGCCAATCAACACTCCTCTTGCATTCAATCCACAAATCTGCTGGAACCACAATATCAAAAAGTGTATTCAAATCTTCCCACAGACACTTTGAAATTTTCACAAACCTATCTGTCTGCTGGTACCACTCTATCGGTTTCTTTCTCAGTCTTGGGTAATTGTTTGTAAAACTTATAATATCACTCCTATTCCAAGGTACATGTATAAAATTCCCTCCTGGTGTTTGTCTCATTGGCAGCATTTTTACTGATTCTCCTGCCTGTGTTTTTCGTTTAAGGAAAACAGGCTGCATTACAAAAAAAAAACTGCTTTATCAAAACAGCAGTCACAGACTTGATGGTCTGCTGTCCGCAGCAGGCCACCATCCCTGTGAGGGCCGCCATTTGCAAGGGGGTCGCAAATTGCAACCCTCCTCATGAATATTCATGAGGTGGGCCTTTGCGACCACCTTGAGAATCGTAGATGGTGTCAGGGACACCATCCAACATTCTGAATTGCGACTCGCAAATTGCGAGTCCCTCTGACTCACAATTTGCGGGTCGTAATTCAGAATGTTTTTACATGTGGCCCTTAGTTCCGGAATTTTCAACAGGAGACAAATCTATTAAATAATTAGTCTAATTCACACTTGGTCCCTATCTATTCTGCACATTTATTAATGAAATCACTCCACCATTATCCATACAAGCATATAATGGAGTTACCGGACCCATTGTAATAGGTACTGTAATTGCATCTGGATTAGTCAACGATCCAACCTTCTGCATCTGTCCTGCACCCATGCTCTGCATCTGTGGAATCTGTATTTGAACAGGCTCTCTTAAATTCATCCCTTGCTGACCTTGTGACAACACTAAATTAGTAGTTGTCCTCACAATCTGAGCCTCTGGCTGTATTTCAGGAATGTTCATTTCAAACTGTTGTCTGTTGCTCAATGAGTCATTGAAACTACTCTGCATCTGAACCCTCTCATTGTCCAGATTAATCCTTGATGATTCTGAAGTCAATGGTGCAGTATGAATTGTATTCCTAATTCCACTCCCATTTGATCTATTATCCCTCCTCTGATCTGCATTTGGTGGAGGATAGGTCTCTAAAATCTGAGAAATTATCTCATCATCCCCAATCTCATCATCGTCATTTAACATTGTTTTGAGTCTTTCAAATTTTGTTCTTTAATCTCTGTTAAACCCTTTTTTCTCTTTCTTTCCATCTTTTGTTTCAGTCTCATCCTCCTTTGTTCCTTTGTCTCTGCCTTCCACCTTTTCTGCTCTTCCTCCCATATAGCTTCCACTAGCATTTTTTCTACTTTCTTCATTATCTTTTCAGATTTTAATGCCTGTTGCTGTTTTGGTACCAGCTCCCATATCGCTAAAGCTTCGTATTGTGCTGGCCTTGGTGAAGGTTTTAAACTGTACATCTTTGACTTCAAATTATCCAAAATTCTCAAATTAAATGTACCATGTTCTGGAAAAGCCAGACAACCTTCTTTCTTTGTAATTTTGACCCAATGTTTCAACCAAAGACATGCTCCTGCACCCCTCTCCTCAAACACAATATATGCCAGAGTATTTTCTGGCAGACAAACCTCTCCTTTGAGTGCTGGAATATACTCATCACCCCTCAGCGTGCTTCTCAAAGCTTTGAAAAACGTCATTTTCAACTGATTTGTTCAAACCTGATGTACACGACAAAATTATTAACAAACTCAATTAAACTAAACAGGTACAAACAGTAAACAAAAGTAAAGAAAGAATAACCAATCATGAAAAGTGACTACGAATCAACAATTCTCTTCAACCCCCTCACCTTCCAGCCGCACTACTCTATTGTCGGACTGATTGACGAATCTGTGCACAACTCCTTTCACCAATCTCCAATCCCAGCGCGGCACCAACTACGTAACACTACCCCATTCACCCCTCCTCAGCACACTCGCTGAGAAGCTGACAAAGCTTATCGTACCAATTTCTTTCACAACCCACACACAAAATCAACACAATATTAATTCGCGAGCTAACTTAGACAAAAAAATAAGAAAACAAGTTCATTCATTTACTAGAGGTAAGGTAATACAATCGCTTCAGAACCTTCCAAAGTAACCTTCAGCTTTCGCCTACTCTTTTTCACAGTTCCCACAATCATGAGTAAAATTCGACCCACGAACTTCACTTCTCCACTGTTCCTTGGACTATTGTCTTGTGCACTTTTTACTCACCAAGTCTTCGGTATAATTTCAGTCACACCAATCTCCTACAAACTTGACTTACCAATCACAATGGATCGGTCTATTAAATGAACGAATTACAACATATACCAGGTGTCTCTCTGCACTTGTCAATATACTCTGGAGTCCCAGACCCTCTCCTTAGGTCTGTCATCAACAACCACGTGGGTAATTTTTCCTGCATCAAGCGCCACACTCAAATGAAGAACACTGCTTCCCTACTCTCATACCTGTAAGAGTATGCCTACTTCATCTAAAAAGCTACTTTGAATATCTCTACTCCTCTAAACTCATATTCACCACAATCATCTGCAAATTAGCTAGAGCTGTGCAAGCACAAAATCACTTCACTCAATTCAATCAAACACTTCTAAGAACATACCCTTTAAACTAGGGGGTCTCCAAGAACTGGGGAAAGTCACTTAAGCCAACTAGTAACTCATCTTCCAAAATCCGTATAACATTTTAGAAAAGAAAAACTCAACGAACCCAACAATTTATTTTTCACCCAAAAGAACCTCAAGACCTCATTATGACATTCTCAAAACAATGACGTAACTGTAATCTGCTACCAAAAAATTCTGCAGCGCCACGGAATCCCAGCTATTATTTACATTGAATAGTGGATTCTGCACTAGAGGACGATGGATTGAAGCAACATAAGTTTGAGGGGATGTCATCAATGAGTAATGTGAGCATCCACAATAATCAACACAATCCATGATATTAAAACTCACTCAATAACCACACCAGTTTATTAAGAAAAATTATTAAATGTATTTCCCTAGATTAACAATGCTAACATCACAAAAATAACTCTCAAACACAAATGATAAACATACAGGATTAATAACGGTTGATTTGAAGGTCTTATATGTCTCAATTTGATTAAGACAACCAAACAAATAATCTCCAAAAGAATCACACTTATGAATAATACCAAAAGTGGTAATAATGGCAAAGTATACATTAGTACAGCATTTAAAAGATGTCAAAATAAGTCATGAGCATTTCACATTAATTGCCTCACTAACCACGAATTTGCATCAACATTTTGGGCTTCATGTGAAAAGAATTTAGTAACACCAATTTAGAAAAACTCTTTAACTCCGGTTAATAAAAAAATAAATAATATGCAGCATTCAGATCATAAATTGCAGCTGGTACCTGGAAAGCAAAAGAGACACATATAACATTACAATGGCATACATTACCAATAGTTAGGGTAGCAACAAGCAGTTTACTTCAGCTAGGGGACACCATCAGTTATGTCTTCAGAAGATTTGGGCCTAACCACAGCTAAACCCACACTGCTACAGGAACACTGATATCACTCTGCTCTGGTCTCATCTCATCTGCACTCTGGTTAACATCTGATCGTGGTCTGCTTCATCTATCTCTTCTCTCTAGAGAATCCTCTACACTCCCCTGTACATTTTTTTTTTCATGTGATCCAAGGGTGCACAAAATGTGGGATGTTCCGGAAACTCCATACTGCAGAGGTGGCTGACAGCATTCTAGAAGTAAATATTTTGCTGCAGACCACCACTTTGCTCCAAGCTGTTGATGCTGAGCAGTGCTTAATTTGTAAATAAAAACGTGGGTCTCCAAAACTCTCCTCTGAAACACGCAGCTGCTGCAATTCAATGTGTGAACACGTAATACGGAGGCAGCTTAGACCTGAAGCGATCTGGGGCTCCTTTATTCCGTTAACAGCCACTCCCTGCTGCTCACTCTTGCAGCTTTCTGTTTTCTCCTTTTGTGACGCTTTTTCTCAAAGAATAGTTAACCCTACAAAGTTCCAATGTCAGTGAAACAAAATCATATGCAGAACAAACACAATTTTGCATGCTGACATCAAGCGGTAACCAAAATGCACATAACATTTTCTTCCATTGTCTCTATTTCTGACACACATTATTTAGAATGATTTGGACTTACCTTTTTATGCCGATGAAATAGCCAAAATGGTCTTGTTTCCTTGAACTGGAGCTTGCTTATTGCATCAGGTATCCCCACTGAAAGTTTCTATCCAGTCAATACGCGTTTAGGGTTCTGCTGGTGCCATGCTGAATTATGCTTCACCCGATTAAATTCTCTAAGAGACTGGCATGGGCTCTCCACGCGCTATTGTGTTGTATCAGGATGGAACATTGACTCAGACTCAAAGCTGGGCATCTGCTGTTAGCTGGTGGAAGGCCACATCCACTACTCTTACAAATCTCCTGCCCTATTTAAAGAAAGTGAACCACTAGGTTTCCAATGTCAGGGCCTCAGCTGCCTCTGCCACAGGGCTATCTGTTTTTCAGCATCATATGGTAGCTCTACATGGGCCTTCAGTGAAAGGCACGGCTTCCCAGACCGGAACAAAATAAGTATGCACAAGACGCATTAAGAGAAAACAATGTATGCGTCACGGACATTTCTTTTTAGTTTTTGTGAAACACACCCTTAGCTTTCGGTTTTGTTTCTGAAAAACAAAAAACATGTGATTTCGGCGGCCATGACATCTTGGGGTGGGAGGTAAGGCCTCTGATACAGGAGAGGATGGTTTTCCTGTCTTCAAAAATGTAAATGACCCCTTATGTGTTTAATCCTGTGATTTTTTTAATTACAAAAATGTTAGCAATTGCTTAGTGAATTCTCTTCATCCTGCTGGGTAACCATCACAGAAATGCTGTTATGGCAAAGCCTTGTTATCTTTAGGTACATGCCTGCACTAGTTCTACTGTAGATGCAGTCGGGAGTTTCTGCAAAGTGCATGTGCTGGCCTATGGTCCTTTGTTTGCTGTAAATAAAGCTGTCAACAGCATTACCAACTAATTAGGCCTGAACAAAGAACCACAAAAATAATCAGTGAAATCACTAAGAGTCAGTGGCGGCCCGTCCTTTAGGGCGGAGGGGCCACGCCTCCCCCACCCCATGAAGAGTGTCTGTCAGGCTGAACAAAGGTCAGCCTGACAGACACTCTTTATGTTCAGGTCAGGCAGCCAGGAGCAGACATGTGCGATTTGCGCAGACTCCTAGCTGCCTGAGCTGAACTTTGCTGGGCTGAGGAGATCACGACCCTTATGGGCGTGATCTCCTCGGCCCAGCAAAGGTGCCTCCAGGCCCTCCCCTGGGTGACGAGGAAAGCGTCACCCATTGACACTCTCGCTGGGCGCTTCAGGTTTAAGCCCTGAAGCGCCCAGGGCGAGTGTCAATCAGTGACACTTCGTCACAGAGTGAGGTGGGGTCAGCAGTCTCACTGACCCCATCCCACTCTGTGACGAGGCTGGGACTGCTGCCTTCCCTCATTGGCTGACCTAAGGTCAGCCAATGAAGGAAGGCAGCAGTCCCAACCCTCCTGGGACCTGGAGGCTGAAGGTAAGTGTGTGTGTGTGTGTATGTGTGTTATGTTTTCCTTTGAATGTTTGGTGCGCGCGTGCATGTTTGAGTGTTATGAGTGTTGTTCATGGATGTGCGTGCGTGTGTGTGTGTGAAAGAATGAATGTGTTTGATCTTGTAAAATGAATGTTTGGTGCGTGCGTGCATGTTTGAATGGAATGAGTGTTGTTACTGGATGTGAGTGCGTGCGTGCGTGTGTGTAAGAATGAATGTGTGTGAATTTGTAAAATGAATGGTGCGTGCGTGCATGTTTGAATGGAATGAGTGTTGTTAATGGGTGAGCGTGCGTGCGTGTCAGGGTGTGAAAGAATGAGTCTGTGTGTGTGTTTGTGTGTGTGCCCCGCCCGCCCTCCTGCCAAAGCTGCCGGCCGCCACTGCTAAGAGTGATAAAAGAAATAAGCAAATGGTTTTTACTGTAGTGGCTGCTGCTGTGTGAACACCCACGTCCCTCACCGGACGTTAGCTGCCATTTTTATCCTTTTCTTTTTCATTCAAAATGTGTTTCTGGGTCAGACCATCAGGATTATGTTGTGGGGGTTGGGAAATAGCCGGAGAGGTGGTCGTGGTGGTGGTGGGGGAAGAGGGGTGTTGGGTGATGTAGAAAAGATGGTCTTCACACGTAGAAATACTTACTTTATTTCCTTCAAGTTCAGTCCAGTAAAGGGAAACGTCCCATTCATCTCTGAGACCACTTTACAACTGCTCCTTTCACAGGATGCACATTCTAGATCTCTGAACAAGCTTCCCATGACAACAATATAGAATCCTAGTACATTCTAACACCTTAAAGCTATACCTACTCCTGTATGACACATCCCCCCCATAATAACAAAACACACAAAACAAACTATATATGTAAAAAGTTTGTATGTTACACATAATCCTTCAGAAAAGTGGGTTTCTTATTATCCTCCCACTTCCCCAACACCTTTTGTTTTCACTATTTTCTTTTTTACCCACAATTTTCCCAAAACTTCGTCTTATCTCCCACAGCCTGTTGAAATAATGCTATTCTACCTAGATTCCATGGGGCCAGATGTATGAATAAAACCCTTAGCGAATCGCAAACAGCGATTTTTCAGAAATCGCTATTTCTGAGTCACAAAATGTAATGTGTAATATTTGCGATTCGGTAATAGCGATTTCTTAAAAATTGCGAATGCTATTACCGAATCGCAAATTGCGATTCCAGCCCCCATTCGCATCTATGGGCCTGTCGGCCCATATTTGCGAATATTTGCATGTCCCAAATTGCGAATTCCTAACTGGAATTTGCAATTTTGGGAAATGCAAAGTCCAAGGTGCTCTGCTGCACCCCAAAACATTTTCTAACAACATGTAAGGTGCACACATGCCAAAAGGGCATGTGTGCTTTACATGTACATTTTAAAAATGCATTTCAAATGCATTTTTAAAATTTGCACATGGTTACCACTGAGAGAGCGCAGCTTATATAATCTATATTAACATGAAATGTTTACGAATTTAGGTGTGATACTACCGCATAGAAACCATAATAATAGTAATTTTGCTTAGACATATACTTGAATTGTGACCACGAAGAGTGGCCACCAATGTATATGCAAACTAATAATGATGACCAAAATTGTTATGTTATGTTCAATAAGTTTATACTAACACTTGCGTTATTAAATCTGTATTGAAAACCTCATAGGCCTTAAGTTAGCATGAGCTGCAGCTTAGCTGCCTGGCTCTTATATTAAATGCATGTTTCTATTTTTCAGTGTGCTGACTCACAGGGGACATGACCCTGTTTATTCCTTCGATTTGGAAGATGAATGTAACCACATTAGATCCTTTCTCACCATCTTCCCTCGTCCACAGACTAAAATGTTAAAATTGAATTGAAACAGTGTAGATTAATGTAATGTACAAGGTCATTCAAACCGGTGAAGACAATGGAACTGCTGACCAAAAGATGTGCAAAGAATTACAGAAAGATGAACTCATACCGGACATGCCACCTCTGAAGAAGTCAATTACGAAGACCAATCAAAAACTTGTAAAACAATATGAGGTGAAGATTAGGATTTCCTAATGTTTAATTTGATAGGTTAGAGATAGTGGGGTATAACAAGCGACCAATAGAATTTTGGGGGAATGTACAACGGAAAAGGGATAAAAAACCCATGTCACAGGAAGTCATTTAGAACTAGGTAGGGAATGCTATTGATTTTATCCAGAAACTCTGTCACTCTGTTTGGTGATTTGTTACTTTATCTAAAACCATCCTTGCCCTTAGAATTGCCCATTTACACTTTACCTCCTTATGAGGGAAGTGCCCTTTTGCCCCCAGAGCTGAATTCTGACTGATGGCGATTTGACTGATGTCCTGAAGACGAAGACTGTTCCTGTGTGCTGACCTAATCCTTGGAGGGTAATTATGACAATGCATTTGTAATTTGTCTGTTTGCTTTTCCTTTCTAGGTACCAACTGCTTGTTTTGACAGAGACCTTAGCTAGATGTTTTCCAAATTGGTGTTCTAAATTGTTTTGCATGAAGCCCAACATGCAAATGCTAATCGGTGATTAGGGCAGATGTTCATTAAACTGACGCAAATAGACAAACGACCGAGACTATGCTTTGTTGAACTGACGCATTATTGACACTCTGCTAAATTTGATCTATGTTTACGCTGTGTTATGTTCTGATGTTTCTGATTCTCGCTTTAATGAAATCTTACCAAAGTTGCCATATCGTGACTATGCTATTATGTTTCTTGGCTTTAAGATTGACATATCTGATATTAGAATTGTAAACAATAGGGAATAAAACTCACAAAATTCTACTAAACGAAGTGTGGTTATTCATGGCTGAAAGGTCATGATAGTGTCCTTGAATTGATTAATGACTTTGACTAAAGTGAAATGTATTGTCGTGATAAATATTGATGACATTATAGATGTATTGGTTGACATATTGATTAGCTATCTCGTCCTAAGGTGTCTCTCAACTGGGTCAAAAGATTCATTGCCCTAAAACAAGTCCTGATGTGTAATGAAATATCATAGAGGGAAGCGTTAGCACCACCAAGTTCAACTTGGTGGTAATAGCGATTCCTTAATGCCCAATTCGCATTAAGGAATTGCTTCATACATGTGCTTTAGAAATCGTAAATAAGGATTCCTTATTTGCGTTTTCTTATTTAGAGAGTCGCAATTTGCGACTCTCTAAACAGGGTCGCAATTTTAAGGAATCGCTATTTTAGCAATTCCTTAAAATTACATTCAGAATGCCTTTGATACATTCTGAAAGGGCTTTTTGCATTCACAAACGGGCATTTGCACCGCTTGGGAATGCAAAAAGCTTTGATACATCTGGCCCCATATGCAATGTCTTCTAATTTAAAGCATTTTGAAATAATTTAACTACTCTGAGAGGGTTTTAAAATGTTACCTTACTACCCACATACGTTTTCTTAACTCTTACAAGGCCTCCCCCTGTAACAGATGTAGTACGCACAGAGTGCTTTAAATTAGGCAATTCTTTCCATCTTCTCTTTTTGTCTCTCCAGTTACCATTTTCCACTTTGACCACCACTTCTTTTTTTCATCCATGGCAGGCATATCAAACAACTTGGATTCCTACCTCTGAATAACTGAATAGGAATCCTCCCTGTGATTGAATGTGGTGTTAAAATATATTCCTCCACCCTTTCTTGAATCACTTTCCTCCAATCTCTTCTTTGAATTTTTGCTATTTGAATAGACTCCTTTAGCACCTTATAAACCTTGCTACAATTCCATTAGATTCTGGATAATAAAGTGAACATTGTTTATGTTGTATTCCATTTTTTATTTAAAACTTCTTTCATTTCACAAGAGACTAGTCTCACCCCATTGTCTGTAAGAATGCAACATGGAATTCCTTCCCTGCCTACTAATTCATTCAAGAAACTCACAACATTACTAGTTTCTATTCTATGTGCTGTACATATTTCTTGCCATCATGAATATATATCATTTAATACCATCACATATGTTTACTAGCTCCACTTTGTACTGGGCCCAAAATATCAAGTGGACCTTCGTGCCACACTTTTTCTGGATAATCCCTCACCACCATTGGTTGTATCCTCGTTTTGCATGTTTTGTCACGTGTCATACACTCCTGGTATTCTCAACTTTTTCTCCCCACTTGAATGTCAAGACCAGGCCACCAACACTGTAATCTAATTCTTTCTTTGGTTTTGCATAGCCCTTGGTGTCCTATATGTGCCAGGTGTATCTATTTTTCTCTAACACAAATCGGAGGAAAAAGACTTGTACTTCTCCACAACAGCTCCTGTCAAACAGATAACTCGGCTCTCACATTTGAGTACTTTGTACTTTCTGCACTTATACCTTTTTTAGTTTTCCACCCATTCTCAAGTAGACCTATAACTTCTTGCATATTGCCATCATCCTTCATTAACATTTTCCACTCTTCTTTTTTATGGTATCTTCTGTGACCTCAGATACATTGTAATTCTCCAAATCCCATTCCTACTCATCATACTTTTCATCTTCTTCATTAGTGACAAAACGAGACAGACAATCCACCACTTTGTCTTCAACTCCCAGTGTGTATTCAACTTTGAAATCAAATTCTTGTAATGCTATTATTCACCTACATATTCAGCTGGAAATAGCATATATTCCTTGTTTGAAAAAACTTCCTTAAAAGGTTGTGACCTGATTGTACAACAAAAATAGTGCCCCCAAAACATCTTTAATTTCTATACAGCCCAAAAGATAAACAGAGCCTCTCTTTCTATCGCAGAGTATCTATTTTCCAGTCCTACGACCCACCTTGAGATAAACAAGATGTTTTGTTTCTTTCTCACCTCTGCCTTGTTTCAATACTGCACCTAAGCCTTTTGAACTAACATCTGTTACTAACACTGAACTCTCTAAAGTATCAACATTCTGTAAAGATGGGGCTGCTGCATTTTTTATGTCTTCAAATGCACTGGTACACTCTCTTGTTCACATTGACTTCACACTTTTTTTCAAATAACTTTCTTAAATTGGTAGTATGACTCGCAAACTTGTGCACAAATTTATCATAGCAATCTGTCATCCCCCAAAAAATTAAGAAGTCCTCTTTGTTTTCAGGACTAGGTCAATTTGAAATGGTCTTTACGGTAAGTTTGTTAGGTTTCACCCCTTCTCCAGACGATTTGTGTCCTAGATATATTATCTCTTTACATCCAATCTTTCATTTTTCCTCTTTTAACTAAGGCCCCTCTCTCTAAGTTTCCCCAAGACTTTTCTCAACCGGATTATGTTCTTCTTGAGTCTGACCAAAAATGAGTATGGCATCCTGATATATCTTTGCATTATCTATACCACTCCACACTTCCTTCATTGTCCTTTGAAATACCACAGCTGCCGATATTAATCCAAAAGACATTCTTGTGAACCTGAACAGGCCGAAAGTGTAATAAATGATGTTAAATTCATGGAGTCTTTATCAAGTGTAATCTGATCTGTAATCTGTAAATCTTAAAACCACACATAATCTAACAGCTCCCATGGCCTTGCATGCAATAACCACCGGAGCCACCCACTCAGTTGTTTATACAGCCTCTATAATTCCTTCTGTTTTATGATTTTCAATTTGATCAGCTATGCCTTTTCTCAAAGGCGTTGGGAGTCCCCAGACTTTGCTTACACTAGGAGTGATATTTGTTTTCAAATCAATTTTATGCAAATATTTTGTCAAACATCCCAGTGTCTTTGTAAATACATCAGAAAACTCACTGTGCACTGTATCAAAGACACTATCATCATTTGCACTTTTCCCCATGACTGCATCCACACTGTCCTTTTTAGATCCAGTTAAATCCATTTCACACAACTTAAATTCTTTCAAAACAATTGATTTCTCACTGTTAGGATCCAACATCAACTTTACATCTCTCTGATGAAACCAGCTGATGATGCTGCCTCTTTTGGTTAAAATGTACATTTATCCTGCTGCACACATCCCCATATATTAAATTTCTCCCATAAAATACCCATCCAGCTTGATCAGTTGACCTCCACACTCTAGAGGACGAATCTTGGGTTTAAACATTTATACTTTGTTAACTAGTTTCTCTAGAAAGCACTTACTTTAAATCAATTAAATCTTGGCACCTGAGTCTAATAACATTCCTATTGAGA
Source organism: Pleurodeles waltl (assembly GCF_031143425.1). NCBI lineage: Eukaryota > Metazoa > Chordata > Amphibia > Caudata > Salamandridae > Pleurodeles > Pleurodeles waltl. The sequence continues at coordinate 637,853,211 of NC_090439.1, read as the reverse complement.
CCTCATTAATACTCATCGTATTCATGGGATTATTTTTGTTTTGATCTCCTATTCAAGAAACTATTTCTCCAGAAAACAAATCCTCGTCTTCGTAGTCATCTTCCACATTCACTTCTTCCACTTTTTTTATCTTATCTTGAGACCTGCAATATTTTCCAAAATGTCAAATCATCCAACACTTTACACTTGGCTGTCCATGCTGTGCAAGTTTTGTCACTAGCCCATTGTGTCACTGTCTGCACGTCGCTTCCCACCGTTGGCTGAAGAACTTGAAGGAACACCCGGTCTTCTGCTGGTTCTGGACTGACCAAGATAAGGGCGACCCTTTATAGTAGCCACAATGCTGCTTGACAGGAAACTCCTAAGCAGACCGTACCCTCCAGAAGGAGTCCCAGAGCAAAAAAAACAAAATGTGGGAATAACCTCTACACAGGAACTCCTGAAAAAGAGGAAAAAAGAATAAAGGAATAAATGGAATAATCCCTTGCCAAGAGCAACAGGAACTGGAGAAAAACACGAAGAAACAGGAACAAGGATTACCACCAAGCAGAAGTGTTTGCAATGCAAAGAAGACCAGAACTGAAAGGCTTATATACCAGGAGACAGGAAGTGACAAACAGGAAGAAAGAGCGACACCATCTTGGATTGGGAAGGCCGCATAGGAAAGAATAGGGAAAAAGTAGCAGTATAAAAGGAAAAAGAAAAAAGGCATGCTGGGAAAACGAACACCAAGAAGAAGACAACATGGACACCAGAACCAGGTAAGAGGTAAAAGTGGAAGACAAGAAGAAGGAAAAGGAAGAAAGAAGAGGATTTCTACCAGGTAAGGAAGGAAAGGTGTATCAGGTAGGCAGGCTGGAAAAGCGGTACAAACGGGAGCACGAAATGTCATTGCCGGGCCGCCCCGCGAGAGAAGACGTGCAGAAACGCGGGCTACGGCGATGCCGGCGCTCCGATACTTGTGCACAATAACGTAAAAAAAATTCTTAGATTTCTTTTCTTTTGGTCATCCACCATTCTATCTTTACCATACTTTTTTGTACATCACTAATGTAAAAAAGATGGTCATCATGGATAGATGATGAAGTTTTCACCTTATTTTCTTCAAGTTCAGTCCAGGAAAGGGAAACGTCACATCTCCTTCTCCACCTTCCAACTGCTCCTTTCACAGGATGCACACTCTAGATCCCTGAACAAGCTCCCCATGTCAACACATAGAATCCTAATACAGTCTAACACCTTAAAGCTATAATTACTGCTATATCACAGGAGGGTTATTTGCATTATTAGTATGGAACACTGGACCACACTGACATTCTAGACCATAAAGAAAATGACCAAGTGCAAACAAAAAGCAAAAGTTGTTGATGCTGTTCTTTTTAATCGAGTCTGTTCATGCGTTTCAGAATAGGATACAATGCCGGTTGTGTGAGCCCAATGCTTTGAGTTTAAATGTTCACCATCAATTTGATGTGTACGGGGGAGGTCCTGCATTCCCTAGTTTGATATTATGCAAAATACAACTGTGACTTTGAACCTACATTTGAGAGTGAAATGTAGAAGGGAGGGAGGCTTAATGCTACATGAGTTCAACTGAGCCTGAAGGCCCTTCTACAAAGAGGGGGCGCTGTCAGAGACTGCAGCATACTTGGAGTGTGGGTAATTAAGGAATAATTCCATTTGGGAGGACCCTTTGGTCCTCGCCCAAGATCAATAATGGAAGCCCTCAATGCAACAGAGTGCAGCACAAATCAAGCATGTATATTCGGCACAGTGCATAGTTGGGCATTTGCACACATATGGAGTGTCCAGCATTCTAGTGAGCCCTGTATGATGAATGCCGAAGGGATTCATGTGCAAGTTTGTGCCAGATGCAACTGGACTGGTTTTATACCCTAACGGGTGATTAGTGTGCTCTATAAATCCTTGATTGATTGATACAGAGTGCATTTACCTTGATGTGGAAATAATTTACATTGTAGCATTACAGTCCGTTGCCAAGAACGATACGATTGTTAAGGGCCCAGATCCCAAGTTCAAGGCCTGAACCTCAGGCACAGCCTGTAATGAATGGCATAGCCCACGACAGAAGGTCTTTAACAGTATTAGAATATTCCATCTACTGAGGTTGGAATGTTCTGTATTAAAAAGTGAAGAACAGAAAGAATGTTGGAAATGAAGGCCTATACCACGCAATGTTCTAATATAAGCTTATCGGCCACCACTGAGGATTATGCCACTTGTTAAAGGTCCTGAAATTGAGCTACAGGCTCAAACCACCGGCAGGGGGCTATAACAAGGAAGGGGGCCTTTAAAACAGGTATAGCTGAGCCAGAAGGGCTGTACAACTATTAGAACATTCCACCTTCTGAAGTTAGAATGTGCTAGCGCGCCAGGTCTTTAGTAAGTAAACTTACAAGTGGACGCGTATAGGTCGATGAACCTTTTGAATCGCATGGAGTTTCCTAGGCATGCAGTGACTACTGAACCAATAATCAACATCAATAATCAAGAAACATTTTATAAGAAAACAGCTTAAAATAATCTACTCATGAATAACCACAACTCGGAAAGGAGTTAACAATTTTTATTTCCCTATTGATTACAACTCTAAAGCATCTCTATTAGTTAAATCTTTATTCAAAACCACTTCTTTATTAATTCATTAATAGAAAACATCATCACTTGAAGGAAACTTATGCGAAAATGCAATTCCATAAGCTAAGAATACCAGCATTAATAGCAAAGTTCAGCAATTGAGTTCGTCAGTCAATTGTCACTGTCAACGTCACCCTTATCAGCCTACCTAACCAAGTTTAGAATCAGCATTTGGGACTTCATGCAAAAAACCTTTCAGAGAAAACATTAATTTTGAAAAATCTATCTAAGTAAGAATTTCAATAATCAGCGCAGTTGGTACCCAGAAGAAAAGGCATACAATTGTCAGTCACATTTTCATAGCTACCTATCCAAGATGGATCAGCAACCAGTCAGTCTTCGTCTTCAGGTCATCAATTAGTCAGCTACGGATCAGGCTCACAGATTATGAGCCCAACGACAGCAGCTCGGACAGAGTCTCTGATGTCATCAATTCTCCCCTCGCATCTCCCCACATCATATGAAATTTTAGCCCCTTGTCATGACTTTTTATTAGGGTCTCCCAGTCCATCCCCCTAATTTCTAATTGGTCAATCAGTCAGCAGATATAACTTTAACCTATAGTTTTTGTTTACCAAATCTACTAATTTCCATATCAGTTCATTCTCAAGACGTGGATTTGTTCTCCATATGATGTCCTCATCATCCAGCTCTTCAGGTATCGAAATTGTTGCATGTTCCTCTTCAGTCAGTGCTTCTATTGTTCAAGTCCTGGGAAAGTACTTTTAGCCTGCTCTACACATAATTGAAACAAATTGTCTTCATCATCTCCTGTCTGCCGGTACATTGCAGAAAATTCTAGCTGAGCAACTTTTACATCGAGCGGGACAGGGTCATTGCATGCCTCCAGTCCTTTGTAAAGCGTTCAGTAATTCAGCTCTTCGTGTGTGTGAGGCCCACGAAAACTAGGCATTTAGTTGACCTAACTTAGCACTACAAATTAATGCAGAACATAGGTTATACATCTCATTATAACATATCATTACATTTTTCTCATATATTTTCATTATTTCATACAGTTTCAGTTCTATTAGTACACATGGTGATCACACCCCGAGGGCACATTTTCAAATGTGCACATTATTTTCTGTATGATTAAATTGTCTACGTATTTTTCATCAGTAAACACATATATATCATTAATAATTTTCTTAATTAGCATATCTGCTTCAACAAATGTTATAACTTAAACATTTCAATTTTACAGCGTAACCCCTATACAGGTGTTACTGACCCTCAGCTACCCCATTGTCTTCAATAAGCTCTCAACATTCCAATGTTTTAATGCATGTTATGGAACAGAATAAAATATTATGTACTGGCAGTCTGCCTGGTACACATAGAAGTAATCAACAACTGGTTATTGCGTCTTTAATTTAAGGCTGGCGCTCAGAATGTCTTTGATTGGGTTATGTCACACCACTCCTAAAGAGACCTTGTAGTGCTGAGTAATTATTTATTATTAACTCACTGGCCATACTTGGTGGCGGGCTACCTGTTGGCCTGTGCGTCTGGGCATTTCTGCATCTTTTGAAGAAATAAACAGTAGCTTCTCGCTAATATCATGAGGGATCGGAAGAGTTTTGATCGCACTGCTCTGAGTGGTCTTCTGTACTTACCTTCAAACTAGCCAAAGTTAGTGAGGCTGTGATACTTGTAATCAAAATCTGCTGCGTCCCTTCTCAGTGTGCCACAAAGATTCTTCTTTCCGCTCATGTTTTTAAAGTTTACGTTTGAAAAAAGGCTGGGACTCTCCGTACACCAGTTTGTTGATGCTACTCAGTGCTTTGCTAATCTTACAACCCCAAGGTGCTGCCTTGACTCCAAGGAGACGCTCAGTGGCGGTGCGGGGGACCTCCAGTTCCAGGGGGCCCCTCTGTGTACTGTGCGGGGAGGGGGGGGGGGGGCTTAAAGTTTCGTTACGCCACCGGAGACGCTGATCGTCTGTCACTGCTTAAAACGGAATCAAGCAACGGCTGAACTTCTTTGAATGCATGTCAGAATGTGTACACTCCCTGTACAGCACTGAGTGGATGAGTTCAACTGCACCCCCACAGTAGCTCTAGTAGATAAATCTTTGGGCTTCACATTGGATCGGCTCCTCACTTCCAGTCCACAGAACGGATGTTTTGAAATGTGCTAATTTCTGTTTATTCCATTTTAAGAAAATGTCGTTTGAAACCTCTGACTGGCTTCTAGACGCAGGTACAGGCCATGGCTTTATTTCATTTGTATCCTTGGGAAGCAGTGCTCACTGTCCTGAAAATCTCTCCAGCCCACTTGCCTTCTTCAGGTCTCAAGGGATGCTGTTGACAGAATGTTTCCCAATGGCTTGTACTATGATCATATGATAAGACCTTAGTTCTTAGAAGCCTTCATTTGTTTGTGGGTCTGGCCAGATTCAAGACGAAGGTCACCACCTTGAACAATATTCATTTGAGGATCCATATTCATTCACTGAAAAATTAAAAAATATAAGTGGAGGCTGGAGAACTATAACAGCTATATCATATATCTGGATACTCCGTGTATGTATAGGGATTGTTTGAAAAGCATTTTAGGTTTTATTGAAGTTAGAAGAGATTATACAATCTTTTCAAAATAAACTGAAAACAATGTTGCTCCTGGATCATTTAGAAAAGTCTTCGTCGCTCTGGTGAGAACCCTGTTTAAACTCTTGGACATTTAGGCCCATATTTATACTTTTTTAGCGCCGCATTTGCGTCGTTTTTTGACGCAAAATCAGTGCAAATTTACAAAATACAATTGCATTCTGTACATTTGCGCTGCTTTTACGTCAAAAAATGACGCAAATGCGGCGCTAAAAAAGTATAAATATGGGCCCTACTTTTTTCGTAGAACGCTGCCTTTTTGTTAGTGTTAGGTTAGCTCATTATATATTTTTTATTTTATTATCTATCTTCTTTAACTGTTAGGAAAATGTAACTTTTAATTGTTTGTAGATCACTGCCAGGCCTTTCAAGGCTGTCAGCCCTATAGAAAATATTTCAAATAATAAGTGTCAAGTATATTAAGCTGACCACTATGCATACCTTAAGTCTCATCTAACATCACTTAATACATTTAGCAGAATCCAGCTCATTTTGTGTTTTGTGTCTGGCAAATCAACCAAAATACTGGAAGCAAAGTGGTTACACCAGTGTTTTGGCAAATTCTGATTTGCCGATTTGCATCCTCACCAGAAAGGCAGCTGTTTGATTTTTAACATGTTTTGATTCTACCATTCTCAAATGATAAAATATCAAAGAGGCAGGTAGAGTCAAAAAAATCTTTCCATATGTAAAGGCTGAGCATCGTTACAATTTCAGAATCCCATATGGACCACAAAATATGAGCTGCAAGAACAAAGACCAAAGCAGTTGGTGGTCAAAACATCACTGTCCTTCAACATACAGAGAAAACAAACCCCTCCAATTACCCCATAAACACAGTTAATATAGCCTTAATATGTGTGAGAAAATTCTTCCCTTTGTGGAGCATGACAAATCCTATTTCTATGTGTCTTTTGCTTCTGACAAATATGGCAACTCAAGGAAACACAAACTATTTAGAATTGAGACAGAGCCAGGAAGCAAAGACTACGACTACGACACACTCACTATAGTAAGAACTCAGCTGTTATGGAACTTACCCACATCCTCAACATCTCCATCACCACGGTGACCTTCCCTGACAGATGGAAACACGCTGAGTCAGATTCCTCATGAAAAAAACCTCCACCAACCTCAGCAAACTCAAAAATTACCGCCCCATCTTTCAACTCCTGTACCCCTCCAAAGTCCTTGAGAGGGCGATCTACCACCAGCTCACGGACACCTGGAGAAAAACACCTTGTTGAATACCTCTTAAGCCAGTTTCCACGCCAAACACAGCATGGAGACTGCCTTGATCACGGCCACCGATGACATCAGATCCCTCCTCAAATGTGGAGAGACAGCAGCGCTGATCCTGCTCGACATATCAGCGGCATTTGACACCATATCCCACCACACCCTCGTCAGCAGACTCAACAGCATCGGTGTCCAGGGGAATGCCCTCAAGTGGATCCCCTCCTTCCTTACGGGACGAATGCAGGGAAACCACCTTCCACCCTTCACCTCGGGACCAAAGAGCATAATCTGTGATGTACCCCAAAGATCGTCCCTCAGCCTCACCCTGTTCAACACTTAGATGAGTCCCCTCGCCCAAATTGTCAAATGCCACAGACACAACATCATATCCTACGCAGACGACACACAACTCATCTTCTCGTTCACCAAACCCCCTCCAGCACTAGTACAAATTCCCGCAACACCATGACCAGTGCCGCCGACTGGATGAGAACCAACTGCCTTAAGCTCAACTTGGACAAGAACGAAGTGATGATTTTCAGAAAAAAACACATCATTATAGGACAACAGCTGGTGACTCTCTGAGTTTGGACCCACTTCCACACCAACAGACTGTCAATCTTTGCATCATCCTTAACAGCAAATTGACCATAAAGCATCAAATCAATGCAGTCGCTTCCCCACACTCCACGTGCATTGTAGAATCTTCAGATGGATCTCCATCAGCACCAGAAAGAGTGTCACCCCATCCCTCATCACCAGCCGGCTAGCCTACGGCAATACGCTCTATTCCAGCATCTCCACTCAACTCCTCAAGGGACTCCAAACCATACAGAATGCAGCAACCCGACTCATCCTTTCCTTCCCAAATGAACTCATATCACCCCCACCTCAGGCACCTCCACTGGCTCTCCATCCAGAAGAGATGCCAGTTCAAGATTCTCACACACGCCTACAAAGCCTTACATGACCAGGGACTGGCATACATCAACCACAGCGTGAACTTCCATCAATCCGCCAGGCACATGCGCTCTACCTCCCTGGCCCTTACACATACCCCAGTATTCGGCGCATTCGCAGTGCTGGTCGTTCCTTCTCCTACATCTCCACCAAGATCTGGAATGACCTGCCCCTCCACATATGAACATCACCCTCCTTAGCGGACTTCAGAAGGAGACTCAGAACCTGGCTCTTTACCTGAGACCTTCTTAACCTCAGCATCCAGAGACCCCCAGGGGTAATAGAGCTGCGCTATAAAAATGCTGATTAATTGATTGCTTGATAGTTAATTTCAGCACAGATACTCAAACACATGCTGACTGTCGAAAAAGACATTCCCAGACAGCCAGGTTTGGACCCATGTTTGAAGTATATCATCAGGAAAACAATGGTTGTGGCCACATCAAAAACCTCATTTAGAAATCTGCAATCTTTGACTTTCAGCTAGTGAAGTGCCACCATCCTGGAAACATGCTATAGCACGGATTTTTAAAATGTGGGTTGAGGTGCGGTTGGATGTCAAGTTGGCACAAGACTCTACCAAAGAGGAGCACCTAATCTGCACCTGAAAAACGCAGACAAGCATCAGGCTGAAAAAAATGCGAAAGCCACACTTTAATGGGCACTTAGTGACATTATTGTAACACAGTGTAAATATGGGCTTAAAAATACCAGCGTACGAAGTGCAGTTTGCTACAAAGCTAGGACTGCCTGAAGGGGTAATACATGACACTAGGCCAGTGCGCAGCTGGGTATGATAATTAGTATCAATCTTTCTTGCATACCCTCTAAAACCCTCACACAAGTGGGCTCCTTGCTTACAAGGAATTTTAAATTTCACATATGGAATTTATTGTAATGTACAAGTAACAAGAGAACATAGGATTTGGACTATTCTTTAATATTGCCCCTCTACCCAATGACTCCACTTTAATTGTTGTCTTCCTTGCTTGGATTTACAGTGCACATATCAATTGTGGTAAATTGAAAAGCACTGCGAGGTTTGCCTATATTTGTGAACAGATGGGTCCATTGTATGACCGCAATTCTTCCCTTTATTTGCAGTATTTAAAATTTTACAGAATAAACGCAACTAAACATGTTTGTCATTTTGTTGTACCAGATGAAATTATTTTACGCGAGGGGGTGGTAATAACATGTGTTGAGACCATTGGACTATAATATTACATCTTTTGGAGAAGCCTAACGTGGATCCACTGACACAGTCTACTTGCTGCCCCATTTCACTCTTTTTTTCGTTTCCAAAATTGCTGATTTTGCAATTAAAATTCAGCTTTTGACTTTTATGGAGGAAAGTATTTTTTTGATGGCTCAGAAACAGACTTCAGACCTCATCTCAGCTTGGTCGCCTTTTTGGAAAACATTTGTTGTTCTGTGGACAACAGAGAACTAGCTGTTCTCTTTCTTCTTGATGTCACTGTCTTGTACACCACTGTGCTCCTGCATTTCCAGGAATCCTGAATGTGAGAAAGTGAGTTTACTTCCTGGTTTTTGAAGGACCAATGACAAGTGGTATTTTTGCACCCTGCCATTCCTGAGTATATCAGGGCTCAGCATCGATCCCCACATTGTTTAATCTCTATGTGGCCCCATTTCAGTGGCGTAATTAAGGCCCCCACAGCCCCTGCGGTGCAGTAACCAGAACTTAGCAGTGATTCCACAAGTCGATTTGACTAGAAAAGGAGGGTGCTCTTTTACATATCTTGGCCCTAAACACTGGAACTCTCGCCTCCCCCTCTAAGGCTCTGTACCTACTCTGAGAGGTTCTGCAAGCAGTTGAAGGCCTGGTTATTCTAATTCTGTCGGTGTGCTTTGATCTGTTATGTAAGCACTGGGAAATCCGTTAGGGCAGCTACGCGTTTTACAAATCACAATACAATAACATCTCAGAAAGTACCTGCATTAGACCTTACTGTTTTCCCTGGAACAGGTAAGTATATGTGTATGTGGTGCACATAAAATGAACTTTCATACAAAGCAACATAGAGCTGTACAAGAATGGGAGTTTCTAAGAAGTAGTCTTGAAAAAAGGAGGAGGACAGGAATAGGAAGCAAGCTTTTGCAATGCAATGGGTCTCGCATTTGCTCGAGCTAGAGATATTAGCTTTGTAAATTCCTAACAAGACTTCTCTTGCCACTTAAAATTAAAATGAAAAGTAAAACAGTTGACATAAGTGAGCCGATTCAAAGTGCCATGGCCGCCATGAGCATAACTGCGAAGGAGAGACACAAAAAGAAAAAGAAGTTTGCCTGCAGTCAAACACATTGCCGACCGTGCAATTATCCATGTAACAGGGACAGTCTACAAGGCGGTAACAAAACCGCCCAAGGAGGGACAAGGCAAGCTCACAAACGAGTGAGTGTGATGGACGTGTGGTGGGCATGTTTAAAAGCCCACAATACTTACAACAGGTCAAAGCACTTGCTTGCTCGACCTAAAAATCAGAGACAGATCTCAGCTTCCTATAGGTCTTGGACATCCAGGCATGTGCTCTTCAAAAAATAGATATGGTGGAAATATGAGACTTATAGACAAAGTTGCCTGTCAACAACATATTAGTGGATCTTGACATCATTATCAGTCATCAGTCCTCCCAGAGGCTCTTTCCACAGGATGAAGATCACTGATGACAGGAGTAGCCTTGAAACTCCCATGAGACTTGGATAAGCTTATGTTGGGAACAACAGGCCTGGAGCTCCCGGTTCTGTTTTCCAGGTGTTGGCTGCGCCATTGGAGGATAATGCTGTGGAAGTCAATTAACAATGAAAACATGTCAAGAAATAGTAAATGGGCGGAAGGAGGGGGTAAAGGAGAAGCAGGACAAGGGGCAACCAATGTCCAGTACCTGTAGGACAACATTGAAGATTTAAAGAATTGCTTTCTCCATACTACACAGCAGTTGGAAATCTGACAGGTAGTTTTCAAAGAAGGTCCTTCTTTTAATCTGATCTGTCGGTAGTTTGGTGATGCTTTTCTCAATGACCTTCCGAAGGACTGCCAGGAATAATACTTGGGTGAATATAATGTTGATGTGTTTAAGTGAATGTATTTAGACATCTGTGTATGGCATGAAGGGGTGTCATGTTTTCTTACATCTGCGTTGTCCACCACTTCTTTTCTTGTTGTTTGACAACTTCTTTCCTATATCTTGATAACGGTAGCCCTGCCAATTTGCTGTGCGCTCTAGTTTTCGGGGAACAAGACATCAGGTATGCACAAGGTTGATGCAAACTAGGTCTCATTGACAAGGATGGCATCAAGCCCATTTGCAGTAATAAGACTGACTGTTTGCTTCATGCATGGTTCAAGATGAGTATTATTCACTATGAAGGGTAATTGTAGTCAATGTGTTTGTTATGTGTGATGGTGGTAGGAGGTCTGGGCTGGATGAAAGTGGGTGACTTTAGAGTTGCAATGTTTGAGTGCGTGCCAGTTTATCAGTTCCATATCTCTAGACTAGCCTACTAAGGTGAGGATCAGGACATTGCTGTCCACCACCCTCGTCGGTGAGGTACAGGCACATGTCTCTCAATCCATGTGTCTTCCGGGAGCCATTGCAGTAGAAAGTATTACCTGTTCACCAGTACTTTTTATGTGTAGAGTACCAAGCTGTGCAGCTCCAAGCTGCGCCGCACTCATCAGTTACGAAAGCTCTATTAGCAAATATGGGACCTACACTTTGTAATGCCTCAGTCACACATATATGGAATGCAAACAGTTCCTTACAGATATGTTCATGTTTATTTGTAAATCTAGCATTCCGGCGACATTTGTGCTACAGCACAGATGAACATCAATTTGGCTATTTTAAAACATTTAGTACACCCCAAAGTGCATATTAATGTTTAATTACTGTTACTATTATTAGGAGCTGTTCTTTTTTATTTCAGAGTCAAACTCATAGGGTGTCAACATATAACAAAGTGGGTAGCACTGCCAATTCTATTCATTTTGATTACATTTATAAATTAAAAGTGAAAAAGATATTTTGAGGGCTGCCCACCTTGGTTACGCTGAATTATTTAACAAGTTACAACGGAGGTAACATTCCGGGGTAATTCACCACAGTGTACAACACTCAATAATGAGCCGTGGGCAAGGTCAGTCACGATTATCAGTGATCGATTTTCTGCCGTTACAGTGCATTAGTCGTATGATTTTCAAGAGGTAAATGTAATTTTGCTTTGAACACCTAAGGTCCTCAGGAGTGGTCCAGGATACCCTGTTCCTTGTAAACCCCTGGTTGCACAGTCATCAGACTCACAAGCCTGCACAAATACTGGGTGCAATAAAGTAGATACACCATGTTACATTTTGGCAGATCAAACCTTCCAGAATTGAAGGACATAGGGATTAAGTGCTTTAAGCACCAAATTCCGCGTGTTTACTCCCCAGTATGCTTTCAAAATTGGTAGTAGCTACTGTATATCACACCAATGAACTTTGACCTCTTCGGAGTTCCAGTTTAATGGATGCAGTAAACATCGCATCAAACACTGGACCACTCATAATGGAGACCTGCAAATGCCTTTCAGCAACACATAGTAAGACACTCCAAACACGGTGCTCTAGACTGACACTTGAGTACAGGAGAGATTTATTTGGGCGCTCTGACTGACTGGGTTTTCTGCCAGCGCTGTATTTCTCTACATACAATGGAGGTTCTGCCACTTTGATGATAAGCCCTCGCAGTCAGCTTAAAACAATAATTCTGTACTTTCTTTCCTGTTTCTCAGTTTATTTTTAAGTATGAGTATGACATGCCAGGCAGTCTAGTAGCAGCTAGACAAGGTTGTATAAAAACCAACTGCCTGTTTGTAGTATATCACAGCTATATTTGGCACAGGAAAACACTTAATCAGGAGAGCTATCAGCACACCGCACCCAGCCAGCCTTGTGATGGCCCCAGCCAGATTGATCACTCCGCGAGAGCTGGGCAGAGACAGCAGCAGAGAGAGCTGCAAAGACCCGCGCGAGGAGGAGGGCGGGGCATTTGTCAGCGCTTCTCATATGGGTCAGGGCACACATTTTTCACAGCCATGACGGCCCTGACGTCGCATTGCTTGGTCACACTTGGGCACCTTTTGACACAGTGCATTATTATAGTAGCCCTCGCTACGAGTGGCCCAGACCGGGCTGTGGCCAGTGGTTCTTATCATGTGGTCTGAGGACCACTGCGGGGTCCACATGGCGTACAAACGGAGTCTGCCACTGTTTTACCAAATTAAATAATATTAAAATTAACACATTAACATTAACAAACTATATACAAATACAGAAGCAACATTGAAAATTCGATAACGATTTCTATGATCGATTGTGAATTAAACAAAAGATTTCACTGTTTAAGCATTTGTTTGGTGTATGTTTGTTTATGTAATTTTTCGTATTGTTTTGAGGTTCAAATCATAGAAGATAATACTGACTCAGAGGGGGTCCATGGATTCCAGTAATGATTTAGCGAGGATCCACAGAAGTCAAAAGGTTAAGAACCGCTGGGCTGAAGTATTTACAGTGCTTGGTAAATATCGATAGGGCTGCGATATTTCACGGCTGCGGTAAATATTGCTGATTTCAACTCTCCCAATTAAAAACTGAGAAATTGCATGCTGATTTTGTGCTTTATGAAGCTCATTACACATTTCTTTAAATTTACCCTGTATTTTTCCTGCAGTAAATTCTGGCACATTTTGTAATTGTAATCCCTGCGCAAAGTCAAGCCCTAAATGTGAAATCCCTCTCAAAGGTATTGAACAAAAAGCAGAAAGTTGCAATAATGCAACACAAACACTGGCGTGGCTAATGGATTACACATGTACCATGGTGATGATGATTAGAAAATCAACCTCAAAGCAAACTCACACTCAAAAGAAAAGCACAGTTTCAACGTGAGTCTGTTTGGAGAATTCCACCATGTCCCTTCATCAGTTTATAACTGATGGTCTGCCACATCACCTTCTACTCTAAGACCCAGGCTGTGCTGATCTAAACCCAACTCTATCAACACTATGAAATTAGTGAAATGTGCAGGCAGAGCCCTAAAGAACTTCTCATAAATAAATAAATTAATAGCCCTCTCCATTTGGCAATGATGCACCCAGAGCATGCACTCTCAGGTACAATTCAAGAATCTGCCACCCAAGAGCCCACCCATAAGAGGCAGTGGATTGCACATTATCAGCAGTAATTGTCAACCTTTTATAAAGGACCACCAAAAGTGTTCTTTGCCTAGAATGCCAATAATCTTTGCACTGGGCTTTATCACAAAATAGCCAAGCCACCTGGAAATTAAAAAAAAACATGCTAACCATGTCACCTGAAATGAGCATCTGCACCAACATTAGCATTCTGCGAGTCAATCACATTATGAATGTCAATTTGAAGTAGCAAAAATAGCAGATGCTACCCCTGTCTTGCCCTTTGTTACCCCTGGCACAATTTTCCCACGGGTTACTGCATCGGAGAGAGTGCTAACCATCAATTTCATGAGGCAATGTGTCCCCACTTTAAGGCACCTCTCCGATCATCAAATTAGGAGAGGAAACACTTTAAGAAAGTAAATAAAACCATTCAATAACTGAGTTCTAGATTGATAAGGAGTTAAAGGGTTTTATTACAAAATTTGAAAAGGAGTTAAAGAATAATTACAATGAAAGCTCTCAGAACAAGAGTTATACAGAGTGTTAGACCTCATATCCTTGGCATGGTTCTCCCCTAACTTTTTCCCTGCAACCCTCTCGTTTTGCTGATTTAGTTTTTGCTGGCTTTAGGACTCTGCATACTTTAATACTGCTATCCAGTGCAAAAGTGTTTGTGCTCGATCATTAAAGCATGGTCAAATAGGCTTACACCCAATTGGCCTATTTAACTTACCTGTAAGTTACATGTAAAGTGGTACTAAATATGCCCAGAGCCAGTACATTAAATGCTACAAGTGGGCATGTAGCATAGATTGCCACAACCACTTAAGTTGCCCTTTAAACATGCCTCAGGCCAGCCACTGCAGCCTGTAGGTGTGTTTTTAAACTGTCATTTTGACATGGCAAAATAATCCTTTTGCCAGTCCCAAACCTTCCTTTTTAATACACATAAGTCATCCCTAGGGTAAGCTCTAAACAGCCCAGGGGGCAGTGTATTTTAAAAGTAGGTCATGTACTTTTAAATTTTTCAGGTCTTGGTAGCAAAAAACTCCTAAATTTGTTTTTCACCACTGCAAGGCCTACCTTTCCTGTAGGATAACACTGGAGTTACCTTATTACATTTAATAGACCGTGACTTCCGATTTGTGAGCTGGTATACAGATTTGGGAGCTGGTATACAGTTTGAATTTAGTGCCTAAATAATTGTTTTTAAAATCCCGCTTTATTTGTAAAGTTAGATTTTTAATCACTATTCTGAAAATTCTACTTTTAGAAGGTTAACATTTTCCTGTCCCAACCATACGGTGCCTGCAGCCTGATCCTGGGTCACATGGCTAGGTGTAACTGGAAATTGGTGTTTGGGTATTGCTCTTAGACAGTGAGTCATAGGGAAGATAGGTTTTGGTAGGATGGGCCACTCTGAATTAACTAGGGGGAGGAGCTGTCACCTGCCACACTTGCACATCAGAAAGGGTCTGCTTGAGCACTCTCACAAAGGGGTTTGACACTGGCCTTTCTTGGCCCAAGACAAGCAGGGACCAGTACAGAGAGGAAGGGAATGCCTGATACCTCAGAGAGGTGGAAACATCTAGAAGCATCTTTTATTTCAAAATGGGCATGAGGTATAAATATTAGACCCTGAGCCCCAACTCTTTGGGACCTGTAGATTTTGCCAGAAAGAAGGACCGTGTGTTGCTGAAAGGACTGCTACTCTACTGGATTGCTGCTCTACAGTACTGCTGCACTGCTGTGCAGCCCTCGTCTGAGTGAAAAGGACTGTCCCTGCCTCTTTAAACCCAGGGCCCCAGAGTGAATCCTAGGGCTAGTTGTCTGGCCTTCTGATCAGAACCCTCAGGAACATAACAGGCTTCCAACAACCTTGAACCCATCACCTGAACTCTGCCATCTGTGAGTCCCACCTTCCTAAGTGGTGTCCC
Organism: Pleurodeles waltl; assembly: GCF_031143425.1. NCBI lineage: Eukaryota > Metazoa > Chordata > Amphibia > Caudata > Salamandridae > Pleurodeles > Pleurodeles waltl. The sequence goes on along the minus strand of NC_090439.1, from coordinate 637,837,604 downwards.
CCCAAGTCCTGGACCATGGAACTAGGCCGAAGGTGCTCTGCCACCCCACCTGTGTTGAGCAGAACTGACGCATCTCCTCCGCAGCGCATCTTTCACAGAACTGGTGTATCGTCTTCGCTGCTCAACGCACTGCCCTTGGAACTGATGCATCACCCCTGCTGTGCATACGTCCCACAAGGATTCTGCATTGCCCAGCACAGCCTATCGGAGCCAACGCATCTCCATGCAAGGACATTGAGTCACACTTCCCAGCTCACCAGAGCTGCCTCTGTGCAACACACCTCCTCGCATCTCCTCTGCTGAGCAACGCATCCTCAACATGAGACTCTACATCACTTCATAATGAGGATTTAGGTGCTGTGTTCAGCGGGCCTAACTGTCCCTGTAGCCTGCCCATGCTCCATTGTGGTCGGCCTGAACTTGTGACTTTGCCCCAGTCTGGCACACCCACAGAGCCTCAGTTGACATTTTGAATTTTTTGGCACTATATTGACTGAAACATTTAAAGTGAATATCTCTGGTTCTACTGATTGGATTTTTTCCATTTTGGTCTTGAATTATTTAATAAAATGTACTGTTTTCCTAAATTGTGTGGGCCTTTTCTGGTGTTTTTTTCTCTTTATTATTGTTTGTAATGCTGCTAAATTCTTTTCACATTGCCTCTAAGTTAAGCTTGACTGCTCCATGCTAAACTACCAGAGGTTAATTTGGGTTTTGCCTCTGACTTCACTCTGACAAGGATAGTGGTTGCTGCTTGAGTAGGGTTTCACCTCTCTCAACCTGTAACCTAATTTTTTGCAAAGAGTATGTAAAATCAGAAATTACTCCCAAATGAACAGCAAAATTAAAAATAAATTGGGTAGTATCCCTAATAGAATAAGAATGTCTTCTGGTTCACCCTCAAAGCAAAGGGTTTTTATAGATAATTCTTGCATAGAATATTAGCAATATTGCAAACTCATTGTGGTGTGCGTGAAAGTTTTATTTCTTTAGCAAACTATAACACAAGAATAATAAACGTCATTGCCTTAACACATGAGCAAGGCACTGTCTCAATTCTTTGAATAATTACTCAACACCCTCCATATTAATGTCATCCGATAACGTTTTAACAAATATGAAATGTTGAACAATAACACTTTCTCTGAATGAATCAGACCAGTGAAGAAACTGAAAACATTGATACTTGTTGCAATCTTACATCTGCACCATAAAAGATTCAACACAAACAGGACAATAGTGAAAATAAACTATTATGACATCAGCTTGACTGTGCTATATAAAGTCTGTGGGGAAAGAATATGCACAGGAGGGGGAGGAGGAGTGAGCGACTGATATGGCAGCCATCTTGCTCAAAATGGAAGGTTTGCACAGAAATGTAGCTGAACTAAATAACTTTAATAACTTCACTTCTATGCATCATAATAAATTTGTTTTCATTGCAATTTATGTTCATTCAGTCTATAAACCATGTGCTGAAATGCATGGTAAATGTCATTATTGATGCACAAAAATATAAACCTGAAAAAAAAAAAAATTCACAGCACTGCCCTTGCTATCTCCTCCCTCAGGCTTCTGAAAGCCACCGAAAGAAACAAGAAGTAAACATGACACCAAGATCCCTTTTACATTCTTTAGATTATACCCTTACTCTTCCTCAAGCCCTTCCACAGGCAGGCGGTTCGGCATCTATGAATAGGACAGGTCACCCCTGTGGTGTTATCAGTGACTTAAAGGAACATGATGCCATTGCTTAACTGTTAGCGCATCGATCCTTAATAAGTAAACTTACAAGGGGGCGCGTATAGGTCGTTTAACCTTTTGACTCGTTCAAGATGTTCTTACCATAGCTCAGGAATGGAAATCAATAATCAATACATCATAAACAATAATCATTTGTCAAATCAATAATCAGTAATCAATGGAGTCAGTAATTGTCACACACCATGACTTGTCAGCCATGAATAACCACACCTATGGTAAAAGTTTAGCAATTTCATTTCCCTTATATTAACAATGCTAAAGTCATGTAGCTTCATCTCGAAATCAAGTCAGAACGCATATAAGATCAATATTTATTAACCAGAAAGACTCGAGAAACACAACCTATTCAAGGCTTGAGTCACAATACATTCTAAAGCATCAGTGCACTTCATTAGCAAAGTTAGTTTCAAAAAGGCTACATAATCCATAAGGTTCAACAAAGTAGTCCGTCAACCATTTATCTCTGTAATTTGTCAGTTGTCATGTAGATACCCTCAACTAATCCAGATTAGCATCAGCATGTGGGGCTTCATGCAAAACAATTTAGAACACAAATTTAGGAAACATCTAGCTAAGGAAACCTAATAAACAGCGCAGTTGGTACCTATAAAGGAAAGGCATAAAATTTCAATTCAGTCATATTGTCATATCTACCTATCCTCGGTATGGGTCAGCAAACAGAATCAGTCTTAGTCTTCAGGTCAACAATTGATCTGATACACATCAGGCTCTCAGAGAGTATGAGCCCAATGACAGAATCTCGAATCTCTTCTAAGTCTCTTCTTCTCTTCAAATTTGCATAAGTCTAATCTGAATCTTTTCCCTCTGTCATGTTGTTATATCAAAGTCACCCAAACTATCCTTAATTCCCAATTGGTCAATTAATCATACGTTATTACTCTGTCCAATAGTTGTTCTATACCAAATCTATGAATTCTAAAAATTCTCCTTTCACACAACGTTGATTGGTCTGCCATACGATGTTCTCATCATCCGGCTTGTCAGATATCGAATTTGTTGCATCTTCCTCTCCAGTCAGTGTCTTCATTATTCGCGTCCTGCGAAGGTACATCTCACGCACATTACATACATTTTGATACATTACTAGAGACATCATCTCCTGTCCCTCGGCTCCCATAGTAAGCTTCGGTTAAGCATTTTATTAGACAATGAACATTTCACAGTTAGTTGACTCTGTCAGCATTTTCTATTAAACGCTAAGAAATACAGCTTCTGCATAAGGACTGGCAAACTAGATCAAGACATTCGCTAAGTTAAGGCCTACAATTAATAAGCTAAAGCAAAACTCATAACCCTTATTATGACATATTACTACATTAATCTAACACATTTTCAATATTTCATACATAGCAATTATCAATTAGTACATTTCATGAACACTGGCCATTCTCTGAGGTCACAATTTCAAACTTGCACATTAATTTTTCTCTACATTATCCATTTTCTCCATAAGTCATTATTTCAAATACATAAACACTCATTAATAATTAAGACATCTGCTTCAGCAGCTGCTCCGGTGCTTTTTTGGTGATTCGATACTCATGAACGCCAATCCTGAAGATGGAATATTTAGGTCACTGAACAGTGAAAACAAGTTATATTGTAGGAGGATGCAGCCTCTCCATAAAGATGTTGTTTGTGGATCTCACACCTCCACCAAAAGTATTAGACCTGCTGGAGGTCAGGTAGTAAATGACTGTAAAAACAAAAGCTCAAATGGAGACTCAGATATTGTTGGCTGTTTGAGGTGTGCATCCAAACACTGCCACAATATTCCCTATTGATCAGGAAATGACAAAGATAAGAAGTTATGAGAAATGAGAAGTAATGTTCCGTGGAGAACAGGAAAGAAAATGGCAAATTAAAGGTTTCCTAACATTCCCTTTACTCTTACAAACAGTGAGGCTCAACAGTAACGTACCTGAAACGTCTATGTCTGTGATGTCACAGAATTACACATTCTGAAAGTTATTCCACATAAATCTTTGCTTAAACATGTCCACATTGATCTCTCTTTTTTATTTAATGCCAAGCAACATTCTAAGCCCAACCCACTAGCCCCAGACTTCACTCACTCCATTAACATAACACTTTTCAGGACCCAGTTGGAATAATTTCCAAATCTTCTTGAGCGTGGCATAAGATGCCTGCTCCGGCGTTCTCAATGATGCTCATGCATGGCTCAAACTACAGGGTTCCCCATAAATCCATTCTGAGCCTGGAAGGCTGTGATATGTTGTTGACCTCTCTCAAGCTGGTGACAGCATACTATACGATGAATAATTAATTTCCTTTCTAGAATGCTATGCCCATCTTATGCCACATCATGTCTGGACACACTTCACATTTTAAGAACCATGCCCCGTCCTAAAGGTGAATTACATCTCTTCAAATTAATGCCTGGAGTGTATAAGAATAATTTTGAGCATGTTTCCAATTAGGATGTGAAGATATGCGTCAGTCAGTTGGCAAATGAATATATATGCAAAAACAGAGCTTTAATGTTCAATAGTCAAGTATGCACTCCCAAGGACAACTACACTTGTATGCCAATAATCACACACTCCTGTATCTAGGATGGTATGGGCATGCCAATAATCACACACTTGTATCTAGAATGCTATGCCCCATCTTATGCTACATCACACACTCTTGCATCCCTACCCTTCTGTGATTGAAATGTAGAGCCCAACAAGAACTGACTAACTTTAGCTTGATCCACATCAATAACATTGCATAAATCAACTTTCAATCACCACCTCATCAAATATGCATTGTCAAGACACATCCTCCATTTCTTAAACATTGTCATATTCCACACGCAGAAGCCTCGTGCACATGACTGGGCAAGGTGTGTGCGCCTTGCTGAAGATGGAAGTGAATGGTCAACCATGTCAATGGATGTCTCCATCTTTTCACATTGTGGGTTATCACTTTTCTGAACCCGCCTCACATATGGACTGATTTGGTAACATTTTGTGATTCTTAAGCCAGTTGCAAACTGGTTTGCAAATGTAATACCAGCACATCGCTGTGTATAAAGCCTTTCAAATCAGTAATTCACATACTTTGCATAATGAACCAAATAAATATCTAACTGTTATATAGCAAATATTTTTGTATTTTAGTGCTTACCAAATAGCAATTCTCTATTAGTGATTCAGTAATGCTATGTGTTAGAAATTGGATCTCTAGTTGGCAGAGGTATGCACCCTGTTCAAGTAGGGTCCATAATCCTAGTCAGGGTAAGTCACAACGCAACCTAAATTATCCTGTGATCACCATTGGGTAGCTTGGCACAGAGCAGGCAGGCTTAACTTAGAAGGCAATGTGTCAAGTATTCGTGCAATAACTCATACAGTAACACAGTGAAAACACCACAAAAAGACTCATCAGTTTAGAAAAATGGAGAATGTTTATCTGAGTAAAATATGATAAAAACATGAGAAATCCAATACTTATTCCATTAGTTAAAAAGTTTAATGTGCAAGGGAATCACAGTGCAAAATGCAGGTTTCAAAGTGTTGTCGATCCCAATCAGGGATCGCTTGGTGCACACTGCACCTGTTGGAGGATCTGTACAACAGGACTGACGCATGCAGGTGTGCGTACAGACCACAACCTTGCTTGAGGTCAGGAAAATAAGCACATTTCTAGAGCTGTAGGCGATCGTGTTGAGTTGTTTTTTGTCGGAGCCTGGCATTGGAGTTCCTCATGGGGTGGGCGGCACTGACATGCTGACTGTCATCATACAGGCAACCTGGCGGGGAGCACAGCAAATGGGGCTTCCCTTGGCACTTCGGCATTGGAGATCACAGGCATGGGAGGCATTCTTGTGGTGATGCACTTGATCCCTCAGTCACTCTGGGTCAGAGCAGAGTTGTTGACACTTGATCCCAGAAAAGCGCTCAGAGTTCAGCCACACAAGCTTGCGGGTCAGCTCTGCTGGCAAAGTAGATGCAGGACGATGCCAGACTCCTCGTAGAGCAGAGTTCCATGGTGGACTTCGAAGTCTTTGATGGCCCTGAGACTTTGGGGAACAGGGGGCAAGCCAACAAGCCCTTGGATATCACTTTGGACATAAGGGGATTCTTTCCAGGAGTCAAGGAGCAGCAGGTGGCAAGGCAACAAACAGGCCCCAGTCCTTCCAGAAAAGCAGTCCAGTTGAGTCCTTTAAGCACCATAGCAGTTCTTCTGCCAGATGTTCAGTTACAGGTCCAGAAGTATCTGATTTGAGGGGGGTAGGGACCCAGTACTTATACCCAAATGTGCCTTTGAAGTGGGGGAGACATAACAAATTTGTTTTTGAAGTGCACCAGTTCCCCATTTAGCCCAGTCCTGTCTGCCAGGAGAACTGTAGGGGTTTATCAGTCCTTTGTGCAGGGTCAAGCTACTACCCTTTAAAGAGTAAGTGAGAGCTTCTCCACCCTTCTGCCCCAGGAGACCCAACAGCATGCAGATGAATGCAGATTCAATTGAATAGCCTGTGTTTATGGCTGTCTGGATGGAATGCACATGGGTAGCTGTCACCCAGGCCAGACGTGGATTGGAGACAGGCTTTAAGGCACCTAGAGCAGTAAGAGCAGAGAATAGCCTACTTCCTTTAAGTAGCATTTCTAAAGTAGTAATGTTAAATCAGACTTTACTAGTAACGAGGATTTATCATTGCAATTCCAAAGATATGCTCCATGATGTAGCTACTTTCTTCCTTTTCACTACCAGGACATGTAAAACATACAAGTATATGTCCTGCCTTCGAAATACACTGCACCCTGCCCTGTGAGTCACATAGGGCCTACCTTAGGGGTCACTTCGATGTAATAAAAAGGGGGTTTAAGGCTTGGAAAAGAGTATTAAATGCCACGTCGAGGTGGCAGTAAAGCTGCACTCAGAGGCCTTGCAATGGCAGACCTAGGACATGGTTAAGGGGCTACTTACGTGGGTGGCACAATCAGTGCTGCAGGCCTACTAGTAGCATTTAATTTAAGGCCCTGGGCACATACTTTCCTAGGGACGGATAGGTAAAAGAAATTCACCAGTTGGGTAGGATCCAATGGTACCTTGTTTAGAGGATAGAGCACAAGCACTTTAGCACTGGTCAGTGGTGGTAGAATGTGTAAAGTCCTAAAACCAGCAAAAATGAGATCAGAAAAATGGAGGGAGGCAGGCAAAAAGTTGGGGAAAGACCACCCTGAGGCTGTCAGGTCTAACACTGTGTATCAAGAATGGCCAGTTTGTGAATAGAGGCAAACTTTCCTTTTTTAATCTGCAAATTGCTACTGCATGGAAGCAGGTGATAAACATTTACTTTCTCACCAACCTTTATCATGCACCTATGTTTCTCCGGAATGGGTGCACTTTACCAAGTGGTAAGATGAACGAGAATAATGGCAGCACAGAAGAGGGAGGAGACGAGATTCTTTTTAGGCTTCGGGTCACAATATTTAATGCAACAAAAGAGGGCACATGTATGGGACATAGACATATAGGAGGCAGGCAAATGGCTTGTGACCTTATTAATTATTTAAATTATTTAAATCCTATATTGGGGAAGCAGGTACACAAAAGTAAGGTTATTCCAACACATGCAGAAGTATTTTGTTCTCTGCATCTTTTGACTTCAGGCAGTTACCAGGGAACAACTACTGCAGTAGGTGGTTTGTCACGGAGTGCTGTATCAAGATTTCAATAGAAAGTTTCTAGATACTATGCTTAGACTTACATACTGCTTCAACAAACACAGCAAGTCAACAACACAAAGTCAGTTTTTTTGGATTGCACAACTCCCTCAGGTAATAGGTTGAAGAGATGGAATACGTGTTCTGATTTGCATGGCCGGTGCTGGAGAATTTTTTTTATCATATTAGAAAAATCAAGCATTACCTAAATTTTCAGATAGTATTCAATGTCGAGTGTATTATAACAGACATTGTTTAATGTTACCATTGGAGGACTAAAGCCTGCTATAAGTTTCAATATTGCTAAGTATGTAATCGTTTAGGAATATGGAGATGGAGTCTTTTTGAAACTGTAAATATTCTTATGTTATTTCGCGACTCTACTTTTAGAATTTTTCTTGCTTCATTATGTGACGGTGCATATTCTAGCCATCTCATTTGAATGCTGTTAAATCCCAGTGAACGGAGATACAATAGGCGCATAGATGCACGAGGGCCATAGTACAAAGGTCTTTCAGGCTTATTCACCAGAAACATCCTGAAAAATAATGACTTGTTGTCCGATGCTCCATAAAGCAGCTTCACGGAAAAGCATTGTATGTTGGCCCTCAAGATGATTACTCTGAGGAGGAGCAGGAACTTTCCCCTGGTCAGTATCCAACAAAGGCAGCTGAAGGAAGGTTACGCAGATCATTCATAACCAACAAATATTTCTACGTGAAGGTGTTGCATGGATACAATTTCTTAAAAAATACAAAACAGTTGTTTGTTGCTTTAAATAAAATGTCATTTTCTGTTTATTTACAGAATCTCAATATGCTGAAAATGTTAAACTTTTGTCATGCATATTGTAAAATCCTTTATTTAAACATCATAAACGAAACCAGCAGAATAACATGGCTATATTTAAGGGGCATATTTATGAAAAGTGGCGCTGCACCTGGTGCAGCGCCACTTTTCTTGCCCCCCTTAGCGCCCCCTAAAGCCACCATGGTAGCGCCGTATTTATAATACGGCGCGCTGTGGCGGTAGTAAGGGTGACTAGCATTATTATTTGTGACGCTAGTCTAGCGCTTTGCAGGACTAGTGTCACAAATTATCATGCTAATCCTGCAAACCACAAAGAGGCCCATTGTAATCAATGGAAGGCTCTTTTTAACCCCTGCACTTAGCAGGGGTTAAAAACCGCCAATAAAAATGGTGCGAAGGAATCTCATAGATTCCTTTGCACCATTTTTACGGACCCCCCCCAGCTCAGGAACGCTCCTTTGCATCCATTATGCCTGGTGTAGGCATAATGTGGCACAAGGGGTTACAAAGTAGCGCAATTGCAAGCATTGCATCACTTTGTAAATATGGTGCGTGGGAAATGACACTTTAATGCCACATTTGTGTCGAAATAAATGCTGCAAGGTGGTGCTAGGGGCTCATACGTATGCCCCTTAGTGTTTTTTTTCTTGCCTCTGGTAACCGTGTGCCTGCTAGAGGAGGGTTCTACCCATGCCTGTACCTTCTAATTCTAACGTTGTGACGTTTCTCCTGTACATTTACAGTTTTTCTAGTCAGCACACTATTAGAATCGACCAATTTTTTTTACTGTTCTACATGTTCTGCTCTACATGCCTTTTTACCTTTCAAATTACGTTTTTTTGTACAGCGCCTTTGATTATTACTTCCATCATGTGTTGCACCACATAGGGGGTCATTCCTACCCTGGCGGTCCGAGACCGCCAGGGTAGGGGACGGAGGAAGCACCGCCAATAGGCTGGCGGTGCTTCTGGGGCTATTCTGACCCCAGCGGTAAAGCCGCGGTCAGAAAAGGGAAGCCGGCGGTTTCCCGCCGGCTTCCCGCTGCCCCTGTGAATCCTCCACAGCGGCGCTGCAAGCAGCGCCGCCATGGGGATTCCGACCCCCTTCCCGCCAGCCTGGTTCTGGCGGTTTTCACCGCCAGAACCTGGCTGGCGGGAACAGGTGTTGTGGGGCCCCTGGGGGCCCCTGCAGTGCCCATGCCACTGGCATGGTCACTGCAGGGGCCCCCTAACAGGGCCCCACATTGATTTTCAGTGTCTGCTTGGCAGACACTGAAAATCGTGACGGGTGCAACTGCACCCGTCGCACACCAGCAACTCCGCCGGCTCCATTCGGAGCCGGCTTCCTCGTTGCTGGTGCTTTCCCGCTGGGCGGGCGGGCGGCCTTTTGGCGGTCGCCCGCCAGCCCAGCGGGAAAGTCAGAATGACCGCCGCGGTCTTTTGACCGCGGTACGGTCTTCTGGCGGTTCCCGCCAGGCGGGCGGCGACAGCCGCCCGCCAAGGTAGGAATGACCGCCATAATGTTGTAACACATCCAGCTAATGCATCAATACTTTTAGTAAATGATTTAAAACCCTCCTGAACAAATGTTCTAAAACCACCCATCTTAGAATTAAGGACTGTCAACATTACGCCCTCTACTGCTTGAAATGCTCTTGTAATAGGAACACTAGCACCCTCTGGTGCATGCAATGCGCATGAAGACTGCAAACATGCATCCTAAACTAATATTGTATTTTTTTACAGTATCCAGCTCTATTCTACAACGTGAGACTGCAAAAAGTAAAAAGCAACATTTCAAAGCTACATAAAATTCAAATTAATCAGTCTTATATTGTGGCGAGTTGTGTTACTTAATTGGTCTGATAGATGAAAGGAGTAATAACATGATGCCTAATTTGCCAGTAGACGTGAATGCAATGTGTGAATATTGGTTACAGCAATTAATTACAGGCATGGATCATTCGCATGGCTTTGCGAGAAGGCAAACATACTAGACACACAGAAATATATTCATACCGCTCTAAAATAAATGCTGCAGTGCTACAAATTGAACTCTATGCTGAGGTAGTCACTGGGTGGTAAAGCCAAAACTGATGATGAAACCAACCACGGGTTCAGATACTGATATGAGAAGTGACCGAACTACAGTGAGGAAAATACAAAAATACAAAATGTAAAGAAATAACATTTCGCCGCCAAGTCTTTGATTATTTGACAAACATCAAAGTTGCTAATTCTGTTTTGAGAGTGAGCGGAACGAAAGACAATTAAATTGCAGAAGACCTTTGTATATATTGATATTATGCCCTGTGATTAATTGCTGGAATTAAGCCACAATAGATAATATTTGATGCTAAGGAAATTTGTAATGAAATTACACATAAACAATGTAAGTACCTTAATTTTCAGAAGAATTACAGTTAGAGGCACACTTCCTAATTTACAAACAAGGGGGTTGAGGATTCAGGACCTTTGCTTAATCAAAGTAATCTACCAACAAACTACAAAGATGTAAAAGCAAAACAAATATACTCTTTTATGCCTCTATTATATACCCAAGTGTTAGAAATTGGGTCTCTAGCTGGCAGAGGTATGCACCATGTCCAAGTAGGGACCACAATCCTAGTCAGGGTAAGTCACAACGCAATCTAAATTACCCTGTGCTCAATCTCCTGTAGCTTGGTACAGAGCGGGCAGGCTTAACTTAGAAGGCAATGTGTAAAGTATTTGTGCAATAACTCATACAGTAACACAGTGAAAACACCACAAAAGTACTCCACACCAGTTATCTGTGTCAAAAGCAAAGACGATGCAGGCCAAAGAAGAGGTGAGGTGCCGGAAAGCAAAGTGATGCGCCAATTTTTCTGGGATGGCAGAGGCGATGTATCGATTCTTTCCTCGCAGGAAAGGCGATGCATCGTTTTCCGGTCATGCAGCCTCAGTTCCTTACTGTGATGCGGGGTTGATGACAAATTGATGCCATGGGATGATGCGTGGAAAATTCAGATGTGCTATGATGATGGAACCAGAGTGAAACGGGCACTGTCTCAATTCTAAAGGCACTGAATTGATGTTTCAACCATGAGACGGGTGCTGCGTCGATTCTGCATGCATTGTGTTGGTTTTTCCATCTGTTTTTTTAGGTGAGGTGCATTTAGGCATGGATTTTCTCTTTTAGGCAAGGTCTTTGATGGCCCTTAGACTTCCTAACAGGAGGCAAGCTGACAAGGTCTTGGAGATCACTTGTGGTCGGATAGGCAGAGTCCTTCCAGCAGAGTTAGGGAGCAGCCGGCAGAAGTGCAACAAGCAGAAGAGCAGTCCTTCCAGAAAAACAATCCACTTGAGTCCTTTGGGCAGCACTGCAGTCCTTCTAACAGAGTCCAATGGTAGGTCCAGAAGTGTCTGATTTTAGGGGGTCACATACCCATTATATGTACCCAATTGTGCCTTTGAAGTGAAGGAGACTTCAAAGAGTCGTTTTGAAGTGCACCAGTTCCCCTTTCATCCCAGCCCTGTCCTCCAGGATATCTTCGTGGGGTTATCAGTCCTTTGTGTGGGGTCAGGCCACTAGCCTTTGAAGGGATACTGAGAGCCCCTTCACCCTTCCTTCCCCAGAAGACTCAACAGTATGCAGATGAATGCAGATGCAGCTGAGTGTCCTGTGTTTATGGCTATCTGGGTGAAATGCTCAAGGGGAGCTGTCAACCAGCACAGACCAGATGTGAACTGGAGACAGGCTGTACGGCACAGAGAGCAGTGAGTGCAGAGACATGCCGACTTTCTAAAAGTGGCATTTCTAAAATAAAAATGTTAAATCCAACTTCAACAGCAAGCAGGCTTTCTCACTACTGTTCCAACCATACCAAACATGGCAATGCCACTCCTTGCAGATCAGAAAATACCACTTAAAAGCATATAAGGGAATTTTCAATGCTGGCTTATGAGAGGAGCAGGTGTCACAATAGTGAAAAGTGACTTTGGGAGTTTTCCATTACCAGAACATGTAGAACTCACCAGTACATGGCCTGCCTTTGACTTACATAGCACTCTGCCCTATGAGCTGCCTAGGACCATGTTAGGGGTGACAAATGTAATACAAGGTGAGTGTAAGGCTTGGCAAGTAATTTTAAGTACTAAGTTGAAGTGGCAGTGAAAGTGCACACACAGGCTCTGCAATGGCAGACCTGAGACATGGTTAAGGGTCTACATATGTGGGTTGCACAATTAGGGCTGCAGGCCCACTAGTAGCACTTAATGTACATCCCCTGGGCACATATAGTTGACTTTACTATGGACTTATAGGTGAATTACATATGCCAATTGGCTAGGAGCCAATGTTACCATGTTTAAGAGAGAGAGCGCAAGCACTTTGGCACTTGTCAGCAGTGGTAAAGTGTGCATAGTCCTAAAACCAGCACAAACAAGATCAGAAAAATGGAGGGAGGCAGGCAAAACACTGGGGGACCTAAGGCTGTCAGGTCTAATGTGTTCTCCCCCAGCTGAAAGTGGGGAGAGCTTCCCAACCTCTTGGAAGCTCTCTTCAATAAGGCGGAAGAATCTGGAGAGACCATCAACATTGGTGTGGTCAGTCCCCGGGAGATGCTCCACTGTAAAGTCCATTCCCTGTACGGAGATGGAGCATCTCAAGAGTTTAGGATTTTCACCTCGGAAATGAAATATGTCAGTTGGGTAGGAGACAATATTACCATGTTTAGGGGGAGCGCACAAGCGCTTTTGCACTGGTCAGCAGTGGTAAAGTGTGCAGAGTCCTAAAACCAGCAAAAACAAGATCAGAAAAATGGAGGGAGGCAGGCAAATAGTTGGGGGAAGATCACCTTCAGGCTGTCAGGACTAGCACCAAGCAAAACAAAAGCACAGCTGATTTTCAGTGCTCTCAGAGAGGGTATGGTAAAGAATGATTAGGAAACGGAATACTTCATTGTAATATGTGATGTTTCATCTCATGTTCTCATGTTATTCTGGCTTTAATCTGTTGTTTATGTTTCATAATTTATTTGAACCATGATTACATCAGGTGCCAGCCAGGTTCTAGATTGTTGGGCGTTGAGGCAGTTGTCTATCCATTCTGGACTTGAATGGTAGCTGGTGCGGTTATGGGACCTTTTCTTTGAAGGACTTTTCTCCTTTCATCCTTCTGGCTCCAGCAGATCATTAATATGCAAAGAATTAATAGCGGACGTTTTTATCAACTTCGTCATGCACTACATTTATGAACAAACATTGAGTGTGTGGCCCCTATTCTCACCCAGAAGCTCATATTGATTTAAAGCACCAGGCAAATAAATTTCCCATAGCAGACGTATCATATCTCACTGATTTCATACATGTTCTAAAACATGCTGCTCCTAGGAATACATTTTCACAGACAACAAGGTTTTAGAAACTTTCAAATAGCGGGGTTTCAAACTAGAACTTATCATAAGAAGCTTTACACAGTTAATGTAAAACATGTTGATAAATCACCCAGATTGAAGGGGTGCAGTAAAGATCTACCATGAAAATAGTTTAAAGCATGTTATCCTATGTCTAATTAGCAAAGGTGAAGGGCACGAGGAAGGTACAGGGATTACAACAATGCAAAAATGTATTGATCTCTGTGAACATGTGATCAGGTAAGAAATGCTGTCCCTCACAGAGTAAGTTAACTAACAGCTAAAGTGGTTTGACGCACTATTCCATGTCCTTTGCTGTGGTGTGTAAAAGCATAATCTGAGTGACAATTCTACAGACCCATTGCGAAAGCGGGGGTTGCCCCCAATGCCCCTCCCCCCATATATTTACACGTGTATGCATTTTTCATTTGTGGGAATTTTGTTCTGGGTTACATGAGGTTGGTGAGACCTAAAAAAAAGGATTTACCCAATAACCATTGCTCATAGTGAGTAATGGGCGTCATCCAGATAGAGGCCTTATTATGAGCGGTAGATCAAACCAGCTGATATATATTGGGGGAAAATGCTTGATATTTACTGCAACATGTGGATCTTAGAGCAGTTAGCACCTAAATACAAATCATTTGGTGGTATTTATCTCATCTGATAGATTGTGTCTCAGCAGAGTCAGGTTTTATATATAAACATCACACCAATTACCTGGCTGGCAAAACAAAATACATTAGGGGACTCTGCAATTTTCCTGCTTATGTCATCAATGAAATAACTAATTATTTGGCCAGGCATAAGAAGTCAGCATTGTGTGATGGCAGTACCTGCTTTTACACGCAGATAGTTTAATACATTCTAAGAACAAATGTTTGTCTTTAAATCAGTATATCTGATTCTGAAACAGCAGTTGACACGGTGTGTGTCTGCATGTACCTCAAGCCACAATATGGCAAATACTCTTTGTCAATAAATTCACATTTAGCTGTTAATCAAAAAGGTTATGCTAAATATATATATATCCAAGCTCTTAGCAAGCCAATATTAAGATTATATCAATAATTAAGACTTCCTTTCCTACTTTCATAAAACTTAACTTGCTGCTGAAGTGCTTAGAATCATTTCGCGGAATTGTCCATAATGTCTTGGCTTTCATCTTCTCTCAGCAATCACACCCAGAAACTCAAACTGGACCTATTACTTTCTGAGATTACTCCCAGGGATCAGCCATCCGACATTCTTCTTCAAGTCTAACATGGCCCCACTCACTAACACTTTCAAGAACCACCAGGTGTTCTATGTATTGTATTGTATTGTATTGTAATCGTATTTATATAGCGCTTACTACCCCTGACGAGGCGTTGAAGCACTTTTCGGTGAGTAGCACGCTACTCTGGAACCCAACAAGAATTAGTGATGGATTAGTATCGGGAAATAATGAGTACAGTTTTAGTATTAATATGAGTTAATTTGAGCCGCGGATATGAGAGTTTGTTAGTTAGATTGACTGGAGTAATAGACATAGAGATCTACTAAACCTGGAATAAGAATGTGGGGCACTCCACCATGTGGCAAAATACCCTGGAGACATTCAGCACTAGACAGAGATCAATTGTATCAGCAATGATTACTAGGGACAGGAATCCTGCTTCTGACCTAGAAGTACCTCTCACCGCTCATCATTTATACAGGGCAGAACACAAGTAAAACCTCTGGTAATCTGATGACAAGGAGGCTGCCTTAAGAGAAAATAGACAGAGGGATCTTGAAGAATGCTACTTTAAAATCAGCCCTGAAGAAACACACACAATTATCTTGTAGACATTTGTAATAAATTGGGTTATTAGTTGAGAGGGGTGGAAGCCCCACTCACATAATAAGCACACTACTTGTCAGGGTGAACTGCAAAAGTCATGAAATATACCTGTGCTTAACTCTCTGGTGGCTTGGCACAGCAGCAGTCAGGCTTGACTTTGAGTCAATGTGTAAAGTATTTATGAAGCACTTAAACAGAAATAAACTGAAAACACAATACTAAAAAATCCTAAACCAATTTAAAATAAATAAAGTTAATTTTAATGAATAAAATGACACCAAAACTCCAAAACTCTAATAAGTAGAACCACAGTCATTAAGTTTTAGGTGAAAATAGCACCAAAAAGTGCAAAACGCCATTCCTAAGTATCTGTTTATGTTTGACCAGGTCAAAGTCATATCTTTGGATGGACTGCGATGGATTGTGGGTCCCATACAGATACCAGATTTGCCCTGGTGAAGAGCTTACCTTCTCAGAGTTCAAGTCCATGGAAGGAGCCCCAGCTGGAGCTGTGCTTTGGAAGGGCAATGAGCAGGCACTGTTAGATGTGAAGAACAGGCCATCATTGGTGCCTCGCTTTGGCTGGAGACGCTATGGTCATGGCAGTCACAACCCGTTGTCACTGACGTGAAAAGCAGGTCAACACTGGAGCTTTGCATTGGAGGACATCATAAGGGACATCCAAAACCTCTAGAGTTTTACCTGGAGTTCAGGAGGAGTACACTTTAATGCCAGTCAAGGGTTCAGAACCTGAGGGGCACCTCTTGCGGATTAGGACACACCCCACCAGAGGCCAGCAGCAGGGCTCAGGCAGGACCTGGCAGGTCCCATTGGTTCTGGTCAGCTGGGCAGTTACAGGAGGCCTCTGGAAGCTTTTTGTGTTCCTGTAGCTCAAATGAGAGATCAACCGATTGATCTTTGAAGTTACTTCTAGGAAGCCTGGGTTCAAGACAAACAGGTCTAGTCTTCCTTCTTCAGACAACATGCCAGTCCTTCTGAATCTTACACACGTCCAGGAGTGTTCTGATGAGAAGGTCTGGAGGTGCTATTCTTATACCCAATGCCAGCCTGTGGGTTGGGAATGCCTCCTTTTTCTAACCTTTCTCTTTTCCTTGGATTGGCTTCAAACTGTCTAAGGGTAACACAGAGAGGCCTAGGTTTGATCTTCATATGTCAGCGGCAAGGCACGTAACCCTTAGAAGTCAGGAAGAGTGAAGGCATCGTCCTGAGGAAGCAGGAGGGCATCATCCTGAGGCTATCTTTTAAAGCTAAGGAACGCGGAGTACAACGTCCCAGGACATTCTGCTCAGGAGAGAAACACCCTGCCAAACTCCCAAGGCCTTTTTGTCCCCACATCTGGAAGGAATACACAACACACCACAGGAGAGCCATTAACAATCATGTGACTCCGCACACTGGTAGAAAGGCACATTTGATTTAGGCAGAAAGATGCCAATTTTCTAAAAGTGGCATTTTCAGCATTGTAACTTAACATCTGACATTACCATTAAAGAGGGGTTACAACTCAACTGAGTAGAAGAAGTATTTATCTTTCTGTTACCAATCTGAAGTTAAATTTAACAAGGTAACCCAATAGATAGCCTTACTATATCGAAAAAAACTGCTTTTGGAGTTTGTCACTGCCAGGGCATGTAACACTTTTTGTTAACAATGTGTTTTATTGAATTTTGAGGACAATCCATGGTAGCAGTGACAGGTGTAATTATAAGCATAACAGTATGTCCCAGCTAGTCATGTATATGGTAACAGTTTAATATGACGTTACAGCCATTGTCACACAACAGTATCGTGAATGAGCATGATGAAAACATAAAGAATTATTTCAAACTGTTATGACTGTGATGTCTCCATAGAGAGGTAATGTGACAGAGTGCACAGCATGAGCTAAATAGGGAGGGTCCGTCGCCAGGGTGGATCGCACGGTGAAAGTAGCATGAGGTCAGGGAGCATGAGTGGTCATCACCGGGAGGGTTGCAACCGAGGAAGTAACAATGACGTGTGCTTGGGGTACGAGGGCATGGGTCCTGTGGAAGCCTTATAGTAGCATGCATGTTAGTTGATGTGTTGCATGCAGGAGATGTGGGGCAACAGCAACTCTAGGGGTAAAAGATTTGCCAGTGATCATATGAGTGTGAGTTCATGCATGTAGGGTCGTGGTGTGGTTCCGGGGGGCATCATTTTTGGTTTCATCATGAAGCAAGAAGTTTTCCCAGCATTCTCGGACTATTTCTGTGCCTCCCTCATGCGAAGGAGCCTAAGAGTGTTGGTATCTGTACACATCCATGGCAGTAGTGTGGACAGCCAGCGTTGGGGTTCGGTAGTGGTGGGTGCCATAGGTATCTGTCTTTTAAATAGGACAAAGGTGAGGTCAATGAACTTGTGGAGGTGTCTGTCACCTTTTGCACGGGTCTGTAGACCCAGTGAGGAGAATTCAAGTGTTTGTTCAAGAGTATGTTCTGCCAATTCAAACACCATGGCAGTGACCTCTTGCCATACTGGTTGTAGTGTCGGGCAAGCAACACCATGCAGTAGAATACAGCATCCAACAATTTACATCGGGGGCATTCAGCGGTCTGGACCAGATACATGAGTTTGATGCGCTGAGGGGAGAGGTAGATGTGCACATAGCTGAATTGTATGAAGTAAAATCTGGGGTTATGGGATACATCCTTTACCAATTGTAGGGCACAGGACCAAGATTTATTTGATAGGGGCTGCTGTGGTAATATGACATCTCTTCTGGTGCACGCCCCTGTGACATATTTTGGTGGGGTTGAGTTACAGAACATGTATAGGGTGGTAATTGCATGGTGCGAGCTAACCAATGACAGGAGCATGTTCAGCGTGGCAGACGTGGAAGTTTCTGCGTCACCACCACCCCATGTGGCACATAGTGCATGTTGTGAAATGTTAAGAACTGGGCAGCTCCTACTCCATAAGTGTCCATGACATCATAAAAGGTCATGATGGAGCCTTCATTATAGTGTTCCCCATTTGAGCAACTCCTGCTTCTCACCAGGGAGCCACATCATGCTGCTGTGTCACATTGCGAAGTCAGGACAAATCCCAGATCACAAAAGCCAGTGAATATGGTATATGAGTTTCTTTGGCATGTACAAACCTGCCCCAGCAAGTGTGGGCCACAGCCATCTGGTGCATCTCCTGAGGGGGGTGGTCTTTTGAATCTGACTGCCACATGTAGAGGTTCTGGTTAGCCAGGATCACACAGATGGAAATGTGGGTATGCATAACTTGGCCAGAAGCCATTGTAATTGCACCGCCATGTAATAAAGCTCATAGTTGGGTGCACAGAGATCCTCTTCAGTCAGTGGGCACTCTAAGGTGGCATGTGAACATCAACAGCTCCTCGCTCCATATCAATTTGAGCAATAAGCCATGCAGTTTTCAAAATAATCTCCTCAAGAGCACTATTGGGAGTGTGGTGAAAAAAGAAAGTAAGCGGGGAGCACCAACATTTTGGAGATCACCACACAATCCAGCTGGGACAGAGGCAGCAAAAGCTAAAAGGGCAAGGACCGAACAATAGAGCCGACCACCTTGTTTAGGTTGTCCTCTTTGATGTCTTTCTCTGAAAGATAGATCTGGACTCTCAGGTATTTAAAAGTGTTGTAACACCCCTGGAGACAGGCCCACGGGGGCGATGCAGAGTGGGTTAGAGCACAGTGCCAGAGGGAACAAACATGATTTGGGCCAGTTCACATGGAGCCCTGATATGTCCCCAAAGTCATCCAGCAGATGCGGAGACCTCTACGTTTCACAAGTAGACCAAGGCGTCATCCGCATAAAGCAAAATGATGTGATGGGCACCTAGCTCTGGGATACCTCAAGATTGCGACCACTGGCAAGGGTGAAGATGAGTGGGGAGAGTGGGCAACCCTGGCTGGTGCCTTTTTAAATAATGAAGCTGTTGGAGATCAGCTGACCAGTCTTGACCTGTGCTGATAGCCTGTCATACAGCTTGGGAATCCATCCTAAGAAACCAGGACCGAATCCCATGGTTTCAAGGGTGAGGAGAAGGTTCCAGCTCAGGGTGTCAAACGCCTTCTTGATGTCCAACAACACAGCCACTTGCCCAAAGGCGTCAACGGTAGTGTCATGTAGAAGGCGTAGTTGGGGGACGAATGTTGATGAAAGGCTACGACCAATCCCGATTGGTCAGCATGGACAAGAGCATTAATTATTGGGAGGAAGTATGTGTGTATGTCTGTGTGTATATTTATAAAGCGCATTCCGGCTCACAAAGAGCATTGAATCGCTAACTTCGCTAGCACTCTGCCCAGGATCTTGCAGTCGAGGTTCAGTAATAAGAGAGGATGGTGAGAGGGACCATAAAGTGAGTCTCTGCCTGGTTTTGGAAGTATCCTGTCAGGGCCTCTCGTAGCGAGGCCAAGTGGCATCCCAGCATTTTGACCTCGGTGAACATGTCCAGCAGGTGTTGAGTGATTAGAGTGGAAAAGGTTGCATAGTATTAAAACAGCAGCCCGTCTGTGCTTGGCGTCTTGTTGCAGGTTATTTGTAAGATAGTGGAACGTATTTCTTACAGTTGCAGTAGCTGGTCCAGTTCAGCTTGTTGCAATTGGTTCGACCTGACCATCAGTATGTTCTAGAAGAAGCTGTTGCTGTGTACAACCTCAGGTAATACTCCTGAAAGATAGCATTGATTCCCTGATGAGAGGTGATTAACGTGCAATCATCCAGGCCAATCTCTCCAATTGGAGCACTTCACTAATCCTCCTTCACAAGCCCCGCCAGTAGCTTCCCCGAGCAATCTCTCTCAGCATGTAGCAGGGCTGTGAGGCATTTGTAGTCATGTTTACTCAGGAAAACTTCAGCTTTGGCTACCTGCTTGCACAGCTGCTAGAGCTGCTCAGCCTTTGCGGTGTGAGTGGCTTCCTTCATCTCCAGGGGTCGTAGATCATACTCAATGGCAGAGATCTCTCCCACCAAGTGACTCCATATCCCTCAAGTAAATGGGAAGTAGTGGCCACGTACAACAACTTTACGTGCATCCCACTTTAAGCCTTGAGACAAGGCAGTGCCCTTGTAAAGGTCAAAGTATTGTGGGATGCCCTGCACCAGCTTTTCGTGGAATGTGGGAATCAAAGATTGCCTATGTTTGCAACTGCCATGTGGGTATGGTGGGGCATTGTATACCCCACCTGAGGGTAACCAATAATGGGCAGTGGACAGAGAGTATGTGCCAAGTACTCTGCATGTGTTATCGGGGGGTCCAGTTGTTCAGTGCGAAGGAAAAGGTTGATCCTGGTGTGCACATCATGAACCGGGGAAGGTAATGAGTATTCCTGGTGGGTCAGGTGCCCTAGCCACCAGGCGTCCTGTAAGAGTTGGTGAGTAATCCATGTGCGAAAATGCTGTGTGGTGCCAATACATGTAGGGGGCAGAGGTCAAGATCAACTCACATGCAATTGAAGTCACCTCCCCAAAGTTCTGGGTATGGGGGTCCCAAAAGACTACTGGAGTGAGCTTGTCTAGGAAACCTGACTGACTAGTATTGGTGCTAGTAAACCACAGAGGGTAACCCAAAAACCAGATCGGGCTGGGTGGAAGATAATCATTACATACAACAATGCCCTAACGGGGGAAAACAAATTGTTTATATATCATAAAACAGCACAGGTGAAAAACAAACAAACTATTTATTCATACAAATATAATATTCATTTAGTTACTTATACATAAATATCAATTTAATATATTCATCCTAGATGGACAGCCCATCTGATAAAACAACACACCAAAGGACAGGTAGTGTGAGAAAAAGTGCTTGTGATAGATAGAAAGAAGAATAATACATATTCCAATGGATCAAAAACCTATACAAGAAACATTAAAAACAGTTGGTTAATTCTTTTCTGTTTGCTGCATTAAATCAATTCCAAATCCTCAGAGAGTCTAAATCAATTTCTTCAATCCTCCAAAGATACTATGCAGAAACCAATCCAGACTAAGATATATCCATCGAAAATATTATTTTAGAAAGCGTCCTGTTTAGCTGCCATCTTCGCCACCAGGACATGTAACAATTAAGTACACATATCCTACTTTTTAAATACCATGCACTCTGCCCTAATAGCTGGTAGGACCACCTTACGGGTGATTTATAAGTATTAAAAAGGAATGTTTAGGCCTGGCAAAAAGATTATTTTTCCACGATGAAATAGCAGTTTAAAACTGCACTCACAGCTGCAGTGGCAGGCCTGTCAGGTTTAGCGGTGCTACTTTTGTGAGTGGTACAATAAATGCTGCTGCCCACTAGTAGCATTTCATATACAGTCATGGGTTACATGTAGTACCATTTTCTAGGGAATTATAAGTAAATTAATTATGCTAATTAGGCCAATTTTACCATGTTAAAGAGAGAGAGCACAACCACTTTACCTCTGGTTAACGGGGGAAAGTGCACAGATAGCGCACACAGGATGAAAACAAGTTTAACAAAAATGGGGGAGTGAAGGGAAAAAGGCTGTAGAAATATCACATGTTAAGTCTAACTGCATGGATATAATTTGACGTCTACCCTCAAATCCTCCTGGTGACAGTCTCTCTCCCTCTGCGCTCACATAATACAATGTGGACTGTTATTAATATATCGTTATAGGCTGTGTTTAGCTCCCAGTGCTCGACTACATTCACGAGGGCCAACTCCAAAAGGTTGGCCCCAGATTCCAGTGAGGAAAGACATATTGGTTTACAGTAACCCCTCATTCATCCCCCAGTTTAACCCAACCATCTGGGGCATGTCCAGGCTCGACTTCGACACAGCAATCAACAAAGGTTGCACTGCACATTTTATGGAAGGTTTATTATTGTAAGATGACTGGCAACTCAAAGGCAATGGATCAACGGTCTCTGGGCCTTGTTCGTAGAAGCTTTTACGCATGCGTACAAAAAGCAGCGACTGCGAATCCAATTCATAAGTCACAAAATAAGGGTCTGCGGGAATATCTGCTCACAGTTTGCATTAAATACTTTCTGCATGATAGGTAGCTTTTCCACAGTCAAATGTATACGGTACGCTGGGGAAGGGTGTTACCACTAGAGTGTTAAGAGAACTGGCAACGCCAATAAGTATCGTCAAAGTCAAAGATTTGTGGGGCAATGCTTTTCACACACTCATTGTACTTCTAAGTTTACACTTAGTCCAAATAGTTGTGAAGTGGTGCAATAAATAGTGCAAGGTGGCACAAGCACACTTATCCTGTCACAGGATGTAGATTAATGGATTTCTTCACACAGAAAATAGTTTGTATGAGGAAAAAATAAATGTGCAATTACACACTTGCCTTAACCCCCATGACTACGGAGTATCTGCTCTAAAGACGACCCACAGGTGAAGAGTTAGGATTCATAGACTTATTAAGTGGAAACTCTGAAAACCGTAATTCTCCTGGAGTGCTTCAGAGATGCTGTGGATCTCTAAAATACTTTAAAATGCACAATTTGTTGGTACACACCTGTGCCAGGTAGGACTTCATATTTTTTAGTAGGTTCCCTTATTCCAAAAAGCCCAAAATTCAACAAACAACACTAAATAAGTTTGCCTCACATAACAGATTGTTTCTTTTTGCACAAAAAACAGTTTGAAAAGTATGACAAACTGTTTGTACTGCAGTATAGTGGGTATGTCACGAGATAGCAGGTGTGCACTAAAAATAGACAAGAAATCTTAAAAATGTCAAGCGCTGAAATCCATTCACTTATCATTAGCCTTTGCTTCCACGTGTTAGTTGTTAATCAGTGAAACGTTTATAAAAATAAGCCGATAACTTATAAAGTTATTTGGAGGAGGAAGTTCAAAAGATGTGAAGTATGTGCCATTCAAATCTTTTGACATGATCAATAGTGCAGCAACGGCCTACCACTGAATGTTTGCTCACATTCTGCGGCATGCACCAGCGCTGAAAAAAGCATATTTATACACCGCATTCATCAAAGGGAATGATTCAGACCTTTCTCATTGGAAAGTAGAACATCTGTTCCTTTTTGGAACTTCTACCCTTGGAGCAGATTTCCGACTGTTCAGGGATTGACAAAGAATCTCACAATTTTTAAGGACCTTTGCTCCAGTGATAATCTTGCTGGAGGAATCCAGTGAATAAAATGAATATTTCTACAATTGGCATCAGTTGGAACAGTCTGCCTGTCTAACTCCAACACAAATGTACTTTAGAAGAAGTACCTTTGTTCTGCTGGAAAAATATTTTTCCCCACAGAAAAGCCCCTTGAAGAGGCTGCCATTACTGGGAGTGTTCCTCCCCAAGGCCACCCTGGAAACACACTTGCTTCTGCTTTTTATAGATGTATGGCTGGGTGGAGTTCTCAGGTGACAAACTACCGGCATAGGTATGCGAATACTCACAAAGTTATAGGTTTGTCGGTGTTCACCTACTTTTTTTAAGTTGGCACGTCCAAGAATGCTCACACACTTGTCCTTAACTCTAAACTTGTCACTTCGACAAATGTGTCAAACTGATGTAATCAGCGCATTTGCAAGTACACATTAATCTGGCTTTCTAATTAAAGACTTGGAACTTACATTTGTAAAGTGATTATTTTGGGCACCTAAATTAGGCCCAACTTCATACAATGTTTTGTGAATATGGCCATTTGCTCTTTGGAGGAAAACTACAGGTACTTAAAAATATTTCTAATTCATTCAAGTTTATACCTTTATTTAGTGGGATAAGAGAATTTCCAAATTATTGCAGGTTTGAAAGTTTCGGTTTTTCTAGCTTGCTCTGTTATTAAATCATTAGAGAATTACATTTTATTCGTTTCAAATTACAAACGCGTTGAAAAGTACAAATGCATCAAGCGGTGCTCATTGTAAAGTATTGGATTATACGTCGTAGTTTACTCGTGTACACGTCAGAACTACCACTTCTGTTGATATTATCTGTGCTTTTGTTTTCCAAACGGTGCTGACTGCTGTTGATGGATCATAAGCCAACGTTTGTTTTTCATTCAGATTAAAACAATACCGCTACCATCTCGTTCATCTTTTTCCTCAAAGATGTGTAATATGGTTAGAGACAAAACTGACCTCGAAACCAAGAAATAATCTTTTAACTCAGAACCGGGTTGTGGTTCAAGCCTGACACAAGGGCAGCTGATATAGGTATTTATTTAGGGTTTGATTCACAAATGCCTTTGCACAGCTATGTGGCACTTTTACAAAGTGCACCCTCGCAAACCATACTTTACATATTTTCGAGCACTTGACGACTTTACAACATTGGATGTTTTCACATGCAGTAGCCTGACAAGGGGTCTTACTCCTTTGGCAAATGTTTGGAACATATTACTGCCTAGCACCTAAATGTGAAGTTAACCGTGTGAGGAGGCTGCATATTTTCGGCAATGCACGGCGGATACCAGGGACTCAATGGGCAATTATTGGCTCAAGTTGAAGACTAAAATGAAAGCTAATAGTAGAGGGTGATTCAGTGATCTGTGGGGACCCATTTTCTGTCCTGAAGAGACGAGAAACTGTCCTTTTCAAGTTCAAAGGCTGAAAAACCTGAAATTCAGACTGGGTAGGCGGGTGGGTATTTCTTTCCAGGGGTCGTTAGAGCCCTGGGTTGGGCCGGCGAGCACAAGACGCGCCCGGTGACCGTGGTCGCCCTTTAAAGGCAGGGCCCATGATGTCATCACTGTGCATGGCCCAAACAGCCAGTCGGCTGCACTGTTGTACCGGGGTGGGAGCCAGGGTGCCTGTCGCTCCCCGACCCCCACCCTCTTCCCCTTCCAGCCCAGTGCTGTCGCCATAAGCGGGGCTCCCATGATTGGGGGTGGCCCGTGCATATGGCTGGGTATCTCCGAGGCCTCCTCCCACCAACAACCACCCACCAACAACCTCTCACCTCTCCCCAAGCCTTCTTTATAGTTCAGCCATACTTCTTTGGGTTTAGGGGTCGTGAACCCCAGGGCGTATTTTTATTTTCACATTAATTGATCATTATCATTAAAATTATACACAATAACCACAATCATATTTACAAAGTATTTACAGGGTTTCCGATGGATGCCTAGCCTTAACAGAGTACGCTAATACATCCAAATTCCGAACACTGAGTAAAACAGTTCTCTCCTGTGTACCCTAATGTTGGTGGTTGTGAATGAGATCATGACTGTTTGGGTAGTGCCCCTTCTCCCGCTATGAATCCCAGCGGTAGGATCTCCATAAGGGGATTCGCATCCCTTCCCAAACTGTATTACCAAGGAGGGGACCTGCCTGCCCA
Source organism: Pleurodeles waltl (assembly GCF_031143425.1). Taxonomy (NCBI): domain Eukaryota; kingdom Metazoa; phylum Chordata; class Amphibia; order Caudata; family Salamandridae; genus Pleurodeles; species Pleurodeles waltl. The sequence continues at coordinate 637,811,807 of NC_090439.1, read as the reverse complement.
CCGGGATACCTACCTCAGGTGCCACCGCAACTCTCAGGCTACACCCCCCAAGGGCCAGTGCTCGTTTTAGGCCTTTTGCACATGCGCAGGTGGTTGGCCTTCTGGGCCAGATGCCAGCAACAGCTCGCAACCCCTGCGCCTCCTGATGTCGTCCTTACTTCCCAGCCAGCACTCCTTGGAGAGTCCAATTAGCTTGCCATCCTGTTCCTATAAGAAAAGGTACCCATTTGTATTCCTAGTCATAATCTCGCCCCACCACAGGCCCACATAGTTAACCGACTATGTGGCCTCCCCCACAGCAGAGTTCCCCTTACCAAGTACAATGACACAACCAGGCGAGCAAGATCTCCAAAACATTTCATAACCAACTTGAGAAAGATATACGCTATGCTGCAGGAAGAAACCTTCTCCATGAATGCAGCTATGTGAGACCACACCTAACCTTGGAGTCCGAAACAACTTGGCCAGATTGTTATTGACTTTCTCACTGAGTCATTAAGGGCTTTATCTGAAAGACCGCCTCTCCACAGCCTACGAGGAATCATGTTCGACGAAGCAAGAGCTGCCTCTGGAAACCAACCAGCCTCCGATACCACCAGCTCAAACAGCTGCCTGCGCCCTAGCGAGACCAAATCATTACCCCAAGATGCAAAATGATGATGTCTGGTGATAAGCACCCTGAGGTCCGCATTGAGTCCAGAACTGTCCTTAACTGAGTGAGCCACAGCCCGCCTCGGCCAAAGAAAGAAAGACGAAAACTAGCCTTCAATGTGCGTATTGCAGTACATATACAATTACATATAGTTCACCTGCCCATCGGACATGAGAGTGGCCGATTACCCACACATCAGTGACCCCTGCCAGCTCCTGCATGAAACTGAACTTTCAGGACCATCAACCAGTTCTCACGGACACCTACAGAGAGTACAGAGAAATCAAAGTTTAAAGGACATTAACTCATAGCATATGCAATCTCACAAATTGTTTGTAGCAGTCCGAGGACCACCTGCCAATTCTCCTAACCGCCGCTCCACAAAACCCCATTGCCACCACTGCCATGGCTGCCCCTCTCCTAAAGGAGTGAGTGCCAAACTTAGAGGCATCCAAACCTGCTGTTGAAAAGGAGCACTTGAGCACCTGTGAGAACTGGTACCTGGTGAGTGGCCGTCAGCATGTATCAAAACCGCACCAACGGACCCCGGATGGCGCTGTGCTAAGAAGGCCTCCAAGTTATGTATAGGACAACACTCACTACCCAGGGCTCTTCACAGTAGGATGTGATCCCCCCTCCTGGTCCGTCTTTGAACGACAGATGTTGATCACCAAGGACCCAGATCCTTCCAGCCAATAAACATCTACCAACTGAAGCCCTCCTGTGATGTCCCCCTTATTCCTAGCCACCAGTTCGCCCAATCTGAAGGCCCCATAAAAGGCCAGGGTAAAGGCTGACTTAAATAAGGTCACCTCCAAAGGAGAAATACAAATGCAATCTGATGCGGCTAGCAAGGCTCGTAACTTTGCCGCATCCATAGGATGGCTAAAGTCTGGCGTAGCGCCCTGGATCAGCTGCCAGCCCTTAAGGACTCTTCTCACCATGAACAATTTTGCTTCTATCAGGCACCCCCCGCAGCTGTGGAAAGAAAGAAATAGCTGCAGTGTGATGCCTGGTACATGCAATAGACTTCCTCACCCCCTCAAAAACTCCAAAAATGCCGAGAGTGAAGATGCATCAAAACTAGGAGATGATCCTACCCCACCCAGGAAATTAATATAGGCTGCAAATACTCCCTGATAAGCCTTCTTTGTTCCGGATGCTAAGCTGGCTGCCATGAGGTCCGGTATTTCTTGGCACCAATCTGCCCCAGATGCTCCAGGAAGGGCGTAGTGAACTCTTCTGCTCCTGGGAGGTAAGACCTGAAAACCTGCATCTTAAAACAGAAGAGGGTGTCAGCAGCATTATTTAGAACACCAGGCACGTGTTTAGCTCTGAAAGTCACATTCATCCTGAAACACAGTAACACTGTCTCTTTCAGTAGCCTCAGGATCATCTTACACCTGGCTGCTTGCTGGTTAGTGCTCTCAACAACCAACATGTTATAAGACCAGAAGATCACAGATTGGTTCTGAAATCTCTCTGGCCAGATTGACAATGCCACTAGAATTGAAAATAGCTCAAGGAAACCAATATTAGCCACTAGGCCCTCCTGGACCCATTGCAAGGGCCATCGCTGAGCACACCTGGCCATACCAACTATAGCCCCAAAACTTTCACTGCCTGATGCATCTGTAAAAAGGCCCAGTTCCTCGTTGGATCTAGCCCCAAGGCCCCTCACCCAGAAGCCCCAGGAGCCCCACAGAAGCCGCCACCGAGGTAAACTCGGGTCAGGTGAGCTCAGCTTGAACCCATACAGCTATCCGTGAGGCGTGCTGGCCTGCTTACACAGTCCCTCCAGCTGTCATCATCATCCTCACTGTAAATCTGCAAGAAAGGAGAAAAAACAGAGAAGAAAGGGTGGGGGCTGAGGAGCAGCACAGGTTCTTTCCGGAGGTCGTTAGAGCCCTGGGTCTGGTCAGCGAGCGCAAGCAAGAGACGTGCCCTCCCACCACAGCCATCTTTTAAAGGCAAAGCCCGTGATGTCTTCGCTGCGCGGGACCCTGGAAACACAAAAGTGCACCCGGGGCCGCGGCAGCCCAAACAGCCAATCGGCTGCGCAGCTGTACTGGGGTGGGGACCGGGGCATCTGTCACTCCCCAACCACCACCCCCTTCCAGTCCAGCGGCGCCGCTATAATCGGGGCTCCCGTGATTGGGGTGGCCCGTGCACAATGTACTGCCCTGCATCAATGCAGGCAGGATTGTTTTTATGCAGGAAGGGGAACCTTCCTGCACAATAAACAATCGTATGAGGCATTTTCCTCTTTCTTTGTGTAGTGCGGAATGCACCATGAAAGATGAAAAATAAAGATATTTTTCCTTATTACACCTTCTTTGGTAAGGCGTATCATTTTGACGCATTCCCAGGTCTACCAGTAATGGTAATTCTGGGAATGCCCCACAAACCATATGTGGATGTGTAGGAACACCAACACTTCACCCATGGAACGCATTCTTGAGGCCGAGTAACGCAACACAGTGATATACTATGCGTTGTGTTACTTCACATTTATTAAACCACTTAGGGCCATGCATGGTGATCTTGCATGGCTTGATAAATCTGACTTAGTCCTTTTGTTGCCCTTGCGGCCCCTTGCATGGTGCAAGTGCAACACAACTCTTTGATAAATTTGACCCTGGGTTTTTTTAGAATTTTTTTGAGGCTGATTTAGGCAGATTAAGCTTGAAATAGTTAACAACAGTATTCCATCTCTTTGACCATAATTTTCTGCTTGAAACCCTGGAAAATAGTTTGGGTCTCAGGTATAGAGTGCTAAATGGTTTGCCTCAATCTTGAGTGGATGCTCACAGTTTATCAAAATGGATGACTAAGTCCTCACCTACGGCCGCCTCTAGTGGTTTCTCACGTGTGCATTTAACTCGAGTACTAAGCGTACTCATGAAACCAACAAGGGAATGTAGCAGCCCGTGTCATCATCTTCCCTTGTGCATGCTCCTTCTTTAAAATTCACTGGCCATTCTAATGTCTTAACGCTAATTAAAACAATCAACTATTTAGGATGACTAGCCAAAATGTATTTGAGCGTGATTGTTACTATCACAATCTTTGTGTAACTGGATGTTCTATCTTAGGAACTGGTCTATATGTTCTGCATTCATTGCATTCCTTCCTGGGTGCACTGGTTCTCGAGTCAGGTGACCCAGGGATGAATGAAATGCCTTTTGCTTCACTACTACCCAGGGGACAGGCATTTCATTCATCTATTGTTTGTTTTCCTGCTCGTGTCTGCTTCCTGTTGCTCTTGATAAGACATATAAGGAACATGAAGATTCCAATTAAGATAAGAAAATGCCTGCTTTGCACCACGGAAGGAACTGTGCTTTCTAGTTGACCCACAGGTAGCACGTTATGATGACATATTATGTTTCTGAATAGCCTCAGGTTCAAAGTCCTTCGCTACTGGCGCACACTGAAGGTATACAGAAATATCAGGACATCAAAAGCTAAAGAGGAATTAATGAAATATCAACTGAATACTCGCCCATTGTTTTGTATACTTCCAACGTGTCCAAGCCATTCATGACACTCGTTTTTAACATATGGGTGCCATTAACACATGTATGTCAATGAAGGTTAGCCAGGAACAAAAGGTGTTATCCCTAAGTTGGACCCTTGGTACCTCTGACACTGCCCCTGATAGCTTTGGCTGCTCTGTCAAAACACGTTTTTCAAAAGTCCCACCTATTTAAATAAATGGCTATGAAAGGCACCTCTCCCACTGTTTTTAGGTCGTCTCTGGCTGTAATGGCCCATGGTTTATTTAGTCCCCTTTGGCAGGAAAACTGTCTTAAAGAGTTAGGGGCATATTTATGGAGGTTTGCATCGCCGTTGCGTCACATCTAGTGATGCAAAGGTGGTGCAAACCTTGGAAACATATCTATGAGGCCACGCAAAGCCACTTTGCGTGGCTCTGAATGGCCTCATAGATTTAGAGTAAGGCAAGGCAGTGCAAATTGCTGCATTGTCTTACTCTGTGTAAAGGGAGATGTTTCATGGGTGTTATGATGGCTTTTCCCACACAAAACCCATGGATTTTGATGCATTCCCAGGTGTGCCAAAAGCTTACGCCTCCCCAGGGGAGATGCAATGAGGAGAAACATCTTTATTCCTCGTTTTGCTTCTTTCTATGCGTGCTGCGCAGCACACATAGAAAGAGGAAAAAACTCCCAAATTGTTTTTGTGCAGGAAGGTGCACCTTCCTGCACAAATATAATCCTGCCTACAACGAAGACATCCTTGCACCATGGTGCAAAGGTGCCTGCACTGGCGCTAGGCATCAAAAACGGTGCCAGTGCAGTGGGAAAGGACAGGGTTGCACCATATTGGATAAATCCGGTGCATTAATGCCCTTTCCACGTGACATAGAGCAGTGCAACAAAGTGACTTGCTGAGATGTCCTGTGCCACACAGCCAATAAATCTGGCCCTTATTGTTACCACTTCTGAAAACATACATAGAGTTGGCTTTGAATCCTCCTATTTTATCCACTCTCACCACATATTATTGGCTATATCCTGCATAATTTCGCCTCCCCTGAAGGGTTTGCAAAGAATTGCACAAGGGATTATTGTACTGCTCAAAAGTACACCAAACCGCGACATATTAAACTCGTTATCTTACAGATTTATTACATAGAGGAAGCAAACACATTTTTTTGTTTTTTTACATCAGGTGCTTTTAAAAAAAGTATTTTGGTCCCTGGTCTTTCTCAGTCCTTCGCCCGAGATGATATCGCTAAATTATCTGTTGGATGTCTATCTTGAGTTGGGTGACCCTATCACGACGTACACAATCATTTCATGGACTTCACTTTGGGGTGGCCAGCAACCCCCGACTTGCCGCTTGCAAGCCCTGGCACTGGCCTCAGAGGTGTCTTTTTGTCAGAGGTGACAAAATCAGTGTTAGAAACAAAGGGGGTAGTTCGTCCTTTTGGATGTTGATTGGGGCTCTATTTTCCTTCCTTTCTGTCATTTTTTTATTACACTAACAGTGAATAATAAGATATTATTCACCATTAATGTAATACAAAACTAAGCACAATTAGCCAGAATATGACTCTGTCAGCTGAGGTAAGCAAAAAAAGCCTTTAAATGTACGTTGTGTGCATGCTTGCAGGTGAGTGTGTGATTATGTGAGAGGCAGTGTGTGTATGTGTGATTGTGTGTGTATGCGTGAATGTGTGTATATGCGTGAATTTTCATTTATGCGTAAGCATGTGTGTGACTGAAAGTAAAGGTCAAATGGCGTGTGATGTCGCTTTCGCTACCCCAGGCATTTCGGTTAATTGACATCCATGAGTTATCCTAGAGTTGACCGCAACGTTACTGGATCCTCCGCGGTTTCCCCGTGCAGGTGGGTGAAACTTGATTTCTTTGGACCATGCCGCCAGAATGTGACCGCCTCCGGGGCTGAATTGAAGAGGCTGCCTGTCTGTCTGACATGCTCTCTGCTGCACGGGAATGTCCTCATTGCCGGCCGAGGCAGGGGATAAGAGACTCCGCCCTTGATTTCCACTGTTGTTTCATGTCATTAAAAGAGGAGTGTGGCAAGGAGGCCATAATGTGGTGTGCATCCTCATTCTAGTATTGAGATAGATTGCATAATGCTGAGGTATTCCCTCATGCAAATAAGGCCATAAGGTAGAAGGGAATGGTGAAGTAATTTCCTAATTACCGGTAATCTGCAATACTATAGTTCCACCATCTCGTTCCAGTTGTTGGATTCCTCTCTCCTTCACTGAGGATGGGGCACTTTCGTCCCTGTAGGTATAGTAATAGGTTCCTGGGGAGCTGACATTAGGTTGATCATTTATGGCCACTTGCTGCAAAAACAGAAGTGCTTAGGTTACGTATTTTTATTTAAAAAGTTTCGACTTTGACAACGGGAAGTCTTTCTCCTGAGGAAGACTCTACTCAGTGAAAGCAAGGACTAAGAAGAGGTCTTGGAAGGAAGAATCATAGTAATGAAAACTACCTATTGGTAAAGCATTCTCCCTGTCTCACACTGCTTAAAAGCAAAGAAACCGTGTGTGGTGGTCTAGCGCCCTCTGCAGGTGCTGAGGCAGTTGGTTTGATAAAATATTAATGAATATTCATGTGTTCTGAGTAATGGATTTACATAGAAAATGTATTAATATAGAGAAAAATAATGCGCACGTTTGAAAAATATGTCCAGGTGAGTGGCTGCCAATGCTCACAAAGTATACTTATTAATGGTTTATTAATATGAAATATGGAGCTAATGTTTGATTAATGTAGTAATACATCATATTGAGGGTTATGCATTATGTATTAGCTTTAATAATCATAGGCCTTAACTTAGCAGAAGTCCTGTCATAGTAGCACGGCCTCATGTCAAGGTGTATTTCTAAACCGATTAATAAAATGTTTGATTCGAGAATTAAATTGTGAATTTCCACTGTACTGGAAAATATGTCCGTACCTAAAAGTCTTTCTCATGAGACCCCTTTGCTAGAAGATGCTGATCTTGTAAAATGTAACATTATGGTGGTCATTCTGACCTCGGCGGTAAAAGGCGCCCACCGCCGGTCAGAAATCCTCCATAATTCCGCTGCGGTCGCGGTAACCCGCCACGGTCATTCTGACCCGCAGCAGCCAAACCTCCGAAAATCCGACAGCCACAACAGACCGCCAGACCAGCGGTCGGCGGAAAAGTGGAGGTGACCAAACCTCCACCGTCACGCCAACAGAAATACGCCCATGCCATTACGACCCACGAATCCACGCGGCGGTCATTCAAACGCGGTTTTCCATTGGCGGTACACACCGCCGCAGTCAGAATACACACGAACGAACAAAACTCAGCCACATTGGCCGATTTGAATTCCACACACCTGATACACATACACACACCACTCCCACACACACAATACAATATAAAACACACACCCACATCACCCACAAACCCCTACGACAAAAAATTCAGAAAGAAGCACCGAGAGACACATCATCGAACACAGAATACCATCACACAGAGGCACACTACACCATCACCCACACAATATCCACACACAAAACAACATACACCACCACACTCAACACACTTAACTACACATACTCCACCCCACACATCATACACACCACTCCATGGCACCCCAAAGACAGCCCCGCTTCTCAGACGAAGAACTCAGGGTCATGGTGGAGGAAATCGTTCGGGTAGAGCCCCAGCTCTTCGGCACACAGGTCCAATACACCAGCATTGCCCGGAGGACGGAGCTATGGCAGAGGATTGTCGACAGGGTCAACGCTGTGGGACAGCACCCCAGAAATCGGGAAGACATCAGGAAGCGATGGAACGACCTACGGGGGAAGGTGCGTTCCATGGTATCCCGGCACAACATCGCCGTGCAGAAGACTGGCGGAGGACCCCCACCTCAACCCCCACAATTTACAACATGGGAGGAGGAAGTCTTGAACATCCTGCATCCTGACGGCCTCGCAGGAGTCGGCGGAGGAATGGACACTGGTAAGTTGAAGCTTCACTACTGCTTCCCCCCCACCTGCATGCCAAATCATACCCCAACCCTCACCCCCATCCTCGAACCCCACCCTCACCCCCATCCTCACCCCCACCCTCACCCTCACCCCCACCACCATCCTCACCCCCACCACCATCCTCACCCCCACCCCCAGCACACCTATTCCCTGCCAATGTCTCACCATCACAACCCACACATCCCAAAACCTAGGCCGGCATGCGTCCACTAAGCATGGACACCCATCACCAAAGCATATACACATCCCCCCCACAAGCCACCCTCACCAAAGCCCCCACACACGAATGCCAGCACTTGGGGCCACGGGAACCCACAGATACACCCATATGCCACACATTGAAACTATAACCATACCTCTATACCCCTGCAGGACCCGACCGCCAACACACCGCCACGGAGGGCCCAGAATTCTCCACACCCCCCACCCAAGAGGCCGTCAGCGATGACAGCAGCTCTGTCGACCTGGACACCGATGACCAGCCCGGACCATCGGGGACCTCTGGACAGTCGGTTCCCCTCAGACAGCCACAGGCCACCACAGACCCAAACCCCTCTGGGAACACCAGCACAGCTCCCACCCAGCGGGCCCATGCCTCTGTCTCCAGGGCGCGTCAATCTGCGGTGTGTCTACCACTACAGGGCACCCAGGATAACCCACCACCCCAACAACAACAGGGACCTGGGGGCAGTGGTAGTGGGCACACCGGCCAGGGGGCAGAGGCCCAGGGAAACAGGGCAGCTGTGCAACGGGGGGGGGAACGGGCCCAGGGAACCCACTCTCCACGAGGTCCTCACCACCATCATGGGAGCATACAACCGCTCCCAGGAGACGATGGCGACGGTACTGGCCCGGTTCCAGGAGATCCAGGTACTGCAGAAGGAACACTATCGGGGGTACAGGGAGGACATCAGAGCCCTCACCTCCACCCTGGTTACCATGGTCGGGCTGCTGCAGGACCTCATCAACACCAGGACGGACACTCAACAACAACAAAGGGCCCCTGCCACTAGCCTGGACCAAGAACAGCCAACCACCTCCGCCTGCGCTAGTGGTCAGGAGGCCCCCGCACAACAGCAGCCCACCAGACCCCCACCTCCTGCAGGAGAAGAACCACCCCGCAAGAGGGCCCTGAGATCTCGCAAGAAGACAGAGTAGGATGTCAAGACCCCCGCCAGCAAAGGATACCACCTGATGTCATCCCACTGTCCCACATTGTCACCCTGTCCATCCTTGAACTGCCCATGCTCCATCTCTCCACAGGCCTCTGGACAATGCACCTGTGTGACTGTTACTCTGGACTCTGCCATGGACATTCCTTCACCATAGCCCCCACCCACTTGAAACCACCCATCCCATTTTGAGCACTTAAATAAACACCCATTTAGCACAAAACTATCTGGAGTCTGGCTGTGATTTCAAAATATTGTAATTGACATGACATTGCAAATATGTCCTTGTACATAGTGAAGTCAACAAACAGCTGCCACAAAGCTGTAGTCCATGGGGAAACGAAGCACAGGACTCGTAGTGGGGACCCCAGATCTGAAATAGGGAGGGAAAAGCCACAACTCAGTCATCATACACTGGGGCAAATAGACAGGCAGCAGAGATGCAGGAGAGTAGTTCACATTCACTAAATTATGTTTGAATTGTTACCTGTGTCCTATTGGAAGTACTGTTCAATGATTCTGTCCCTGTTGTCTGTTTCAGCCCCGTCGTCTTCCTCCTCGTCACTCTCCACAGGTTCCACAGCTGCCACTACACCACCGTCTCGACCATCCTCCTGCAGGAAAGGCACCTGGCGGCGCAAAGCCAGGTTGTGAAGCATGCAGCAGGCCACGGTGATGTGACACACCTTCTTAGGTGAGTACATTAGGGATCCACCTGTCATATGCAGGCACCTAAACCTGGCCTTTAGGAGGCCAAAGGTGCGTTCGATCACCCTCCTAGTACGCCCATGGGCCTCATTGTACCGTTCCTCTGCCCTGGTCCTGGGATTCCTTACTGGGGTCAGTAGCCACGACAGGTTGGGGTACCCAGAGTCCCCCAATAGCCATACACGGTGTCTCTCTAGCTGTTCCATCACGTAAGGGATGCTGCTATTCCTCAGGATGAAGGCGTCATGCACTGACCCAGGGAACTTGGCATTTACATGCGAGATGTACTGGTCAGCCAAACACACCACCTGGATGTTCATGGAATGGTAACTTTTTCTGTTCCTGTACACCTGCTCCCTGTCTCTTGGGGGAACCAAAGCCACATGGGTCCCATCAATGGCACCAATGACGTTGGGAATATGTCCAAGGGCGTAGAAATCACCCTTCACTGTAGCCAATTCGCCCACCTCAGGGAAAATGATGTAGCTCCTCACGTATTTCCTCAGGGCAGACAACACTCTGGATAACACCTTCGAAAACATGGGCTGAGACATCCCAGAAGCGATTCCCACTGTTGTCTGAAATGACCCACTTGCCAGGAAATGGGGTACTGACAGGACCTGCACCGGAGGGGGAATCCCTGTGGGTTGGCGGATGGGGGACATCAGGTCGGGCTACAGCTGGGCACACAGTTCATGTATAGTGGCACGGTCAAGCCGGTAGGTCAGGATAATGTGGCGTTCTTCCATTGTCGACAGGTCCACCAGCGGTCGGTACACGCGAGGATTCATCCGTCTCCTCGCCAAACCCAGCGGACGGTGCCTAGGAAGGACAACATGGAGCACACAGTCAAGCAACCCACAGGTACGTACTCACAGCTTGCACAGTAAACGATTCTCTATGCAGTGGATGGCGTGTCTGAGTGGCTATGCAAGGCCTAGGCCTGTGTGACGCAGTTGAAATTGAGCCATGTGGACCCTCGAAATGGCGGCTGCCTGACCTGTGAAGTGTGACAATGGGATGTGAGGTCAATGCGCTGGCGTGGCACACCGCGGCGGTCGGCGGGCGAAGACCGCGGCGCGAAGCCGCATTGGTTAACATTGAAGCCTATGGGTTTCAGGAGCCAATGGCGAAGGGCGCCGGCGGTGGCGGTACGCACCGCCGCGGTACGCACCGCCGCAGACGTGACCGCCATTTCCTATCTACTTATCCACTTGCGACTTGAACTTTCACAGGAGAGGACCTATACTGCAAGTGTTGCTGTGACCTCGGTCTGGAAGGGACAATGGCTGGTGCGACTGGGGAAAGGGCCCCTGCCTTCACTGGAGAGGAGTTGGAGAAACTTGTGGATGGGGTCCTCCCCCAGTATGCGCTACTCTACGGTCCTCCAGACCAACAAGTGAGTTTAATTCAATATGGATTTGGGGCCACTGGCTGGCTTGGGGGCCTGGCGGGGGGCCTGGCGGGGGGCCTGGCGGGGATGGGGGGCATGTTGGGCCTGGCGGGGGGCCTGGCGGGGATGGGGGGCATGTTGGGCCTGGCGGGGGGCCTGGCGGGGGGCCTGGCGGGGATGGGGGGAATGTTGGGCCTGGCGGGGGGCCTGGCGGGGGGCCTGGCGGGGATGGGGGGCATGTTGGGCCTGGCGGGGGGCCTGGCGGGGATGGGGGGCATGTTGGGCCTGGCGGGGGGCCTGGCGGGGGGCCTGGCGGGGATGGGGGGCGTTGGGCCACTGGCAACGATAATGCAGACAAACTTGAACGTGGTATTTCTCCCTCCCTGTACGTGTCACATAGGTCCGCGCCCATGAGAAGATCGGGATTTGGCGTGCCATCGCCAAGGAAGTCCGGACCCTGGGGGTCCACCATCGACGGGGCACCCACTGCCGCAAGAGTCTCTGCTGGGGATGGTCTCCCAACGTAGGCGGGGTGCCTGCCGTCAACTGACCCCCCGGATGTTCCGGATCCTGGCGGTGGCCTACCCTGATTTGGATGGGCGCGTGAGGGCAGCACAGCAGACACAAGGGGGTGAGTACAAGCATCATCTACTCTGTTGTCGCGCAGTGGAGGTGTCTGGGTGGGGAAGGAGGGCTGTGGGTCCCCCTAGGCCAGGGCGATATCTGTAGGCTGGGCACCCCGTAAGCCCCTGTGTCCCCAGCCACCACCCTCAGTAGTGTGTCAGTACAGCCATCCCTGGGCCGTGTCATCCATGGGTGCAGTTGTCAACTCTAGGCGTGTAGGGCATGTTCCACTGAATGCGTAGCGGACCCCAAGTGCGCAACTTAGTGCAGGGGGCATCTGTGTCTGTCATGTCCGCTAACTGTACCGGTGATCCATGTACTCAAAATCTCTTTATTTCTCTCTCCCCCCCCCTTTTTGTTTGTCCTTCTGTGCTTGTGTGCATCAGCATCATCAGGCGGAGGAGAAGTGGCATCGGGGCAGGAGGGAGCTGCATCTCACATGGCCCAGGAGGGCCATGCCACAGAGTCTGACTGGACCAGTGAGACGGAGGGCGAGGGGAGCTCCACGACGGGGACGACTGGACCATGCAGCGACACGGACACGTCCTCGGAAGGGAGCTCCCTTGCGGGGGTGGCACCATCCGTGCCCCCCGCCATTACAGGTACAGCCGCCACCCAGCGCACCATCTCCGCCCTCCCAGCAGCCCCTCAGCGTTCGCCCCATGCCCGCTCTGCCAGGAAGCCGGGCATCTCCTTCGCCCCAGGCACCTCAGGCCCTGCCCCTGTTACCCCCGCTGCCCTCAGTGAGGAGGTCATTGACCTCCTCCGAACGCTCATTGTTGGGCAGACTACCCTTTTGAATGCCATCCAGGGGGTGGAGAGGGAGGTTCATCGCAGCAATGCGTACCTGGAGGGCATTCATTCGGGTCAGGCTGCCCATCAGCGATCGTTCCAGGCTCTGGCCTCAGCACTGACGGCAGCCATTGTCCCTGTCTCCTGCCTCCCTCTACTAACTCCCTCCTCCCAGTCTCCTGTTCCTCTGCCTGTCCCACCCACACCATCAGACCAGCCTGCACACACCTCAACACCCAAGAGCAGCTCATCCAAACATAAGCACCACAGATCACGCAGACATTCACACAAGCAACATTCCGATGCAGACATGCCAACAGTCACTACCACCTCTGTGACCCCCACCTCCTCGTCTCCCTCCTCCCTCCCTGTGACGTCTACACTCACACCTTCATTCACCTCACCATCAACCAGTGTTTCCATCACCAGCATACCCTCCACTCCAGTCCGCACACGTGCAGTCACCACCCCCACTGCCATTTACACGTCCCCTGTGTCCTCTCCCACTGTGTCTGTCACCCCCTCTTCCACACCACACAAACGCAGCCACCCACCCACCCAACAGCCATCCACCTCACGACAGCCTCCCGCTCCTGCACCTGCACCCAAAGACAGCAAACTTGTCTCGCCTACAACCACATCCTCTCCCTCCACTCCCATACCCACTGTACCTACCACTCTCCATTGTCCCAAGAAAATCTATCTCTCTACTGCTACCTTCTTTCCTGACCCTGAGCCCCCCCCTCCTTCTCGTCGGGGTAAAAAGAGCACCTCCGCCACCACCAGCCCTGCAGCCCCCTTGACAAGGGTGCAGGGGTATTGGAGCCCACCAGCCCGCAGGTCTGGATCTTCGCCCAGCAGCAAGGGGACAGCCAGCCCACCCCCTGGGAAGAGGAGCAGAAGGCGGAAGGGCCGCCGCCGGAGCCCGGATTCGATATCCCCCCAGGACACTAGCCAGCCACCGTCAACAGCCACAACTCCAAAGGGAGGAAAGGGCCACAGACTCCCGACTAAGGAGGGCAAGGGCAGCAAGGCGGAGAAGTCAGGCAGCAGGCCTGCTGCCCATGGAGGACCCGTCACAGCTGCCCAGGAGGAGCCCGCAACCCCCATAGCCGCTGCCCCGGGAGGAACCAGCACAGCTGCCCCGGGAGAGCCCACCACCCCCATAGCCGCTGCCCAGGGAGGACCCAGCCCAGCTGGCCAGGAGGGCCCCACCACCCACAGCCCAGGTGGGCATTGAAGGAGCACCATCCCCGCTGCCCAGGAGGGCACCACCAGGCAATGAGCAGTTGGCCATAGAATGGCCGCCGTCTCCAGCACCGCTCCGCTGGGGCCCGCCGTCTCAAGACACGCTGAACTGGGCCCTTCACGGCAAGAACCGCTGAACTGGGCCCTTCAAGGCAAGAACCGCTGAACTGGGCCCTTCACGGCAAGAACCGCTGAACTGGGCCCTTCAAGGCAAGAACCGCTGAACTGGGCCCCGCCGTCTCCAGCACCGCTCCACTGGGGCCCGCCGTCTCAAGACCCGCTGAACTGGGCCCTTCACGGCAAGAACCGCTGAACTGGGCCCTTCAAGGCAAGAACCGCTGAACTGGGCCCTTCACGGCAAGAACCGCTGAACTGGGCCCTTCAAGGCAAGAACCGCTGAACTGGGCCCCGCCGTCTCCAGCACCGCTCCGCTGGGGCCCGCCGTCTCAAGAACCGCTGAACTGGGCCCTTCAAGGCAAGAACCGCTGAACTGGGCCCTTCAAGGCAAGAACCGCTGAACTGGGCCCTTCAAGGCAAGAACCGCTGAACAGGGCCCCGCCGTCTCCAGCACCGCTCCGCTGGGGCCCGCCGTCTCAAGAACCGCTGAACTGGGCCCTTCAAGGCAAGAACCGCTGAACTGGGCCCTTCAAGGCAAGAACCGCTGAACTGGGCCCTTCAAGGCAAGAACCGCTGAACTGGGCCCTGCCGTCTCCAGCACCGCTCCGCTGGGGACCGCCGTCTCAAGAACCGCTGAACTGGGCCCTTCAAGGCAAGAACCGCTGAACTGGGCCCTTCAAGGCAAGAACCGCTGAACTGGGCCCTTCACGGCAAGAACCGCTGAACTGGGCCCTTCAAGGCAAGAACCGCTGAACTGGGCCCCGCCGTCTCCAGCACCGCTCCGCTGGGGCCCGCCGTCTCAAGAACCGCTGAACTGGGCCCTTCAAGGCAAGAACCGCTGAACAGGGCCCCGCCGTCTCCAGCACCGCTCCGCTGGGGCCCGCCGTCTCAAGAACCGCTGAACTGGGCCCTTCAAGGCAAGAACCGCTGAACTGGGCCCTTCAAGGCAAGAACCGCTGAACAGGGCCCCGCCGTCTCCAGCACTGCTCCGCTGGGGACCGCCGTCTCAAGAACCGCTGAACTGGGCCCTTCAAGGCAAGAACCGCTGAACTGGGCCCTTCAAGGCAAGAACCGCTGAACTGGGCCCTTCAAGGCAAGAACCGCTGAACTGGGCCCTTCACGGCAAGAACCGCTGAACTGGGCCCTTCAAGGCAAGAACCGCTGAACTGGGCCCCGCCGTCTCCAGCACCGCTCCGCTGGGGCCCGCCGTCTCAAGACCCGCTGAACTGGGCCCTTCACGGCAAGAACCGCTGAACTGGGCCCTTCAAGGCAAGAACCGCTGAACTGGGCCCTTCACGGCAAGAACCGCTGAACTGGGCCCTTCAAGGCAAGAACCGCTGAACTGGGCCCCGCCGTCTCCAGCACCGCTCCGCTGGGGCCCGCCGTCTCAAGAACCGCTGAACTGGGCCCTTCAAGGCAAGAACCGCTGAACAGGGCCCCGCCGTCTCCAGCACCGCTCCGCTGGGGCCCGCCGTCTCAAGAACCGCTGAACTGGGCCCTTCAAGGCAAGAACCGCTGAACTGGGCCCTTCAAGGCAAGAACCGCTGAACAGGGCCCCGCCGTCTCCAGCACCGCTCCGCTGGGGCCCGCCGTCTCAAGAACCGCTGAACTGGGCCCTTCAAGGCAAGAACCGCTGAACTGGGCCCTTCAAGGCAAGAACCGCTGAACTGGGCCCCGCCGTCTCCAGCACCGCTCCGCTGGGGACCGCCGTCTCAAGAACCGCTGAACTGGGCCCTTCAAGGCAAGAACCGCTGAACTGGGCCCTTCAAGGCAAGAACCGCTGAACTGGGCCCCGCCGTCTCCAGCACCGCTCCGCTGGGGCCCGCCGTCTCAAGAACCGCTGAACTGGGCCCTTCAAGGCAAGGACCGCTGAACTGGGCCCTTCAAGGCAAGAACCGCTGAACTGGGCCCCGCCGTCTCCAGCACCGCTCCACTGGGGCCCGCCGTCTCAAGAACCGCTGAACTGGGCCCTTCAAGGCAAGGACCGCTGAACTGGGCCCTTCGAGGCAGGAACCGCTGGCCCTTTGGCGGACGTGGCAGGGCAGGATCTGTCTCGGGCAGGGCTGCAGGATGTCCTCTGGCCAACATGCCTCCTCCAGTGGCAGTGGAGTCTGTTATGGACTGCTTGGACTGTGGCTTTGCTCTCCCCAGGATGGCCCAGTGGGCAGGCCACCCACTGTATGGACTGTATGGACTGTGGCTTGGCTCTCCCCAGGATGGCCCAGTGGGCAGGCCACCCACTGTATAGACTGTATGGACTGTGGCTTGGCTCTCCCCAGGATGGCCCAGTGGGCAGGCCACCCACTGTATGGACTGTTTGGACTGTGGCTTTGCTCTCCCCAGGATGGCCCAGTGGGCAGGCCACCCGCTGTATGGACTGTTTGGACTGTGGCTTTGCTCTCCCCAGGATGGCCCAGTGGGCAGGCCACCCGCTGTATGGACTGTATGGACTGTGGCTTTGCTCTCCCCAGGATGGCCCAGTGGGCAGGCCACCCACTGTATGGACTGTTTGGACTGTGGCTTTGCTCTCCCCAGGAAGGGCCAGTGGTCATGGAGTCCCCTCGTGGATCTGGCGTCGTGTACTCAAGTGGCTGAGGTGCCCCCCCTTCCCTTCCCCCTGAGGTGCCTGTCCTTTTTTCTTTCTGATGCCCCTGCAGTGTTCTCTCCGTGGAGTTCTTGTCGTGGGACTGGGCCTTGCCCCTTTGCTCAGGACCCCTGTGGTCCACGGACAGTGGTTGGACTACATTTAGTAGATGTATATATTTTGTACATAGTTTATTTATTTATTTGGATTACTGCTGTCCATTTTTCAATATATCTGCCCGTTTGAGATCTCTTCTTTTGGTCTTTGCATTCTTTCGGAAGGGGGGGGTTTGTGGGTTGTGACAGTGATCTGTGGGAATGCATTGATGTGTGTGTTGTAGTGGGTGTGGGTGGGTGGGTGTGTGCCGGTAATCTTTTCCCTCCCCTGTGTCGTAGGTGCAGTACTCACCGATGTCTTCCGCGCCGCCGGGCGTGCTCCTGGTACAGGAGCAGGTATAGGAGTGCGGGGATGACCTGCAACTCGGGTTCCATACTGCCGGAATCTCGCGTGGTGTATGTGGAGGTGAGCGTTTTCCCGTTTGTAGTCTGTTTCCGCCGTGTTTTTATCGGCGGTGCTCCCGCCCCGGAAAAGGTGGCGGATTGGTGGGTCGTGATAGGGTGGGCGGTACATTGTCTGCCGCCTGGCTGTTGGCGGGGACCGCCGCGCTGTTTGTTTGTTCCGCCGTGGCGGGCGGAGTTTTAATGCGGCGGGCTGTGTTGGCGGTTCCCGCCAGGGTCAGAATTGCATATTTTGGACCGCCGGCCTGTTGGCGGGTTGGCCGCCGCTTTTTCACCGACCGCCAGGGTCAGAATGAGGGCCTATATGTGTAAAATGTGTAAGACTGACTTTCTCAAGAGGAGAACAATAGGGACACTGACTGGAGTTCAAGCTGCAACAATATTGTTACCAGACGAGCCGGATAATGAGGCCATTATAAGAGGAGCCAATCAGCAACAGGTGAACCCTGTACTAGTAGAAATTATAGATTTGGGGCCAGATGTAGCAAACGTTTAGCGAGTCGCAAACGGCAAAATTTGCCGTTTGCGACTCGCTAAACGCGTATCCCAATGCAGAAATGCATTTTGCGAGTCGTTACCGACTCGCAAAAAGCATTTCAGACTCGCAAATAGGAAGGGGTGTTCCCTTCCTATTTGCGAGTCGCATTGGGATGCAATACCATTTGCGACCGCATATGCGGTCGCAAATGGCATCGCAGTTACCATCCACTTCAAGTGGATGGTAACCCAATCGCAAATTGGAAGGGGTCCCCATGGGGCCCCTTCCAGTTTGTGACTGGACCCCAAAATATTTTTTCAGGGCAGGGAGTGGTCCAAGGGACCACTCCCTGCCCTGAAAAAAACGAAACTAAAGGTTTAGGTTTTTTTGAAGTGCAGCTCGTTTTCCTGTTAGGAAAACGGGCTACACTTCAAAAAAAAAAAAACTGCTTTATTGAAAAGCAGGTCGCAAACATGGAGGTCTGCTGACGACAGCAGGCCTCCATGTTTGCGAGTGCCTATACTCGCAATGGGGCCGCAATTTGCGACCCACCTCATGAATATTCATGAGGTGGGTCATTGCGACCCCATTGCGAGTCGCAGTCGGTGTCTGAGACACCGTACTGCATAGCAATTTGCGATTTGCAAATTGCGAGTCGCAGGGACTCGCAATTTGCAAGTCGCAAATTGCCGACTTGCTACATCTGGCCCCTAATGTTTTAGTTTTATTGGACAAAGTGTGAAAATGCAATCCTTTCACCAAAAGGGACTTGGGAAGTAGTTTTAGGGAATCTAACTTAGCCGGACTGCATCAAGAGGAGGCGTGCCATTCTCCCCATTCTTTCTTGTGGGATCACGTCTATTCTTTCGAATTGCTTTGCCTTTTCTGAACACTAGACAATGGGGTCATTTTGAGAACTGTGGATGTACCTAACCGGTGCCAATATCCATGCTATCTATATACTGGGTGATTGACATAATAGAGTAATCTGACCACAGGAAGAGGGCACAAAAAGGGGTATTGCAACTCACTGAAGATTGCAAAACAGATGCCAACTGAGAACAGTTCCCCTGAGTTGTGTAGTTTGTTTTGCTGTAAGATTAAAATAGGTTAGTGTACCTGTTTGTTGACAGTTGAGTTTTACACACTTGTCCTCCACACTGTCTCCCTGAGAAGCCTTTGACTGCTCATCCTCACTACCCTGATAGTCAAATGCAGAAATAGTGTACTTCGTCTAGTTTGCAAAGCCATAAAGGATGGACCCTCGGGCACCAATGTAAGACAAAAAGGGGATGGGTTCCTGTCAAGCAAGAAGAGACTGGACCCAAAGTTATCAACTGATACACACTAAGTCACTGACTTTATAAATTGAAACTTGGTTGTCAAAAAATGAACCAACCCATTTATATCAAATAAGGAATCACGCCATTCATCATACACTCATTGAACAGGCCAGTGCCTTTGTGTAATGAAAATGTAAAGCATATATATATCAGGCAAATGTTTCAAGATTTTCTCATACAGTAAGAACTGGAAACAATATCCATCACTATTTCAAACATTCATCATAGTCTCTTACATTCAACAAAAAACATGCTTTTCAGGAAGTAGGTGTGATAGGGAAAATAACTATTACTATTGCTAAGAAATATGTGCAAATAAAAGGACTTTTTTTTGGTTTCTGAATCTACTTTCTAAAAAGACCAATGTTTGTACTCAAAAAAGACGGAATACTATTCAAGACCATATAATTAGAGTAAGGTACTGAACCCAACTCCTATGCTGACAAAGCAATAAGGAACCTCAGAGAATGTCAGTCAATATAAGGCACCTTAAGTGAGGAGAATGTGCTGCTTGTCAACAGACCATGGGAGCAGAGTTTTATAACATGGGTTTAAAGGTCGCATACCAGAGTTTCTCTCTGCTCAAAAACTAAGAATTGTGTTTAATGTATCATATTTCATTGCAATATACTTTACAAAAGCAAAAACAACTCGGAAATCAGAAAAAGAACTGAGCAGCATTAGTCCAGAATTCACTGCAAAACAACAACTGCTACCCTTGTCAAATATTTTACTGAAGCATCTTGTTAGAAATGGGGTCTTTGGTTGGTAGTCAGGTTACCCCCTGTCCAAGCAAGGACCCTCACTCTAGCCAGGGTAAAGAAAAATCACCCTCAGCTAACCTCCGCTCACCATCTTGGAAGCTTGGCACGAGCAGGCAGGCTTAACTTCTGAGTGCTAGGTGTAACGTATTTGTACCAACACAAACTAACTTAGTGAAAACACTACAAAATGACACAACACAGGTTTAGAAAATAGGAAATATTTATCTAAACAAAACAAGACCAAAACGACATAAATCCAACATGCACAAGTCATTAATTAAAAAGCAAAAAGAGTCTTAAATCCTTGAGAAAACAGGTAAAATGCTGTTAGCGTTGAAAAGTACCTGGGTAGCGTCAAAATAACACGCACGGGTGTGTGTGCGTCGATTTCTCACCCACAAGCGAGACCGTGCGCCATTTCTTCTTCTTCTTCGGTCGGGTCGTCGTGCGTCGTTTTTCCTCCCCGCAGGAGAGCGATGCGTCAATCCGGGCAGCACTCGGGTCCGGGGAGGCGTTGCATCGTTTTCCCACGTCCAGCAAGGTTTGCGTCGAAAATTCTCCAGCACAGTATCAGCAAAACTGCGCAATGTGGGTTGCGATGTTATCAGCCTCTGTCAGCGGGTGTTGCGTGTCATTCTTCCGGCTACATGCATCGATTTTCCAGTCGCGACGCCAGTGGAGCGTCGATTTCTGCTGCGTCTCGGAAGGTGAGTTGATAATTTCCCCGCACAGTGGTCTGTGCGTGGATTTTCAGTCTTGTGCTGCCAGCTTCACCTTCCAAGGCTCCAGGAACTGGATATAGCACCACTTGGCAGGGCAGGGGTCCAGGGGATGGCAGGAGAAGTCTTTGATGTCCCTGAGACTTCAATAACAGGAGGCAAGCTCAGGACAAGCCCTTGGAGAATTCTTCACAAGCAGCAAGGCACACAAAGTCCAGTCTTTGTCCCCTTGTGCAGCCAGAAGCATCAACTGCAGTATAGCTCCACAAAGCACAGTCTCAGGCAGGGCAGCACTTCTCCTCAGCTCTTCAGCTCTTCTCCAGACAGAGGTTCCTCTTGATCTCCAGAAGCAATTTAAAGTCTGTGGTTTTAGGTGCCCTTCTTATACCCATTTTGGCCTTTGAAGTAGGCTCACTTCAAAGGAAAGTCTCTCTTGTTTGTGAAATCCTGCCTTGCCCAGGCCAGGCCCCAGACACACACCAGGGGGTTGGAGACTGCATTGTGTGAGGGCAGGCACAGCCCTTTCAGGTGTAAGTGACCACTTCTCCCCTCTCTCCTAGGACAGATGGCTCATCAGGATATGCAGGATACACCCCAGCTCCTTTGTATCACTGTCTAGAGAGAGGTGCAAACAGCCCAACTATCAAACTGATCCAGACAGGGAATCCACAAACAGGCAGAGGCACAGAATGGTTTAAGCAAGAAAATTACAATTTCTAAAAGTGACATTTTCAAACACACAATCTTAAAACCAACTTTACTAAAATATGTATTTTTAAATTGTTGAGTTCAGAGACCTCAAACTCCACATGCCTATCTGCTCCCAAAGGGAATCTACACTTTAATCATGTTTAAAGGTAGCCCCCGTGTTGACCTATGAGAGAGATAGGCCTTGCAACACTGAAAACCGAATTTGGCAGTATTTCACTGCCAGGACATATAAAACACATTAGTATATGTCCTATCTTGAACATACACTGCACCCTGTCAATGGGGCTACCTAGGGCCTACCTTAGGGGTTTCATACATGTAAGAAAAGGGAAGGTTTAGGCCTGGCAAGTGGGTACACTTGCCAAGTCGAATTGGCAGTTTAAAACTGCACACACAGACACTGCAGTGGCAGGTCTGAGCCATGTTTACCGGGCTACTAATGTGGGAGGCACAGTCAGTGCTGCAGGCCCAGTAGTATCATTTGATTTACAGGCCCTGGGTACCTCTAGTGCACTGTGCTAGGGACTTACAAGTAAATCAAACATGCCAATCATGGAAAGCCAATTACATATATATTTTAAATAGGAGCACTTGCACTTTAGCACTGGATAGCAGTGGTAAAGTGCCCAGAGTAACAAAAACATCAAAAACTGAGTCGAGCACACATCAACAACCTGGGAAACAGAGGCAAAAAGTTAGGGGATACCACGCCAAGCATGAAAAGTCTAACACATCTCTTATGGAAAACCAACTGAGATAGAAGGTCCTCGACATTATCTAGAGGAAATCCAGAATAGGAACCACTGAACATGCAGCGTGAAAAAGAGAACAGTTTTGATCATGAAATTTGATACCATCAGCCCAGAACTCCATAAGATTTTTGAAATATAAGACATATGATCTTTACGTGTATCATCAACACTTTGCTTTCCTAAAGCACACAAAGCATCTGGCATTTTTCTTATTATTCCCTCCAGAGTTATTCCAAAATGTAACATTTATGCTCCTTGAGCCAACGTAGTGTCTTTCTGAGCTACAATTTCCATAAAACATCTAATGGTATACCCAAGGTACTCTGAAGAATTTCAGGGGGCAGCCTACGATAAAGTCACAGACACGTGCCCATACATACTGCTCATACATGTTACTGCTTTTTCTTTAAAAATAATTTTACGAAGCAACATAAGCATTGACACTTCTTAGATCCGGACTACACATCCCATGAGACCATACTGACATCAGTGATGCATGCACACAAACCACCACACCCATGGAAAGAGAGTTATCTTTGAGCTACGCATTCTCATCTCCGACAGATGCCTTCACCAAGCTGCCTGTGTGTCGTCGAGCAACCTCCAAGGACTTTTACTAAAGTGCTCTTAACAGGGCCCAGAAACAAAGGCTAACTTATCAGCCCATTCCATGTAATCAGTACTGCAAAGGTAGGTGACCCCCTCCAATTACACCAAGTTACTCATGCTTGTGTAATTCCTTCCTTTGGTACTCCCCCATGACTGCTCCTGTGTTTGGGACCACAATCTTCTAGAAGCATTATTTAATTCCAGTTTCAAAGGTGTGTCCTCACATTGGGCTTCGCACATTGTAATGAATGCTCTGCTGCTCTTCCTTCTAACAGTACAGGGTATATTCATCAAGGTTTTGCATCTCCTTCATGCCACACAAGGGGGCACAACGGTGACCTAAAACCTAAGTGAGATTTATTAACCCACACAAAGCAACGTAGCATGGACTTTGCATGGCTTGGTAAATGTAGAGTAACGTGAGGCAGCGCAAATGGGGTTACTCTGCGTCAGAGAGGCGTTCCATGGGTAGAGCATGGATGTTCCCTTGCAGCCACCCAAGAATTTCGATGTATTTCCAGATTTACCTTTAGTGGTAGACCTGTGAATGCGTCAAAATGCTATGTCACGTAATGAGGAGAAATATATTCTCCTCGTCTTTTCCTCTTTCTATGTGTGCTGCATTCTGCTGCACACGTAGAAAGAGGAAATTGCCTCTCAGGATTGTTTTTTGTACAGGAAGATATCCCTTCCTGCACAAAAACAAGCCTGCCTACCATGCAGGTACCATTGCAATATGACACAAGGATGCCTGCATTGATGCTAGGCAGCCGAAAGTGTGCCATCACTATGAAAGAACAGGAATGCATCTTATAATGTTAAATACAGTGCATTCATGCCCATTCCCTTTCATGCAGCAAGGTGGTTTGCTGTGTTGCGCTACATGAAAGATTGATAAATATGGCCCTACATCTTTTTGATCCAAACCTTTTAGGGTCTTTTTCACGTTTCATGTAGGCTATACGAGAAGGCATGCTCTATTACAAGCCACAAAGTATGTTCTTTCAACGAGTTGCTGACATATTCTTTGTGTTTTCTGCTTATGTGGCCCATTACATTGTATTTATTCATGCACCCATTTTTCATTTAGAGCGCTTCCAATCACGTGGACCAGCAACTTAGGGAGGCATCTGAGATGGAACAGTGGCTCTGTAGGTTGTCAAGATTTGATGCGGAAAGGAATGGTTGCAATCGTATTATCATTGCTAAAAATGCCTGAAAAGTTAAGCAAGTCACCTGGAATGTACAGGGACTTAGCAATATGTCCAAAAGGTACAAAGTGCAGGCCTACTTAAAGAGGAGAAAAGCCCAAACAGTATTCTTCCAGGGCACTCATTTAATGATTATAGAAGGAAGGGCACTCCAAAAACATAGATAGGTCAGGTCTATTTTACTAGCTACTCTACCAGTGCCTACAGGTTTATGTGTCAGATCTAGGAATCCATTCCAGGTACTACTAAAATTAATGATGCAGAGGGAGGTTCATTAGCTTTGGTTAAATGACTAGATGGCAGGGACAAAGATTTGGTTTACATCTATGCACTCAATGTCGATCAAAGGGGCTTCCTTGACTTACTCTTGGGATAACTAACCCAGATGGGGCGTTACCCCCTGGGAATTGGAGGTGATTTTAATTGTGTTGCTGACATATCTCCAGACAGATTACACCTCGCTGCTGGATGCAGCCATTAGTGATCTGGCGGAGTCACATATGGGATCGATAGAGCATAGAGGATAGTGAATACCTGGAGGGAGCACCATCTGCAAAGTAGAGATTTCTCCTTTTATTCGTGCATGGGCGCCCTACATATTAGTTTGGATGAGTTCTATGCTCTTCATCAGGTCATGGTACTGTTGATCACACGGAGTATTTGACTAGAACTGGGTCAGACCATAACCTGTTGCTTACGCAGCTGAACGGAGGTGAAGTGAGGACATCCGTTCCTTGCTGGAAACTGGAAGTACAAGTCTTGGAAGACAGTGCCTCTAAACAAGATACTGGGAATTCCATGCAGGCTTATTTCCTTGAAAATAGGGGAACCGCATAATCAGAACATAAAATCCACTTATGAAATTGAACCTTACATTTAGTTTGTGTGTAGTTTTATGTGTTTTTTTTTAAAAAATTTATTAGTTTTTATAAAGCAGATGTACAATACATGCAGTAGTCAGAAATACTTACAGGATCACTTTTATCTGGTTGACTTTACATTTAAACCACTAAACCCCCCCATTAACACACTTAACTAGCCATTTATTACATACAGTGTTAATTTTCTGCTGCTTTGTTCGTGATATTGCGCTGATGCTGGATATCAGAGAGGCTCTCTTTGTGGTTGTGGTGTGGCACTTGCTATTTATGTCCGCGCCGCCCTGGAAGCCATAGGTGCACTTCATAGCCTTAATTGAAGGTAGGTAGTGGGAATGCCTGATTTTCTCGGCATCCTCTCTTATGTTCCTTTAAAAATGTGGTCTTACCGAATGGCACCTCCTGGATGGGTGAGAGAGTGTGCGCCCCTACAGCCGTTTTCTTGTCTTGGTCGTGATCTATGTTGTTGTGTCTGGGTAGGTTTCTGTTAGATGCAATTTAAGTGGTATCTAATCCCCTTCATGGAGGTTTATCGTCATTTTTTGCTTCGAGTTTGGATACCATTGTTTCCCAGGTGTTGCATCCCGTGTGTGTCTGACCTTCTCGTGTCAATTTTATAAGCACCTGGTGTTCTGTGCGGGCCCACCGTAATGTGAGGGTGTGCCAAGATTTCTGGTCCGGAGCATTGGGGGCTTTCAAGTGCATTGCTATCAACCTTTTATACATCGCGAAGGATAGGTCTACAAATTAATGTAAGTGTCTGTGCTTTTTTGTTCTTGTCCTCACACCCAATAGGCAAGATCTAGGGTCCGCTTCCAATTCTAGTCCCGTCCAGTCTGATAGCTCCCTCACCACCCTGTTCCATTCTGTTTGCGCCCGGGGGCATTCCCAAACCATATGGTAAAAGTGGGCAGCTGGTTCCATGCATCTAGGTCACGTCGGCGCTGTTTCAGGAAACATACATTTCAGCCTGGCCGGGGACAGATACGTCTGATGTAAAAAGTTAAACTGGGTGTAGCGGAATCTGGGGTTCCTTGATACCCCCCGGACGTGTGACAATGCTTTCAGCCAGTCCTCCTGTAGGAGCGGGGTGGGGAGGACAGTGTTCCACCTTTCCCTAGCTCTTTCTAAGTGGGGTTCTGAAGACTTGCTAAGTATTTTGTATAGCTTGGAGATTGCTTTAGTTTGGGTGCCGTCCTGTAGTATGTGTTATGGGGGAAGTCTCTGGCTCTAGAGTGCCCATTCCCCATATTTTCTTTATTGCGTGGCATATCGTAAAATACGATAGGAATCGACCAGGGTTCACGTCTGTGAGAGCCTGGATAGCCTCAAATGACATCAGTTTACCATCTTCAAAACAGTCACCCACCAGTCGTATACCCGCCTCCGACCATACTAATAACATGTGCGGCGCGATCCTCTGTTGCTCCAGAAGACACTCCAGCGGGAGGTACGGGGTGTATGGCACTGTTCCTTGTCCCTTCTGGATATACCTCCCCCAGCAAGCGTGTGCCACAGCCAGTAGTGCATTGATAGGTTAGTTTTTAGGGTGCTTGTGTGATAGCCATGTTAACAGGCGGTCTCCTTTTAACTGGGTCTGCATCCATACAGTTTCAGCTGACAGCGGCCTGTGGAGCCAATGCTGCAGCCATTGAAGTTGTGCCGCTGCGTAATAAAGCTCGAAGTTGGGAGCCCCCAGTCTGCCCAAATCTACCGTTCGCTGCAGTGTTGATAGCGCCACCCGCGCTCTCCCTCCCCCCCATATGAGCTGTATCAGCATTGTGTTCAGGTTGCTGAAAAAGCTTAGTGGGAGAACAATTGGCAGAGCCGTGAAGTAATACAGTAGTCTGGGCAAGACCAACATGTTTGCGATCGCTACCCTGCCCGGCGGAGAGAGCGGAAGTTTATTCCAGAAGCGTAAAGAGCCCTTCATGGAGGTTAGGGCTCTCCCCAAATTACCATCTCTGAGATCTTCTGTGCTGTGGTAAATATGGACCCTTAAGTATTTAAATGATTCAAAGCACCATTTCAGGCGCCCACTTGGTATCCCTTCCTGTCGTTCTGTTCTCCATCTAGTCAGTGGGAACACACACGATTTGTCCCAGTTTACTGCCAGCCCAGAGATCCTACCGAACTCCGCTAGGAGTGTCATTATGGAGGGTATAGACTCCGCGCCTTTCCGAGTGTATATAAGAGCGTCGTCTGCATATAGCGAGATTGCGTGATGTGTTTCATTCCTAATTAATCCCCATTCGACTGCCATGAAGCGCACTTTAGTTGCTAGTGGCTCCATTGCAATTGCAAACAATAGTGGAGAGAGGGGACAGCCCTGTCTCGTACCTCTTGTTATAGGGAAACTTTCAGAAATAACTGCGCCTGTTTTCACTCTAGCTTGTGGTTTTGAGTATAGTGTGCGGACCCATCTTACATAGTTGAGACCTATTCCCATCTGTCTCATTGTTGTCCAGAGGAAATCCCATTCCAGGGTATCAAACGCCTTTTCAATGTCTAGTGACAGCACCATTTCATCATATGCATCTGAGAGGGTGTCTCACATTACACTAAGGAGTCTACGGATGTTTAAAAAGGTGTTTCTGTTGGGGATGAAGCCCTTTTGGTCTTCGTGTATGAGAGTGTGAAGGATGGGAGCGAGTCTATTGGCCAATATTTTACCCAGTATCTTACAGTCGGAATTCAGGAGTGAAAGTGGTCTGTAGGATTTTACGTCCGTGGGGTCGCTGCCCGGTTTGGGGAGTACCACTGTCATGGCCTCCGTCTGAGACGGAGGCAACCGTTCGGTAGCCCACGCTTCCTCGAACACCTTCAATAATTGGGGTTTCAGGCGGGGCGAAAACGTGGAGTAATACTCTATTGGGAGGCCATCTATTCCCGGCGATTTGTTTCTGGGCATCTGTGTTAAGACTAAGTCTATTTCCCCTGTTGTTAGAGGTGCTTCTAGTGTGTCCCTGTCTGCTTGAGATAATTGCGGCAAGGGGGAGCCCCCCAGGAATGACTCAAATTGTGTAACCGTGCACGAGGTGCACTTAGTGTATAAATTCTTGTAGTAATCTCTGAACTTTTCATTCATCTCTGCCTGTGTGGTTACTGTGGTGTGCGCATCGACCCGGATGGCGCCTATGGGAGAATGTTGTTTGTCTTCTCGCAATAACCAGGCCAGCATTTTACCCGATCTATCACCCTCTGTTTGCAAGCGCGTTAAGTGGTAGTTATAATCATGGTAACGGAGTCTGTTGTCTGCTTCATTATACTTTCTGCGGGCTGCTTGTAATGTCGTGTAGGGGGAATCCCCCTGTGCGGTTGCTATTTCCGCTGATCTTAGATCCTTTTCCAATTTAACAATTTCGGTGTGTAGTGTGCGCCTTACTCCCCAGCTTGTAGCAATGCACTGCCCTCTGATCACTGCCTTGTGGGCGTCCCATTCAACCGCACGTGTGTTTGCTGTTAGTTTGTTTATTTCCCAGAACTCTCGTATTGTGGTATTTAACGTGTCCACACGTGCCTGGTCTTGGAGCGCGTCTACTTGTAAATGCCAAGTTGGGATCACCTGTCGGCTCCTACCCCAGCTAAGTGACACTCTCAACGGCGAGTGGTCCGAGAGTGTCCTCGCTAGATATTCCGTTCCAACTACCAGCTCAGCTATATCCAGGGTGCCCCAGATTGTGTCTATTCTAGTATGTGTTCTGTGTGGAGCTGAGTAAAATGAGTATTCCCTCTGAAGGGGGTGTTTTGTACTCCATATATCGTAAAGCCTCAAGTCGCCCGCCCAATGTTGGAGAGGGGTTAAGCTATTCTTCCTCGCTCCTGCGCTCGATGGGGCGCCGGTTCTATCCAATATGGGGTCTGATATACTGTTGAAATCCCCTGCCCAAATAGCCGGGGCTGATGGGTTTGCTAGCAATGCCGGAGTGAGGGTTCCCAAGAATCCCGATGTGCCCCCATTTGGGGCATATATACCGACTATAGAAAGTTGTCTGCCGTCTAGCTGGCCTTCCGTCACCACAAATCTACCCCCTGGGTCTATTCTGTGTGCTGTTTGGTGATATGGGACTCCTCTTGCAATCCATATCAGTACCCCCCGTGCAAACGCAGAGTATGTTGTGCCTATCAATTGTCCGCCCCACTTTGCGCGTATTTCCTGCAAATCTGGTTCCAATAAGTGTGTCTCTTGGAGGATAGCAATATGTATTCCCAGTCGCTTGAGGCGTGCGTGAATACGAGATCTCTTATTTACTGTACCCATCCCCCTCACATTCCATGTCATTATGTCGAATTGATTGCTGTTGCGTTTAGTTTGTGTTGCCATGGCAAAGTGTGGGGTGCGTCTGTGCGCTTTCCGCGATCTCGATCATTAGACTTCTGATTCGCTGCCTCTCTGAGAAAGCTATTAAATATATTTGTTTGTACCAGCAGTGATTGTATGTTTGTAATGGATCTGTGTTGTGTGTTTTTATTAATTTGCAACTACCCTCCCCCCCAACTAATCCCCACTCACTCTTATCTACTAATATTAAACTACTTAACTTGTTTATATATAAAGAATCCTGTATCCTTGTGGATATCCGTGGTGGTGACATCATAACTGCCTAATGTGGCTCATTTGTGGGGCTCACATCAGACCACAGACTACGTCCGCCATTGTAAGCGGTCGCCCCTGGGGCGTGTACTCCCCCCCCGCATAAGGACAAAAACAGAAAGCAAAGGGAAAAGGGATACTTGAGATACACATTTTTGAAGGATACTCGTGCTCCAGGTAACCCCGAAGCTTCAGGGGGACTCCGGGACGTCCAGCCCACTCTCCCCCCAGCAGCAGAACATGAGCAGTGTTCTTGGTCGTGTTCAGAGGTCATCTGCCGCTCTAGGGGTGATCCTTGGACCTTTTGCATCGTTCGTTATAGTGGAGACAGAGTTGAACGTGTCCGAGTCCGAGCCAATCTCCGGTAGCTCCCGAATTATTTCGAATGTGTTTTGTGTTAGCAGAGGGGTTTCTTTCAGAACTTTTGCTCTCTCCTCTGCTACCTGTTGGGCGGACGGTTGGGCTCTAGTGCGCTTTTTTGAGCGTTTCCTTGATGTCGAGGTCAACCACTCTTCTCTATCAGCTTCATCTGCCATGCTCGCAAGGCCTTTGGCGTGAAGCCATGTCCAGACGTCTTCCGGAGAGTTAAATATGTGGTTACGATCATCTGACGTCACTCTCAGCTTGGCGGGGAAAAGTAATGCGTATTTAATGTTGAGTTTGCGCAGGCGTTGCTTAACCCTAACATATGAGTTGCGATTTCTTTGTACCTCTTGTGTGAAGTCTGGATATGCGTTAATGGGTGATTCCTCAAAGTTAAATGGGCCTTTGTTGCGGAACTGTTGTAGGATTGCATCTCTATCCCGGAAATTTAGAAATCTGGCGATCACTGGTCTGGGTGGTTGCCCGGGGAGCGGGGGCCTACTCGGAATTCTGTGTGCCCGTTCCACTGTAAATAGCTTGGATGGGGCCCCACCTAGCACCTCTTTGATTAGACATTGTTCTAGCATTATTTCCGTGCTTTGTTGTTGTGTGCTTTCGGGAAACCCCAGGAAACGGATATTATTCCGGCGCGATCTGCTTTCGGACTCTTCCGCCCGCCTCCATAGTGCCTTCAATTCCGCGTCCATGCGTTGAATCTGTTTTTGGTTGTCCTGAACCGTGGGAGATACCTCTGCAACCCCCTCCTCCACCACCTTGACTCTTTCCGCTAGTTTGCGGTGGTCCACACGGAGTAAATTCAAGTCTTGCGATACTGCGTCGATTCTGTTCTCTAGGGAAGTTTTAGTGTCCATTATTGCTTGAAGTACCCTCTCTAGTTGCGCGGATTGTGATGCAAGTGTACTCTCCAGTGACTATAGGGTCGGGTTTGCTGGTTGGTCGGTGGATGCTGAACCTTGCGAGGTTCTGTCCTGATTTTTGGCTGATTTCAGCCTGCCCGCCATTGTGTTCGTTCCGTGGGGTGTCTCAGTATGATGGCCGGTTCCCCTTCTTTTCTTCCTTCCCTTTACCACCACTTTATCTGCTCCTCAGTCCCTCTCCGCCGAATCAGGTTGTAATCCCCTTCCGTTAGGTCACGTGTCAGGGGGGCAAGTTTTAGTAGGGCCTGATGCGCAGGCCTAGCATCTTTGGTTATGTCCCTATTTGCTTGCAGGGTGTTGAGGGGGCAGCGGAGCCCAACGTTCACTGATATTTGTCTGTACCAGGTTGGTTGGGGAGTATCTGTGCCGGTCTTTATTCCTCCCTCCTCTGGATCCGTTCCCCTGGACCCTCCGCACAAGCCCCTGTTCCCGTTGTGGCCAGTTCCAGGGGATGCGCACCTCTAAGCAAGCACCAATTCGAGGGAAAAAGGGGAAGGGGAGGGGAGATGGGAAACGCAGGAGCAGCCTCGTCGCCCCCGCCGTAGACAATGGTCCTCAGCTGCTATTCCTCCGCTCTTTGTCACGTGTTTCGCTCTGGCGGCGTGTAGGTCGGCGAGATCCTGTGCCGTTGCCCCCGTTCAAACCAAACTGAGCTGCGTGTTCCAGAGCAGCATCTCTCCTTTACTTTGGGGGCCAAGAGGTGACTCACTTCTATTCTGCCTTAGCGCGCCCGGGTCTCCCAAGCCCCAGCGCCGGTCGTATTCCCTCAGGCAGATTCGCCCAAGGGGGCCTGGGTGCAAGATCCGATTGTGCAATGTTATACGGGCTTAAGGAGCCCTGCAGCGATCTCTCCGCTTACAGACCTGCTCCGCGCGCCCCATACCTTCAGGCGCCGCCCGTAGCCACATTGTTCCAGTCAGGTGGGTGCTCCGCGCTCGCAGTACGTGAGGTGGGCTCAGGATGGTAGCCCTCACCCCAGCGAGCGCATCTGGTCTGGAGTACCTCGCAGCCTCGTCCCGTCGCGCCGTCCAGTTCTTAGCAATCTCGGGAGGTCCCGCTGCGGCCCCCGGACTCACAGTGCAACCTCGCAGCTTCGGCACTCAGGAGCCTCGGACGGCGCCTCCAGCGTCCTCGGGCTCAAAATGGCGAGCGCTCAGTCCCCCGATCCACCGTCCGGGGGAAAGTCACTGAACGGGGGCCCCCAACTCGGCAATGCCAGGCTCTCCTCTTTCCGGGCGATCCATCTGAGGACGCTTCCTCGTCCCCCGCGCCCCGGGGGCTTCCTGCAGGATATTTGTGGTGGGTCCGGGATGGAGCGCTCGCACTAGCCGCCCATCCCGGCCGCCATCTTGGCTCCTCCCCTTAGTTTTATGTGTTTGCACAAGTATCGTTACTATGTTTAATATAATTTCTTTTTTACTATGCTTATCTGTTTTTTTCCCCAAAAACTAATGAACTTCGTTTTGTGGTAAATAATTTGAAAAATAATAATCTGCAATTGAATATCCTTGATCTTTAGTATGGTTGCAATATAATTATTATTGCCTTTTTTAAATATAAATAAAATAAAGACACCATGACAGGCAATTAAAATAATTATATTATTATTATAAAGTGAACGAAAAACAAGTAACGGAAAAACACAATTAGCAGCAATTGTAGCAGAGAAGAAAAATTACAGGTAACGCCTGGTGCAGAGCAAAGCCCCAGAACAGAAGCACAGTGTATTAGCTTAGTTTGACGGAGAGCTTCCTATTGCTTGCATAAACATGGCCATTATTTCCTGAAGCATGCTCAGTACAGAAGGTAGCACAATCTGTCAAGGAACATCTGTCTGTCAGAGCACAGACACAGAGACAAGACATCTGGCCACAGACAACAAACACTGGAAAACCCACCCCTACCATGTAGCTCTCTTGCAAAGTTGTTCCAAAAATACATTAATTCACATTAATTCACACTAATGCATGAGTTCTCTCTATAAGCCTTCAGAAAGCAAAATTATAAAAGAAACCGTGTATCTGCGCAGAGGATATTGTGTGACCTTAAATAAGACTTGCACATCAAAGATGCTTCAGTAAGTCGACCATAAATTGTTACTTCAATAGTAAGAGCATTTTGAAATGGAGCAGATCCATGTCTTCCTGTACACCGAGCTCCTTTTCCTGCCAACAATGGCACTGGCTGCCACTTGTGAGGTTCATTTTCCAGGGCCCTACTTAGCCGCCCGGCTTTCACTGCCAGCTGTCCTTCTGGTTAGGCACCTGCACAAGGAACATTGCTTCTGTGGATTGCCAGGAATTTCCTGCGATAGAATATCAGACAGCTCGCCGAGGCTACGAGGAGGTGACTTCATGAGGCGACAGTTCCTTTGCTAAACACTTGCAGTGTTGTTGTGCTGATATATACTGCTGCTTCCCTTCTTGACACATACGGAACAGCTGAAAGATAAAACCAGCATTGGAAAAGCCAATAAACCAGGCCTTGGCTGGTTGGAGAAAGGATTATTGTTTTTGTTGTCTAAAGTAGATGCCATATGGTTACAATAAAAAAATAAACTGCACGTAATCGTTACATGTACTTCATAGAAGGCAGGTGTTTTTAATCAAACATAGAAACCAATTGATGTTAACGTAAATGACGGGAAAACGTGTATTTTTTGGTTAACAGAAAAGTTATTATTGTAATCAAATATGGCAGTTCCAAATTAACAATTTGGAAAGAGCAGAACACGTATGTAGTATATTTGAACCATACTGTAATAAATTGAGATAGCGAATTACACTCGGGATCCATCATGTAAAACACCTTTTGGAGAATACTCACCAAGTAATGTGGTATTAAGGGGGTTATTCTAACTTTGGAGGAGGTGTTAATCCGTCCCAAAAGTGACGGAAAAGTGACGGATTTACCACCAGCCGTATTACGAGTCCATTATATCCTATGGAACTCGTAATACGGCTGGTGGTATATCCGTCACTTTACCGTCACTTTTGGGACGGATTAACACTCCTCCAAAGTTAGAATAACCCCCTAAATGTACATGACCACGTAAATACCGGGCCATCAGTAGAAACATGATCCAACCAAATTCTAGGACGTGTTCCAAATTCATATATTCATAAACCGAGACAAATTGCACTTGAAAGTGCTCACTACGTGGATTTAATCTCTGCAGGATGTGACAGTGTCAGGTCACAACAAATTCAACTTTATTGTGAACCTTTTTTTAAATGTCATGTATATAGTATTTTTTTTAACTAATTGGTGTGCACTCAGTCATCTGTATAATACATAGGGCCATATATATGAATGTGGTGCAAGAGCAACGCACACCTCGAGTCAGATTTTTGAAACCATGCAAAGCCACTTTGCATGGCTCTGAATGGCTTCAAAAATCTGGAGTAAAGCAATGCAGCGCAAATCACTGTGTTGGGTTACTCTTCCCTTGGAAGGCGTTCCATGGACATTGCATGGGTGTTTCCACACAACTCCCATGGCTTTTGACGTATTCCCAGATTTACAAGAACCTGTAAACCTGCGAATGTGCCAAATTCTTATGCCTTCCCAGAGGAGGTGTAAGGAGAAATATCTCCATTTCTCCTCGTTTCTTCCTCTTACACATATCAAGAGGAATATGCCTCCCAGGGTTGTTTTAATGCAGGAAGGTGTCCCTTCCTGCATAAAAACAATCCTGCATGCAACGCAGGCACCCTTGCACCATGGTTATATATATATATATATTATTTTTTTTAATCAATTCTACTATTCTAATCATTGTGATTTCTTTTGAAACCCTGAAAGAGTAACAAAAGGAGCAAAAAGAGGTTCCTAAGGAAAGGAAGACAACTAAGGCTTAATTGCTTAACATTCTTTATTGTTTTTTTCCTCACATTTGCATATGCTAACCTCTGTCATTTCTGAACGACCTTCTGGTGGAGAAGAACTGGTCAACACAACAGGCTATGCCATTTTTTTGATACAGACTTTTTCCTTTGTACTGGGAGAACTGTGTAAAAGACTATGAATTATTGTAATTACTGCTACCCTTATTTAAAGGCATTCCTTATATTCCTGCCTACTGTTGTGTTACTAAGAGCCACTATTCAACAGTCACCTACCAATTATGTCAGTTAAGGCTCAATAGAATATGAGGTGAATCAAGAACTGTTGTGTTAGCGATGTCTAACCTCCACTCAAAACCTAAAACATTTGTTATTGTTTTGCGACACACAGATGAATGAGAGAAAAGTCTTGTGATTACTGATGTATAGAAAAGTGCAATTTTGTAGGGTGCATGATTTGGTATAGAATATAATGGAATGTAAGGATGTTCAATTACATTTAAAGATTATACATTCTATAAGAGCGGAATGAAGAATGTTGACTTTTATAAAAATGATATTTTAGATTAATTATGTAATTTACAAATGTTTTTAAATATTTTAGAATGTGGTTGTATATGTTTGCTTTTCCTTGATTGGCAAAAACGAAACCAAACAATAAATAAACGTGAAACTACTGGAGTCAATAGCGCACCACCACATCCTTAATTAGTTCATGTTTGACTAGGTCAAGGTGCAAAATCCCTCCAATTTAATTTCTGCTTAATAGCACTTTATGATCTCCATCTCTTGCATTTATCTTGATGTGGTCTAATGCAAAGAAAATAGATGTTCGCTGGTGACCATGGGGTAGAATGAAAAGTTCAGATATTGGATTTGTGGGTTCTTCTTTGTGTATGTTATGCTAATGTTCCTGAATTATAGTTTTTTTTTTGGTTGGATGGTGCTTTCCACAAAAAACTGTTGACTTGGGCAACCAATGACATAGATGACAAAGATTCTATTACTATTCAAATAATGGTGCATTCAGTACATCAGTCCATCTCTGTAATTGAATGTTTTGCTCTTGTTATCGCCAAGATTGCTAATGATACTGTTGTGGCAGATGTGAAATACACATGATTTACTAAAGAGGCCTTTCATTTTTGTCTATTATTAATAAATTCTGATCAACAATGACGATCTTTTATGTGCTTTGTTCATTTAAATTTCATTGTGGGATTTTGGATATGATATCTGTCAAGTTAGAGGTGTGTCAGGACAAACTACCCTGGAAATCCGAATCCAACAGGAGCTAGGATGTTTTTCACATTTAGCCGAAACCACTGCCAGCTCTGCAACACTACTGTGGTGTTATGCGTATCCCTATGGAAAGGAGAATGGGGCAAGGCAGAGAAACAGAGGCTCTGGACATTGTCTCACACTGGTCACACAGCTAGGCGTAATCTGCAGTACCAGAGCACTAATATCTAAAAAACGAAAGGCAAACTTTAGTGTAACTACGGTTTAAAAATTGATGTTTTAACTTGAACTGTTCCCTATGATATGAAGCTGGCATTGTATATACTATATCAAAATGAGATATAGTTTGTACAGAGTCCATGGGTTCCCCAGAGGCTTAACAGAGGCTAAAGTAGATAATACTAATGTCCTTGTTTGTGGTAGTGTTGTGGTACTGAAAATTCTGGACCTGTGTTATAAGCGTCGTCGTATCACAACGATTTTGGTATCAGCAGACCGGGAATGATTAGAATAGTATGCACAAGCATTGTATTCATATTCGGGTAACAAAATCACCCGAATATCAGAGTTTCCATCCTGAACCCTCGTGTTCCATTTAAACGACAGCCATTTTATGATTGCCCTCACATAGGCCAATGTCTAATGCTGAAAACGAGTCTGAAGGACACGTACACCTTTGCTGACTCCTCTGTGACCTGGGCAAGCTGACTCCACTGCCTGAAGCCAAACCTGTTCGGCCAGTTTCTTTCCCAGTGGCCGAATGACATTAGTATCAAGGGACAACACATCATAAACCTTTCATCACACACAAACCATGCCTAATCTTACACACACCTGTCTCTGTTTCTTTCTTTATGACTTGCTTTACAAGGAGGAGGTGCCCGTTTATATTGGGGGTCCGTCGATATCTGATGAAAGTACTAAGCCTTGCCGGGTAATTGATTGAGGGCTGGACAAACTGAAATATGAGCTTGTCATCATAACCCTGCTATTACTTTGTAGTGAAAATATGTGAATGGTCAACTGTAAAATAAGGAATGTTTGCCTAAAGCATAATAATTTGTATAAAAGAGAAGGTTAGCTTTGCAAAGGGAGCAGTCTCCTGAGAATATACACAGTGTTGTACTTCTAGGATACCTGTTGCTGGCTGCAGCCAATAAACAAGATCTTTGACTTCACCAAGAAGACTGTGTTTCTGTAGTCTGAAACAGGAAGGACTCGAAGTCTTAGGGTGTGTTCCCTGGCACCGCTGGGTTCTGAAAAACCCAGTACTTCAGTTGGCGCCCAACGTGGGGCGATTTCAGCGGTACCGGTCCAAGCCAGAGGTTCGTGAGGAGCTTCGTGTGAAAATTCTGGAGGAAGGCCACCACTTCATCGACCCCTGTATGCCGACGTGGTCCGAAAGTCTTTGCTGCGAGGTTCCCCGCTTTCCGACGGCTACGAAGGACTGCTGCCCTGACTATCGCCCTGTTTTGGACCCTTGATGATTTGGTAGAGCGAAACGATAAACGAGTCTTCTGGTGATGTCATCGATACCTCAGTTAAGTATAAGTGGAGCGTCTCCCAGTCCTTAGTTTGGTTCTTAGTTTGGTATCCCCTTGGGATCTTTGATCTGGAACTTGCAAGTACCAAAGCCAAGGGATTTGTGTATTCACGAGACTATCGTATTCGATAATCCTTTGAAGTTTGAAGCTAGACTAGAGAGCGAAGATGCCTGGTCTTAGCAGATATGGAAATTTGTTTTGTCTTGGTTATAATAGGGATTCCCGATTGGAGGACTCGTGTCCGGTTCCTCCGATTGGAACTCCAACCTATGAACTATATGTGAAACATGGCATAGGCCCCATTATATATAATGAAGTATGGATCTGATACACCAGGAAAGATGGTGTTTTAAAATGGCCACAATATGGTAGTTTTGACACAGAGATTCTGAATAATCTGGAGGTTAAACTTTTTAAGAAGAAAGCCCGGCCGGCGATGTTTGACTCTTTCCGCCTATGGCGTAAGGAAGCCAAACAGAAGGAAATTAAATTAGCAAAGAGAAATAAGAGGGAAGAGGGTATCTCGATAATGCAAGCTGCTATGCAGTTTAAAGATGATGAAGAAGAACAGATGAATGAGCAGTTGCACAGGCAACGTAAATTGGTGACCGATAAATGTTATCCAGTTCTTCCGCTTCTTCAGCAAGATGCAGCAAAAGAACTTGAGAAAGATCCTTTAATGTCACACTTGTTGAGTTCGCCACCCCCTTATGCGCAGAATGCTACAGCACCTCCGCAACCTTTAGCTGTTCAACCTCCGGTTATTGTGCCTCAGGTTCTTCCACAGCCGCCAGCTCCTTTTCAGTTGGCTCCTACTACTATGGCGCAGCCCCTTCAAGGGCCGCCGACTTCGCTACCTGCTCCATCTGTACCTCCTGCGACTTTATGTACTACATCGACTGCCTCTTCTGGTGTTTTTCCTGATACTGCCTCTGCGTCTACTTCTGCGTCTGCCTTGCCTCCCTCTGTTTTTCCTCCTGTTCTTTCATCAACTTCTCCTTCTGTCCGACAGAGAATGACAGATACTGTTGCCAGCCTTATATTTCCTCTCTTTGGGTCGTCTGGTGTGACCCCAGATTCGGAGCGTAAGCAACTGCCTAATTCTCAAGAGAGAGAAATGTTGGACCGTATGGCGCGTAAATGGGTTGTTTACCCTTTAAGATACGATGTAGAGTCTGTTATGGATGTCTTCCGTCAAAGGGGAGCACCAAAACAAAGATACGTTTTTGAGAAAATGTGTGCTTTCCTTTGTGAGGAATTGGAAGATAATGATTTGGAAACAAATCCGCCTGATTTGTGCCGTGTACGGTTTGAGTTTGCAAAGGGCACGATTGTGGGTCCCGATGTTGAGACAGCAGTTGCGACGTTGTTGTCCTTTAGGAATAAGGATCCTTCTCAGTCATTGTTCCAGCATAACTCTTCTGTTAAAAAAAAGGTGCGACAGTACCCAATGAGAGAAGTCCCTCCGGTATGGAAGGACGCTGTTGAGGCTGATGATGCTTATCACATTGATGCTGTCCCAGCTCATTTTCAGCGTGTTTGGGTACATGTTCCGTGGAAGCGAGCTGAAGTTTTAGCCCTTAAGCAGACTTTGCCTGATCCCCGTAAAAACCCTGCAGGGTATTATAAGGAATTATCACAGACTGCAGACTCATGCATTATGAATTTAGCCAACATAGACATGTTATTTGGGAATGTTGTTCCACAGCCTTTGTGGGGATTGATTCGCCATACAGATCATGCACAAGAGTTAGGTGACTCATGGGCTAATATTAGTGCTGCAAATGATAGACAAGTTGGTGGTGCCAAGCCTGAGCCTTTGGTAGCAGAACTGCCTGCTAGGATCATTACTTACATGAAGACTTTAATGCCTGCAATGCGTGTGAATTGGGATAAATTGTCTGCGTGTAAGCAGAAGAAAGATGAAACAGTGTCTGATTTCTTCACCAGGTTTGAGGAAACGTTTATCGACCACAGTGGTCACGATATGAGTACAGAAGGTGGTCAACGGTTGTTCGTCGACAAGTTTGTGCACAATTTGCTTGCAGAGCTGTGTAAGAAATTGAAGGATTCAGAGAGTTCTTGGGCCGTTTCCTCTTCAGCACAAATATTGGCTACTGCACAGTACTACGAAAATAGGGATAAAGATGAGAAGGATAGAGCAGACAAGAAAACTAAAGAATTAAAGACGAAGGTTCTTTTACAACAGGCGTATCCGCCACATGGTGGTCAGAGTAACTATCAGCAACCTCAACAGTTCCAGAGAAACTCGCAAAGGTTTGAGTTTTCTCAACCACGTGTTCCTGTAGGTCCAAATCAGTGTTCATATTGTAAAGAAGAGGGTCATTTCAAGTATAGTTGTCCTATTTTGTTACAGCGTACGAATGGTGCTTCTGGCGCAAGAGGTCGAGGTGTTCAACAAGCTCCTAGAGGTAGAGGACGTGGAAGTTTCCCCCAGAACACGCGTTCCTTTCTGTCTCAAAACTCAATGAATAGTTTTGACCAGCAACATAACGCGTCTGGTAGGATGGCTCAGTACTATGCTGATGACTACTATGCAGAAGATGAGAATCTGGAAGGTAATAATTGCTAGGACAGCCATAGACGAAGGGAGGGAGTTTTTTTAGTTCCAGTGGATCAGAATGGACCTTATGTTAAGGTGATTACCTCAGGTGTGTCGGAGCCTTTTCTGTTGGATACTGGTGCTACAAAGAGTTCTATTATGCACTGAAAACTCCCTGGCGCACCTTTGTCTGGCGAGATGAATGTTTCAGTAGGTTTTTCTGGCGCCCCGGTTAGGAACCTGATTTCTAGTCCTATGTCCCTTTCTGTTGGACCTTGTGAATTGGAAGCACCCCTTATTCTGACGACAGGTTGTGGTGAAAACTTGTTAGGATTGGATTTGTTGAAAAGATTGTATGCAACATTATATTGTTCTCCTTCGGGAGTACAACTTACACTGGGTAGGAAATTGGTCTCTCCAATGTATTTGTCGAAGGATAAACTTCCGACCGAATTGTCGTTTCTTCCTGATACCATTTGGGCTACTGGTCCTAATGATGTGGGTCTTTTGGAAATACCGCCTTATGTTGTGACATTAAAAGCCAATGTTAAATTACCACGCATTCAACAATACAAGATCTCTAGTGAAGGTGAAAAGGCGTTGCTAGCGATCGTTTATGATTTAATTAAAAAAGATGTAATTGAAGAGACAAGAGGCAACGTTTGTAATAGTCCTGTTCTGCCTGTTTTGAAACGTACTGACCCCTCTAAGCCACCTGTTTACAGGCTTGTGATTTATCTTAGAGAGGTAAATAAAATAGTTGTGCCACAGTTTCCAGTTGTTCCTAATATCACTGCCCTATTGACTATGATTCCAGCTTCCGCCACCTGGTTCTCGGTGATTGACTTAAAGAATGCTTTCTTCAGCATCCCGATTGCAGAGGAGAGCAGGGATATTTTTGGATTCAGTTTAGGAGGCCAAAGTTTCCGCTTCAAACGCGCTCCTCAAGGCTACTGTGAAAGTCCATCAATATATAGTCAGGCTTTAAAAACACAGCTTGATGCAATTGTTTTACCTGACGGCGCTACCCTTATTCAGTACATTGATGATTTGCTAGTCGCTACAGATACTGAAGAGATTTGTAAAGAAGCCACCTTGTTGTTGTTGCGTCATTTGTCTGATTTACATCACAAAGTGTCCCTTTCAAAACTGCAATATTGTCGACAAGAAGTGACCTACTTAGGTCATCTCTTATCGAAGGAGGGAAGGAAACTGACCTCAGAAAGAATTCAGGCAATTGCAAAATTGAGTGTGCCAAAGACACAGAGAGACGTGCGTGCTTTCTTGGGCATTACATCATACTGCAGACAATGGATACCGAATTTTTCTTTGCTGGCCAAACCTTTGGTAGCATTGACCTATAAAGATACACCAAACCCCGTTCCGTGGTCTGAAGATTGTCAGAAAAGTTTTTCCGAATTGCGTAATGCATTGTGTTCGGCTCCTGTGTTGGGTACCCCCGACTACAGTAAGCCCTTTACACTGCATGTCCATGAGAAAGAGGGTTGTGCATTGTCAGTGCTGACACAGTCTTTTGGAGACAAGCAGCGCCCATGCGCATATTTTTCGTCGACTTTGGATCCAGTAGCTAAAGCATTGCCGAGTTGCTTGAGAGCCACAGCGGCAGCAGCTGTTTCTATTCGACAGTCTGCTGGGTTAGTGATGAATAATATGTTGATTGTGATGGTTCCACATGCAGTGGACACGTTGTTAAATAGGACCAAGACACAGCATTTAACTAGTGCTCGATTGTCAGGTTACGAGTTGACACTGTTAGCGAGTCATGTGCACATAAAGAGGTGCAATACGTTGAATCCAGCCACGTTATTGCCGATTTCAGTAGAGACAGATGATGTTGAACAACATGATTGTTTTCTTAGGACAGAAGAAGAAATGAAAGGGAGAGTAGATCTTAAAGATACTCCTCTTGTAAAGTGTGATGGTACCTTATGGGTGGATGGTTCATGCTTCAAGCTTCCGAATGGTGATACGACTGCAGCATATGCTGTCACAACTTTGCATACGATTGTTGAAGCTGCACGAATACCACATAATTCGGCTCAAGCAGCAGAGCTGATTGCACTTACGAGAGCGTGTGTGTTATCGAAAGGAATGAAAGT
Source organism: Pleurodeles waltl (assembly GCF_031143425.1). Taxonomy (NCBI): domain Eukaryota; kingdom Metazoa; phylum Chordata; class Amphibia; order Caudata; family Salamandridae; genus Pleurodeles; species Pleurodeles waltl. Next base: position 637,769,787 of record NC_090439.1, on the reverse strand, counting down.
GACCATATAAACCGACAGCCAGTATGCGTTTGGTGTGGCCCATAGTTTTGGACGATTGTGGAAAGAACGTGGGTTCCTGACTTCGCATGGAGCTAAAATTCAGCATGGTCAGTTGGTGAATGAGCTTCTTGAGTCACTGACCTTGCCATTACAAGTTGCGATTGTGAAATGCAGTGCACACAAGAAGGTTACTGATGATGTCGGTCGTGGCAATGCATTTGCTGACGAAATCGCAAAAGAAACAGCAAAAGATGTGATGAATCGAATGTATGTTGCAGGCCCCGCAAGATGGGTTGGTGACATTGGAATATGTGAAGATACGATAGAGGGTGTGAAGTCTATTCAAGCTGAAGCTTCAGAGAAAGAATTGAGCGTGTGGAAAGAGAGTACGGGTAAATTGGATGAAAATGGTTGTTGGGTTGACTTGTCAGAACATCAGCGATGGTTGTTATCCGATGCGTATGTGCTTGCAGTGGTGACAATGGCTCAAGGAATGGCCCATATCAGTGTGAAAGGGATTTGTAAGTTGTTGGCAAAATGCTGGAATTCCTAAATGTGCAGAGAATGTGGTCAAGAATTGCATGGTGTGTCTGAAATACAATCCTGGTAGGGGAACCCCAACTCCAGCTGGTCATTTTGCGCCTCCAACGTATCCGTTCGAGGTTTTGCAGCTAGATTTCATCCACATGGAAAGGTGCAACAATCTGAAATACGTACTTGTTGTTGTTTGTGCTTTTTCAAGATGGGTAGAAGCATATCCCTTAAAAGACAACACTGCCTTATCCACAGCTAAAGCCCTTGTCAAAGAATTCTTCCCTAGGTTTGGAATGCCGCGAATGGTCTGGAGTGATAATGGGAGTGAATTTGTGGGTCGAGTGATGAAAAAAGTATGTGAAGGGCTAGGTATCCAGCAAAAATTCCACGCTGCAAATCACCCCCAATCAGCTGGACTAGTAGAGTGCTATAATGGCACGCTAAAACTGAAGTTGGCAAAGATACAAGCAAGCTCTGGTCTTAAATGGCCTGACGCTCTGCCTCTAGCACTCCTATCAACAAGAATGACTGTGCATTCGCGAGTGGGACTTAGTCCATATGAAATTGTGTTTGGCCGCCCGGCCAACATATGGGGAGTGCCAAGACCAACAAAATTCAGTGAGAATGAACACCCTGTACTGCTTGATTATTTGTATGAATTGAGGGCTAAATTGCGTGTTCTACACCAACAGGTTCACGATACTCTGGCTCAGGTCTCTGAAGCTCCAGGACATCTTATTGATCCTGGATCATGGGTACTGGTCAAGAACTTCCAGCGGACAAAGAATGACCAGCCCCGTTGGACCGGCCCTTACCTCGTCCTTCTCTCAACAAGATCAGCTGTTCGAGTGGAAGGGAAAAAGAACTGGATCCACAGCGTACACTGCAAGAGGGTCCCTTTTCCTCTACTGTACGACCGGTGGGTCCAGGAGGGGATCGCTGACTCTGAGACTGAGACTGTGCCTCGTTTTTTGCCATTTAGCGATGCACTTGTAAAAGGAACAATTTCTGAACGAGAAAGTGACAATAATTTGCAAGAAGCTGTGCCACCGTCAATTCGATTGAACACTACAGAGCCTGAACTCTTGTTCCAGAACCAGACAGTACCTGGAAAAAGCCGTTATAATTTGAGACCAAGAACTAAGGACAAATCATTTTTTTCCCGTTCCTTTGCTATTTTTTTAAAGTGCCGCTCTCTCATCTGAGAAACTTTCTTATTTTTGTTTTTTTTCTTTTTGAACCGCCATCCGGGTTCAGCTGTAGGGTCGTGGTTGCCCAAGTCTTTGGAGTGCAGCTGAAGACGTTAGGTCGTCAGTTCTGGTCGGTCTAAGGGAGTTGCCCTGGACTGACAGAAGCATTCCCTAGCATAGAACACCCTACCACCACGAGCAGCAATTAGAGAGGATGGAGTTTTTCAAGAATGAGAGACCTGCCAGACAGATGGACTTTAAAGCCAGAATGGGTATAATAATGACAAAGAAACGATTGTTGATATTATGTATTTTCATGTTGCTTAGTGTAATGACGTTTTTAATAGGATATGTTTTATTCTCTTTTCAAGTGACATTTGCACCCATTACTCAGCCCATACCTCCTTCTACTGTTTCCTCGCATTCTTTTCACCCCCTGCCTGAACACGAGTCTGCCAGAAGATTAGAATTTGTCAACAATTCATTCATTCAGCTTCTACACCAACACCAATTAGTAGTGAACACAACTAACTGTTGGGTGTGTGGTCTTATGCCTCATACTACTGATAAAGGTATCCCTTATCTGGTCCTGCCTTTCAGCCATAATGGTTCAGTATGGGCATATAGAACGGTGTTCATATACGCGTATGAAGCCAACCCCCTACGTTCTGTGAAAGATAATCCTAAGAATAGTGCTCTAGCTAAGGGTATAGTAGATATGATTAGGGAAGATATTTCCTATGAGACTATCCCGAGAGATGAGACACTAGCATATATTGGATGGAACATAACAGGATATGGAGTTACTCTGAGTGGGAACCAGCGAGCAAAGAGATCCTCCCCGATTTGGATTGTACCCCATCAGGGTCACCTATGTCTGCAAGGTAATGGCAAGAATCCCAGAGCTCAGTTAGGGAAAAGTATCTGCACTGAAACATATGTTTTTGCGTCTCAGACTTCTCCTTCGTTCTTAGCAGCTATGGGTACCTATTTCATCTGCCATAATAGAGCCTATACATGGTTGCCTCCTGACTTCTCAGGCACATGTTTTGTTTCATTCCTGTTACCTCCCACCTACACGGCCGCGGCAGATTACCATAAGACAAGGATAGTTAGAGGTGTCATAAGTAAAGAAGACACTACAGGACAAGAATTTGGAGATTTCGTAAAGGGTTTTCTGCCGTTTTGGGGCCCTATGGTTAACAGCAGGAACATAAGGCAATTGACAAGGGTGGTTGAATCCACGGTAGTTGAAACCGCCGGTGCCCTTGGTAATTTGACTGCTGAGCTCCAGTCGGATCGCCTTATGACTCTTCAGAACAGGGTCGCATTAGACGTCATACTTGCAGACCGAGGTGGGGTATGTAAAGTGATCCAATCAAGTTGCTGTGTTTTCATCCCAGATAACGCTCCGACAGTCTACCAGGCCATTTCCAAACTGCATAAGATCTCCGAGTCTATTCACGTGGATAAAGGAGATTGGTCATTGATGGGGTGGTTCTGGGAGCTGATATCCGCCTGGGGATGGAAGACTCTGGTAGTCATTGGGATGATCTTAGCCATTCTTTTCCTGTCCTGTCTGTGTGTACAGTGTGCTCCTGCAATATGTGGCCTCTGTGCTACATCGTGTGTAAGGAAACCTGTATCAAGGGACGAGCTAAGTAATAGGATGATGCTACAGCAACATCTCAACGACTTTATGAATATAGACCTGGACTCAGATTAGCGTGAGTATGGGTTATTGCCTATGTAAGGGCAAAAGGAGGGTCTGTGGTACTGAAAATTCTGGACCTGTGTTATAAGCGTCGTCGTATCACAACGATTTTGGTATCAGCAGACCGGGAATGATTAGAATAGTATGCACAAGCATTGTATTCATATTCGGGTAACAAAATCACCCGAATATCAGAGTTTCCGTCCTGAACCCTCGTGTTCCATTTAAACGACAGCCATTTTATGATTGCCCTCACATAGGCCAATGTCTAATGCTGAAAACGAGTCTGAAGGACACGTACACCTTTGCTGACTCCTCTGTGACCTGGGCAAGCTGACTCCACTGCCTGAAGCCAAACCTGTTCGGACAGTTTCTTTCCCAGTGGCCGAATGAGATTAGTATCAAGGCACAACACATCATAAACCTTTCATCACACACAAACCATGCCTAATCTTACACACACCTGTCTCTGTTTCTTTCTTTATGACTTGCTTTACAAGGAGGAGGTGCCCGTTTATATTGGGGGTCCGTCGATATCTGATGAAAGTACTAAGCCTTGCCGGGTAATTGATTGAGGGCTGGACAAACTGAAATATGGGCTTGTCATCATAACCCTGCTATTACTTTGTAGTGAAAATATGTGAATGGTCAACTGTAAAATAAGGAATGTTTGCCTAAAGCATAATATTTTGTATAAAAGAGAAGGTTAGCTTTGCAAAGGGAGCAGTCTCCTGAGAATATACACTGTGTTGTGTAGCAAAGGGAGCAGTCTCCTGAGAATATACACTGTGTTGTACTTCTAGGATACCTGTTGCTGGCTGCAGCCAATAAACAAGATCTTTGACTTCACCAAGAAGACTCTGTGTTTCTGTAGTCTGAAACAGGAAGGACTCGAAGTCTTAGGGTGTGTTCCCTGGCACCGCTGGGTTCTGAAAAACCCAGTACTTCAGTGTGGTCGAGCAGTTAGGCTTTTGTTGTACACACACAGACAATAAAGGAAGCACACACTGCATAACTAACTCCAAGCCAATGTTTTTTTTATATAGCAAAAATATATTTTGTTAGTTTAGTTATAGAACCACAAGATTCAAGTTGCAGGTAAGTACATGAGTAAGTAAGTATCCAACATATATATCAATAACACTTTGGTTAGAATTGGCATGTTATACAGTTTTCAAATAAATGGCAATAATCTGATTTAAAAGTTGACAGTGCAATTTTCAGAAACAGTTCCTGGAGGGAAGAAATGTTAGCACAGTCTTGAGGTAAGTACATGACTTACAGTTCCAATCTCCGGGGGTTAGGAAGTCCACTGGTCGGGGTTCAAGTTAACCCTAAATACCCACCACTAGCAACAAGGGGCCGGCCAGGTGCAGAGGTCAAACAGGAGGCAAATTTAACATGGGCTCCTACGGAGACTGGGGGCACTTGGAATCAGGATTGCTTGCAGCTACGTACTTGCATCTTCGGAGGGCAGACCTGAGGGGTTTAGAGGAGCACCGGAGGGGGGCCACAGGTCATCACCAAACATACACACCCTCAGCGGCGCAAGGGCGGCCGGATGCAGGGTGCAAACACAGCATCAGGCTCCCAATGCTTTCCTTTTAGGGGGACATTGAGGTCACGTAGATGCTGCAGGCTGAGTCTGGGGGGGTGGGGTGGGGGGGGGGGGAGTTGGTTCCGGAAAACCGCAGGCTGGACAAGGAGGAGGGCTGTCTTCTGGAAGTGGCTGCACCAAAGTTCGGATTCCCCAAGGCCAGGGGGCTCTTGGTGCAGAGTACTTTTTGGAGACAGGTATCTTCGTCCGGTTCTGTCGCAGTCAGGGGGGTCCTCCAGATTCAGGCTGCAGGCATCATTGTGGTAGACAGGAGTTGTCAACCCAGGGTGGACATTTGCTCAGAATCACCTGGGGATTAGCTCTAGTCAGTTGGGCCACCTGGACTCAGGCCGTGGGCGTTGGGTGCAGAGTGGGCAGAACTTGCAGATCCATGGCGGTTCTGGGGTCCTGTGATGCAGTTTCTATTTGGACAGGGCCACTGTCCATGGGAGTGCTTGGTCCTCTGTGATGCAGGCAGTCCTCTGGAGACTTTTCAGAGGTCGCTGGTCGTGTAGGATGCGTTGCTTTCTCCTTGCAGGGCTTTTGAAGCTGGAGACAGGCCGGTAGGGCTGGGTCCAAGTCAGTTTGTGTTTCAGTCTTCTCTGCTGAGGTTCAGCTTAGAAGTCCTTCTTCTTTCTTCTTGTGAGGTCCCCAGGAATCTGGTGAGCTAAGTTCAGGGGATCCCTTAAATACTAGATTTAGGGATGTTACAGGGGTCAGAGGGCAGTAGCCAATGACTACGGTCCCTGAAGGTGGCTACACCCTTCCTGAGCCCACTCCCTTTGGTGGAGGGGGCACATTCATAACCCTACTGGTTCCTGTCCACCAAACCAAGATGGAGAATTTTGCAGGAATGGGGTCACTTCAGCTCTGGATACCTAGGGGTGGTCCCAGCTGAAGTGGTCACTCCTTGTTTTTCCTAAGTTTCCCACCAAACTTGCAGCCAAAAGTGGGGCTTTGTCCGGGGGCAGGCATCTCCACTAGCTAGAGTGCCCTGGGGCACTGTAACAGGAAGCCTGAGCCTTTGAGGCTCACTGCCAGGTGTTACAGTTCATACAGGGCGGAGGTGTGTAGCACCTCCACCCACAGCAGGCTTTGTTTCTGGCCTTAGCAGAAATGCCTTCACCCCATGGGGTCAGAAACTTGTCTGCTAGTGGCAGGCTGGCACAGACCCGTCAGCCCTACACTACAGGATTGGGTAAAATACAGGGGGCGTCTCTAAGATGCCCTCTGTGTGCTTTTTAGAATAAATCTAACACTGGCATTAGTGTGGGTTTTTTGTGCTGAGAAGGTTGATACCAAATTTCATAATGACAAACTCTCAACTCATGTACTTAATAGGACCACACTACACTTACAATGTCTAAGAATCGACTTAAACACTGTAGGGGTACATTGCTTGTGCAGCTATGCACTCACCTGTGGTATAGTGCACCCTGCCTTAGGGCTGTAAGGCCTGCTAAAGGGGTGACTTACCTATGCAGAAGGCAGTGTTTTGTAGGCATGGCACCTTGAGAGGGATGCCATGTTGACTTTGCCTTTTTCTCCCCACCAGCACACACAATCTGCAATTACAGCGTGCGTGTATTTGGTGAGGGGTCCATTAGGGTGGCACAACATATGCGGCAGCCCTTAGGGACCCTCCCAGGCCACAGGGCCGTTGGTACCACTGGCGCATCTCACAAGGGACTTATCTGTGTGCCAGAGGTGTGCCAATTATGGAAACAATGGTACAGTTTCAGGGAAAGTACACTGGTGCTGGGGACTGGTTAGCAGGATCCCAGCACACTCTCAGTCAAGTCAGCATCAATATAAGGCAAAAAGTGGGGGGCTAACTGCAATAAGGGCCAGTTTCCTACAGATATCATAGCTGAATATCAACAGGATTACAATAAGCGTGTTCATTGATGAAAGCTACTTTCAGAATGAAGAATAAACTTTCAGGCATGGCTTGCGTACCAGGTGACAAGTGGATAAATGTAGCATGAAAGCATTTTTTAGTATTTAAAGTGCAGTTTTTTAACCCGGGTCATATATGTATGAACTAACTTTGTCCTTAGCATACCATGTAGGAATACAACTTTTCTACTGGTGTTTGCAATAGTTCAAATAGAGCTCAAATACTAAGCATCACTTTTGTGAAATGAACAAGTTTGATACAGTTTATAGGACCCCAGGATGACTCTTGTAGAGTCAAACAAGTGCTATTGAATTTGTTGCAGACATTCTTTGGTTCCAGGTGTCTTAGCTGACTTCATAAAAGAACAGAGAACAGGATTCCAACAGCAAGTCCCTGCGGCAGCACCTATCCATCAGGATAGCCTATCCAGGATACTATAAAAGAAGAAAACGTATGCGCAGTGCTTCAAGATAGCCGTCAACCCCGTCAATTATAGTGAGAATTCTGTGGCCTAATGTGACATGTCATTCTTTTTGTCTTTATTCAGGTGTTTCAGCAAAACACATCAGTCTAAGAGAGTTGGCTTCTGTCAGGCAGTACCTAAACCCTCCATGCACTTCCATCCCCCAAATCATCTGAAGACATGCACGCTCTCGAGCCTTAGAGTAGCACATCACATAACATAAGAACAATGCGCATATGTAAGCGTGTCTTAATGCTGCATCTTGACAGGTTGGTTTTTAAAAGATACCAGAGATTTTTGTAAGCATTTGCGTATGTAGGGTTGTCTTCATGAAATCTGATTTTGAATCTCATTGTTGTGTCCGTTTTGTGGGTCATGTTTGAAAGTAGGATTAATCTCATTCGCCTTTTGACGATGTGTCCAGTTTTTTAGATCTGAGATGCATTAGAATCATCCATTATTTTTGAAAATATATCCGCGCTGCCAGTTCATACTGATTGACTTTGGTTTTCAATGGAGTTTCATTGGAGTTTGTTGTTGCTTGTGCAGACTGTAAGGTCTAATAAGACACTTGTGTTTTGGAAACGTGTGATATTAATTTAATGTTAATTTCATTACTGCTCATTAATTAAATATATATTTGGGGATGGTCCAAGGCGTCCTGGCAAATAAGGATGTCATCAATAAAACGCACCGAATTATATATTAGATGAGGTGTAAATTCGTCATCGCACATGCATTGTCGTTCTGCATGTCCCAAAATTAAACAACCATATGGTGGAGTGGTTTTAATTCCCATTGCTGTTCTGCATAGCTGAACAAAGAGGTCACTGTGGAAGGCAAACACACTATAACGAAGACAAAAACTCAAAATTTCCATAATCACTTACTATGTTGCACATGAAAAGTGCTAATCTAGAAGCCAAGGAGTTTTTGATAGATTTCAGACCATCTGTATTGTTGATGGAAGTGTAAAGACTTACTATGTCAATGGATGCTAATGAATAATCTTGCACACAGGATAGTTTGTAGTTTGTTTAAGGTGGCCTTGGTGTCCTGTATGTAGGAATGTAAGTCATACATGAAGGGTTGAAGATGTGAGGCAATAAAGTCCCCCAGGAATGAGTAGGCAGGATCAATATCCAAGATTAAAGGGCTTCTTAGAGGGGACGCAGGAAAGGGGACACTCCTTAACTGGGCCATTTTAGGGTTATGAATCCAGAGAGTTTTTGTTGGTTGTTAGTAATCCTTTGGCAACCTATCTTCACAAATTTTATTTGTGTGTGGATTTTAGGAGTTGGGTTATGACTGAATTTCTCACAGCAAATCATTTTCACATTCTGCGCCCATTCACGCAAAACATAAACAAACAACAATCTATAAAAAAAAACACTTCTATAAAATATTCCAGACTTATTGGCTTTGCTAAACCTCTATTTTGTAGCGGTATGAATATCATAAGTTGGTTGGTCTATCTCCTAAACCGTTTGCCTACATTACAGGTCATGAGCTAATATCCTGAGTAGATGCAACCTGCTTCTGAGAATCATAGTTGACTTGTCATGTTGAGGCCGTAATGCGCCCTGCCCACCGTTGACTTTGCTACCTAAGATGCCATACACTGGCCTTGGTTGCTGCAGAGTGAGCAACAAAATACATACGACAGGTGTTTGGCACCAAGATCACAGTCAGGACTGGTGAGACAGTACTGGCGACACATAGCAAATTGTCAGCTCAAAGGAAGAAGATGTTGGAGGAGGAGGCGGCTCCTTTGGCACGCAGTGGTTCCCTTGTAGTCTGTAGGGCAGAAGGTGTCATGTATGTAGCCTATGTGTGACTGTCAGACTCAGCCCGTTGGACAGTAGGGGCAGCTGCACTGACACAAGACTCTCAATGGGAACTTGTCTGGTTAACCTCTGACCTGGAGTGGTGCAATGGGCCAGGCTGCCATGTCCTTATACTATGAGCATCCCTGTACTGTTTTTCTGGAAATTACTCTGACAGTTAGACTTATGTGAGCAGAGGAGGCCATAGTGGTAACTCTTGTGATTGGCTACCAATATTAGTTTGTGTCCCCATTAAGTATATATTTCTAATCCACCCTGTGCAGACTGATTCCAGGGGCGTAACACAGGCCACTGTAGTACATATGGCACAAGGGTACCCTAACCCTTCAGGGGCCTGCAACCCTTCAAGGGGTTCTAATGCCACTCAAAGCCAATGAATATATGCGATACCTGGAAGACTGAGGGGGCCTTCTTCACACTCTGCAGGAGGGGCCTATCATCTTACATTAGGCAGTGACTGATTCTGTGCAGACTGGAGGGATGCTCTGCTCCCTCTAAGCAGTGTCAACTCTATAACTTGCATAAGTACTTCAGGGGTGTCACAGATTTGTTGAAGTCATTTCTTTACCATTATATTGCATAGAAGTGTGGATTTCCGACACCGACCCTATATGGACATGACTGCTTTATCTGCTCATGATAAAGTGTCACACCTAAGGTACATAAATATCAACATAGGTGCCCAGCAAATATGCAATTTTAATATGCAGTAATCTGAACTCTTTGTAGCTATGCAATGACTTAAAAACACTGCTTGATGAAATTCTTCACATTAAAACTTAGGTCATCATGGGGCTTCCTGTACCACCTATATTGCTCTTGGCATTTACCACCCACAGATGTGATAATGGAAATTGGCTGCATAAGAGGCAGCTAGGTTCTACCAGGCTCCTATTGTCCACCATTTTAATCAATCCAGGCGCAAGTGGTGATGGACTCCACTGCCCCAACAGGCTCTAAGCATGTTGTTCCCAAGCAACTTGATATGCTGCCTGCGAACGATTATGAGCAGATTTAGTGGAATGTGCTGATGCATATTTTCCAAGGGGTCTCATAATTGTTTAGTAGCTATTCAAATACAAATTAAAGCTCTAAACTAAATAGATTTTATTCTTGTGAATCTCTGACTAGATGAGGCTATGACAAGAGTTCAAAGAGAATCTGGAAGTGGCTCCATGTAACTCTCATTATCGTCTCATAGTCATGACAGAGTTGTCACGTTCCTAACGTCACACTTGTGTAATGTTTGTATAAGCTCTGCAGTGGCATGCTTTTCCTCCAGGGCTGAATCTCAAGTGAGAACTGCTTGCAGAGTGTGATAGAAGGTATTTCATGCCTCATCGCAAGCATCCGACCTGTAGCCATTGTATTGTAATATATTGTTTAGCAGCTTTTATACAGCGCTTACTACCCCTACATGGGGCACTGAAGCTTTTGCCTACATGAGTAGGACGCTACACCCTCTAGGGCAGGGGTCTACAAACTGGGGGGCAGGCCCCCCTAGGGGGGCCTCAAGTGATCCCAGTGGGGGTGCCAGACTCTGGCCAAAAGATACATTACACAGATAACAGTGTTTTGTTTTAAGGTGAAACATGTTATTACATTTTTTTTAAAGGTAACAGTACTTAACTGCAATGTTTAAATGCATCTAGACATATTTAAACATTGCCATCTTTATAAAATATTTGTGAAAAATTCTGAGGGGGGCCCAATGATTTTTATTTTTCAACTCGGGGGGGGCGCGGCCTTAAAAAGTTTGGAGACCACTGCTCTAGGGTGTGTGGTTGGATGGATGTTGTTTTTGCTTTGATCCTATGTGGGAAGTGGTTCCTTGTTGTGCGTGATGATCACCGAGGTGTGCTTCTCATGCCATGGGATGCAGCACTTAGCAGTGCGTTGAATGACGAAGTGTAAGAGATAGACGTGCAGTTTTATGGGGTTTTTTAGCATGCCATTAGCTTTTACCAGCTCTGCAGGTTCCTTTATGGTATTTCATATGATATAATCTACTTAGAAGGTTGCTGTACTGGGTTGTCCTGTCTGAGATTCTGAGTATAGTTGTGGTGCTGAGCAGGCATAATTGGAGGGAGAGATAAGCGGACAGGTCTGTAAGGATGGGCATTTTTATTATCATTCCATATCTGAGTATCTATCATGCCACTGAATAGGAGTGAAAATGGTCTTTGGCTTAGCATGGAAATGTGCTTTCCCAAGTTCATACTCCCAATACCATCCACAACAAGATGGCTGCCACAGATTTTTGATGATCGATACTGATAATGTTCCCTGTTGTATGCAGCTAAAAAGATGCACTCTAAACAGCTTTCAATAAATTATGTTTGCCTTCCACATCTAAACCTCTGCTAACCGGCCCTACAATGCATGCGCTAAATGTATTTTTTCTTGTGGTTTCATTGAATGAAGATGTGTATTTAGCTCCATGTTAAGTAGTTGACTTGAAATGTATTATTGATATAAGACTGGATATTGATCGGTGGAGCATTTTGGACAGTTCCTTCGCAAAGGAAGCCTTGTTTTATGTCAGACGATAGTTAATGGATTATTTAAAATTTGGTTCTTCGTATTGCTCCGAACTGACCATGCCTCTGACAAACTGTTGTTACATTCTGGAAATTATGTAAGTGAAATAAATAAATACTTTTATCAGTGGATGAAAGGACAAAATCTAAATTTTGATATGATATTAAAATACTAAAGTGTGTTTTACTTGAAGTAATCCCCTCTTTTTTTTTTTTTTTTTACAAAAGCCAAAAATAAAACGTGCTATTGTATTTCTAATTTTCTATCCAACCTCGCCCACACCAACATCCATGTTGTTAAACATTGTATGGCAAAAATTATAGCTTTTTCCTGTTGCTACCAACAAAATGCTTTTCCTGTTATGGCAGAATCATTACACTTGCAGCAAAACGCACTGTAGAGCATTAAAAAGCCCAGCAAACAGGAAACACAGAGTTCATTTCTTTCAACGCAATCATTTCTCTAAGGAATCAGTGCATGTGTAATACATTCCCGATGCACAGAAATACCACCCGAGTCATGAACCTGAATACTTGCATTGCTCTAGTGTTACTGACAGATGATACGTGGACGGACGTGTCCCTCGGTCAGAGAGAGGAGTGGGCTACTGCGTTGCGCGAGACTGTCCTTGGCACGGTGTCGATGGTGCGCGTGGACGCTAAGGAAACGAGCTCGCCTGAAGTGTAACGTACCTCAGAAAACCAGACTTTTGACGCCAAAACGTTATGTTACAATAAGGAAGAAACTAATAACTCCTTGCAAATAGCAGCGACTGTAAATAGAAATTTACATTTTGACAAACGAACACAGCAGACAGCGGGCACTCAATTCACCCCGTAAACAGACTAAAGAGGCCAAAGGCAGAATGACCGGATTCTGTGGAACGTGGCTGTTTTGGCTCCGGCGTTTCGAAGGACTCGTATCAGGAGCAGGATACAGCTGCCTTCTGACTAAACTCACGTTCAGTGAATAAACGTTAATCCGACCACCACGCGTCACCAGACACCTGTTTCCTGTTTTCATTATTACTCAGATTGTCAAGCTATCCCTTTCACCTGTAGACTACTTAAGAAGCGAATACAACCAAAATGAGTTTTTAGTTATCACACCCATTAGACATTTCACATCTTGGTTTTTCTTAGGTGAATCAAATTTTGAATTTCTTGGATCGAATCCTCCATCCCAAAAAAGTAAAAGTGGGAAGAAGAGATCATTTTTCATGTTATTGTACACACAATGCCGTATAAACATTTGTATCCTGCATGTTTTGGTCTTCGCGCCGATGACTAACTTCCTTCTTTACTCCTAATGAAGGGCATTTCCTCTCCGGCAGCCCCGGGGGCCCTCCAAGAGTGCCGCTGATTGATAATAATGCAGCAGCATTCACAAATAAGAAAGGGTGGCACCATCCTCAAAATGGACTCCGCCGAGTGAAACCGACCATAAAAGTCACTGGCCATTTTTCCAAAGAAAGGGTGCAATGTCAAGCCACACACTTTAGAAAGTTAACTGATCGCCTTCAGTTGTTGATTGCTGTAATGCGCCCTTTAAAGAAGGTACAAAGGCGCCCACATAGTGTTAATGTCCCTATTATAAAATGAGCACAAGGGATTGGTGTAACGTTTAGAGAATGTGGGGTTAGATGACTTGTATGTGAAGACATGATATGTGAGATGAAAGCTGTGGAACCTGGTGGCGTGGATGGCGAGGTGTCTGTAGTCATAGCCAACATCTTGGAAACGTGGCTTCCTGAGAAGGACACTGTGGACAGCACTGAGCTCACCATGGAGTATGTAGCTTGATATTGAATAATAACAAGCTTCCTAAACGATCGATGGGCCTGGCTGATAAGTTGCTGGAATTTTCTTGCAAATAGCAGGTGGCCGAGACCCTATCATAAAGCATAGCATCAAAAATAAGATTTTCTTTTCTCGTGGATAATATGCATACTCATACTCTGATACTACTAAAATCTTGAACAACAGTGCTTGGCGGAGTTGTGTTATAATACTTTAAGTGTTAAATCACTTCTACTTTTACATCTTTAAAAGCTTACATAAGCCATTAGAAGAGCACATTGATGTTATACAACAATATGAAAATCAGATTGTTCAGATTTCTGCTGGAATGCAAATATCATTTAAATAATTGTTAATACTCTAAGAGGGTCTATCTTGTCTAATACTTCAAGCTCTCACCTGCATGGATGTTAATCTTACTTGCATAATATACAATATTTTCACTATATACTATACTTAAGATCATTTTCTAGACACTAGATCATATGGTGCATTTCCAGTGTGACCGATGAGCCACAGCAAAGCTGAAACCAATCTGGAGTTGCTTGTGTTCCCCATCAGAGGCCCTGGCCTGGCTGTTCAGACTGGACTGCATCATGAAACATCTGCTAATTCATTAAGTAGCTGAAAAATGACAGCATTCTTTTACCATTCCAAGCACAGTATTACAGCCTTGGATTAGGAAAATATTATCCAAGCCAATGTGGAATAATAAAAGCAACTGCTGACAAGCATTTCACTCTCTTTAGAGATCATCAGAGAAGTATAGCTTTGCCTCGACACAAGGATGGCACCCAGTATAGGTCGAACCCAAACACTCACAAGCTTAGAGTGCCACATAACTTATGCAAACCAGTACTCAGTCCTTTATGAAGCTCAAAACATCTCAGCATTGCTCTTATGCCCAGACGTAGGGGGTGTTTCTTGCAATGCTTTTAGTCCATTCTTTTATTACAGAATTATGGAAAGAAAACAAACCATCACAGTTTCAATCCTGGTTGCAGAAAATTAGAAAAATAAGTATGATGGATAAATGTATTGTAAAAGAATGAATGCACAGCATAAGTGAAAAAAATTGGGGTTGGTTTTAAATTTATATGAATGGATGATAAATATTGCCTATACATTTGAAATCCTTGCCTTGTACCTATGATAAGTGGACTGCTTATGTAGAAAACCGAATTAAAACATTAATAAAATAAAGAATATTGTGAAAACATATAATTTGTTTGCATTGGTACCATGGTGGTTAAGTATAGGACCTATTGTGGTTGCCCATTCATCACTGTTAATGCATCTTGCTTAATCGTGTGATTGTTAATTTTCTCAAATTCATGAAAGTGATGGAGACTCTACAGTGCAATAGAAATTAAGGGGAACATTTCTGAAAAGGTCTAGCAGCACTGCAAGTTACTTTGCTGTGCTGCATGATAGGAAAAGGGCAAGAATGAACCGTACTTAACATTGTATGGCACATTCCTGGCTTTCCCCTGCGCTGGTGCACATTGTGTTGCCTAGCACCAACACAGGCACTCTTGCACCATTGTTCAAGGGTGCCTGCGTCGTAAGCAGGATTGTTTTTGTGAAGGGCCACCTTGCTGTAAAAAATACAATCTCCTGAGTCATTTTCCACTCTGTAGCCTACATAGAGGAAAGAACGAAGAGAAATAAGCATACTTCTCCTTATTATGCCTCAACTGGGGAGGCGTAGCAGTTTTGACGCATTCTCAGGTCTACTACTTATATTAAATTTTGGAATGCATCAAAACTCATGGGTGTTGCCTGGGGCCACCCAGGAACAACCCATGGAATGAACCCTGGGGCAGAGTAATGCAACACAGACATTTGAACTGTGTTGCATTATTCTGGATTTATGAAGCCACTCAGGACCACACAAGGTGGACGTGCGTGGTTTGATAAATCAAACTTAAATGTTGCATTGGTTTTGCGACCCGATGTGCAAAATCAACGCAACCCTTTGATAAATCTGTCCCCAGTGTATTAGCTCCTGCTCAAATGTTGAAATAATACACATTTTTGAGGATCTTTTGAATTGCATTTGATGTAAATGTTATTCGTTCCCATGTGTACAGGGCCTTGGATAGGCGATGTGAACACGATTAGATTCTATTTTAAGGATTAATGTAAATGTAATTGTTACATTAGTTACAGCTGATATCTGTTATACTGTCTACAGGAATGAGGTGCTTTTCTTCAATAGCCAAAGTTAATTTTCTAGTTTTGATGGCAGATTGTTTGCCAGTGGTATTAAGGGTGCAGTGTTTTGCTTTTTAGTCTACCTTTTAAGGAGGGAGACAAAGTGTATAAAACATGTTACCTATTTTCTTCAAAACAATTTAGAATCAATCCACTTGGACGGTGATGGCATATGATTAAAAAAAATAGCGGGAACGTTTTATGTCTCCTATAGAAGTCTTCAGAAAGCAGGAAGTGTACTGAAAAAAAACATTGGACCAGATGTATCACGCAAAAATGCGTTTTGGTATGTAACAAGTCCACTTTGCAATTCGGTAACTTATTACCGGATAGCAAATTGGATTTGCGACTACATACCGGTTCGGTATTAGGAAGGGGAGTGTCAAGGGCGTCCCTTCCCAATACCGAATCGCAGAGGCACGTATGATTGTTTTCTGACCGTGAATGTGGTTGCAAAACAATCGCAGTTACCACCTACTTCAAGTAGGTGGTAACCCATTCGCAAAGGGGAAGGGGTCCCAAAGGGACCCCTTCCCCTTTGTGAATGCATGTGAAAACGTTTTTTAAGAGCGGGCAGTGATCCCACGGACCACTGCCACTCCTAAAAAATTAAAAGAAAACTTTTTATTTTTCCTTTTTAAACGCATCCCATTTTCCTTTAAGGAAAACTGGCTGCATTAAAAAAATATATATATATTTTGCAAAGGAATCACAGACATGGTGGTGTGCTGAGCCCAGCAGGCCACCATCCCTGTGATTGTAGCCATTCGCAATGGCTCGCAAATTGCGACCTACCTCATGAATATTGATAAGGTAGGCCCATTTGCGAGCCCTTGCGAATCGCAGTTTGAAACCCCTGGAGTTTCATACATTCCAATAGCGATTAATTAATTGCGATTTGCTAAAAATCTCAATTAGGTAATCGCTATTGTAAAGATTGATACAACTGGCCCATTGTTTTTTTGGTTCTTTAATGTCGGTACATTTTGTGCGATACACTACAAGAGATTTTTTTGGATAATGTATGAATTCAGTAACATGTCCAAATGTTCTATTTACAGGTCATTTTCATTGTGAATGTTTTGCTGAACCATAACATACAAATTTACACAAACTTTAAAACTATTGTATAATACTGCTATTTTTTAAATGGACTTGTTAAATTATTTAAGCTTGTCAATACCTTGATTGTAAAGTGATGCTATCAAACCGAACATGTAAGTGCTTAGTGGAGGATAAATCAATGAAAGGTTGTTTTCTGTGAAGCATTTCTTCATTGAGATGTTTACAATCCTCATTAGAAATAAACTAGATCTAAGCTTTGACCGAATTTTATTTTTTTGCTGATGGTATTAATTTTCCAGTGTGGATGTCATGTAAAATGTTTCTATGTTCCTCATCTTTAACATTTCTCTAATTTTGTGTTAATTCCTGATGAAGTCCATACATTGACATTCTCTATGCTTCAAAGTGACTTCCTGGCTTGGTTGTTACTTAGCTTTTCAGATAATAACAGATCTTTCACTGACGTAAATGAAATCATTTCTTAATAAATCATGTTTACCACCAACGAAAGTATCATTCATAAAAGAATTGTGGGTAACATTTAATTTTATGCAATTCTTAAATCATCAATAATAAGAATAATCAGTGTTTTCTTATGTCTTCGAACGTGACTAACTTCACTAGTTCATTTATGATGCTCGAGCCTGTATTGCTCCACCGTTAATGCCAGCAGGTGTTATAAAGCATTTATTGTTAAATGCTGCTATCCCCATAGATTTGTTACTAAACCAGGTATTGCACAGGCAGTAACATTATATGCATCAAGGGCAGTGTTTCTCATCATGGTGGAGGCCACATTCTCATAACAATTTTACTGTGTATGTAAACAAACAAGAATAGAAGGTAGATATCGATTACTATTATTATCTTCATACAGGGATATCTTGATGAATCTCCAGGCCTGAGACACAAATAATATTAGGTGGGGTGGTGGGGGACCTCAGAGGTTGCTGGGAAGTCAGCCGGGGGCAGCAGAATGAAGCAGTACTTCCAGTGCCTTTCTAGATTGAGAATTGTGATGCATGTACCTTTCAGACCTCTGGAATCCGAAAATAATTCAATCATAGTCCCCTTATCATTATATTTTTGAGGACATCCTCTGGCTCTATATAATCCTATTTTCCCTGAGGGCACAGTGTTATATGCCCTGCGTCCATTCTTTAATGGTTGGAGCGCCGTTACATATCAATCTGTGGAATATGTCTCACTTTGAAATCAAACAGTCAAAATCCAGTGGTGTGCTATTTACTCTAAGGTTCCCCCCACTCCTTCAACAGGCCAGTATGGCTATGTTAGGTGTTAGAAATTCCGATCTTCTCAGAAATGGAACCATCATGTATTCAACTGTTGATCAAAGTTGTAGTTGCAGGACAGGACAATATAGTGTAGGAAAGAGTCCACTTCAGTTAAACAGCATGTACACATCGGACTAGCCCCTTTATTAGTTTTCCAAAGCCTTCAAAGTAAAATATGTCCTATGTAAGTAGTTGAATTGTATTAGCAGGTGTCTGACTGATATGGATAATTCTCGTGGGAGATTTTGGGATCTTGCCACTCATGGTCATCTAAGATTCTTAAATCTTTTTGCCAGATGAAGCATAAGCTCTCCTGTTGGTCATATACTATGGTCACAAGGAAATGATATAGCCCGGAAACAGTGATCACTAATAGGTTCCACTACTAATGTGGCCTAGAATGGGTTAGATTCCTTGAGGGTCAACAGTTGATCCCAGATAGGGTCGATCATTTACCTAAACTATCGAAAGCGGAAAAAGTGAGATTCATGCAGGGAAATTTCCATGGTAAGTTCTGTGAAGGATTTCATGTCACCACCGTGCTATAACTGTCCTATTTTAATAACTTTTGTGGCTTTGGTAGAGCAGGGAAGACAATACACCAACCACAGTGGGGTTTTTAGGATCTGTCTCATACTACCTGATGGATTGCAGTGCCATGGCCCATGCCCTTAGAGTTGTTTTCATTACCTCAGTCAGTGGTGTCTGATGTTTGAAGCTATAAAAGAAGCATGTAGCTCCTTCCACTAGGAACAGGTGCAATTCTACACAATGGGCAACAGTCATTCCTTTCTTCAACAATCCAGTCGTTGACCACCAAGAGACGAGTTGGCGAGTAATAAAACTGCATATCTGGTGCTCCCAGGCTTCTCTTCGAGGTGGAGAAGGTGGCTCAGAGCTTCAGAAAGAAACAGAACAAGGTCTCAAAAGAGAGATTCTGCAAGATATATAACCTTCGGGGGATAGGGGGAGAAATTTTCATCAGTCTCTTGTCAATCTCCACCTGGTTTTACAAAAACAGAAGCACGTTGTTTGCATATAAGGAAATGTAGTCCTCTGTTATACCCCTCCACTGGAAGCCACTCACCAAAGCATTACTCCTGATCCATTATGCTAATTGCTCAATGACAAGGGCAAGCAACAATAGGGAGAGGGGACCAACGCCCACCTCATACCTCTCCACTACTGGGGAAGGGATCCAAGACTGCTCCATTGACTCTCTCGGCAGTCTATAGGTCTGCTAAGTACCAAGGCCCAAAGTTCCTTTTGCTTAGCACTTGGAATTCCTAGCTAATGGAATCAGATGCCTTCTCACAGTCAAGAAGAAATATGGCTAGAGGACTGACAAATTCTTTATGTTTAGCTAGGGCAAATTGCAGGCGTCTAATGCAGTGTCTGTGACCGCATCCAGGGTAAAGCCATTCTGGTCTTTATGCACTAGGAAGCGTATGACCTTTGACAGTCTGCTTTTGAGGATTTTGACTAAAATCTTAGTCTGGATGTTCTGGAGTGAGATAGGTCTGTATTACGAACAGTGGTTTCAGAATTGTAACTATGATGGCCCCATGTATGTCCCTTGGCATCCAGCCAACTGCAACAGGCTCATTAAATAGGTACAGGAGGCAGAAGTCACTAATGATGTGCGCATTCTATTTAAAATTCTACTGGGACGGGTACCTGCTTGGTCCTGGGATTTTCCCTGATTGCATGGCTGCAGTTGCTGCACCAATTTTACCTGATATAACAAGAAGTTCCAAGCCATCTCATTCTGAGTTATCTAGCATTCAGAAAGGGAGATTAGTAATTAAGGGGTGCTGGGCCTCTATTATAGGGATGGGCGAGAGACATATAGAGTCTGGCAAATTGTGGCGCAATATCTCTGGCCCCCACTACCATACAGTTCTCTGAGAGTTGCAGGCCTTGTTGAAGCCTGGAACCATAGTCTCTTGCTCCCCAACCAATACAATAGCCTGACAGTGTTGTCCCTGGATTCATAAAGTCTACTTTGTAATGCCATCCAGATATGTTTAACGGTTTCTATGCTAAGGTGATGCAGTCAGGAGTTCATTTCTACTTCCCACAAGAGGTTTGGGTCTCTGGAGCACCATACCTCCCATTCTAGGAGAGTGTTCTGCATCTCCAAGGACCATTCTATTTCTTTCTCCCCAATAATATATGTCATTGCTATGTTGTCCTGTTTTTATTTTTTGTGGATTTTAGTGGTGTTTTCCAAACCTTTTGAAATCAGTGCTTGTCAGTGTTTATTCAGCAGCCTAAACCCTAACATAGACATAAACCGTGTTTTTCCGCTGTTTAAAAAACATGATGGTTTTGCAGTGATTGCTGTAAAGCACATATGTAGTGTTTTCCCAATGGCAGTGTTGAATGAGCTTATGTTGGATTGTTTTAGCATAGAAAGGCTGTGTATTGCACTTTCACTCACATCTCTTTACCTCTCACGCTCAGAGGCGTAATGCAAAGTGACGCCCCGCAGAATGTTGCAAGGAGTCTTTGAGTCTATGTCAGTCATCAGGGCATTTGTGATTCTTCGGTATGGTAGAGTCATCACAAGACGGAGAATGGTGCGTTTTTGGCCCCCCTGTGGTCTGGCCCTCAGATCAATGTCTTCTCCTATGCCTCTGATACCTGTGCTCTATTGGCTCTCACATTGTCCAGTCGGACGTCTGTGTAGGGGCATCTGTGTCTCACTATTAGGTTAGTTTTCTCTCTTTGCTTTCCTTCATCCAGTCCCATGCACTTTCAGGGGAGTAGAAGAAGTAGCTCTTGTCTTGAATTATGACCTTATGCAGCCAGAAACAGTAGCTTGTAATTCAGCTGGAAAGCTCTAAATTGTTGCTTGATTTCCCTAAAGGATCAACATTGGTATTTTTGAACAAGGCTGCAGTCAGGACTGTGTCCATGTCAGCACAGTTGAAGGATTGGACAATGAGTGGCCTATCTGGGGAGCCAGGGGGTGGATGAGCCATGAGAGAACTATGCACTCTTTTCACTAGGAAAAATTGAGAAAAGTCTTTAGATGGTACCTATGATTTTAGCCAGCCTGCAAGGAATTGAATTAGTATGGTAACCTCTACGTCCTCCTTGAGCTCCACAATTCTGTTATTCCATCTAGACCTCCCTTTTTCTTCTTTAGCCCTCCTTCAGATGTCTGACTGTTTGTTGCAGGGCTGATACTTATTCATCAGCATTGCTACTGAGGCTTCAGTTCTGGATGTTCTTCCCTCTGCTTCAGTCACCGTATCCTCCGTGTTCTGTAGGTCTTGTTTAAGTAGTGAGAGATCCAGACTTAGAACATCAAGTTTCCCTCCAAGGATACATCGGTGTACCCTGTTGATTGCAGTATAGCAGTTTTGGCTTATGGAGGTGTGACTCTGTTATTTGGGCTGGAGGGATGGTGGCCTGTCTGTTGGTCCATTTTATTGTTGGGCTGGGAGAATTCACCAATGTTGCCTTAGCTATTGTTCAGGGTCCGTTTTCTACCCATGTTTCTAGACCACACATACAGCTATAACAAGAGCCAGAAGGCCCAGCAGAGGCACCTTATCTCACAGATGTGGGTTACCGCGTGATGGCACTTGGGTCTGTTCTTGCTGAGTTCGGTTATCTTGCACAGAGCAGTCAGGCTATGAGGGCTCTCCTCCAGGTCTCTGTATACGACCCCTCGCTGTGCATTGTCCTTGTTCCTATTCCCACCCAGGGACCATGTGTTGTGCTGCAACTGCCATTCTTTATTTTCCCACAGATATTGTATGTATGGCTATGGTCTCAGTGTTGTGCTGCTGGAGGCTTCCTTTGCAGATATATATTTGTATATATATATAGATATATATTTGTATATATATATATATATATATACGTATATATAAAAAACTCACCAAAGGACCTAAAGTAATTTTTGTTAATACAACTATAATAGCCCCTACAACAGAAGTAACAAGAGAGAGGAACAATCATAATAATCTTCAACATATTATTTGGAAATTTTAACATGCAATTATGACATGTCTCGACAAAGATAAATCATATTTCACAACATCACCAATCAACACCTGCCACTTTGTGAAAGAGATGTTGTCAGACACCTCCTTATGACAGTTAGCATACATAAAAGGTGACAACATGTTTTTTAATGAAACTGAAGGCATTTCGGGATCCTGAAGTGGTTGGCACTTAGCAAGCGCCTTACTGGCAGTAGTCATATTTGTAAGTTCCTATGTTTTTACATTTATTTAGTTAAAAATGGTTTAAATTTTTTCTATTGTATTACCATGGGCCGTGTTCTGGTTATTTTGAGAAGATATCAAGCTTGCATGCAAGGTAAAAGACTCTAGAGTAAAATAACGTTCTTGGAAATCATTTTATTTTAACTTATTCTTTGGACATAAGAATCATCTTCAAGTTGGTGCTTTTAAAATTTAGGTAAACAAGTTACTTACCTTCGGTAATGCCTTATCTGGTAGAGGCAATATCTAGTTGTAGATTCCTTACCTCTGAATTCTCCCCAGGCGTCAGACTGGCTCCAGAAGATTTTCGTGAGTAGTACCGTGTGCGCTATTAGGTAGCATCGATTGGTTCAGCGTCCATCGTCCTCACGCTGGATATGATGTTGCGGGTCGTATATAGGTACCACCCCGGTAGTCTGACTTTAGTTTCTTTTCACAAATTTACATGCCAGAAGCACAGAGCCATAAAGAAACTGGATACTGGTGTATCAAAACTAAGGCTTTGAAAAGGGAGTCCCTGCCCTAAAAATCAGTTCCCAGAGAGGATGTGTGGGTCGGTAAGGAATCTGCAACTAGATATTGTCTATCAGACAAGGCAGTTGTTGGACCTGGCCCTAGTGGCAGGTTCATCCCCTGACTTTTTGCCTCCTTCTCCTACTTTTTCTGACCTCTCGCTGTTGGCTCTAGGACTCTGGGCACTTTAACACTGCTGATCAGTGCTAAAGTGCAGGTGCTCTCCCAGTTGGTATGATTGGCTTATACCTAATTGGCGTATTTAATTTACTTGTAAGTCTCTTGTACAGTGGTACCTCTATCCCCAGGGCCTGTAAATTAAATGCTACTAGTGGGCCTGCAGCGTTGCTTGCGCCACCCACTGAAGTAGCCTTTCAAACCTGTCTCAGGCCTGCTAGAGCAGGGTCTGTGTGCGCAGTTTTCTGCCCAGGGACCTTGCATCTAAATTTACTTGCCAGGCCCAGAATCCTGTTTTACTACATGTAAGTCACCCCTAAGGTAGGCCCTAGCTAGCCCTATGGGCAGGGTGCTATGTATGTAGAAGGCAGGACAGGCAGGTTGCGTGGCCTGTCCTGGTAGTGACAAACTGTGAGTGATGCCTTCTCATAGAATTGCACTAGAAACGCCCTGCTTTATATGTAGGGGGGTATTGTCTGATTTATGAGGAGTAGCGTAGGTATAGTTGTAATG
Source organism: Pleurodeles waltl (assembly GCF_031143425.1). Taxonomy (NCBI): domain Eukaryota; kingdom Metazoa; phylum Chordata; class Amphibia; order Caudata; family Salamandridae; genus Pleurodeles; species Pleurodeles waltl. The sequence continues at coordinate 637,746,178 of NC_090439.1, read as the reverse complement.
GTGGTAAGAAATGCTGCTTACTGGTGTAGGTGTATTTTTTTATTACTATTACAGAAATGCCACTTCTAGAAAGTGAGCATTTCTCTGTGCTTATGACTGGTGTTCTGCAGCTTGACTCCAATCCACATCTGGGCAGAGTGACAGTTGGGCTTTGTGCATACTTTTCAGACAGCATCAATCAATCAATCAATTAATTTGTAAAGCGTGCTACATACCCGTGAGGGTTTCAAGGCGCAGGGGGGGGTGCGGGAGGGGTGATGCTACTGCTCGAAGAGCCAAGTCTTGAGTAGTTTTCTGAATGAAAGAAGGTCCTGGGTCTGTCGTAGATCCGGCAGGAGGGTGTTCCTGGTCTTTGCGGCGAGGTAAGAGAATGATCTGCTGCCGGAAGATTTGCATCGGGCGGAGGCATTTTGGATGCGTTGGAGGAGTTTGGATGAGATACCGGTGTAGAGGGCGTTGCCGTAGTCGAGTCTGTTGCTGACGAGGGCCTGTGTTACTGTTTTTCTTGTTTCTGTTGGGATCCATTTGTAAATTCTGCAAAGCATGCAGAGGGTGTTGTAGCAGGAGGAGGAGATGGTGCTGACCTGCTTTGACATGGAGAGTGAGGAGTCGAGGGTGAAGCCGAGGTTTCGTGCGCTGTCGGTGGGCGTCGGTGGGGGACCCAGCGTGGACGGCCACCATGAGTTGTCCCAGGCAGAGGGGGTGCGCCCAAGGATGAGGACCTCTGTTTTGCCTGAGTTCAGTTTTAGCCGGCTGTCTCTCATCCAGTCGGCGATGGCTTTTAGTCCCGCGTGGAGGTTAGTTTTGGCGGTGTGCGGGTCCTTGGTGAGGGAGAGGATCAGTTGGGTGTCGTCGGCGTAGGAGATGATGTTGAGGTTGTGCTGACGGGCCACTTGTGCGAGGGGGGCCATGTAGATGTTGAACAGCATCGGGATGAGCCCTGGGGTACACCGCAGATGATGTTGAAGGCTTTGGATTGGTACGGGGAGAGGCGGACTCTTTGGGTTCTGCCAGTGAAGAAGGATGCGGTCCATTCGAGGGCCTGGTCCTGGATTCCTGCTGCGTGGAGACGGGATTTTAGGGTGTGGTGACATACGGTGTCAAAGGCGGCTGATAGGTCTAGGAGGATGAGGGCTGATGTTTCTCCATTGTCGAGGTGGCTTCTGATGTCGTCTGTGGCGGCGAGGAGGGCGGTTTCGGTGCTGTGGTTGCGCCTGAAGCCGGACTGGAAGGGGTCGAGGATGTTGTTGTCTTTGAGGTACTGAGTGAGCTGAGTGTTGACGATTTTCTCGATGACCTTCGCCGGGAACGGGAGCAGAGAGATGGTCCGGAGGTTTTTCAGGTCCTTGGGGTCCGCCTTTGGTTTTTTGAGAAGGGCGTTGATTTCGGTGTGTTTCCAGCTGTCCGGGAATCTTGCAGTTTCAAAGGAGATGTTGATGGCTTTCCGTAGGGGTGGTGCGATGGCCGTGTCTGCTTTGTTGAAGATGTGGTGTGGGCAGGGGTCTGATGGTGATCCGGAGTGGATGGAGTTCATGGTCTTGCAGGTTTCGTCGTTGCTGATGTTGGTCCAGGAGGTCAGTCGGCTGGAGCGGGTGGAGTTCGTGGTGGGTGGGGTAGGAGCGTCTGGAGTGTGAGGGGAGTTGAAGCTGTCGTGGATGTCCGTGATTTTTCGGTGGAAGGCGGATGCTAGGGCGTTGCAAAGTTCTTGGGAGGGGGGTGATGTCGTTGACAGTGGCATTAGGGTTGAAGAGTTCTTTTACGATGCTGAAAAGTTCTTTGCAGTCGTGGGCATTGTTTTCTAGGCGGCTTTTGAAGGAGGATCTTTTTGCTAGCCTGATGAGTTGGTGGTGTTTGCGTGTAGCATCCTTGAGGGCCGTGTGGTTGTCTGGAGTGCATTCGAGTAGCCATATTTGCTTGATTTTTCGGGAGTGGCGTTTGGAGGCTTGGAGGTCGTCGGTGAACCATGTGGCTTTTTTGTTGATGTGGTTGTTGGAGGGTTTTCTGAGTGGAGCAAGGCGGTCGGCGCAGTCGGTGATCCATAGCTTGAGGTTGTGTGCCGCGATGTCAGGGTCGGTGGGGTTGACGGGCGGTTTCTGGGCTAGGGCGTTGATTAGTTGAAGTTCGGTGACTTTGCCCCATCGGCGGCGTGGTGGTTGTTCGGTGAGGTGGTGTTCTGTCTGTTTCTTGAAGGTGAAGTGAATGCAGTGGTGGTCGGTCCAGTAGAGTTCGGTGGTATGGTTGAAGGTGACGTGGTTGCTTGTGGAGAAGATGGGGTCAAGTGTGTGACCGGCTGTGTGGGTGGGTGTGTTGACGAGCTGTGTGAAGCCGAGATTGGTGAGGTTTTCGCTCAGGGTGGTTGAGTTGATGTCCTTGTTGTTTTCGAAGTGAAAGTTCAGGTCCCCGAGGAGGATGTAGTCCGTGGCGGCGAGTGCGTGGGTGCTGGCCAGGTCAGCGATGGCGTTGCTGAAGGGTGCCCTGGGTCCTGGGGGTCTATAGATGAGTGTTCCTCTGAGCGTGGTGTTGGGGTCGGTGCGTATTTGGAAGTGAAGAAGTTTGGCGGCGCTGAAGGAGTAGTCCGGGGTGGTTTTGACTTCGAGGGTGTCTTTGTGGACGATGGCTATGCCTCCTCCGGTTCTGTTGGTGCTATCTCGGCGAGCGACTTTGTATCCGTTCAGGATGGCTATGGCGATGTCGGGTGCTGAGGAGTCGTTGCACCAGGTTTCGGTTAGGAAGGCCACGTCCTGGGAGGTGGAGTCGAGCAGGTCCCAGACTTCGATGGCGTGCTTGCGTGCTGAGCGAGTGTTGAGGAGTATGCAATGGAGGTGGTTGGTCTTGATCCTTGGAGGTATGTGGGCTCTGTTGCAGGTGAAGCTGCAGTTGTGGCAGGAGAAGGGTCCGTGCGTGCTCTTTGGAGAGGCCTGGAAGCAGGTGGTGTCTCGGCTGGTGTTGAGTGCACGGAGGGTGTCGGCGTTGTAGCAAATGCTGCCAGGGTGGCTGTTGCCGGGGCCAGGGGTTCTGGCGCTGGGCGCGGTCCAGGCGCGGACGGGCGCAGATGGGCTTGCCTTTAGCGGCGCGGCTGCAATAAGAGGAGGGGAGGGGAAAGTGGCAGTGGCAGCTGGGAGGTGGGAGGGCCTGGTGAATGAGAGGGCTGGGTGGAGGGGTCGCAGGGGACACAGCGGCGGGAAAAAAGGCTAAAGGAACGGTGAGAAGGAGGGGGGAGGCGGGAGGGGCCGCAGGCGACGCAGCAGTGGGGAAAAAAGGCTAAAGGAACGGTGAGAAGGAGGGGGGAGGCGGGAGGGGCTGCAGGGGACGCAGCGGCGGGGAAAAAAGGCTAAAGGAACGGTGAGAAGGAGGGGGGAGGCGGGAGGGGCCGCAAGGGACGCAGCGGCGGGGAAAAAAGGCTAAAGGAACAGCATTTACACAGGGAGGGTGGAGGAGTCACCAAAGTGCATCTGCATACTAAATATTCTTCCTGGGCTGAGAGCAGGTAGAGGTAGGGCACACCTGCATTTGTAAAGGCTGTGCTCTGGCCTCACACATTAGAGCTGATAACCCCCAACTGACGTTTGGAGCCTTTGCTGGAGGAGAGAGGGGGCACTCACAGAACCAGTTGGAACTGGTTGGAACCTCCTCTCCCCTCCTTTGTGGAGACACTGTAAAAATGAGTAGAAGTACAGGGGAGTTTTCCCCACAATTTGGAGACATTTTGGAACTGGACACAGAATGCTGGAAGGACCAGGAACCGCCATGGACTGCTGCTGCTGTGCTGACCTGTGACCTGCTTGGTCACTGTAAGGAACTGCCACTTGCTTACATTTACCTTGTTCGGGCCTGCTGCTGGGTCCTGCCACCTGTGCTCCTCTTCTGTTGTTGCTGTCCCCCAGGGGCTGCATGCTTTGGCCCTGGACCCCTACACCAAGTCCATAGTGCCTGGAGAGCGCTTTGCCATCTTTCCCTAAAGCACCCGGAAAGAGGTTCCTTTCTGGCAAATTTTTTCCTTCGAGAGCGCGTCCTTAGTGGCGCCTGGGCGTTTAGGAAAGTGCATTCCTCAAGACTGTCATCACTGCCGTGACCCGGGCGTTGCGCTTGGCCCAGCGCGTGCTTTTGATGTCGTGAAAACGTCACCGCTGCGACCCAGGCTACTTCTGCCGAGCGCGAGAGGAGTGCTGGCCGTGGGACCCCCTGGGCACCTTCCAGTGACAAAAAGGAGCGAGTGCGCTCCTAAGGTGCCCCCGGGGCACAGGCAAGCACCTACTCTGGTGCCTGCCCTCTGTTACGGCCGGGCGGGCCACAGAGTGCAGCCAGGCAGGGGAGGGGGAGGAAGCCTCGCTGGAGGCCCCCCCATACAGCCGGTCCTCCTTCTCGCCCCCCACCCCCCCCCAGTGATCACAGGCCCGAGACTCATATCTTCAAGGGCAGGGTGGAAGCCTTATCAGAGTCTCCCTTTGCCGCCGGGCTGGTTTTTGGGTATTGTTGCGGCCCCCCTCCCCTTGTGGAAGGGCCAGTGGAGGCCCTGGGGGCACCAGAGATCGTGGGCCCAAGGAGAAACCCGTTATAAAGCAGAGGGGGTGCGTGGGACCCCCCTCCTTCCTCAATCGCTTTAGCTGACTTTGGTCCCCCTCTTGAAGGCCGGTTGAGGCCCGGGGGGGGGCCTTGTATAAATCCAGAGGGGGTGTGTGTTGTCCCTCTTCTCCTGGAATTACCACGAGGCTCCCGTTTAGCACAATGGAGCACCAGCAGGCCCTTTCGTTTGCTTCTGGGCACAGGAAGTGCCCTTCATCAAGGAAACAGGTACTTTCTACAGGCCCTACATACTTCTTATGTTCCTGTGGTATGGACAATAATGATTTATATGTAACCAGCCTGCTTTAATGATGTGTTGCATCTATGCTTGCTAAATGTTCCTTTTATGGTCATGACATGCTAATATGTTTTCTTGACTTGTCATGTGTTTTATAATGCTCTTGGTACAGGCATTTATGATACTTTTATGACAAGTGCATTTATTTATTAATGCGATTCCTGACTACTGCTTATGTTGCAGAATACTAAGTAACCTGTGTGTTATATGTGACTACTGCTAGTTCTGCTGAGTAACAAATGTGTAAAGTTCTGATATCTGCTAAGGTAGCAGGACATTACTGATATGTTGTGTTTGGTCTAATAATTGTGTTGTGTACAATACAGTATATGTTCATATAACTTGGTGTTGTGTTTCCTTTGTGGTGGGGATAGGGCCTCACATGTGTTGTGTGTGTTGTGCAAACGCTCTACACATTGCCTCTGGGACAGGCCTGACTGCTCGTGCCAAGCTACCAAGGGGGTGAGCAGGGGTTATCTTGGACGTGTAACTCCCTTGCCTGACTAGAGTGGGTGGGTTCTGCCTGGCTTAGGTGCATACCCTAGCCAACCAGAAATCCCTTTTCTAACAGCATTACTGAAGGTAAGTAACTTGTTCATCTGATAAGAGACTTCTAGTTGCAGATTCCCTATATTTGAATAGATACCCAAGCAATACCATCCACGGAGGTGGGTCTGCGAACCAAGTTATACTAGAAAGTCCTGCAGGACCAAACGGGCTGAGTGCCGATCCCTACAGACCTGACTGTCGATGCAGTAGTGTTTGGTAAACATGTGCAGAAAAGCCCACTTGGCTGCCTGACTGACGTCAAGGAAAGGAACTCCGTGTGCTAACGCAGTGGTCACAGCTTTAGCTCAGATGGAATGAGCAGGTAAACCCTCAGGGGGTTGCTTTTTGGCCAGTGTGTAGATCTTAATGCAGAGCATGACCCATCAGGAGATGGTCCGCTTCCGCACTGCCCGACCTTTCTTCGCACCCACATAATCTACATCATTCACCAGGGACTCTTTTGTACAGTCAAAGTAGAATGCCAATGCTCTTTTTGGGTCCAGGCAGTGGAGTCTCTCTTCCTTATAACGATATAAGGGTGCGTAAAAAGTAGGCAAGGTGATGGATTGGCCTACATGAAAGGACGTAACCATTTTTGGCAGAAAGGAGGCCCTATTGTGGAGCATCACTATGTCAGGATAGATGGAAAGGTAGGGAGGCTTAGATTACAATGCCTGCAGCTTACTCACCCTGATGGCATATGTAATGGCTACAGGCTAAATTCAAAGTGAGAAGCTTGAGAGGACAATTGTCAAGAGGCTCAAAAAGAGCACACATCAGAAATGTCAAAACCAAATTCAGATCCCGTTGGGGCATAATGAATGGGGATGGATGAAAGGGATGTGTAAGACCTTTGAGGAACCTACATACAATAGGAGACTTCAAACAAAAGGTTGAAATAGCAGACAAATGAGAGAGTGCCCACATCAGACCTCTGCTGGGCCAGGGAAAGGATAAACAACAGGATCCCAGAGAGAGGGATAGAAAGGGGGTCAACTGACTAGTCCGTGCACCATGCCACAAGTTTCTTCCAACAGGTGTATACCTTTTTGGTGGAGGGATGCCTGCCTGCCAAGATTACATTACAGACTTTGGGAAGAAGGTCAAAAGCTGTCAACAGATGTGGCTTAATTTACAGGCAAGAAGGGGGAGAGTGGGCAGGTTCAGGTTGAGTACCCTTCCCAGCTGCTGCAACAGAAAATCCACCTGAAGGGGCAGTCTTATTGGAGGATCAATGGACATGCTCAGCAGCTCAGGATACCAGACTCTCCATGCCAAGTCCGGAGCCACAAGGATTACTTGGCCCGGTCATTCTTGAGAAATCTGGGCAGAAGTGGTATGGGCAGAAAGGCGTACAGGAGGACTGAGTTCCACCTGAAACGATAAGTGGCTCAGAGTAATTGCAACCTTGGAAACTCAAACTCCAAAACTGCGCGTTCTCGGCATAGGCAAACAGATCCAACCAAGGCTCTCCCCACTGCTGAAAGAAGCCTTAAACCACTTCTGGATGGAGATGCCATCCGTGATCTGATAGGAATTTTCAGCTCAGTTTGTCCACTCTGGTGTTCAGAGATCCGATCCAATGTTGAACCACCAGGGATATGCCCAGCTGTTTCAGCCATGTCCACAGCCTCTTGACAAAGGGTCCCCGATCCCACCCTGCTTATTGAGGTACCACATGGCAGTGGTGTTCTCTGTGAACACCTGCACCATCTTTTCCTTGATAGAGGGAAGAAATACTATCAATGCTAGCTGGATCGCAAGAAGCTCCAACAGGTTGATGTGGAGTCCGTATTCCGCCGGAGACCTAATGCCTCTGATCTCCATCTCTCCCAGATGGCCACCCCATCCCAGTAGTGACACATCTGTCACCACTGTCAGATCTGGTTGGGGAAGGGAGAGGGATCTGCCTCTGGCCCAACCGTGGTTTGTTAACCACCACTGCAGATCTTGCAGTTCCTGCCAAGATCTGGACCTTGTCAGAGAGATTCCCCCAATGCTGCACCCAAAGAAACTTCAGGTCCTACTGCAAAGCCTGCATATGCCATCTGGCATGTGTCATCAGCAGGATGCAGGATGCAGGAGGCCATGAGGCCCAGCGGCCTCAGAGTCATTCTCACCGAAATCCAGGCTAGAGGCTGAAACATCAATATCATAGCCTGAATATCCTGGACTCACCGCTAGGTGGATAAGCCAATACTGCACTGTGTCCAGAACTGCTCCGATGAAAGGGAGCATCTGAGAGGGAGTCAGGTGTGACTTCGGCATGTTTATGGTGAACCCCAGCAAATGCAGGAGGTCCAACATAGTCTAGAGGTAGGAAACGACAGCCTGAGGCAAGCCTGCCTTCAACAGCCAGTCATCAAGATAGCAGAAGACTGAAACCCCTGATTTACGATGATGAGCTAAAACCACCAACATCACCTCGGTGAACACCCGAGGGCAGCTTGTAAGGCCATAGGGGAGCACAGTGAACTAAAAGTGCTCATGGCCTACCATGAATTGCAAGTAACATCCGTGGGTAGGCAGGACAGGGATATGAAAATAAGCATACTCCAGTTCTTCTGGGTCCAGGGTAGATAAGACCTGAGCCAAAGTGAGCATCTTGAACTTCTCCTTCTTGAGGAAGTGATTGAGGGACTGAAGTTCTAGGATAGGGCGGAGGCCCTTATCTTTTTTGGGGACCAGAAAGTAGTGGGAATAGCAACCATGACCTACTACTGGCACGGGAACCCTCTGTATGGCTCCCTTGGCCAAGAGAGCTGTAATTTCCTCACAGAGAAGAGGCAAGTGATCGTCCGTCATCTGGTCGTAGGATGGTGGCATGGATGGAGGGGTAGTCTTGAAGGGGAAGGATAGCCCCTTCAGATTATCTGCAAAACCCACTGGACTGATGTGATGGATTGACAACAGAGCAGGTAATCATGAATCCTGCTACTAACTGGCCCATGTTGGAGGAAAGTCAGTCTAGGAAGGTTTAGCAGCTGCTGCAGAGGGTGGGCAGCGGACTGTACAGATCCACAAGGTAAGTGGATCCCATGTCCTCGGCCACGCAGAGACTAGGCAGAATCTGTGACATGGTGGCTGGATGGAAATGGAAGAGTTGGCGGCCCCTTCCGTAGTGATGAAAGGGGAGAAAGGCAGACTGGGGTGTTGGGAGGCCACCATGAGGCTCAAGGACCTGGCCGTAGTCCAAGAATCCTTAAAGAGGTCAAGCGAAGAGTCTGCCTTGTCTCCAAAGTGATGAGTGCCATCAAAGTCCATGTCCATCAAGGAAGCTTGGACATCCCCTGAAATGCCAGACATCCTGTGCCAGGCATGGCACCTCAGGGCCACGGTCGTTGAAACTGCTCTGCCCAGTCGTGTCCAGTCCTAAACAGATTCTGAATTTTGTTGTGTCTCTCCCATTGGCAACAGATAAACAGAGTACAGCCCAGGCCTCATATGGGGCCGGAGTGCAAGGCTGGCAAAAGAAAATGTCTTCCCAAGTGAGTCTAACCTTTTGGATTCCCTATCTGGGGAAGTGGAGGGGAACACGCCCTGGGAGGTAGGGGCTTGGACTACCAAGCTCTCAGGGGTGGGGTGTTGCGTCAAGAAAAATGGGTCCCCCGTGTGGGGCGACGGCGGCAGGCAATCGTCCTGTTCACAGGCCCCCTGTGCTGTTTTTGGACTAGGTACCCAGTAGCACGTTCATGAGGGCTCCTCAAAGCCTTCAGATGCATGGCCCAACACTCGGAGAACGACTTAGGGTTGTGGTCACGCTCCAGACAGCAAAGATATATGAGGTGCTGACCTGTCACAGGTATCACCCGATAACAGGATCCACAGGGTTTGAAGCTGGTCTTTCTGGAGGACATCCTGGATGCACCAGGAGTAGAACACTCGAAAAACTCTCGGCAAAAAGGTAAAAAAAAAAAAAAAAAAAGCCAGTCAAAACGTGATTCAGAGATAGCGCTCTTCGGATCAGCACTTGTTGGGGCAGAAAGAAAGGAACTGATGTCAGCGCGCTTGAGTGGTGCCTATATAGGACCCGCAATCTCATATCCAGTGCAGATAACGCCGACTACTGATGACTGCTCATGAAATTCTTCCGGGGAGAATTCAAAGATAAACAATCTGCAACTAGAAGTCTCTATCAGATACCATTATAGAGTACAGTCCGGCTATTACTATAGGTTGACTGAAATTTGGAAGATGGCATTTTTTTTTTCTTTAAGTCAACCCAAAAAGAAACTATGAGTTGGGAAACTAAAAATCTCACAATATACTTTAGGTACTTTGCTTGCTAGTCTAGTTTATTTTATTAGGTACACTTTTTACACATACTGAGGATTTTAAATTGGGAATGAAATGAATGCTTTATTAGATAGCTCTACACAAATAATACATTTAGTATCAGTTATGAAGGTAGTTAAATCAAGTTGCCAAATGTTGTGAACCTTGTGCACATTTCTATATCTGTAAAGCGGAATCAACTTAGTGTGAATAGGAGTGTTTCATAGGATGTAAATAGATATAAACTTCAAACTGGATATGAAAACACCACTTAAATATATATAGCTACATAACTAAAAACTGTACAGTCTGGAAATCAGATTTAGAATTTGGAGGATGGATTAGCATCGGTCAGGGTGATGGAGTGTTTTACTCCATCAACCTGAAGGACATCCTGTCACCAAACTTAGAGATGTCTGCAGGTTCCATGGACATCACTCTACATTGACGGGAACCACTGTCGTGGAGGTTCTTGTCAATGTAGGAAAGGTTTGAGTGATGAGAACATCAGCTATGATTGCTGGTCCTCGATTTTTTCAAAAGAGTTTTGTTTTTCAAAAACAAACTCCCAAAGTGAGAGTTTATTTTTGGGAAAAAAAAAAAAAAATAATGACCCCCTACACCCTGGGAGTTTTCTCCAAAGGTGTGGGATAATTACACAGTTTTGCCTGTCCTTCACTGCCAGGCTATTCCTGACAGTGACAGACAGGAGAAAAAAGGCATCACACCATCCACCCAGTGTAAAAAGCTTCCTCCGACTGGCCCTACTTCGTCGGATGAATGATTTTGTTGATAGAACCAATGGGGGCTCACCTTACTGAATACTTGCCCATAACTAATGAAGATGAGAGGATCAAGGGTTTGATTGTCAGTGTATTCTGTTGCCTTTGTGACAGATATCCTGTTTGCTAAACTCTAAATCAGGCCCCTAACTGTTGAACTGAAGTCACTTGATAAACAATTATTATGTATTCTTAGGCTCTGAAGTACTTCCATGTTCTATATAAGTTGTTGGAAATAGGTATAAGGTATATATTCATGTATGTTTTTTGTTTCTCTTTCTCCCTTTGCCACTATATAGAATGGTAACACTTGCGTGCTTACGGCCTTCGGGGCTTTAGCCACATTGTAAAGGCTGTTTCCCATAAATATATATGTTTATATCAACCTGCTACTCAAGAAACCCACAGCTGACCCTAGGGAACTACAAACCCATATCTCTGCACCCTTTTTCAGCAAAGGTAATGGAGAAGGCCATCAACCAACAACTCACCTAATTCCTCGAGACACACTGCATGCTAGACCCATCCCAATTAGGATTCAGAAACAACCACAGCACTGAAAACACACTCTTAGAAGCCACAGATGAAATATGCATCATACTGGACTGCGAAGGCACAGCCGCATTCATCCTCCACAAACTCTCTGCTGCATTTGACACCATCTCCCACTCCACCTTCTGCGACATACTACACAACTCTGGCATCCAAGATAAAGCCCTGGATTGGATCAGGTCCTTCCTCACCAGAAGAACACAGTGTCAGACTACCGCCGTTCACGTCGGAACCCAAAGACACTTGCTGTGGAGTGCCCAAAGGATCTTCACTCAGCCCGACGCTTTTCAACATCTACATGGCCCAGCTTGCCAAGATCACTGGACAACATGGACTAAAGATAGTCTCCTACGTCGACGACACCCACCTGATCCTCTCCCTGTCTGAGGAGAGGCAAGAGAAATTTCCACAACGGGATGAGAGCAGTCGGCGCTTGAATGGAGGCCATCTGCCTCAGGCTCAACACGGACAAGACAGAGATCCTCGTAATCGTCTCCACCCATTCTGCCTGGAAAGACTCCTGGTGTCCCGCCGCTCTGGGATCCGACCCCGCCCACACAGACCAAACATGCAACCTGGGCATTTTCCTGGACTCCTCACTATCCATGACCACACTGTTTGTTTGCCAGGCTTTCAAACCCACAGGCTCCTGCGGAAGAATTTCAAGTGGATTCAACACAAGGCAGACAGTCATCCACACACTCATCACAAGCAAACTGGACTACGTCAACACACTCTATGCCGGCATCACCAAGAAACTTCAATCAAGACTACAAAGAATCCAGAATGCAGCAGCCAGACTCATCCTGGATATCTCCCCCACACAGCCACATCGCCTCCAACCTCAGAGACCTACACTGGCTCCCAGTCAACAAGTGCATCACATAAAAACTCCTGATCCACACCTACAAGGCACTGCACAACATAGGACCAGCATACCTCAACCACTGCCTCGCCTTCTATGTACCCAACAGACGTCTGTTCCTCCCAGCTCGTCCTAGCAGTCGTCCCCAAGATCTGGAAAAGCACAGCAGGAGGAAGATTTGTCTCCTACCTATCAGCCTGGACATAGAAAGTGCTACCCCTCAAGCTCAGGCAGACTGCATCACTGATGCAGTTCAGGAAGGACCTCAAGACCTGGCTCTTCGATGGAGCAGCACACCCACAATCAACGCCTTGAGACTGTTTGGGTGATTAGCTGCGCTTTACAAATCCATGATTGATTGATGGAGAGTGACTTGGACTGGATTATGCACCGGTAGCCAATGGAGGGCTGGAGCAGCAGACTAATGCTTTAAAAGTTTTGTAGAGGATCTGGGCAACGGCGTTCTGGACCACTTGCAACCTCCTTGTCACACATTTGGGACTGCGCAAGAACATGGAGTTCCCACAGTCAAGGCGTGAGTTGACCAGACCTTGCACTATCACTCTTTGCAGTGGGGCAGGAATCCATCTCAACAATTTTCTCAAAGTCCTGAGAATTAACACGCTGCAAGTTTCCTAGCTTGTACCTCCATAGAAAGTTTGTTGTCAATCCAAAACCTGAGGCTTTTGACTGCGAAAGGTGGAGAAGGGTGTGGGCCAAGGCTGTTAGGACAGTTTAGTTCCAGCCAGCAAGAGGGGTCGCCTACAGTTAGGACCTCTGTTTTTTCCCCTGGTAATTTCAAGCAGCTGGCTGACATCCTGTTTGTTACCTGAGTGTCTGCGGCAAAATAGGTCACAATCTGCGTGTAATCTTCTTAGGAGACCAGTGTATGGCCGTGTGCTCACACTATTTCAGTCAAGGGGCATACATAAAGATTGAAAAGCGCGGGACTCAAGGACGTGCCCTGCGGGACCCCACACTTTAAAGGGTGGGTTGCCGACAGCATGGAGACTTCGTGTTCCTGAAAGCTTCTGTTTTCGAGAAAGGCAGTCTGCTTTTTTTTATTTTTTTTTAATTCTTTTTATTGAGCATTTATAATAAACATAACCATCATCTCCCAGCCGGAAGGCCAAAGAACTTAATTCTTACATTCAGATTAATAGTCAAATAAGGGTCAATGCATGCGGCAACCAGCCGTATAACAATAAATTGGAGCAAAGTCCACCAAAAGCAACTCAGCCAGACCATATTCTGTAGCCTCCCACCAGGTCCGCTGGGAATGCAATAACACAAAAGGAACTCCTAGATGCAGAAAGTGAACTACAAAGCAGAAGATCACAACAGATATGCAGAGAGAAGAAAGAAACCGAGAGAGAAAAAGACACATAGAGCCACTGCCGCTATCCAACAAGTTGGGAGTAATATCTTTAGGTAAGGAGAGAAGAATATTGTTTACATTTCCTAAGAAGTGGGCAAACATATGACAGATATCCTCTGAAGGAGGGGGACAGTTTGACTCTCAGCTGGTTTCATGAAGCTGTTCACCAACTTCAATAGCTTTTTAGATGAGTTGGGGCACTATCTATTTTATCGCTGAAATATGCTACTTTTTCTTCTTTGTTCGCATATTGGTATTTGTTAATGGCTTTCTTGGATGATGCCTTACTAGGACTATCATATGTATCCCTCCATGCCCTTCCTAGCTTTTTTGCTTCATTCTTTTAATTCAATGAGTTCAGGTGAGAACTATGGTGTTCACCCAGCAACTGGAACCTTGCAATTGCATGGGGACCAGAAGTTCCAGGGAGCCATGAAGCCAGGCCTTCTATAGTTTGCTGTAATGTACCCTTGCATTGTCAGCACTGAATTGGCTAAGGAGATGGATGGATGAAAGAATAGATACAATTTTATGATGATACATGGAAAATTAGTATAAAATAGATTGTTGCTCTCTGTTGCTACTGCTATTCTGAGACCAATAACAGTTTTAATAGTTAAGTACTCCCCACTACTAAAAATTACCTTAATGTTCTCAAGTTACATGTGCTTTCAAGAAATCCATGTAGTTCCCTGTCCAGATTCAGGCTATGGCCACAGCTCTAAGTTTCGTGATCCAACTTGTTTCCAATTTCCTGAGCACCTGGACTCTGTTGCCTCCTCTTGGATGGTAAGGAACCCCACCAATGGTGTGAAACCTTAGATGTGAAAGTTCACCAAATTTGTGTTGAGCTCCAAAGTGTAGAGCAAGGGGATAGCTTGTTTCCCACTCGGACAGCAGGAATATGTTCCTGCATCCTCTCCTTAAGAGGTCTGATTGTGCTCTCAATGTGGATGCGATGACTCATAAAATACAGTAGACCACAAAATTAGTTTTGCAGGAGAGCTATTCCCTTGCTCTACAAGACTCATAAATACCTGTGAGACTCTTTAAACCCACGGAGGCCACGCTTTTCATGACTGGCTTTAACAGCCAGCCACATTCATTTGAACTGGCCGGCTTATACCATTTTATTCCTATACTTCTTTTCTGTGTTACTTTTTGATTGAGTCATCAATTGCCTCTAATTAGCATCCATTCTGAATTTCAAATTATTGATTTCTCGACGATCCATACATGTAGGTAGACATTTTTAGTTTGATTTAGTTTTTTTTTTTTTGTACATTATAACCATCAGCAACGGGTTTCTATACTACTATGTACCCCATTTCTCCTGGACTGTATGGCTTTTCCTGTTTATTCACAAATGCTGGCAAGACTTCTTGCTCGTACCAGGACTTTTTATTATGACTATTAATATTGGGTTGTTGTATGATCATATACTTGTCTCCCACTGAACTTTGCAATGTCTTATTACCTATCTATGATTCATTGCTGTATACATACTGAAGATATTTCTAGAACTACTTATCGTTTAATACCTGTGTTTATTGTCTCCTCCCCGCCACTACTTTTTTCTCACACATTTTAAACACTTGATATAATTCTTTTGTTAAATTTCTTTATTCATTTTTCAGGTTTCTCTCTTGGTTGCTGTATGCCTTACACTTATATTCTTGATGTGCATGACTAGTTCTTGCTATTCCCACTTTTCTATATATGTGTGAGCTTTTGGGGGACATGCACGACATGACAGGAGCATGCTCTTATCTTTTTCTGCTCTTTCTCGTGAACTGTTCTGAGCAGAAGTCTTTCTTGGTTTTCTTTCTAATTATCCTTATGCACCATCTTGTCCTTTGGGGTTTTATTCTTTGCCCTGTATTTACATTAGCTGAGGTTTCGTTACCCACCTCCAACTTGGCGGCCACCCTTTTTTTGTCCGACTACATCAGGGACCGCCACTTCCGTCCTATTTCCATTTTCATGACCCGCAATCTGCCAAAATCCCGACGAGCGCACTGTCACCTACTCCCAAGGCTTCAGCACATATGCACGGTAATCTTCGCTGTACCTGTTGACTTTGACCACTTTACCATTTTTTTAATTATGCGGATTAAACACGTAATCCCTGTTCACTTACAGGTGCCTAGGGGAGTACCATGGTCTCTTCAGTACCCTTCTGATACCATCGTAGTCATCAACTACGAACTGACTACGGCCCAGCGCTCGGGTTACAACGTCTCTGTAATTATTCGTATACTCCTAACCACAAATCATACAATTTTATATGATCCACACTTTCATATTTTTTTTTTAAACTTTTCATGATTATATCTTTTTCATTCCCTGCTAGAAGCATAGTCTTCTATGAGGACTGATACTGAATTTGCTTATCAAACAATACCAATCCTACAATCAACTCCTTTACACATACATACAGGTGAATATCGCTTACTGAATTCTTCATCCTAGCCTTTTCAGTCTCCTAACACTAAACATGGTTGTTGCATTTATCAAATCCTCTTTGCTGCAGTTTTCAGCTTTCTCACATTCAATATGGTTGTTGTCTTTTCCGATCTGTAACTACACATGGTTGTAACCAATGGAATTTATTTTTATTTTCTTGGTTGTGGTCATGAGCCTGTTTTGCACCTCCACAGTGGGTGTTGACTAATTTCTTATGTTTTTCAGTGGGTGTTTTGCAACACCTTGTGCACCTTGGTGTACTCCTCAGTGGTTTGTTAGTTACTATATGCGTACCTAATACAATGTTCATTTATTTTGGCTTTATGTTAAACTTGCAGCCTTGAAAAAGTCATCTTCAATGAAACACTTGTCGGCAGCTTCTATTTCATCTGGAATTGATAACATTGAACCAAATGGTACCTAACCAGACTTGAATAAATAAATATATATATGTTTTGCACGATATGGTGACTACTCTCAAGGACTTGTGTGTTTTTGCTCCTGATAAATTTTTTTGTTGTACGTGGGGATTTCCCTGCATTTTTGACCCTGCTCAGTGGTTCAGTGTTAGTATCAGTTGAGCTCAGTTTCCTTTGACTGTATGGTACTGGTGGGAAGTGCGACAGCCCCTATACCACAACCACCTACTCTATTGCCATACTCACAGCTTTAAACATGCTGCACAACCTGCCAAAATAACCCTTTTGATAAGGGTTAAAGCTTCCTTTTAATTATTTCATGTTGCTCCTATAAAGGCTTTGTAGCCCACAAGGTAGGATTATTGGTATTTAAAAGTGAGAAATGTAATGTTACTATGTACCTGCAGTGATATGCCCCGCACCCCCCCCAAAAGCGCTTTTTTCCACTATGCAAGGATCTGGCTTTCATATGGGAAAAGACTAAAATATTAATATCAAGGTTGGAACCAGCAAGACAAATTATTCAACCACTATTTTTTAATATTTAATAGAAATCCAATCTAAAGGTAATGTGAGATTTGTAATAGGTAGCTAGAAAAAATAACTTGTTATGAAGTTTCCCTTTTCCCTGCTTGGAGGTTGTGGAGGTAAAAATAAAAGATTGTTATAAAGAAGCAACATAGCAAGAGGTTAGAGAAACAGACAGCAGTGATGGCAGTAGTAAGATACTGATGAGAATAACTGAGAAGTTAAGAAGTAAGTCATAGGTGGGGTAGAGAGCACAGAGTTAATAAGGTGTGAGTAAATTAAATGGAGAGGAGGAAGAGAATGGGAAGTTAGGGATGGAATGAGAAAAATGTTTAAGTGAGGTACAGACAGAGGAGCTAGGGTAGAGAAATAGATGAGGTCAAGTAGATCCAAGAAGAGAGACAGGAAGGTGAGATGGGAAAATGCATTGGGGTGCATAGGGGCAAGGGAGAGAGGGTTAAAGAGACATGGAGATCGGCACATAGCGGGAGAGAGGTGAGGTTGTGAGAGTCAGGGAGATGCGGGACAGAGATGGAGTATTTGAGAGGGAGGTGAGCAGACACAAGAACTGAGATGCAAGCAAAAATGTAGAGAGGCAAAGATAGTCAGCGGGCAAGGGTAAAAGAGAGAGGGAAGTAGAAAAGTTGAAGTAGACAGAGCCCGGAAGGAGGTGAGTTAAAGAGTAGTTTGGAGGGAGCGAGACCGATGTAGAGAGACAAGTAAATAGGGATAAGGTCAGGTAGGGCAGTGATGCCGAGAGATTAAGGAGAGAATGAGGTAGGGGTAGACACAGTGCTTTATAGCAGAGAACAGAAAACCTTCAAAAAGGATCAGGAAAAGAGCAGCCTGCTTCCACCAGCCTTGCTTTCTACCCACCATGAAAGCTTGCTGGTATTATTCACACTGTAAATGCTGTGGACCTCCATATGGATGCTAGGAATCCAGTTGTGTCACAATTCAGTACTGTGGTTGCAGCCAACAATGATGCAAATGCCTCTCTGTGCAGTCTGAAGGAAGTTTTCACTGCTGGCGTCCAACCTCTGCATGTGTTGTGTTAAGGAAGTTTGCATTGCTTCTAACCTACACATTAGTTTAGTAAGAGGGAAGATAATGCTGCTGTTATCTATGTTTTGAGGGCACGCTTAAGAGAGACAAGAAAGAACTGCACTCCTGTTGCCTCATTTTAGAAAATCTTGCATGGAGATGATGATGATAAAGTGCCTATATTTGTGTCAATCATCCTCATTTTTCTGGACCGATGCTGCTGATTGTTTTACTCTGTCGAATAGGGCTCTGCTAGCCAGGCAGGACCCCCATGCATGTGCAAAGCACCAAATCCGGTGGCAAGATAGCTGCCCCAGAATTGGTTTGAAGAGAAAAAGGAGGAGGGGATTGCTTTTTACCCTGGCCACACTTCTAAGTGGGTACACAGGTTATGGACAAAAGGGGAAGTGTTTCTCCATCTTGGATTTTGAGAGTGAAGGGCATTTTGGGTTTGTTTGCAGCAGGGCAAACAAGAACTTATGCAAACATGAGTAGGGCAATCCCTGGAAACCTTTATCCCATTTGCTAGGAAGGAGCCACCCACTAGCTACTGTCAGACATAAATGTCACATCTGAGGAACACTCTTCTAAACCTGTGGAAAAACAGAAGAAGGATTGCACCTGCTGTTGAGACCTGGGAGGAGATCTGATGGGCTGGACCTGGACCCACTTCCACTCAAGACAAAGACATGGACTCCAATGGTCAGTTGGCTGATCTCCTGTGTAAGCTACAGGGCCACAACAAGCTACATTTTCCATGATTTGCCCAGCTGACCAGAACTAACTGGACCTGTCTTGCACTTTGCTGTTGACCTCTGCTGGAGTGAGTCTTGAACCCCCAAAAGCTTATCCTGAGGTCGTGGGTCAAACTATGCCTCCCCTATCACCTCTGAAAAGCTGGGACTTAGAAAGTTTTTGGACTCCAAAACCTCTGATGCACCGGGCCAAACCTCACCAGACTATCCACCCAAGGAGTGACTTCACTGGGCTAAAGGAACAGGCTTCTTACGCTCAGAGCTTCTTCAAAACAGCAAATCTGGTTCAGCGGTACCTTCACAGATACAGCTTCAGTTTTGTCCCCCTGGAGGATTCTGAGCTCAGAAAAAGGGAATATGTCTGAAGGTAAAAATCGGGACCAAGCAAAGGGGCCAAAAGTATCTGGCTGGTGAGAGGACTTCACTGGGTGTAAAATTCAAATGTTATACATTCAGAGGTTTTGCACCAAAGCCAATTACATCAGCAGGACCTTGTCTAAGACCTATCTGACTATGTGAAGACTTCTTTGGATACAGCCTGCTGCCTTGTCTCAAAGAAGGATTCTGCCGTCCATTTTAGCGATTAAGCCTAAAGGCAAAACCCCCAACCATGTTGAACCTAGTTGGAGTGTTTGACCCCATGCTCCATCTTGGTTGGCCTGAAGTCGCACCTAGGTCCCAGTTTACTGCAAGCATCAAGCGCTTTGCACTTTTTGTTGCTGTTTTAACTTTAATCTTCTAAAAACCATATTTCAGATTCCACTTATTGGATTCTTGTCATTTGGTTCACTGACTTATGCTCAATTTTTAGAAACTGGAATGGATTTTGTACTGTGTTGTGTTTTTGATCTTTTAACTGTTTTACACATGTTGTCAAAGTTAACCCCATCTGCTCGGTTGTCATAGCTACCACAGATACAGCTCAGGTTTAAATTACTGAAACCTTTAACTATTGCTAACAAGCTACTGACGTTATTACATGTGGTGGCCCTCAATTCACATTCTCACAGTGATTTATTGGACAATGAAGGAACTGGCAAAGTGGTAATGGTGTTATTTTCGAACAAGCATCATTGAAATATCATTTAGAATGTGTAAGCACAGCAGAATTTGCCATCCTGGACCTTTGAGGTTCCACTATATTTTAAAAGCAATAAATACAAACCAAATATTTCATCAGTTGTCCTCCAAAACAATATGTAAAACTCACAGACCTCTAGCCAATATTTTTGTAAAAAGAAAAGTGTGAGCATTTTGCTGTGAGTGAAAAGTAACAAAGCAGGAAATATGTTGTGAGCAATACCTTACAATTAACGTTAAAGGCTAATTAGTGCACATGGTTATACAAATCTGTAATGAAAAACTTTCTTTTTGGGGTAATATTGTTTAAAATGCTTTAAAGCATATTTTGAAACCTTAAATAATGAAAATGTCACTTACCCAGTGTACATCTGTTCGTGGCATCAGTCGCTGAGATTCACATGGTATGCATGAGCTCGCCATCTGGTGTTGGGTCGGAGTGTTACAAGTTGTTTTTCTTCGAAGAAGTGTTTTCGAGTCACGGGACCGAGTGACTCCACCTTCTGTGCTCATTGCGCATGGGCGTCGACTCCATCTTCGATTGTTTTCCCCGCAGAGGGTGAGGTAGGAGTTGTACTATAGTAATAGTGCCCGCGCAATGAAAAATGTAAGTATGTACCTATTAAAGGATTAAGTAATATATACAAATGTACAAAATTGAAGGTAACTTCTGAACTGCTACAGGCTTCCGGGGAGGTGGGTGGGTCCATGTGAATCTCAGCGACTGATGCCACGAACAGATGTACACTGGGTAAGTGACATTTTCAGTTCGATGGCATCTGTCGCTGTAGATACACATGGTATGCATAGACTAGTAAGCAGTTAGTTCCCCATAAGCGGTGGTTTAGCCTGTAGGAGTAGAAGTTGTCTGAAATAGAGTTCTTAATACAGCTTGACCTACTGTAGCTTGTTGTGCGGATAGCACATCTATACAGTAGTGTTTGGTGAATGTGTGAGGCGTAGACCAAGTGGCTGCCTTACATATTTCCTGCATTGGGATGTTTCCTAAAAAGGCCATTGAAGCACCTTTTTTCCTTGTTGAATGTGCCCTGGGAGTAATGGGCAGTTGTCTTTTTGCTTTAAGGTAGCAGATTTGGATGCATTTAACTATCCATCTGGCTATACCTTGTTTTGATATTGGGTTACCTGCATGAGGTTTTTGGAATGCAATAAATAGCTGTTTAGTTTTTCTGATGTTCTTTGTTCTGTCAATGTAGTACATTAATGCTCTTTTGACATCTAATGTATGTAGTGCTCTTTCAGCCACAGAATCTGGCTGTGGGAAAAATACTGGTAGTTCTACCGTTTGATTTAGATGGAATGGTGAAATAACTTTTGGTAAAAATTTTGGATTAGGTCGTAGGACGACCTTATTTTTATGTATTTGTATAAAAGGCTCTTGTGTTGTGAACGCTTGAATTTCACTTACTCTTCTTAGAGATGTAATGGCGATGAGAAAGGCAACTTTCCAGGTTAGGAATTGTATTCCGCAAGAGTGCATGGGTTCGAAAGGTGGGCCCATGAGTCTTGTTAGAACCACGTTTAGGTTCCATGAAGGAACAGGTGGTGTTCTTGGTGGTATAATTCTTTTAAGCCCTTCTATAAATGCTTTGATAACTGGTATCCTATACAAGGAAGTTGAATAGGTAGTTTGCAGGTATGCAGATATTGCTGCAAGGTGTATTTTAATAGAAGAGAAGGCTAGCTTTGCTTTTTGTAAATGGAGCAAGTAATTTACTATATGTTTTGGAGTTGCATCTAGCGGTTGTATCTGATTATGATGGCAGTACCAAACAAATCTTTTCCACTTACTTGCGTAGCAGTGTCTAGTGGATGGCCTTCTGGCCTGCTTTATGACTTCCATACACTCTTGGCTAAGTTGTAAGTGTCCGAATTCTAGGATTTCAGGAGCCAGATTGCTAGATTCAGCGATGCTGGGTCCGGGTGTCTGATCTGTTGGTTGTGTTGCGTTAACAGATCTGGTTTGTTGGGCAGTTTGATGTGTGGTACTACAGACAGATCTAGCAGTGTTGTGTACCAGGGTTGTCTTGCCCAAGTTGGTGCTATTAAAATGAGTTTGAGTTTGTTTTGACTCAATTTGTTTACTAGGTAAGGAAGGAGAGGGAGAGGAGGAAAAGCGTAAGCAAATATTCCTGACCAGTTCATCCATAGGGCATTGCCTTGGGATTGCTTGTGTGGGTATCTGGACGCGAAGTTTTGGCATTTTGCGTTCTCTTTTGTTGCAAATAAGTCTATTTGTGGTGTTCCCCAGAGTGTGAAGTAGGTGTACAGAATCTGTGGGTGGATTTCCCATTCGTGGACTTGCTGGTGATCTCGAGAGAGATTGTCTGCCAGCTGATTCTGGATCCCCGGAATAAACTGTGCTATTAGACCAATCTGATGGTGGATTGCCCACTTCCATATTTTTTGAGCTAACAAGCTTAACTGCGTTGAATGTGTTCCTCCTTGTTTGTTTAGATAATACATCGTTGTCATGTTGTCTGTTTTGACAAGGATGTATTTGTGGGTTATGATTGGTTGGAAAGCTTTTAGTGCTTGAAAAACTGCTAATAATTCTAGATGATTTATATGCAGTTTTGTTTGATGTATGTTCCATTGTCCTCTTATGTTGTGTTGATTGAGATGTGCTCCCCACCCTGTCATGGAAGCATCTGTTGTTATTACGTACTGTGGCACTGGGTCTTGGAAAGGCCGCCCTATGTTTAAATTTATACTGTTCCACCATAGAAGCGAGAGGTAAGTTTGGCGGTCTAGCAACACCAGATCTAGAAGGTGACCCTGTGCTTGAGACCACTGTGAGGCTAGGCACTGTTGTAAGGGCCTCATGTGCAGTCTTGCGTTTGGGACAATGGCTATGCATGAGGACATCATGCCTAGGAGCTGTAGTATTGTTCTTGCTTGTATTGTTTTGTTTGGAGACATGTGTTGAATGACCCTGTTGAAATTGTGGATCCTTTGTGGAGTTGGCGTTGCTACTCCTTTTGTCGTGTCTATTATGGCTCCTAGATATTGCTGTACTTTGCTTGGCAGAATGTTTGATTTTGCAAAGTTGACGGTGAACCCTAGTTTGTAGAGGGTTTGTATGACTTGATTTGTGTGGTTTGAGCATTGTGTGAGCGAACTGGTTTTGATTAGCCAGTCGTCTAGATACGGGAACACATGTATTTGCTGCCTTCTGATGTGTGCAGCGACTACTGCTAGGCATTTTGTGAATACTCTTGGAGCGGTTGTTAAACCAAAAGGCAATACTTTGAATTGGTAATGTATTCCTTTGAGTACAAACCTTAGATATTTCCTGTGTGATTGATGTATTGGTATATGGAAATATGCGTCCTTGAGGTCTAGGGTTGTCATGTAGTCGTGTTTTTTGAGCAATGGTAACACTTCTTGTAGTGTGACCATGTGAAAGTGGTCTGATTTGATGAATGTGTTTACTACTCTGAGGTCTAGAATTGGTCTCAGTGTTTCGTCCTTTTTTGGTATCAAGAAGTACAGTGAATAAACTCCTGTGTTTATTTGTGTGCTTGGTACTAATTCTATTGCATTTTTTTGCAGTAGTGCTTGAACTTCTATCTCTAGAAGCTGTGAATGGTATTTTGTTAAATTTTGTGATTTTGGTGGTATGTCTGGAGGGAATTGCAGGAATTCTATGCAATAACCATGCTGGATAATTGCTAGGACCCATGTGTCTGTAGTTATTTTGTCCCATGCTTCGTAATATTGACGTATCCTCCCCCCCACTGGTGTTGTGTGGGAGGGGTGTGTGACATGTGAGTCACTGCTTGTTGGTAGTGGTTTTGGGGCTTTGAAATCTTCCCCTATTCCTAGGGAATTGCCCCCCTCTATACTGGCCCCGAAAACCTCCCCTGTACTGTCCCTGGTAGGTGGGCGGTGCGGACTGTGAGGTGCTAGCTTGTGTGGCCTGACCCCGAAACCCTCCTCTAAAAGGTGTTTTGCGGAAGGTGTTATAAGATCCTCTGCTCTGCGGGGAGTAGAGTGCGCCCATGGCCTTGGCAGTGTCAGTGTCCTTCTTGAGCTTTTCTATAGCTGTGTCGACCTCCGGACCGAACAGAAGTTTCTCGTTTACTGGCATGTTAAGCACTGCCTGTTGAATTTCTGGCTTGAATCCAGACGTTCTGAGCCATGCGTGCCTACGGATGGTAACCGACGTATTAATGGTTCTTGCGGCCGTGTCTGCTGCATCCATGGAGGAGCGTATTTGATTGTTGGAAATGTTTTGACCCTCCTCAACAACCTGTTTTGCTCTTTTTTGCAGATCTTTTGGGAGATGTTCAATGAGATGCTGCATCTCATCCCAGTGGGCTCTGTCGTATCGCGCTAGCAGCGCTTGTGAATTTGCGATGCGCCACTGGTTTGCTGCTTGGACAGCAACCCTCTTCCCGGCTGCATCGAACTTCCTACTTTCTTTATCTGGGGGAGGTGCATCCCCAGAAGTGTGTGAGTTTGCCCGTTTCCTGGCAGCCCCTACCACCACAGAGTCTGGTGGCAGCTGAGAGGTGATGAAGACAGGGTCCGTAGGAGGCGCCTTATACTTTTTGTCCACCCTAGGCGTCACTGCCCTACTTTTAACTGGCTCCTTGAAAATGTCCTTTGCATGGCGTAGCATGCCTGGGAGCATCGGCAGGCTTTGGTAGGAGCTGTGGGTTGAGGAGAGGGTGTTAAATAAAAAATCATCCTCTACTTGTTCCGAGTGTAGTTCCACATTATGGAATAGAGCTGCTCTAGCCACCACTTGCGAGTAGGCTGTGCTGTCTTCCGGTGGTGATGGCCTAGTTGGGTATGTGTCTGGGCTGTTATCAGACACTGGTGCGTCGTACAAGTCCCACGCATCCTGATCTTGGTCGTCGTGGCTCATGGCGGTGTGAGCTGGCGAATGTGACGGGGTGTAAGTTGGCGAAGCCGGAGTTACAGGTGGAGGCGAGGGAGGAGGTGTTACCTTTTGTGTTGTTTGTTGCTGAGGAGTAAACTGAAGCGTTCTCTTTCGTTTGACAGGTGGGAGGGTACTGATCTTCCCAGTCCCCTGCTGAATAAAGATACGCTTTTGCGTGTGATCCACGTCAGTGGATTGCAGTTCTTGTTCAAATCTATGTTTCTTCATTTGAGAAGACATAGAATGCTCTTCGGTATAGGAGCCAGAAACAGGGTCTGATGTCGCTTTTTTCGGCTCCGAAAGCCCTGTCGATTGTTTTTTCGGCTCCGAGGTAACCTTCCTCTTTTTCTGTGCCGAAAATTCTTGGCCTCTATGTTCTTCGGCGCCACTGTCTCGGCGTCGATCGGTGTCGACACCGAACTCTCGGTGTCGATGCTTCTGTTTAGCACTCTCTCGGTCCCGAGGAGGCTGCGTGCCGGTGTCTCGACCGAAGTCGGACGATCTCGACACTGAATGGGCCTTTTTCGGTGCCGATTGTTGGTCACCGAGAATTTGGGTGGAGCCATGGCCGGTTGGCAGTGGCGTCCCCTGGGCCTTCTTTCCTTTTTTAAGGTTTGATCTCGACGTCTTACTCACAGTTCTTGTAGAGTGTAGCTCGTCGGAGTCTGAATCCTGGATGGAAAAGGATTCCTCCTGTTCCTCTTCTGTCTCGAACTGTGGACGCTCTTTTGGCGTGGACGCCATCTGGAGTCTTCTCGCTCGACGGTCGCGCAGAGTTTTTCGGGACCGGAACGCCCGACAGGCCTCACAGGATTCTTCGCTGTGCTCGGGTGACAGGCACAGATTACAGACCGAGTGTAGGTCCGTATAAGGATATTTGTTGTGGCATTCGGGGCAGAATCGAAACGGGGTCCGATCCATCGGCGTTGTCCTCCACGCGGTCGGGCCGACTAGGCCCCGACGGGGTGCCGAAATCTACCCCGAAGGGCACCGAGGCGCTTCGATGTTGAACGCGTCGTCGTATGTGTCTATCTCTAACCGGATCGCAACGATACCGTCGAAAATCTTCCGTCTTCAGCTAACTTTCCGTTCCGAAACTCGGAGCGACAGGAACACGTCCGAACCCGATGGCGGAAAGAAAACAATCGAAGATGGAGTCGACGCCCATGCGCAATGAGCACAGAAGGTGGAGTCACTCGGTCCCGTGACTCGAAAACACTTCTTCGAAGAAAAACAACTTGTAACACTCCGACCCAACACCAGATGGCGAGCTCATGCATACCATGTGTATCTACAGCGACAGATGCCATCGAACTTGTACATTTTAAAATCTTAAAATCCTCACACTACAGCTTCTAATCCCAGCAACAAAAATAACCAAGTTCAGTAAGGAATTTAATTGTTCATGGAGTTGCTACAATTGCTTAAAAAACATTTTTCAAAACTGAACACCATTTTCTAATTAAACCTAATAGTGCAGTGAGGAAATGGCTCTTTTTGCATGATCACTCCCAAGTTTTTTGACTGATGCTGCAGCCTGCTAAAGAAACCTCATGCCAGTGCTCCGACCTTTAACTGGTATGTCTGATTGGTTCACCCACAATTGGCATAAGCTTTCTAACTTGTAAGTCCCTAGTGTATGGTACTAGGGGTACCCAGGGTCTGTAAGTTAGTGTATCTTTTGGTCTGCAACACTTATGTGCCACCACAAGTGAACAAAGCAAAATGTGGCCCTCAATCTGACTGGCAGAGCAGTTTTCAATTGCTAACTCTACATTGCAATTTGAAGTTCTGGAAAAAACCAAACCTTCCTTTTTTATATGTCACCCCTAATAGCAGGCCTACTGAGCCCTAAAGGACGTGTGCATTACACTGAAAGGCTGGACATGTAGTTCTTAACTTACATTTCTTGATAGTAAAACTCCTGCATTATTGTTTTTACTGTGGAAAGGCTAGTAGTCTCATTAACAACGATTACAGGGTTACACACTGACAACTCAGCAATGCTAACTTCTGAGTATGACTACTAAATATGATAGGTATCAAAAGAATTGTTCCATTAAACCTGAATTGACTGCTTAAGTTAAATGTAATGTACCTTTTGCACAAGTGACAAATATAGTAAGTAGCCACTTTATTGTCCAAGGTTTTCCAGTGACCTTTAAAGGTTGCTGACCACAAAATAGTCTTTGGTCCTCCTTGGGGGGGGGGAGGTGTGAACGACTCTCAGGAAGGAACACAAAGGGCCTGCCTTTGAAAGAACTGTAACTTCTCCCTGGCAGGAAGGCCAAACATGGTGTGAGCCCAAAAGGTGAGCTTTCAAGAGGAAGCCGCTTTTGAAGGACAAATTGTGGACACACAGGAGGGGCTACTTGTTTGTTCTTGCTGACCGGGTGAATCGGAGAAATGATGGCAGCGTTGCCAAACCGTTTTTTACACAGGCGTGTAACCTCTGGGGTGGGCTTGGGAGCTTCATGCGCCAAGAGAAGGGATCTGTCTTGTCAGAAGTAGGCAGAATAGTGCATTCTGGCATAGCTAGATGCCACACTTCACAGGAACTCATCATTAGGCAGGAGGGGATATAGTAGCCCATTGGCCACCACCACATCCCCATTTACCACAACCCCGAGGACAGAAACTGGATATATAACCAGCACCCCTGGAACTCTGCTCACATCTGTACTGAAAAGTGGGCCAAAGAAGGACTGCCCTCCTGTTCCCTGGACCCAACAAAAAGATACTGCACCAAGACTGGACTGCACCTGCTGCTCTATGAGCAAGCAACCTGTGATGCCCTGGTCAAGGAAAAATTGTCCCCAAGCCTCAGAAAGAAGAAGTGACTTCAAAAGTCAGTTGGCTGACTTCCTGTTACAGCTACAGAACCACAACAGCTGAAGAAGCCTGCCTTGGTAAGTTCGTAGCCAAGAATGCCTGACTGCCAATGTGCACCTTGGGAGACTGAGACCCAACCCTCAAAACTTGCACCCAAGACTGCTAGACCCAGAAGAGTAGTCCGAATGCAGTTTGTTCAGCCAAGACGGAAGTTACACAAGTTAAAGGGAACCACTGGTTTCACTGTAACTGGAGACTAGTAGACCAGTGGCAACTGTTTTTTGGATGGATTTCAACTGGATTTGAGGTACAGTGACTCCTGTGGCCAAAATCGTCCTACTGTGTTCATGAACCGAGGAGTACCCCCGGAAAACGCCTGTCACTGAAACAACATCTTCAGCATCCTGCATCCCTTGTATAAGGACCTCTCCATTTTTTTACTATAATGGTTCGCCCATAGAGCCTGGAACTGGACGGGAGACTGCTTTGACTATGATGTAACTATTAAACCAAGCCTTTTTGACCTCTCTGACATGCTCCCTATCGGAGCTGGTCGTCCAAAGCAAGACAGTAGTAGTTGAATCTTAAGCATGGCCCCACAGCAGTGATTTAGTCCCACTTTAAAAATGCAAATCTCCAGATCCCATAGATTCTCGTCATTGTGGTGTCATTTTGAAGAGAACAATACAAATTACTTTCATAAATTGGTGCCAGATTTTTATTGAGTTGTTTCTTTCATATTAAGCGGTTATAGTACATGTTCCTTTGGTAAAGCCTGTCTGTGCAGAGCCACAGCTACCAAGGGATGGGCTAAGGTTTTTCAAACTAATCTCACTGGATCTAGTACATGTAGTGAGATAATTACAGTGAGATCCCATAACTACAATATACAATAAACCGCTTTGTTCACATGTGCTTTTCACAAGTAAGCGGTGATAAGTCTGCTGTCGGTGGCAGGACGGTACTACGTTCTCCTGTCTTTATTTACATTTAGGGATTTCTTTTTTGGGACAGTGTGTTTGTTTCACTTATCATACCTGGAGAGTATGGTATTTATCAAAAAAGTGCACTCTTTTAAATTCAATTCATGATATGGGGATTCCACTGGCTTCTAGACAGGATGGACCATGAAGAGCTGACAAGGTTTAGGTGCATCACCACCCTGTCCCCCTTTTCAAATAGTTTTTTTTTATGCATTCTCTATTTATTTGAATATCTTTCATGAAAGAATGGGCTAGGATTTTTTTAAAGATATATTGTACTGTCAAATATTGCCTTTTTAATTACAAGAGTACATTATTTTAACATTTTGTGATTCATTAAAGTAGCTTTCCTACTATTTAATTTCGATAGTCTTCCCAGTGGACCTGAGGAGTGTGGAGGCAAAAAATTCATTTCAGAACACAGGAAATTAACTAGAGGCACAACTGGTCATGTTGCACTAAACAAATAAAGTACGTGTATTGCTGTAGTTTAATCATGTTGCCACTGATTGCTGGATAACTTTTTCAGTATGATCATTAAGACAAACAGCAATACGATCAGAAAGCACTGTCAGACACTGCATTGGGTCTCTCCTTTGTGCAATGGTATCATTTTCTCATTTGGAATGACTAGACAATTGTTACACTACAATATAAATTTTATCTTTTACTTATTAGACCAAAAGGAATACAAAAAGGTGTCTTTCATTCAATGAAATCCAGATTAATCCATAGTTCTTCAGTCTTCTCTATAGCCAACGCTCATGAACTATAGTACTCCACTAATCGCTCATCTGTTGGCTTAAGGATTTTCTTTTCCGTCATATTGATCAACCATCCTGGGGCCAATCCAAAGAAAATTTGACGAGGGTCTTTGCGCATGCTCAACATTTTGTAGCGTTCATCTTTCGTAATGTCAGGTAAAACATAGCCATATTTCCTTGCAAGTGCAAGCCTGGCTTCTTGGATAGCTGCAGGATCAGCCAGGTAGCCACGGTTTTTAGCATCAGTGTAGTAACGAACAAGGTCTTCTGGTGGAAGCATGCGTTTTGGTATAGGCTTCCCTTGCACGAAAAATGGCACTGGCTTGCAAAGAATTTCTGTGATAAAGGAAAATAAATTTAGTTAACACAAATACAGAATATCTGTACTGTTCCAGTTGAAGCACACCATGGACTAATGTGTACAACCCACCTTTGTGGAAGACTCGAATGCACATATTATTTCATCCTACTTACCAGGGGACCATTATTTCACCTGGAATGAAATAATGAGTGCATATTTAAGTTGAACTGCGGGCAGAAACTCCAGATACTGAGTTGTACAATCACAAGTTACAGAATAAACATAGTCCCATGGAAAAGCTAAATTAATGGTACTTTTTCTTTCGTAAAATGTTATGGGTTAGGGGAGGGTCAAGGCGGTTCCCAATGAAGTGGTAGGGGTGGCAATGAGGAAACCCATCCCTAGAACAAAGGAAAGTAAAATGCATATTGCCACTTACATTACAGAAATAAATGTAGTAGATAGGTTGTAGTCACAGACATCTACAATCCGTGTAGACGCCATGATTTGGGACGTTTGTGAATCAACTACTGGCTATAAACCTACAATAAGCAGGTAGCTCACTTCCTTGGAGGGTTTTGTGAAATTACCCCTTTATGTCTATGTAGGAAGCTGTCTCTGTATATACTATATCAAATGAGTTATAGTGTGCACAGAGTCCAGGGGTTCCCCAGAGGCTTAACAGGCTAAAGTAGATAATACTAATGCTCTCTTTTGTGGTAGTGTGGTTGAGCAATTAGGCTTATCAGAGGGTAGTGCAAAGCATTTGATGTACACACACAGGCACTAGATGAGGCACACACTCAATGACTTAACTCAAGGCCAATTGGTTTGTAAAGAAAAATAGGTTTTGTTATTTTATTTCTAGGACCACAAGATTCAGTTCGAAAGTAAATACTGCTGCAGGTAAGTATTCAGCACAGATATCAAGGTAACATTGTTTCCCCTTTGCAAGTTAAATATTTAAGAAAACAGAAAATATTTATTTCAAAAGTGGACACAGTGCAATTTTCAGAAGTGGTTCCAGTGGGAAGAAAAGAAAGTACAGTTTTAAAAAGGTAATTACCAGACTTACAGTTCGAGTCTCCAGGGGTTAGATGTCCTTCGGTCGGGGTTCAAGTTAACCCCAAACACCCACCACCAGCAACACGGGGCCGGTCAGGTATAGAGGTCTAAGTGGTTGCTGGTATTACAATTGGCTGTAAGGAGACTGGGGGCACTCGGAATCAGGCCTGCTTGCAGGTAAGTACCCACGTCTTTGGAGGGCAGACCTGGGGGGGGTTTAGAGGAGCGCCGGAGGGCCTCAGGTCAGCACCAAACACGCACCCTCCGCGGCGGCCAGGTGCAGGGTCGTCGGGCTCCCAATGCTTTCCTATGAGTGGAACCCCGGGCCACAAAGATGCTGCAGGTGAAGTCCAGGGGGTTGGTTCTGGAAAACCAGAGGCTGGACAAGGAGGCAGGCCTGCTGAATGTTGCTGCACCAAAGGTCGGATTCCCCAAGGCCAGGGGCCTGCATGTGCAGGGGTACCATTAGGCGCCGGGAAACTTCGTCTGGTGCTGTCGCGGTTAGTGGGGTCCTCCGGATTCAGGCATCGTCGTGGTGGTCTGGAGGTGTCAACCCAGGGTGGGCACTTGCTCAGAATCACCTGGGGACCAGCTCAAGTCAGCTGGGGCACCTGGACACGGGCTGTGGGTGACTGGTGCAAAGTGGTTAGGACTTGTGGATCCGGGGAGGATCTGCAGTCCTGTGCTGGGTTTTCTTTCAGGACAGGGCTGCTGTCCACAGGAGATCTTGGTCTTCCAGGGTGCAGGAAGTCCTCTATAGGCTTTTCAGAGGTCGCTGAACTTGCAGGCTGCGCCGCCTTTTTGTGCAGGGCTTTTGAAGCTGGAGATAGGCCGGTAGGGCTGAGGCCAAATCAGTTTGCGTCTTCAGTCTTCTGGGGGTCAGCTAAGCAGTCCTTCTTTCTTCTTGTCGTCTTCTTGAGGTCGCCAGGAATCTGACAAGCTAGGTTCAGGGGACCCCTTAAATCCTGGATTTAGGGACATTACAGGGGTCAGAGGGCAGTGGCCAATGGCTAATGTCCCTGAGGTGGACTACACCCGTCCAGTGTCCACTCCTTCTCGGGAGGGGGACAGAGACTTAACCCTATGGGTCCCTGTCCTACAAACCAAGATGGAGGATTTTCCAATGAGGGGGCCACTTCAGCTCTGGACACCTTAGGGGTGGTCCCAGCTGCAGTGGTCACTCCTCCTTGTTTTCCCTAACTTTTTCGTCGAATGTGCCATCAAAAGAGGGGCTTTGCCAGGGCATTTTTCAATAAATCGAACACTGGCATCAGTGTGGGTTTATTGTGCTGAGAAGTTTGATACCAAACTTCACAGACTTCAGTGAAGCCATTATAAAGCTGTGGAGTTCGTAACGACAAACTCGCAGCCCATATTCTTGATATGGCCACGCTGCACTTACAATGTCTAAGAATGGACTTAGATGCTGTAAGGGCATATTGCTCATGCAGCTATGCCTTCGTCTGTGGTATAGTGCACACTGCCGTAGGGCTGTAAGGCCTGCTAGAGGGGTGACTTACTCATGCCACAGACAGTGGTTTGTGGGCATGGCACCTTGAGAGGGGTGCCATATCGGCTTTGCCTTTTTCTTCCCACCAGCACACACAAGCCGCAGGGGCAGTGTGCATGTGCTGGGTGAGGAGTCCCCCAGGGTGGCATAATACATGCTGCAGCCCTTGGGGACCCTCCCTTGCCACACAGCCCTTGGTACTAGGTTAACTTTTACAAGGGATTTAACTGTGCGCCAAGGGCCTGTCTAAAGAAGTCTCTGGTTACGAACTCTACAGTTCACTGATTGAGTGAAAACAAATTGACTGAGGCAGTCCTAACTTTGTGGCTGTCACTGTTGAGAGAAGACTAGACCCAATGCAGTGAAGATTATGATGTACCTGCAAAGAATTCAAGTCTTTCAAACACTGTATTATGGTCAGCAGTGCTGCAGGTCGTGGATCGGTCAATAATATTAAAGTAGATGTATTATCTTCATCCAGGGTGAGAAGAAACTCTTCACTCTAACTGGTAAAGGCAGCTAAGGTGCCTACTTCAGATCTGAATTCATATGGGCATTTGTAAAGAAGGTGGCTGATTTCCACATATACTTGAAGTTATCTCATAACCTCACTCTCCACAATTTTGCGGGCAAAGGGGAAGTTGGATATAAACTGGTACATGGTCACTATTTTTGGGTCTAAGTATGGAATTTTCTACAAGAGTCTGATGGTAGCAATTTTCATAGAACCAGGAATTTGCTTAGAGCAGTGCAACACTGATCATGTTAGCTGAATCCACGAGAGGATGGGGCAAAGAGGGATTGGAGATATGCAGTTGGGCAGGAAGCAAGAGACAGTAAGATGCTTTCATTTTGAGAATCAGGTTTATTACCTCAGTTGATGGAAGTTTGAAAGAAATGAAAATGGACTGCAGTGTAGGACATGCAGTCTTGGAGCACAGTGGAACATCTAGAGTACTGATGATGGAATCATGGATTTTGGATTTGAAGAACTTGACGTATTTTACACAAGTCTTTTGAGACACGCAAAGGTTGCTTTTTATAGCTTCCTGATTGGACAGTTCCTGACCTTGAAGATTCCCTCTCGCTAATTAGGAACATTATGTAACTGTTAGGCCTTTTGTCAAGGAAGCTTCTTTGGCTCTCTATAGCTTTCTGCTAGCCTATCCTTTGTCGCTTGTAGTAGGTTTTATATTCATTTTTTTTTATCTAGACCACTGATGTTCCAAAACTAGAAATCCACATTAAGCTCTATATGTCAATATCTCAAACGTAGTGGAACGGTTGCATTATTTTCTAATTTTTCATTGAATGTGTTTGCCTTCCTACCCTTGCAGCTCCACCGTCCCCTTTTCCTTACCTTACCACTGGGTTTGCAAACTGCTTGCAAACCTCTGCATCAGAGAAAGTGGCTGCCATTTTTGGTTTGTGTTCTAATCATTCAACTGTGTTGATCTATTTCCACGCCATTTCCTTTTTAATTTTTTTTAAACATATTGCCTTATTTTGTGTCAGAATTGGCAGTGGGAGGCGAGCAATTTATTTTCCATAATAATACATATTAAATTGATGACTTTCTGCTTAGACATTCATTTGTACATTTTGTGCTATACTCTAACTAAATGCACCCTCAAACAAAGAGTGTGGCGCTTAAGCTAAACCCTTCGAAGCATCTTGTATCCTCTTCCGTAATACAAATATCCATAGTATGAACCAAGACTCAAAAGACAAAACATAAACAAAATTTCATCGGACATTACAACAAAAAAATTGTACACTAAAATTGTAAATTGATGTACACCAATAGGTACAATAGGAATGTTACACAAGGTTCATTTGCTCAAGCTGAAATCTGTTAACGTTTTGGCTATAGAATGTGAAGGTATGAGCAATCAAGGCAGGGGAACTCAGTGTATATATATATATATTATATATAATGTGCCTTGATCTGTAAAAAAGCTATACATATGGAGATTTAGCAAAAATGGCAGAAGGAAAGTGACGGGGATGAGGCCATTGCAGGGCTGACTGTAATTAAGACTCTAGAAAATCTGTGAATATGTTCTTCAACAGCAGACTGCAAGGAACTTTCAAATCACCACAGGCCACTAACTGGTGGGTAGTGTCTGGAAATATGTGGAAGGCAGTCTTCTTATCTGAGAATTGGTGCACCCTTCCTCTATTAATATCCAACCTCTCCCACCACTTACTCCACCAAATCATGGTCCCTGTGCGCTAGCAAGATGAATATAGCTGGAAAGAGCTGCCAGACTCTGTTCCACAAACAAATGCAGCTGGATTTGCTTCTTTTTTACCTCCCCCCCCCCCCCCCCCCCCCCCCGGAAGATACAAGGAACATTTTTTCAAATATAAAAACTGCCAGTCCCCTGAGTCATGTAATTAAACTTTCCATAGCATACTCACCCAAACTCCTTAGATCATAGAATGATGCACAAGAACACGCCTATTTTTAGATCCTGTCTAAGACATTGCATGCGCTGCCGCCTGGGAGAACACTGTGTGGTTATCAAACCCCTACTTCGGTTTTAATACTTGTGTTCAACAATAAAATCTCTCTTCTGTTTGCATCCCTTAACCATGCCCACCATTATCCTACTCCCACCTATGCCCTCTATTCTGCTTCACCCCCTTTGCTCCTACTGCTTTCACTCTCTGATTGCTCTGCTCACCCACCATCCTATTTCTTCCCTCCCTTCCATGCTGCTTAGCCTCATCTTTCCCTCTTGTGTTGTATCCTCTCAGCCCCCTTCCCTCTATGTTGCTTCCCCCTCTCACCTTTCGGTGTTCCTTTCCCTCCCCTCTGCTGCTTTTTTCTTCACCTTTTGTATACCTAGCCAACTCAGATCAGTAAACAAAATGAGTCAAATGTGTCATTTAGTGGGCAAATGCATGCTTTGTGCGTGCACCTAAAAAAATTACACGGACGGATTTCACAGGTATTTTTTTCTTTTTAAAAAGGGATGCTGTACAGCAGGTGTCTCCAATCAGTCAATTGCGAGCTACCAGTAGCTCCCAGACCCCTTCAGAGTAGCTCACTGCCTGGAGTTGATTTTAAATAAGCAGAGGGTCACATTTTTCCTTTTAAAGTTAAAAGAAGGTGAATTTTATTTTACATTAATGCCAGCAGACTGCAGATAGCAAGGCCTGATAAGGAGCAGTGCTGGAG
Source organism: Pleurodeles waltl (assembly GCF_031143425.1). NCBI lineage: Eukaryota > Metazoa > Chordata > Amphibia > Caudata > Salamandridae > Pleurodeles > Pleurodeles waltl. Next base: position 637,711,070 of record NC_090439.1, on the reverse strand, counting down.
TCAGATTTATAATCCAGGTCACAGAGGTGAAGAATTGAAGCACTAAGGTATTTTACTGTTAAATAAAAGTCCTTTTCAACTCAGTATTGAAAGTGAGAACAAAATGATGTTTCTCAATGCTTTTAAATCAGAGAAAATGATAATTAAAAGTTACTTTAGAATGAATTTAACATTTCATTTTAATATTCTCAAATTATTTTTCAAAGTGCTGCATTTACAAACAGCAAGTCTCTTGCTCCCAGCGACCATTAGAACACTGTGCAATATTTATACCTGAAAAATACAATAATTTCTCCCATTTAAAAACATGGTTGTAGGTTTGTGTTTTATATATATATATATATATATATATATATATATATATATATATATATATATATATATATATATATATTCCCTTCATATGCACCAATGTTCATACATTCCCAAAGACCACGCCCCTACTGACAAACGTGGCAGCCCTGTCATAGTGCCCCTAGTCAAAGTATTTTGTTCAAACCATAGCATCTGATTATCGACATTAGGCTTAAGGTCAAGGAAGTTTGGCATGGGGGTGTCTGGTAATAATGCACAAGTTGTTTAGCCTTCGTTGTTTAGTTTCGATAGCTCAATTATGATCTTCACTGACAAGAAGTAGCTCATGCTTCAGATAGGGTTGGAGATCCCTGCTTTACAGCATGTCTACAACCACTGGCAAAGACAAAAGTTCCCTAAAGTGTCTCTACAGAGCGTTCATTACCGTACGACGAGATTAGAGGGTATTGGCAGGTGGAAGAGAGGTGTGAGTATATAATGAATGACACCTGAATCGATTCTTAATGCACTTGGTCGGGCCACAGGATGGGGCAGGGTAGTTCTTTTGTGCAAATTTAATGTTTTATGTTCAGAACTGAGGTCATTTACCCTACCTGCATATTAGTCGGCCAGTTTGGTCTATGTGTTACCATGAAACATAACAAAATCTATCATAAAAAGATCCCTAAAGTAAGGCCTATAGCTTTGTCAATGCTTAAAAGAATGAATGAACAGCCATTTGTATGGCGCACAGCTGACAAAAAGGCACCCCAGCCGATGCATGCTATCAATAGAAGCAATGGCCAGCTCTAATGCCCACTGCACTTCAATGTTAACTTTTTCAGCAAAACTAGCGGTACCCTATCACTTTTGTAAGTATGGAGTACCAATTCCTCGTTATTCAATACTGTCACTTATTAAAACAGTCAATCCACCACAAAGCATCACATAATGAAATATTCCATTACATACTCACCCAAACTTCTTGGATCATAGAACGAAGTCGTAATCACACCCCCATTTTTCTCTATCGCAGCAATGGCCAGCTCTGACGCCCACTGCACTTCAATGTTAACTTTTGCCGCAAAAATGTCGGCTCCCTGCAAGTTTTAGAAGTCTAGAGTTTAGTAATAATATTAAAAAACACTTTAGAACAAGTCCAGTCACCAATCATATTTTCCCCAAAATCACATTTATGTGCATTCAGTCATTTATCGAGAAAGGGCGATGTTTTCATCAGATGCCATAATATAAATGATTATAGACACAACTTGCAATTTTACATAAAGAAATGTCGGAACGCGACATTCCTATTTAGAAATCAAGTTGTGAATTAACACAACTGAATTCAACCATACGTTGAGCCAAGCTATCTATAATTCACCTCAAGAAAGCCGGGGACTGATGTCATCTTATAAAAAGATACTGCACTGACACTGTATTGTTATGTTCTCGGCAGTTGCGTGAATTGAAACGGGTACAGTTCATTAAATGCTGCATTTGTTATAGCTGTAAATTAGTAGATACGTTTAATAAGTAGACGCTGCCATCTAGTGGGCCGATTAAAGCTGCCTAAATGACAAGGTGCCATATGTACGAACACATTTTCCCATAAGGACAGAACGGGTAAAACCCTTTGCTACATCTGGCCCAAGATCTTTAAAACGGCTGCCGAGTTTAGAATCAGTAATGACGTGGAGTGAGATGCACTTCAGATGAAATGAGCAGTAAATACGCCTTGACATAATTGTATTTGGAGCTTTTGGTGCAACAATGTGAATGAAAAGAAACAAGACTAAAAACAAATGTGTAACCTATAAAATTAGAAAATACAAAACTAGTGACAGGCACACCAGCACACTCAATGTTACCCTACTGTGCATATAAGATCAGGCAAATTTTTGTCACTCAGTCGCCCACAGAGCCAAACGGCTGTAGAGGGCTGACCTATTGCCCCATGCTATATGCTGTCATGGGCGGAAACAAAATGTGAACGACGCCAAAACAGATCAATGACTGAAGAGGGAGAAGGCATATTCACTACGTATGCATGTCCTTTTTTAGTTTTAGTTTTTTTTTTTTTTTTTTAAAGGGGCCTGCAAGGCCAAATCTAAAAAGTTTTTTACTACGTACTTCTCTAAATGCTATGCATAAAATGCATTGTATGTATAACATATAGAACTGGCAAAACAAAATACAACTACTCCTAAGAGGCCCACAAAGATTCTAAAAATTTAATCTACTACCCTGAGGGCAGATCAGAGGGAATAACAATCATGAACCATTCTTGGTACTGAAGTCCGTCAGATTCCAAGGACCAAAATTCTTGTCTACAAGTGTTAATACAGTATAGTAACATTCCACACTTGAAAACAACTGCTAAAGGCAATAGTCTTTTAATAGAAAAATCTTAACATGATTTCCTTTTTCATAGTTTTAAATAAACAGATCACTCAAAGTATCTGACAAAATGTTTTTGCAATTAACCAATTAAGTCTGCAGCGTTTATCATTGGTGTGTTACTATAACCAGTGTAGATAATCATAAGCTTTGTTACAAGGTCACCCCCTTGCAACCAATTATAAAACACATATACAGAATTTCGTCGGCAAAACAATTAAAAACATTTCCTTAGCGACCCTAACAAGGGTTCATCTTGTGCAAATCTTCTACCATGAGGTTTTGCCAGAGGGGCTAACCAACACCAAAACTCTTAACTCCAAGGTAATCTGTGAGATTACTTGTAACAAAATAGGTACTTATGGGCTTTACCACAGAACAACCCACCCTAAAAGGCTTATCGATTTTAAAATACGCTTTCCACAATAAACGAGATATACTGCATTTGTAATAACGTTTCTTAATTAACAGAGCAAACCAATCAGGTACTTGTACTGTATCACTGGCTAGTCACCATAGCCCATTCTGTCTACCCTATTTCATGATAAACAGATACGATTTCTGCCATCGAACATAGCTTTTCCCATTGAACCAATCAGGCATCTGGACTTTGCCAAAATAACCAACTTATCCATACTGTACTGAGTATAAGATTTTTACACATCAACCCTCTAAAATAACAATTATGACCAAAGGGGCGAATGGAAAAACAATATGAATCCTACTAAGCAGGTAGCAATGAATAACATCATGCAAAACCTCTACCCTCAGGAGGAGTTAGCCAGCAACAAAATCCGTGCTTACTAACGCAATCTGAGAGATTCCATGCAACGAAACACCTGTGTACAGACTTTCACACTGCAACAATCCACCCTTAAATACCTGCTGATTTTAAAAGAGCAATTTCACAATGAATAAGATCTACTGCCTTTGCCGTAAATTATCATAACCGATCAGACCTATGTCATCTAAAAGATGACAACATTGACTTATCAAAGGAAACAATTCCTGCCTACCGTCCCAAGCGTTAGCTCTTCAAAAGTCAAAGTCTAAAATAACCACTGTCACCAGAAGCATACGTCTGCCCAGATAGCGTTAGTAAGGGAATCAACATGTAGGATGAGCCAAAGTCCCTCTTTAGTAGTACTTCTCAAATTGATCACATAAGGTCAGACCTACGAATTCACGACATTTGTCAGGTAACTTAACTGTGCAACCTTAACATTTTCCTCCCCACTACACTACTCATGACCTCAAAGAAGTTACAGTGACACGACAAGTCATCACAGACCAGGCATAGCGCATCACCATTAACATCGCTGAAGAGAAAACTAAAAAAGCTCAAGGAAACTGTGGACAAACTTTATTAGGCTGAAGCTAGGGCTGTACCTAGTAGGGTGTGGGTAGAGGGACTGCCTTTCAGCCTGGTCCTGACATAGACCACTTAAACTGTGCCGGTGTAGTTATGCTTTTATTCTGACACTGCTCCAAGGAGTAAAGGGTACCAGGGCCAGAACCTACTTTGGCACTGCCTACATAACTCTGGGCAGAGGGTATGAACTACAGTCAGGGCTCTAACAGAATGCCTAACCGCCACAAGAATCCTTGAGTAATGCCGTTGGCAGTGCCAATGTGCTCAGACGTCAGAGCCTGGCATTCAGTCATGCCGTACACTTCGGCCCTACTCACGTAGGATAAATCCACTAGACTCAAAAAGTGGGGACAATATTTTTTATATTTGTGGTGGCCCAATATTTTGTAGGTCTCTGCTACAGACACTTTGTAGGCAGAACTATTCCTTCTAATAATACACCACGTGTGCTTTGACCCCTTGATCGTGACTGGATGGCTTTGTTGCCCATTTCAATTGTCTCCTGTTGACTTGATGGATTTCCTCCCTCTTCTTTTGTCTGTCCTGCACAGGACCGTTTCTGTCTCACTGTGTTCTAACTGGATGAACTCTATCCTTCCAATGCTGACCTGAGGATAGACTTTTTAATTTTATTATTTTGTATTCAGCATCACACTCCCATTGCTTCTCCTATTTTACTTCTCCCATCTAACCATGCCCCCACCACGTCTACTCAAGAGTACTGCAACCCATCAGTGCCACATGCACACCCATTCTGAACACCTCCCCCTCTTCCGCGACCTTGCAAGATGCCTGGAAACGCATAACTCTTTTCACATTGCTGGAAAAACCCTCCAGGGACCCCTCAACACTCGCCAGCTACAGATCGATCTCCCTGCTACCATTCCCAGCCAGTGTCTTAAAGAAAACCATCAACAGATGCCTCAACTGAATACCTCGACGCCCACCAAACCCTCTACACCACTCAGTCTGGGCTCAGACCCAACCACAGCACAGAAATAGCCCTCATTGCTCCTACAGAATCAATCAAGCAGGTATTTATAGAGCGAAGCTTATGACCCGGAGGGTCTCAAGGCGTTGGGGGGGGGGGGGGGGGGGGAGGGGTGGTAGGATGCGGATCAGTCGAAGAGCCAGGTCTCGAGGTCCTTCCTGAAATGGATCAGCGAGGGGGGTTGCCTAAGTGGAGAAGCAGCGTGTTCCAGGTCTGCGCAGCGAGGTAGGAGCAGGATCTTCCTCAGCCGAGTTCTTACTGATCCGTGAGGTGGAGGCGAGATCCAGCTGGGCAGAGCCGACTGGTGGGAGTGTAGAAGGAGAGGCGATTGGTGAGGGACACTGGTCTGATGTTGTGTACGGCCTTGTAAAGGAGCTTGAAGGTGATTCTTTTGTTGACCAGTAGCCAGTGGAGGTCTCTTAGGTGTGCAGAGATGTGGTTGTGGCAAGGGATGTCCAGAATGAGCCTAGCGGTGGCATTCTGGATTCTCTGGAGTCCTGTTTGGAGTTTCTGGTTGATGCCAGCATAGAGTGCGTTGCCATAGTCAAGCTTGCTGCTGACAAGTGCTTGGGTGACTGTTCTTCTTACCTCGACAGGGATCAATTTTAAGATTGTTCAGAGCAGGAGAAGCGTGTGGAAGCAGGATGATGAGACGGCGTTGCCTTGGTAGGCCATTGAGCGTGAGGAGTTGAGGATGATGCCGAGGTTGTGCATGTGGTTGGTGGGAGGGGTGTGGGGGCAAGAGCTGCGGGCCAGAAGGAGTCATACCAGGCGGAGGGGTGGAGCCCAGGATGAGGACCTCAATTTTGTCAGAGTTGAGCTTGAGACAGTTGTCTTTCATCCAGGCGGTGACTGCCTTCATTCAGTTGTGGAAGTTGTTCTTGGCTGTTGATGGTTCGTCAGAGAGGGAGAGAATCAGCTGGGTGTTGTCAGCGTAGGAGATGATGTTGAGACCATGGAGTATGACAATGTTAGCGAGTGGGGTCATGTAGATATTGAAGAGGGTGGGGCTCAGAGAGGAGCCCTGGGGGACTCCGCAGCTGTTCTCCGTTGGTTTTTATGTGAATGGTGGGAGCCTGACCCTCTGGGTTTGGCTGGTGAGGAAGGAGCAGGTCCACTCAAGGGCTTTGGCGAGGATGCTGGTGTTATGTAGCCTGGTGCACAGGGTGCAGTGGGAGACCGTGTCAAAGGCAGCGGAGTGGTCCAAGAAGATGAGGGCTGCTGTTCCACTGCAGTGGAGGAGGGTGCAGATGTCATTCGTGGCTGCGAGGAGTGCGGTCTCGGTGCTATGGTTGCTCCTGAATCTGGATTGGGAGAGGTCCAGGATGTGGTTGGTCTCGATGAATTTGGTGAGCTGGGTGTAGATGGCTTTCTAGTTGCTATGGCTGGGTAGGGGAGCAGTAAGATGGTTCTGTAGTTTTTCAGGTCCGTCAGTTTGAAGGAGGGCTTCTTCAATAGAGGGTTGATCTCCGCATATTTCCAATCTTCCAGGAAGGTGACGGACTCGATGGAGCAGTTGATGGTGTGGCACAGTTTGGGGTGATGGTGGTGCCGGCTCAGTTGAAGATGGGGTCGGGGCAACGGTCCGAGAGTGCCCCAGAGTGGATTGATTTCATGATCTTGAGTGTGTGTTCTGAGGAGAGGGGGGGTCCAATGGTGGAGGGTTGGCAGGGTGGTGGAGTCTTTGGGTGCGGTGGCAGTGGGTGGGGTGGGTGGGTCCTGGGTTGTAAATCAGGTCAGATGTCCTAGATCTTTCAGTGGAGGAAAGTGGTGAGGTTGTCGCAGAGGGCTTGGGAGGGTGGGATGTTTGTGGATGTGGATGACATTTGCATTACTCTGGACGGAGGAGACACAGCAGCTTCATCCTTCTGGACCACTCTGCAGAATCTGACATGGTGGTCCACTACATCCTCATCCAACGCCTACACAACACTGGAATCAAGGACACGCACTCCAATGTATCTGCTCCTTCCTGCCTGGAAGGATCTAGTTAATCCGTATGGCAAAGTACACCCAAGATGCCCGCGACCTCATCGGCGGATTTCTGCAAGGCTCTTCCTTGAGCCCAACCCTCTTTAACGCATAGATGATCCCTCTAGGAAGCATCTCCTACACTCATGGCACCAACATCCTCTCCTATGCCGACAAGACACATTCTCAGCCTCAAAGAGAATATGACAAGTGCAATGATCAAGTTCAATGCCTGCATGACTGAAACGGTCTACTGGATGAAGACAATCATCAGAAGTTGTCTGAAGCTGAACACTACCAAGACTACTATTGTGATCTTTGGAAAGAGCACTTCACCATGGTACACCAAATGGCAGCCAACAGAGCTAGGCCAGACAACACCAAGAAACTTCGGATGGTCAACAGCAAACTCCATATGACCACCCAAGTCAACGCCATCACCACCTCATGCTTCCATATCCTGAAGCTCAGAGGAAGATTTTCAAATGGCTCCCAATCAGTACCCCAACAAAAACTGGGAAAATGCCTTTGTCGCAAGCAAGCAAAACTATGGGAATACCCTCTATGCGGAACACATGGGAAATAAAGAAAACACTGGAAGGGTGCAGACCATTCAGTACTCTGTGGCCAGACTCACTCAATCTGCCATGCTGCACTTGCATCACACCAAACCTGAAGGAGAGCCACTACCTCCCGATCCACAAACGAGCATATTTCAAACTTCTCATCCACACTTTAAAGGCACTACATAACATTGTCCCAGCATGCAGAAAATCCAGTCCGGTGGTCGAGCCTTATCCTAAATCGCTCCTATAGCATGGAACGACCTGCCACTACACAAAAGAGACTCCTCCTCACTTCTGGAATTCTGCAAGAAGGAGAAAGCCTGGATTTTCGAGTAGCCCCACTAGGCCCTAGGTTTGGCTAGACTCACACCTTCTTAGCGCCAGAATGTCCTCCTGGGTGACAGTGTGCTTTACAATTCTGCATAACATAGCAACAACATAACTCCCTCCCTTTACCCACCTTTACTACCTGCTGTACTTAGTATCTTTGCTCATCTACCAACAATCATTACTCCTACACCTAGACGCATTACTCCCTCGTTCTGCCCATCTTTACCCTCTTTCACCCTTTTTTACATCCCCAGCTAAAACTATCTTAACTTTCTGTGTTGTACCTCTTTACTCTCATGCTCCACCTCCGTTTACTTTCCCCTTCTTTCCCTCTCTTTACTCCCTTTCTTGTATAACAGTTTGAGCAATGTGGGCGAGAGCAGGTAGAGATTAAAGGCAGGGCAAGGGAGTACTGCGAAATAGAGAAGGGGAAAGTAAACAAAGAGAGCATGAAATAAGGAGGTACAATTGAGTATCTGCTCTTGCTCACTGTTCAACTTGTTTTATCCGTCATTACTCTGCTGCTTCACAAATCTTTGCTTTCATAGCTCTCTATATTATGTTTATCTACTCACTTTTCTCTCGTTTCCTGCCTATTCTTATTTTCCTCTACCAATCAATATCTGTGCTACTGATCAGTATTACCCCAATGCATTTATTGTTCGGTCTCCCCGAGAGAGTGCATGTGCAATCTTTTCAAGATCTTTTGTCACCCTAAATTAAAAGGCTTAAAGTCAACGGTCAGCTTCATCGCCACTCCCACTTTTTTGCTTCTCACTACTCAGTGCTTGCCCATATTCTTCATGTGTGTGTCCCTTCGATGGAGCGCAGACCAAATGCTGATTAATGTCTTTATCAGTGTCCATTTTATTTATTTCTTATTTATTTGCAATTTTAGCTTTTTATTAAAGCAGTCTGTGCGACTGCACATTTTTCTCAGCTTATTCAGATGTGTTGCTATTGATGATTGCTGGTACAAGTTGTTCCCTGCACTGTGGGTGTGTTGATGTGCTCTCAGGTTACATATTTTGAAAGTCCACAAATTTCAGAGGTTATCCTTTACAACGATCAGCAAATCATTACGTTTTTAGCCAGCACTGTTCATTAAATCTGGATCTTTTTCCATACAGAAGTATGCACAGCACACAAAAAACAGAGGACGTGCTCAAAAACAAATATAAATCATAAAATGTCTCCCTGTTCCATCTTTGGCCTATTCGCGCCTACGGCATGGATACAATGAAAAACGTGAGACCCAACCTTGCATTTTTACATTGGATTAGGCCCACAGTTTAATTCTGTTGAAATTAACGTTTTGTCATTTTAATTTGTACATTTAATTGAAAATCTGGCCCCCGTTTAAAGCTCCAAGGTCCCTTTGGCAGCAATCAGTGTTGGGGTGATGTGAACTATAAAACAACAGGAGCATGTTGGTTTGTGAACCAGACCCAGCCCTGTTTCCCACTTTTGCTGATGTCTGAGGATCATGAATGTATACCGTGCTGTTCATTTATTTACTGTATACTTTAAAAAAAAAAATCATTGCACTCAAAGGAGGTTAAAAGGGGCATTAGCATCTAAAACACCAAATTCCACAATAGGTAGTAAAAGCGAAAGAATTTAAAACCAGCCATATCATGGCAACTCAGTGCAAGTTCTGCAATGGGTGTCATCATGGGGCTCCGTACCGACAATTAAGGTCCTGTGTCAAACAACTTACTGTTTTGTTGTACCTACTCAACAGTCTAGCTCAGTGGTTCCCAACCTGTGGGCCGGGGACCCCTGGGGGTCCGCGAAGCCTTCTCAGGGGGTCCGTGGCTGCCTAAAAAATTTAATAATATTAGGTCCCAGCTATCAGTAATGACTCCTTGGGGGTCCCCGTGTTCCAATAATTATTCAGTGGGGGTCCCTGGGCTCCAGTATTGATAAAATGGGGGTCCACAGAAGTCAAAAGGTTGGGAACCACTGGTCTAGCTGACAAGAATAAGTCAGTTACACAATAAAATCCTGTGCCGGTTGCTCATATTGCGAGGTACTTGAGCAGCAGCATAATTTAAAACAAAATGAGCATAGTTAGAATGGTGAGCTCGGTCGTCCGTCTTGGTTCTTTGTCGCATGCGTAAGGAGGTAATCAATTTTGTACATGAATTTAGACAAACATGCCATATGTTGTGATGTCAACCCTTTAAGACAAAACAGAATTGTATGATGGCATGATCTAATGCCATTGGCGTTAAAGATGTTTTTCGCCAAGCTAACAGTGCAGGACAAAGAATATGTAACCAGTCCTCCTGTGGGTATGCACAGAGCCTACATCTCCTGCTGTTTGAAGGTTAAATCATTTTGGAGCTGCATCTGGCAAAGGAAGTAGGCCAAGTCTAGCAAGGAGCACCATTATTTTTAAAGAGTTTTTTTTTTTTTAAATAATGTAGCCATATATGACTGGGCAACCGGTGCCTTATAAGTGTCAGTAGTCATTTATGAATGAGACCATGGGTTGAACTCTCATCTTTATATTTATTCCATGAAGCTGCTCAATTTGTTTTTATCAGTAATTGTTTCAAAAGTTTGTGCAGTAATGTTTTTTTGCCAAAGAACTTCTGCCTGCAAATGCTTCACTGACACTGCTATTCTCGCTGACCATGTTGGAGACCTCTGGTGTGTTAAGGCCAATTTCTTTCCAAATCAGCGCCTTCAATGAATTTAGTGTAGCCCGTCTTAGCAGGGAAGCATATTTGAGGAGCGCCCCCATCTTGTACCAGTGCTTGCTCTTGTAGACCAAATTAAAAAATGTATTCACGATGGAAAGGAGCCATAGGGCAAAGAAAAAAGGTGGCAAAAGACTTTGCTTTGTGCAGTGTTTAAAAAATTGTCAAACCTGCCAGGGACAATTTCCAGACCATGTGCCAGAATGGGCAGAAACTTTGTCTTTATCACGATAAGGAGTGGACTCCAGGTTGGACTTTGCAATTACGTAGGCAGGGCTTGTACGGATGCGAGTTGGGACGCCATCCTTGCGTTCAAGGTGTTTAAGTGCGGGCAGTGAGACCAGCCCTCCTGCAACCAAAAGCCGAGGTATTTATAACTACCGCTTTTGCCCAGTGGCCATTCCCTTTTTCCTTGATTACACGCTTGTCAAAGATGACTCCCTTGGTTTTCTCTAGATTCACAGGCAGCTCATTTGTCTTACAATACTGATGGAAAGTATTTACCACCTTTTGGAGACCAGTGCCTTAAAGATTAAATAGGACAATGTCATCTGCATATAATAATGAAGTTAATTGTTGGCCCAATTTGGGAGGATGGGAACCGGAGGTATTCAACTGTGTGCACAGATCTGCCAGGTATAAGTTAAATAGCACCGGGGCTAGCACAGAGCCTTGCTTAATACCTCTGTCTATCTGGATGTTAGCAGTGATTCTCCTATAGGCCTGTGCCAGTCTACTGAATCAAAAGCTTTGGATAAGTCCACAAAGCAGGAAAACAAGGCCAGTTTATTTTTTGTGTATTTTTCAGCTAGCATAGTTAGAGCTAGTAGATTGTCCGACGAGGGGCGGAAGCCAGTTTAATTCAAGGGTATTAGATTTAAATTAGTTGCCCAGTCTTTCAGTTCTTCTAACAGGAGACCTGCAAAAAATGTTTGCATCCACATCAAGAAGAGCAATCATACGGTAGCTGTCTGCGTTCCCATAGAGGCATTGGGACCAGGGACCCTACTACTTCTGCAGATTCCAAGTTGCCCCTCAGTATTTAGTTATTCAAAGGATAGGGGACAGGCTCGCTGCATGAGGTTGAAGTTAAATCCGCCACCTTCTCATTGTGGCATAATTTAGAGATGTGGTCGATCCACCTCTCCTCTGGCACCATAATGCTTTGTATTCCTGCGGCCCCTCCCTCCAGTTGATCAACAATGAACCACAGGGGCCTGCTGTTCTTTTCTTTACAAGCCTCCACAATTTTGACCTAGTCCAGGTTCATGTGGGCCTGCTTTGTATCCCATAATGTCTTCTTATATTTCTTCTTTAGGTCTTGAAAGGAGCAGAGGTGGTCGCTATCCGAGTGTGGCCTCTTTAGGAGTCTGGCTGCTTTATTTAGGATGCTGCCTTTGTTGCGCTAGGGCCTGCGTGAACCATCGTTTTTTTTTCCCGGAGCCGGCCTGACCATCGACTGCTGGTGGGGGCTCCACTGGTTCCTTAGAGATGTCAACATTGCCTCCCAGTTGGTGATTGTGCCCACCCATGTCTCTTGAGCAGTTGGTAAGCTAGCTTTCCATATCTCATATTTTTCCATGCACCTATTAGGCCATCTTATTTGATACAAATGGCTTCTAGGGTCCTGTTCGCCAATCTTTTGCAAATGCGCCACATAGTGATTGTTGTTCACTATTTTCATTATTTGTGGATGATGGTCACTTTCACATCTCACCTTTATGCAAAAATCCTGGAAGTGCTTGAAGATAGCCACAGAGGCAATGTATAATCAAGGGTGAATGAAGATTTCGGTTTTGTTAGTCTGGTTCATTGGACAGTCTTTAGGAATCGACCATTAAGGGCCCTCAGCCCAAACATCTCTGGAACTCGTACGAGAGGATGATCACATTTAGCCATGTCCCTGAAATGCTGAAATGCGATACTTGCAGCAGGATATCCAGACTCTGATCTAGAGCACCTTCTCTGATGATTCTTTTCCCATGACTGGCCAGATTTAGATTGAAGTCTCCTGTGATGAGCCAGGAGGCATCTTCATTCGAGGCTCTTAAAGTTAATAATTCATTTTCGCTTATGTTTAAGAGAAGTTGTTTGTGGGCCACATTGGAATTGATGTAGATATTTACGATTATATAGTCATTGATGTTCGCCCCAGTAATCAATTTCCGATGAGCACTGCTAACATGTGAGATAGTTGCAGGTCGAGACTCCTTGCATTGAAGGTTTGCTTGTTATGTAGATTGATAGGCCTCCTTTTGGGTGCCCTTTACACTTTACTTTTACAGCCGGACTTACAAATTCTTGAAACACAGCTAGCAGATTTTCAGCTTCTTGCCAGGTTTCCTGCAAACAGATGATGTTAAAGTCTCTCAAAAAAGATTTGAGATTTAAATCTAGAGTGATTTTACTGGCCCTTGCAATGTTCCAGGAGATTAGATTTTGTTGACAAGCTTGCATTTGGACGGACTTCAGGGAATCAGGATTGTTTTGGCATTGCTAATTGTGGCTCCATCCCCAAAAAACAGTTGTGTGTCAGGACCGGAGGTGAGTAAATTCGCTCCTGCAGACACCCTCATTTTGCAGGCCTATTTCCCTACAGTATCTTGTCTCAGGATATCCCTGGGCAATGGAGAGTGAGAATTCTTTTGGCCCCATAACAGAGGCAGGAGATGCACCCTTGGTGTGGTGCCGGACTGATCTCTTATTGGCTGCTCTGGAGTTTGCTTTCAAGACACTGTCACTTTTTTCATTTACACTTTGTGATGAGAAAGCTCTATTACCCAGTGTTGGATTACTTCAGCTTTGGACAGCAGTTGCTGCACAATCTCCATATTACTAAAGCAAACTTATGTGCTCTCGTTTAGGTAGCCTTTTCCTGGAGCTATGAAGGCTACATATTTTAGGTCTCAGCTGTTTACTTGTTCCAAGCCTTGGACAGCATTGCCGATTCTCATGAGGTTAGCTCTGTTGAGGACATCCCAAGGACCCTGAGATCTGTAGGTTGGATGGAAAATTAGGGTATGAGCACCCCTGTTTTTTTAAAGGCGGTGAGTGGTTGAATATATTCTTTTGGCCGTGTGTAGCACTTAAGGTTGATGTGATTGTGGCATCAATGACTAATTTTTGCCCTGTCACAATAAGCACAGGATTTATAGTGTACTCGCTGAACTGATGTTCTGGAGGGGCCACATGTGTCTTGGAGCCCGAAATAGAGTTCCAGTGGGAGTGGGGCCTTTTAGCTGCCCTCTTATTCCCTTGCGGGGCCCCGGGGCCAAATACCTAGACAAGGCCTCATGAGATTCCCACTAGTGACATATCTAGCAGGGCTGCACCACCCTTGTTGATTGAGGATGCATTTCCATAGTGGTAATGGCTCTTTGGTCTCCTTTAGTTCCACCCAGGGTCCCAGATGGTGATATCTGAGTGGTGGTCTCAAGGGGTAGCGACTGCAGGTGGGCTTTTATCCTTTGCTAATTTTGTCGCAACTTTTTGGATTCATCCGATACAGTTATCATATCCAGGGCCCCAGAACTCTACCCCGGGAGGAATCTATTCCTGCCTCTGCATTCTGCCTTTGGGGTTTGTTTTCTAGTTGTGGGGTCAGCATATGCCCTTATATGGGTAGATTCTTGGTGTCTGCCAGTTGAGCAGGTAATGCACTCTCTATCATGTCCTGTTTTTGACTGTTCTTTTGCTTGGGCTTCCCTCGTGGGGCACTGTCTCTACAGTTTTTGCGGAGTTGTAGATATTTATTTTCCAGACACATAGATTGTTTGTTGCCCATTTTTCTTAGGCATTTTTTGTTTTTCCTAAGAAAACAGGAATGAAGGGTCCTTCTTCTGTTTTCTACTCCTTGTTGTGAGAAAATCATGAACAGCCAACTATCCTGCTTCCTGGAACACAGCAAAGCGCTCAATACCTCCCAATCTGGATTTCACAAGAACCACAGCACCAAGACCGCACTCATTGCTGCAACAGATGACATCAGGACCATGCTCGACGAAGGCGAAACCGCAGCGCTCATCCTCCTGGACCTCTCCGCAGCCTTCAACACCGTTTGTCACCACACCCTTCGAACACGCCTCCACAATGCCAGGATTCGCGGCAAGGCCCTCGACTGGATCTCTTCATTCCTCTCCGGCAGAACCCAGAGAGTCCGCCTTCCGCCTTACCTGTACGAATCCTCCAAAACCAACCTCCCTCAGCCCAACACTCTTCAACGTTTACATGGCTCCTCTCGCCAACATCGCACGATCCCACCACATCAACATAGTATCCTACGCAGACGACAACCAGCTGATCATCTCCCTCACGAAAGACACTACAACCGCAAGAAACAACCTCCACAATGGACTTCACGCCATCGCCAACTGGATGGAATCAAGCCGCCTCAAGTTAAACACAGACAAAACAGAGATCCTCATCTTCGGCAGCAACCCCTCCGCTTGGAACGACTCCTGGTGGCCTGCCTCCCTAGGAGCCGCACCCACACCCTCCACACATGTACGAAACCTGGGAATCATCTTGGACTCAGCAAGACTCAGCAGGTCAACGCAGTCTCCTCTTCCTGCTACAACACCCTTTGTATGCTCTGCAAGATTTTCAAGTGGATTCCCGTCGAAACCAGAAAGACAGTCACCCACGCCCTGGTCAGCAGTCGACTGGACTACGGCAACGCACTCAATGCAGAAACCACAGCCAAACTACAAACGAAAATGCAACGTATCCAAAACGCCTCTGTCCGACTCATCCTCGACGTCCCACGCCGTGACAACATTTCTGCCCACCTCAGAGACCTACACTGGCTACCCATATCGAAGAGGATTACCTTCAAACTACTCACCCACGCACACAAAGCCCTCCACAACACAGGTCTGGCCTACCTCAACGACAGACTCACCTTCCACACTCCCATCTGCCAGCTCCGCTCGGCCAGCCTCGCCCTCCCCTCGGTCCCCCGCATTTGCCGCACCACCGTCGGAGGAAGATCCTTCTCTCACCTCGCTGCCAAGACCTGAAACTCCCTACCGCTCCACCTACGCCAGACCCAGGACCTCCCGACTTTAAGGAAACGTCTCAAGACATGGCTATTGGACCAGTAGCTCCCCTCCCAGCGCCTTGAGACCCTGACGGGTGAGTAGCGTGCTTTATAAATTACGTGATTGATTGATTGATTGAAGCTTTCCGTTGTTTCTCTTGAGGCCCATTCTGGACTTTCCTAAACCTGTGCTGCTTCATCAGGCACTTCTCCTTGCTGCTTATTAGTTGCCTCATGCCCTTGTGGACCAGGGGGACGCTGCATGCCCTCTTGCCACTGTTTTGACTCCTGTTTTAATTCAGTCACTCTTGACGACATAATTATCGACAACTCCTGGAGTTTGTCCAAAATAGGACTGGATTGACAGTAGCTTGCCTAATTTACCACACCCCTGTTAGCCTCTATATGAGCCTGTGCTCTTCGAATGAGCAAGTTCCGTCTGTCCAGCTTGTTGTCTATTGCCATAGTAGTGGTTGCCAGACTTTGCAGAATTTGAATGTCCAGTTTGTCTGTGTTAAAGACCGTGGCACTTGTTATGGTCGTTAAAGTTTTATTAAGGGATTCACAGCCAATCAAAAGATGGGCATCCTTTGCGTCAGTGAGTCCTCTGTTTTAAGACACTTCGGATGCCTGTGGCAAATCAGTAAAAGACTGGTTGGCACTCTTGTCTGTAGACATCAGGCAACTCCCCCTTCCTCCGATCGCGGCCCCTCTTCTTTGTTGAAGACCTCCTCTAATTCCTCCTGCGTGGGAGAGGCCTACCAGCAAGGGCTAATCTGTTTCTTCATTGGCATTGGTGACTCTAAAGCCATTTTATCCAAGCTTCCTTCCATGCGTTGTCTCCCCGATAGATTCTTCAGAGGTCGTGCCTCTGCCTTTTATAACTATAATTGGAGACTTCCCACTTCTGGGGTTGGAGAACGTGCTCGGTTTGGTTGCAATGGACTTTTTGACAAGAAGGCGCACTTAATGCCTAAAGTTCTGACGTTGACTCTTGTGCTGTGTTGCTTGCCGGTAAATCCTCCCAAGCGGCACCCAGAGTGATTGCACTGTCGCTAAAAGATCTCCAGTCAGGGTGTGTTCTTGGGACCACCCCACCAAGGAGCATCCTCTGGTAGACGTTTTTCCCTAAAGGCCTAAATTACTCCTAAAGACCTTTACCACCTCCCTTCATCTTCCGATCTCTCCCTTTTGCCAGCTTACAGTCCTCTGGGGTAAGCTCCTTTACCTCATCTATCTCTTGTGTCTGTAGCGTTACCTGTGTCGGCGGTGGGGGCTTTCTCACAGTTTATGTGGGACAGCCTTCTCTCTTCTCATTAAATTCTGCACCTTATCATGGGCGATCAGAAGGAGAGAACTATGGGTACTCATCACCTCCCGCACGCTGCCTGTTAAAATCACCACTTGCGATCATGCAAAAAAACTGCAATGTAATCAGTTGGTTAATGGAGTGAAGAGCATTCATCCCTTTGCAGTCTTAACTTGAGTAGTCCAAGTTCTTTCACAACCACCAGTACACGTATTCAAGTGTTTGTTCCTAGATGGTCTGAAAGGATCGGTATTTTATGTAGCAGTGTCTGGAAAATGCTCCAAATGAATAAAAATGCCAAACCAGAAGACACAAGAACACACCGTGTCACCAGCCAACCCTGGCTCTCAAACACCAATAGGAGGAGTGGGATAGGAGGCTTTGAGTACCTTCCAAAATCACAGAAGACTGATATTACATCAACAAATGGTACCTTTTTCAATAGGAATGCACATGTACAAGCCCGTTCTTATTAGAAAAGCAGCTGATTAGTAAGTAGAAAGAACTCCGAACAAGATCTCCAAGAATGATCATTAATACCAAAAACAATGTGCGAGTGTCAACTAAGAAGGCCCCTTTGACCTGGAGATAACGATTTAATGTCACAGTAATCCCTGTCACCATAATCTACAGTGACAGCGCATATCATACCATGCCATCTTCTACAGTGACAACCTATATAATGCCATACCACACTCTACAATGACAGCCCAAACCATACCACACTCTACCATGACACGACATACCATACCATACCATACCATACCATGACAGGCCATACCATACCATACCAGGTCATACTATACTGCACCATGACAGGCAGTACCATACCAGCCCTTACCACACAAGGCCATACCACACAGTAACACAAGAGGCTATACTACACAGTACCACCGGTGATAGCAAACCATATCATACCATGGCAGGCCATACCATATCAGGCCATGCCACAGTGTGCCATAACAGGCCATGCCATACAATGCCATGCAAATACCAGGCCACACTAGGCCATACCATGACATACAATGACCATACCAGACAATACATTCCCAGACCGACCATACTATGACAGGCCATTTCACACCATACCATACCAGGGCAGGCCATACCATACTAAACAATAGGTCATACCATATAACGACAGACCATACCAAGCCAGAACCCATCATACCATGACAGGGCATACCATGATATGCCATATTTCAGGAAATGCCTCTTTTTTGCATGATCACTCCCAAACTTTTGGACGGATGCTGCTGGATTTTTGACTCAGAGTGCAAGGAAGCCTGCTAAGCAGACCTCAGTGCCAGTGCCCTGACCCTTAAACATGCATGTTTGAGTGGCCTATAACCAATTGGCAAAGGCTAACAGTCCCAAGGCCATATTTCATGGTACCAGGGGTACCTAAGGCCAGTAAAATCCCTTGTTGTGCTACCTTGAGTGGGACAAGTTAAAATATGTCTCCCAGCCTGCCACTGGAGAGCAATTTAGAACTGCTACCTCGACTATTTAATTTCCAATAGCAGCAAAGCCCAAACCTCCCTTTTTCATAAGTCACCCATACAGCAGGCCTATGGGGTCCTAAGGCAGGGTGAAGCATATTAAAAATCAGAATATGTGTTTACATGTTCTAACAGTAAAATCCTACATTTGTTATTGTTATTGTGCGAGAGGTTAGTAGCCACAGTGGCAAGTTCAAGGGCATTAGCCGACAACTCAGCTGTACTAACTTCTAAATGGGACTTCAAAAGTTGGCACTTCAAGGGGTCAAACAACTCATTAAAATAAGCAAGGCATTGGGAGAGAGAAGGGGAAACACTAGCAAAACTGACTACTGAGCTCCACACACTAAGAGAAGGGTTGAGCCATCTTGGAAGTGGGAAGAATAGAGTACTCTGAGATAGCTAGATGCCACAATTCACAGTAAGATGTCATCAGGCAGGAGGGAACCAAGCAGCCCATTGCCTAGTGACCGCAACCTCCCCTAAGGGCACTTTCTGGGCACAAAAGGGGCTCTCCTGGCACCCACGGCTCAGATTTTGCTTGGACTGGAGAATAGGACCGAAGAAAGATTGCCCTGCGGACCTTGAACCTGGAAAACAGAGGCTGCACCAAAGATGGAGGGCACCTGCAGCTCCTTGGGAAAGAGAAGATAGGACTCCACCTGCAGTGTCCTGCTCATAGAGATGTTGTTCCCCAAACCCAGCTGGAAGCAGAGGCTCCAAGAGTGAGTTGGCTGACTTCCTGTTTGCAGCACAGGGCCAAAAAAGATGAGGAAGCTTGCTTGGGTGAGCAAGTAGCCCAGATCACTGAAAAGTTAATCCTTGTTGCAGCGTAGTCTGGGAGACACGGACCCAACGCCCAAAAGTTAAATCTGCTGCACCTGGGAAAGTCAGAGTGCAGTTTGCTTGCCCAGAGAAAACTTAGCACAAATAGCAGGGAACCACTTATTTCGTTGTGCCGGGTGATCAGCAGTCCAGTTGCAACAGGACTTTTGCTGGACCATAGAGGACTTCGAGGGATGTCGACTCCTGTAGCCAAAGTCACCTCACCGGGACTGTGGAGACAGACAGGAAACCACCCTGTCAACTACACTGCATCTTCAGCATCCATTTTAAATATAGTTTTTTTATTCATTTCCCAAATATGAATGCAAACAACTAGTGCCAGTCTGCGTAAATCACATACAGAATGTCTTGGATACGTATGACAATACCAGTGACGATAAGAGACCGCTAAATATACAGCAAATTTGCACATCCTCTTGGGAGCAGAAAGGCTAACGCCAGTGTCCTTTATCAGTGGAATGGGTAGGAGTACTGCGGTAGAGGAGGAAGAACATTCCACTAACTAACTTAACTACTGATACAATTGCAGAACACATGAATGTAAAACCATGTAAGGTACCATAAACTAATTGTACAGTAACTAACTACTGGTTTAAATAGCTGGAAACAAGAATCACAGATGCTTTGATATCAGGATAACTACTAACATTACCTTGCTCCCCTACCTAAATAGTTAATACGTTAACCTCAAGTTGGTTCCGTTACTCATGTTCTATCACAAAAGTTGAACTGTTTTATAGACATGTACAGCTAAACTACAGAAGATAATATGTATATGATCAAACCCAATACATTCTAACTCAAGTGAAACAAAAACAGGGTTTATACTTAATTCTGCTTTAATTATCAATGTTTTAATACTTAAGTGTATGAATCAACTTACACAAATATTGAATACTATACATGTTCTACAAGTTGCTTAAAAGTCTTGATTGATGCTTAGTACATGACTGATTCACTGAAATGTATGTAACAGTTTCCAACGTGCTGACCACAAAATGTAATTTTGAAAATGCTAACCGTACATAAAACAATAAAAACAGATTAAAAAAAAATATATATAAAAAGAAAAATCAGTGGAAAGAGTAGAGGGTGAGTGGAGTGGAAATAAGGAAATGGAAGCACAGTCGCCCTTTCAACCAACAATTATGTCAAATGTTAATGTCAATGAATCCTGCATTGCCGCACCCCCACTTTTCATGTATGTTTGCCATATTATGTACGCACATCTCCCCCCTTACCTCCTGTTGCCTGCGTTTACCAGTTTGTGGACTGTGCACATATGGTGTTCATGTGCCCTATCAACGCGTGTCGCTATGTTAGGTACTCTCAATGAGTCATTGGTGAAAAAGCCAGGTTAGTGTTGATGCTCAGTGGGGATCTCAGGTTTGGCGTCCAGTGCCAATTATGTAATGTCCAAATGCATTGATGCCTGTCCATCTCCAGTGATCGCCCTCTGACTAGTCAGTGCCACAGCTTCTGCCTTTGCCCACTAACTTAAGTCGGTCAGCTAACATTTGAGCAGTGTTACCTCACAAGCCTTCCAGGACATGGCTATACACCTTTTCCCTAGCACCAGTGCCAGCGCCAGATCTTTATCGGGCCAGGTCTATAAATCTCAAGTGATACTTAAATGTCTTCATTTAGGGCATTCACCCTAAAACGCACATTGAGGGGTCAAGCGAGAGCGCCCAGTCTCCCAACTAGCTAGTGCTTTCTAGCACCTCTGCCCAGTATTCCCCTACCGCAGAGCATTGCCGTACCATGTGGCAGTAACCAGCTTGCGTTGACTGACAGCGTGTTAGGGTAACATGTTGGGTAAGTAATACATTGTATAGTGCTGTTGCCATTCTCCTAGCTAGTCAGTGTGTAACAACCTGAGGACCTGCAATGTGGTAGCCTCCAAACCCTCTGACCACCATGTTTGTTGCAGCACCTCCACAGTTGCATTGTACGTGATTAACTGTCCTGGTCCTAAAGGGAAGTCACCTTGTAATTCTTGGTATGTTGAGAGTGTTCCGTGTATGCATAGATTGTTCATTGCTGTTACTTCTGCTACTGACCATGTCCTGGTGCCATGTGTCAGTAAGGGAGTGAAGAGGTGGAGTCGATCATAGCGGGCGCTCTAGTGCATATGGGCATCTACCCCTTTGAGGGGCTACATTTCTAGCTCAGAAGTGTCTGGCCATTTCCGCTAGTCTGTGAGAGTGTGAGATTCTTCTTATCAGCAACATCAACGAGTAAATAATCTTGGGGAGTAGGATATCACCAACCACTGTCTGGGTCAGGGGCTAGCCAGCGGGAGACCCACTGTGCTGCGGCACAGTAGAGTTATAAGTTGGGTACCTAGTTCCTCCTCGGTAAACGGGAACTGCAGCTTGCAAAGTTCACCCCTATTTCTACCAGGTCCCCAAATGAGTTTTGTGAGAAGGCAATGAAAATCCATAAACATCTTGTTGGAGAGTCCGGTAAGAAGCACCAAGAAAAGATACAATAGCCAGGGAAGGATCACCATTCATGGGGAATAGTGGTAGTGCTATCTAGAATTTCAGAGATTGGCGCATGGCCATGAGGAGCTTAGTTAGGTTCCCATCAATCAGGTCATTATTAAAGTCATGCACATGCTTCCCCAGGTACTTAAACATCTTTGGTTTACAAGCTAATCGCCTAGGGAGAGAGTTGTGTGTGTTGTTCTGCCAAAGGGGGTCAGAGAGGGTTAAAAAAATAAATAACAAAATAAAAAAACTCTAGTTGATGCGTAGCCAGGACAAGTCACCAAAATTGATGATCATCACCAACGGAAGAGCTTCTGTGCCATCTCAGAAGTAAATCAAAGCATCATCTGCATATAGCGAAAGAATCTGCCATCAATTTCCCATTCAAATGCCCCAGTCCAAAGCCTTCATTCGCAAGAGACAAACCAGGGACTCCATGACTACAGCGAAGATGAGTGAGGATAAAGGACAACCCTGTCTGGTGTCCCCCCTCCCGAGTATGGTGAACACTTCCAAGATCTCCTGTCCTATGTGGACACACGCCACTGGGTTTGTGTACACAGTCTGAGCTATTGCAAGAAGATCCAGCCCACCCCAAGTTCCTCCAGTACCGACATCAGGTATGGCCACCCCAAGGTGTCAAAGGCCGTCTATATGTCGAGGGATAGGACACTGTAACACGCTGAAGAATCTTTGAATATCAACTCCAAACTAAACAGGCACCTGAGGTTAAGGAAGGTGTTCCTGCCATGTACAAATCCATTTTGACCTGGGTGCACCCACACATTTATTACAGGAATAAGCCTGTTGGCCACATCTTTTCCCAGGATCTTATCGTCTAAATTTTACTTAGTAAGTGAGCGGGAAGATTGCAAATCCAGTTTATCTCTGCCAGGCTCCAGGATTTGGTGGGATCAGTATCTTGTGTATGGAGGGCAGAGGCTTCCCCATTTTATTGGTGGTTTGATAGACCTCAACGATTTTCAATATGACCTTAAAGCTTTTGTAGCATTCAGCAGGGAATCCATCCATGCCCAAAGTTTTATTTCCTGCCATTTGGTCAATTGCTAATTGAATCTCATCAAAGGCCAGGGGATTCTCTAATATCAATCAAAGGATCAGGTTAAATCTGGACATGGGCATGGATCCCAAATATCGCCAGAGTGCCTGCCTGTGGGTCCGAGCTCACCAAAGACGTGTATAGTTTGTGTTATTAGTCTTTAAATGGTGCGTGTATCGCATCTTGTGAGTTGACTAGCATAACTTCCAGAGTCGTGATGGCTCCGATTGACTATCTGTCCTGTTCAGCCTTGGGCAGCCAGGCCAGCAGACACCCAGACTTATCACTTTCTATTTGTTGGTGTATGAATCAAATTCAATAGTCAACAGTGCTCACTCATGACATCAGGTCCCTGTACTCTCTATTAAGGTGACACAGAGTCTGAGAGTTCCACCCTTCCATTACGAGTCCCTTCTATTCGTCCCTGATCTGCCTTTTAACCTGATAATTTATGGGAGAGTTCTGTCTTAACTCCATGTTACTTTGAGGCATACTCCCAGGACGAACACTTCAAATGCCTTCCAAATGCAAACCATTGTGATGTTACTGGCAGAGCTGCTATTCAGTTCCAGGTATTCTATCATGGCCTTTGAAGCCTGTCCTGATTTGGTGTGTCTGATAAAGCAATGGTGTCTAGTTTCCAAGTGGGGATGGGTGGTCGAGGCCTAACCCAGCTGAACATCAGATTCAGAGGATTGTGAGCAGACCACATAAATCCCCAAAATTCTGTATCTAGTATCTTACCTACAAGGCCTGGGTTGTGGAAGTGGCAGTCTAAACATGTGGGCAGTTGGTGTAGGGGTGAATAGTAAGAAAACTCCCTGTCCAGTCGATGCCCATTCTCCCAGAAGCCAGAGTTTCAAGGCAGCCACCCATCTTTGGAAATGCGTCACTAGTCTGGGTCCCTATGCACCCAAAACACAATTAGAATTTCCATCCCATAGGCACTGTGTATTAGAATTGTAGAGTAGGGCAGATCTGAGAGTTTTCATGATGGTCGATTGTTTGCAGTTAGGGCATATACTGCCAGCAAGGTCAACATTTCCCTGTCTAAGAGGATTTCCACTACTCTGTATCTACCGTCCGGGTCCACTTGCTTTATGAGGACCACAAACGGCGTTTCAGGTGATATCCAAATTAAGAACCCTCTGTCATGGGTAGTAAGTAGTACCCAATACCTATCTCTTCTATTTTCTGTGCAGCTTTGCCAGTTCTGTGGAGTCCATATGTGTTTCTTGTATACAGACTATATGAGCATCGCAACTGCACAAGAAGCTACAGATTTTCGGTCACTTGGTGGGATTGGCCATTCCGCGAATATTCCAAGTCAGGATGTTATACATCGACTGTTTCTATATTGGCCTCACAGCCACAGGGCAGTGGTTCTAGTGTCAGTAGGTTCTTGTTGGGGACTAGCAAGGAGATCCCTGTCTGACGTGGAGTGTTGCAAGGTCGAGGAGTGAGTGAGGCAGTGTGGAGGAGTTGTAGGTGGTGTACTGTTGTGTGGGAGATCCATTGGCTTATGATAGTGTGTGTGGTAGATGGAAACAAGAAGAAACAGAAAACCATGGGTACCTTGTAAGCACAAAAACATAACTGTATTAGTCCCAACTCTCGTACCCCTAGGCTGGGTAGCAGCTACTAGTTAATAAAACTTCAAAAACAAGGATACGGTTCGTTATCCATACATGCTCCTTTGCCTTCCTGTAGTGGGGTGGGGGAGAAGGGGAGTTAGTCCAAAGGATCAACGCAGATCATTCTAACCTCCTGTGCCCTTCACTCACAGAAAGAAGGGACCTCCTCTCTGGTCTATATGCTCTGAAGCGTGTGTTATTCTTGAAGGGAGTTATCCTCTCCCACTTCTTAAGGACGGTCGCCCTGGGCGTTAAATAACAGTGTATCCCGATTTGGGTGTCAGGGACAGTCAACATTTCTCCTCAGTGTCAAGGTCTTCAGTATCGGTCTGGGCTGAGCTACCCTGATCTGACCCCCACCACCCACCTGCAACAGTGCCTGCGTCCGTTCAGATGCTGCTTGTTCCATCCTGTGTCCGCCTTGATGCCTCCTGTGTCTCCTTCATGTGCTCTTCTGCCTGGCCCACCCATCGGTATTGTCACATTTCTCCTGTGGTGCCTTTCGATTGCAGCCATTGCCAGGCCTCCGCTGGGGTGGCAAAGAAATTAATTCTACTATCTGCAACCACTCTAAGTTAGGCTGGGTATAGAAGCACGTATTTCAGTCCCATTTGTCTCCACAGTTTGGCTCCCATAAAGTAGCGTCTCAGAGTTTCACCTCCATCATGTAGTCGGGGAATATAGGGATCAGTGTGCATTTGAATTGGCAAGGGCCTTTTGTGCATGTCAGTTGTCAGATAAGATCCGGGTCTCTGTAATTAAGGAGGCGTGGCATCACTGGATGACAGAGCCCCCAGAGGTGGCTGGCATCACTGAATCCTGTGCGCCCTTTCTATCGAATAGAAGTGTGGGCCTTTCCCTACCAGGACCGTGTCCAGAATCCATTTCTCCAGGAATACTTCCATGCAGGGTCCCTTAACTTTTCTGGCCAGGCCAGGGATCCTTTTGTTGTTGAGGTAGGATCGCCCTGCCACATCTTCCACCTGTGTTGTGAGGGTATGGCCTTACCCCTGCAGGGTTTTCATTAGCACTTGTAGGTCCTGGACAGTAGGGCACAGATTTAAGAGAGGATTTGGGATAGTCCACTCTGTCCACTAGCTTCCGATGATCTGTATGAAGGAGACCAATGTCCAGGACCACTGCATCTACACTAAGCTCCAGTGCGGTCTCAGAATCTCGTATGGCTTGAGGGATCATGTGACTCCTGTTAAAGTGCTCTTTTAGGGTGGACCCTACTTGAGCCAGAGTGTCCATGTCAGCAGAGGGCTGGGTGTGGTATTTAAATAGTTCTTAGGCATATCAGTTGAGGGCTTTGCTAAGATTCATGTGGCAGGTCATGTGTGCCAAGTGGTGGAGGCAACAAGGAAGGAAAATAGTATTCTTCTTCACAAGTCAGTTTATATGTGAGAGGGTCCCGGTGAGGTGGTAGGTACTGATGCAGTCCTTGCTGAGATAGTGGTCTTGGTCACTTCTCTCAGCTTCCGAGGTTCTGTTTATTGGGCGGTGAGGGTGGCTGTTCTCCAGGCCCTGTTTCTATGGTTCCCAGGATCTTCACCACGTATTGGGGGCTGGTCAGGGCTGCGAGTCCCCCTCATGGAGTGATGAGTGTCTCTAGGCCCCAATCTTGCCCCGCTCGACGGCCATCTACAGTTCCATATACCTTTGGCAAAAAAGCTTCCTCTCCCAAGTGCTCTCACTTGTTTACTTAATGGCCCAACAGCATCCCCTGGCCCTCTTTAAACACGGAGCTTATCAGTAGTTCCCCCGGGCAGGCACAGAGGCAAATCCTGGCCTACCTTTCATCTGCCAATGGGATCCTGATGGCTGGCATGATACACAAAACCATGTTGTTCATTTTGCTGTCTCGTCACTTTCTTTCCTTCTGACCTGGGACCCCCGTGGGTCTTTTTTTCACCTTCCTTGTAGAGCTCCTGGCTGTTGTGTGTGCGGCTGCCGGCACCATCTGCTCTGATCAAGCAGGCTTAGTGTTGTGCGAACAGCCCTGGGGAGCGTCGACCAGCAGGCTGTTTAGTCTGGTCCGATTGTTCCCGCAGCATGTGGGACAGCAGCGTTGGGTAATTAATTGTCAGGGAGTGAGCTGTAGAATGTCATAAGGGGTCTGTTTACTCGGATCCAAGTGTCAGATGATGGATGGAGTTTTGCAGATTTGCGACCGTCGCCTCTGCATCTTGAACACCCCAAAGGTAACTGTTTTTTCACACCTACTTGGTCTCACTGACCAGCTCTCTGTCATAGTTGGATACTCAAATTATCCAACTTACAACCTGGTTGTAACTTTTTGCAGAAAAAGTTTCAAGGTGTCAAGAATGTTAGATTTGCCAATGCTTGCAGTTGAGTGAAAGGTCTTGATTTATTGTTTCAGTAAAAAAAAAAAGAAATCTATATCTCTGGGACCCTCTGGTGGATCGTTTTGGCGTCTGTAAATTCATAAAAATAAAATCTATTTTTATAAATTAGTGTCAGATTTCTTGAGTCGTCTTACTTTATTCTTATATTATTTTGGTGCAATTTAAATACTTTACACGTGTACCTTTGTTGAAGCCTGATTGCTCAAAGCCACAGCTACCTAAGGATGAGCTAAGGTTTGACAAACGAAGCCTGACTGGTTCAAAGGGCTGGTAGTGTATTACAAGGTGAGGAGTCACAACCGCACCTTATAATTCACCCCATTTTACCATGCCATATCAAATAATGACATGCCATACCATGTCATACCACACAATGACAGGCCATACCACGCCATGCTATACAATAACAGACCAGACCACAGCATACCCTACCGTACCATACCAAGTCATAACATACCATACAATACAATCACAAGCCAAATCATCCAACACTATACAATGGCAGCCCATACAATACCATATCATGCTATACAATGACATGCCATACCATATTATACAATGATAGGCCATGCCATACCATGTCAGCCCATACAAACCCTTACTATGGAATCACAGGTCATGACATACCATTTTATATCACACCGTACTATGCAATGATGCATCATTCCATACCATACGACAGGCTACACCATACAATTAAAGGCCATACCATACCCAGGGCCACTGGAATTATGCTATTGTACAGGCACAGTAATTTTCGCATAATTACAGATGTGCAGCATTTGCCACGTAATCAATCATCTGCCACATAATCTGCTGATTTTAACAAAAATAATTTGTTTCTAGCGATTGAAAACTTACAAAAAAATGCAGCGACATGTTGCCACAGTGGAAGGCCCTTTACAAAGCCGGACTGGTCACCTTTGTGTTACTTATTACTATATTACAGTGTTAAACAGACCCTGATTAGCTGCAACCAATGGCAAGACAGTGTTACCAAGTTTAAAAATGATGAAATAATAAAGTAATACTATTACAAAATGTGCTACATTATGCCGCATAATTTGACCCTCTCCTGCCGCAAAATTTTAGTGGCCCTGACCATTCTATACCATACCAATTCATACAATGACAAAGCATACTATGGTATACAATGACAAGCCACACCATACCATACTATAACACACCACAGAACAGGACATACAACGCCATACTATTTGATACATACTATACAATGACAGACCATACTATACAATGACGAGCCATACCACTGTATATTATACAACAGGCCATTTCATATCATATATATTAACAGGCAATACCACGCCACAGTATATAATGGCAAACCATACTATAACATACCATACAGTGACAGGCCATCAATATGATGGCATACTATACAATGATGGGCATGCCATTTAATACCATATTGAATTATAAAATCACAGGCCATACCATAGAGTGACAGGCCATAGCAAAACCATACCATCCTGCACTGTACAATGACAAGCCATACCATATCATATCATACCACACCATTCTACAGAACGTCAGACTATACAATACAATAACGGGTCATAATATACCATACTATACTATGCAATGCAATGCAATGCAATGATAGGCCATACATACTATATAATAACAGGCAAAAACCATACTTTGCAATGACTGGCCATATCATTCCATACTATACACCAGGCCATACCATACGATTACTTACTAACTGCCTGTTATGCCAACTGGCATGTAGGGCAGCAACGATGGACCTCCACTTCTGTCAGTCTTGGGAAAGCTTCTGTACGGTGCCAATGCTGTGGTTCAGAGTCTTCATTTCTGTTTCCACAGTTTACCTCCAGGTGTTCTTTGGCTTGTCGTTCTTCCATTTTCCTTCTGTGGTCCAGTGGAAAGCTGTACCTGTGATGAAGTCTTGGTCTCTTCTGATGGTGTGTCCTTTCCATCGCTTTTTCTCATAATGAAGGTGTCCATGCTCTCTTGCCTGCAAATCCTGGTTGGAGATGGTGCACAGGCTGAAAATGCACAGGATTCTTCTCAGGTTACTGGTGTGGAAGGCTGACAATTTGGTATTGTTGCTTTACATCACCCCTCTGCATTGTCATCCATACCAGTGTGAACAGAGCTGCTCTGGTAAATACTCATATTGGTGGTGTTGCTGTACTGAGATGACCTCCACATTTATTCTGCATCCAAAAGGCATTTCGGGCTTTGTCAGTCTGGCCTTGATCTCTACCACACCATCAGGTCTAACATCAGGGCCCAGGTAAGTGAACTCCTCAGTCATGGCTAGGTCCTCTTCATCCACTTGATTGGTGAGGGTTTGGGGCGTTAAGTGGCATGTCTTCTGATTTCTTCGTGTTGACATTCAAGCCCACCTGCAGCACATAGTTGTTGAGGCGAGATGTATTTTCCTGCATATGCTGGTGTGTGCGAGAGCAATGCTAGGTTATCCACATAGTCAACATCCTCCAACACAGCGAATAGGGTTCATCTGATGCCTCTGGAATGGTCTTCTGTTGTGCATCACAACACCCAGTCGATGCAGAGGTTGAAGAACAAACTCTAACATCAATGCTGCACAGCAGTCTTAACTTCGAAGATATACTCACTATCTCCCACCTTGCAGGTAAAATTATCATATAAGCTTTTGATGAGCAGAACTATCTGCTCCAGTATGCTACAGGTTGTTAGTATACACCATAGGCTATCCAGGACAATACTGTTAAAGGCTTTCTCAAATTCAATGAAGTTGATTTATGGTTGTCTCTGCCACCGCTCCATACACTGCTCTATGATATCGTATAGGATAAGGATGTGATCAACACACCCTATGCCCCTGTGGAACCCAACCTGTTTTTTCTTAACTGCTTTTCTTAATATGCTCAGCATTAACAGAAGGGTAATTCCACACCAGCTGTTAAAGTTGGTTAATGTTCTCTTCTTTGGAATTTTGATGATAAACCAGAGTTTGACTTGGATGTGGACACTACCCCACCACAAAAAGAAGAAATCTGTACTGCTATCCGACCTCTCAAAAACTGAAAAATTTCTTGGCCAAGATAACCTGAATACCATAAAATGACAGGCCATACCATACCGTATTACATGACAAGCCAAAACATTTCACCTCATACCATGCTATACTAAACAATGACAGGCAATACCATACTATACAATCAAAGTCCATGACATGTCATATTATACAATGACAGACCATACCATACCATATGACAAGACACTCCATACCACGCCATACAATGGCAGGCTATAACACACAAAACTAAAAAATTAAATTGACAAAGCCAATACATTTTGCATAGGCCTGTGCTTGTTATCCCCTCTGCGTTTCCTATTCACTCCTCCTACTTCATTTCTTCATCCCACCTTATGTTTACTCTCCTGCTCTGCCTATCATTATGCCCTTGCTATACCTTGAATCTTCACTCGTCAACCCATCACTATCCTTGCTCTCCCCATTAGGGTTTCCCATAATCCACCAAGCTTTACTCTCTTTTACACCCATTTTTCCTGTCCAAGCTGTAACCACCGTTTCTTTACTCCCACTGCTTCTCTTTATTCTCTCTACTTAACCCGTTTACTCCCCCTTATTTATGTCTTGTTATTACTACTGTGCTACACATTATTCCCTTGCTCCATTCCTCTTTACTCCTCATACTCTACATCTTTGACCCATTGTATCTGTCATTACTACCCTTACTCTGCGCAATAATCCCCCCAACTACAGTGGTTTCTATTACATCTAATTCACTCATCTTTACTTCCACTGCTCATCTTTATTACTCCTGCTTTTCTGCACCTGCTCTACACATCACTATGCATTATTCCCCTAACCTACCCAATTGTACCACACTGCTGCACCCATCTT
This sequence comes from Pleurodeles waltl, assembly GCF_031143425.1. Lineage (NCBI taxonomy): Eukaryota > Metazoa > Chordata > Amphibia > Caudata > Salamandridae > Pleurodeles > Pleurodeles waltl. The sequence continues at coordinate 637,680,281 of NC_090439.1, read as the reverse complement.
CATTCCCGTTTCTCCACCCATTTTTACTTCCTTGGTTTACCAAATCCTTACACCTCCTGATCCATCTACCTTAATGTCAGCTGGTCCACCTATAATTGCTCTGCCATCTATCCTTTTCTTTCCCTACACCTTTATTCCAATTGCTCTACTCATCATTACTCTGTACACTCCACCTTCCATTATTCCTCTTTTTCCACTCATTTTAAGTCACCTTGCTCTACATGTATTTGCACTGCTTATCTTTATCCCAATCCATTTATTTTAACTCACTTCTCATGAACTAACATTCTTCCCTGTCTCTACCCTGGATGTACAAATGACAGTGTCTAAAAGGTGATATAGCACATAAATGCAACTTAACATATGCACATGCGTCAAGGCCATCTTGTAATGAGTTTTTTTAAAGCTTGCATTCTAATCAGTGGAGCCAAACTAAAAAGGCTATGAGAAAATACCACATTTTAAGTGGTCACCCCAATTTCTTTGCTGGACTTTGTTGCTGGATTTTGACCTTCCATACTGGGATACCGTTGTCCAGGGACCCCTGATCCCTAAAACATGAAGACATTGGCTGACACTTGACTGGCTTATTTACATTTCTTATAAGGCCATAGTATATGGTGCAGAAAATACACCTGACATAGAAAATTAAAACGCTGACTGTAGACTGCAGCATTTAGTTTGTCATGCACTTTTGTGACAAAGAAAAGCAGCTTCAGGCCTATCACTTGTAGCCTGAATGCTGCAGTGCAAATAGTTAAAATATCTCTTTTTAAAAGGTAAAAAAATGTATCTTTTAAATATTAGTAAGTCACTCCTATATAGGCTGTGTAGCCCACAAGGTAGGTGGCAAGGTTTTTAAAAGTGGGGCACACAGAAAATTAAGGTAGCAGTGTCCTTATGGTGACAAGGCCCAAAACGCTATTTTCTCAGTGGCAGGCCTGGCTGTCCTATGTAGAAAACACAAGAGCGCAGATATACTAATACTGCTAAATCAGGAAAGGGACCAGCTAGAAAAATAATTAAAGCAATATTATTAATAGTTATTCAAAATCAAATTCAATGGCAAAATCAGATTTCAATAAATATTAAGGAAAACTAACTTTTAAAAAGTTATCCTTTACGTGCCTGAGCTTTCAGGAGGGTAATTTGGAGGAGCTCTCCTACTACTTTCAGCCAGTGCTCAGCCTTGAATAAGGTCCTCCCAGAAGCACACAATAGGTTGGCCTGGATGGGCAGGGATGACTCCTCTGGACTCAACAGAATATGCAGGGTGGGAACTGTGTCCCCACAGGTCATATCCCTGTCTGAAATACTACATGACAGGTCTGTCTGAAGCATATGTAAATGTTTTGTGCCCTTCAAAGAGAGCAACAAGGATGCCAGGACAAGTCTTGTATATCCTCTATTTGCTGAAGCACCATGCTTTTGTCCTACCAGTTGTTGGTCTCTGAGGTTGTTGTGGTACATGGACAGTCACAAACTGGATTTTAGTGGTTGATGTGGGAGGACACTAGGATTACCATAGAGCATTGCCCACTCACCTGCAGCCTCAGAGCCCAAGTTTATTGTGGCCCTCGCCCACAGGCTGGTGAACCCTACAAAGCTGGACCCTCATCCAGCCTTCCTCAGAACACTGCTGGACTTGCGAAACAATACTGAACCTGCTGCTCTTTGCATCTGTGATCTTGGAGTAGAACCCAGGGAGATTGGACACCTTTTTATTTGAAATCTATGGTCAGAAAGATTTCCACGGATCATAAGGCTAATCCCCTGGGTGGTGACAAAGAAGATAAAGTTGAAGAAGACATCCCTGTGAAAGATTCTGGCTCACTATTGGCACCTAGATAGTGCTGTTGTCCACCACCTGACAACACAGCACCCTCCCTGACTGCATCTAAGTGCTCTCTCTAAGATCAACGCAGTTTGGAAGCGATTGTTTTGGCATCAAAAGAAGTTTGGGAACTTCTTCACAACTTTTACTCCATAGTTCCAGAGCTTCAAGGGGACAGACCCCTACAAGTATCCATCCGGCATTCCATGGCATCAGAGTGAATGTCTGGTTTACTCTTGGTTAAGAAGAGTTCTTTTCTCACAAAAGCAACAAAGTTCCTTTTCAGATTGGGACTTAGAAACATGTTTTAACTCCCTTACTTCCAGGCCCTAGCAGGCCAAACTTCTTGTTGTATCTGACCTGCGCTCCATCACGGTCTGCCTCAAACCATGCCGTGGTCCGAGTCTAGTGCAACCATTGCCACTTCACGCTTTTTGGAACATTTTTCACTTAACCTTTATAAAAAAAAAATAATCATATCTACATTTACATTAATGGATTTATGTCATTTTTAGGTAATTTGGCTTATTTTCTCTATATTTACAAACTGGAATGGGATTTTTATTGTGGTGTTTTTGACTTTTAACAGTTTTGGTTTGGTTCTTCTAAATGCTTTACATATTTTCTGTACGTGAAGCCTGCCTGCTCTGTGTCAGGTTTAAATTACTGAAACCTCTGACAGGACCTAACAAGACAGTAACTTTATTACTTGTGGTGGACACCAATCTACTCCAACTAATAAGCCACTTTCTCACAATGGCAAAACGCATGGCATGTGGGCATGCTCGTCTTTTATTTAAAGTGGTCTTAATCAGTATTTACTTGGGATTCCAATTTCATTTTTTTATGGCAAACCCAGCATATACAAAGTGCTTGGAGTACAATTTAGCAGGTTGTGTTAAATGATCTGAGGGAAAACCCACAATATTTTACCTGAAATTAGTATTAAAATTCAGATTCATTGCCCCACCATAACCAGCCTGTTAATGACAAAGCCATCTCCTTTTGCGCTAAGGTCTCTTGGCTGCCACCTTTGTAAAAAAAAATTAAAATGTGGATGCTTTTGAGAGGGGCCATCCAGTGAATGATGCAAGGGTGTCTTAAGTCATAAGGTTTCGGTCACTGGAGCGGTCGCGGTTTAGGGGGCCTGCAGAAAGAGGCTACAGGCGTGGGCTGGGGATCCAGTCTGACCATGCCAGTGAGTGTGCTCAGGTCTCACGAGGCGAGGCCATGGAGGGACACCTTTAGTTTTCTTCTCTTCAGTCCGTGGCAGGTGTCTCCTGAGGTGTCGGATCTTTGTGTTCAGGTCACTCACAGTAGAGGGGGGCCTGCACAAAGAGGCTGCAGACATCTGTGTGAAGGTCGCAGTGGGAAAATCCACAATGGACTCGGTCTCTGAAGAGGCTGGGGACCATGCTGGCACTGCTGCCTCACCTCAACTCTGGCTAGGGGGCACAGTTGCAGTGGTGCTGTCCGGTGTTTGTGGTCCAGAGTCCTCTTCAGTGTTTATTGGGTGCCTGAAAGGATGCACAAAAGCATTTCCACTACTCCACACAAGTTCCTTTTACTGGAGTGAAGACTGGCAGTCTTCTCTGTCTTTTGTAAGTTTCAGCAGCTGAGGAACAAGGAGTCTTTCTCACAATGGACTATGTTAGCAGGCAGGCTGACAAGGTTGGCCCCGAGACAGTCATTGGTCTTCAGTTCTTGCCTTTTTGCGTCTCTCAAGTGTCCTTCACATCAGCAGGATCTAATTTCGTGGTGCCAGGGACTACATGAATACTGAATTTAGGGGGTGTTTAGGAGGGTATAGGGTAGTAGCCAATGGGCTACTTACTCTTCAGGTCACTACGCCCTTTATATGACCACTTCTTGTGGGAAGTGGGCATAACCCTGTCCCAGAGTTCCGAATTCTGCCATCACCAAGATGGCGGATTTCTAAATGGCGTGTCCAAATCAGGCAGTGCACCTTAGGGGTGGGACTGACCTGAGGGGTGGACACATCTCTCGGACTACTAATTTTCCCACCTGTCCCAGTGCCAAATGGGGCCGGGGCAGAGAGGGGAGCTGTGGGAGGGTGGGGTTAGCATCTCCCTTCTGGTGGAAGCCAGATCTGCATATCAAGGGTAGTGGGCTTCATTGAAGCACCCTGCCATGGAATGCAGATTTGCAGATCATCCTGTTCGACAAGGTGTGTTAATACCCCTGGCCTCTGCAGGTTTTGATCATGACCGCCCGAGAGCATAGGCACTCACCCCAGGGGGTCAGGAACCTGTCTGTTGGCAGAAGGCTAGTTAAACCCAGTCAGCCAGCACACAGGTAAAAGGTAGGCTTTCAGGGGGCAGCTCTAATGGGCTTCTCTGCGTGCATGTGATAATAAATTTATCACTAGCATCAGTGAGGGTTTATTAACACGAGATGTTTCATACCAAACATCCCCATTTTCAGTAAAGCCATCATGTAGCTGGGGTACTCGTATTGACCAGTGTCCAGCATAAGTACTTAAAATGGTTTCAACCTTCATTCCTTATGACTGAGAATAGACAAATACATAGCAGGGGCATATGTGACCTTGCAGATACGTCCTCACATGTAATATAATGCACTCTGCTTTTGGGCTGTAAGGTCTGCTGTAGGGGTGACCTATATTGCATGTAGTGTTAGGGGACATGGCACACAGGCTGTGTGCCATATTCTGTTTTCACTTTTAGCTGCACCAAGACATGCATCCTGCAATGGCAGTCTGCATGTGCTGGGTGAGGGGTCCCTGAGGGTAGCACAATACATGCTGCAGCCCTTGGAGACCCTCTTTGGTACCCGTGCCCTAGGTGCCAGTGGTACCATTTACTAGGGGCTTACAGGGGTGCCAAAGGTGTTGGCAATTGGGGAACAACTGCACAGTTTTAGGAAAAGATCTGGCACTGGGGACCTAGGCAGCAGGAACCCAGTGCACTTTCTGTCAAAATTGCATCAATTACCAGGCAAAAAGTGAGGGTGACCATGTCAAAAAGGGGCACTTTAATACAGCAATCCATTCCAGAACAGCCATTGTTCGCCAGTTTTGTCTTTTGCTTAAGTCACCCATAGGTGGTGAAGCATGAGAGGAGATATATATACACATAAATAATAATTTTAAAAAAAGGATAGGCACCTTTGCTTTTTTGTATTGCGGAAAAAAGTCCAGCAGTGCACTCTGAGCATTATGTTTTTTTTTTTTTTCATTACCTACAGGTAGAACATTTCCCTACAGTCTTTCATGTCCTTCTTTTTTGAAAATGTTGACATGGGAGGGACGTAATTTCCTGCAGGGTTTCTTTTATTTCAATACCAATGGAACACCAGGGATGTAGTCAGCTGCCTGGTGTTCTCTTTCCTCCACATCAGCTTCTGGGAGAAGGGGGCCCCGGAGCTACCCTATTTAAAAATGCAATAGTAGAAACACTAAATGGTACATGAAGGGAGGAAGCGAGAGGAAGGAAAATGTTACTAACCCAGTAGACTTCTGTTCGTAGCATGAAGTACTGAAGATTCACATGCTTTGCACAGGTCCACTATCTAGTGTTGGGTCGGGAGTGTTACAAGTTGTTTTTGTTCGAAGAATCTTTTTGAGTCACAAGATCGAGTGACGGATGGGCATTGAGTCCTTTGTTATATTGTTTTCCTGCAGATGGGTGATGTAAGGAGTGTATAGAGAGTAAAGAGAAAGATGACCATGCAGTGTGCTTACATATGTACAATATTTATATGATAATGCAACTGCAACAGCCACAGGTGTTTGGGGAGGAGGAAGGGATGTGAATCTACAGCACTACATGTCACGAACAGATGTCTACCGGGTAAATAACATTTTCTTTTCGATGGCATGTGTGGCTGTAGATACACATGCTTTGCATAGACTGTAAAGCAGTCCCTTCAAATAAGTGGTGGCTAGCCTGTAGGAGTTGGAGTTCCTTGAGCAAGTTTTCTGGGCACTGCACGGTCAACATTGGCTTCCTGGCATGCTAAAACATCTGCACAGTAGTGTTTATTAAATGTATGTGGTATAGACCAAGTAGCAGCTTTACATATGTCTGCTATTGGGATGTCACCTAGAAAAGCCATAGAAGCACCCTTTTCCCTAGTAGAGTGTACTTTAGGGGTAACAGGTAACTGCCATTTAGCTTTAGCATAGCGAATCTGAATACATTTGACTAGCCATCGTGCTATACCATTTTATGAAATTGGGTTGCCTTTATGAGCCATTGAAAATGCCACAAAAAAGTTGTTTAGATTTCCTATACTGTTTGGTTCCGTCAATATAACACAAGAGTCCTTTTAACATCTAGTGTTCGAAGAGCAATCTTTGTAACCAAGTCTGGTTGTGAGAAAAAGACTGGGAATTCCATTGATTGGTTGCTGTGAAACTACTTTAGGAAGGAACATAGGGTTTGTTCAGAGAACTATTCCATCTCTCTGAATTTGGAAGAATGGTTCTTTTAAGGTTTGGACCCTGGAGTTCACTTCCACGTCTCAGGGAAGTGATAGCAACTAAAAAAGCTACTTTCCATAAAAGGAATTGTAAAGGGCATGCATGCATTGGCTTAAAAGACAGACCCATGAGCCTAGTAAGGACAACATTAATATTCCAGATGCTGTCGGATGTACCCTGGGTGGAGTGACTGTTGAGACCTTCCAAGAAAGCTTTGATAACAGGAATTCTGAATAAAGAGATGTGTTATCTGTTTTGGAGGTAGGCAGCTCCAAGATCTAGTATTGTTGCTAAATGATGACAAATAGATGAGTATGCTAAGATGGCTTTTGGTAAATGCAGCAAATAACAACCAATGTCTTGGACTGAGGCTTTGAGTGGGTCTTTGTGTTTAGGTCAACAGTAGCATACAAAATATTTCCATTTTGCAGCATAACACTGTCTGGTTGTAGGTTTACGTGCCTCTTTTAAAATGTCCAAGCACTCTGGCGGTAGATTTAAGTAACCAAACTCTATGACTTCAGGAACCATAATGCAAGGTTGAGCGTTTTGGGGTCTGGATGCCTGATCTGTCCTTGAAGTTGAGTGAGAAGGTCCAGTCTGTTGGGGAGCGTCTCATGCAGAACTACTGATAGATCCAGAAGTGTTGTGAACCAGGCTTTACGTGCCCATGTGAGAGCTACAAGGATCATGGTGAGTGAGGTTTGTCTCAATTTGCAAACTAGAGACTGAATGAGTGGGAGAGGCAGAAAAGTGTAAGCAAATATCCCTTACCAATTCATCCATACAGCACTGCCGTTGGGCTTAGGGTGTGGGTATCTGGACGCAGAGTTTTGGCATTTTGTATTTTCTGCGGTGGCAAAGAGGTATACTTGGGGTGTTCCCCGATTTTGAAAGTACTAGTGAAAAACTTGTAGATGGAGTTACCATTCGTGGACTTGTTGCTGCATCCTGCTGAGGGGGTCTGCTAACTGGTTGTCCATGCCTGCAAGATATTCTGCCACTAAATGAATGTGGTGGTGAATTGCCCATTTCCATATTGTCTGAGCAAGATGGGACAACTGAGAAGAACTTGTCCCCTCAGCCCCCGTTTCTACAGAAATACATGGTTGTCATGTTGTCTGTATGGACTAGAACCACTTTGTGGGAGAGTTGTAGCATAAAAGCCTTCATTGCTGGGAAAACTGCTTGCAGCTCCAAGTAATTGGAATGTGAAGCTTGTTGAATGGAATTCCATAGACATTGCATTGTGAGGTTGTTGAGATGAGCTCCCCAATCTCTCTGTGAAGCACCTGTAGTCAGAGTGATCTGAGGTACATGGTCCTGAAAGGTGGCCCCTTGGAGAGGTTGGTGCGATTCCACCATTGCAGAAAATGATGAGTCTGGCGGTCCAACAATACTAGATCTTACAGATGACCTTGTGCCTGAGACCACTGATAAGACAGGCATAGCTGTAGGGGATGCATGTGTAGTCTGGAATGAGGAACGATGGCAATGCAAGGCACCATCATCCCTAATAGCTACATCACTGTCCTCACTGTGTACGGTTTTCCTTTAATTGAGAAATCAAAGTTTGAATTTGAGCTGGAATTGGATATGCAAACCTATCTGAGCAATGAGAATTGCTCCAAGATAACGCTTTATCTGCAAAGGTTGAAGATGGGATTTGAGAAAGTTGATTGTGAATCCTAGAGTGTGAAGGAGGTCTACTGTGATCTGAGTGTGACGCTGACAGTGTTGGGAGGTACTGGCTTTGATGAGCCAATTGTCCAAGTTAGAGAAGGCATGAATGTGTTGACGCCTGGGGTATGCAGCAACTACTGCTAGACGTTTTGCGAAGATCCTAGGTGCGGATGTTACACCGAATGGTAAAGCCTTGAACTGATAATGTTTCCCTGCAATGACAAATCTGAGATATTTGCAGTGTGCTGGATGAATGGGAATATGAAAGTATGCATCCTCTAGGTCTAAGGCTGTCATAAAGTCGCCTTGCTGTAAAAGTGGAGTGGCATCTTGGAGACTGACTATATGGAAATGCTCTGAGAGAATGCAGAGATTTAGTAATCTAGAGTTGGCCTGAGTGACCCGTCCTTCTTTAGTATAAGGAAGTATTGGGAAGACAATCCTGACCCTTGCTGTGAAAAGGGGGCTCATTCTATAGCCCCTTTGAGAAGAAAGATTACACTTCTTTTTTGAGTAGAGCAAGATGTTCTTGTGAGAATTTGCGAGGGGGAATGTTTGGTGGAGTGAAAGTGAGTTCCAGACAATAACCAAGTTGGATAATTGAGAGAACCCACTGGTCTGTGGTGATAGACCGTTGTGGGTAGACATTTTTTAGTTTTCCCCCTACTGGAGAGTTGTGAGGAGGTGGAAGGTTTAAGTAGTCTCTGACGTGCAGTGGAGGCAGAACCGCTGGAAGTGGATGCCTTTCCTCTGCCTTTGTTGTTTGCACCTCTGTAGGATTCTCTAAAGGAACCTCTATTGTAGAAACAGGAGCCTCGTTTGTTTTGAGAGGTGG